>NC_137087.1:53835627-55165627 GCF_951640355.1 Cnephaeus nilssonii
CTTAACCTTGTCACCAAAGGCAAGAGACAGCAGATTTACCCAATAATTCAAGTTAACATAATCAAGCCATCTCTAAAAAAAAGCACAGGTTGATGGTGTTGAATATTTTTTCCAATACTGTCTGAACCATCGATTCAATAGTGTATTTCAAATGATCTTAAAAGCCAAGTCTGTTTTGAGGATAAAGACTATTTCTGTTTCTATACTTAAGCCTGACTACTAAAAACTGGAAAATGAAGTCCCTGTTGCAAAGCAATGAGATGTGTGGGTAGGTAGGGATCATGCTCTCCTTCTCCTGGCTTCCCAGCCTTGACTCATAAGGTGGAAACTTACTTCCAGGATCTTGGAGGCATTGATGGAAGCTTCTGCCCCTACTCTTTTTTTTTTTTTTTTTAAGCTGTCTGTGTTGTTGGTTTTTAAAAAATATATATTTTATTGATTTTTTTACAGAGAGGAAGGGAGAGGGATAGAGAGTTAGAAACATTGATGAGAGAGAAACATCGATCAGCGGCCTCCTGCACACCCCCTACTGGGGATGTGCCCGCAACCAAGTACATGCCCTTGACCAGAATCGAACCTGGGACCTTTCAGTCCGTAGGCCGACGCTCTATCCACTGAGCCAAACCGGTTAGGGCTGCCCCTACTCTTTTGCTGGCTTCTTCCCATGGTGAGATTTCTAGAAGTGTGTTAAGCTGTTGGCATCCATCTTTTCTCAACCAGCCTGCCCACAGGACACACGCATTCCTCACCTCAGGTGATGAGCACCAGGGCAAGCCCTTCTCTGCGGAGGGCCCTCCCTCGGGGTGCATCTCAGGAAAGAAGAGCAGGAAGCCGGACTTTTCCAGATTCTAGTCCAGCTTTACGAGCAGTAAGTTCCATATTTAGATCTCCACTTGACTTCTGGGTCTATTTTGCAATTGATGCAGCAAAAGGGTATGACTAGTTAGGCCCCTGGCACCCGTTGATCTGCACGACCAGCTCGACGGCCTTATTTGTTGTGATTCTACTAAAACCACCCAGCAAAGTGGTGCACGAAGCACGCACTGCACCTTTATTCCTCCAGCTTCCAGTCGGACCAGTTGGTTTTGGCTGAGAGAAATGATGGCTGGATTCACAGAGGCTGGGGGGTATTGGACACCCTCATCATACCCCTGTACTGATTCGATGCTAAACACACGAACACAGCCTGAATTGATTTATAGCTCCCATCCATGGGCAGAAATTAGCTTGTGGTTGTCTTTCGGCACGGGGTAGTTAGGACGGGTAGAGTCAGGATTGTATGGGAGTCTTCGTGATCTTTACAGTCTGAACTTCATTATTATTCTTGCTCTGTTGGAAAGGACTTGCTGCCAGCCCTCTCGGAAAAGGGCTGGGATGCAGAAGTTCTAGGTTTATTGACTAGAACAACTAATTTAACCTTTATTGTACCGAGATGTTTCCAATTGTAAAATAAACTTTTACTGGCTGAGTAATCTTATAATCACTGCTACCCTGGGACTTCGATTATTCAATAGCTGCAACACTAGGAGCAGGTTAATGACATTTTATGCTCCAAATCCATAAGATGAGCATTTTGAAACAATGCATAATAAACTTAGATGATCTAGGTACAGAAATAGATTGAATTAAAGATATTATCTGGGTTCTAGAAGCCACACATTGATATTTAAAATAACGATGGGCTTTTCTTCTTAAGAAACTGATGTGATTATAATGCTTCTTAACAGATTATAATGCTTCTCAAGTTTCAATCTTATGATGAAGCTTAATTTCTCAGATTTTTGAATTCTGAAGACTTCACTCTGAAGAAAATTGGATGTTTTCAGCCACAATAATTGATTAAAAGAAATTTCTGGGAACAATATACAGATGAAATTATGCAGTTAAAGATTTAGGCAAATTTATGGGCAAAAGCCTCTTTAATGTCCTCAGCCTACATGATTAATAATGTAGAACCAAATTTAGGGGCACTCCACCCTGAAAGAATTACATTACCCAATTCCTGTTATGTTATCCTGAAGTGTAAGCAGCAAACTCATTAAAAATTAATGAGGTAATCAGACAAATTCTATGACTATGCGTGAGCTCCTCATTAATGTTTCACCAGACAGCATTAAGAAAGACTAAATAGACTGCACTGGATTTAGAAGTAATAAATGGACTTCAAAAGCAAAGCAGCTTAATGACCTTCCAGTAAACACAGAGACTTGCAACAGAAAGGATGAAGGATTTTAGATGCCTATCAGCTAACTTTTTGGCTGCAACTACAATGGAAAAAGTGAAATGAAGTATGATCAATTACATGCTTAATTTGATGAACATTAGTACTTTGGAGCCTGAAATAACCAATTGGACTGTCATGAACAGGTTAAAGTGCCTAATTCTCCTTTCACTAGGAACTGTTTGATTAGAGCATGGTTTCTCAGTACCAACACTATTCATGTTATGGCCTAATTCTTTGTTGTAGGGCAGTGTCCTGTGCATTGCAGAATATTTAGCAGCACCCACAGCCTCTACCCATTAGATACTGGTAACATCACCCAGTTGTGACGATCCAAAATGTCCCAAACATTGCCAAATGTCCCCAGACATTTGTACTCCACACTGGGTGGAAGAAGTCATACCTGTTACCCAGAGGCAAGAACGCCAAGGATAGAAATTGCACATTTCCAATCAGGGTGGGCATAGGGGGATCTACTCAGCATTAAATGAAAGGATTAACTTGCAATTATTTGGTCAATTTGGATTTCACAGACAATTAAGCTAGTTAATTCGAATCAAAATTTCTTCTCTGGGATTTGACTTATCAGGATTGGCATCTACATGAACTCAATTAGTTGGCTAACTCCTAGGCATACTTCTAATTTTGGCTTCAGGTTTCAAGCTCAGAAATACTTCAAGTGCAATGATCAAGGCTAAAAAGCAGATGGAGCATCACTCATCAGAGTGATTATATTTCTTGGGCCTTTGTTACTGTGAGTGTAGCAAAGCACGCACACTCTCTCTCTCTCTCTCTCTCTCTCTCACACACACACACACACACACACACACACTCTCTCTCTCTCTCTCACACACACACACACAAACACACATACACACACACACAAATCTCCAAGGGTCCTTCCCACTGGTTTCTGGTTACCTGGTTCTTGCTCTGATCTCTGTACTGCTTCCCTCCCACCCCTCCACCTGTCTAACCTTGTCTGTACCAGCCCGATTTACTAGATAGCTTGATAATTAAAATATGTGCTTTAGAGCTAGACAAAACAGTATTTGAATTCTGACTCTATGATTTATCAGTCTCCAATCATGTAAAACAAATGGGATCAGTCTTAATAATAGCTCCAGGGTTGTTGTGACAGTTATATGGTTAGGAGGTTAACGTTTCTGCCAATGAGACCCAACTAACTACAAAGCTAAAATAGATAAAGATTCATTTCTCACGTAGAATTCTGAGGGAGGCAGCCCTAAGCTGGTACGGATGCTCTAGGAAGTCACCAGGAACCAAGGCACTTCCTATATTTCTACTCTGCAATCTTGAATGAGCAATTTCCATCCTCCAGGTTAAAAGATGGCGGCTGGATCTCCAACGTTAATTTCTTTATATCCAGCAGGAAGAAGGGAAAGTCCAGAGAGCAAAGAAACTTTTTCTAAAGTGCTTCCTGACTTCCTTTTATACTCATTGGTCACACATATGAGAAAGACTGAGAAATGATGTTTCTAAGGCAGGTACAGTGTCTTTGATATTATAGCAGTTGTGTTAGTAACAAGGAATGAATATAGGATAACCACCACCAGTCTTTGTTATGTAGAGACTTCCCTCCCTGTCCCCACTGTATCATGAGAATCCAAGAACTTACTTGATTCTAGAAAAGTAAGGAGGGCCCTGACTTCATGATATTTGCCATCTTTCGTGATGTTTCTTCAACTATGTGATCTACCGCCAAGCACCAGTGTTTGGGGTGTGCTCCAAGAATGCCACCACAGAAATCTATTGGCCAGAGCATGTTCTACAAGCCACAGTGCTAGAGGTTCAGTCTCCATAGAGGCATGCATGCTGCTATTCCATCAGTTGGCCAGACACTTGCAGAGGGCTAGGTGGAAGTGGATCGAATACCTTGTAGAACTTGCCACCATGCCCTCCCACCCTACTCAGTCTCAAGGATCTTAACTCTTCCATGTGGGTTCACCCCTTTCCATAATCTAGGATAATCCCCTATGGACCTAGATTTTGAGAATTCAGGTCAAATATTTTTTTATTAGAGCTAAGAAAATTCAAATCTTCTACATCCAAGGCTGGATTGGTTTATTTGGGTCAAAGGATGAGGCACAGAAACAATGTTATTATTGGGGGGCGGGGGGAGGGAGGGGGGCGGGGTGTGGAGGGATAAAGGATAACTTTATATTGACCAGATAATGTCCTTAGCAGTTTAAGTGGAACCACCAATGAAAATGTATTTTCATTTATGTGGGAGAATTGCAAATTATTTTATACTATTTGAATTTTAGAATAATTGGAACTTTTTAAAAATCTACTTTTCCCCAATGCCATTGTAATGTTAAAAATCTAACACATAATGAGTACTGATACCATTCATCAAAAGGTAACTTTCCTCTTATTTTTCTACCATCACAGAAACAGAAGTCTACGACTGTGTGTTAATGTTTAATGATTCACTGTCTGATCTCAGGCTTATATTTTGCCCTTTTGAAAGAAAATGCTGCTTAAGTAATGAGTGAGGTATCATGGAATTTCCTAAGGATGTTTTACTCAGGAGAACAGCTGTAAATCACTGTGTTCTATAAAACAGAATCAGTGTGACAGACACACACGTGATCCCTCCACAGCCATTCTTCCCCCCACCCTGCTGACTGTACCTCCATTCTTCCTTGGTGGCAGAGCCCTAATTTTGTCCAAGAATGTACCTTCCAACATATTCAGCCCCAGGAGGAAATCTCTGACTTATCACTCTAAACCAATTATTTTAATTCCATTACTCTTACTAATGATTGACTTAAACATGGGCAGTGATGCCCAATGAACCAACGATAAGGTTTCTTCCCTGGAGGGTACAAATGAGAATTTGTCCCTTCCAATGTGTGGATGTTGTAATGTGAGGCATTAGGCAGTCATCTTTTGTCCAGAAACAAAGGTACTGTTAATATCCGAAGAATGGCATAGTGGGAAGATAAAAGGTGCCCGGGCCTTGATAACATCCTTGAGCTTCTGAACCAACTCTGAACCACCCTGACTTAGTGTGTAAGAGGAAATTTACTGTGTAAGCCATTTAGTGTTAGGTATTTTGTTATTTGTAGCCAAAAGCATCTTAACTGTTAACTGACATGAATGACTTTGCTGTGGAAGAAGCGCCTGCTGGCTGTCTGGGAAATATCTGTTGTTCATTTTTTTCCTTATTAACAAAACCCTGGTTACATTCCTAATTGCACATGACCACACTGCCCAGCTTCCCTTAAAGCTAGGGCTCAAGTGAGATGTAACCGAAATTGGGGGGGTGTCTTCTGGGACTGCTGGCTAAAGAACACTAACTCAGCCAAGATGCTATGTCTTGTCCCCGTTCCTCTTTCCTTTTGCTTTCTTGACTGGAAAATAGATGTAAAAGGTGGTACTCCAACAGTCATATTTGATGATGAGTAGACATTAAGGAGAGATGCTATACACAAAAAAATGGTAGCGCAGAGAGAAAGAAGGAGCTCAGTTTCTGACTGACCATGGAACCACTATGCTGGCTCTAGACTCTATCTCTGAGCTTCTTCTCGTTTAAGCCACTATCATTTGGGATTTCTGATGTATGCAACCAAACTTAATCCTGAGTGTTGTAGCTGCTGAAGGGCATTGGAAGTGATGCTGTTTGGAAGAAATAAGATAAAAGCAGAAGCCTTATTTCTTAGAAGACAGATTTTTGTTTAATTTAAAAATCGCTATTGAGTTATTCTGAAAGAGCAAAGAGCTATTCAAATTGTATTTAATAATTCTATTTTATATTTTTTACATAATTATTCTAAAAATATAATCTCTTGAAGCTAGTTGAAAAAGCAAGGAATATAAATCATTATAATCCTTGTTACTGTGTTTCTGCAAATGCCCAGAAAGGAGTCCAAAACTGGGTCACCAAATTCACTCAGTCTGTACATGTTTACTGAGCACATCAAACATTAGAGGCACTGTGTGTGTGTGTGTGTGTGTGTACGCCTATGTGTGTGCGTGTGTGTGAGAGAGAATGAGATATAGACCTTACATTCATAGAACAAAATGAATGTTTACCGGTAGGAAAAAATACATAAAAAGATAAGGCCAATTTTATAAAAATAAATAAATATAAAACAAAAATAATTGCTTTATATAACTATGTATACATAGGTATAACTATGTATGGTGCCAGGTGGGTACCTGAAGTATTGTATGATCCCTTTGTAAAGTCTAACCACTCAGTGTACACCTAAAACTAATACAAAGTACTATCAGGTGTAAACTGTAATTGAAAACAATAATTGCCAAAAATGGAAGAAAATAGGCCAAAATGTTTACAGTTCTTATAGTTTAATTTTCTTTATATTTTTTTGTAAAGAACATGTGGTTTTCAGACAGAAAATACTTTATGAGATTTTTAATATTGTTTAAAAAAAAATGTAGTTGCTACAGGCAAGGGACTTGGAGCCAAAGCCCTCCACCCACACTGTGCTGGGAATTCTTGGCTTTCTGCAGGTCTCTTTCATAGCTGCTTAACATTCTTCAGTTGATCTTAGTGGCTTTAGTTGCAGATTTTGAACCTATTAAAATGCAGATTCAATGGAAGGTCAGTAATTCTTAAATCGGGAATGCGTATGGGCTTTTAAGAAATAAAAATTCCTGGTTCCCATGCTCAGCGATTTTGATTCATGAAGTCTGAAATAGAATTCAGTGATGTACATCTTCACTCCCCAGGCGATTCGGATGCGCACCCTGGGGTGAGAGCCATTGCTTTAGATTGTTATCAGTTATCTGAACCTTAGTATGAATGAAGGTCCAAAGAAAACTTTGATAGGGAATGAGGGGGCATATAAGGGCAGTAGCAACCTAAAACTGTAGGGCTGGGGGGCAGTCGGCATTGGAGAGAAGCACAAAAGCCTGCAACTTCATTCTCCCAGGGACTTGCATGCAGAGATTATAGAGGAACAAAAGCATGATAATATACCTTTTGTGGTATTTCACCTTATTAGGATAATGAAAGAGCCACGCATGTCTCAGAGAGGTAGAAGGCAACGGAGAGACAGAGAGAAATAGTTTGGATCTCGTGATTAACAGTGTGAAATCATCTTGACTGTGTCTCATTTTTGAAGGCTTAAATCAGGACCAAAGGTCATGAGAGGGTCACTGGAGACATATCCAGAGGGTGTGATCTAAGTCTCCAGATATTATTGAAAAATTGGGAGGTGGTGTTAAACATCGGACACTGCTTGCTTAGGTGATTTAAGGGACCCAGCTGGGACTCATCACAGTTTCAATATAGAGCCAAATTCTGCTCCAAGGTTTTCATAAATGACTCACCATGAATGGTGTGTATACATGCCAAGATAGGTCCTAATCTCCATCTCTGTGTGTCACTGACAAAGGAAGATAGCTATAGGAGTGATTGTTCTCTCTCATATCTTGCCAGAACAAAAGGAGATCCATCATCGTCCCTAAATGACCAACTGTTTATACTGGTAAGTTTTTGAAAGCTCTTAAAGCTCCACGTTCCACTGTGCTACAGTAATTTCTTTCTCAATTCTTTTTTTTAAAAAATATATTTTATTGATTTTTTACAGAGAGGAAGAGAGAGGGATAGAGAGTTAGAAACATCGATGAGAGAGAAACATCGATCAGCTGCCTCCTGCACACCCCCTACTGGGGATGTGCCCGCAACCAAGGCACATGCCCTTGACCGGAATCGAACCTGGGACCCTTGAGTCCGCAGGCCGATGCTCTATCCACCGAGCCAAACCGGTTTCGGCTCTTTCTCAATTCTTAATTAGAGTATCACTACTTGGAAAATGAGCATATTTTTATTGCAACTAGGCTGATAATTAGTCTTATAAATTTAAACCAGGAATCAAAGCCCACTGAGTTAGGAGGAAATCCAAGGACTGTAAAATATATTCCATTCATTTTCGCCTGGACGGTGTGATTCTTCTCATGTCAGGCTCTGCCTGTTACCTCGTCATAATGGGCTGAACTATGCAGATATTCAAGATGAGATATTACATTGTAAATTAGTAATTATACACACAGAATTCTGATGCTTACAAATGTTTAATGCATCAGAGGGGGGAAAGGCCTTTATTAAATAGCTTTACATTTATCAGCTTCTGGGACTTATCCTCTTGAATTTAATTTGGAAAGATTTATCCAATTGAAAAATTAATTTTTAAAATATCAAAGTTAACGGAAACGAAAGAACTTCCTAAATTCAACATGAAGAAAATTAGAATTCCTGGTAGGAATGGAGATCGATTCCTTAGTGCCCTGGTAAGCCTACATATTTTCTTTTTCTCATGCCTAGAAATAAAAGAGAATTAATTAAGAAAAAAGCGGCCATTATCAATTCTATCCAGGGAAGTAATTACCATTTTAAGTATTCTCAAGGCATAGAGCGTTGTAGTATTGCTGATAGGTGAATATTTTATATTAGCTTCAGTAAAGACTAGTCTTCCTGCTACTGGAAGTGCCAAGTACTTTATAGAATCACAGAAGAGCTTTTTTTTTTTTTTTTGGTAAGTGCAAGAAAAAGAACTTTGTGTTATCTACTTCCAGGAAATGCTCAAAATGATGATGATTCTTTGGGAAGAACAACACGTGGTTCTTTCAACGGCAATCCTTCCCTACCAGAGAAGAGCGAAGAAAATGTTGCCGTTTTAAAATGAATCACTGAACACTAATATCCACTTACAGGTTTTATTACTGCAATCGCAAAAGGCCAAAGACCAATACCGTGTCCTGTCAGAGCTGCGGCCAGTTAACAACCTTTAAGAAGAGACCACCTTCCAAGAACGCGCCCCAAAATAAATGACGTCACCTGCAGAGCAAAGGAGTGCCCTGCAGTCCCCGTCAGCAATCCTGAGCGGTGGCGGGTTATAAATAACCTCCCGTAGCCCTCACGGCCACTTGTGTCTGCAAAGCAAGCTCTGCTCCACTCCATCGGCCTTCTGAAGAATGATACCCAACTTTGGTTACACATTAGGAAGCACTGACAGCTTTTAAAAAAAATTTATTCATAAAAAAACAACTGCTAAGTATGTCTCTTTCCAAAGCTATGGGTAAGTTCTAGTTTACATGATGCCATCATGTGATGTCATCTTTTTACCTCCTGCTCTCCCCCTCCCCCCACCCCCCAGCCCCGCAATTAAATAGGTGATTCCCAAAGTCATGCTACTCCCGCCTCCTGCTCTGCATGCTGAGTGTAATGCTGGGTCTATTGCTCAATAAGGACCGCGGAGGGATGGATTGTTCCACGACTGCAGTGTGGATTAGTCAGAGGAGGTGTCCAATGCCAAATGGAAGATAGTGACCCTACTTTGAACCCTCACTGGCAGCTAACCAAGGAATTTAGGTCGCATCCATTCCAATTTCTGCAAGTTATAATGAAACACTTTCTGAAAGTCATTAAAGAGAGAATAACCTTGATTTAACACTGCTGGCATTGCCTCCCGCCTTTGCGTTCTTTTTTCTTCTTCCTTCTTGTGTCCTCGCCTCCCTTCCCCTTCCCTTTCTATTTTACACTGTAAGCATTTATTGGGGGTACTGAGCTAGGAGCTGGGGCATATGCAAGAGATGGTTTTCCCCCTTCCTCAAAGGAGCTCCCACTTTAGTGAGCTACCTGCTATAATAATGAGAGCTCTGTGTATTGCACAATTACTTCAATCAGATGCATTTTATACATTGTATTTAATCTTCATAGCAATCTTGAGAGGAAGTCATTTGACCATCCCATTTTTACAGAGAGAGGGGGGAAAAAAAAGCTCAGAGTGGTTAACTTGCTAAAGGTCACACAGCTAGCTAGTAAGTCAGATCTGGGATTCAAACCTGGATTTGTATGGATCCAAAGCCAACGCTTATTCCATAATAATATTCTGTTCCAAGAAAGGAAAGATGAGCTCTGGGTTGTGTAATATTTACTAATGCAATAACAAGGGATCTTTACTCTTCTGAAAATGTGTGCCTTGCTTTTATTGCAACTCAGGCAACACAAAACACATAGGACATATACCAAGTCCAAAAGGCTATGGGTTAGATCAGTGTTTCTTTATGCCTGATCTACAGACTAGTGCCAGCAAGTAAACTATCTATATATATAAAAGCTTAATATGCAAAGTGTTCCCTCAGGAGTTTGACCAGAAGACCGGGAGTTTGATCGCTCGCTATGATGTGTGCTGACTACCAGGGAGCAGCATGGAAAGAAGCAAGGCCCCAGACAGCAGCTGGCAGCTGGGGAAGGGACCCTACCCATGCACGAATTTCATGCACCAGGCCTCTTGTGTATTATAAATCTGTGGTGAGATACAGAAATCAAGAGTAAGCACTCACTTTTATAGCCATTTGACAGAGTAATAATAATATATAACAATATATGATAACATCTATACTAATAAAAGGGTAATATGCTAATTAGACCAGACATACTTCAGGACAAAGTCATGGTGGCGGGGCTAAGGCAGAGGCAGTTAGGGGTGATCAGGCCGGCGGTTGGGGGCGATCAGGCTGGCGGGGGAGAGGGGGCGGGCAGGCAGGGCAGATGGGGGCAAGCAGGCTGGCAGGGGGGCAGTTGGGGTCGAGCAGGCCGGCAGGGGGGGCAGTTGGGGGTGAGTAGGCCAGCGGGGGGGGGGGGTAGTTGGGGGCGAGCAGGCTGGCATGCAGAGTGGTTAGGGGAGATCAGGTAGGCAGGCAGGTGAGCGGTTAGGAGCCAGTGGTTCCGGATTACGAGAGGGATGTCCGACCGCCAGTTTCCTGTGAAATTGGGCCGAAACTGGCAGTCGGACATCCCCCGAGGGGTCCCAGATTAGAGAGGGTGCAGGCTGGGCTGAGGGACCCGTCCCCCCCACCCCTGCACAAATTTCATACATCGGGCCACTGGTATTGTAATAATAATTTTTTAAATTTTTCTAGTAGTTCCTTTTTATTATATTCTACAGAACTATCAGTCCACATAGACTGGGTATTTTAAAAAACTGGTCCTTTACATAGTTTTAGAAGCATTGGTTTAGGTCATTCTGAATATAAATATGTAAAACTTAAATCACGTTAGCAAGATATCAATATGACTTTCCCAGGAATACTACTAGGATACCCAGACTAGATCTTTTCTCTTCCCTGCTCTGATTAAAGTGCTCACTGACTACTGGGCCTGTCACTGTGGGGTCTGGGAGCACGGGCCACTCATGGGAGCATGCACCCCAGAGCTCCTCAGCACCTGCCTGGGACAAAGGGCGTTTTCAGGAGGTGCTTGGTGAACACTGAACGAAACAATTAGTGACCAGTGGCCCATGAGACAACCGTCTCTTATGAGTTTTAATCTATCGTTCTTGGTAATAAAAAGGAATTAAGTGTGGACATATCGGTAACCCTCCCAGGAATTCTGACCGTGGGACAAACGCGGAAGATACGTTCAAGTGGTGCCATTCACACACTGTGCGGAGTGGGAGTGGTGCTCTTTCCCCTACCTCGGCGCGCATTCAGGAAATAATGCAAGGCTATACGACGCTCTCAGGGCTCTTTATGGGGCACCAGAGGAAGATAGCCTGGACAATTTATGAACTCAGGAATCAGAAGTGGCTCGTGCATGACTTCTAAGGGAAGCCATGCATTTAAGGACTTGGTTATTACAACTGGTGCTAAAACGCTGCTGCTGGCAGAAAATGTTGTTTTATGAAAGCTTTCAGGAGAACTCGTTCCCCACACTGTGGATGATAATACATTTAAGGTTTCAATCGCACGTGTCATTTTCTTATTTTCAGAGCTGCGTCCTGGCTCATAGGGACATATCTTCTGCTTATAGGGACACCCTACCTGAAGTGGCTGGGGTTGATTTTCTGCTGGGTGGTGACACGCGTGAATCCCTCACGGAGGAATCTGAGGCATCGTGCCGCCAGGCTGGCCCTGCCCCCGGAGACCAGCAGTGAGGACACAGGACTGCTCTTCTCTCTGTGACTGGAGAAGCCAACAGGATGACTCAGAGGCCGGGGGGAAAACACGCTCTAGGGATTTCTTCCTTCAGCCCCATCGATGGGAGGAAGATGAATGGCTGGCTGGCAAAGTCACCGGCAGATTATCGTTCTCTTCAGGCAGGCCACAAAGGTGCCCTGACCGATTCTGCGAGGTGGGGGAGATGAAGAAAGGGGAAGGCTGTATTCCTGCTTTCAAAGCCATTTATCAGACAAGAAAATAGCTCTCAATAAAAGGACACCATATCTAAAAAGCCTTGCCTGGCATCCCTATCTGTTACATGCTGGGGTGTGAAATAAATGTGCCTTCACAGTCATCAGAAAATAGAGTTACGTGCAAGAAATATGTACTAGCAAATACGAGGTATGTATATTTAATAAAACAAGTCGGCTTGTTTTAAACACTGAACTAAAATCAAGGCTAAAATTTCACATATATGGGTTTGCTTGTCTATTTGATGAATTACACAGACTGGCAACTTTATTAATAGTATATATACCCCAGCTTTCTGATAAAAAAATGGAATATTTATTTTGTAATATAGATAGCAGGATCTCAATATTATTCTAAACACTATATATATTAGTATATATATTAGAGAGCGACAGACAAGGAGATCTTCCCCCTGGAATAGTTACTATCAAAGATAAATTTGTTGGTGTGATGGGGTTCAGGACATGCTATCCCCAAATATGGCACCTTTACATATGAGAATGGCAGAAGGAAGGTCATTCAGACCCCACCCCCTTCTCCCTGAAAGCAAGAGGTACATCTCCCAGGTACTCTCCCTGCACCAGGGAGAAAAAAGACTTCTTATCACCAGACAGGGAAATTTGGGACTGAGAAATCTACATAAACCACCCTTGTTAAATGAACCTTTATCTTCCCTGCTACCTCTTTTAAAAAATATATATATGTATATTTTTAATTAATTTCAGAGAGTAAGAGAGAGATAGAAACATCAATGATGAAAGAGAATCATTGACTGGCTGCCTCTTGCACACCCCACACTGGAGATTGTGCCTGCAACCCAGGAATCGAAAGGTGACCTCCTGGTTCATAGGTCGATGCTCAACTACTGAGCCATGCTGGCCCCACCCCAGCTACTCCTTCACCATTCAAACCCCAACCCAAATCTCTTTGTCTTATCAATTCTTCACAAATTTATTGTTTGTTTGTTTTTTGTCTAAAAGGTATAAAAGCTTCCTGCTCTGGTCACCACTTTGGGTCTTCATTCTTTTGTGAAGGGTCCCATGTACAAGTAAATAAATCCATAAAATTTGTAAGCTTTTCTCCTGTTAATTTGTCTTCGCCAGTTTAATTTTCAGACCCAGCCAGGGACTGCAAGAGGGTTAAGAAAAACATCTTCCTCCCCGACAGGCGGGATATAACCTTTAGCAGGGTAAAATAAAATAAGTCAGTTCAGCCAGTATCTGAGGCCGTGGTCGGCAAACTGCGGCTCTTTGGCCCTTTGAGTGTGGCTCTTCCACAAAATACCACGGCCTGGGCGAGTCTATTTTGAAGAAGTGGCGTTAGAAGAAGTTTAAGTTTAAAAAATTTGGCTCTCAAAATAAATTTCAATCGTTGTCCTGCTGATATTTGGCTCTGTTGACTAATGAGTTTGCCGACCACTGATCTGAGGCATCCCGGTCAATTCACAAACCAGATGTGAACTTGGAGTTCCCATTGTTCAGTTTAAGACACAGATCGAGGCCCAGCAACACTGAGTTTGAGTATGATCTCAACTGAACTAAGAGTGAATTATTTTCTTTCCTTTCAGAAACTCTCTGAAGTAGAAGTAATTTTTATTTTGGGGGAGAATGACCAGGGCATTTGCAGTTAATTAGTACTTGTTCAAAGTAGGAGAGTAAAATAGGGGAAAAACAGCAAAGAAACAAGGAATATTGTGCGTGCAGGTCAGAACTTTTGAGATTCCTATTATTATAAAGTCAACAGAGTAATAAAAGTATAATATATGCTATTCAATGTTAAATAGTAAAAAGTAATTTTAGTATTTCATACACAAGCTTTGCTTTTTCTGAACCGTTTTTTCCAACTTAAGGCTAACCACATGAATCAAGAAAATTTGGAGGCAAGCATAACAGCATAATCAAGAAGCTTAGGCAGGTATGCTTTGGCTCCAAAAATAAGAACGTATTTTTAATCTCTACTTTGGCCAAAACATTCAGATGTTTGTGCTGTCTTTTTTAGATTATGAAATAGATACTAAATCACAGATTAGGAGGAATGTATCCAAACCTTCTCCAGGCAAAAAAAAAAAAAAAAAAAAAAAAAAAAAATCAATCTTACATTTAAAAACCTGTAAAATATTTAAAAGATCATGATTTGCCAAATTCAATTAAGTAGTAATAGGAAAGATTGAGGCCTTCAGGACTTTTGAGATATCAAATGACAGGGGGTAAAGCCGTCCTCCTCTGCTGGCCTCCAGGCATAGCCTATGCTTAAAAAAGGGCTTTTCATTCAACCTGGTAATAGGGAACATCCATCACCTCTGCCTCCCGGTCCAGCCTTCAACCCTTCCTCAAGTGGAGAACATTATTAAATGTTTAAAGAAAACTGAAGCCACAGAATGACATTTCCCCAGCTTGAGATAGCACAGATTAATCAATGAAGACAATGTGTACAGGCATGGGAATATTTTAAATATTTCAAATCCTCAGAGTCTACTTAAAAACGGATATTGACAAGTTGCTTTATTCGCAGTAGTGTTCAACATAAAAGTTAGTTCACACGCCTATCCCAGAACAAGTGCATAATAAACATGTTGTACCAATGAATGCTGGTACATAAAATAACATAAAAACAATAAATACCATAAAGACAATCAGATATACTGTGTTACTTTGGACAACATTTGACCAATCCCAGAGTAGTTTGTTTCATTGTATTTGCAATTTATCAAATATGGAAGATCACATATATTTAGTTTATATTAAAATATAACTATTTATATTATTAATGCCATTTAATAAAAATTCAATATTTATAATGCTGGTTTACTTTGAAAATTTATTAAATGTCCTTAACCCTTTGCACTCGCTTGCTTTTTTCTCGATTCCTTTATTCTAATGCTAACCATGTCGAATCACACTTGACATCTGAGTGCAAAAGGTTAATATACCTTGATAACATTGTGTACATTGTAGGGAATCAACATGCCCTTTGAATAAACCTTATGAGAGCTCAGGAGTAATTACAGGGATCTCTATGGATCTAAAAGAAAAAAAAAAACAAAAAGAAAAAATGTCAAGTACTCTTATTTTATACACTAGTGGCCCGGTGCATGAAATTCATGCACATTAAAAAGGGATTAATTAGAGGAAATATTTTAATATTGCTATTTGCCCTTTCTCTATAATAGAAGTGTCAGAGATGAAAGAAAATTAGTAAAATGTATATGAAAATCTTCCTCCTGTCAGAATCTGGGGTGCACCACAGGACCCAGAGTCAAGTCCCCACCCACCCATGTGCGCCTCAAAATCTCATGAAACCCAGACCTGGCCAGCCCCCTCCCCCCCACTGGGCTAGATCCAGACCCGGCCGGTCCCCACCCTTGTCAAGCCCCACCGGGCAGGGGGTGCAGCCTCAGGTCCCCTGGCCTGGTGCCGGGGCAGGGGGTGTGGCCCTAGGTCTCTTGTCAAGCTCCACGGTGGGGGGGGGCGCAGCCTCAGGTCCATGGTGATTGCTCATTAAGAGAACTCAGCCTCCACTGTGGGCACCGCCATCTTTGTGGCAGGGGTATGGTCAATTTGCATTTTCCCTCTTTATTATATAGGATTGTAAAATATCTCTATCATCTCAGGTCTTTCTGTATCATGTCCCCTCTTTTCTACTTCTTTGCACTATAAAGTTTTCACATTTATTTAACCTGAACTCCTACTTTGGGGGAAGGAGGGCATACTACTTCTTTTTTGCTTATTAATAGGAAACTGTGCTTTTTTTTATAGAGAGAGTGGTCATGTGAGCCAGCTAATGCATTAGCAGGTGAACTAGCTTTCCCTGCCAAATGAGTCAGCTCAGATGGGAACACTAATTTATTTGAATGGATAGGAGTTGACAACACCATAAAGAGGTATGGGTATAGCTTAATGGAACAGCTGCCAAGAAAACAGAGGTTGGGCCTGGTGTGATCTGGCAAGCATCAGAATGTTTTCTTGTTCACAAGATCGTCGCTTCCTAATGTAGACCGCTCTCTCCTGGATTCCTCTGCTAAAACGCAAATACTCTTAGCGAAGCGGTGCCTTCAACTATGATCAGGTGTGAGTATTAGATTGAAATTGCTGATATTCAAACCTTTCGAGCTACAGAAGTGGTAGTTTTCTTTGATGTAATACCATATCTTATTAGGGATAGCTCATCAGATAGCTTGTTTTGGAACCAAGGGGAGAGAGAGGACAAGAAATCGTTGAGACTGCAGAAGATCTGGAGTATGAAGTATTGCCTCAAGTCAGCCATGTTATCAGGGCCTGATAACACCTCCCTCACTCTGGGCCAGGGATTTTCAACCAGTGTGCTGCACGAATTTTTAAAACATGCCATGCCAGACCATTTAGTCAGGGGCACTGACCTTTTCCCCCTTAGATTGTCCAATTAAAAAAAATGACAACAGGCAACACAACAATAGCTGTCCGGTGTGAATGAATCAATATTATATATTTGTTGTCAGATTGGGAAAAAGTATATTTTTTGGTGTGCTGCAGAATTTTAGTAATTAGTTTACGTTTTCATCATGAGATGAAAACGGTTGAAAATCACTGCTTCAGACACAGTAATTCTGTTATTGCTCCCAAGATTACATTCCACTGTTCTGGTGGCCATTTTATATTGCACTCATGTAAGGCTCAATGCAGACGAACCCCCCCCTCCCAAACTTTCTCACTTAGGTTAATTCTGAACCATGTTAAAGTTTTTAGCATCTATAGTCTAGGATTTAATGTTAATCTCTGTAAAAATTCAACCAACCACTGGTTTCTTTAATTATCTTCCCTATTAAGATATTTCACAGTAGCGTAGGCAGCAGCTTTTCCCCCCAAATCTCTCAATTTTCACACAATGAAACATGCCCATCTTTTCCTGAACTTAATATATATATATATATATATATATATATGTATATATATATATATATACATATATATATATATATATATATATATATGCCTTTCTCAAGTCCATGGTATAGATTTGAGCATCCCCAACAGTCTCTTCTTGCTTATAAGAAACACCTTTATTTTTGTGCTTCAGTTTTAAAATGAGGGACTTAAGACTACATGGCCCACAAGTTCTCATAAAGCACTATTGTCTATGACTCTACTATCTATAGGAAATCGCACAGATGAGCAACAACTGGAGAACTTGTGAAGCATCGCTTTCCCGCACATACACGCCTATGGCAAGGATCAGGTAAGTGCCCCAGGAATGCAACTGTGGAGGAGCCAGCGGCAAATCCTATCTAATAATAGAGTAACATGTAAATTACCACCACTCCGCTACGCCCACGATTGGGCGGCGGGAGGCTGGGGGGCGGTACTCTGGGTGGCCTATCCGGCCATTGAGAGGCACGGATCCGCTGCCACTGAGGGGGGCTACCCTGCTGTTGAGAGGCGCAGGGGGCGGGACTCCCACCCCCTGCGCCTCTCAACGGCCAGATCCGCGGCCGCTGAGGGGGCCTGCCGCGGACACCCAGCTGCGCTTCTCAACGGCAGGGTAGCCAGGTGTCCACGGCAGCCCCCTGAGCGGCCGTTGAGAGCCAGGTGTCCGCGGCAGCCCCCTCAGGGCAGCCCCCTCAGCTGCGCCTCTCAATAGCAGGGTAGCCCCCCTCAGCGGCCGTGGACCATCAAAAGTGGGGGAGCTGGGTGCCTGTCTGCTCCGGCACCAGGCCTTTCAGAAGCCTCCGCCGAGCCGGAGGCTTCTGAAAGGCCTGGTGTACCAGCGGACAGGCACCCAGCTCCACCGAAGCGAAAACGTGTAGGGGACCCTACACGTGCATGATTCAATCATGCACTGGGCCTCTAGTTTGTAATAAAACCGGAAATTCTCATCATTTTTGAGTCTTGTTAGTTAACAACACTTGGAGGCACATACATGGGTAATTGAGGGCAGCATGAAAGTTGGTCAAGTTGGGGTCTTATTTGGTAATCTTCTTCTCTCTTGACCTCAAGTTGCAAACAGATAAAAGGAGATATAAGCATTGGAAGCCACATGAGGGAAGTTACACTTGGAATATACATCTACTATTTTATGTGTCTAGCACTCTACTTTTCTATCCACATGGTTTCTGCTGGAGCTGCCATGTTTATTCACTCATTTACACAACAGCTATTTATTGAGTGCTATATCTGACCCTATTCCAGGCCCTGGAGCTATAGCAATGGAAAAAAATACACAAATTCCTCATGGAGCTTCCAATCTGATGGAGGAAATAATACATTAGACAAGATAAGTAAATATTTGGTCTGTCAGATGACATGTGCTATGGGCGAAAAAACAAGCAGGAAAGGGAGTGAGGAAAGTACAGTGGTTGAGGGATAAAATGAATGAAGCACAATGTTTTGTAGGTGGCCAGGAGTGTCTTCATCTTGAATATGTTTGGAACTGGATCAAAACAGGATGGTTTAGCCCTAGCTGGTTTGGCTCAGTGGATAGAGCATCAGCCTGCAGACCAGAGAGTCCCAGGTTCGATTCCAGTCAAGGGCACATGCCCAGGGTTGCAGGCTCGATCTCCAGTAGGAGGCGTGCAGGAGGCAGCCAATCAATGATTCTCTCTCATCATTGATGTTTCTATCTCTCCATCTCCCTTCCTCTCTGAAATCAATAAAAATATATTAAAAAACAAACAAACAGGATGGTTTAAACCAAGAATGTGGAATGAGGAGTAGGGGGTGGGAAAGCCTGTTAGAATCAAAAGAGAAGAATGAAGAAGACATAAGAGGGTAGCATAAAAGGAAGATGTGAACGGAGAGAGAACTTCCCAGAGTCTGCATGATATTCCAATATACTTCTGATAAATCCTTTTAGACATATCCTTCTGATAAAACCCTAAGCTGGTATGAATCAATTTCTGTTACTCCCAAAGAATTCTAACTCATACATATATTAAGTAAGATAACCTATAAATTCAAGGCTTGCCCAATGTAGATGTTGGTTACTTCAGAAAATTAGAACCCGGTGCTTTTGATGCCAAGAATACAGACCTGACAGCAGAGAGTAGAATTAATTTTGCTGTTCAGAAATAAATTTTGCTGTTCTAGTATCCCAGAAATAAAATGTGCAAGAAATATCCATTTCTTTTTTTCCTTTTAATCAAATTAACTCTGATTCTGCATTGGACTCGTGGAACACTCAAATGGAAGTATTATTTCTTCACCCCTACTTCTGCCCTCCCTTCACTCCCCACACCCCAGAGTCACCACTGCATTAGGGGAGCTTACTGATGTCTAGACACGGGGTAAAGGCTCTGTAATCTCCAAGTCATCATTGCTCAAGTCTGCTTTAAACTTTCTCGCACAGCCCCTGGCTCTCTGCTTCTAAGCCCAGGGGAGAGCACAGAAATCTTTGCTGAAGCTAGAGGGTGCTTTGCTCCCCAGGGTGCAGCCATCCATCTGAAGTTACACCACCTTCCTTGGAAACTCCTGAAGCTGGCTCAGGTATCCACTAATCCTGGGTCCTGACCACCTTTCACTTTCTCTGTCCTTATTCTTGAAATAATTCTCTTCCCTTCTCTTCTGGCCTCTACCCCACTCCCCCTTGGCCCAGGCATAATGTTTTCACTTAGCTTAGGCTTTTATAATAGACCACAAGACTAAGTGACTCCCTTTTAGGAATTTCAGCTTCTCTCCACCCAGCAAAAACTCCCCAAATATTTTTTCAGCCTTTCTTTTTTTGTGGTCTGATATGCATAACATAAAATTGTCCCATTTTAGTGTACGGTTTTGTGGCTTTAAGCACATTTGCATTGTTGTGCACCCCAAAGGTTCAATGGGAGATCTGATTGAAATGGGGGATGGTGAAAACAGAGGGAGAAACAAACAGTTTTTAAAAATATTATTCTTTCATGTGTTTGTGGCACTTCAAATGGAGTCCCCTAAGAGGTGAATCTGAGAAGCTAAGAGGCACCATTAGGAAGCTAGATATTACTAATGTGCAAGAGGAGGAGGAGGAGGAAGGGCGGCTGTTAGGAAACTTGGGGAAACAATGAAGGAAAACCTTATCTGCCTGACAACACTCATAACATGACTTACTGCATCTGGAGCAGAAATAAAATGAAGAATTGCTCTCCGCTCTGCCTAGGGCCAGGACCAGAACCATGTCCCTGAGTTGTATTGGGGAGCGCATATCTCCCAGAGAGGCCTCAGACGGAAAGTAAAGTTTCATTTTATGAATTACAATAATGCCGTTTGATACCTAAGCAGCATGTTACAAAGGGATGCAATCCACAGAAGGGATAGAATTCAAAATCTTGGGATTATTCAGAATTACACTTACTGACTTGTAAGGGTATGGGAGGGGGCGGGGCGGAGAGTGCCTGTGGGGTGTCAAAATAGCCCACGTGATTTAGCACTGGCTGGGCCTAGACGTTTCTTTCGGGGACTGGAAGACTCTGTATCCATTTATTCATTTCCAAATAACTCCTTAAGTGCCCGCTGTGTGTGAGGCCCTGAGGAACCAAACAACAGGGAACAGGTGAGTAGGTTCAGGTGTATTTTAATTCTAAAACCGTGAATCCAAGAGCACAATAAACTCAATGAAGCAGGGAACCAAGGGAGCCACGGTTCTTCAAAGCCGCAGCAAAAGTCAGAATTTTAAGTTTTCTATCCTTGGATGCTGGGTCTTAGTTCTGTTAAGGGCGGCGGGCAAGGTGGGATGTGAAGAGATTTCCCACCGAAAACATACACAGACTTGGTGTTTGGGTTCGACAGCTTAGTTCTTGCAATTCTAAATGACACCTGCGGCACCGCACTGACATTCTCTAAGAAGCAAACGAGATTATAGGAGAAAAACCACTTACTCCATCCCAGCCCTCAGAAGGCACAGCCGCCTCTCAGCCAGCGCAGGGAGTCCAGGGACTACAACTCCCAGAAGCCCTTGCGACACACCCCCTCGGCAGCACAGCTTTGGAGTCGGGCGCACTCCTTGTTGCGTCATCAGGGGGGCGACCACAGATACAAAACACACCAGGGTTACAAAAGCATGGCCTCTGCTGAGGCGGCGGCGTTGTCATTGTCGTCGTCTCTGGCAGCAGACTCAGCCCCAGTCCCTGAAACTGCAGGAACCGCTGCGGCCGCGGCCAGGATGGGGCCCGGAGCCAGGCTCTCCAAGGCCGCTTTGGCTACGAAGCTGCTGTCCCTGAGCGGCGTGTTCGCCGTGCACAAGCCCAAAGGGCCCACCTCAGCCGAGCTGCTGAATCGGCTGAAGGAGAAGCTGCTGGCAGGTACGGCAGCCCGGGTGGGGGCCAGGCGGAGAGCGGGAGCCTCGGAGAGCACCCTGGCTTCTGGCGCGTTCAAGGCTCCAGAGATGAAAGGAGAGGAAAGGGAGAACGGCCGCTGCGTTAGATCTGGACAGACCTCTGGGGGCATCTCGGGCTTGCACTCGAGCTCCTGTAGCCTAGTTGGCAGTTGTCTCTCTCAAGGGAACAAAACACAACAAAGCCCACGCGGACACCAATACACCCCGGCACTTGGCCGTGCACACCCATTTGCTGTAATCTGACCCTGGAGGAGTCAGGGTTTAGCTCACGTCGGGGAACGCCACCCAAAGGAAGCACTGACTCTATGCCTCCCAAGTTGCATGGAAGAGAATGTTGGAAATGCAGACACGTGTTACTTTTATTAACCAAGGTTTAATGCAGAGGTTTTCACATAGCGGGCATAAGAAGTACTTAAGAGTCCCTTGTGCAAGTACAGATGCCTAATCCTTGCCCTCCCCGAGCTGGTAATTCTGAGGACTGGGGTATTTTTAGGAAACTGTCTTTTTAAACGATTGCTCCAGGTAATTCTGGTGTCACTAGTCTGGGCGCCACATTTTGGGAACACTAACTATAACTTGGTCACTTCTCTAGGAACATTCTGTTTGTTTGTTTGCTTTGCCATATACACTGGTCGAACATTCGAAAAGCCTGAAGGTTCTCTCAGTTCATCTGCCTCGTAGATCATTTCAGACAGTGGCATCAAGGAACCTTAGCTATTTACTGGACACCCACAGTAAACCCGATCTGTGTTAGCCTGTAGGGATGTGCAGGTGAAAGGTAACTGTCTCATCCCTTAACTGGGCTGGTAGCCTCGTCATTTCTGCAGCCTTTGGTGGTAAAACGATTTAGCTAGATATGTAAGGCCTTCCAGACTTTGGTCCTGGCCTGTCTTTTCATTCAACCAGTGCAGGAACTAACTGTCTCACATCGTCTAGTATCCCCTGGCAAACTTGACACTTTTGTTTAAATGCAAAAAACAAATTATCCTGCTAAGACCTTGTTCGTTGAAACATACACATACAGATTTAAATGTTTATTGGCAATAGGTACCCTCTTGCAGGTGTTTCATTCCAGTCTTATACCTACTCCTTCTTTTGTTAAACTGTCCTTATACTTTTGTTACCTGTAGGGCTGGGTGACAAAGGAGATGTTGAAAGAAGGAATTGCATCAAGGGCAAGCTTTGTGGAGTTGTTTCCTTTCAGCAGAATTGCTGCATTCATTTGGCCCGACTTGTTAGCTAAACTGAAGGCTTTTCTTGACCCTCAAGGTAATGAATACCATTCTTTTTCTTTGACAGATTTCTGATAGGATCAAAGCCATATCCTGGCTTTCTGGTTAATCTGCCTCCACGAACTGAAGTTTCTTCTTGAAACTTGGTTAGAACTGATGTGTCAGGGCATTGCTGGATGTGTCCGTGGCTTCTGCTGGAAGCTGCTCACTCAGATACAGACATTCTCATTGCTACGCTCCATTTCTGTATTGCTGGTGATTGGCCTCTTCTGGATTTATATTAGCTACACCAAGCCTTCCCAAAAGCATTTCTGACTGGCTGTTGTAATTACCTGGGACGGTTCTTAAAGGGACAGATTCCAGGGCACCATAATCTAATGCCAGCCGGTTTGACAACCCCAGTCAGTGGTCATGACCTCTATGTATTAACATCCCTTTCCTTTCCTTACGTTGATTCATGTCACACTAAAATCCCTGCTCTTCTTTGTCTGTTTGAATCTTTCACGGCCCGAACATCAGAATTTTATGGCTAGAAAAGACCTTACTAAATAGTCATCCATGAATGATACCAGTGGGGTGAACCAAACTCCAATAGAGTAGAGTGGTATGTCTTCAAACTTGAAAGGGGTAAATTAGGACACAGGAGGAAGACAGTAAATTTATAGGCCTTTCTACTCCAAGGAATGTCAAGCTGAAAAGAGAAAGAGTTCCCCAAAAGGTTTCTATAAACCAGTGCTTCTCAACCTTTCTAATGCTGCGACCCTTTAATACAGTTCCTCATGTTGTGGTGACCCCTAACCATAAAATTATTTTTGTTGCTACTTCATAACTAATTTTGCTACTGTTAATGAATCGTAATGTAAATATCTGTGTTTTCTGATGGTTGCGACCCACAGGTTGAGAACCGCTAGCAGGGTCGCCTTTTCCATTTTTTATTTTTTGTGTGTGTGTGTGCTCTCTCTTTATTTTCTTTTGCTGTGTCTTCTATCTTCTTGGTGTCAGTGGTGATAAGGAAGGCTGGCCGGCTTAGGTGGTGGGGATCAATACAGCTGTTCCTGCTCCTCTCCTTGCTTATTTGAAGTCCAGGAGCCAGTATTCTTTCAATACATTCTTACACGCCATGATAATAACAACAACTACCTACAGGTAGAGTGTTTTGCCATTTCCAAAGCACTTTCAGATAACATTATTTCACTTTATCTTTACAGAAGAATATGAGATAGACCAGCTGGGCATCCTCTTTTTTGTTGCTCTTTTTATTTTTCTTTTGGAATCTTCTTTTTAAGAAAATACTTTTATTGATTTTTTTGAGAGAAAGGGGAAGGGGGAGAGAGAGAAAAAAAAACATCGGTTGGCTGCCTCCTGTATGCCCCCCACCTGGGATTGAACCCCGGGGAACTAACTACCTTTTGATACATGACACAACGCCCAACCAACTGAACTACACCTGCCAGGACTACCCACTTTTAAAAAATAGAATCTTTTCCTGATGAGAAAATGAATCCTAGTTTCTAGATCACTGATTTGGGAATACCATAATTTTTGTAATTTAGGGAGTATCTCTACATTTTTAAATCTTTTTTTTTTTTTTTGCTAGTAATGTTGTCATAATCTAAATATGTTAAGTTTATATAACACTTTTTATTTGTTTTAACCCTTTGCACTCGCTTGCTTTTTTCTCGATTCCTTTATTCTACTCGGGATTTAATTTTTTAAATACCCCAGATTTTACAAAGCGCGGCAGTAGAATAAAAAACTGGAGTTTCTTTTCATACAAATTTATTTATTTGGATTGTTTTATATTTCAAATTATTGATACATTCAATAACCGTCACACTCGACATCCGAGTGCAAAAGGTTAAATACTCCCTCTACCCTCACCCTCCCATATTTGTGAAGATGCTACTTCATTTGCTTCGGTCTTGGTAATTACCTTTTTCACCCCATTTACTCTCACAGAAGCGGGAATGCCTTCTCCAGAATGGGCCAAGAGGAAAAAGCAGACTTTGAAAATTGGGCATGGCGGGACGCTAGACAGTGCAGCCCGAGGAGTTCTGGGTAAGAGATGTGGATGGAAGTTTAATATCCCTGTCACTAAATAAGAAGTAAATATGGATTGAGAACAGATGAGATAAAGATAAGACAGAGCCGGGCCATTTTCAGTCCACTTTGCATATTTCAGAGCGACTGGCCTTCCCAGATTCAGCTGACAGGCTGTCTCCCACATGTGAAGCCTGCCCACTTGCTTTTCTGTGCTGCCGATGTAAAACTTCATGCTGGCCTTTGTTTCTGTTAACTCACCGGGCTGAAAACAGGTCTTTTTATTTCTGTGCCTACACAACAGACACAACAGAAATGGGAATATGATTTTTTTGATCGATTGAATGGGGGAAAGTTGAATACAATTTTTGTCCAGCAAACTGTCCCTTGAATGAAAGCTGCTTGGTTGGCTGGGTTTCAACTCCAGGTAACTTTTCTACGTACCACTTCTGGATTGATCTTCCTAAAATTCTACTTTCCCTGACCACCGGACTTCTACGGGCCTTGGTTTACTTGGGTACAAAATGAGAGGGTTAAGCTGGGTGACGCTAAGATGCCTTCTTGGTTCGGGTTTTATTGTTCTGGATGATGGACCCAGCAGAGAAATCAGTTCGGCATTCTGCTCCCAAGACCCCCTGCACTCTGATTGATAAACCCACTGTGCCCGTCCTTGCATCTTTAGAACATGCCCCTCTCTTCTCTGTGTTCACATCCTGGACATCCCTGTTTGAAATGCTTGAATGAAGTGTTCTCTGGCCCTGTCAGCCATTTACAGTGCAACTTCCTTTACCTCCTTACAGCAGTTGTTGTCTCTGTTCATTTTGACATTTAATCATAGTCTGTCATACTGTTATTTAGTGTTATTCACTCATTGATTCAGGCAACTTTTTTTGGGGGAGCACTTGTGATTTCCCTTGTCTGCATTTTACTTTCCCAATAAGATTATAAGCTTTTTCAGAGTCCGAAAATGTGCTATTCCATTCGAAGTCTTCTTCTTGGGACCGTGCTCATAGTAGCTGCTTAAGAAATACTTTTGGAGATTCTTGAATGGAACAAATTGCATTGAGTCTTTGTTGTTATTATTATTATACGAAGTTTTTGCCTCAGCAATAGCAGCTACCATCTGAAGAGTAGTATGCTCCACAGAGCATATCGGAGGCAGACAGTTGTTATCTTAGTCCTGAAACCAATATTACTCTTATCATGGATGCTTAAAGGGGGTTGAGATAGACTTGATGAAGGAGTTGGGATTTGAGCTGGGTTCCCAAGGGTGGACTTTGAATACTTTGCTTAGGAGTTGGTACTGTAAGCCTTGGGACCCTATTGAGGATTGTTGGGGTAGGGGGAGGCTTTGTAGTGTACAATATAGGTTTTCAGAAATGGTGGGAATTGGTAGAGGAATGGGTAGGATGGAGGAGTCAGGTGTGCAGTGGTTTAGGCAGATTTAGGCTGGTGGCAGGCAGTGGGAAGAAAGCCTGGATGAGGAAGGTGGGAAGGAGGATGAAAAGGAACAGCCAGTCTGACTTGAATTTTAACTAGTTGTGAGATGCGGGGCAAAGTTCTCAGTCTATATTTCAACTTTTTTATCCATAAAAGATAATTGCATTACCTTTTAGGTTTGTTATAAGGATTAAATGAGCTAATGAATGGAAAGCATTTAAAGTGGAATTTGATAAATGCTAAACTCAATGAGTGGTATGCTATAAATATTCATGATAACTCAGCTTGCCAATCATTTCTCCTTTTTACTTCTTGTTATTTTGAATTGTGGTGGTTATATTGTGTTCTTATACAAAATTGTATCCATTGATGAGAAATATGTCAATTTTTACGAACATTTGCTCACTGTTTAGTGAAGAAATGATTATATCCTGTTATGCTCGACTAGTGAAATGTGTTATCATGTGGTTAAATAATGTTTGCCAGCGAAGAGACAGGTGGGCCGTTGTTGTACTTTATAGATGGTCTATGTGAGCATACATTCTCCAGGCTCTCGTTTACCACGTGTTCTTCTTTGCGCTGGGTTGATTTGTTAATGATTCTGTTTTCTTGATTGTATAAAGCTGGGCAGTAATCGTCTTTAAATGGTTCATTAGCTATGATGATAGCTTTTGCTTAGTTTAATAATGAACTCTGTCAAACGACTGTCATACCATGGCTAATTGTACCATGTATTTTTCACCGATTCCCGTATAAAATTCCAGTGAATCCTTTAAGATTTTTCTAAGACTTGTTATTATGTAAATGACCTGGTTAAGGTTTCTACCATATTTTACACTTTGAGAAAGAAACACCCCCCCCCCCTCTCTCTCTCTCTCCTTCCTTCCCTCCCTCTCTCTCTCTATCCCTCTCTCTCTCTATCCTTCTTCCATTCCCTCCTCAGAATTTCTTAGCTGCATGACAAGTTCAATGGGTTGGAGTATTGGAAGTCCTCAATTTATGCTAAATATATGTTCTTCCCAACTTTACATTATGTATGCCAGGAAATTATGACCAGAATATGTAGATATTTTAAAAACCTACTTTTCATAATAGAGTGTCCTAATATTTCTTTCTTTGATTTGTAGTGATTGGAATTGGAAGGGGAACAAAAATGTTGACCAGCATGTTGTCAGGATCCAAGGTAAGAATACTGAAATAGTTCTGGTTTTCTTTTTACCTTGAATATTTTCCTCAATGACCATGTGTTGGATTTTATCGAGTAAAAAATAAACTGTACAAATTGCATGAGTGGGTGTCGATCCTGAGTATTCCTCACAGTGTCTACAATCATACCTGAGAATTAAAAATATCAAGACTATAAATTGGAAATCCAAGATTGAAAAACAAATTTGATCGATAAAAGCAAAAACTCTGCTGTGCCCATATTTTTAAAAAATCATATCTATTTTTTATATAATTACATTTATTAGATGCAAGGGAACTTATCATAAATTCTATTGGCAGATTTAATAAACCTTGGAATTTTTATAGAAACAATACCATTTTATAAAAGGTGCACTTTTCAACAAACACATGCTTTGTTCAGTGGTTGCAAATGTTTGCTGAAGAAAAGAATTTGGCTTCTTTAAGATGCTAAGTTACATCATTCACCTATTAGAGTAACCTTGACTTTTTTGAGGCTCTTGAAAGGAGGGAGAAGAGGGACTGTGCAGTGTTGAGGGAGTGGCCTGCTTCAGGCCTTCAGTGAGGAACCCTCAGGAGGAAACAGCGGGGTGAAGGAGAGTGAAACGAGATGTCAAAGTGGTTAACCTTTCTGGGCCTCTCAGGTTTTCCTCAGGAAAAATGGTTTGATCCTCTCTCGGGTCTCTTCCAGTTCTAAGAGATAATACCCTCTGTGTTGGATTAGTCACTAGGTTATAACAGTTGGGGCTAAGGACCAGTGAAAATGCCTATGAGAGGACCGTCAATATGCCCTTAGGTAGAGAAGAATTTCAGCAAGTTCCTGGACTAAGCTTTTTGTGTTAAAACCCTCGCTCTGAGTGGGATATAAATAGTTGGTAAAGTGATTTTTGTCTAAATTGTTTTGTCTAATTTGTTAAAAAAAAAAAAAGGTGGTAAAAGACTGTTTAAAATTGTTTTTCAATTCATTGCAGACCGATTGATGGCTTTTGTAAAATGTAATTAAAGTGTTACAGCATTGTCACATTGCTGAATAAATTTCTAAACGCCTTCATTTTCTGAAATTAACCTTGTCATGGACATAGGATCTTGGACCACACTTTGAGTGGCCATGATCTAAGTTAGCTTTTCTTAAAAATAAAAAGCCCTGGAGAGTGTAATGCCTTTGACATTACATTTTAGTTACCAACTCTCATAAAACCTGTCTCTTTCCGTTGAAATGGATCTTAACGCCTTAGATAAACGGAAGAATTCAGTGTTGCTTGCTCTGCAATCTTCAGAATGTCAGTGTGGAAAAGGCACAGAATGCAAACATTGTTTCAGAATGCAGGAGTTCGACTGTTTTACAGTAAATATGTACAATGTGCTTAATAGTGACACACACAGCTTAGAATCTGTTTCTGATAAATGTGTGTGTGTGTTTTGCCAGTTGCTTAATATTTGTTTGTTAACTCTAAACTATAAGCAATAGTAATTTTGATATAGAATAATGGATGACTTTTATTTTCTTTTTTGTTATGATTTGGTATTTTCCAAAATCTTTACAATAAACAAGTGACTTTTATAATAACAAAAAAAGATGTATTTACATTAAGGAATTTGTTTGGGTTTTCCCCAGATAAAATATTTTGAGTTCATTGGAATATTTATTATCCACCCTCAACCACAAGTATGCAAAACACATTATATGTTATGGAAAGGTTTTACATGTAAATTCCAGGCATATTTCCAGAAATATGATGACTGGAAATGTAAATACATTGTTGGCTCTGGCTTAAGCTTTATTTGTCACACACCATTTTGGTATTGAACTAGGAAAGCTGAATGTCATAGAGTGAAATCACTAGTCCTCAGTAATTTAAATGGAAAATCCCAGGTGCCTCTCCTCACAGAAACCTGGTTCTTGGGTGCTTCGCATTTCAAAAGTAGGATTATTAACTCATTAGCTATTTTTATTTTTTATACTTTGAATTTTAGATTGTGTATGTGTTGAACTATTAAGTCATTTGAATTTTATCTTTAACTTTGTTGAAGATTATATTTTTCTCAAAAGCAGTTAAAAACTGTTAATGCATTTTTAAAAATAGATTTCGGAAGGAATCTTAGAGATCCTCATATTCAGGGGCTTTCAAAACATTTTTGACCAAGACCCAGAGTAAGAAGTTCATTTGACATCATGACCCTATATACACATACATGTATAAAAAATTTTATTAAACAACTTTAACCGGATATCAGGCTGCTCCTATATCTATGTGGGGATGCACCATAGTAGTAGCTGTAGGCAAAGCCAGCATTTCTCAGGAGGCAGCTTATATCTCCTCCAACAGCTGAACAAGTGTGATGGTTGGGGTATACACACTTTCCCACCCTGGATGTGCTCAAGGACAGCAATGTACCCCAGGTATACAGTAGCATTTTTAGGGTAACCAGTCAGTGTCAACTCTGAATGTGACTTGAATAATGCTCCTGTGAAGCGTAGCCGGCTCTCTAAGATCTAAGCATGGCTACCCACTTAATCAACTTGGTCCAGTTTGTACCTTTCCTTCACCCTCTTGTTAATACTCATGCATTTCATTGGTACTATACTGAAAGTTTTGAAGGGCTTACACTTGTGAACTGTACAAAAGCACTCCTTTTTTAATGAAGGCATTCAAACCCACATGTTTTTGGTTTGGTAGTGTTTTTGTTTTTTTTAAGTGTTCTTTCTCACTCTAAATAATATCCCTTTGTTTGTGAAACTTTGAATCACAGGCTTTCAAATTCAAACTTCAGAAAAAGCAGTGCCTCGTTGAGATGGAAATAATTATGTACACTCTCTGTAATACAAACATATTCCTTTCTTCTGATGAGTTCAGAAGCCGACTTGCTTTTCAAGTTGTCTAGTGGGGTTCAGGGAGCTGGAGGATGAGTGAAGCGGAGACTAGAGTAATGTTAGTATCAGCAAGGAGCCATGAATCCCAGAGCACACGGTTCAGTGGAAACTTTAAAAATTCTACAGGCCCTCCATTTGTTTTATTGTGGTGGAATTAGGCTGTAGTGAATTCATTCACAGAATTCACACTTTCCAGGTATACATCATAGAGCATAAACAGCTCTAAAACCCTGTCTCCGTGTAGAATTTAGGCCAGTGAAAAATACTTTAGACCCCATAGCACAGAAAGGTGGGGTTGTGTATATACATTCCCAGATAGTTTTTCTCCTACCCCATAACTTCTTGGTTGTGTTTCAGCTGAAAGCGTAACTGGGTGGGTTTTTCTAAGTAGTTTGTAAATTATTGAGCAGAATTGGAAGGTAATTATTGCTCATTGCCAAGACAAGGGAAAGCTAGAAATCAGCTGTAACTTGATCAATAGGTCACAAAGCACGGTCCAGGGATTCTGGAGGCTTTTTTAGGGGTTCTTTAAAAGTCAAAGCTATTTCCATAGCTTTGCCTGTTTTACTTGCAATCTCCTAAGGACTCAGTGGAGTTTTTCGGAGGTCACCTGATGATCAATGATATCATGGCTCCGATGGCTAAAGGAATGTGTGCATGTGTATTGGTGTTTTAACATTTTTCACTTTTAATTCCTAATGCAGTAAATAATGATATGAAAAAAAAATTAGTCCAGCGTTTCTCAATAACTTTCGAGTGTAGACAGGGTTCTGAAATCACGGTGTTTGACAGCTGCTGGTTTAGGTATTATTTTCCCTAACAAGGCCAGTAACGTAGCCATATTCAGTATAACTGCAGAACCTGGAATGATTTGAAACTTGGCAGGTGCAATCGGGATGTCCAAAACCATGGGGAAATGGGAAGAATTGCACACATAGGAACTTGTCCAGCATGTAGGTGGGCTTTTCCATCTCGTAAGAAACACGGTAGAACAACAATGCAAAATCCAGGGTAATGGAGTTTACAATTTAGGAGGATGAGGATCCATATATAAAGTGTATTTGGAAAATAATGAACATCTGCAGATAATCATGTGCCCAGCAATATGGCACGAGAGCCCAGTAAGATAAACCACTGGGAGCATGCATTGCCATCCGTCATCACCGTCACACTGTTCCCTCTGGGGGTTCCCTTTATCCATGTCTTACCCCGTTACACTGTGACCTTCAAGAGGCAGGGGCCTCTTTAGTATATATCTTTATATCTCACCAAAGTACATAGGAGACTATTTTGTATATTTATAGCCCTTAAGAAACATGATTGAAGGAACATATTAGTAAATGAGTGAATATATGATGTGGATTTGATACAGACCTTCATTCTTTTTTGTAAGAAACTTGTATTGAGCCCCTACTCTTAACTGGGCTGTGGGGTTGGATGATTGGGAGTTGGAATGGATTAACAGGGCAACTCTGAAGGAGGTTTGAGCCTTAGAGAAGAGGGGGAGGTCAGGGCCAGGGAAGTACCATGTGCCAAGCCCTAGGACGCTCCTAGTCCAGAAACTGACGGGCAGTGAATACTTGGAAAGGCTCCTGGTTAAAACTGGTTACATAAGAGAATAGCACAAATATGAAATACGCTTCCTGATTGCATTGTGTTTTTCTTATTCAACTAGACAGATTATTAAGAAAAGATCAGAAAGCATTGTGTTGCTTTGCTGCTTCTTATAGGAACTCACTGTAACCAGATGAGTCACTCTAACGACTGTTATTGTGAATCATTTTACCTTTTCTTTTCTTTTTTTTAATATAGTAACAATAATAGTATTGTTTATTTATTATTTATTTTTTTATTGCTTACCAGGGCCAGGTACTGTTGTTCTAAACTCTGCTTCTTTTCAGGAGGTACTGTTGTTATCCCCATTTTAAGATAATGGAAACGAGGCTGTAATAGGAAAGACTACTTTAGCTTACGTTATGAATTGTGGTGGAGTGAGGGTTCGAACCTTTAAATTTGTGCTCTTCCCACTCCACCCTGCTGTACTTCTCCCTGTTTTATGCTTCATCAAAGGATTATTCCAAAATGGAGAAGCAGAAGTGGGGCATTTCAGCTGACGAGACTGAAGGTTTAGTTACAGGAAACTCATTTTTGTCAATATTAATAAAAAATTTAAAAGTCAGTTCAAATGCATTAGAACATTCCTTCCGTGTTGTATTTGTAAAAATAAATCTGAACTGAATAATAGAAGGTTATTTCATAGAGGGGCACGAGGCTGTTATAAACTGTCTGCTTGCTTATGAGGATTTGAAGTTTAATATTTTTTTTCATTTGTGTCTGGTCCATTTACTAGCATAATAAGCTTATTAATAAACTATATTTGAGCTTCCTCTTTTAAAAATTGCTCACATAGCCCTGGCTGGTGTCGCTCAGTTGGTTGGAGCATCGACCTGTACACTGAAAGGTTGCTGGGAGGCAACCGATAGATGTTTCCCTCTCACATTGATGCCTCTCTCTCTCTCTCTCTCTCTCTCTCTCTCTCTCTCTCTCTCTCTCTCTCTCTCTCTCTCCCCCTTTCTCTCTCCCTTTCCCTCTTCCTATCTCTTCTTCTTCCTCTCATCCTCCCTCCCTCCTTCCTCCCTTTCCCTCTCTCAAATCAATAAGCATGTCCTAGGATGAGGATTAAAAAAAAAAAATTGCTCACATAGCTACAGATTTTGCTTAGTGGGAATTTCCTGCCTTGCATTTTTCTCTCTATTCTATGTGATGCTCCAGTTAACATTTTAATTTGACCAAATGAGAAAAGTATAAAGACTATGTAGTCCAGTGAGTGTGCCCTGAAATGAGTAGTAAAACAGTCCTCGGTTAACTAAGAATGATCTAATTCTTTCCTTGTGAATAATGACCATTTCTTAGAAGTGACTTTTTTTCCTTTAAGGGAGCTACATAATTAGCTTTTCTTTAAATGCAAAATCAAGTTACAAAGATTAGTCTTAGTATTTCATATAAGAAGTAGTAAATTGATTTATTTTAAAATTAACTGTAATTGTATGTGTGGTAAAATTGTTGACTTGTGATGGCCATGTACGAGTGTATTATACCATTCTCTTAAGTATATATGAAAATTTTCCTTCCCAACCAAAACTAGTTTTAGAAATCTTGGTGCAATAATAGGCCATTTAGCGGCTGGGGAGAGGTCAATGGGGGGAAAAGGGAGACATATGTAATACTTTAAACAATAAAGAATTTAAATTTAAAAAAAATAGGCCATTTATAAGCCACAGTTATTGATAAAGTCAGGTTTTTCTTTGTCATGTCAGCTGGTGTGGGAAGTTTGCTAATGTTCTCCAACTTACACATGTACTTCCCACATATCAAAAACTAACAAAACGCTTGCAGTCTATTATTTTTGCCTTTATTTTTGTATCAAGCTGGTCATATTAGTAAAATTCTATATGACTTTCGGGACATGCATGACAGTTTTCTTTACCGTGATGGCCTTTGTTTCTCCCTGTTTCTCTTCCTCTAGAGGTATATAGCCATTGGAGAGCTGGGCAAAGCTACCGACACGCTGGATTCTACAGGGAAAGTAACAGAAGAAAAACCTTACGGTATGGCATTCATCTAAAGTACTCTTTTTTTTTAACATCTAGAAATTTTTGTGTGTGAATTCTGAATTCTCTAACTTGATACTGCTAGTGATTTTAGTTTCCAGTACATTTTTAAAAAAATGATTTGAAATGATTGTTTATTTGGTATGAGTTTGTTAATAAAGATTTATTATAATTGCCTCTTTTTCTATAGTCAGTTTTTATAATGTTCAGAATTCTTCCAGATAATTTCCTTTCTGAAAAACACGTGTTGCCAGGATTTAGGACATTTTTCCTAATAAATGAGAAACAAAGTAGAGAGGCTCTCCTGTTAGATGCTACCTGTGTCTTGCAGTTGTTTGTCTTATTTGTTTATCTATTTTACAGTTACTTCTTAGCTGTTGAGATAAATGCACCATGTTTATTGCTTTAAAACTAGTCATGTCTCTCTGCTTTTGGAGTACATAAAAAGATACGACAAAGGGAAAGCTGTTTCTCTGGAAATAAAGCATAACTCACTGAGCCCAGCTTAATTTTTCTACTATTCCTTTTTTTTTTTTACTACTTTAAGAAAGGATAGATAAATGAAATGGTTTCCTAGCAACTGTCCCAGTTCTCATGCTATTTATAATGCAGTAGTTTTGTACAGTCAGTTCACCTACGTTATTATGTCACCAATTGTGAGTTATATGTAGGCTGCCTGGGGTGTGTTTAATGTTATCACTCCTTACTTTACCTAAAGGCAATCCAGCACCTGGCTTCTCTGTACTTTTGTGTTGCGTGTCCTCACTATATATTTCCTATTACCCCAGTACTAAGACCAACCTCTTCCTCATTCATTTTATCTAAATTTTCAAATTTACTGGTATAAAGTTGTTTATATTTTTCATGATTTTTTAATTTGGAAATAATACCAAACTTAAAGAAAAGTTGCAAAGATAGAGCCATATTTTTGTAGTTTTCAGCATACAGATCTTTTACTTCTTAATAGCATTATTTTGATGCTGTTAAAATTGGATTTTTAAAGTTTTAAATTTCTGACAGTTCATTGCTAGAATATGAAAATGGAGTTGATTTTTGTATAATGGTCTTTTATCTTTCAACCTTGCTAAACTCGCTTATTAATTCTGGTCGCCTTTGTGTAGATTTGCTATTAGGGTGGGTGTAAAGTAGACCGTTTTTCAGGTCTAGATTAGCCTTCCTCCTGAGACAGGCTTTTCTAGGGTCTCCATTGAGTGCCTTGGGTATTCATCAGAGTTTCTTCATTCCGGATGGTTGGAATGCACACGTCTTTCAGCCTTGTGGGAGCTTTGGTACCAGTTCTTTGGTTAATTTTGTGGCAGCTCATGCTGTCTATATGTGCAGCTTGGAATTGAGCCAAGTCTCAGCTGGCGCCCTGTAGACATCTGTGTAGTTCTCTCCAACTCCAGCTGCCGCCGCTTCCCAGGGTCTGATTTCTGGTCGCGAGATCACAGTGCTTTGTTTGGGGGTTCCCTCCCCGCACCCCAGTTCCCTCCCCGCACCGCAGCTCCTCCAAGCTGGAGCAAGTGATGGTGGGCCTGGCCTTGCTCCCTTCCCTTCTCTCAGGGATGGCAGAGCTTGCTGCCCGGAGTCTGATGTTGCAAAGCAGCTGTTTATTGTATTTTCTTCCAGTTTAACAGCTGCTTATGGTGGCAGCGCTCTATCGTGGTCGAGTATCGTTTTGAACTCTTATCGTGTCGTTTTTTACTTCATAGTTCAATTAAGCACCATCATCTTGTAAGTTCACGGAAAGAGGTGCTACATTTTAAGCAAATAATAACATGTAACGTGATCTTGCATAAATTAATTTGATGCGAATGAGCTTTAAAAATTAACTTCAAATTAATACTGTCACATTGATGATTTATAAATTTGCTAGACAAAGAATAATTACCCACACCCTGCAGCACTTGAATCATACCCATCTCTTCTGCCAAATGGACTTCTCTGGGCTACTTATTGGATGTACTTGCTCTGGAAATTTTATTCTCCATTCCTTCTTAAATCCTATGGAGGTAGAGTCTTTATTTTTATATCATGGGGACAATTATTATTATTTGGATTCCAGCTGCTGCTTCCCAAGGTCTGATTTCTATTACCGAACAGAAACAGTGCTTTGTTTTAGATATAGCCAGCACACTTACTACATATTCATTTAGGAGAGAATATAATTTTTATTTATAATATTTATTATATTCACTTTTATACTAAAATATTATATTCACTTTTACTGCAAAATAACTTGCATAGGCTTTCTGTCTGGTGATTCAAACATTAGGTGAATGATTGGCCTAGTCACTTTTAATTCCCTTTAGACCTTGGAATCTACTATTTCACAGCAACTTAAATGCAGCAAGACTATCTTGAGTGCCATTGCAGTTGTGTACATTATATAGAGAAGAAAAGCTGTCTTTGGGAGCTTAGAATTTCATTGTTGAGTTCATACCTGTGTTGTGTGTGTGTGTGTGTGTGTGTGTGTGTGTGTGTGTGCGCGCGTGCGCGCCCGCACATAACAGTTTAAAATCGTGTATGATTAATTGCAGAATAAACAACACAACCCATAAAAATGCCTGGGATGTTAAGTCAGAGAAAGACACGGGGCAGAAGTAGAATGAGAAGGAGCACATCTTGTCATCTTGTGTGGGGGAAGGCCAGTAAAAGAGCCATCCAAACAGGACAAAGGAGGACGCATTAGCAGGAATGTCAGTAAAGAGTCCAGCCTCGCAGTGAAAGCTGTTTGGTCTTATTTTTTTTAATGTGAGGCTAAGTTATGAACTATTGCAATTTTATCAACAATGGCATTTCTTTCTGCTATTGCCAGCATGGTGTCTAGAGTTGGAAGTTTTGCAAAACTAAGGTGCCACCAGTAATTACGTTTTAATGTTGCAGTAGAGTAAAATTTTAATGGAAAAATCCTCATTCGTATCATGAGCTACGACTGTTTGAAAAACAGGATGAACGGAATAGCCTTATGAGGTCTGCCTTTTTGGAGCAGCGAGGTGTTGGAGAAATTCTTTTCAGTTCTGTCGCTCGTCTCTGTTTGAGTCTATAGTAGATTCTGGTCCTTTGTTCCTTTTGAGCTTGGAAGGATCAAGGTCACAGTGAGGTTAAGACTGTCTTGCTGTGTTGGTATTGAATCTTGCTCTCCTTTCATTTTTATTCTGGTGTTAGAACAGTAATTCAAAGTGGATTAATTATTTTTTGTTAATATTGTTTAAATAAAGTAAAAAATAACAAGTTTATACCAGAAAAATAATTTAGATTTCCTACAAAGTGAAAACAAAGCACTGTAATTTCTTTCCATTATCTATGACCTAAGTTTTAGAATACGTCTATAATTTAGTGTGTTATTGACTATGAAATCTGTAAGAATGAAAATCCCAAATACTGAATTTCAGTGTGTAATAATTTTCAGTTGCAGAAATGTACATTAATAGTGCATCATTTTGGTTGAAAGTATCAAACAAGCTGAAAATATGACTGTGATATATTTATTTTTAAAATTTAGAGTTATTCATTTATTTTAAAATTTATCTCTATTGTTGAAAGTATCACAGATGTCCTGTCTCTCCTCCCCCCATTGACCCTCTCCATCCTGACCCCCTCCTCCCCAGGCCTTCACCACGCTATTGTCTGTGTCCATGGGTTATGCATATATGCCTATAAGTTCTTTGGTATATTGAAAGCTTTATTTATGTCTTCATTCAGATTTTCTAAAATCGTTGTTTAAAAAATGCTTAGTAATCATGCTAAAAGTCTTTGGTATGTATATTTTCTTTTTGCCCTGGCTTATTTTTGAGGCAAAAGTTAGACTCCTGATTGAGAGTATTCACTCAGAGGGAAGGTAGGAGAGGGTGGGGGTAAGGGGGAGAGATCAACCAAAGGACTTGTGTGCATGCATATAAGCCTAACCAATGGACACAGACACCAGGAGAGGGGGGGGCATGAGTGGGGGGTGGAGGGCAATGGGGGGATAAGGACACATATGTAATATCTTAATCAATAAAGAAAAATTAAAAAAAAAGAACAGATTACAAGAGCAATGAAGGGAGGAAAGGAGACTGATAAATACAGCTTTGCTGGGGGACAGAATTCAGTGTGAGTGTATAAAATGTGTATCATGCCATAGAACTGTTTTGAAATCTATTCAATACAATTTTAAATGTTTGATATTTGATATCTTCAATTCTGCATTAAGTTACTTACAATATTTGATGCCTGGAGAAACGTAGAAGATAACTTATGGGTTTTTTCCTACTTTCTGACCACCTCGTTTTTGGTCACTGCAGGACCATTTCTGTAGCTAATGCAATATTTCCTAAGTTCCTCTAAAGGCCATAGTAAGAACCAACTAAATACATTTATATAATTGAATCATTTTTATTGGAGAAAATAAATGGAAGCGAAGGAAATTTGATTTTAATATTAGACAATATAAGACTTCCTTCCCCTTTTACCTCATGAATGTGTAATTTATTCATTTTAACAAGGTAGGATTTGCTGATAAAACATACACTATAGTATATGCTTTTGTCGGAAAAAATTGTAATGAATTTTCAGAGCTTTTGGTGCTGTGCAAATAGCACATGTACTTCTGTGGTTGTCTTAGTGTCACTTTTTTGTTCTTGTTGTTCACTTTTGGCAGATCAAATAACACAAGAAGATATTGAAGGCATTTTACAGAAATTTACTGGGAATATAATGCAGGTACCTCCCCTGTAAGTTCAGTTATTAAATTTGAGTAAATGTTTAGCTTTATTTTTCAATGGTTGACATCACTTTAATTTTAAAAAAAAATTGCTTTTTTAAAAATGTATGGTGAGACAGGTTTTAAACTTGGCATAGCAAATGATAATTTTGCCTCCAAGGTAAAGACTTAAACATTTCAGCAGGCAATGAATAAACATTGTTTTGGATCATTATTGTTGAAATAAATTAAACATTTGTATTCACAAGAACTGTTTTCTTCTCTGTGATTGTTCCAAGGATTTTGTAGTCTAATAAAATTGTATCTCACACGGCTAAGATCTGTTGAGTAGATTACTCGCTTATTTGTTTTTCAGGAACATTTTGATAACTTCTATGTGAAAATGAATATTATTGGAATGGAAATTGCTTCAAGGGAATATAGCTGAGATCCTTGTGACCAGAGGCCTTGTGCCCTTAACCCAGAATGAGGTCTAGTGAGGACGTGACCAGACCACCTCCAGGAAGAGGGTGAAAGAATAGAATTGACAAGATTGCTTATTGGGCGCCAGACTGAGTCCTGTTTGTCTCAAAGATATTTAGGAGCTTTATTCCCCTTGTGGAGTAGATTAGAAGAAATAACCAGTTCATTTTTCTTAGAAGGACTTTCAGTTTAAAGGGCCGCTAGCCATCCTCTCCATGCTGTAATCTGGAATTAAATTGTCATTCTTTTCTTAATTCTTCTTTGTAAGCTATTCTGCATTAAAGAAAGATGGACAGAGACTTTCCACTTTGATGAAGCGAGGGGAAATAGTAGAAGCAAAACCTGCCAGGCCAGTTACTGTATACAGTATCTCCCTTCAAAAATTCCAGCCACCATTTTTCACATTAGGTAAGACAGAGAAATTCAAAATCATTTGTATGTACGTGTACCTTTATTTTGTATTTGGCTACTTTTGTGTGATATAATGGATCCCTAGGATATTGGGGAGTTTTAAAATTCAAATTTATGGAAGGTTAGGATTTGTTAATACACTTTGATAACACATTTAATGAGGAAACCTACAGCTGGAGGTTCAGAAATACCTTTCTAAGTAGACTTTTTTATATATTGTATTATATTATCCTATCTAATAAAAGAATAATATGCAAATTGACCATCACTCCAATACACAATATGGCTGCCCCCATGTGGTCAAAGATCCTGCCCCCATGTGGACACAAGATGGCTACCACAAGATGGCCAGCAGGGGAGGGCAGTTGGGGGGGACCAGGCCTGCAAGGGAGGGCAGTTGTTGGAGATCAGGCCATCAGGGGAGGGCAGTTGCGAGGGACCAGGCCTGTAAGGGAGGGCAGTTGGGGGCGATAAAGCCTGCAGGGGAGGGCAGTTAGGGGTGACCAGGCTGGTAGAGGAGGGCAGTTGGGGGCGACCGGGCCTGCAGGAGAGGGAAGTTGGGGGTGACGGGGCCTGCAGGGGAGGGAAGTTGGGGGTGACTGGGCCTGCAGGGAAGGGCAGTTGGGAGGGACCCAGGCCTGCAGGGGAGAGCAGTTGGGGGCTGGGCCAGGCCTGCAAGGGAGGACAGTTGGGGGTGATCAAGCCTGCAAGGGAGGGCAGTTGGCGGGGGGCGGGGGGGGAACCAGATCAGCAGGGGAGAGCAGTTAGGGGTGATGAGGCTGGCAGGGGAAGGCAGTTAGGGGTGACCAGGCCTGCAAGGGAGGGCAGTTGGGGGGAACTAGGCCTGCAGGGGAGGGCAGTTTGGGGGGACCCAGGCCTGCAGGGGAGGGCAGTTGGGGGCGGGGGACCAGACCAGTAGGGGAGAGCAGTTAGGGGTAATGAGGCTGGCAGGGGAGGGCAGTTAGGGGTGACTGGGTCGGCAGGGGAGGGCAGTAGGGGGGGACCAGGCCTGCAGGGGAGGGCAGTTGGGGGGACCAGGCTGGCAGGGGAGGGCAGTTAGGGGTGATCAGGCCAGCAGGGGAGGGCAGTTAGGGGCAATGGGGCTGGCAGGGGAGCAGTTAGGCATCAATCAGGCTGGCAGGGGAGTGGTTAGGGGGTGATCAGGCTTGCAGGCAGAAGCGGTTAGGGGCAATCAGGAAGGCAGGCAGGCGAGCAGTTGGGAGCCAGCAGTCCTGGATTGTGAGAGGGATGTCCGACTGCCCGTTTAGGCCCGATCCCAATGGGCAGTCGGACATCAAGGGGTCCCAGATTGGAGAGGTTGCAGGCTGGGCTGAGGAACACACACCCCCCATGCATGAATTTCGTGCACCAGGCCTGTCTATAAAGTTATAAGTAACATACCTTAGATCTCTATGGAGAAGAGTAGGTGAGTATATATTTTCAAAATTTAATGTTTTAAAATTGATTTTATGGATACTTGTTCCCCCATTTTGGCTAGTATCTGATAGTTTACCTTCAGTATAAAATCCATACTAATTTGTCCTCTTAAAGCATTTTTAGTTTTAGGACAAGACATCTAGGAGTGTTGTCATTTTTTTCACCTTCTTTGTTACCTGCAAGTAACTGTTAAAGATCATGGAAATAATGCATGAGGCAGAAATGTATTATTGGACACAGGGTACATTTTAATTCAGGATATCAATTTGAATTTATCTAATAAATTTAAAAACCAAAAAGTTTGTTTTGCTTGTTTGGAAATTTTATGATCTAGTTGCAGAAAGTGGTCACTAAAGCCCTGAACATACAAGGGCTGTAGTTTTGGATTCTTAGGCTTCCTCGAATCGAGCCTACTCTCTTAATTTCATGGCGCATACCAAATAGGACTCCTTTAATTTCCCCAGACCGTTTTTCCTGAACTTTGTTGCTTTAACGTGTTATCCGGCAGAGTGTGGTTTTTGTACAATTGAAAAAAGAAGTCACTCCTTTTCTTTAGTTTCCTGATTTTAAAATGTTTGACAAATAATGAGAAAAACACACTCATAGATATTTTGTTCCATTCCATGAAAATGCAGCAGCTGGTTGGCACAGGAGGTACTATCCATGAAAGTAAGAAAAACTCAGATTTTTCCGATGGCATTGACGCTGTAAATGCTTCAGTTTGTCCACTGGAGGTTGTGATAGGCCAAAAGCGTTGTCTTTGCACCAAAGCCAAAAATAGTGCATGAGTGTTGACCCATTTACATTTGATCTAGTGCTCATTTTTTATCTCAGCTCTGGCCCCCACCCTTGAGCTAATGGGAAAAAGTAAAGAATTAAACTCCCCAGGTAATAAGTTCTGATTAATTCCCTTAAATGGCTTTATTTGTATGATATGACTAGAAGCAGCTGGAATATAGCATGTTTTAAGGGTGAATAAAGATAATCCAGAGCCCTGCTCTTAACCAATAAACTTGTGTTATGCCGTGTTAAGAAGATGTTTAAATATGCATTTAGTTGTAGAACATTGTGTAATTTTAGTTATTTTATGATTTCTTTAGGAATATTTCCAAGAAAACACTTAAGAATGCTGAGCTCTCCGTGTAGTATATTACCCCAAACGTAGTCCCAAAAAAGGATTTTTGTTTGTTGTAATTGTTGAGAGTACGAATCTGAAACTATTTTTAAAATCTGCAGCTGATGATAGCAAAGCTGAGATGTCTAACCATTTCAAACCTATTAGATGAACAAGACATGGAAATCTGAAAATATTTTTTTAAATCCTCATCTCATGTTGCAAAGATGAGATTTCTACTTAAAACCTATTAAATGAACAAGGCTGAAGTATTAAGGTGGTATGACTTGCCAGTTAATTTAAAATGTGTTCATGAGTTTCTGCTGTTTGCTTTCTCCACGCTCTGACTTTTCAATCTCACAAACACATACGCTGCTGGATGAATAATTTATGTTTTAGCACATAAATATTTTATCACCCGATTGTTTGCATAGTGCATTTTTACATTTGTTTAGAGGCATCTTTTCTATGTAAAGTGGGTTTCATAGGAGGTTAGCAATTTACCATGTCACTGTTAACATTCCAGATGTTGAGTGTGGAGGCGGTTTTTATATCAGAAGCTTGGTCAATGACATTGGCAAAGGTAAGCATGAATGTATTATGAGTTATCATCTAGTGAGTAATATTCCTTTTTTGATGAGAAGAGGGAATTTCCTATTTGTCATAGCTTTGAGTGCTGGCGTTATGAACTGCGCTCTTGCTGCCTCCAGCTTCGGAAGCATTCGGGGTTTATGGCACATGATTATCAGCGTCGGCAGCTGCAGCGAAACATTTGTAATGAGAGAAAAGAGAGAGAGGGACAGAAAATGACGATGGGAATGATGAATGGAAGGAACAACATTTTTTTTCAAGTACAAAATATTTGAACCCAAAGTAGGGAGAAGAAAAAAAAGATGTATCCTTCCAGAAGTTATTTTCATTGGTACAAGTCAAGTGTTTTAAAAACTGGAAGCCACGGTCTTACAAAGAGCCAGGAAGTTGCAGTCCTGGCTCCAGTGTTTGCTGGCAGTTGTGACACTGGACAGGTCATATTACTTCTTCTGCCAAGTGAGAGTAATAGTTAGCTCATGGGGTTGCCTCGGGGGTCAAATGAGAAAAGCGTGTGTAAGTTCCTTGTGGACTTGAAAGCCGTTTATAAGGGGAGTTATTAAATAGTATTTTGCTATTGAATCGTTTCTGAATCCCAGGGTTTTGGTTCTCATGTCGGATTATTGCAACTTTACATTTGGAGTGATTTTGAGAGGTGTGAATCGAGTTCTTCTCTCATTTTCAAGTGTAGCCTGCGATGGGTGAGTGATTTATCCTGTGGGTTTCCTTTCCCCTCTGTTGCTGTAGAGCTCTCTTCCTGTGCCAATGTGCTGGAGCTCACCCGGACCAAACAGGGGCCCTTCACGCTGGAAGAGCACGCCCTTCCCGAAGACAGATGGACCATTGATGACATCGCACAGTCTCTGGAGCATTGCTCATCTCTTCTCCCAGCAGACCTGGCGCTTAAAAAACCAAAGCCCGAGGAGTCTCAGGAACACGGGTTGAGCTGTGAATATATAACTCTGAATGAGACGAAGGGAGAAGACGGTGAAAATAAGACGTGTTAAAATTGGCGTGGGTCATCATTTCCTGGTTGACATTTGAATCCCCTGTACACAATGACAAGCTACGGGCAAAGGACAAGTCTCCTCCCCCCCCCTTTTTTTTTTTGGCACGAAAGAAAAATGTCCATCATTTACAGTTTCGAGAAGGTACACTTTTATCTGCCTTGCAGTTGTTCAGTTCTTTGCCGTACCGTGGAATGTTCTTCTGGAATATTATTATGTGGTTAGATTGGATTCAGGAAAATCAGCTTTCTGATTTTGAACTTGCTTCAAAGTCTTCTCCTGTGAAAAAGCTGAACACATTTTCTAATCAGAGAAAAACGACATATGAGCTACATGCTTCTTTGTCATCACAAAAGTTAATGTCAATTAATGTTACTTTGACTTTATTTTGGCTCTGATGGCTCTGTTGTATTGAAATTCTTTCACTATGTTTGAAAAGGCTGTTATTTAACTCTATTTTTATGTTTTGGAGAGTTTGCCGTTATTAAGAACATTTCTTTGATAAGGATGCATTTATTTGGTAATAGCCATGTTTGTTTAGGTCTTGGACATTAATAAACTTTTAAAATAAATGTTTATAAATATACCAAATTATTGCTGCTACCACTTAAGGGATGTCAATACAGGACTAAATGTTTAAATTTGACTCTACCGTTAGTACACAGGATAGCCCAATGGTTTATATTTTGGGAGCTATGAGATCTTTTTCTGATATTTTTAACAGTTTACCACCCTGTACTATGTTACTAAATAACAGTTTTTTTAAAGTAAGGTATAGAATGTATCTTCCATTAAAAATGTTTTTATTCTTTAGTATTTATTTACACCTTTTGAAGGGCATTGTTTTTTAATTTGCTTTCAGATGATATAGCCTTTGAGATAGTCCCCATGCATTTCCAGCTAATCTCTTTTGCTCTAAATATTTAAAAAGTTATTCTCAAACATTTTCATTCAAATAGCCTATTGATGCCTGGCCAGTGTTGCTCAGTGGTTGAGCATCAATCTATGAACCAGAAGGTCATGGTTCAATTCCCCGCCAGGACACGAGTCCAGGTTGCAGGCTCAATCCCCGGTGCAGGGCATGCAGGATGCAGCCAATCAATGATTCTCTGTCATCATTGATGTTTCTATCTCTCTCTCCCTTCCTCTCTGAAATCAATGAAAATATATATTTTTAAAAAAAGACAAGTAGCCTACTGAAAATTTTCTCTCCCTTGTTAACAATTTTGAAAGCATAGTCACATTACAAAATAGCAGATTTCCTGTGTAATGAGAGTTTCATATTTTTGTTATGGAAAAACAATATATTATGCAGCCAGTCTGTAGAAATTAGAAATGTTTAAGTCCTGCTTCATTTATTCAATAAATATAGTTTCAAAAGGAGGAATCATTAAAAATTTTCATAACATAAGAATATCTTGATTTTTATGGATTGCATTTCTCTTAAGGTGGTTGCCTACTTGCAACCTCTAACTTGAAAATTTTCAATATGAAAACTAACATGATTTTCTTTATGGCTAACCTGTGAGAAACTCAATGTAAAAATGTATATGCTTCAGGAGAGCATTTTCATCACATTAGCCACATATTTTAAATGAAAATATTAAAAGTAATTCTTAGTATGACACAGAACATTATAAGGAAAAGAGTTTGATATCTCGAGGTATTAACCTAAAATGCCAAACACACACAGTTGTAAATTCAAAGTTTACAGTTTTATTTATTCCTATCTAGTGTCCTGCAGATTGTCAGCCGTAAGTGACAGTGGCTGCTCATCTGTTGGAATGGTACAGGTTAGGGTGTGTGTTCACGCACTGCAGTGAAGGTCCCAATAGAGGCATAAGGTCCCTAGAGAGGACATTTACAGGGGCATTTCTGTTCCACATCTCAACTTAAAAATTGACATGTATGATTTACTAATGGAGAAGAGTAGAGATTATTTGAATAGACAAGTGACTTTAAAATAGTAATGATCTTTTTCTTTTATATTGAAAACATTGAAGAAAATTGTGCCAAATGGGAAAATTCCCCATAATCCTCACCCTCCTGGTGCAGTAACTTCAGAACTTTAATTTTGTATTAGTATTTTCCCCTTTGTTTGCATAATTACAATCTTAAAATACCTATCACTTTTTAATTGGCTGGTTTTTTTTTTGCTTCATTTTATCGGATATGTAATTAGTTTTGATCATTATTATTTTAAACAAGACTTCATATTCAGTTTATTTAAACTATTTTCTATTACTGAACACTTAAGTTATTTTCAATTTTATTAGGATAAATTCCTGGGAGTGGGATTATTAAGTGGAATAATATGAACAATTTTATAATTCTTAATATGTTTGCCTTATTGCTTTCCCAAAGAGATGTAACATTTTAGTGTCGCCATTTCAACATTATTAGTTCACTAAAAGTTTACAGCTTTTTGGGTGGGGATTTGATATGTTGTTGCTGCTAATTTAGTAAGTATAAGAGAGAGTTTAAAATTGCTCTAATTTGCTTTTATGTGACTTTTCGTGTACCTTGTTCATTTTTATAAATAAATGTCTTATAGTTTCTTTATACATTTGTATGAGTTATTTATGCAGGTAATACTTGGTAGAAGTATTTTCATGGCCTGTGTGTTGTTTTTAAATTTTATTTCCATGTTTTAATTTTTGCTTAATAATTCTTCAGATTTCATAGTTGTCATATTTATGAGTATAAATGGTTAAAATTTATTTAAACTTTAAAATAGTATTCATACCTCTTATAAGCAGCTGAAACTGATCAAGATGATTTTAACATTTTAAGACTCGTCTAAAAACAAATTAGTTTTCTCCCAAGAGTCTATTATTTAAGTACCAACTTTATTTTTTATTTTAATCAAATTGTTAAATACATGTATCTTACATATTTCTAGGCCTAGAAACTAGGAAGTGATTTCCTTTGTGTCTGGGACTCCCAGAATTTCTAAACTGTCATTTGGGGCCTTTACGAATTAATTACAATCATGGTTGTTTTCATCTTACCTGCTTTTAGGATGCCTGCCTCTTCCTTCCATGCTATTTAGAACTGAAACAATTCATATTTCCTCTGAGTTTATTTTTCCTTGCAACCTCATGTCTCATGGGCTCAAGAAGTTTTCCATTTTTTTCTCGCTCTTAGGGTGTTAGTGACATTCTCTTGAAGCTTCCATCCTAAGTGCAAGCATAAACTTAATGCTTTAGTATTTTTCCCCAGCATTTATAGTTGCCAGGATGTTGAGGTTATTTTATCCACTGATTTTGCTAGAAGTGGAACTCTATATACAATGAGACACCACAATATTACAACTAATTTTATATCCTTAGAAAATAATCTGTTGATCCATTAAGTAATGGCAAAACATTTAATAAACTAGCAATCCTATAGTCAAGGTGCTTTGACATTAGTTGACTTAATTATTTTAAAATAAGTCAACTAAGGTGAGAAAATTAGGGCATAGAAAGTAACTTTTCCCAACTCCAAGTTAATGCATGAGTAACTTAGAGGCTAGATATCTTACGTCATCAATAATCTTTTGGCTCACACAATTGGCTATATGATCTAAAGGTGATAATGAAGCGATTTTATTCCATATTTAAATGTGTCAGTTGTCAAAGATTCATGAGCACCTTTGCATGAGAAACAATGTATAACAGACAAAAGTCTTGAAGACATCGTCTAGCCTTAAAGAAGCTTTCACATACTTCAGATGAGAATTCAAGAAATGTACCTATAAAAAAGTTAAGGAGTGGTGCAAGAGACTCCCTAAGTGTCAGTGAGTGGTATTGTCCCAAATGCTAGTGCTGTTTAATGGAACAGTAACTAATTTCTGCAAACTTCTGTTGAGTTCCTAAGAACAGAGGAGGGAGAACATAGGATGGCTGCATTGAGGAGGAGTGCCTTGAACAGTAGATATTATTCAAAGACTTAAGAGAAGAAAGAAGTTCAGGAGGAGAGATGGCAAAGATGGCAGTATACAAGGCATATTCAGGAAAGAGGAGAATGGTCAGGATGGAGAAGAACATTCATGTCAGTATATGGTTACAAAGGCAGCCTCGCATCCCATCGTTTGGCACCTTGAAAGCCAGAATTAAATAACGCTTCACGTGGAAGCTCTACTTTTAGGAGATTAATTTGGCATTCGTGTGGCAAGAACTGAAGAGGCAGAAATACAGGACAGGGAGCCCAGTTAGAACTTGGTCTGGGGCAGTAATCGGATTGAGGTCATAAAAAACTCCAAACTAGAGTATTACCACATACTGGACATTTGAATGGACTGTTTAAAGGAAAATTGATGGTGTTCAGTGATTTATTAGATAGTTCAGGGCCAGGGAATTGGAGGAAAAAATGATTAGCCATAGCCATCAAATAGTTTTTTTTTTTAAGGGGAGTAAATTTGAATTTTGGTGTAAGTAGCATTTTCTTGAGCATTAGGTAGTTGGTGTAGTTGCCTATGATAATGACAACCATGATGAGTATTCTAATGTGTTTTTTACAGCCTTGAGTTCCTCCATGACCAGACTATAAGCCTCCAAGAAAGGATTGTGCTTTTTCACATCTCTTCAAAGAGTAAGATATAGTAGGTTTGTTGAATTTAATCTATAGTTATGGGTGCCCAACTATTACTTGAAATGTTAAATCATATCCGTGGTTGAAAGCATGGGCTCTGGAGTTGTAGCTTTTCCAAGTTCTGATCATCAGCTGTTAACATTAGGTCAGTTAATTAACTACCCTAACCCCCAGTTTTCTCATTTGTAAAGTGGTGGTATTAATAGTGACTACTTTATAAAATTATAATGTCTAAATTAGGTCATTCAGGTAAAGTATTGAGCATGATTCTTAGAACTTAGCAAATAGTGAACAGAAGCAAATGCCACATAGCTGATCTATATGTAAGAGAAGAATGAATCTAACATTCTCATGGTTAGGGAGAGTGAAAATGTGGCAGAGTAGGAGAGTGCACACGGACATGCTCCCAGGAACAAGATGGAATTACAACTTAAATACGGAAAGGCTTCCTGAATAATCAATGGAAAACTCACATGAGAGAACTCTGATACCCTAGGACTAAAGGTGGAGACAGCATAGAGACTGGTAGGAGGGGCGGAGGCTCAAAAGGGCTGGGCCAGCACCCACAGACAGCAACTGAAGTCCCAGAGAGATATCTCAGCTGTGGGGGGGTGGGGGAAGAGGTTGTGCCACTGAAAACTCTGGGATCTAATCCCAAAGCTGGGTTCCCCAGCAGAGAGCACCAAACTGAGGAGAGTACCCACATTACATCTAGTTGTGAAAAGCGGTGGGGTGCTGTCTGCCAGGGAGTGGCAGCTGAAAGTTTGGGCACCCTCTTAAAGGGCCAATGCACAAAAATTCCCTGTGGAGCCACCCCTCTTGTGCTCTGGCAGCGGGAGGGTGAAGTAGACTGGAGCTGTGAGAGCAGAACCCAGGACTGGGGACTCGGGGGATAGAGCTCAGAGGGCAGACACCCCACGTTTCCTAGGCTGAGTTATTCCCTCACACAGTGGAGGACATCTTTCCTACATAGACATCTGCCCTGCCTGGGGAAAGACAGTTGACACACCCTATTGGATAATACCTTGCCCTGAGGCCACTTAAGAGATTAAAAGTAACAATTAGCCTCCAGACAGAAGCAACTGCTGCACCCTGTTGAAAAAACTTACCACACCTGAGGATGATTGCCTAGGGGAAATCGAGTTGGAATCCTTTTAGTCTGTAAACAGAGGCAGTCTATGGAGCTTTGAGTCTTTGCCTGATCCAATTAGTCAGAAACAGCCTTTAACACTGTCCTGCACTAGTGATTGAGAGGTATAGAGGATCTACCTAAAACATAGTTACAAAACCAAACAGACAACCAAAATAAGGAAACAACCCCCAAATGAAAGAACTAGCAAATTCTCCAAAAGAAGAGATAAATGAAGCAGAGATAAGAAATGTATCTGAAACAGAGTTCATAGTAATGATGTTAAAAATGTTCAACAGTATGAAAAAAGATATAGTAGCTTTGAAAAAAGAACAGTCTGAGATAAAGAATGACATAACACAAAGAACACATTGGAAAGAATACACAGCAGATTAGGGGAAGCTGAGTATCGAATCAGTGAATTAGAAGACGGAGTTGAAAATATTACTCAATTAGAGAACCAAAAAGAAAAAGCAATTAAAAAACCTGAGGACAGCTTAAGGGAGCTGTGGGACAATGTGAAACGTAACAATATTAGAATAGTTGGTGTGCCAGAAGAGGCAGAAAGGGAGAAAAGAATAGAGAAGGTGTTTGAAGAAATAATGGTAGAAAACTTCCCTAACCTGGTAAAGGAAAAAGTCACACAAGTTCACGAGGCAAAGAGAACCCCAAACAAGAAGAACCCAAACAGACCCACACCCAGACACATCAAAATTAAAATGCCAAAAATTAAAGACAGAACCTTAAATGCAGCAAGAGAAAAGAAAACTTACCTACAAAGGAGTCCCCATAAGGCTGACACCTCATTTCTCATCAGAAACTCTATAGTTCAGAAGGGAATGGCATGAAGTACTCAAGGTAATGGAAAGCAAGGATCTGAGACCAAGATTACTATATCCAGCAAGGCTGTCATTCAAAATAGACAGTCAAATAAAGAGCTTCCCAGACAAAAAAAAAAAAAAAGGTAAAGGAGTTCATCACCACCAAGCCAGAAATGCTAAAGGGATTGCTGAGAAGAAGAAACAGAGAGAAACCTAGACATACAGAATTAAAATGGCTATAAATAAGTACCTCTCAATAATAACCCTAAATGTAAATGGATTAAATGCTCCAATCAAAAGGTGTAGGGAAGCTGAATGGATACAAAAACATGACCCAACTATATTCTGCCTACAAGAGACCCACCTCAAAACAAAAGACACACACAGGATGAAAGTGAAGGGATGGAAAAAAATTTTCCATGCAAATGGGAAAAAAAAAAAAGCTGGAGTAACAATACTCATATCCGACAAAATGGACTTTAAAAGCATCATGCTAGGCGAAATAACCCAGTCGGAGAAAGATAAATATCATATGATCTCATTTGTGGAATATAATGAACAACATAAACTGATGAACAAAAATAGAGCCAGAGGAGGGGAATATACTAGAATATAATAGAAGTAATCCTGTTATTTGCAGATTTTTAATATTTTCTACAACTTTTGTGATATCATACTATGTTAGTACAGTTTTGGTAATATTATGCTTAAAATCCTTTTATTCTTGAAATATTAATGTTTATTGCATGTAATATTATATGTAAGATCATTTTTCTTGAATAGTGTTTATTGCATGTAACATGATATTTAAAATCATTTTTCTTGAGATATTAATCTTTATTTAATGTAAACAAATATTCTGAAATAACAGGATACTGAAACATTTTTTAAAAAACCCAAAATTCTCATTGTTTATGGACTCAAAGTATACGTTTAAAAAATGCTTTGTAAGACATTATTTTGGTAGGAAGATTTGAGCTGAAACAAAGAGTAACCTGGCAGCAAAGATAATTAAGTGGTGCAACAGGCTTTTGATGCCAATTAAAAAAAAAATCTTTAGGGAATGTAGATGCTCACCTTTTGTATATTAAGTGTACTACAGTATATTTAGTAGACACAGACATACTAGTACATACCATTGAAGTTAGTAAAACCCTTTTACTTCCATCATCTCACTTGAGCAGCCAACTATCCTGTGAAGTATGAAGGATGGGTCTGCATCTTATTTTGGTGAAGAACTTGAAGTGGCTTTGAGTACTAGGTAACTTGCCAAGAGTCACATAGCCAGAGTGGCAGAGCTGGGTCTCTGACTCCAAAGGCTATGTGTATGGCATCTGGAGAAAATGATCGGAAGCACAGATGTTTAGCGGGAGGAATGAGACACTTGCTGTAATGCCAAAAAATAACTGGAAATAAAAGCAGAAAACAAGACATTTGTTTCTGTTATAATATGACAGAAAAGAAGGCTCTCGTGGTTTGGGATTGAGCATTCAGAGAAGAAACGGGGAGACCACTCTTGGAATACGGCATCTGCTTCTGGCTCCTCATGACTGGGTTTATGGAAACCAGCTGGACGACGTTCAAAGAAAAGCTCCAAAATGATTAAGGGGCTGATGGCATTGATTAATAAGGAAAGCTTGAAAGAATTAAACGCACACAACTCAGCCAAGCAAAGACTGGGGGAAAAAACAAGGTAAATGTACACAAATATCTGAAACGTGTAACTATTTAAAAAGGAGATTAATTAATTAGCATAATGCATGGGGGTACACTAAGTAGTAATCGGGTGAAAATTGAAGCTGAGTATAAAGAAAATTTTCCCGATAGTCGGTTAAGGTTTTCTGTGGCATAGCCTTTCCCTAGAGAAGCCATAGAACTCCCACGCCTTACAATTTATAAAACTTCCCTGGGAACCCGGTATTAGATGATGTCAGAGAATTGTTATTCATTTGGTCAGGTGTGATCATGGTATTGTGCTTATAAAAGAACATACCATTTTTTTTAGAGATACTATGAAATGTAGGGCTAGAACAACATGATGTAAGAGATTTGCTTAATAGTACTACAGCAGCAAGGAAAGGAGAGGAAGGAGGAAAACCAAGGGAGGGAGGGAAGAATGGGGGAAAAGAAAGGGAGGGGGAGAGAATGAAAAAAAAAGGATAGATGAAGCAAGTGTGGCAAAAGGTTGATCATGTCGAATCTGAAAAGAGATCCTATGTGAGTTCATTTTCCTTTTCCCTTTTATGTATGTTTGGAAACGTTTACCATAAGGAATGTAAATTACATTTTCCTGAGCAAAGCTCGTGAGTGTATTAATCCTGGCTTCCCCGATTACTGCCACACACCAGACCAGGGCCCATGATAGTAGGGATACGTGCCTCTGTTCACCATCTTGCTCTGGCGATGTCGATTGGACTGGGCTAAAGGGCTCTTTTTCTAAAACTGTACGTAAGGCCCTAACTGGTTTGGCTCAGTGGATAGAGCGTCGGCCTATGGACTGAAAGGTCCCAGGTTTGAATCCGGTCAAGGGCATGTACCTTGGTTGCGGGCACATCCCCAGTAGGGGGTATGCAGGAGGCAGCTGATTAATGTTTCTGATTCTCTAGCCCTCTCCCTTCCTCTCTGTAAAAAATCAATAAAATATATTTAAAAAAATAAAAATAAAACTGTAGGTAAGAATGTAATAAAATCTTTAGACCCATAGGCCACTAGAAGAGGGGTTAATTTATAAAGAAAAGTGAAAGATTTCAAAACCTACCAAACATCTATGAAGCTCAAGTTTTAAAAAGATAAGATTTTTTAAAAAAAAAACCACCTTCTCTCCATTACCTTCTCTTCTTGCAGGTGAATGTCGAGGGCAGGAGATTTAGGGAGCATTTGGAATGTATGTTCTACCTGCTTTTTTGTTTGTCTGCTTGCTTGTTTGAGGAATATAAATATTTTATCTGAATATCACTGTTGGCAATCAAGCAAGGATACAGACCCAGGATTTCTCCAGAGTATACAGCTAGGCTGAAAAATAGCTCCATATAAGGATGGAGCTGTCTGAAAATGAAGCAGAGGCTGAATGGTGGATAAGCTTGGAGTCTATCTCATGACCAGACATCCTTTCTCCAGCTCAGGGACTCTGTCTCAGCTCAGGCCCTTATCATCTCTTACCTGGGTTATTGCAGTCGCCATAACTAGGCTTCCGTACCTCCAGTCCCTTCCCGGTGTCATCATCCTCCACCTTGACCCCCGAGTGGCTCTTCTGAAACACAGCTGATGGTGACATTGCTCTGTTTAAATTCTTAGCCTCTAGATAAAGTGTGACGGGGACTTGCCTGGCATATAGGCATTCTCCAACGAAGACCTGATTGAATGCACGCAATCTCAATGCTCCCTCTCTCCCCGTTGCCTTGTCTGTGCCTTTGTACTTACTTAACCTTTGCTCAGAAGGTGGCTTTTCTCCCTTGTCCACCCAGCAGTTTTTCAAGACTTGAAGTTTATAGGAATGAAATCTTTTTTGATGGCCTGGTCAGAATGAATCCACCCTCCCCTCAGTTGCCATGCACCTCCTCCATACGTTCATGGCCATACTTAGCACCCCATCTTCATCATCTATTTATGTGTCTTCCCCACAAGACGGTGGGCTCTTTGAGAGCAACTTCTGTGTTTTCATCTTTATTTCCCCAGTGCCTTGCCCATTCTGGGCATTCCACATCATCAGATAAACCTTGGGAGCTATGCTGTGCCAAGTATGGGAAGGAAGTGGGCACTCAAGTCTGAGTGAATAAAGATGCCATTCATTCAGCATATATGTATTGGCTGTTTAAAGCAGACTGTCCAGCTGCTCTCCCGTCTGTAGTTCAAGGAGAACATCGTACACAGAACCAGAGATTTAGCTCATCTCCAAGTTAACCTTTAACCTGCAGCTGGTCCTTGATGGGGAAACATTTCCTCTCATTTCTGTGTTTTGGATTTGTAGCGGTGATGCATGCTAGAACTATTTATTCCACTATCCCAAACTGCCTCTCAGCGTGAAGAATATATGAAAGAAACAAGATGATGTACAACTTATTCTAATTTGTGGTTGCATTGTTTATTTGTTTCCTCTTTAAGGAGGAGGTGGAATGGGATTGTTTGTTTGGTTTCTTCTTCAATAAGAAGCATCTTAATATAACTAGTCTGGACATCTGTCCCATTTTTAAAAATTACAAGTTTTGATCACTGCTAAATTGTACAGATCCCAGTCTGTCTGCTCTGCATACATTTGCATTTATAAAAGCAGAAGCAGACTAAAAGTCTTTCTAATGCAATCCCCTAAATGCATAAAGTATTAGATTGCTTTTCCCCAATTGGTTCATGCATTGCTAAGGGCTTAAAAGGATCATTGATTTGAATTATTTAATGTGTACAGCAAGTTGAGTTTTCTTTTTTCTTTTTTTTTTTTCCTTAAAGAACCTTTGGGGACATTGCTTTAATTTTTTTTATGTTAAACCTCATTTTTTCCTTGAAAGTAAGAACTTAAAACTGTATTCACATGAGTTCCCAAAGTCCCAGATTTTCATTGTGTTTTTAAACCATCTAGGAAATATTTGATTCTAATGCAACATTACTGCTGAAAATTGGGCTGAAATTGCTAGGCTGAAAATATAGTTATAACTGCTTATTATTATTCTAATGTATTTTCTTTTCCTTTTTCAGAGCTGATGCAGATGAAATAAAAGACAGAGGGAGAGATCCCGTCTACAATACAGAGACAGCCTGGATTTTCGTTGGCGTTTTTGAAATCTCGTTGGCTGGTTTTGACTTACATTCAGTAAGTGCAGTCCCAGACTTTACATGTTGAACACTTTTACTGTGAAATTTATTGTTTTTTGACGACCTACTCTTTCCCCATGGAAAGGCAGTTGGGTCCTGTCACCACAGTTTGTGATGGCAATGTCTGGGTGAATGAACTTAGTTTAGTTTGTGTTATGCTCAGAAAGCTTGCCAAAAATGAAGACTTGTTTGTGATGTCTAGTGTGGCTTCCTATAGCAAAGCAAAGAGTCAAATGTAATTCATTTGTCAGGACAATGCTCAAGTGAAAAAATGGAAGTCTCATCCACATAAGGCAGTCATATGATGTAAAACAGTTTAGGGCCCAGCCAGCGTGGCTCAGTGGTTGAGCGTCGACCTATGAACCAGGCGGTCATGGTTCGATTCCCGGTCAGGGCACATGCCCAGGTTGTGGGCTCAATCCCCAGTGTGGGGCAGGAGGCAGGCGATCCATGATTGTCTCTCATTATTGATGTTTCTATTCCTCTCCCTCTCCCTTCCTCTCTGAAATCAATAAAAAAAGATGTTTAAAAAAAAAGTTTAAGGGGGGAGGATTAATAGGGTGACTATGTAATTTATCACCTGGATCCAGATGCTTTTGAGAATAAAAGGGAAATGCTAAAAGAATGAAGAGACATTAACTGATCTACAGCAGGTATACACTAGGACCACCCAGGACAAGCCAGATTGCCACTGTTGCCCTAACTAGGAAGGTTGCCCCTACCATCTTTGTTGTGATCATGGTGGTGTCTGTTTCATCTGTTTGCTTCATTAACCTGCCACAGGCCACCTTGGTGAGGTGACAGAGGTCGTCTTATTCCTCTAATATTTTAGTTTTCAAAGCTTGGTAACTATAACCTGGCTAAGTACCAGCTGTGTACAGGAACATATTCCTCTTCACCAGAGTCTGTGTTTTTTGGGTTCCTGAAATACAGCATAACCTGAATCTATGATTCATTCCCTAGAACTTTCCAGATCAGAAAATGCTTTATCCACTCCCCTGCCCCCAAGTCACTTTAATATCACCATCAATACACACGTGGTAAGAGCAGATTGTTTCTGCAGAAAGTTTCCCTATGAAATCCAAACAGTCGTACCAACGTCCGTCTCCTAGTTTAGTTTTGCTTATGTAAAATGTCACCACTTGGGTTCCCTTCTCTCTCTGCATGAGTCTGTCCTCTGCATAACTGGCAGATCAACACGGTAGGAGGAAAGCCCTGGAGAGTGGAATCCTGGGAATCCAAGGATAAAGTATTTCCAGGGAAAACGGGTCAGTGCTGATAGGGAACTAGTCTGATAGAAACAGAAGTGGTCATTGCACCTGGAGAACTTGAGTTTGTTGGAAATCTCAAAAAGAGTGGATTCAAAAACCACTTGGAATTATTTGCAAGGTTTGTTGGGTATGTGCATTACTCTAGGCTAAAGAGCAGAACAGCAATAATACTTATTGAACAGCCCAGCCAGTGAGGCTCAGTGGTTGAGCGTCGACCTATAAACCAGGAGGTCACAGTTCAATTCCTGGTCAGGGCACATGTCTAGGTTCTGGGCTCGATCCCCAGTGTGGAGCATGCAGGAGGCAGCCGGTCAATGATTCTTTCTCATCATTGATGTTTTTTTCTCTCTCTCTCCCGCTCCCTTCTTCTCTGAAATCAATAAAAATATATTTTAAAAATACTTATTGAGCAATTACTGCATGCCTGGTGCTATATTACCCCCATTTAATCTCACAGCAGCCCTCTAAGGTAAGCACCATATCCCTGTCTTACAGATGATGACATTGATGCACAGATGAAGTGAGTAGTTTGCCTAAGGTTACACCACATAATTGGTGCAGAGCTAGGATTTGAACCCAGGCAGTTGAGCCCTAGATCCTACACTTTTAATTTCTAGACCGATGCTCATAGAAGATTGTGACCCAACAAAAGCCTGTGGAGGAGAGAATTAGGAGCGTTTACACAGAAGCAAACGTTAAAGCTGTCACAGGGGGTGAGGTCCGTAAGGAGAGAGTAAGGAAAAGCGAGACCTACCAATAGCAGAGATGGTGAGCTGATTACTGACTGGGAACTAAACCCTTAAAAATACCCACTGAGAGAGCTAAGTTCCTTAGACGTCCTGAAAAGCTCACATGGCCTTTGAAGAGCACAGGGAGTTCATCTCCTCCCCGAATGTTGCTTATCACCCACGTGGTAGCAAGTGCTGTGACTGAGCCCAAAGCCATGGGATAGGTGCTGCTTTGTTTCCCAACTCTGCGCTCTCTCACTCCCAGAGTCTGATCTGTGTCTGTACACAGACTAACCACACACACACACACACACACACACACACACACACACACGCACGCACGCACACAGGAACTCTCTGATTTGCCAGGTGGGAGGAGAACGGTGAACAGACAGAGCCAGCAAAGAGGGGGTCAGCCGGAGACAGAGCGAGAGGAACAGGGTCAGGTCTTGTCATAAAGCCCCGGAGGTGAGATGTCTCGTCCAAGAAGACAGTGGCTGGCGCTGTCGGACATGGCAGGACAGGGTTCGTCCCAGGGGCTGCGAAGACCGCGCTTGCCTTAGTGATAAAACTAGTGTCTGCACAGCAGTTTCTAGAAGTGACAAGCAGAAAACTCGGTGGGAGAACACATTTTCAGTCCTATAACGGATAGTAGAACAACAAGCCTAAACCCAAGATCCATTTTTCTTGCTTTCCCGAGAGAACTGATCATTAGCATGGTGGTAACCTCGAGGAAGGAAGGAGGGAAGGAAGCTCCATGGGAGCCAAGCTCATCTTCAGCGGTCAGTGGAAAAATGCAGTTCCGTACCAGTCTCCACCAAACCTCACAGGCTTAGCTTAGGAGTTGTTTTCCGATTTCTTCCTGTTACCTTTGAAATCCAAACATTTTCCCATCCATTCTTTTCTGCTATACCAGCACTGATGGAGCTCAGGGCAAGAGTTTGCACCATCAAGACACCACAATTACCCAGGAATGTGCTTAGCAACTGCAGCCTTGAACCAGAGGGTGCCTTTGAAGGGATGTGATAATGGCCGCGTTAAACTTGATCTTGCCTTAAAGGAATAGACAAAAGGAGGCAGCCGGCCCTGCGCTTGTAAGGGATAGTAACAATATAATAAATCACTTTTTTCCTCTGTCAGTTTCCAACCTTGCCCTAATTTCATAGATGAAATCACATGTGTAGAACCGACAGCAATTTAGCTCTGAAGCTCGGAATGGCTGCACAGGAAAGCACCGTGCCTTTTTATAGACTCGTTCCCTGATGTGTTAAATCACCCAGAAAGCTGGGGGGAAATTGCTCCCTGCCTGGGCCAGTGCAAGAGGGAGCCATTTGAAGAATATGCCAGTGTGTTTACAGTGGGAAGGGTGTCAAAGGTCTAGGAGTATTAATAATAACTATTATTATCTTTTTATTTTTAACCTCAGATGCAGAGAGTTGAGTAAATTATATTCCTCAATTAATGGCACATTTTCATGTTATATCTTTAGTCCCTACCCTTTTAAAAAAAAATAAATAATATATATAATATATATACACATATATATGTATATATATATATTATACAGTTTTATTAATTTCAGAGAGGAAGGGAGAGGGAGAGAGATAGAAACATCAATGATGAGAGAGAATGATTGGATGTCTCCTGCACACCCCACACTGGGGATCAAGCCCAAAACTCAGACGTGTGCCCTGACGGGGAATCGAACTGTGACCTCCTGGTTCATAGGTCGATGCTCAACCACTGAGCCACGCCGGCTGGGCATTCAGTCCCTGCTTTTGTTTAATGTATTTATTTTCCATTTCTGTTCCCTCACTGATCACTCCCCTCTCCCCTTCCCCCATAGGTAATTGTTCTAATATGTTGGGTGTGTATTAGTTTATTTGTATGTGTTCTTACAGATTGTGTAAACTGGTATTATCAATCTACATAACATGTAGATTCCTTTTTTCACTCAGCTATGTTTTTACGATTTATCCTGTTGTGTAAGATTATTCTAGTCTTACCTCTTCATTGGGTGCTTACTCTGGGCCAGGTTTAGTGTCAGCGCTTCAGGTTCATTATCTCATTTGATCTTACCAACAGCCCAGGAGCTGAGGACTGTCATTTAGGCAGTAATCTCAAACTGAGTGAAACAAGGCAGAATTAGGATAGGCTTCAACAGAGTGATGTACAGCAGTGCCAACAGCCAGGTAGTATCTGCTCGGCACACTCATTTCTTTAAATACTGCTGATTTCAGCCCTGGCTGGATTGACTCAGTGGTTAGAGCCTCTGCCCGAGTACTGAAGGGTCATGGGTTCAATTCCCCAGAGAGGGCACATACCCACCTCAATTGCAGGCTCGATCCTGGGGCATGTGTGGAAGGCAACCAATCGATGTGTCTCTCTCACATCGATGTTTCCCTCTCTTTCCCCCCTCCCCGTTCTACTCTATCTAAAAGCAATGGAGAAATACCCTCAAGTGAGGATAAAAAAGAATAATAAATAAATAAATACTGCTGACTTCAGCTCACTAGACTTTCTTTCCTCCGCTGCCAGGAACGTTCCTTTGGGTCACACAGCGAGTGATTCTTCGGAATCACCTGGTACCCAAAGACAAAGGAGCTCCAGCAAGGCGTTGGGCGTCCATGAACAATTTTTGGAAGCCAAGGTGCCTGTTGAACATTGTAGGCTCAGCCCAGGTCCAAGCCCCATGGTTCCAACAGGAAATTAGAGAAACTTTGCAGAGTTCCTGAGACCATAATAGAACACATCTCAAGATTCACACATTTTGTGTTCTAACCCAATGGGTAAAGGGACAGAGGCCAGTCATGTCAATTGCCACCTTTTCTCAGGTGGGCTGGAGAGATGCGGGGATGTGGACTGAGCACTGCCTCAGCACACCTGCCCAAGAGGTGGGAGGGCCGACTGTGGATCCGGAAGCTGCAAAAATGGATAGCCTCTTCCTGTAGAATCTGAACCCCTACCTGAATACGGCTAAAGCCGTGGCCTTCATGTTTTTACTAGAGGCCCTACGCATGAAATTTGTGCAAGTGTAGGCCTTCTCAGTCCCGGCTGCCACGGCCCTCGCAGCCCCGGCTTCATAAGGTTGTCCAGAAGGTCATCTGGAAGGACCTCTGGGTGGTTGTTCTGCTGTTCGGCCATTCAGTTGATTTGCATATTACATTTTTATTATTATAGACTAGAGGCCCATTGCACAAATTCTTGCACAGGTGGGGTCCAGCTGGCCTGGCCCCGATCAGGTCCCAATCAGGGCTGGGCCCGCCAGGGGGGAGGGGCCCGAGGACCCTGCCCCTGATTGGTGTGAGGGGGTCAATCGCGGTGGGGCCAGCCAGGGGGAGGGGCCATGGGCGGTAGCCACTGGTCTTGCCCCTGATTGGAGGAGGGGGCCGATTGGGGGTGGGGCCAGCTGTGGGGAGAGGCTGTGGGCAGTGGGCTGGCTGGCCCCATACCCCAAATAGGGTAAGGGGGCTGATCAGGGGTCAGCGGCTGCGGGAGGGGCCTAGGGAGGTTGGCCAGCCAGCCCCACCCCCGATTGGTATGTGTGGGGACTGATCAGGGGTGGAGCTGGCTGGAGGGAGGGGCTTCAGGCTGATCAAGATGGTGGGGGCATATAGAAGTGGGGCTGGCTGGGGTGAGGGGCTGTAGGCGTTGGCCGGCAGACCCCACCCCCAATTGGGTAGGGGGACGATTAGGGGGAGGGCCAGCTGGGGGGAGGGGCTGTGGGCCAATCTGAGGTGGGGCTGGCTGGGGGAAGGGCTGCGGGGGGTTGGCCTGCTGCCCTGCCCTCGATCAGGGTGGGAGAGGCTGATCAGGGGCGGGGTGGCTAGAGGGAGGGGCCGCAGGAGGTTGGCCAGCTGGCTTCACCCACCCCCCCATCCAGCTGGTTCGCTGGCTGCAGTGGGCGTCATAGCAACCAGTTGTTATGGTCCTTACGGTTGTTATGGCGTTCCAGTCGCTAGCTTTTTATATATATACACTAGAGACCCGGTGCACCAAATTCGTGCAAGGGGCTTGGCCCTCATAGCCCCGGCTTTGTCCGGGAGGTCATCCGGATGGTTGTTCTGCTGTTTGGTCTAATTAGCATATTAGCTCTTTATTATATACTAGAGGCCCAGTGCATGATTGAATCATGCACATGTAGGGTCCCCTACACACTTTCGCTTTTGATCGCGGGGGAGCTGGGTGCCTGTCCGCTGGTGCACCAGGCCTTTCGGAAGCCTCCGGCTCGGCAGAGGCTTCCGAAAGGCCTGGTGCCAGAGCAGACAGGCACCCAGCTCCCCCGCTTTTGATGGTCCGCGGTGGGACATGAGCTCGCTGCCCCAGAGGCCCCTTCTGTTCCGCAGCACAGCCATGGTGCAGATGCCAGCGTGCCACTGGCCCAATCGGCTACCCCGGCCACCCCGAGTCCCGCCCCCTGCGCCTCCCGCTGGCCCAATCATGGGCGTAGCGGAGTGATGGTAATTAACATATTATCATTTTATTAGGTAGGATGATTGCTACAGGAATCTGGTAGAATAAATCTGCTCTTTTCTTTACAAAAAAATTTTTTGTCAACTATTGCACTTATGCCGCTATATCCAGTGTTACTCCCAAGTCATACTCCATATAAATGCTCCCAAACCCAATGTAGGGAGATTTTTAGCCATGTGTGAAAGAAGACAGCTTCCTGCAATGCTGAAGATTCTTCAGAGATGTGTTTGATTATGGTTTCGCAGATCTTATATTTTGATTCTCAAACTTTCATTTCTGTCTTACTAGTCATTTTGGAAGTAGTGTGTTTACATAAGATTTTCAACAATTGAAATTCTTTGGAATAGTCTCTGGCTCCTTTCTTATTCTTGCAGAAAATATATTCAGAATAGCTACTACCTTGTTTCGTTCAAATTATTCATTTCTCTGACCCAGGATTGAAAGCATATTTTTATTGACTAATTTTTATTGATTAGTTTTCATGTCTTGTCATCAGGCTACTGGTCTCTCATTGCCTTGTGGATCTAGTTGGCTCTTCTTATAAAGAGCTTCTAACAGATTTTTTTCTGATATGTTCTATCTTTTGACTGCATGCCAGTAACAAACTATTAATGTTTGGGTCCTTTATACTATTTTACAGAACACAGTGAACACTTCTGTCTTATGAAAGTAATGCCCAAGTATAGTGCATTAATGAAATGTGCACGCAACATGGACAGAGGACAAATTAGAAAGCAAGAGACCCCTCTCAGCCTGAGCAATGGACGATAGGGTGGCTAGACCTAGGCTCTGAAAGTTCTTGAGCTGAAACAGACATAGGCTGTGCCCACCAAGCACAGAGGAGGGATGGAAGAGACAGGCCTGATGAAGCTTGAACCACACTGGGGTGGAGGAAACCAGGCTGCGGGAACTCAGAGCTGCCCTATTCAGCCCAGCGCTCAGAGAGGGCTTCCTGTAAGAAGCAACATCTGAGCTGCCAGCTCAAGGGGAAACTGTAGGCCAGCTCTTCTGGCTCCACAGGGCTGCTTTTTCCACATCCATTCATTGACGTTGGAGCTTGACCCCCTTCAGGGGGTCCCACAGACACACAGACATGGAACCAGGCTTCGAGGAAGGGCTGTCGCCATCTCCTACTCAGACACTGGTTCACTGGGGGATTCAGGAAGCACTCAGTCCTTCCTGACAGTTTCCTGAGGAGGCCTCTGACTCCAGGGGCCCAGGGACGTTTCCATCTTTGCCAAGTCTCCTTTTCTCTTCCTTAGAATCAGAGTTTGGAGCGCAGCGCGCTGGGAAGTCACCGTCTCCTTGCAAGGTGAGACGCGGAGCTGGAGAGAGAGCAGATGGGAGGTTCATCCTCCTGCAGTGGGTAGACTCTCTGACAGCCTGGGAGGATGTGGCACCCCTCCTGGCAGCCAGTCCAACAGCGAAGGCGTGAGTACTTTCTTTCCTCCCTCCCTCCCTCCCTCCCTTCCTCCCTTCCTTCCTCCTGGGCTCTGTATCTTCAGAGCCTATTCTGATCATGCTGTGCTATCTGCCTGTTCCTCTTCTCTGTTGGAAATGGGGAAATATGGAAGCCACTTGTCTTTCACTGAATGAAGTAAAAGAGCTAAAAATGGAGAGTAAAAATGAAAGTGTACATTAGGCAGCATACTAACAACCATGAAAAGGTACCCAACTCTTAATTAAAAACGGACAGGGAGGGAAGCAAAAACAATAGCCTAAATGACCTATTTTTAGAAAAACAGCATCAGAGAAAATAGATACTGTTTACACTCATGTGTGTTTCTAGGGAATAAAATTTATAGGGACATCTTGTCCGATCCTTTCTGCGTAAACAGCCGGGAGCGGAATTTCAGAGGAGCTTCAAAGAAATGTAGAACCGTGGCGGGTTCTGAGCCTACCTGGGATGGTCACCCATTTCCTCCAAATGATGTTTGGCCCATCTAAGGGTAAGGCTCAGCTTTAATGTATTTAAGCTACAATGACGACAGAATGAGAGAAAGAGCAGGCCAGCAGTTCATTGGCAGAACACTCCGATGTCTTACAGCTCACTCTGCAAAATCACCTCTGTCTTAGATGAAAAAGCCAACCAGCCACTCTGTTAAAGAGGAGCGTGGTGCTGTAAGAGGTTCAAAATGTACTCTTGATCCATTTCCATCATTCTAAACCCTTCCCACTGCCGTACAACAAAGGATTCCCAACCCCCAGGAAATGTTAAATCAAATTTCTGTAACGGAAAATACAAAAGATGAAAATGTATTTTGAAGGGACAGTAATTAAATCTGAACTAGCTACAGGAATAAACCAGCAGACCAATGAGGTAGACGTCAAGCCCAGGAAGAGACTAAAATGCATAAAGTACTTTAATATAAAATAAAGGTAGCAGAGTGAACCCGTGGGGGAAATTGATCATGCAATAATTGATATCGAGATAATGGGCTAGTCATTGGGAAAGAAATAAGCTTATTTCCGACCTCATTTCTTAACTATCCACATTGGAGATGGATAAAAGATTTCTGTGCATACTGAATACATTGAAAAACGCGCGCGCGCGCGTGTGTGTGTGTGTGTGTGTGTGTTTTTAAGAATATCTGCTGGAACCAAGCATGCCACTAATCAAATAAAGATGAAGAACTGTAAAACAGGCTCCATTTTTCAAAGCATTTTTATATTAAAATTTTAAATTGTAACAAATTCTGCAATGACTCATTGAAGGAGCATTAATATGGGACTTGGCTTATCAAATGATGAGCTCAATCTTCCCATTCAATGTAGGAGCTTCTTTTATTTAACAAGTTAGTGGGCCAGTGCTTTTGGCTCTATTAAAGTGAAACCGCACCCACCTGAAGGACCCAGACATTGGTAGTTCTTTGCATTGGGGAAGGGGAGGATGAGAGTTAAAGTGAAGTTAATGCTGACATTTATTAACAACAAGCAAAATTTACAGAGTATACCTGCTTGAAGGCTTTTGTGGTTATTTTATTTTTTTATTGAACCAACAGATGCAGTTTATGTTGGGAATTTTTAGCATATCAAATTGATCTTGATAATACATTTTGTTACATCAACTACATTCTTCAACAGGCTGGTTTTAGTTGCTTTAAAAAATACCTAGACACAAACACACATTTTAAAGTAATGAAAATTTCGTCCTAAATTCAGGGTACAGAATTATATCCCAACACCAGCCATGCATATAACATTTGTATTTTTGTGTTTCCAAAATTACTAATAAGAACTTGGTAATGATTTCTTGGATCGTTTCAAAAGCACATGCAGCAAAAGAAAAAAATTAGACTTCATAAAAATGGAAACTTTTTTGTACATCAAAAGATATGATCGGCAGAATAAAAAGTCAAACCATATGCTGGGAGAACTCTTAAAACTCAACAGCAAAAAAAAAATCAAATAACCCAATTCAAAAATAGGCAAAGGACTTGAACAGACATTTTACAAAGAAGATACACAAATGGCCAATAAGCACATGAAAAGATGCTCAACATCCCTAATCAATAGGGAAATGCAAATCAAAACTACAATGCCATATCATCTCATACCCATTGGGATTGCCATTAATTAAAACAACAACAAAAAAACAACAGGAAATAATAAGTGTTGGTGAAAATGTGGAAAATTTGGATCCCTTGTACGCTGTCGTGGGAGTCTAAAATGGTATGCAGTTCTTCAAAAAATTTTTAAAAACTACCATATGATCCAGTTATTCTACTTCTAGATACATACTCAAAAGAATTGAAAACAGAGTCTTGAAGAGATATCTGCATAGCGTGTTCATAGTAGCATTATTCACAGTAACTAAAATATGGAAGCAATTCAAGTGTACTAGAATATCGACAGATGAATGGAGATGTAAAATGTGGTTGCACATAAAATAGAATATTATTTAGGCTTAAAAAGGAAGGAAATTCTGATATATGCCCACATGAATGAACCTTGAGGACATTATGGTAAGTGAAATAAGCCAGTCATAAAAGACAAATAATGTATAATTCCACTTATTTGAGAAACATAGAGAAGTCAAAAATCACATAGAGACAGGAAGTAGAATGGTGATTGCAGGTGCTAGGGGAAGGAAGAATAATGAGTTGTTTAGTGGGTACCAGAGTTTCAGTTTTACAAGATGGAAGAGTTCTGGAGATGGATGGTAGTAATGACTGCCAACAACATGAATATACTTAATATCCCTGAACTGTACAATTAAGAAAGGTGAAAACAGTAAATGTTATGAGATGTGTATTTTACCACAATAAACAACTGGGAAAAATTCCTAATAAGAAAAATATCAATAGTTCCACCATCAATTGCCAATTACCTGAGGGGAGATTAACATGGTTCAAGACGCAGAATGGCAAAATGAAATATATCCATAGGACAGCATAGAGACTATGTTTCCCCAGGTAAAGCACATTTCATGGGATTTCTTAAGCTGCAGCCTTCTGTGCAAGAATTGGCCAATTAAAAGTCTCATGCTCCTATTTTAGCCATTGTTTTCACTTACTGTATCTCCAACTTTGATAAGTATGGCTTTAATCACTCAGAAAATTTAACGTGACTATAATTTCTTTTTTCCATCACTCTCTCCTCCATCAATTCTTTACCTTTGCCTATTTGCCTATCAACATGGTTGAGATTCTCCCAGGCCTTCAAAAGCAAAAAAAAAAAAAAAAAAAAAAAAAGAGGTTCCTGTAGTCCAGTTACTGTCTGACTCCCTTGTTCCATTTACTGCTGGAATTCTGGGAAGCTCAGCCTCGCTAATTATTTCCATTTCTTCCCCATACTTTCACTCTCGAATCCAGGAAAAGCAGGCCTCCTTCCCCACTGCTGGAGATGTCTTTCTGAGGGTGACAGTTCCCGAGTACAGCGGCCTTTTCTCCGTTCTCTTCCTTCTTATGCTCTTGGGGCGTTTGACAGTGTTGCTCATTCCCTCTTTTAAAGTGTTTCTCACGTGGTTTTTTTATGACACGAAATGATGTGGTTCCTTTCCCCTCCCTGACCAGGCCATTGTCTTTTTAGCGTCCTTTCCTCCTCTCCTCCTGTCAGTGTCATCATTTCCCAGAATTGTCCTCACCTCTTGGACTTCTCTAAGACATCCTGTCTGCACGTATATTTTTATTAATTATTACATCTGTGTCAGTAAAGCTGGTCTTTCTCTGAAGCCCCAGCCTCCCGTTTCCAAATGTCTGTAGACATTTCCAATGGAGCGTCTCACTACTACATTTAACCTGCTAAGTACATTTTACCTGCTAAGTATCGAATACATGGTCTTCCCACCAGTTCTGCTTGCACTCTCCTATTTCCTAGTAGTGCTACCACTTCTCCCAGGAGCCCAGACTTGAAACCTTGATTTTTTTTTTCCCACAACCTCTCTCTTTTCTCCCATAATCAATCAGCAAATGCTATCAATTATTCTTTGACAATATATTTCTATATTTTCTTCCCTGCTGCTACTATACATTCACTCATTCATTCATTCAGTAAATATTTATTGAGTGCTTACTATTTGCCAAACATTCCGCCAGCAGATTTCTTTTTCTTTTTTCTTTTTTTAAATATATTTTATTGATTTTTTACAGAGAGGAAGGGGGAGGGATGGAGAGTTAGAAACATCAATGGGAGAGAAACATTGGTCAGCTGCCTCCTGCACACCTCCTACTGGGGATGTGCCCGCAACCAAGGTACATGCCCTTGACGGGAATCGAACCTGGGACCCTTCGGTCCGCAGGCCAACGCTCTATCCACTGAGCCAAACCAGTTAGGGCGTGCCAGCATATTTCTGTTTTGTTTTGTTTCCTGTCTCTAGTTTGTCTCCCTGGCAATTAATTCAACAGTGTTGCCAGATGTATATTCAGAATATTATATTCTACGTTTTTATTGATTGATTTTAGAGACAGAGAGAAAGAGAGAGGAGAGAGAGAGAGAGAGAGAGAGAGAGAGAGAGAGAGAGAGAGAAATTTGTTGGTTGATTCTTGTATGTGCCCTGACCAGGGATGAAATTAGCAACCTTGGCATATCGGAATGAAGCTCAACTGAGCAATCCAGCCAGGGCCAGAATATTCTATTCTAATTTTCACCTCCATGCTTAGAAACATTTAATGGCTGTCCTACGCCGATTGTGAAATAGAGTACTCTGCAGAGCCCTAAGCGTTCCATGGATCTCCTTAAAGGCACCAAAATATGTGAGTGTAATGGGAGAAGGCTCTTCAGCTATACAGCTCTCCTCCCATTTCATAATAATTTTTTTAAAAAGTGAAATAAAAGTATTGGAAACTACTGTTTAAGCCTTTGCCTGATACTTAATGTCCTCTTTACCCAAACCCTAAATGACTTCCCAGCCTAATGTACTCCTAACCGATACAGACAACCCACTGTTAAACCCAATCAGACTGCTGTTGTCACCCCTTTAAATCAAGTATGCCGCCTCCCAAGCCTTGGCTCGCACCCCTTCCTCCGCCTGCACCATCCTGCTCGCACCTTCCCATGTCGAATTCTGTATCTGACTTTCAAAAGGTCACTCGGTTTCCCGGAAGAGCTTTCCTTTTCCTGAAAGTCTTGAACTTGGTTTCACAAATCTTTTTGGCGCTTGCTAAAATGCCTGCTTGATTTCATTAATTGTATTCATACCTTATGTGCCCCCAAGAGTTTGAGATTTTTGAAGGCAAAAGTGATGCTCTAAATAACTTTCTATCTTCCACCATAGCGAATGTAGTACCTTATCTACAGAAAGCATTGGGTCGACACTTGTTGGGTGGATGCACAAATCTGTTTTCCTATGGTCTTGCCCTGAAGGGGTCTGCATGAGTTCCTGGCACAAAGGGGGAAAAAAATGGACAACCTTTCCTGTGTATTTATGTAAAAGTGATAAGAGAAAAGAAAAAGAGGAACATGAAAAGGAGGGGCAAATGAAAATAATATGTACAAAAAGCATAGGAATAACCCTTCTTTCCTTCCTATTTAGTTAACATTTTTGCACCTGTATTTGGCATTCACCTAGGAGACATTAACTCATTAAGGCTTTCGGTACCCCTGGAGATAAGCGCAGCTGTGCTCATTAAACAGAGGGGGATGTCAGATGACTTAAACAAGGACACCTGGCAAAAAAAAAATAGAGCATAAATCACCAGGTGCTTATTACAGGATTCTGATTCCCAGCTGTGACTCTTCACCTTTTGACACTCTCCCCAAAGTTATAATCTTTTTCTTCTGCACGGGAAAATCGTATTTGTTTCCCGCCATCCTTAGGATTATAAGTGCCCATTTAAACCCCCCTTTATGCATTCAATAACATCAACAGCCAGTGTTCTGTGAGCACTTAGGGAGTGTGTATTATTATGTACACACTCAGCTCCCGCTTGAACACAGAAAATCCACACGGCCATATTCTCAGCAGCTTCCACCAAGAACCCAGCCAAAGCAGGTGGCAGGAATAGCTAAGCACCACCAGGCCAATCTTGAGTATTCAAGAGATGCAAATGATTCCTTTCATTCTTTTCGCTCGTTTGTCTATTTTGCTCATGGAGGAGTGGCTGTTGCACCCATGTTGGATCCATGTAATGTTGGGCTCTGAGCATCACTTGGCTTTTGCCAGGCAGAATTTAGAGCTGATAGATAACAAGCTGTTGCAGAGAAAATGAAGGTTTTGCTGAACGCGGTTCTGCATGGAAACAGCTGACCAGTTTCCATTGCTGTAATGTGGCTCTTTTGCTCTTGGTTGATTTTGAGTAATAGCTTCACTTCTGTAGAAAGGAGATTTTATTTGAACTCCATTCAGAGATTTGGTTCAACAAACAGGACTACAGGTCTCAGAAAATCTCTTTTGAACCTTCCAATAATAGACTTTCTCATCTATCATTCCTGAAACCCTTCATCCTTCACAGCCAAGCATATAGATAGTTTTGGTGTTCACTGTGTTCTGTGTTTGCCATTATGATGTGCTTTTCCAACTCGAGATACAAATAGAATAAAATCTCTTTTCTTTTTCTGTTTAATTGCTTGAATTCCCACTTTCCCTCATCAGCAGGAAGTCTGATATTGGCTTGAAAACTTGCTTTTCTCAATCCAGGAACTTACTTGGTCTGTAAGGTGTTGGTCTTAATTGAAAATATCAGAGAGAGAAAGAACTGGAGCCATTGTCATCTGCATCATGTCACCTTTGAACACTGGTTCTCTGTGGATCTGTGGAATTTTGTCCACACAATAGTGGTACCCTTGGCAGGCCAGGTTCCCACTCAGGCTGCTGTTGGACCGTATGTTTAATTGATAAGATATTGCAGAACCACCAGGAAATTCACTATCAAGACAAAGAAGATGTTCTCCAAGGAGACTTTCTGTTACTGCCTGGACAGGGAGTTTCTCTTGGGAGAAAACAAACAAAGAAGCAAGTAAGCTTTACCCTACTGTATATCATATTAGACTTGGTTGATTGAAGAAATTAGCTACATGAAGGCAAGGACTTTATCAAATGGGAGCATTTCTCTGCTCTTCTGCCCCAATAAAACCTAGGAAAATTCTCAGAACTCTGGTTTTGAATTAAGAACATTAAAATTCAGGTAAGTGAACTGGCTGCCCAGGTCACTCAAGTGATAAGTGACAGAAGTGTGATTAAGAATCTTCACATCTTCCTTGCTCTGACCACCAGACCAATTTGGATTCCATCCATCTTTCAAGACCCAGCTGAAGTCCCTCAACGTTGAAGACAATACCTTTTTTGCCTCTCACTGATGGGCCATTGATCTAGGGAAGCGAGGTTAGAATGAGATCATAAAACTCTTGAATGAGAGCTGGAGGAGTTAGATCTTATTTAGCTGGAAAGGAAGACTTTTTTTAAAAGAAGAATGCCACTATCAGGATTGAACTGTTGGAAGATTAAGCTGTAAAGTATAAGCAAGTGTGATAGAGGAGAATCAGGGACCCCTTAGAAAACCAGTAGGAAAGTTCAGGAAAGAGGAAATAGGGGAGAAGACAAGGACATTGGCAGAAGTCAGAGATGGTTCCAAAGTGTGAGCCTTTAATAGATAATGCTTCTATTTTTTAAAAAAATTTTATTTTATTGTTTAAAGTATTACATATAGTAGTAAATATATCTCCTTTTTTCTCCCATTGACCTTCCCCCAGCCTCCCCTACCCCCTGTCACGTGCCCTCATCCCCGCCCCCCCCCCAGTGTCTTGTGACCATTGGTTGTGCTTATATGTATGCATACAAGTCCTTTCGTTGATCTCTTTCCTCCCCTCCCCAACACTCCCCAGCCTTCCCGCTGTAATTTGACAGTCTGTTCGATGCTTTACTGCCTCTGTATCTATCTTTTTGTTCATCAGGTTATAATGTTCTTTATTTTCCATAAATGAGTGAGATCATGTGGTATTTTTCTTTCATTGCCTGGCTTATTTCACTTAGCATAATGCTCTCCAGTTTCATCCATGCTGCTGCAAATGGTAGGAATTCCTTCTTTTTTATAGCAGCGTAGTATTCCATTGTGTAGATGTACCATAGTTTTCTAATCCACTTTTTAGAAGATAATGCTTCTTTAAAAAAAAAGTACATCAAAAGGGCTGATGAGGAAGAGAAGGTGAATTCAACACTGAAGGTACAGAGCGTGGTGTCCTGTTTAGGTGTCCTAAAGAAGATGTCTCATTGAAAGCGTATGCCTTTTCAAAGGAAGGAATTGAGATTTTTAAGTTTGGTCTTTCTTTAGAATGCAAACCCGGCAGGTAGCACATGTCCTAATGGCACATGCACCCCTGTCCATGTGCTGGGATCTCTTCATTCATTGAGGAACAGCTCACCACGTGCCATGCGCCATGCCCTGTTTTAGGAGCTGCGGATATGAAAACAGCTGATGCCAGCCTAGGCCTCAAAGTTGGATAGACTATCTCATGGCGTAAGGGCTATGCCAGAGATATACAGAGGGAGCTCTGGACGTGGCTAGAAGGTGGTGGCACGAGGGTGTCCAGAGCGGCTTCCAGGACCAGATCTGCATTACATAGGAGCTCCCTTACCTGCCCCACTCACACTCAGGTCTCTGGATGGTCCCTGGATCATCTGGCACGCTCTTTGCCTGGGAAAGTCCCCCTCCCAGCCCCGCTCAGATGTCCTCCTTCATTCCCTCCTTGCCCCAATCCATGGATCAGTGTCTCAGAGAAGCCTTCTCCTCTCCCTTACGTAAAAGTGTGCTCCCTGTTCCGCTCTCACGGCTCCGGCGATCTGTTGCTGTATAAAAATCTCCCCCCAAACTTAGTGGTTCAAACGTCATTCAACATTTCATTTCTCCTGGTCCTGAGGGCCCTGGGTCCTGGAAGGGCTCAGCTGGCGGTCTGGCTTCTGGATCTCTCTTATGTCTGTAGTCAGATGGGGCGAGCACTGGGGCTGGCTGCATCTCTCTCTCTTCACATGTAGTAGTCTCGGGGCCCCTCCAGGTGGTCTCTCCCTGTGGTTTGAACTATGTCACAGCGTGGGGGCCTCAGGGTCGTGAACTGTTTATATGGCAGCTGAGGCTTCATCAGTGAATATTCCAGCAAATAAGGTGGGACCTGCAGTAATTCACATGATCTAGCTTTGGAATTCATACAGCCTCACTGAACATATACACTGAGTGGCCAGATTATTATGATCCCTGAACGCATAATAATCTGGCCACTCAGTGTGTGTGTGTGTGTGTGTGTGTGTGTGTGTGTGTATATATATATATATATATATATATATATATATATATATATACTAGGGGGGACATGGGTGGTTGGCCGGCCTGCCTGCTGGTTGAACTCCTGGTCAAGGGGACAATTTGCATATTAGTCTTTTATTATATAGGATATACACTGAGTGGCCAGATTATTATGCGTTCAGAGATCATAATAATCTGGCCACTCAGTGTATATAGTCTATTCGTTGAAAAGTCACAAAACTCCATCCAGTTTCAAGAGGAGGAAACTAATGACCCATCCCCCCACTGGAGAAGGGTCAGCGTCACATTGGATGGGAGAGATTGCCGCCATGTATGAACAATCCAGCCCGCCTCACCCCCTCCACTTTCCCCTTCTCACCTCACTGTGTCATGGACTCATCCATGTTCTGTGGTGTCTGCTTTCCTGCGCTAAAATGCCAGCCTGTTTTGTCCACTGCTGTATTCCCAGAGCTATTCAATAAGTGCTCGTTGAATGAATGAATGGTGTCTATGAATTCTAACTCTCGGGCTCTGACTTAGATGTTAATATAACCATTTAACAGACCAGACAAATGAGGTTCAGGAGGGTCTGGTAGTGGAGGCAGGCTCACTCAGCTACCAAATGGACGCGCAGGATGTAAACGCATGTCTTGCTCCTTCCATGATTCCAGGCCGCTCATTACCAGTTGCACCTTCTTGGACTCCCTCCACCCCCACCCCCACCCCTGCACAGAGACACACTGCCACAGTGCAGCAGCAGACCAAAATTCAATTTTCCCCCAGTTGGTTGCACTCAGGCTGAGAGCAAAGCGATTGCACTTTAAATCCCCTTATAACAGATTTTTTTTTCAGAGCAAGTTCAGGGGGAACCAGGGCATTCTGCATTCAGATCTTATTTCTGGTTTGCTGCGAAAAGGCAATTAAATGAAAGGTTAGGCAGTTTTTTTAAACTGCCACGTCAAACTTTAGGCTTATTTTTGCCTTGCTGTCTTTATAGACATTTTATCAATATTTATCACTATTCCCCTTAGGGAGCCCTCAGATCAGTGATATTTGAAATAATAAAGCCTCTCCGTTGGCCCTTTAAAAGATTCACGGTGAAACTGCACCATTAACATTCACAGTTCCTCATTTATGAGGCCGGGTTGCCCTTATTTCCATATTCCTCACTGTCTCTCCAATGAGGAATTCACAGGATAGTGTTTGAAGGCTCAAGACTTCAAAGCAAATTCTTTACCATTTTAATCTTGAAAACGATTCCATATTTGTATAATTAAAGTGAAGTCTTCCTAGAGAAAATGACAACTCCAATAATCTTAAATGTACCTCCAAGAAGGAAACTGTCAAAGTGACATTTACTTGCACAGTCACATTCTCTAAGGCCTTTCGATTCTTTCTGATTTCCTGTAATCTTTGAAGGTTATGCCATGGCTGACTTAGATCGCTTTTTAAATTATGATGGCCTCCTTTCTTTCGGAGTTCTGAGGGGGTGAGGCTCAATCTTGCCTTTTCTCTAGAGTTTGTCTCTTCATTGTAACCAAGAATTTAAAACAAAGTAAAAGCCAAAACAAAATCTCCCTTGACCCTGATAGTCCCACTAGCAACTATTCCCTCTCTCTCTTTCTCTCTTTCTCTCTCTCTCTCTCCCCCCGCCCCCCTCCAGTAAAGGTTTTGAGCAAATCTGTATACACACTGTCTCCATTTTCACACCTCCACGTGCCAATGACCTCCAACCTCATTGGCAAATTAGAGGGAATTTTTCAAATTCTCTTTTTAATAGACTGTCCCCTGTCTATCTTCCCAGTTTTGACTTTGCACGCTGCCCAGTATTCAGGCATTCCCTTACCTAGGATGTCTTCAGAGTAGTTGGGCAGTTAGTATCATTAGCCACGCATCCTTGCACACCGGGCTTGCTAAGACATTGATGGCGAAGAGTAGGAGGCTGGAAGTAAGTCAGGCCAGGCCCCGGGGAACTGATCCACCTCCAGGTGAGGGCACCTTGCAGCTGAACACTTGGTGTTCAAAAGGGCTTGGAAAGCTTGTGCTGAACACGGGCCAGTACTAGTTCTTAGGGTCCAATCCAGTGTCCAATAAGGGTTTCCAGGCAATGCCCATATCATTCAGTGAGACTTTACCAGGTGTCATTCTGTGTTAGGCACTGTGCTAGGCACAGAGGATGCTAAGATAAGTAAACACAGTAGCTTTCCTTAAATCGCTCACTGGGGAAACATAGAGTCAGAAAAGTGAATAGACAAGTACCAAATATGTATAGAAAAGTACAATTAAGCAATGGTGTTTATATCAATGGCCATGGAGATAAATGTCATTGCTTTATTTAATCAGTTGCTCTTTAAAGGGTTTGATATGGGAACTATTAGGTGTTATATTGGAGAAGCATGATATAAATTGCTTTTCACAATTAAGCACATGAATAATTCAATAAAATGCATTTGTCTTTTTATAAATAGCTGTTAAGAGTTACTAGAAAACCTGAGCACTCCTAAAAATCTTGCCAGACTAGCTTGCTCTAAAATATTTTTTATTTTGCATATTGTTTTTATTGACAGAAACACAACTGTGTTCTTTATTGCTTAGTCCGTTTAAACCTCACATCTTTCCATCATTTTGTAATTATCTACTCTTACCCATTAATTTTTCCATCCAGAATGAAATAAAAGTGGCAGAATGTCTAACTCCGGAAAGCAGATTTTTGACAGGCAGTAGTCAGAAGTAGCAGGACATAGTCAAGACAAATATGATAAGCAAAAAGAGCTAATAATTTTATAGTATAACAAGTTCTAATTATACATCATAAAAATTTTAATGCCTCAAGAGATGGTCTGAAAATGAAGACATAAAAACTGTAACAGACAATTTAAAAAATAAAACAGCATATTTAAAAGTATATAGGATGCAGCCAAAGCTGTGTTTATTGTCAAATTCATAACCTTAAATGCTTATTATTATTACTAGAGGCCCAGTGCATGAAATTCGTGCATGGGTAGAATCCTTAGGCCTGGCTGGCGATCAGGGTCGATCGCCTTCCTCTGCGGGGTGACCTGAGGGGTGATCGGGGGGCCCCTGCTGGCACCTGCCTTGGCTTGCTTGTGGCCTGTGGGCTGGGGGCAGCTCTTGCATTGAGCATCTGCCCAGTGATGGTCAGTGCGCATCATAGTGACCAGTCGTTCTGCCGGTCATTCCACCAGTCGGTCAATTTGCATATTAGGCTTTTATTATATAGGATTATTTAAAGCATAGTCTTTGGATTAGTTAGATCTGGGATCAAATCCCAATGATGACACTTACTAATTGACCTTAAGTGACTTTGCCTCTCTCAGCCTCTGTTTCTCCATATGTCAGATGGAACACTGAAGGCTTGCAGTGAAGAATAAACGTATGAAAAGTGCTGAGAATAGCATCTGGAGTGAAATAGGTACTTGACAAGTAGTAGCTGCTACTGAAGATTTATTTAAGAGTTATAGTTTTGTAGTACAACTATTTAATAAAAATTTAAAAATAGACTTATATAGTCTCCTGGATTAGAGAGCTTTGAAGGGATCTAAATGTGTCATACCTGTCTTCATCTAGGAAATCCATCTCTGCTCATTTATTGAAAGCTGATATGAGTGCTTTTGGCAGTTTTTAATTAAGCCCTCACAGATACTATATCATTGGCTATGGGATAAACAAATTATTAGCTAAGATCATACTTTTGCTTTCCTTTTGGGAATTTCCTCCATGGAAATAGTTTATACATGATCATATTAAACATCAAATCTGATTTGCAACAGTTAATGATGTTTAAAAAGGATTTTAATTTGAGAAAGGTTATTTGGGTTATTGAGATTCTAAGAACTGAAACTGCTTTGTTAGTTCTGTTTTTCTGGTTTCTGGAGAAGAGGAGATAGGAATTCCATTAGCACCTTGGAGTTTCTTTATCTTTCATTTCAATACAGGAGATGCTTCCTATGCAGCATGTTGTCAGGTTGCATCAAAAGAGGGGGAAACAGTTTCTTGGTTTAACATTCTCTACCCAAAAGAGAAGGCACCCGGTTTGTTCTGCTCTAATTAGTATGAGCCCTAGCGCATGGCTTTGAGAGCAGGCCGAAGCTTTGAAGGCTGTGTAACACAGGTCTTCATTAATCTCCGTGCAGGATTGTTGCTTCCGCTGTGTCTAGGCTGAAGGTAACGGCTCAGAAAGATGAGCAGTCACACAGCCCTCCCCACCCTAAGCCAGGCTTTCTACAGAACAAGTCCAGATGGTGACACAACAGCATCCTCACAGTCTCCCACTTACTTCTACATCAGAAATACAAGGTGGATTACTTTACTTCGAATTTAGAAATTAAAAGAAAAATCTTAAGTCGGTAGCAGGCATAACGAATAAAAACATCACTGTGAAGGTGCTGGTGCTGCTGGCGGAAATCGAGTTCTTTCATGGAGTCCCAAGGAGAGCATCTGAGAGACCCATGCATGGAGAGTTGTGGGGTGGGAGGATTAGAAGTCTGACCCTGGGTGCCCAAGGTCTCATCGCCATCTGTTCCATCATGGAAGAAGTCCAGCCTCGTCTTCATCAAGGCCAAAATGAAGGCCAGCGTCCAAAGATGCTGTGCCATTGGGCCAACATCAGCTGTCTCTGTCCGGTCCAGGTTCCCACTTGAAGCCTGTGTTTGGGGTCCGTGGGGCTGCCACCACTTGGCTGCTAAGGCCACAAGGTTGCTAAGGAAAGAGAGTGTGCTAACCAAAGGGGCCAGTGTGTGTTGTGGGGGCAGGGGGGCGGGGGGCGCGGGGGCGGGGGGGAGATTATTTGTTAAGCTGGGTTGTATTCGCTCAGGCTTGGGAAGGACCAGGTACTTTTTCAAAAGAACCAATCAGCTTCTCAAACTTTCCCGGGCTTGCACAGGGCCCGCCCTCTAACCAATTAATTTCCTAGATCTTTCAGGGTTCTGTCTCCGATCCAATCCCATCCCTTTTCCAGGTTCATCAGATAGGCCTCCATGGTCACCCTATGGGCTCCTGCTGAGCATGCGCCTACCTTCCCCTTTATTGTTAGCCCTTCCCCCAGTGTCCTGTGGGGAGCAGACTGGTGTGAAGCAGCCGCTTCCTAGGGAAGCAGGCAGGCTCATGCTCCCCAGTTGGTTCTGCTTACTGTCTGACTTCCATTGCTCCCTTCCTTTGCTAATACCTAGCGACCTACGCTGACGCTGGGATTGACTCTAGTTTTACCAACCCCACTTCTGGAGGAAGCCAGAATGCAATCCTGTAAAATGTTCACTCTACCACCAAACTCGTGCTTTTCTAATGAGGAAACAGATGCCCACCACAGTGGTAAACTATGGGTTAAACAACTGGTCCTTTCATTAAGTACTGAAATCTTGATCCAAAAAATAAATCTGATAAAAGGAGCTTCCCTAACCCATGGGTTCTAACTCTTGGTCTTCAAAGGGCCTGTGTGTCTTACAGGCACACCCAGAGAGGACACTCCCCCCTCCCCGCTCTCTCCCCGCCCCCCCCCCCTCCCCCCCCCGCCACTGCCCAGAGAGCAAAACCCAGCGTGTTGTGAGTGACATTCTGCTGCTCAGGTCCCAGCAGCGCTAGCATGCCTGAGTTTTAGTGAGGCTGTTAGCGTAGGGAGCTAGATATTAATAAAGGAAGGCAGCAAAGGAAATCAGACACTATTAAGCATAATCAACTAGGGAGCCTAGGCCTGCTTAACCAGGAAGCTGCAGCTTTATACTCTCCAGGGGATACCAGGGGAGAGCAGCATCGCCCCACCAAGGGGGTTAACACCCCTTCCTCCCCATATAGGGAGGAACGACTGGCTTTTCAACTCCCCGTCCACTTGCCCAGACTATGGGGGGAGGTATGCCCATGCGCAATAGGAACCAAGGTGGTAACCATAGAGGCCTGTCTGTTTAGCCTGGGTAGGATTGGGTAAGAGACACAACCCTGGAAGGTCTAGGAAGTAGATTGGTTAGGCGATGGGGCCATCCTAGGCCTGTGAAAACTTGGGTAGTTGATTGGTTAGGTTGAAGAAGCGCCCAATCTGTTCCAAGATAAGATCCAAGCTTAACCAAGAAGCTCTCTCTTGCCCAGTAACACACGCTTTCCCCTTTGGTTCGTGCGTTTTCTCTCCGTACCAACCAGGTGGCCCCCATAGCCAGGAGCCAAGCGGACTTGAAGCAGGCTCCGAGCTGCGCCTGGGTACTGGGTACAGCAGCGCCAGCCGGCGGGAGCACAGGGGGAGCTGGACGGAGCTTGGATGCAGACTAAGCTTGGGCATGGTGCCAAGTGTCTGGACGCTGGCCCTGTTTCTGGCCTTGCTGAAGGTAAGACTGGACGTTCTCTACGGCGGGATGGATGGAGATGGGACGCCGGAAACCCGGAGGCAAGTCCTTTGCTTTTGCTTTTCCGATGAATCTTACCACAAAGGCTCAACCTCCCGTGTGTGAGTGTCCCAGGATGCTTTTCTTGGGGTTCTGAGAAATAACGTGATTTCCACAGGCAAGAAAGTCCCGGAGGACCGATATCATTCAGACGTGTAATCCACCGAATTCTAGTTAACTGAGCATCTACTTTGTTTAAGGACCTATGGGGGTTCAGGGAGGAATAAAATACGGAGATCCTGCCATACCCTATAAGCCATCCCTTTGGGGGAAATTTTAAATGTGAGTGAACTCCAGGGCTTCCTTTAGGCTAGAAGGCACAAACTCAAATGCCTGCCGAGGCCCAGCGAACAGTGTGAGTGAGTGATTTTGGCTGGATATAAAACAGTTAGGGGGCGGGGGGGGGGGGGGGGGGGCGAGGACAGTTTCCAGCTGGAGAGTGCCTGCCTGTTTCCAAGGGGCAGCTGCTCCTCATTTACAGCCAATTGCATTCCCACGTAGACACGCAGGCCGCGGAGGGCCAGCGGGAGATTTCTCGGGGAAAACCAGAAATCTCAACTTTCGTGTAAAATCTCTCAACTTTCCAAAAGGACGGTGCGGGCCAAACGCGCACAGCTCGGTTCGCGGTCTCTCACTTCGCCACGTGAGAACAGTCACACGCAGCAGCAGCAGCTTCATCACGATTCCCTTTCCATTTCATCCCACACCTTCCCCTTCCTGCCTCCCGTTGACCTTTCTGCTCCCTCCGGCCCCCTGCAGGCCCGGGCCTGGATGCAGTGGGAGCATTTCGAGGCGGAACACTGAGCGTGTCAATTGCGGGTGCAGTATATCAACAACCTTGAGATACATCCGTCTCGTGGTCAGCACCTCACTGTAGATTTTTAATTTTCAGAAAGGCAATATTTATGATTTGCTCCTTCTGGGAAAGAGCTATATCAGTGTTGGTAAACACTTCAAGGCCGAGACACATTAAGAGAGCTGTGCGGTGATGCGCCATAGAGAATTCCATTTTGAAGTGAGTGAAAAAAGCATCAAATGCCACATTGCAAGTCGCTGCCTGAAGGGCTACATTAGTGTTAAAACCGGGTTAAAAAATTCTGGAGGGACACATGGGCAAGCCATTAAAAGGCCTGCGTAAGGTCTCTCTTTCCCCCTCCGTCCCCCTCTTAAAGAGATAATGTGAGGATCAGAACATTAAATACAGACAGACAGTAGCCATTGTATTTAAAACATCGCCTATTATACAGGCTTTGGGAGCTGAAGGTTAAGAATATGAGCTGTGGGGAGCGCATTAGGAGTCAGTGAGAGATGGGAAATGGGAGGAATAAATGGGATCAGAAAAAAAAACAATGCTTGAGTTACCCATAAGTAGAGACCAGAAGGGTTCTGCATTGCAAGTAGTATTGTGACAGCTAACTTTGGGGTGCAAAATAGGAAGGTAAATGAAATCAATAGGGGATGGTGGAGAAGGGGTGTGAAAGGGTTAGGGCAGTCGTCGGCAAACTGTGGCTCTCCGCTCTGTTGACTATGAGTTTGCCGACCACTAGGATAGGGGCTTAATCACAAGGAACAACAACAGCCTGTAATTATTGGAATCCAGAGTCTAGGTCAGTGGTTGGCAAACTCATTAGTCAACAGAGCATGTGGCTCGCGAGCCGCAGTTTGCCGACCACTGGGTTAGGGCTTATGATGTAGGTATCTGTAAATATATGCAGTGTTATATTGAAACATGGTTAACAACTGGCTCTCCTGCCGGTAGGGGGATGCCTTGATTTGTAGCATTTGCTAACTTTCCCGGTGTAAGTACGCCCATCAGGACTGGTTCTAAGCAATCGGGGTAAAGTTACTAAACGCAGAGCTGGGAAGAGTTGTGCACAGTTGGTCCCCAGCACGGTGCAAGGTCAGGAAGGTGAAATCAACAAGGTCAAGGAAAAGTCAGGATCTTGAGGTGCCTCAGGCCTGAGAGATGAAGAAGTCTGAAGCGTGGCTGGAGTAGAGTGACTGCAGAGGTCAGGAAAAACGGAGATCAGAAAGGACCCCCCCACATCTATGAGGGTGACCAGGGAGGAAGGGGTGAAGGCTGGAGTTTAAGACCCAGGTCTGGAAGCCATCAGAGGAGGCGTGGCAGTGTGCTCGAGGTCAGCGTGTGTCAGAGTAAGATGTCCTGTGATATTGGGGACCATCCTTCATTGCCAGCTACTGAGCCGCTTCTGTGGGCATGATGCTGACAACATTCCTGTCCGTTTCGTAGGGAAATAAGGTCTGTACATGGGAAATACAGTGTCATGTGACTGATACAGACAAGGTAGATTAAAAGATGAGGCTCTTACTATTAATGACAGACGCCACTTATTTGAATCCTTACAGTGGGCCTAGCATTGTGTTAAGTACTTTACCTGTATTCAATTTAATCTTCAGAACAACCCATTTTACAGATGAAGAAATTGAGTCAGAATGTTTAAGCGCCTTATCCAAGGTCACACATCTAGTGGCAGAGCCCAGCCTGGATCACAGGTTTTTTTAAATGCCAAAAAGCCTGTCCCCCAACCACTACATACTGCACCCCCACCCCCCTTTTAAAAATAATACTGGAGATGAAAGATGGTAAAAAAAAAAAAAAAGGAGATTTGGAGTTTCTTTTTTAAAAAATTACTCAGCTTGCATATTCCTAAAGAGTCAATTCATGTTAAGAAATAATTTCCCTTGTGCTCACATGTGACGTGTATTTTTAGGATCTGCTGTTAGCAAGTGTATTTTTGTGTGATTGAGTGGGAGAGTGGGGAAAGTTTTGCCGAGCTGTTTAAACCAGAATGCAGGGGGCACAGCAGAGACTGTAAAATCTCTGCCATCTAAGGTTTCGGAAAAACCACAAAGAAACCTGCTCTCAATTTATTCTTCTATGCATATCTCCAGATGAATGACTAGTTAAAGGTATTGTTAAAGCATTTTAAATGACCCACTTCCAGCAGCGACCAAAATCCCTTACTGTGCCAAGCCAACGTGCGTTTCTGAGATTACAAAACCACAAAGTGAGGAAAACGTTAAAACTGCTAAAGCAAAAACGATGCACAATAGTGGAGAAGGATAAAAATTGAGCTTTGTCGTTTGTGTAGGCAGATGGCTGACCACTAGGTGGGCCTGGGCGTACCGTCCCGGGTAAATGGTTGCTGGGGTTTTGCTGGCGCAGAAGATCGGTTTTCAGCTTGGTACACAAGAGCCTGGCTCCTTCCTCCCTTGGCCCTGCTCGCTGCCTCCTCCCCACACCTGGATGTGACGGTCGATCCAAGCAGAAAATTGAACCCGAAAGTTACCGTTACCTTAAAACCCTTTTCTAGAAATAATGGCATGAGAAGTAATTAAGGACCGGATTTCCTACTCGTCATTCTCTTCTGCACGTGCAATTACCCACAGATATAAAATTGCCTGCTTTGATAATTATACCCTCCAAATGAGGGGCAAATGGCTAATTATGCCCACATGTGGCCCATTGCACTCTCCATTAGCCGATTATGTGCACAATTATTTGTGCACATAAATAATTGTCCTCGTGGAAAATAGTGGCCCTCTTTTCAAATCCTCCAGCTTAGAGTGGCTAATGGGGTAAATTGTCACCCTGGAAATGGACTTGGTGGGGAGTGAAGGATACCAGATACCAGGACACGCGTAAGTGACTAGAGTTGGCTGATGAGCGCTGAAGTGAATGACATGGGAGCCAAAGAGAGCAGGAAGGACCCCGGCAGGGAACAGGACCCAGCCTGTGAGTTAGGAAGCCCGCTTCTGAGGGTGGGTGAGCGGCTCCCCTGGGGTGACCTTGAGTAAGTCCTTAACCTTTCTTCAGTTCTACTGGATTGGCATACACAGTGAGGGTGATGATAACGCCCAGATCCCAGCAGTGTGGTGGGATGGACCAGACAGCGCAAAGATTTGCAGCCAGCTTCAGGCAGAAGCACTACATACATGTGAGGCTCTATCAGGTGGGTCAGCATATTTCCAATTGCCAAGCAGAGGCATGACCCACAGAGCATGGCTGCACCACAGGCTTGGAGGGAGGGGAGATTTGGTAAGGAGAGCAAACTTGTTCCCTGAGCACTGATGTTTCTAATGACAGAAAATGACCTGGCCACACAATTCATTCATTTATTCATTCATTCATCCATTCATCCATCCATCCATCCATCCATCCATCCATCCATCCATCCATCCATCCGACAAACACCTATCAAACTCTTACACCGTCCTGGCCACTTGAAAACACAATGACAGGCTTGGTCCGGTGGTAGGAGGTCACTGGCATGTGGCCTGGGTCAGCCTTTCACTCTAAGTTGCTCCGGTTGGTAAATGAGGGGAGTTTTCACCTCACGCCTAAAAAATCTGGCATGAATTTTCAGTTTGATTGACAGGTACATTCAGTGCCAGTGAATTTTATGGGCTATCACTACTTTTATTAACTTAAGAACTGTGGTTTTCCTGCCAGTGCTAACAGGTGGGATATGTCAGTGTCGGGGGTGCAGCTTTGCCACATGCCTGCGTCCCCCTCTCTCCGCTCACACACAGTCGTAGGAGGCGTTCTAGCTCCCAGGGGTACAGAAGGGGTTCACAGTGGCAGGGATGCTGAGTTCGTCTTGAAAGAAGAGGTCTTTGCTGGAGGGATGGACATGGGGGATGTGGCCACGTTGTAAGAAGCCAAGGCGTGAGGCCACCTGGGTTAAGTGTGTGGGCTCAGAAACCAGACTCTGCCTGGGTTTGCATGCTGGCTGTGTGATGCTGGCTAAGCCACTCAGCCTCTCAGTGCTTTTGTTCACTCTCCTACAAAAAGGGGATAATATCCCTGCATCATAAAGCTGGTGTGATTCCCAGGTTCAATTCCGGTCAAAGGCACATGCCCGGTCAAAGGTTGTGGGCTCCAGCCCTAGTAGGGGACATGCAGGAGGCACCCGATCAATGATTCTCTCTCATCATTGATGTTTCTTTCTCTTTCCCTCTCCCTTCCTCTCTGAAATATGTTTTTTTAAAATATATTTTTATTGATTTTTTTTTTTTTACAGAGAGGAAGGGAGAGGGATAGAGAGTTAGAAACATTGATGAGAGAGAAACATCAATCAGCTGCCTCCTGCACACCTCCTACTGGGGATGTGCCTGCCACCAAGGTGCATGCCCTTGACCGGAATCGAACTTGGGACCTTTCAGTCCGCAGGCCGACACTGTATCCACTGAGCCAAATCGGTTAGGTCTGAAATATGTTTTTTTTTATATATATGTGTTGTTTTTTAAATCACATAGAAGCATCCGGTTTCTTATCTGGCACATCTAACACGAGAGCGGAGACTCTCAGGCCTTTGGTCCAAGTCTCTTTTCCTGGGACTTCTGACCTTTGGGTGAGAACCTGAGCAGCTGTCTCCTCCGAGCAGGGCTGGGCGGCCACTACATTGCCCAGGTGGGTCTTGTTGGGCACACTAAGCAGCTCCCTTCTCTCGCTCTTGTGTACTTTCAGGAGACAGTTTGTCTTTGAAACACTAACTTTAAAAAAAAATTATTATTATACAGTTAATTCCATTTCTCTGATTCCGTAAATAAGAAAACAAAATCTTAAATATGTGCACTGAGGAGAAGGAGGCACTAAGCTAAGCTCCCAGCTCCAGGGGATCCTGCGGTGGAGACGGAGGTGGGCGTGGCCACAGCGCACACACATGCATCTGTTGTTGGCTGCGCTGCATTTCCCACAAAGCACTGGTTCTGCCGAGGGCTGTGCTAAGTGCTTTATTGTTCAAGGACTGTCTTTCCATGTGTTCCTGTGCACCATGTGCCTTCACCAGCCAGTAATTTAAACTCAGTTCATATTTATCAGACATGTTCCTCCAAATAATTGTATGTGATTTTTGCTCATCTAATTCTTACCTGTTGTTGTATCTAAACGATTCAGCATAGACATAGCCAACCAACCCTTCTGGCCCACTGTGCAGCCCGGGCACGTCCAGACTGTGTGGTCCTGGAGCCGCCGTGGCTCTCCAGGGTTGGCAGTGTGGATCAGGTTCGCCAGTCACTTCGATGCCCATTGCACAGGAGCTGGGTACCCATTGTATGAGCTCATTTCACGAAGACGGCCAAATAGCCATCAGGCAGAGTCAGTGACTTTTGATTTAGGTTTGACCAGAGCAGTCCCTTGGACCATTTACTCTGCTGCATCATCCTTTTCAGAAAATGCCTCTAAATCACTGCCCAGCATGAGGGAGTAGAATGATCACGGAGGGGAAACAAGGAAAGTCTGACTTCCCCTTACACAGTGTTGGATGTGCAAGCAGACTGTGAGAGAATGCTTGATTTTTCTATATTCATTGCAGGGAATGTATTCCCTTCCTTCTCCTTGCACCTCTCTCTCTCTCTCTCTCTCTCTCTCTCTCTCTCTCTCTCTCAGTGCCAACTGTAATAGAGTTGCTTCTTTACCTTTTGGAAAGAAACGTCATTCGGATGAAAACCGTGCTGACTAACCTCGCTCTCAACCCTGGAGACAAAGCTTTATGCCTTTATCTTGGTCCAGCAGAAAAGCCCGATGGAGGCAGTCCTCTAGACAAAATAAGACAGAGAGGTTCCTGCCAAGGGCTGGCAAATCTGCAGTCTTCTCTCCCCTCCCCCAACACTCGGCCCCTGAAGGAGAGAGGGAGGTTGGGTGATGGGCACCGTGGGCAGGCCCACTTGAAGGCAGATGGGTGACGAGGTGTAGGTAGAGGTCAGCGGGCTGCGCTGATCGTGAATTATAGGATCTGCCCCTCTAGGCAGAAGTTCACAAGAACCTTTGCAGGTCCTAGAGGAACTTAAGACGGAGGCATTCATTCTGTGTGGACCCATGAGAAGGTACCTTGCGTATTAGTCAGCATTCTGGCTCTGACAGTGGGGTAGGGGAGGACTGCAGCTCATGGCTGTACTCCCAGAATTATAAGGAAAGGTACCATTTCCTGGGTGTTCACTTCAGGCCAAGGACTGTGCTAAGAGCTTTATTGTGTAATTACATCGAGTCCTCACAGTTATCAGAAGGGAGGGGGCACCAAGGGAGAAACAACAAGGACATCCTAGAATAGCTACCCTCCCTCTCTTTGGGCCCCTCCACCCACAGTGACTATGTTCTCTTCTCCAAATGCTACATAGTACTTCTATTCCTAATATATAGATAGGTTAGATATAGATATAGATATAGATATAGACATAGACATAGACATAGACATAGACATAGACATAGACATAGACATAGACATAGACATAGATATAGATATAGATACAGATACAGATATAGGTGTATTAGAATGGAGACATCCTATCTAATAAAAGAGTAATATGCAGATTGACCATCACTCCAACACAAGATGGCTGCCCCATGTGGTCAAAGATCCTGCCCCCATGTGGACACAAGATGGCCACCACAAGATGGCCAGCAAGGGAGGGCAGTTGGGAGGGACCAGGCCTACAAGGGAGGGCAGTTGGGGGCGATCAAGCCTGCAGGGGAGGGCAGTTAGGGGTGACCAGGCTGGCAAAGGAGGGAAGTTTGGGGTTACTGGGCCTGCAGGGAAGAGCATTTGGGGGAGGACCAGGCCTGCAGGGGAGGGCAGTAGGGGGGGACCAGGCCTGCAGGGGAGGGCAGTTAGGGGTGACCAGACCTGCAGAGGACAGCAGTTAGGGGCAAACAGGCTGGCAGGGGAGCAGTTAGGCATCAATCAGGCTGGATTGTGAGAGGGATGTCCGACTGCCCTCGAGGCATCCCAGATTGGAGAGGGTGCAAGCTGGGCTGAGGAACACCCTCCCTCCGTGCACGAATTTTGTGCACCGGGCCTCTAGTAAAGTAATAATATAACAGGGTGCTAGTCAAAGCCGCCATCAGACCTGGTGCTCAGGAAAGGCAGGACCCACAATTCCAGCTTCTGCACCATCCCAGAGTAAAGGTTGCCCAAAGGGAAGGAAAGGCTGGGATTGAGAGCCTCCTCCTCCCACATTCGCACTCCATGCTCCACCTGTGGATGTGCTTCTAGGTTCTTCCTGGGCCTCCAGGGACTGATTCAGGCTCCTCACAAAGAGGAAGACTTCCCGGCGATAGAAAGGGTGGGCATTGCAACTCCTTGGGTGGTAACTCAGGCTTTCTAATAAGCAGAGCCATAAACATAATCCAAGTTCCTCAACTCATAAAGCCGCTCATCATTTGGAAGGGGGAAGGCACCTGCAATACAATGAGCATCACTGTTTTCAGTCACCCGTGAAATGAACGTTCTGGGGAGACACAGTAAGTGGATGCGCCACCCTTGAGCAGGGCAAAGTGAATATTCACCAGGAATACTTGGTATTTTAAGGGGATGGCAAAGAGAAGAGCAGTTGGGGTGGGGGCAAAAAAAACTTTAAATAGACCCCCTCCCAATCATACATTGCAATGGAAGATAATTAAATTATTATTGTAATTGCATAAGCACTCATGGGGCCCTTATTATTTGAAAATGAATAGCCTCCTAAATGTTCGTGGCAAATATGACACATTAAGCTTAAGCTATTTTAATAAAACATCAGTTTTAGAAGCTCTGATAGGGTCTTCCAGGTCAGATTTGAAAAGCTGTAAAGAACAAATGCCAACTCGTATTTTTCCACGGTAATGGGAAATAAAGAGAAATGAGTTCATTCAAGCCAGTGATTTAATTTTAGCCATGAGTTTGTCCTCCGCTGCTGTCCTTCTACCTATGCTGTTACCAAGTAACCACTCTGGCTTGCTTGCGTGTCACTGCTCGGTGCTCACTGTTTCCCTGACCCTCGTGGGCAGAGACTTTTCATCTATTAAATTAAAGAGTGTTTGTGTGGCTGGAGCTATCCTGAGCTAGGAGACCCAAGACCTAGCTTCTGAGTCTCTATTTATAGTTAAGTGTGAATGACCTTCAGCAAGACACCTAAGGTCTGTTTGGATTCACAGACTTATCATCTCTGAGATGGAGTTGATAATTCCGTCTCTATCTTGAGCCCATACTGAGAAAAAGATTATATGACTGCAGTTGAGAGTCTCGTGGAAAGTTGTCTTATAAATATTATAATTCATGTTATTATTAAGTTTGCTTCAATGCGGATCTTCCAAGTATAAGTGTCAGCTGAATAAGAAGTCACTTTTCCCTGAAGCAAAAATGAAAGTAGAAAAATGCAACTTTCGGGAGCTTATTTTGCCATAAATAATTCCAGAGGTTCTGTGATACATATGTACCTATTTTCCCTACATGAATTATTGACAACAGTATTTTCTTAAATATTTTTTTATTTCTGGGAATGTCCAGAACCTTACTAATAAACAATAATGAGACCCTTCCAAAATGTCCTCATCTACTTATATAATAGCAGTCCTTACACGAACTCAGAATCACCATGTTATGTCAACTGATTGAAGAGAGTGTGTATATTTACAAATATATGTACATCTTTTGTATGATTAGTTTAGAAGTTAGAATACCTACTGCAAGGAATTGCAGTGGGTGGGGTACAAATCTTGGAGTCAGGACCCCTGGGTTCCCCGGAAGCAATTACTAGGTCGCATGGCACAGCTTAGGGCTATTTAGAGTGGTGCCCAGGCCAGCATCATGGAGATCCCCACAGAGCTTGTTAGAAATACAAATTCTCAGGTCTGACCTTGAACCCACTGCATCAGAATCTCTAGGTGTGGGGCCCTGACCTCTGTATTTTAGGAGGCTCTCCTATTATTCTGATGCGCCTTAGTGTTGCGAAGTACTGTGTCCTGACTTAGACTTATCAGGTACATGACCTTGAATGAGTTCCGTAATCTCATTGAGTTCCATCTCCTCTCATTTAAAATAAGCTCAATAATATCTACTTTATAGGATTGCTTTGAAGATTAGACAAGATGTCAATGTCTTGTCGACGGTTGATATTCAATAAATGGCAATTTCCTGGTTTCTCCGCTCGGCCACATACTAGCTGGTTAACTGGGAGCAAGTGATTTAGCTGCTCTCAGTTTAGATTCTTCCTCTGTTAATAAGGGAAATAGCTGTTCTATTCAGTTCATGTGGTGGTGATAAGTCAGTTGAAATTATGCTCATGACAGCTCTTTGTACACTGTAAAAGGATTAGATACATCGAAGGGATTAATGAGACCAGGCTGATGATTTTTCAGCTCAAGTGCACAGTAAGATTGACCCTGTTCGATGTCCACATAGAAACTCTGAAGAATATGCACATTTGAAACAAAACTTTCATCTGGGGAAGGTGACACATTCACCCAAACTGATCTCCAAAGGTTGACTGGTCCTCCAGTGGTGTGCCCGAGCAAACTTGTATCAGCTCATGAGGGCCAACTGTTAAATTTTCAGAAATTTTGTATTTAAAATTAAATTATATAAATAAATTTATAATATTAAATGAAAACAACACAAAGGTAACAATTGCTCCACACTCTTCCCTTCATCATTATTTTATTAACTATGCCCTGAGATTATTTACATTTATTGTATACATATGGTGGCAATACTTTATAATGGTGCACTCTCTCCTTCACGCCACATAGACCAACTATGGCTAGTGGCTTGAAATTGGCCATGGCACAAGTGCAAGTATTTTCACCAGGGAGGTGGACCAATGCTACAAATTGGGCTGTGAATTTGACTCCAGCGAACAGCGCAATGCTTTGGAGACATTTTGGCTGTCACACAGGGGTGGGGGTAGGTTGCGTACTCCTGGCATCTAATGGGTAGAGACTAGAGGTGCTGTTAGACATTATACAAAGCACCACCCCCAAAAGAATTATTTGGCCCCAAATGCCAATAGTGCCAATGTTGAGAAACCCTGTTGTAGCTGACTTTTCTCTTTATATTCTAGGCCAGTGGTTGGCAAACTCATTAGTCAACAGAGCCAAATATCAACAGTACAACGATTGAAATTTCTTTTCAGAGCCAAATTTTTGAAACTTCTTCTAACGCAACTTCTTCAAAATAAACTCGCCCAGGCCGTGGTATTTTGTGGAAGAGCCACACTCAAGGGGACAAAGAGCCGCAATTGCTATCCTTTCAGCATGAGGATTCATCAAACAGGCTCTTGCCCCAGCAGTTTTTGGAGAACTTTTAAAAGATATTATTATTGAGCCCTAATCGGTTTGGACTGTAAGGTCCCAGGTTCGATTCTGGTCAAGGGTATGTACCTTGGTTGCAGGCACATCCCCAGTAGGAGGTATGCAGGAGGTAGCTGATCGATGTTTCTCTCTATCCCTTTCCCTTCCTCTCTGTAAAAAATCAATAATATATATTATTAAAAAGATATTATTATTGATTTCAGAGAGGAAGGTAGAGGGAGAGAGAGATAGAAACATCAATGATGCGAGAGAATCATTGATCAGATGCCTCCTGCACACCCCCTACTAGGGATTGAGCCCACAACCTGGGCATGTGCCCTTGACTGGAATCAAACCTAGAACCCTTCTGTCGGCAGGCTAACGCTCTACCCACTGAGCCAAACCGGCTAGGGCAGTTTTGGGGGAATTTTTAAAGGACTAAATCATTTTAATGCCCTAAGAAGAGAATCAATCTCACATGAAGGTTGATCATTTTATTTGATGATGTTTTGCCTTTCATGTAGCAGGAGCTCAATAAAGATTTTTTAAATTAAACGGATAAATAGATTAAACATTTCTTTCACATGTGTTCTGGTAAAAAAAAAAACACAGGAAGATGGCTTCATAGATAGTCAAATATGTCACTATAAATAAAACTGTTCTTGTATTTGTCATGAATGGATCATCAAATGCAGGCTACATGCTTTTTCCCCTTTGAATGGATCCAATGGCAGCACTCTTTTAGAAAGAAAGCAAAGTGGCCATTATTTGCAGAGAGTGTAATGTTAACAAAAACCATTCCTGAACCCAACCCCCCAGATCTATTTAAAGAATTCAAAGAATGTCAGAAAAGCACGTGGCTTCCAGGTGAATGTGTAAGATGCTACAGAAACTTGAAAAATCGCTATGGCTAGCAAGAAAGCATGAACTCTCTGCATGCCTTTAAACTAAAATGACAGCCCAAACCAGTTAATAGCAAAAATGGCTTATTTAACAGGTTTTTATATTTGCCTCCTGCTCCACCTAGCATTTAATCAACAATCCTTAAACAGAAACCATGAAAGGGAAGCTCGGAACCAAATTTGCTTCGTTGTCCACACCCAGGTCAAATACTGAGTTTTCCATCTGCAAATTGGGGGCTGCCACCGTTTAATAGTCAGGAAGAAATGGGAATAGAGGGAGAGGTGTAACCTCAATTTAGTTAGAATAGAGGTATAAAGCAATGGCCGTGAGTGACTGGGGACTAGAAAAAGAAGATAAAAGAAGCATAGACAGAGGATCCTCATCATCCTTATAAAATCATGGACTCTTAGAATTTTACAGCTGATAGGATTAGAAACGTAGAAACCCAGTTTCTTTCATTTTCAGCTGGGAAAACAGATGGCCAGAGAGGCTAAATAGCTTGTTCAGGAGCAGAGAGCACAGACCACCCTAGAATGCAGAGTCAGCATTGCACACCAGGCTTTGATCTCCGCAGTCAGAATTAACTAGTATTTTCCAGGGTCTCATTTCTGCCTCTGTTTAGCTCACTTGCCAGTCTGACTAGTTTAGGAGTGGTTCAGAGACCTATCCCTTCTACTGCACCGTAATCTCCTCATTCATCTTCATTCTTCAATGCCTTGGACTCAATAAATGTTGGTGAAACCACACTGAGTTGAACCCTGGTTTGCTGATCCCAGTCTAGTGCACTTGGGAGAGCGGTGTGATTTGTCTTAAAAAAATTTTTGTTGTTGTTGCTCAGATGCTTTTTCCACATAGAAATGTTCCACAAATGTTATTAAAATCAGATACAATGCTGCATCTGGACTCTGATGATTGGATTTCTGCAGTGTATTGTGTTGATTGCTACACATCACTTTGTTCTTAATTTTAAAACATAACTGGATAAGACTTGGGGATATGTAAGACACCAAAATGTATTTTTGTTAATTTTTCTCTTTTGTTTGTTCTTTTTAATAACTGTTTTCTTATTATAACAATAATTCCTGCTCATTGTGGAAATCTTAGAAAATAGCAGACAAATAAAGGAGCAAAATAAAAATTACCTGTAATTGTACCATGCATTCTGGTTTTATCTAAGCCCTAAGTAAATGCTAGGAGTACAGGGCCGCGTTGAAGGTTAAAGTTCGGAGAAGCATAATTGACTTAGGAAATGATCTAGGCTAAACTTTTTCTTGCTGGGGTAATTTTGCAGATGACATGACTGTGAGGATAAGTGACTTGCGAGGAGGGGGTCGGGGAGGATATTGGAACCCAGATTTCTAGTCTCCAAGGGAAGTCAAGGGGGAAGTGCTAAAAATCTAACACCACCCCCAGCCCCCTCCATGAACGTTTATTCTCTTTCTCTAATGAGCTAATGATAAGTCCTTGGGGGCATTTCATCCTTCTAATATGTCTCTACTGTATTTCGCACCTGATAATGCCACTGTTAGAATTCATCTCTTGACGAATAAAAGGAACTGGGGAACTAAAGAGAGAGGGTTGGAATAATCCATTAATTATATCCGTTAAGCTTCAGTTACAGCTAATAAGGAATATCACATGACCACGGTGTGTGCTTGTTCTGAACAATAAAGGACACGAGGAAAGATAAGATTCAGGGCTGCAGTGTCCTTCAATGTAGGTAGCGGAGATGAAAGTCATTAGAAGAAAAATTGATTGAGGTATTTAAGTAAACAAAAGAACTCACTGCTTACCCATGAGGAAGTGGATTGTTCAGAGAGTGCTGTTCACTCTACTCAGGAGAAAATGTTTCTTCATGCTTCTCTTTTTAGCTTAATTCTTATCCTGTCACTTTTCAAGCAAAAAGAAGAAAAGGATTAAACACCATGGCCCTATTTTATTTGCTTCAAAAGAAACAGGCTGTTGTATTGTGCTTGGAACAGTTTATTGTGGCCTTGATGTAAGTGTGAAAGGAAGACCATGTAATTGACAAGGCATTCTCTGGGGAGGCAGCAAATACAGTGTTAAGAAGATAAACAGGCATGAAAACAATGGCTATTTGATAAAACTAGAGAATTTCTGCAGCAAACATGTCCTCAACGTATTTTCTTTGATACCCACTTGCTCAAAGGACAATAGTGGAACCATAAGTAGCTTGTAGGCTAGGCCTTCCTGATATTTTTCTTCTGCATCATTGAATGTATAATCAGTCCCATTTGTACTACCTTTGCGTTACACTGAGGATCTATAGCTTTTTTAAAAAATATATATTTTTATTGATTTCAGACAGGAAGGGAAAGGGAGAGAGAGATAGAAACATCAAGGATGTGAGAGAATCATTGATCGGCTGCCTCCTGCACATCCCACACTGGGGATCGAGCTCGTAACCTGGGCATGTGCCCTGACCGTGACCTCCTGGTTCATAGGTTGATGCTCAACCACTGAGCCACGCCGGCCGGGTGAGGATCTATATAGCTTTTATGAAAATCAGGAGCATCCAGATTACCTGACATAAATCTGCAGTCTCTGAAGTCTAAGGATTGAACTAGAATAGTCTCTGAACATCAATATCAGATATGAAAATGGAAGTTTTGCCTAAGACTGAAGACCATAAAAAGGACAGATTCCACCATGAGAACCAGGATTCAAAAAGTGTGTGGGGGTACTGTGAGCTTGGAGAAAATTAGTTTGACAAAGCTTTAAGTCTCTTACACTTGATAAGAGTATTGTATAGGGGTGGAAGTTGGAATTCAGGAGAAGAGCAGTTTGGGGGAGAGGTGTTGGTTTGCTGTGAATGAGTCCCTCCCCCCCCCCACCCCCTGATGGAGATAGGGTGGGAGAGGCCTGTCCTCTTCAAGCTTGGCTGGGAAGGGGCCCTAACAGGACCTTCAAGAGCCAACGAAGGGGAAACTATTGCTTAGGGAACATCAGATTCTAGCTTCTGACTCAGCCAAAGTGGGAGAGACAGGCTGGCTGGCTACTTTCACAGTGGAGTCAAGGTCACCTGCACTGGAGGGCCACTTGGGTTTTGCTTTAGGTCTTGTCCTATAGGTGCCCCTGGAGAAACCAATGCCAAGCAGCAGAGAGAAGCTGGGGGAACCTTCTGTGCTGAAGGAGTAGCAAGCAATTAACAAGCCTGTATTCATTCACCCTGTATAGACAATGACACAGGAAAGATCCCCAGTGCTGGGGAGTGGGGGCATCTCTAGCAATTATGCCCCAGTACACACACACACACACACACACACACAGAGAGAGAGAGAGAGAGAGAGAGAGAGAGAGAGAGAGAGAGAGAGAGAACCAGTAAGCTTTAAATACAAGCCAAGACAAAGCAAACTCAGATCCTAAATCACCACCAGGATATAAGGCTTGTAATAACTTTCCGGCTCCTTTATCTCTTCTCCCTTTCCTTTAGCCCTAGGGTTATAGAGAGGGGGAAGAGGAGGAGGAGAAAGTCTGGGTGGGGAGCAAAGACCTGAAGGTCCCCCTCCCTCCTCAGCTGCGCGATGCTCCCTTGCCACAGGCTGGAGCTGGGGGAGGGGACGAAGGGGCCCTTTTAAAACTTAAAAACGCAACGTGATTATTTAATTTAAAAGCATTTTATATTTTTACTATCTTGGGGCTGGATGTTTTAATTATGAAACCAAGACCATGTTTTGAAGCTTGAAGGGTTAAGAGCATTTTTGTATTTATTCCTGAAGAGCATCCATAAAAGTCGGGCCTACCTGGGTATTCATGAAGGGGTGAGGGTAGGGGGGCAGGGACAGGGGCAGAATGAGGTCCTAGAGCAAAAAAAGGGCAGCCAGCCCGGCTGGTGTGACTCAGAGGGTGAGCATCCACCTATGAATCAGGTCACAGTTTGATTCCTGGTCAGGTCACACGCCCAGGTTGCGGGCTCGATCCCCGGTAGAGGGTGTGCAGGAGGCAGCAGTTTGATCATTCTCTCTCATCATTGATGTTTCTATCTCTCTCTCCCTTCTTCTCTGAAATCAACAACAACAACAACAATATATATATTTTAAATAGGGCAGCCAGGGCCTTTAGACACTGTTTAAAGTAGTGGTTACATACACAGACCTGGGGACTACAGCTTGCGTGGAGAGAAGAAAAGGTAGTCTTATATTTTTCCCCCATTTCTTTTTAGAGAAGAAAACTCAGCTAGCATAAAAGTCCAATTCAAAACCTAGTGTGTACATTTGCATATTTAAGTCTAAGACATCGTGGGAGCACTGAATTATGGCATTCATTATTTCACATGACAAGCTGTGGTGGTTATTTCCCCCTCTATTGTAACAAATTAATTTTCTTCAGAACCTTTTGTTTCGGATTTTAAGCTTTCACCATCACAAAAAGATGACGGCACTGAAGACGATCGTGTGTGGGTCTTCTCACGATGTTCTCAGCCCCCCAGCGGGTTCTGTGCATGGCTGGGCTGCCTTCCTCTCCCCTAACCTGATATTCTCTTTATATTTTGTAAGATTTTTCTTAAAATGATTTTTATTGATTTCAGGGAGGAAGGGAGAGGGAAGAGAGAGAAACAACAATGATGAGAGAGAATCATTGATTGGCTGCCTCCTGTACGCCCCCTACTGGGGATCAAGCCCAAAACCCTGGCATGTGCCCTTGATAGGAATCAAACCAGGGACCCTTCAGTCCACCGTCTGATGCTCTATCCACTGAGCCAAACCAGCTAGGGCTGTAAGATATCTTTTTAAGAAAAATTTTTTTCTGTGGCTGAAGGATATGTCAAAGAATAGAGGATAGATACAGTTTTAAATCAAAGTAAGTTTTATGATATGACTTTAGAAGTTTATTTGTCTTAGGTCACATCCTTTCCTTATGGAAATGTTAAATAGCTCCATGCAATAGGCCGGCAATCTTTTCTATAAAATACAGTTTATTTCTCCTGCTCTAAAGAACGTGTATTTCAAAATGGGACCATCAGCAGTTGGAAAACTGTATGTGTGCACGTATATATTTCAAGGTTCTCAAAAACCTATACCTAATCATGAATATTTTTTTCTTCCCAGATTGTTTTTTTTCCCCCTTCCAGAAACTGAAGTTTCTTTACAAGACACCAGGACCAATGTATTTTTGTTTATTTGTTTTGAAGCGATGAAAGAGGGGTGCTATATCCCCAAGCAAGTACCCAAAATTCTGAAGCCCCATTTTTCATTTTGTTTTGCAAAGAAGCCTTTCTCTTTGGGAAAGGTAATTTGTGCTTCACAGTTTCCTTGTCCTCATCCTATCAAGGGAAAGATTGCAGAAATTTTAAAGAAAGCTCCAGGCAATATTGTCATCCCTGAATCTTTGGGGAGTTATAAAAACAAACAGATTACTGAACCTATAGGATAAACTATTGTGAAGCCATTACATTTAAGCATAAGCAAAATTTCCTCTTGGATCATTAAGCTGTAGAAGAATGGAAAGATTGCAGTTTGAGATTCAGATAAAGTTAGGTAACTTGTAAGGCGAACGAGTACAATTTTACAATACAGGAATATTGACAGCCGTTGAGTTTAATAGACTTCTCACATCCCAAATTTAAAGCTTCCTTCACTAATAGAGGTACTGCTGCAGTAGACACTTAAAAAGAAAATAAATAGAATGGATCAACAAGGCAAAACTGTAAGGTGTTTTCTGTTCATTCTCATTCACATAAAATTTTAAAATCATCACAAAAGGTTTGAAAGAAGGAGGCAGCAGGAAATCACCCCCTTCCCCTCTCCCCAACTATCTCCTTCAAATCTGTGCCTTTTCCTCAGGCCAAAGCACCCCACAAAAGGGAAGTCTGGGCAACACGGTCCTGATCAGACCAAAGCCCTTGACCGTCCCCTCCTCCTGCTTATTCTCAGCCCTTGACTTTGGGCTTTGCTTTGGTTGAAGTCCTAGGACCTGAGTTGGCTTATGGCGCTGGGCGGTTAATGCCCCTCCTTCCGTCTAGCTGGTCTAGTCTTCTGGCCCTACCCTCTTATGGTGACTGGAGACCACTCCTGCAGCCCCAAACCTCTCTCTGGTTTTAGTCCATGAGGCAGGTATCCCTGTTGGGTGGGCCTAGATCAGACAGAAGCACTACCATTCTCAAGGATCTTGGTAAATTTCCTTCCAGTCTTTTCCAAATTTAGTTTTTCCCTTCATGGTTACAGTAGTAACCCCACCCCCACTCCTACCTATCACACACACACACACACACACACACACACACACACACACACACACAACTGACTATCCCATCTTTTTATTTAAAATTACATTATAAATATTTTATATGGTCCTTATAATGGTCCACACTCAAAGTTTGGGGGATAAGCAGATGACTGAACCTGAGCCATCTAGTAGCAGTACCCCCAAAAGACTGTCCGTGAGAACATTACAGTGAGATTCCTGCAGTTCTCCTGGTCCCCAGCTTCCTGATGCCACTAGAATCTTCCCAATCTTTCCAGTCTATATTTTTGCTGAAGCTAGATTTGCTTGTCTGTTCTTTGCAACCAAGGCACTCTAAATGATAGACGTGTTGCCAGGCATTTTGGTTATTTTTACTATTTTTAATACTTCTATGATAAGCATCTTTGTGTGTGTGTGTTTATATGAGTGTATAATGGCTTTTTATATATTTTAAATAATTTCCCAGAAGTGGAATTACTTAGTCAAAGAATATAAATATTTTTCTGATTCTTAGTATAAATTGCTTAATTAGTTTAAGGAGATTATATCAATTTATATTTTATATTATATGTTACAGAAAGTGCTACTAGAAAATAGTACAAAAATTTGCCTGACTGTTTAGAAGGACCTTGTAACAGTTGATATGTTGAAAATATTTGCTAACAAAACAGAGTGCTTTCAGTTTAACTTTAATACCAAACCTAGGTTAGTAAACACATTGCTTATTCAACGGACTTAAATCTGTAATCAAAAGCTGACACTTACTGAATATTTAATATACACTTTGTTAGCGGCTTTGCATTCTCCCACGAAATCCTCACATGTTGTTATCCCTCTTAGAGGAAAGGAATGGAAAACGCAGAGAACCCGATTAACGTTCCCAGAGGCTGTCCTTGGGCTGGAACTCAAATCCACATGGCTCTTCCCTCTGCACTATAAAACCGCTTCCCAACCGTCTGTTCCTACAGAACTCGGGGTCAGAAAGCCGGGCTGGACTCCTGACTCTGCCACTCAACTTCTTTCCATCCTAGTTTTCTAATTTCTACAACTAAAATAATAATACCGACTCTGTCCACCTCCCAGGCCTTTGTGAGACAGCGATAATGTTGGAAAGTTCCCTACAAACGTGTTAGCACGGTGACTTGGAGCAGTGAGCACCGTGGGTAAATATCTCTGACCTCTGTAAAAGGTCACAAGGAATATTGGGGCCTTGGGATACCCACCCCCCTCTCTCTGCCTTGAGTTCTCAGCAGTTGAGATCCATACACAGGTCCACTGGGTGAGGATGAAGCATCAGGTATACCAGGGGGATGCGGGTTAAGTGTGTGGCCGCAATGGGCTTCCTCACACTGCATGACTGAATAGGTCAGACTGACCCACCCATCGCTGCCAGAGCTGGGCAGGTGGTGTCTGTCCCACAGGGCGGCCTCTTGCTGCATGGCTTTGGAGGAGAAAGTTGGCTGCGGCTACTCCAAAAAGCAGAGCATGAACGGCACCGAGCCACAGCAGGTCAGTCATTCATTGTGGCCAAGCCAGTGAGGCGGTGAGGAAAGAGGGGCGAGAACTGTTCCGAAGCTGTACCCTCCTGGCGATCTTTATAGGCATATGGAGATAGGAAGTTGGGGAGAATACGGTTTCCCTCTTCACAGTAAGAATCGCCATCTCTATTAGTAATAGGAAGGCAGGGATCATGAGGAGTCTTTCCTCCACTCTTCCTGCCTCCCACGTGGCGAAGCTGAAGGGAGCCAGCCATCTGTTGGTTGCTGTGTACGCTCTTGTCAAATTTGTAATTCCACGCCCACTCCTTAACTGCCCACCATGTGGCCATAAGACTCTCTTCAAATTACCCATTTAGAAAATAAAATGTGTTTCCTCTCCTATAAAACACAGTTCACTGTCAGACGCTCGCACTTTTGCTCTCTGATGTACCCCTCCCACCGTGTTTGGGCTTCTCGCTGCCGCTGTCTACCTGCGGGGTCCCCTCCAGGTCCAGCTGATGCCAGTCTCCTCTAGAAGGGCATTAGGAGACAGGAGCTAATTGGGGTTTTGTGATTAGCTGTCACGGATGCCTGGCCCCGCCAATAGTGCTCACTAAAGCCACAGGCTGGTGCTCCCTTCTGCATACTGATTGCTGAGTCAGATTTCTCAGCACAGAGCACTTTTCAGGCAATCAGTTCTAGAATATTAGTCTTGGTTCTCAACTGGTTAAAATCCCTAGTTGGTCTTTCATCTGAGTCTGGGAGAATTTGGGTTATGACGGAGATTCTGCTGTGACATTTTTTGCCCCAAATCTATATAAATTTTTTTCCAGTTTCTGAGGTTCCTGAATCAGTTACATCTGGTCGACTGTCTTTTCCAGCCCCCTCGAGTGGGAAGTACACATTCTACCAGGTGTAGAGGTCAGGAGAACTTCTAAATGCCTTTCTCCGACCGTCTCCCTGCCTCCCTACCAGCCCAAGCCCTTCATCTCCATCTGCACCGTTATGATGACACTGAGCAGGCTGCCCTGGTTCTTGTCCTCCCAGAGGGTCTGTTGTTCAGCTCTTTCTTCAGTCCTGTGAGCTGCGCTTTCACTGTGTTCCTGTTTTGAGTTAAGTTCCCAGCATCGCTTTGCAAGCAAAGAACTGATAAAACACCAGCTTGCAGGGATCTGTGCGGCTTCTGAACTTATGCAGCATTTCCTGTCTAACCCATTGCCTAATCTTTAGCATTTGCTTCCTTTTATTGGGTAATTGTTTGTGTGCATGTCTTATCTTTCCAAATAGAATGTGGTCTTCTCAAGGGTTTGGGCCACGTTCTCTCCATCTGTGGATGTCATAAGGCACCTAGCAGTGCCTTTCACCAAGGAAGTGCACAACAGATACGTATTGATTAATGGCTTAATCTTCTCCTTTATCCCCAGCTACTCCCCAGTCACATCAAACATCTCCATGGGGGTCCCTTGACCTACAGCTGGTCCTATGCCCAGAGCAGTTAAAAGAGGACCCAGAGGAGCAAATTTAAATCCTGCCCTGGCATCAGGCATAGGCCTTCTGAGGCCGCATGGCAAACAGCAGAGTTATGGGAGCTAGTCACCCCCTTTCCCACTCACCCTGTGTCCCCACTCTAGGCTCTGGGGGATTGGGGGGTAGGGGAGGAGAAGGGGGCTGAGCCCTTACAGTAAAGAACCAGATAGAGAGACAACCACTTTATTTAATCATAGTAGTATACATGCTTAATATTCTGCTGTGTGTTTATGATACGCACACCTTTCTTTGTGTGAGAGAAACAGAAAAAGATTACCACGTGTATTATTCAGAGAACTCTTTGATTGCAAGCAACAGACACTCAATTCAAACCAACCTGAGTCAGGAAAGAAAACGTATTGGCTCCTGTACATTATCCCAGAGGGGTCAGGGTGGGTGGGGAATGGGACACTAGGATTAATTCAGTGTGAGTCATCTGCCGTCCCTGGCGTGGTGGTGGTGTGTTTTTAGAGGAAGGAAGGTGTGTTTGGATGGGGGCAGGGCTAAGCAGACAAGAACAAGGGCCACTGTCCCATGCTATAAATGGTGTTTGTTTGCTTTTTTTAGATGTTTCCCTAAATTTTGCAAATGCTCCCAACAAGGTAACACCCAGAGAAAGGAACGCAGGGCTATGCTAGTGAAGCTGTGCTTATATCACTGAGCTGCTGCTTGTCCTGACCCTCTCACTCACTGCCTGTGCCTGAGGCTATAGGTGCCCTATAAAAGCTCCCGAGCTTGGCTACTCCTGTGGCTCTCCCCCTGCCCTGTTGCTTCACACCGATGATCTCCCTCCTCGCCTGACCCCTGGGGCAGGTGGCTTGCTGGCATGGACTACCTCCCGTCTTCGGATTATCCTAAACCCAATAAACAAATGCCACCCACAGACACCCCCCGCCCCCCACCCCAACTGGGCCATGCTCCTCGTGCCCTGCGTCCTACCTCGGGGTCAAGCACCCCTGGAAAAGGGAAAGGAAAGGCTTCGTCCACAAGAGCCATTCTAGAAACTGATGCCAGTCTTCGACATGTTGTGAAATGAGTTCGCACTTTGGAACTAAAGCATTTTTCCGCTGCAGCCAACGCCAACCAAGCTGCTGCTGGACTGTAGAGAGGCCTAAGTGTGGGATGTTCCACAGCTGTGTTCTGGGCATTTAGACACTGTCCACAGGCTTGTTTAGGGCACAGCACCAAAGTGAACACCGCTACGTTTGTCTTGTCCAGGCGTCCTCAAACTACGGCCCGCGGGCCACATGCGGCCCGCCGAGGACATTTATCCGGCCCGCCAGGTGTTTTTGCCGCCGCTGCCTTGTCCCGCTTAGCAGCCGACTTAGCAGTGCGCATAGGAATTTGTTCATAGTTTTTTTTTTTTTTTAACTATAGTCCGGCCCTCCAACGGTCTAAGGGACAGTGAACTGGCCCCCTGTTTAAAAAGTTTGAGGACCCCTGGTCTTGTCCAGGGAACTGGTTCCATGCAATGCAGGCTCAGAGGTGGAGCCCATCCCTTCCGTGTGGCCAGCCTTCCTTCCTTCAGAAGGCAGCCCTGTCTTCTCCTGAGTCTCCACGGGCAAGGCAGTGCCCGGATCCTGGAGTAGTCAGTACCCCGGAGAGTCTCAGGAAGCATCCTCCACTGTAGCTCCAAAGCCTAGGATCGATTATGAGAGAGAAATCAGAAAGCTGAGCTCTTCAGATAAACCTTGCTCTTTACCAGCTCCCTCATTTTACTGCATAATTGTTTTGAATCCACTTGCCAATTTGTACACTTTTCCTGTTAAGTCATTCACACCCAATTTCCTCTCACGCAACACTTGGCTTTGCTGATACGTATGTATTAATGAGAGCCGTGCTTCTCAAGTGTAAATGTTTTATATGTGATATGGCTCTTGGCTTACATACAAAGGGATATTGGGTACTGTAAAACTGAGTGTTTTTTTCCCCTCTACATATGTAAAGAATTCACTGGGTTGATTGCAATAGGCGGATCTGGGTTTCAGTGCTCACTTGTAACAAGGAAGTCATTAGCTAAGAAAAAAATATATAATCCATCCAGTTAAAAGAATAGACTGACTTTGCCCAATATAAAAATAAGACAAAGAGACACTATGTCTTTAATCAAGTCATTGAGGGTCTATAAAAGTATTTTTTCTTTTAAAAAAATAAGTTTTTATTGATTTCAGAGAGAAAAGGAGACGGGGAGAGAGAGAGAGAGAAACATCAATGATGAAAGAGAATCATTGATTGGCTGCCTCCTGCACGACCCCCACTGGAAATTGAGCCTGCAACCCAGGCATGTGGCTTGGCTGGGAATTGAACCGTGACCTCCTGGTTCATAGGTAGCCACTCAACCACTGAGCCACGCCTGCTGGGCAAAATATTTTTTTCTTTATGATGAGAACTATCTTGACTCAAGTGGGGGCACTGACATCTTTGGCCTTCTGTTTCGGTGCAGAATGGTGGTTTTGCCATAAAATCTCAGCTGGCACAGGCATGGAGATAAGTGCCCAGGCTTGCTCTTAAAGCACCCTGGGTTGTGTGTTTGTCTTTCAGCGAGCCAAAGGGAAGAGACAAATCCCCCGGTGAGGACACCTCTTCCATCCTTGGGGACGTCATTCCCCGCGGGTTCTTTCGAGTTACCTTTTCCAGTTCATTCAATGCTATCCCAAGGTCCCAAGGTCCCCGCACTGCTCACCTTTCTCTCAGCTGTGATCCGCGTAAGCACAGGGAGCGACGTATTCCCCATCTTTCCCTCCAAGATATATGTTCTCAGCCCCATTGCAAAGATCTTCTAGGGAAGGAACTCAGATTTTTGCAGGATCTGTATCCACTGCCATTAGTCAAACCCATTCAATGGTTAATTCTGTCCACAGCCTGGGAGACAGGCAAGAGGAGAGTGCCCCACATCCTCTCCATTCTCCTGGCAGGGTGGGGGTGGGGAAGAACTGTGGTAAGTCGACCTTACAAAGACGCATTAATGCTCCATGATGGTGAGGGCCTTCTGTAAGTCATTCCTTTTAAGAAAAAAATACACACATGTGCACACATTCACACAACATTACTGAAAAAACAACTGTGATGGCCGTTTACAGACTGAACCAGCAATTTCCCCAGAATGTTTTGTCCGACATCCTCTCTAGACAGTGAATGCAAAAGACTTAGGTTGGAAAAGTGCATTAGCTTTTGATTAAAGATTGGATGAGGGCCAGTTAAATGTTTAAATCTGAATGGGCTTGCTGACTCAGGCTCCTTAGCAGCATAATGGACAGACCGTCCTCAGAGCTTTCATTAAAGGGGTTTCTGGTAACCGATGTCTAGAGAAAGGAGTTGAAATATAATTCACAGAATTACTCAGCTTCCCTCTAACGTGGAATATGCAAGCTCAGAGAATTCAACCGGCCTCTTGAAATTTTCAGGTAAAATTACATTTGAAGAAGCTAGACCTTGAATATTCCGAAGAAGGGAAGTCTCCAGTAGCTTTGGGAGGGTATCACTTGATCTTTTTGAATCCTGTATTTAATTCTCTTTATTGCATTTTAAGTGCAGCTGGAGTTAGCAGTCTGCTGATAACGAAGTTTGGAGTGATTTGTGGGAGGTTCTCAGGATGTATCAGAGACTGATTTGATTTGAATTTTATTTTTAATTTCGGGTCCTCTCGGAACTCCACCTTTCCATTATTTCCTTTTTTTCCTCGGTAGTAGGAACAAACCCGTCTTTGCAGAAACCTCCCCAAGAAGCCTGGCTACAAAAAAATCTCTGGAAACTACTCTGACCCTGGAGGCAGTTTCATAAATCAGAACCCGTGCCTCTTGACCTTTAGGCAGTAGCCTGAGACGTGTCCACTTTCCTTTTCCAGTGACCCTGGCGGTGAAGGTGCTCTCTCCCCTGGTTCCCGTGAAAGTAGGTAAACGAGCACCCAGCAGACCTATTCGATAGCTTCTTCCCAGCCCGGGAATATCTCGCTCCACGTAGATCATAGCAGCCCCTCCAGAAGAGGACAGCCACAGTGGCTGCTTTGGACAATGGGTGGGCTCTTTGCCTCCACTCAGAGTGGAAATCCTCTTGCTTAACTTGTCTTCTCCATTCATTAGGTTGTGAGCTCCTTAAGGCAGTGACGCTACCGGTTCCTCCCCTCGGATATCCCCAGCCACTCCCACGCCACGAGATTCCAACCATCAGTCACCAAGCCATTTTCATTTTTCCCTGAAACATAAGGTAGACCCCTCTTACGGTGTCTGCCCAGTTCCCAGAGCCCACTGTCCTCTTTCCAAAGCAGCCCTGGAAGTCCTATTTGAACTGCATGGCTCTTCAGAGGCCGCGGCTGATGGGAGCAGTGCTGGGCCTTTGCCACAAATGGGGCCAATCACATTCTCACGCTCCCTTTCCCTGTCTCTCAAATCTCAAACTGAGATTCAGAAATAGCCATTTAGTCTCTGCGTGCGGCTAGAACTGGAACACATGAACTCAGAGCTGTAGGGATGCAATATTCTGCAAGAAGGAAGGAGCCGGGAGAAGCAGACAGGAATTCAGATGAGCACAGCGCCTTTCTGGTGAGGTGCCTCTCAGTGCACAGGCCCGGATGCATTCCCATGTGGCAGCACCATGCTCCTTCTCTTGTAAAACACAATAAATCCCTCCTCACCCCCTTGGCGTGTTAGCTTAAGTTCTTTTGCTCTTGAAATGACACAAATGCTTCTAAATGATGTAAAATGTCTGTAAGGTAGCAAGGGGGATGGATGGTGGTTGCCAGGGGCTGTGGGGAGGGAGAAACGGGAAGCCGTTGTTTATGTTTTTGTTTTGCAAGATGGAAACATTCCGGAGAGAAGTTTCACAGCAATGCGCATGTATGTTGGCACTCCCAGAACTGTGTGCTTAGAAATGATGACGATGGGAAAGCCTTACGTTACATGTATTTCATTACAACTTAAAACCAGTTGGGGAATGTCTGTTACAGTCCCCTTTCTTCCTCACTGCCAATGGGAAATTGTAGTTAGCGAACTTCAGGGTCTCCCCACCTGCACCCCCTGCATTTTGGCCCCCAGCTACCGTATTCCCCCTGCATGCATGAAGCAATTCATATTCCTGAAGCAGCACTAACACTGCGCCTTTCTCCAACGTATACACTTCACTGAATTCCTCACTGAAGTCAGGATTGCGTTCCGCTCCCAGCCTGGTACATAGCACCCAGCAGACCTTCCCAACCCTCTCATCTACGGATTCCCGACTGGAAGCAAACCCTGGCCAGGTTGTTCTACCGCATCCCCAGAACAGTGTGTGCGCATGCTCCTTCCCACCTTGACCGCCTTCCTTCTGCTTATCACGCCGCATCTTCCATTCAAAGCCTCCTTCCAAGCTCACCTCTCCCAGGACACATTTTCTGACCACTCTCCTTCTCCAGGGATGTTTACCATTTGAATCACACCACTTAGCATTCAAATAGACGTAGTTTCCTATGCATCTGTTTGTGCTTGAGCTAGTTTACAAATTGGTGATAGGGACCAGGCCTTATATGCTTTGATTTTTCCTAAATTGCCTACCAGGATACTGTATTCTTAATAACGCCTAGTGTGTGAAACCAGGAACAGGGAAGGGCTGATTTCCCAGCTTGCCTCTTCAGGACCAACACTTGTAGAGAAGTAGCAAAAACATTTATTGAACACTTAGTATTTCCCAGATACCATGCCAGTGTTTTACATAGATCATGTACCTCATTTAATCATCCCAACAACCCTAATAAATAGATATGACTATTATCCACAGGAAGGAAGGAAGGAAGATGAAGAGGAAGGGGGAATGGGAAGGGGAAGGGAAGGGAGAAGGGAAGGAGGGGTAGGTGAGAAGAAGCTATGCAATAGAGCCTGTCCTGCTCCTAAGCTTAGCAAGGTTCCATCTTGCAAGGGGCTTGTCTAGAAAACACTGGCTCATCTCACTGAGCCATATTCCCAATGCCATGGATCCCTTTCCTCTGGGGAGTTATTCACCCGTGTGTTCACTGTGTGGGTGACAGTCGATGATGAATATTCTTTTGCCCCAGTTTCTCTTGGCTTCTAGCCTGCTTCTTGCTTGTTTTGAACAGATAGTGCATGACCTTTTTTCCCGTCTGGCTAATGATGAACTCTGGCCTCTGTGAGCCATCAAGTCTCCAAATAAAAAGAAAAATATATGGGGCTCTCTGCCCACTCTACATCTCTGACTGGGAGTGCATTGGGAGCGATAGTCTATAGATGGCAGATGTAGGTTGAAGGATGGGTGGGCAGATAACCTCTATCTACAGCTCCAAATAATTATACTATTGGGGATTATTTCTTTTGGTTAAGAGTCTCCTCCTCCTCCCACCCAATCTCAGTTTTCTTACCTATAACATATCAAGGTCGTTATGAGTTAGCACATATATGTGCTTAGCGCAGGTCCTGCCACTCATTACATAGTAGCTATTGTTGCTGCAATTATTATTATTAGCAGTAGTAGTATTAAGATGTGTGATAACCAGGCGAAAGGATCCCAGTAAGCCAGGATTACTCAAGAGCGACCTCAAGCCCTGACCGGTTTGGCTCAGTGGATAGAGCGTCGGTCTGCAGACTGAAGGGTCCCAGGTTCGATTCAGGTCAAGGGCATGTACCTTGGTTGCAGGCACATCCCCAGTAGGGGGTGTGCAGGTGGCAGCTGATGGATGTTTCTCTCTCGTCGATGTTTCTAGCTCTCTATCCCTCTCCCTTCCTCTCTGTAAAAGTATCAATAAAATCTATTAAAAAAAAAAAAGAGCGACCTCAAGGGGATTGGTTTCCTAGCCTTTCCCTGCTATTTCCCAAAGGGATGGTTCCTTGAGATGATAAATGTGCAGAGACGACTAACTACAGGTTTGCAGTCTGCAAATGAGGAGTGCTATGTACCCAAGTGCAGTGAGGAGACTGGAGGGAACCGGCAGGGCGCGGTAGCGTTCCCTGGGAACGACGCCTTGCAAATGACCTGACCGAAGGCAAATTCAGGTAAATTTAAGCCAACACCAGTTTCCAACACCAGTTTCCATAAGGGAGGTATTAGGTAACCGCAGGGACCAGGAAGCAGGCTCTCTCCTCTCACTCCCAATCCTCCCCAGTTATACAAGGCTTTAGGCTCTGTTTCTGCAAATATGCTTTTTCTCCAGGGCGGAGATGCTAACTAACACTGTCTCTCTCTCTCTCTCTCTTTTTTTTTTAATATATTTAATTGATTTTTTTACAGAGAGGAAGAGAGAGGAATAGAGAGTTAGAAACATCGATGAGAGAGAAACATCGATCAGCTGCCTCCTGCACACCCCCTACTGGGGATGTGCCCGCAACCAAGGTACATGCCCTTGACCGGAATCGAACCTGGGACCCTTCAGTCCGCAGACCGACGCTCTATCCACTGAGCCAAACCGGTTTCGGCTAACACTGTCTCTTTAAATAGGCTTAAGGATGGGTGGGCAGATAACCTCTAGCCACAGCTCCAAATATCTCTCGCCTTTCCAGCTCTGTGACCAAAAACACCAGGCCGCCACTCCTCTAGCTGCAATGTTTCAAAGGAATCCCAGGGCAGCACCAGCATCAGCCAGGCCTGGGTCACATGGTCAGCTGTGGCCTTTGCCTGGGGAATTCAGAACTAGGATGGGCGGCTCCAACAGAACTCCCAGTGACAGAGCAGCGTAGGAACCAGGCCCACAGAAAACAACAGATCTCCCCTGACTTCAGAGTGTGTATGTGGTTGTCGAGAAGCAGACCTCCAGAGCCTCCGTGGCCTGAACGTTTTCCCTGCAGGCAGATGAAAAGCCACATTCTTCCAGCTAAAATTTTCCATTCTCTTTGTGAGGCGTTTCCGTGGAGAGCCTGGCTTCGTGGGAGAGCGGAGGAAGAAAACAACTCATGATGTTTCTCATTAGGGCACATCGTCATTGCCATCCTTTAGGGACATCAGTCCAGTCCTCCCGTGGTTCACACGCGATTCCTTATTCTTGTGGCTTCGGGGTTCTTTCTTTTTCTCTCTCTTACTTTCTCTCTCTCTCCCTCCCTCCCTCCCTCCCTCCCTTTCTTCTTTCTTTCTTTCTTTCTTTCTTTCTTTCTTTCTTTCTTTCTTTCTTTCTTTCTTTCTTTCCTTCCTTCCTTTCTTCCTTCCTTCCTTCCTTCCTTCCTTTCTTTCTCTCTCTCTCTCTCTCTCTCTCTCTCTCTCTCTCTCTCTTTCTTTCTTTCTCTCTTTCTTTCTTTCTTTCTTTCTTTCTTTCTTTCTTTCTTTCTTTCTTTCTTTCTTTCTTTCTTTCTTTCTCCCTTTCTTTTTTTGAATGCTGCTCCTATTCCCTTCCCTAGAAACTACTCTATTAAGATGAATCTTATCCAAGCAGGCTCCTTTGATTATGTGCCAATTTAACTCATAATCATATACCTGGAAAAGAAAATGTCAGACACACTTTCATAGCTCAGGGTGTAAAACGTGGAGCACAAAGCAAACGGCGGGCTCTCTGATCACCCACAGACAAATGGAACTGTACTTCTGCTGGAACAAGCAAGGACAGAACACAGCGAAGAACAGCGTTTAAATCAGTGGTGGCCACATCTTATCTAGTCTGGGGAGACCATGGCAGTGGCTGATGGAAGGGAAGACATCACATCTTCAGAACGGGGCCTGTATGTTTAGGCCTAAGAGTTCAGTAATGGGAGGAAAACACGAAGCACAACTGTATTTGCCGTCCTATCAGGCCTCGCCTGGCCTGTGCCTGTGCCGGCGCCATTCACTTGGAGATGCTGGCCATCATCCTTCCCTCTCTGGCCGGGGCCTGACTGCGATGGAGAGAGACAGTCAAGCTTTCAGAGTTTGCAAAGCACTTTCCTTTCCACTATTTTAATCCCTCCCACCAGCTTGAGGGGCAGTCATGTCATTCCCATTTCACAGAGGGGGAAACTTGGGCTACAGCCCAGGAAGTTGGCTGGTGAGTTTGGAAAGGTAAACATCGGTGGATCTTAATTTTAGTGCACGGAAATACCGAGTGAGTGTCTAAAATGCGTATTCCTGTTCTCTGCTTTCAGAGTGTCCCATGGAGTCGGTTTGAGAAACTGAATTTTTGTTGTTGTTGTTAATCTTCACCGGAGGATATTTTTCCCATTGATTTTTAAAATATATATTTTTATTGATTTCAGAGAGGGAGGGAGAGGGAGAGAGAGATAGAAACATCAATGATGAGAGAGAATCATGGATAGGCTGCCTCCTGCATGCCCCTTACTGGGGACCAAGCCTGCAACCCAGGCATGTACCCTGACTGGGAATTGAACCATTACCTCCTGGTTCATAGGTCGAAGCTTAACCACTGAGCCATGCTGGCTGGGCTCCAGTGATTTTTAGACAGAGTGGTAGGGAGGGGGAGAGATACACAGCGAGAAACATGGATGAGAGAGACACTCATTGAATGGTTGCCTCCAGCACATGCCCTGACCAAGGCTGGAGATTGAGCCTGCAACTGAGGTACATGCCCTTGACTGAAATTGAACCTGGGACCCTTCAGTCTGAGGGCTGATGCTCCAACCACTGACCCAAACCAGCTAAGGTGAAACTGAATTTATTATCATGCTTCCTAGGTGATTTGAAATATGTGATTTATTAACTATACTTATAAAACATCATCTTGGACCCTAGCCAGGTGACTGGTGTAAAAACTAAAGCCCACAAACCATGTGACCAAGTTAACATTTCAGAGCCTCAGTTTCACCACCTGAAAAATGGGTAATGATCATAAAAGTAGCTAGCTGCCATCTGACTTACTTATGTTATCTCAACTAATCCTCTCTGTGAACCCGGGAGGTTGGTGCTATTGTTGTCCCATGTTATAGGACTCAAACTCAGATCATTTCTGCCCACTCCTTCTTGACATAATTTCCAGGTAGAAGTCATGCATAGAAAGTATCTAGCACACATTCCTAATGTTGAATGAATGGCAGTAGCTGTTCTAACTAAATCCTAAGACTGACAATTCCAACAGTAGAGCCACCGCCAAGAAGCAGAGGTTGAACCAGATAATCTCATAGGGCCCTTTCAGCTGGCACCGTGCTGTGACTTCAGCACACCAAGTATTCTCTACTTCAGAGGGTGTCTGGAAAGAGCGTGGCCTTTCTTAACTAAATGAGTGACCCAATTTTTCCTTTAAATGTAAATTTATATATAAAAAAAATGTGATCTTAGAGACAAAGACTGGAGAGACATAGAGAAAAGTGAGAACTATTGTGCTTTGATAGTATGGCTGTGGATGACATTTTTTTTTTATTGGAAGTTTCCTTTTATGTATGTTAATGTGGTTTCTATAACAAATGAATATTTGGAAGAAAAGCAGGATATGCTGCCCATTTACAGTGTATTTCTTAGATGCATTGCAACCACAATCTGCAACTGAAAGTCCTCTATAAAAAAGAGAAAAATCAACAAAAGAAAAGTGTCAGAGCTAAAAGACTTCAGAGCTGATGGGCCTAGACCTAGAATATATGCTTTTTGACCTTGCCTTATCTCAAAATATTATAAGTGAAATATGACAGCCTGCATCTCTCGTGCAGTGTCAACTACTGAGGCCTAATGATGTACTTTTTATGTTGGACATAAAGCATTAACATTTATAGTTCAGACCCTAAAGAGGAGGTGTTGATGAAAGAGAGAATTTCTTAGACCTTATTACCTTACAAGTATAGGAGAATAATCTCTGAGTATTTGATTTAATGAGCTCTTCAGATAGATTGCAGTCAAGTTGCTATCATTATTTCCATTTGCTCCTTAATTATCTTTTCACTTTAACAGAGTGAACTTCATGAATTGGGTTCAGAGAGCACGGTCCCTATAGCGGTGAGGGGAACAGTACACATCCTGGATTGCACTGGTGCCCTCTAGAGAGCACGGGTATGAAAATGGGGCAGCACAGTAGACTGGGCGACAGCACTGGATTCAAATCCTGCCACTGCTCTCTGGGTGACCTTGGGCAAGTTCAATGAACCTTTCGGGGCCTCTGATTCTTCATCATTAAAACAGGGATGGTAATAATTCCTACCTCATAGAGTCATTGTGATCTTTAAATAAACCGATGTTTATAGAAGAACTAGAGGCCCAGTGCATGAAAATTCATGCACTGAAGAGGGGGTCCTTCAGCCTGGCCTGCCCCCTCTCACAGTCTGGGAGCCCTCAGGGGCAGGAGGCGACCTGGCAATCAGGGGAAGGCAACGCCCCATCACACCTCTGCTGCTGCCACTGCCGGCAGTGCAAGCCTCGGCCGGCCCTGGTTACCTGAGCCTCCGGAGCACCTGGGTGGCTGGGCAGCCCCATCCGAGGCTTGCCTGCACCTTGGGCTGGCCCTGGGCAGCTGGGGGACTCTGGAGACAGGCATGCAGCAAGGCCGGTCGCTTGCCTGCCACCCTGGTGGGGCTAAGGGGACTGGGCACTGCCATCTTGTGGCTGTGGGTGCCGCCATATTTGAGGGCGGGGCAGTAAATTAGCATATTCCCTCCTTATTGGCTCTGGGTGCCGCCATCTTTGAGGGCAGGACAGTCAATTAACATATTACCTCCTTATTGGCTGTGGGTACCGCCATCTTTGAGCGCGGGGCAGCAATTAGCATATTCCCTCCTTATTGGATGTGGGTGCCGCCATCTTTGTGACGGCATGAGGGTCAATTAGCATATCCCCTCTTTATTAGATAGGATATTAATGAGTTGGCTTCATTAGAAAAGTGGCTGGTACGGATTAAGCGCTAAGTGTTTGTTCGATGAATAATAACTGTCACAAAGAGCAGACTAGCCGTTCTACATATAGCAGTGATTGAAACCGGAAGAAAGGCCTGTTCTCATAGAACTTACATTCTAAAGAGAGAAAGTAAGCAAAATAAGTCATAGAGCGGATGTATAAAGTAAAAATTAAGTTCAAAGCATGGGATAAGGCAGATGTTGTGATTATAATCAATTGGGTGGTTATTGAAAAGCTGACATTTGAGCCAAGTCTTCCGGGGGGTGAGGAAGTGAGCCATGTGGGTTTCTAGGGTAAGAACCTTCCAAGCTGAGGGAACAGGGAGTGCAAGGTGCTCGAAAACCCCAAGGAAGGAGTGCGACTGACATGCCCAAGAAGCAGCCAGTGTGATAAGAGCAGAGCATGAGGGGCAAAGGGCAGGGCATGCGGTGATGGTGGGGAGGCCCAGGTGGTCTGATCTACCACTGCAAGGGCATCAGCTTTTATTCTGAGCAACATGGGGAGCCATGAGAGGTGTTTGAGTAGGGGAGTGACATCATTCCCGTGTTTGGAATGGACTGCAGGGGAACGAGAGTTAGTGTGAGAAGACCCATGAGACACTTTTCCAGCAATCCAGGGGAGAGGGGGTGGCAGTTCAGACTTGGATGACAGCCGTAGGGGAGAATATGGCTCTGTCAGGCTGATCCCCTCTTATATCCCCTATGTCTATGCACATAGTAGGGACTCAATAAATTTTGTTGAGAGAATGAGTAGGTTAGAGATAAATTTGGGTAAAGTAAATTATACGAGGCTCTGTTTTCTCACCTTTAAAATAGGAGTAGGAGGAGGGAGATGTTAATAGTATATACCAGTGGTCAGCAAACTCATTAGTCAGCAGAGCCAAATATCAACAGCACAACGATTGAAATTTCTTTTGAGAGCCAAATTTTTTCAACTTAAACTTCTTCTAACGCCACTTCTTCGAAACAGACTCGCCCAGGTCGTGGTATTTTGTGGAAGAGCCACACTCAAGGGGCCAAAGAGCCGCATGTGGCTCGTGAGCCGCAGTTTGCCGACCACTGGGATATACCTTTGTGGGCTCTTGTGGGGATTAAGAAATGCGAAGATGTATTTATGAAACATGAGCTAATGCTAAGATGTATTTATGAAACATGAGCTAATGCTAAGATATAGTTATGCAACATAGGAATTCTAAGATGTATTTATGAAACCTAAGATAATGCTAAGATGTACTTATGCACCACAAGAATGCTGAGGTGTATTTAAGAAATACGTAAACATAAAATATTTGGGGAAGAGTTGGCCTTTGGAGAGATGGAGGAAGACAGACTTTCCTTCTTCACTTTATGTACTAAGAATAAAAGAAAGAAAAACATTTTGGAATGATGAGTCCTTTTTAACTTCCCTTTTGTGCTTTTCACAACTCCTTGAAACTATTCTGTCACGAGCGTGTGGAGCGAGACAGAAATGAAAGGCTAAGACCACTCAGCATTTCCCGCTGCTCTAGGGCAGCCGCAGCCTAAGACTCCTTTTCTGCGTCCTCCCCGTGGCCCATTTCTCTGACACTCTGCATGTGGGCATTATGCTTATCGTCCTCGCCTCTCCCTCTCTTTTTAGTTAAGAATAAAGCGAGCTTTTGAAGCTATTATAAAACAAGAACAACAACCTAGTTCATCCTCAAGGTCTGGAGCCTCTTATTCCTTCAAAAGAACAAATACATCTATTTACTGGTTAAGAGTCCCCTGAGCTGAAATCATTCACCACGGTGACTGCAGCCCATCTGTCCGAGGCAGAAGTTATCACTAAAGAAATGGAGTTCCTGGTCGGAATTTACAAAGTGACTATCCAAGGAAGGCTTCTGAGGCTTTTTGAATGGGGGCTCCACACGGTAAAGGCAAGACCTGCGTTTGGAGGCAGAGGAAAGGGTATGGGTCACAGGAGACTTGGTTTTCAAGCCTAATCTTAGGAGCACACCGAGAAGGAGCTGTAAGATGCAAGCACTTTAGCCTGGCTCTTCCGGGGCAACACTGGAAGGTTTTCCCACCCCAATTTGTCTTCCTCTCCTCGTCCTCAGCATTTCCTTCATGTCCGCCTTTTTGGAGCTAGTGTTGTCTGTTTGCTCCAGCTGACTTTCAGCTGTCCTTGCTGAGATCCAGCAGTCAGCAGTTCTCAATCCTGGCTGTACATTAGGAATCTTCTGGGAAACTTAAAAAAATGGGTGCCTGGGCCTTATCCAAGTCCTTTAATTTAGAATCTCTTCCTGGTAGATCCTGGATCTCTCTGTCTTTGTCTCTCTCTTTGTCTCTCTCCCTCTTCCTCCCTCCCTACCTCCCTCCCTTCTACCTTCCTCTATTTCTTAAGCTTTCTAGGTGATTTGAATCTGATCTGGAAGACCAGAAAACTATTAGCACCCTAAGGACTATACGTACTAACAATAACAGTGATCATATTATTAATATTAATAGCTTATATTCATTGAGCTTTAAATGTGTTGGCTAATTTAATTATCAACTACAACTCCATGAGATAGTTGCTGTTATTATTAATATGCCAATTTTACAGATGAGGAATCCAAGACACCAAAAATTTACACAATTTGCCAAGTGAGTGCTCAAGCTGGAATTCACACTGTCTGTTTCAGTAAATCAGACTATTTGCCCACACTCTTCACCGCCAACGGGTGCTGCCCACCTGCAATGCTGCCATCACAGAGGGCACACTGCCTGTGTATTGTCTCCTTGTTAGGCTGAGTCATTCATAACCATGGCCTAGACCTTAAAAGTAGCATATGACTGGTATAGTCAACTTCTCTGACTAATCGGAACTAACCCAGAAACTCCATCCCCCGTTTCTAAAGTGATGGAAATTATTAACCTGCATTCTGTGATCCCTTTTGTAATCTAATTCATGCAATAGATCCATTGCATAAATTAGTATCATAAGTTTTCTATAAATTGCACATCGATCAGTGTGAGATGTAAGATGAAGCAGTAAGAGTTTTCCTCCAAAGAATGGTCTTTCTGTTTGTGACAAATTATTCTTGGCAATGTAATTAGCCAGTTGGGTTATTGAAACAGATGGGAAGCATTCCTTCCAAGATTTTAGAACTGAAATGATTCCGTCTTGTGATAAATGTCAATTAAAATAGTTTTCCCTTCACAGGAAAAATGAAGAAAAAAAATAGTTTAAGAAAATATCAACGCTGATTGCCAGGGGAAATTTGTTTCTGCAGTAAAATAAGCAAAACAAATCAAATCCCTTGAAATTAGGAACAGACTGTCTTCTGAAGTCAAATTCACATCTGGAGGTTTTTATGAAATTTATTGGAATAGTTCCGGTTTTCTCTATTTTTAGTATAACAAAAAGATTCTTATTGTTTATTGAATTTGGTCTAAAATGTTCCTTTTAGCCAAGTCCTGACACAGCTCCTATAGGGCTGGAAAATGTTCTCTTTGCTGACAACGGAGCAAAGATCTTAGGGAGTCAGGCCAAAGTGGACTTTCAATCAGAATATTCTTTCGCAATTATGTCTAATGCCACAGGGTTGACCCACATGCAAAAAGCTGGCAATAAGTAGCAAAATTAAAGAATCTATGATAAGCACATTGTATTTATCAATGCTGTTCAAACATATGAGTTTAAATGGCATTTAAAGAATGCTACTATACTAGGCATTTATTTTGGTCAAAGATGTTTTTAATATGATATCAGAAGTCAGGAATCTAAATGCAATGTATTCAGAAGGATGTTGAACAACTGAATACTCCTGTGTGATCGCAAGATACCTTTGATCATATAGGAGTTTCCATGCTACATTTTGATTTTGAAACATTCGGAAATATGGATCAAAATCTGTTTTACAAGCAAACTACCCTCCCCCCCCTTTTTTTTAAGAGAAAAGGCAAGGAACCATTCTCATTCAACTCCTTAAATCTAAGATTAATCTATTGATATTTTAGCCAATATTGAAAACATTCACATTTTTTTATGTAAATTCTAAAAAATCTTTTAAAACCGGGAAAATTAGACAAACTCTGTCTTAAACGATGGCTATTATTGCTCAGTCATGAATACTAAGAGTGCCTTGAGGACTAAAAGCTGTTACCGGGAGCAGTTAGAGTTAGCAGCCTGAGACAGACAGAAGGGAGCTCTCAGATGGCCTCCTGGGCCATACCTTTAAATCTAGGCTCAAGAGCAAATCTGTCAGAAAAAAAACCTTTGACAGAAAAATCTTTGCCACAAATCCAGGTAGTTACAGTGGTGGGACCTATCGGAGACATTGGAATTTGTGGGAGCTCAGGTTGGGAAGCAGGGTCTCAGCAAACTCAACTCTACGTGACCTTGAAACTGAATTTGAAATACAAGTGTTGGTGAGCTAACTGGACGTTGCAGTTAGCCATCCATTGATGCCATCGTGGAATGAGCTGGTTAGGTCTGGTTAAGTTTAATCTCAGTGGTAGGATAGGTGGCATTTAGGGCCACCTACACGTGGGAGCCTAGCAATCACTGCTGAGATCTGATTTTTCATTCAATTTAAATGACCTTTGTAGGCCGAATGGCTGAGCCTGCTCAAATACTTTCTGTCTGGGATCTGAGGTAGGACTGAGTGTACAGGCAGGGAGATTCAGGCCTGGAAGAGTGAGGTCAGGGTGCTACATAGCTGATGGGCATATACCACGAATGAGGGCCATTGGAATGGCTCCACATAGGGGACATGTCGATAAATATATGGAAACATTTTGCTTTCTCCCTATACAGTAGCCCATTGAGGATGAACACTTAGACTAAGTGGGCACTTCCCTGACTACTTACTCTATTAAAAAAATCACACTTTCCTCATGCTCCCAACCTTCCCATTGCTGTTTCTTAATTTCTTTTTCTCTTTAGCACTCTATGTATCATACTTATTATCTCCTCTCATTACTTCTCAGGAATTAAGAGTGAAGAAATTTGAAGTTCAGATTCATGAACTTGATCAAGATTTTTTTTGTGTGTGTGTGTTAATCCTCACCTGAGGATATTTTTTCCATTGATTTTTAGAGAGAGTGGAAGGGAGGGAGGGAAGGGGCAGGAGGAAAGGTAGAGGTAGAGATAGAGAGATAATGAGAGAGAGAGAGAGAGAGAGAGAGAGAGAGAGAGAGAGAGAGAGAAACATCAATGTGTGAGACACATCGATTGGTTGCCTCCACACTCAAGTCAGCTCTGGTAATGGTATAAATATATTTCCAAAATAGAATCTCATGGACATCCCTGACTGGGAACCATGGAGACTAGCACTCCATGACTATTTTGAATCCAAGGCAGCCTTAGCATCTTCAGCAGCAGGAGTTCATGGCTCATCACTCCACTGCTCACTTAGCAACATGATTCAACAGCTCTCCGTGAGCCTGCTTCTGTTCTTTGTCTAATTACTAGTAGAGAGAAATCTCATCATCTTCTACTCTATCATTTTCTGTGTCCTAGTTGGAACTTATCTATAATTTTTTCTTCCTTATAATTTTCACCTTTTCTTGTCCCTCCTCTTCCCAATGGTCGATCTCTTTCTGCACAATTTTTCAACTTCAGTTTTTGCTCTTGATTGCTTAATTTTTTTTCTATATTTCCTAATTCAAATTCCCAGAAGTGAGAATTTGATTGCCCCAGTTCATTCCTGTTTGATTAGTGCTTTTGCACCAAGTCCCTTTGTAAAACTGCTGGTGCCTACAAGTTGGTGCTTGTCTCTGTGCTAATTATCACCAGCCGAGGAGAGCACAATTGTATGTGCAAAACATGGCTTCCTGAGTAGGCTTTATCCGTGAAAGGTATGGAAAGGACACATCTTCTCAGAAGTTAAGGGCTTATCTCTCATCGTAATTATAATGCAGGTGGTAAAGGAGTAGTGGGTTTTTCAAGACCCACCCTCATGGAAATCTAGCAGTACCTAGATGTTTTGTTTAACCAAGTAGATGAACACACCAAATGGAGAATATTGAGATGCTGTGATATTAATGCATCTCAGAAAGAAATAATTAAGTTAGTTCTAACCCTTTTGGAAAAGCATGCAGACACCATCACAAATAGTTCAAAGAATGCATTTGTAAAATATGTTTTTATTGACTTTAGAGAGAAGAAGGGAGAGGGGGAGAGAGATAGAAACATCGATGATCGGCTGCCTCTTGCATACCCCCTACTGGGGATCCTGCACATCCCCTACTGGGGATAGAGCCCACAATCTGAACATGTGCCCTGATGGGGAATTGAACCTGAAACCTCCTGGTTCATGGGTCGATGCTCAACCAACTGAGCTGCTCCAGCCGGGCCAAAGAATACATCAAAAAGAGCAGTGGTCATCAAATAAGTAACTATTGTGGTTTTCAAAGGGTTGTAAAATGTTGTGATAAATTTACATTCAGTTTTACAAAGTACACATCCTCATTTTGAATGGCCGGCTCCGTTTTATCTTCTTCATCTCCAAAATGACTGAGCTAGAGAGAAAAATAATTTAGACAAGAACAATTATAATGATAACAGCCAGTGAAGCAAGACAGAACCCAAAGGTGAATGAGTAGGACTTTTCAGTTGGGGAAAAAAACACACCTAGAAATCTGATTAGAGCTATAAAATAATAAAAGTTAAAGAAGAGGATAATTGGACACTTTTATTGATATTTTTAATAATTAAGGACTAAAAGGACAGTTGATAAAATGAAAAGGCGGAAAAAAGTTTAAACTAATTAAAGAGTTTTTTAAAAAAACTGAACAATTAACTTCAGAAATTAAATTATGGGATAATTGCTACAGATAATTTCGGATGGTTCAGAAAGATTAGGCATTCATATGAATGAGGATAGCATTTGCAGCAACAGAGTTAGATGAAAAATAATGAGCACTAGCAAGTGCTGGGGCTTTAGGGGACACACTGATCATAAGCCAGAGGAAATGTTCCCACCTGATATAATAATGTCAACCCGCCGGGACTGTCAGGCATCGATAAGACTTCTGAGCGTGTGCTGGGGGGTTGGCATTGGCTTCTTCGGTGGTTTCCCTGGAGTTATTGCACCCGCAAAGGCATCAGACCAACTCAGTATTGCTGCCTTGTTGTTTATTCATCCATATTTTTGGTGTCTGGCTAGCTCAGAATGCCCATATTTTTTCCCTTTTAATGAAGTTGACTTTTTTTTTTTCTTAGTTTGAGTGATCATTTCCAGTTTCAGCCTTTCCAAACTTTCTCTAATAAATATTTCATCCTGACGAGTCTGCATGTTTAAAAGAAGATGGGTTGAGCCAAGAATCTGTCGGTAATGATGTTGTTATTTATGCAGAAGAGATCTGGGGAAATTTCGGAGATTGACATTTCCCTAAGCATCCTCCTAGCCATTAAAAATAGGCAGGACTGATGCTGATGATTCCTGCCAGACTTCAGTCTGGGGAGGGTGTTTCCCAGGGAAGACCTAACCTTTCATTCTACTTCTCCCCTTAAATTCACTCCCTGTGCAGACAGAGATGCCCAAATGCTACTACTGCTAATCCAACCCCCATTTGGCAGGAGGTAGCTACCCATCATGATTGACTTGAGGTACAGGTCAAAGCTTTCATTCTGTCTAAAATCCCACCATTAGCATTTAACTTCTTTGTGTTTGTTCCCTCATTGGTCTTCTTTTAAAAAACATACCCCCTCCCTCCACGGACATCATGTTACACTAAAATTCTAAAAGGGTGTTAGTGCCTTCCTAGAGTCATTTGTCTTTGAACAGGCCAACGAGTAGTCAAAGAATGTCCACAGTATGTGTGTGCTGTGTGTGCATTCTGAATAGGAGAATGGGTTACTGCGGTGGCAATGAGGATGATTCCTTATCAAAACTAGCCTCAGGAATAGGTAAAAGTCATTCATGCTAAGATGTTAATAAAGGACGGTCAAACCAAATGTGTTAGCCCTTCAAGGGCATTAGCAATAGAACAAGGGCCCCCCAAACCCTTAAGCTAAAGGACAAAATCGCTGAGCTGGAGTTTCCAGTTTTAGAGGGTGGTGTGTGTTTCTTTCTCTGGAGCCTTCCAATGGTCGCTGCAGTCACCCACACATGTGGTCCCTTCCCTCACGGAGGCCCAAGGCTGTGAGGTTGTGCCACCTGGGAGACAGGCACGGGACATCAAGATGCAGGGGTTTCCTGAGCTTGCTTTCTGGCTCTGCTATCACATGGCCCCACTGGGTCCTGGAGCGGTGCTCTCCAGGAAGGAACAGAAACACGTACCCACCAATAGGGCTTCACAGCCTTAAAAATAACTTTGACATCTCATTTGGAATTTTGATTCTCTCAACAATGTTCAGGGAGGACATATATATATATATATATATATATATATATATATATATATATATATATATTTTAAAACATGTTTTTATTGATTTTAGAGAGAGAGGAAAGAAGAGGGAGAGAGACATAGAAACATCAATGATGAGAGAGAATCATTGATTGGCTGCCTCCTGCCTGCCCCACACTGGGGATCCCGCCCACAACCGGGGCATGTGCCTGACCTGGAATTGAACTTTAACCTCCTGGTTCAGGGGTCAATGCTCAACCACTAGCCATGCTGGCCGGGCGAGGACTGATATTTTTGCCGTTTTACAGCAAAATGGCTCTTGGCCCCATTTTCTAGGCACTCTCTTGTGCTACCTCCATAAACTACAGGACTGTGTCCAGTGATGAAGAACATGGCCACAGAGCATCTCCGAAAACGTCTGCGACCAAGTGCTTCAGATAATTTAATCAATACACCTCTTCCACATTCTGCCTGATTGCGGAGATAACATTTTCTCTGTTGACTACAGAGCCGATTTTCCTAGAAAAATGTATGTTCCCCGCAAGACTTTCAGACTATGTTCTAATGAATAAAGTGGAGAACTTGTGGCTCTTGCTTCAAAGCAATGTTCACGTTGCATCTTCTTTCTTTTAATTTAAAATTTCACTTCGGCTTTGCGGAGGGGTACGGGTGAGGGACTTGCAATTAGAAAAATCCTAAGGCTGGTTCTAATTTATTTGTGTACATTTTCAAAATCACTGTGCCTGGAGTCTTCCAAGACTGATGTTTTTAATAAGTAGAGTGTCGTGTTATCGGGATTTGTGGGGCTTGGCTCTCATCTGTCAGATGTTGTTTGTTTTCTTTGTGTGTGTGTGTGTGTGTGTGTGTGTGTGTGTGTGTGTGATGTTCTGTGGTTCTTCTTTGTCTCTGGGATCTGTATAAGGAAACCTCCCAGCATCCTGATGGCTGGGTCTTTCCTGATCAGAGGGCCCATAATTCTCTTTCTGCTCTTTTCCATGTACATGTAAACATATTTTCCACTGTCAGGACCTGAAGCCGCTTTCTGAAAGCTAGTATGGGATGGTCCTTCTGAATTGTTTATTTTGCTTGGGAGCTTTTGTGTTTTTTAAAAGTACTTCCTGTTTTTCTTACGTTGACTCACTTTTTCTTTAAACAGAGGGAATCTGAAAGGCGCCTCAACTTGACTAACGGTTGACAGAAATTCTACCTGGTTTATCTCTATGTGGACCATGCGTTAAGAGTTTGCCTGTAGCTGTTGGATTTTTCTCAAACATAATCCTTTCTATTACTCATAGTCACAAGTGCCTCTCTGGGTTCCATGACACTCCTTTTCAGTGTATGTCCCTTCTTAAAGTTGGTTTATTTGGATGTAAGATGCCACAGGAGCCACTCTGTCTAAAATCCTACCATTACTATTTAATTTCTTTGTGTTTTGATTATTAGGAGTCATCGTGAGAACTTAGAATGATCTACTGGGGCAGTGGTCGGCAAACTGCGGCTCGCGAGCCACATGCGGCTCTTTGGCCCCTTGAGTGTGGCTCTTCCACAAAATACCATGGCCTGGGCGAGTCTATTTTGAAGAAGTGGCGTTAGAAGAAGTTTAAGTTTAAAAAATTTGGCTCTCAAAAGAAATTCGAATCGTTGTACTGTTGATATTTGGCTCTATTGACTAATGAGTTTGCCGACCACTGTACTGGGGGAAAATGATGATTTCTGAATATAAAAGAGTGATATTTCCTTTTTTTGTTACCTGATTCAATCTAAACTTTTGTTCATTTTTACAGACAACTATATTTTAAGAGCTCTTTTCTCCCTTTTCTTGCAGGAAAGTGCCAGCAAATGACTTCCTGGAATGGAGAAAAGGCTCCCAAGCCTTTTATCTTCCCTATGTCCTCATTTCTCTCAACGTCCAAACCAGGAGCGCATAGGGAAGCCTATTCGATGTCTTGCAATGGCTTGGAGAGTTCTGAATTTAGGGCCCCTTTCCTGACACATTTTGTCAATCACTGGGCCATGCCCTGGCTCCCTCTGCTTCTTCTCTCTTGCTCACACCCTTCTCTCATTCAGTAAATCAAAGTCTTAACATCTCCATTTTAAAAAAGAATTTTGCTGCCAACTTGGCTTGTCAAATTGCCTTTATTTTTTTTTAAAGTATGTCCATTCCTCTCTGGCCTTCCTCTCCATACTTAGGCAGGAACTTTAGCCAGCTAGTTAACGGATATTAATGGATAATGCCTATGTTGCAGACCCTGACCTGGGCCTTTAATGTATGCCTTTCGCTGTGCTGGCAAACTTTCACTCGGTTGCAAGTTTTGGGTTCAAGTTTCACTCTTTGGCTTCTGTCCTTCGTTTGGCTTAGTTTTGCCTCTGCTGTCACTGTTTTGTGTGACATTGGGCAAATCGCTATCTTTATTGATCTTTGGAAGGTTTTTCTGGAGCTAAGCAGGGATGGCTAATTAACTTGAAACGTTTTCTTATTAGCCTGAGCTATAAGATATGAGACCAAAACCAAAAAACAAAACTTGGACTACCTTTTAGGAGAACTAGGGTCTTAGGCTTGGCTCTGCCACTTGCCACTGTGTGAGCTTGGATAAGACACTTGACTCTTCTGGGTCCCAGCAGCTCGTCTGTAAAATGGACTAGATCCATCTTTAAAACAGTGTGGCTTTCTTCTAGCTCTGCGTGTGTCTTTGTGCTTTTGTATTGTGTTTCATATCAATCCAAATCTCTTTAAAAAATCCTTTCCTTCACACAGAATTAGAATTAATTGTTTCTAAGAGTAATTTTTCATGAAAATGAAATCAAAGTTTGCATGGTGCTTTGCCATGTACTAGGTACTTTTATACATTGTTGTTTGTATCCTCATCTCAGCTCTGAAATGGGCATTGACAGTTACCATATTTTCCAGCATATAAGACCCCCGACTTTTGAGAAGATTTTCCTGGGTTAAAAAGTCGTCTTATACGTCGGAAAATACGGTAGTTTGACTATTCCCATCTTATGGCTGGGAAAACTGAGGCTCATAGTTTGATGGATATACAAAGGTAATGAGTATTTGATAATAAACCCATATTTTTATTTATTACTTTGGGTTTTTGGAAGTAATTTTTTTTATCCTCACCCATGGATATATATATGTTTGTTTGTTTGTTTTTTAATTTGAGAGAGAGCTACAAAGAGACATTGGTTCGTACGTGCCCCGACCAGGGATGGAACCCGAAACTTAGGTATGTGCCTTGACCAGGAATAGAACCTGCAACCTTTTTGGCATAAGGGGTGCTGCTCCAACCAACTGAGCCACCCGTCAGGGCAGAAGTAATTTTCAATTTTTAATCAAAGAGTACTAGAAGTCTTATAATAAAATGCTATATTTTTAACCCTCTTCCCTACACCTTTAACTTTTTTCTTCAGTATGGTATAGTTATACTGCTATTTCTGGATTTGACAGTTTTGGACATGCAATTACTTCTTATTAAGGAATTGAGAATTTATTAGTTTTATCCCTCTCCTATTTTTTAAAAATATATTTTTATTGATTTCAGAGAGGAAGGGAGAGGAAGAGAGAGATAGAAACATCAATGATGAGAGAGAATCATTGATTGGCTGCCTCCTGCACACCCAACTGGGGATTAAGCCCACAACCCAGGCATGTGCCCTTGACCGGAATTGAACCGGGGACCCTTCAGTCCACAGTACGATGCTCTATCCACTGAGCCAAACCAGCCAGGGCCCTCTCCAATTTTTTTAATAGAGACATATTATAAATTTTTGGTTAAATCAATAGTGTTTATATTATTATGATGTGTAAATATTACTGCTAATCCATCTTGTACAGGTTTCTTTTGTCTTTTTTTGTAGTCAACAATTGCTTCATTTTGTTCATTTACTTAGATTTCCATGTGCTTATTCTATTTTCCTTCCAAATACTAGTAATATTTTTTCCAAAAGCTCAAACAGTTCCAAGCACTCATGTTCACTGTTTCCTAGATAATTCTCTCCCCAGTCCTCTGGGGAACTGGTTGGACTTCCAGGTAGGACTGGTTGCTCTGTTGGCTTAGGGCACAGTTGTCTGTTGTCCTAGGATATCTCTTCACAATTCTCTTACATCTTTTCTCCCTTTATTCCATTTTCCAGGCGTTTCCTTAAAGAAGAAATAAATTTTTATGAATGTTGTGTGACTGAAATTATCACACAAAATGTCTGTGTGTCTTTATTTTCATACTTGAGTGATAGCTTGGCTGTGTATAGAATTCTATGTTGAAAATAATTTCCCTTATATCTCTACTTACTTTTAGCATCTAGATTTGCTATTGATAATTTTAATATTATTCTTACTTCCAATCTATTGCATTTGTCCCTTTTCATCCCTCTATTCTTGAGCTTTTTTTTTTTTTTTTTTTTTTTTTTTTTTTTAATTCAGTGTTTTAGGCTGCAGTGGGTCCTTCATCTGGAGGCCAGTTCAGTTCTGGGAAATTCTCTGATGTTGAAGAAATTGATACAAACCAATATTGTCTGCTCCTACAAAGGAGTTGTGCATTAATGTACTATCACATTATCAAATGTATACATTTTATAAATGCTTAATTTAAAATAGTGTCTATTATGCACAATCATTAATGACTCTTCTTATTATCTTAAAATTTCCCTCCTTAATAAGAGGAGAAACTTTTTGTTTTTTCATTCTAATTTCTAGATTTCCTAGACTTTATTTTCCAAAAATTTTCAATGGATTTTAATTTTGTTGACCCTCCTTTTGCAGGGGGGGTTGGGGGGGGATTTTTTTTTTTAAAAGAAGAGTATCTAGTTCTTGTTTCACAGTTGCAAACTCTTCATCAGTTGACTGTATTTTCTCTAATTCTTTTTCTCTGTATTTGTTTCTATCTTTTATGTCTAATGAACATTTACTATTTGTATTTAAGAGGGAGTCATAAAAAATGATTGGGTGAGGCTTATTGACTGGCAGGCTGATCCTGCGGTCATGCATTTGGTTGGAGACTCTAAATAAGAGTCTTTTCTCTTGGACTATTTAATTTTGCAGATAAGTGTCTTTCAGTTTTCTGCCTGGTTTTTTTTTTTTTTAGTTGGCTGTAGGTATTCTGGGAATAAATAGTAAAAAGGGACAGGGAAATCTTACCATTCGATATATAGATTTTTCTCTTAATCTCTTCATTTTCAGCTGTGTACCTCATTCCTTTCTTCTATTACGCCCAGTGCTCTAAGTCTGGAGACTCTCTGATTCCATTTCTCAACAGATTAAACCAACAGGGTAGGGTCTGGAGCAATCTTTAGCTACTTGGGGTAAAAAAGGGGGCTGTGGGTCCTTATATTGCTCTCAACCATTCTCCTTGTGTTCATGTTAGAGTCCCACCTCTACTCTCCATGGAATCTCTTGCCTCTGAGTCCTGAGGTTTCCTGGACTGTTCAGGAGAAACAGGCTGGTTATTGTTATTCATTTGTGCAAGCATGCATATGTTAGTTACCATGTCTCCGTTTACTTTCCTCCTTCCAACCCATTGACTCGACTTTTCCAAAGGCATTGACCCTTCTCACCTACTAGTTGGTGCTTTCCTCATTTTCTTTGTCATTGTGAGTTTATGCTTTGAAAAATTAAAAAAAAATTATTTCCTGTCATTTTAGTAGAGTTTAGAACAGGTCCATGCACATACTTAATCCACTGTGTTTAGCAGGAAGTCCTAGCTCATATTTTTATTGAATTAATTGTCACAAAAGTCAAATTTCTGTAATTGACTACTAGTGACCAACTGTTTGTGTGTTTGTTTGTTTATTTATTTATTTATTTTTGTAACAAGTTTGAATATTTAGGATGAAAAGTTTAAGGATGCTCATTTTATTTCCCACTTAAAAAATATATTAGCCCAGCATAGTGAATTTGGACTCTTTGGATTTATTTCCTTGGATTTACTTATAACAATATGTTTGAAATGTGTTAAGTAGAAAAATTGGCAGGACCAGAGTGTATGTGTGTTTGCAAGTGCGACAGCAGGATAAATCAGTAGAACGAAAGAATGAATCAGAAGGAAAGAAAAAGCAGCATCAGATTTGGAGTGGGAGGGAGGGTGGTGTTTCAGATATCACCATATAAACATTTTTAATACCATCGATAATTTCTTAATGAGCATCTAAAGATGACTTTTTCTTTACTGTGTCATCTCACAGACTATTCATGCTCTCAAAATACTTCCTTTAACTGCAAGCTTGCAATATCTTGGCTGCTTTCAGAAGCCTCATGTAAGTCACACGGTGAACAAATAACCAGAGTAGAGATCATTTTTCATTTAAACAACTGAGGAGGGATGCTTTGGTTTATTGATCCCAATAGAATCTTTTACTTTTTCAGTAGCAATCAAGAGATCAGTGGACCTACCATTTCTCTTCTTAAAAAAAAAAAAAATCACTTGAATTTCCTTCAAATAACTTGTGAAGTGTTAGATTTTTGCCCATCATATTGTAGTACCATTGTTAAGTGGTAGAATGGAAATAAAACACACTCCCCAAAATAGCTACAGGTCCTGACATAAGGCTAGCTGTGGAGAAAACAAATATACTTTTCTTACCATTCCCCTTGGAGACATTTGAACAGGTAATTTTGATCCTAACAGTTTCATTCTACTTTTGGAAAACTGACTTCCCCCCTCACCGTCTTTGGAGTAAATTTTCACATTTCTGCTGGATTTATGAGTGCTATTACCAATACTATGAATTATTGTAGTGTCATCTAGCACTGCTAGGATGCTGACTCTACTTCTTTAGAAAAAAAAGAGACAATATAATGTTGGAGTTTTAAAATTTCTTGATCATATAAGATAGGGAAACATCAGTCAAGATTCTAGGTGAGCTTTATCACTGAGTTTTTGTGCGACCGCTGTAAATCATTTAAGTTTTCTGTGTCTACCTCTGTAAAACATGTGACACTCCCATGTAGAAGGAACTTGCAATCTAGTGAGCCTCAGAAAAGATAAGCCTATCCAGGGGTATGACTCAAGTTGTATTCATCTTTGTTTTCTCTTGCTTACATTTGTAATGGTTCCTCAGTAAATGTTGACTAAAAGAATTTCAAAGAGAAGTAGGACACAGGTCAAGTGGAAACCCTGTGAGATCCTAATGAGAGTAATTTTGTATAAATTTAATACGGTCAACTTGATTCTAAATATGCTGAGAGGAGGCCTGTGGGGCTGCATGTTCTTCAATGTAACACGAAGTACTGAGCTGCTTATAGTGGTTACAAGATTCAGAGATAGGTCTGAATGGGCAGATCCTTAGCTGGAATATGGGCTGCAGTCAGTACGTGGCTGAGCAGTGATCTCGCTTGTTAAAGGGGCTGCACTGTGCCATTTGAATTGCCTTCACACTCAGTGATGTTTTTAAGGGCTTGGATACTTTCCACATGCCTGAAAGCAACTCTACAGTAGATGTGAGAAAGACGTGACTGCCTTTAAACTTTGGCTGGCACGGGGGAAGAATGGAGAAGGCAGCAGAGATTGTGTATGTATGGCTAATACTAGAAAGAGTTCTAGGTAAGTCATGGAAATTAAAAGGTGTGATCCAAGAGAACATCCTGTTTTTATTTTTTTTCCTTATTTTTTTTAAAAAATGTATTTTTATTGATTTCAGAGAGGAAGGGAGAGGGAGAGATAGAAACATCAGTGATGAGAGAGAATCATTGATCGGCTGCTTCCTGCACACCCCACGTGGGGGATTGAGTGGATTGAGCCCTGAGGGGAATGGAAGGGGGACCTCCTGGTTCATATGTCGATGCTCAACCACTGAACCACACCAGCCGGGCCTTATAATGAAGAATGTTCTCTTCCCTTCTTCCCCTATCCCGAGTAGTCTCAAAGGATCATCTTTTTGTAGAAAATATGTGGAAGGAAGAAGGGGCTGTCCTAAGTTTTAAGGTTTGAGGATGATATATCAAATATTGGTTTTATGGGAGAACTGTGATTTTTCTTGTTGTTCTATAAATAAAAATCATGGGTTTTCTTTTTTCTACTTTCCAAGGAGCCACCTCTTTATGGACCTTTGTTTTCTTCAAGTCACTGCCGAAGTATTTTCAAATCAAGCCAACACTTGAATTTATTCAAAGCATCTGCTGATAGAAACAGCCTGGTAAATGCTGGGAAAAAGTATGGAAGTCAGAGCACTTGTGTTGCAAGCTTGGTTCGCTGCTTTCTCCGCATTTGCCATTGAGAAATCTTTCAACCTTGCCGAGTCTCTAGGCTCATCTGTGAAATGGGGTTAATGGCGGATTTCATCTGCAGAGTGGGGATAATAGAGATTAAAAGTGATGACGCGGGCACATTATGCCCCACATAAACACGCGTTGAATCTTAACAATAATATTATGACTGTGTGGTCACAACTAAAAGTTTTCTCCATTTGCTGTCAGAAATGCCTTTGGCGGGTTCCAAATTCCTCTTCGTCCTCCTGCTCTTCTTTGGAGGGGATCCAGTAACCTTGCTGAAACGCTGCAGTCCGTAGTGGGGCTCTTTCTCAAGGGTTCCGATAGCCTGTGCGGAGAAGGCACAGAAGTACAAAGCAAACATGTCAGCATGTGCCATCAAATCTTGGAAAGTCATCTGAAGGAGGGAAGACTGCCGCTTTGGAAGGAAAACGGCTCATTTGGGGCATCCTTTCTACTCTTCTTAAAAAAAAAAAAAAAACAACCAAAAAAAAAAGCCACGATGTTGCAATATTTTTCAAGGCAAAACACTGTCCCAGATGGAGGAGGAAACACTGAGGAGCAGAAAAGGCGATACCTGGGATTCCGAGGCGACGTTGGCAAGGCGGGGGGAGGGGGCGCTGAACCGCGCGGATCTTGGATGGGGGCGCGGGGGGGGTGTCATTATCTCGGTGGAGGACATTGCTCCCCTTTGGGGAGGTCCCTCCGCGGACCTGGCTCCGCGGTCCTCCAGTCCCCGATCCCAGCCCCTCCCAGCCCTTGCGGACCCCACAACGCGCTGCACACGCTCAGCTCTTTGTGTGCGGTTGGAGTTTTTTTTTTAAGAAAACACAAACAAATACAAAAGCGAAGAAGTGAAAAAGAAAGCGGCCGGAGGATGGGGTGGAGGAAGGGGAAGCGCCGGGGAAAAGGCGCCGCACTTTTGCAGCTGCAGACGGCGGGCGCGTAGGGCTTCTTTTCTGCTGAAGCTGCAAGCTGGTCCCGAGCTGATCCTTCGTGTGTGTGGGGGGCGAGGGGGGCGCGAGGGGCGAGGGGGGCCGGGCTCCCCGGCGCGCGGCGGGCCAGGGCACCGCGGGCACGCGGCTCACACCTGGGGGGCCACTCACCCTCCGGCTCCCGGGTCGGGCGGGTGGGGGCGCGCACGGGGGAGTCCCGGATCCTCGTGAAGGCGGGGCGAGACCACGGCGCCGGGCCTGTGGGGGTGAGCGTGGGCAGGCGACAGGCCGGGGGGCGGCGGTCCCGCGCCCTGCGGGCTCCAGTTGCAGCGCTCGTGGCTGCCTAGGGACACGAGAGAGGAAATGGCTGCCGGGGGGCCATCGGCCGCCCGCCGGGAGGTGCGAGGCTGACTCCCCGCTTCCCGAACCCCCCTCGCTGCTTTGGACGCGCCCACCTCGGGGCTCCAGGGGCCCCGCCCTGCCTGGCGCACGGGGCTCGGAGCGGAGGCAGTTGGCGCGAGCCACGGGCGAGGCGGGGCCGCGCGCGCGGGGTCCCCTCCCCCCCGCAGGTCCCCCTCCTGCAGGTCCCCTCCGGAGCGCCCCGCGCAGCCTGCACCGCCGGCTCCCCGCCTCCGGCCCGGCTCGGGGCGCCTCGGCGGAGGGCTCGGCCCGCTGAGGACAAGGTCAGGAGCCGGAGAGGCGATGCCCGAGCGCGACTGGAAGGCGCCGAGCGGAGGCGACCGCGGCGGGGATCTGTCCCTCCAGCCGGGGGAGCGGGACCGGGGCCGGCGCCGGTGAAGAGCCGCCGGAGGGGCCAGGTTTCCTCCGGGCGGATTGCCCTCCGGAGCATCCCTGTCCGCGGCCGCGAGCGCAGCCCCCCGCCGGGCAGGGGCGCCGAGGACCATGGAGCCGGGACCCCCGGCCCGCGCCGGCCCCCCGCCGCCGGCGCCCGCGGGGCCCGGGAGGGCGCGGGCGGCGGGCGGCGGCGGCGGGGGCGCCTCCTCCGGGCTGCTGGCCGGGAGCAGCTGGCTGCTGAGCTATGGCTTCCTCTACCTGGCGCTCTACGCGCAGGTGTCCCAGTCCAAGCCGTGCGAGAGGACCGGCTCCTGCTTCTCCGGCCGCTGTGTCAACGCCACCTGCCTCTGCGACCCGGGCTGGGTGGGGGACCGGTGCCAGCACTGCCAGGGCAGGTTCAAGTAAGTGCCTCGCGGGACTCCGAGCCTCCGCCCTGCCCCTCGCCCGTCGCGCCCCCCCCCCCCCCCCGTCCCCCTCGGCTGCGGCCTGGGGGGTCCCCCCGGGCCGGGAGCGGACCCGCCGCCCCCTCCAGGCCCCGCGCGGAGCACTGACCCGCTCTGGACGCCCAGCTTTCCCGAAGGTCCAGATGTCCGCAGCGACTTCTGGGCCCCCGCTTATCAGCGTTTCCACACTCGGTGACAGTGCCAAACACCATTTTGTTAGGACACACACACATTTTTTTTTAAAAATCAGAAATTATGCAAGTAACTCATGAAGTACTTGAGCATCGTGGAACACGCCAGCCATACAGAAGTGGGAAGGTTACAAGTTAGGGTCTCCCAGGACCTGCCCCTCCCTCCCTCCTATCGCAGTGTTCTCTCTGGAGGTAACCACTGCGAATATTTTATTTAGTAATAATAATAGTGGCTCTAAGGAGAGTTTAGGATGGGCTCACTATCTGCCAAACACCGGTTCTAAGCGCCTAGCGTGGATGAGCTTAGTTGTTCCTCACCAGCAGCTCAGTGAGTTTCTAGAAACAGAATGGACCTGCAGAGAGGAATCAGGGCAGTGAGTGTCATTTGCCCCAGATGACACAGGAGGAGGGCCGATTCGCGATTGCAAACCGGCCAACTTAACTCTAGAATGTTTACTGTGAGCCAGTCCACTATGTTGAATTTGCTAGGACACTCTTACATGGAGAAACGAGAGTGATTTTTGGTTAGCTAGAAGAATGCAATGCCCGGGCTTTTTAATGTGGTGATGATAACGGGGTTTCCTAACTGGTTATTTCCCCGTCAGCTGTTGTATGGGAGCATTTGGTTTTTCTTTCTTTTTCTTTTCCCCCAGATATTTTTTATTGATTTCAGAAAGGAAGGGAGAGGGAGAGGGAGAGAGATAGAAACATCAGTGATGAGAGAGAATCGTTGATTGGCTGCCTCCTGCACGCCCCCTAATTGGGATTGAGCCCACAATTTGGGCATATGCCCTGACTGGGAATCGAACTGTGACCTCCTGGTTCATAGTTCGATGCTCAACCACTGTCACTGGTCAGGTGGCTTTCGTTTTTCTGAAACTCAAGGCCCTAGGAATTTGCATTAAAACAGTAAAGATGCTTTCTCCCTGTTGGATGATATTTATTGCATTCCTGCCTGATATGAAAAGAAATGGGTGAATGTGGGGGAGCAGAAAATAAGATAGTTAAGGCCATTAGGGTTGCTGTTAAGTCATTGCAGTTAAGTCATTGAGTAAGTCCTCTTCTTAGCCTTCTAGATATTTAACATGAAGTTTTCTGCCTGGTTTATGGCTCTGAAATTACTTTATGTAGATTACTAATATTTATTGTTAGGATGATAGCACAACCTAAGTGAAATGTCTCTTAGGCTGTAAGACAAAGGTAAGAATATGGTTCACCTTGTTAATTATAGGAAAGTTTCCTGGGAGTTCTAAACCCAGTATATTTTTCTTATTTATTTTTTCACTGTTGCTGATTAAAACAATGCCCCTAATACTCAATGTAAAAATGTGTTATTTTTAAATAGTGCTTTTTAATTTTAGGTAGATCCTACTGTTTAATTTATGACAGGCTTTTGGAAGTGAAATCTCAAAATGAAATTTCATGAAATTCATGTGTAGCAATAGGTTGAAATGTTTCCCAGTTTCACAAATTAGTATAGTACTACTAGAGGCTTGGTGCATGAAATTTGTGCGTGGGGGTGAGGGGAGGGGGCTCAGCCCCGCCTGTGCCCTCTCACAGTCTGGGAGCCCCTCAATTGATAGCCCCACAGAGGGAGGTCCCGCCCACCCACCGCAGCCCACCGGTTGGTGGCCTGGGCCTCCCTCTTTGGGGTGATGGCAGCACCCCCCACCCCCCCCACAGCAAGACGACCATGCTATGACACGCACTGGCATCGGGCCAGCCAATCGCATCTCACCTGCCTTGGCTGGCCCGATGCCAGTGCGTGTCATAGCATGGTCGTCTTGCTGTTAAGCCGTTCGGTCATTTGCATATTACGCTTTTATTATTATAGATACTTTAAAAAAATACACTTCTTTGTCTGACCAGTGTGGCTCAGTGGTTGAGTGTTCAATTACCATTCAGGCACATGCTCAGGTTGTGGGCTTGATCCCCAGTGTGGGGCGTGTAGGAGGCAACTGATCAATGATTCTCTTTCATCACCGATGCTTCTCTCTCTCTCTCCTTCTCCCTTCCTCTCTGAAATCAACAAAAAATACATTAAAAAATAAAATAAAAAATACACTTTTTTTTTTAAACTTGGGAGAGAGGATAATTTAAAGTTTAAAAAAGAGTTTCAAGATGAGGAAAGGTATACTGAAGTGTGCTTATTAGTTAGCCTTTTTTACTTAAGTGTTCTTAAACTTTTGTTCTGACTATAGTAGCCAGTCTCTTTATCTAACAGGAGAGATTTTGAACATACGAACTGGGAGCCAGCAATGAAAAAAGACATCCATTTTTTTTTTTTTTACATCTTTTTGTACATAAATAGGAAGATTGCCTGATTCCTATGTAATTCAGGGATATTGGCCTTTGTGTGGGCGGATTCGCTCCATCTGTCTAAGGATAAAATTGCTACTGTCCTGGGAAGCGCCTATCTACAGTTTATAGTATTGGACTCATGAATCAGCTAGATCAGCAGCCTGTAGCCTCACCAGCAGATGTTGTCCCACCAGCAGATGCTGTCACAGTAGGAAAGATCGCAGATCAAGTTAAAGCGAGCTTAAATAACAGAGATGGTGTCCATAAGCACAGTCCATTAGTGAGTAAAACAGGAATAGCTTTTTCAATATAGATACAGGCAACCATAAACCCTGAACGAAGCATCGAATGTTCTTCATTTCCTTGGAAACTGTTCTATTGATAAGTAGAATACATTTCATTTCTCCGTGGAATACAAGCTATTAATTAGAGTAAATATAACTCTTAGGGGTAAAGAAAATGTGGTATTTAATATTAAAGGGAAGACTCAAGTTAGAAGAAAAGAATTCTTCCTGGTAAAGGACATGTGAAGCTAAGAAAGGTTTATTTGAGGATGGTGGCTTGAAGTAATAACACAGTGGGAAAGACTTTAACTGGAAATTCTCACTTCATTAATTATCCTGAAAGTCTTTTACTAAACTGGAGGATAGCAACCCAAACAAACAGACATCAGAAGTGATCAGTCTTGGTAAGCAGGTGTCAAAATTAATTGGCTGGTTCCATGGTAACTTCGCCTTTCCCCCCCTACGGTAGGGATTTGACTAAGGAAGAAGTGTTCTTCAAATGCTTCTTTAGAATGGAAGACTGATGGTTGGGGGAGAAATGCAGAAGCAAATGTGATATCAAAAGTGGTACTCCAGTTCCCTTAGCATTGATTCCAGTCTTCTGTCTGTTCCCACTTGAGAAGAATGAAACACTCAGAATTATAAGCCATTCCTCACATAGGTAAAACAAAATGAACATTGATCTGCAGCTTCAGCAAACCTGGAAGATTTAGGACTGAGAACCAGAAAGGATGATGGCAATTTGAAATACAGTAATCAAGGATACGATATATGCTAATTCAAATTGTATTTACTTGAGTAGCTTAGTATATCAGGCTAGAAAACATTTTGCTATAAAATCCACTGGAATAAACAGCATTCTCTTTTAGAAGCTGGTTGTTTAGAATTATTTTTGTAGAGTAGTTGAGGTTTATATTTATATAAATTTATATTCTGTGTTTCAACTTGCACATTTTCTTGCTAATGTGACTTAGGAACCTATGACTTGTGATTTCTCTTAGGCAAACAAAATAACCTAAATCAGTGATCGGCAAACCACGGCTCGCGAGCCACATGTGGCTCTTTGGCCCCTTGAATGTGGCTCTTCCACAAAATACCACGGCCTGGGCGAGTCTATTTTGAAGTGGCATTAGAAGAAGTTTAAGTTTAAAAAATTTGGCTCTCAAAAGAAATTTCAATTGTTGTACTGTTGATATTTGGCTCTGTTGACTAATGAGTTTGCCTACCACTGACCTAAATTAATGCTCTGAGTTTGGAAAAATATCTCATTGTGAATAATTTGCAAGTGTAACTTCATTATTAAAACATTTAGTGAACATTTTCTTAAAATCATCTCTTAAATCTTATTGCATGTTCACTGTATATAGATACTTTTTAAATCATAGGTTAGTCAAATATGGATACTGAATTTCACACATTTATAATGAAAGTATTTATGTCTAGAGACAACAAAACAAAGATATAATATTAGGAATGAGGTTGCTATTATAAGCAAAAAGAAGTAGGGTTAAAAGTATAAATGTTTTTCTTAAGCTACTTACATACACACATGTACCTTGGAATCCTTTTTATTAATGGTATGGAAACTATCAGTAACTATAAAGTTAAATAGAATATTTCCTGTTCCTAGGTCTTCTTTATTTCTAAATTATAATATGTAATTTATATTCATACATTTTTTGATTATTAAAAAGCATATAGTAGAATTTTTAAAATTGAGTTTTAGAGAGAGAGAGAGAGAGAGAGAGAGAGAGGGAGAGAGAGAAATGGAGAGGGAGAGAGAGAGAAACTTTGATGTGTGAGCAAAACAGCTTGAAACCTGGGCATGTGCCCTGTGCATGGGATGATGCCCAACCAACTGAGCCACACCAGCCTGGGCCACGTAGTAGAAATTTTAAAATAATTTAGATTGAGTGTTTCTAAGACCCTAAGTTGATAAAGTAAGCTACTTGCAGCATGGTTTCCAAGACCATGTGCTGCATGCTTTGGCTCCTGTAACAGGTGAGACTCCGCTTTCCTTTTTCTCTGCGGTGGTCTTTCAGGTCCCTTGGGGGGCCCATTCTTTTTGAACCCTCTTTCCTGTCTGGTCTTTTTTGTGGCTGATTACTAACCATCCTGCAAATCTTAGCTTACACTAGTATCTATGGGAGGCTTTTCTGACTCCTCAAGCTATGTTACCCCATGTTATGTACCTTTATAGCACTATTGTTTCTCTTCAGTACGTTCAAATGAATTATTTAATTGCAATTGTAATTTTTTCCTTTAAATTATTTATAAGAGCTATTTGAGGTATAAGTGACATGCAGTAAACTGTATAATTTAAAAAGTTTTGACATGTGCCTCTGAAACTGTCACCACTATCAAGATTATAAAAATGCCCATTATACCCCAAATCCTCCCTTTCCTGCTGTTTCTCACCATCCCCAGGCAACTACTAAGCCTCTCTCTGTCACTATACTAGATTTGTTGGCATTTTCTAGGATTTTATACAAGTGGAATCATGCATTATGTATTCCCTTTTGTCTGGCTTCTTTCACACAGCATATTTATTTTGAGACTCATTAAAGGTGTACCATAATTTATTCCTTTTAATTCTTGAGTAGTATTCCAATGTGTGGATACACCACAGTTTGTTTATTATTCACCTGGTGATATTTCCAGTTTGGGGGCTATTATGTAGAAAGCTGCTCATAGTAGAAGTCTTTGTATGGACATAAGCTTTCATTTCTTTTGGGAAAATACCTCAGTGGAATGGCTGGATCATATGGTGGATACATGTTTAACTTCTTAACTAACGGACAAACTATTTTCAAAGGTAATTGTTTCATTTACATTTCCACCAGCAGTGCATGAATGTTCTAGTTAATTCGCATCCTCATCAGCACTAGGTATAGTCAGTCTTTTAAATTTCTGTGGCTCGAATAAGGATGTCGTGGTATCGCATTGTGGTTTTAATTTCACTTCCCTAGTGACTCCTGTTGAGCATCTTGTCATGTGCTTACCTGCCATCTGTAGATCTTTGCTGAGGTATCCGTTTAAATCTTTTGCACATTTTTCACATTTTTTCTTTTTACGAGTACTTTATCTATTCTGGATACTTTCTTATCAGATATGTCGTTGGGAAATATTTTCTCCCAGTCTGGGGCTTGTCTTTTCATTCTCTTAACAGTGTTTTCAAAGAAAAGAAGTTTTGAATTTGTCGAATTCCAGGTTATCATTTTTTTCTTTTATGGATTGTGTTAGAGCTAAGAAAACTTTGCCTGAAGCAAATATTTTCTTTTTCTAGAAGTTTTATAGTTTTAGATTTTATATTTAGAGTCCATGTTGAGTCAATTTCTGCATATGGTGAGAGGTATGGATCTCAATTCATTGTTTCTGCAAATAGGTATTAAATTGTTTCAGGACCTTTGTTGAAAAGACTATCTTTCTCTGCTAAAGTGGCTTTGTACCTTTGTTGAAATCAATTCCTCATACTAGTATATTTGTGTGTCTATTTCTGGACTCTGTTCCATTTATCTCTTTGTTTGTATGTCAGGACAGTAATATCTTGCCCTAGTTGGTTTAGCTCAGTGGAGAGAACGTTGGACCTGGATTTGATTCCAGTCAAGGGCACGTACCTTGGTTGCAGGCTTCTCCCCAGCCCGTGCCCTGGTCGGGGCACACGCAGGAGGCAATCAATCGAGGTGTTTCTCTCACATCGATATTTCTCTCCGTCTTTCCCGCTCTCTTCCACTTTCTCTAAAAATCAATGCAAAAGTATCCTCGGATGAGGATTAAAAAAAAAAAAAGACAATATCTTGGTTATTGTAGTTTTATAAGTCTTGAATTCTATTTCAGTTATTTTGGCTACTTAATTCCTTTGCATTCTCATATGAATTTCAAAATCAGCTTGTTAATTTCTAGAAAAACATTGCTGGGATTTCATTTGGGATTTTGTTGAATCCATAGATGAGTTTGAGGGATAGTTGACACCTTATCAATACTGAGTTTTCTGGCACATGAACATGGTATATCCAAGTTTTAGGTCTTCTTTAATTTCAGCAATATTTTAAAATATTCATTGAACAGGTCTTACAACTTTTTTTGTCAGATTTTCCCCTAAGCATTTCATATTTTTTGATGCTGTTGTAAATGATATGCATTTTTTTTTTTAGTTTCAATGTCTGTTTGTTGCTGTTACATGGAAATACAACTGATTTTTGTATATTAATATTGCATCCTTCAATCTTGTTGAACTCATTGTAGTAGATTTTTGTAGATACCTTATGATTTGGAGATAGATAATTATGTTGTCTGCAAATTAAGAGACCCTTAATCCTTTCTTTGTAATCTGGGTGCCTTTCATTTTTCTTGCCTTATTTCACTGGCTGGAACATCCATTACAATGATGTATACCACTGGTGAGAGTGGTCAACTGTGTCTTATTTCTGATATAAAGGGAAAATATTTAATCTCTGACCATAAAAAGTCAGTTATCTGTAAGTTTTTTATAAATCCTTTTGCCACATTGAGGAAGTTCCCTTCTCTTCCTAATTTGCTGGGTGTTTTATTAGAGACTAGAGGCCTGGTGCACGACATTCGTGCACTTGCGCGCGGGGGGGGGGGGGGGGTGTCCCTCAGACCAGCCTGCGCCCTCAGCCTGGCCTGTGCCCTCTCACAGTCTCCCCCTGGTGATCAGTGTGCTTCCACAGGGGGAGCGCCACTCAGCCAGAAGCCAGCTCCTGCATTGAGCATCAGCCCCTTGGTGGTCAGTGCACGTCATAGTGACCGGTTGTTCTGCCATTCGGTCAATTTGCATATTAGCCCTTTATTATATAGGATGAATATTGAATTTGTTAAACTTTTTGCATCTGTTAATATTGTATCTTGTTTTCTTTTTAATGCATGTTATTATGATATATTATTTAATTTTTGAATGTTATACCAACCTTAATTCCTGAGATGAATCCCAGATATTAGAAATATATGTTCATGAAGGAAATACCTTTGTCTAATTTTAGAGTCAGGGTAATGCTGGCCTCATAGAATGAGCTGGTTCTTTCCTGTTCAGTGTTCTGGAAGAGTTTATATAGAATTGGCATCATCTCTTCATTATGTGTTTGGTAGAATTCACCATTGAAGCCCTCAAGGCCTAGAATTTTCTTTAACTTCAAATTCAATTTATTTAATATAAATTCAATTTTTAAAATATATATAACTACAAGTTCAGTTTATTTAATATTTATAGCATATGGCATTTTCTTTGTGGGAAGGCTTGCAACTATGTAATAGGTGTATGGATATTCATTTTATCTTTTTTTTTTTTGAGTGAGTTTTGGTAGATTGTGTCTTACAGAGAATTTGTTCTTTTCATCTAAAAAGTTTTCAAACTTATGGGCATAAGATTGCCCATAATATTTCCTTATTATTCTTACAAAGTCTGTGGGGTCTTTAGTGATATTTCTTCTTTCATTTCTGATATTGATAGTTTATGTTTTTTCTTTCTTGCTTAGTCTGGCTGGGCATTTATTAATGTTATTGATTTTTTTCAAAGAATATGTGTTTGGCTTCATTGATTCCTGCTATTTTTTGTTGTTGAAGTTTTCAGTTTCATTGATTGCTACTTCCTTTGGTTTTGATGTGCTTTTCTTAATCTAGTTTCTTAAGTTGAAAAGCTTAGGGAATTAATTTGAGATGTTTCCTCCCTTTCCAGTTAGGAGGATGAAGGGAGCTGAGGATGCTGTCATTTGCTTAGTGCAGGGCCGGAATGGCCCACCCCACGGTCGGCAGCGGCTGCACTCCCAGTGATGCGGGCCAGGGGTGCTTCCTTTTTGCTGATATTCCCTGAGTGCAAGCAGGAATGGTTGAAGGGACTTCACCTTCACCTTCTTCTACAGCAGGGAACGGGAGATACCGATTATTTCTCAGGTAAAACATAAGCATTTAGAAAATAAAAGCACTGTGTAAGTTAGAAAATTTCAAGTAGATTCCCCCTGTCTCATAAAAATAGAAAATTTAAGAGCATTGTCCATGTTTTGGTGTGTTAAATTTAATCCCAAGCTTCCTTTGTATTTAAATATATATATATATATATATATTTTTTTTTAAAGTACATTTTTATTGATTTTAGAGAGGAAGGGAGAGGGAGAGAGAGAGAGAAACATCTATGGTGAGAGAGAGAATTATCCTGCAACCTGGCATGTGCCCTTGACAGGAATTGAAGCCAGGACCCCCTCAGTCTGCAGGCTGATGCTCTATCCACTGAGCCAAACTGGCTAGGGCTAAAAATTTTTTTCTTTTTTTTTTTTTTTCTTTGAGAGTAAGGAAGGGAGAGGGAGAGACAGAGAAACATCCATGTGAGAGCGCAACATGGATCTGCTGCCTCCTGCATGCCTCCTACCCAGGATTGAGCCCTCAATCCAGGCATGTGCTCTGACCGGGAATCAAACCAGCGACTTTCGGTGTACAGGAGGATGCTCTACCAACTGAGCGACACCGTTCAGGGCCGTTGGTATTTTTTTTTACAATATAATTACACTGATAATGAAATTTTTTTTCTAGAAATTAGAATTTATTCTATTTCATGTAAGAATAATATTAATGACACTGAAACTAGTATATCAAAACTTAAATTTTGAGTTGAGAGGAAAAGTAGTATAATGTGGTGGACTAAAGCTTTTACATATATTGCCTTTTCTCACTGCTGATGAAAATCTTATGAGGAAGATACTGCTGTTCTCATCTCACAGTGGGAAGAGAGAAGGAAAGGCCTGACGCAGTTATTTATGCAGCGTCTGATGGCTGCTAAGTGACAGTGAGTTGTCAAGTCATGTCTGTCTCGCCCTTTTCCGTAGCAGCCATCTTTTCTCTTCAATGCGAGGTTTCTTCTTAATGCTGCTCTCATACTCGTATGCATTTCCAGATAGCATCGGGGTTACTTAAGAGAATGAGTTTAGGTACCAAACTGAGAGGGGTTTGAGATCTCTTTCTGCCATTGTGCCATGAACTCTAGATGGATTTGTTTTGCTGCTTTACTGAACACTTGATAACTTTTATCTCACTTCATTTTTAAAACAATCCTATGACATAAGTACTATTGTTATAACTGTCTTACACACAAGGAAACTGAGGCTTAGGGAGGCTGACTAACATGCCCACGAAGTGACCAAGGTCAGCTGAGAGGCTTGCAGCTCTTCCACAGTTTTGTCTTTACTTTCAGTTTCTCAGTCGTGCCTTTTTTATTCTTCAGCGAAAAAGAATATTCTAGAGTTCTTACATGTCCTTCACAAGGTTAATAGGAATGGGTGCATTTTACAGTACACAAAGATACCGAAAGGAAAGTCCTCCCTCGCTTATCAAACAGTTCTCTGTGATGTAGCATTATTGTACTTGTCCCCAAGCATATTATTTGAATGTATAATATAACTTTTTAAAAATATATTTTTATTATTGATTTTAGAGAGGAAGGGAGAGGGAGAGGGAGAGAAATATCAGTGATGAGAGACTCGTTGATTGGCTGCCTCCTGCATGCCCCCCACTGGGGATCAAGCCTGCAATCCAGGCGTGCGCCTTGAACGGGGATTGAACCGTGACCTAGTTCATAGGTCGACGCTCAACCACTGAGCCACGCTGGCCGGGCTAACAGTTATTTTTAATGTCAGGTTCCTGGGTGGGTTGTGAGTAGTTGGTGAATCCTCAGATTTGTATATGAATTATTATTTATGTGAATTTTTGTAGGCAGGAAGGTATAGTTTTTAAGAGATTCTCAAAAAGTGATCTCATATCCCAACATGGTAAGAATCACTGTATTACAGGAATGCAAACTAAATAATGGTCACTGTGTATGTACAATTAAAAAAATGGGACCAGGTGGACAGAGAATGCAGAATTGGGAGAGGGGATGCAGAATATACTGTGAAGGAAATGACCAAATGCCAGCTCAGTGTGCAGACAGGGAAAAGTTATTACCAATGATATAATCCAGAGATCCTCTTTATCCATTTTGTTTAAAAAGAAATCAATAAACTGTTAAATAATATTTTAATTAAGAGCATGGTTTTAGTCCAGCCAGAGTGGCTCAGTGGTTGAGCATCGGCTTATGGACCAGGAGGTCACGGTTCGAGTCCCTATCAGGGCACATGCCCGGGTTGTGGGCTGGATCCCCAGTTTGGGGTGTGCAGGAGGCAGCCAATCAGTGATGTTGTCTCCTCATTGATGTTTCGCTCTCCCTCTCCCTCTCCCTTCCTCTCTGAAATCAATAAAATATATTAAAAAAAAGAACACTTTTAAAACAGACCTCCATGTGAGGCTGGTGTACAGCGGCAGCCCTGAGTGGACCTGACTGTTCCTCGTTGAGTGGTTATGCCAGCACAAAAAATAGTCATTGATACACAGGATTTACTGCTTCAGAGACTTTGTAATAATAAAACTAGTGAGTTTTCTTATTTTTTATAATGTCTTGATCAAATTTTGTATTCATAGTCAGGATAGAGAACAGCACTTCCACTGATCTAATTTAGCTCTGCTTAATGTTTGCGCTGGTTTCCTGCATATGGCAGCGGCCACTCCTATGATACAAACAGCCCAGCATGCTTGTTTGAGCAGGGATTCTAGACTGGGCAGTTACAGCTAGATGAGACATTGACAAGGCATATGGGCATGTGGCAGGCATCTAGACAGGGACTGGCAAACTTTTCCTGTGAAGGGCCAGATAGTAGGTATTTTAGGCTTTGCAGGCCAGATGGTCTCTGTTGCTACTACTCAGCTCTGTTCTTATAGCATGTTAGCAATCTTAGGCACATGTAAACAAATGCGTGTTCCAGTAAGTCTTCATTTACACAGAGAGGCAGTAGGCCAGTCGTTTATGCAGTCCTGATCTAGAATCACATGCCAGGATGGTTCCCAATTGAGGACAGGAGTGCTACAAGATTAAAAAAAGAATAAGTTGGTTTGAAACTTATGATGCATTGTAGAAGCAACATTAGAAATAGTTGTTATGTAGGAGGCCTATTTTACATTTTAGGTAGCTGAACTCTATGCTACCTCATTTCTGGAGACCTCTACACCGTTGGAATGCGAGGGTATTAGGAGTAGAAGGTAAGGAAAGGTTGAAAACCAGGTGTTTGTCATGTTGGAGTGGAAGACTTCTGAATTTGAGAAGAGCCGCTCCAGATTGTGAAGATGCCCAAAATGTGCCTGCCGTGGGAGTGCTTGGTTCAGGTGGCATGGAGGTGAAGGGTGCGGGTGTTGAAGAAGAGGTCAGGACACCACGAAGGGAGAATTGTTCTTATTGTGGAAGTGGCAGGGGCTTTCCCCTCTTACTCCTGTCTCCGGGTAGTGAGAAAGAATTTCCCATTCTTTTCATCTTGGTTTGTATCAGCCCTCTCCCCTCGCTCCCCCTCCCCCGCCCCCATGTTTCCAGGAGAGGCAAGGGCCGAGGGGAAACCTCTTTGTGGTAAGTGGAGGCAAAGGTAGGCTCTTGGTAGGGGCTTTAGGTTAGGGATGGGGGGGTGGTAAAGGTTGAGAAGGAATTGGGGGGCTGTGGTGAGTAGAGTTTTTTTTTTTGAGTCTGTATACTTGTTGCTCCGAAGTTGGAGAGAATGGGACAGAGTGGGTAGTTTCATATGCTCATCCTGTTGTGTAGCCTAGGTGGGGAAGCATAATACTTGCTTCACATCATCTCTTATAGGAGGGAGATGAGTTATAGAGGTAGCTTCTAGTGTATATATGTTTCTTTGGAGGAGGGAAGATACATTTTATTTATTTTAAAATTGTATTTATTAAATTGATTGGGGTCACATTGGTCAATATGAACATATTGGTTTCATGTGTGGGTTTCTATGTTACAAGATCTATATATTGCCCTTCAAATCTTCTCCTGTCACCTTATATTAGGAACCCCCCCCCCCCCCCCCCCGCCTTCCCTTTGGCAACCACTGCTGTTTGTGTTTATAAGTTTCAGTTTTATATCCCACACTAGAGGCCGATGCAGGAAATTCTTGCAAGGGTAGGCTTTTGCAGCATTGGCCCTCGCAGCCGCCCCAGCTGCTGCCTCGGTCCTCGCAGCCCCTGCTTCATCCGGAAGGTCGTCTGGAAGGTCATCCAGACGGTCGTTCGGCTGATTTGCATATTATGCTTCTATTATTATAGATATGCGTGAAATCATATGGTTCTTAGCTTTTTCTATTTGACTTATTTCACTTAGCATAACTTTCTCAAGGTCCATCCATGTTGTTGCAAATGGTGCTATTTCATCCTTTCTTAGGACTGAATAGTATTCCATTGTATATATGTACCACATCGGGAAGATATGTTTTAAACTAAGAGTAAGGAGTTGAGAAGCATTGAACAGGACTGGGTCAGTTTGAGAAGGTATGGTGATAGAGAAATAGAGGGTACTTTGGGTGTAGAGAGAAGAGGCAATTTATTCCTATACAGTTGGGAGGTGTATTCCCTACGAGGAAAATGGATTATATTATAGGTGGTATTTGCAAAGCAGGGCTGCCTGTTCTTAAATTTCCAGATAAAAAGAGCTATATATTTCATAATTGTATTACGGTGCTTTTCGAATATGTCATAGTGATATTCTTGCATCACAGAAGCTGAAATAGAAGTAGCCATGTAGGGTTATGGAACAAATTAGACATTTAAAAATATTAATTTCCTGAGACTCTAGACTCTAAACTCTAATAATCCGGTGCACGATTATTACACACAATCTTAATTTATGACTGATAATTTGTATCTTTAGGTTCAGCCAGAATTTGGAACTTTTTGTAATTTAAATAAGCACTATTTTGCTTTTAAGGTTTGTTGCCACTGTAAGTTAGAAACTTAGGGAGGATTTCTTTCTTTAAAAAAATATTTTGTTGATTTCAGAAAGAAAGGGAGAGGGAGAGATAGAGAAACATTAGCGATGAGAGAGAATCATTGATTGGCTGCCTTCTGCACAACCTCCTACTGGGGATCAAGCCTGCAGCCGTGGCATGTGCCTAACCAGGAATGGAACTACTACTTCCTGGTTCCTAGGTCGATGCTCAACCACTGAGCCATGCCGGCCAGGCAGAAGAAGGATTTCTTAATGGAGTCTCCTTAGGGATCTATGCTTAGGCTTACATACAGAGGAAACTTTTATACAAGAGTCTCCTGTGTGTTACCTTGCTTTTTGAGAGAATGGAAGTAATATTGACTTTGAGGTTGTGATAAGAACATTTCTAAATCTTTATTGATATTCTTTATTTGTTGAGATGTCATTTTGCTGGTTTCCTTTAGCTCTGTAGCCTATTGAAAACAGTTGAATTAGTCAAGCACATCCAGTGTCTGCGTTTCCTCAGGGACAGTTTCTGTTAGCTTCTCTGAATGGACCATACTTTCTTGTTTCTTTGCATGCTTTGTAATTTTTTGTTGTTGGAGACTGGACATTTTATTATTATAATACTAGAGGCCCGATGCACGAACTTCTTGCAAGGGGCTTGGCCCTCGGAGCCCCTTGCATCCCAAGCCGGCCCTCGCAGCATAGCCCCTCGCAGCCCCTCGCAACCTGGTTCTGCCCGGAAGGTTGTCCAGATGGTCAGACGTTCTGCTCTTTGGTCTGATTAGCATATTAGCTCTTTATTATATAGGACTAGAGGCCCGGTGCACGAAATTCGTGCATGGTGTGTGTGTGTGTGTGTGTGTGTGTGTGTGTGTGTGTGTCCCTCAGCCCAGCCTGCACCCTCTCCAATGTGGGACTCACCCCCAATTGCCCTCCTCTGCCGGCCCGGTCACCCCTAACTGCCCTCCCCTGCTGACGTGGTCGCCCCTAACTGCTCTCCCCTGCTGATCTGGTCACCCCTAACTGCTCTCCCCTGCAGGCCTGGTCCCCCCCAACCACCCTCCCCTGCTGGCCTGGATCCCCCCAACTGCCCTCCCCTGCAGACCTGGTCCCCCTCATCTGTCCTCCACTGCAGGCCTGGTAGCCCCCAACTGCCATCCCCTGCAGGCCTGGTTCCCCCCCCCCCCAACTGCCCTCCTCTGGTGGCCATCTTGTGGCGGCCATCTTGTATCCACATGGGGGCAGTCATCTTTGACCACATGGGGGCAGCCATCTTGTGTGTTGGAGTGATGGTCAATTTGCATATTACTCTTTTATTAGATAGGATGATAACACTAGAAATCAGATTCTTCCCCCTCCCGAGGGTTCCTTTTTATTGTTTATGTGTGTCATCATTGTGTACTTGTTCATTATGTACTTGTACTTTTCTAAACGAGTTTTGTAATGACGGTATTCTTTGTTGTGTGTGGCCTCTAAAGTCTCTGTTCCTTTAGCTTGTGGTCAGGTGGTATTTTAATAAATTTCCTTGAGTGCTTGAGCCAAGAAAAAATAAGGAGGTCTCCCAGGCTTTGTAGATTGACTGTTGTGGCACTCCTTCAGTGCTTAGCCAGGGTGCTTATGACTCTGCCTTCGCCTCACTTCCTTCTGGTTCTGAGTGTAAAAATTAGCCAGAGGCGAAAGTGTAGCGTCTTCTCATGTCTTTTCTGAGCACAGGGTCTGCCCAAATTCCCAGGCTCATGCACTGAGTAGCTTCTGAATGCCCTAATTCTTTAAAGAATCTCACTCCCCACATTTTTCTCCCAGGCTATTGGTGTATCTATCGTTTGCATTACTCCAATGCAGTGGTCGGCAAACCGTGGCTCGTGAGCCTCTGTTGACTAATGAGTTTGCCGACCACTGCTCTAATGTTTTGACTCAGCCAGCAGGGGTTGTTCATGTTTGCCTTTCAGTGTTTTGTGTAGTGCCTTCTGTCGAGCTGCTTTCTTGCTCTGAAGGACTTTCGTGATAGGCATAGGATGATTTTCATACACTGTCATATCGATTACTGTGTATAGTCTTGTCTTTAGACATTACTCATTGATCCTCTGAATCACTTGCAGTTCCCCAAAGATATCATGCTATTTCATGAACCTCCAAGTCTTCACACATACCTCTTCCAGGAATACTGTTACATGCTCTTCTTTTTATATGTATTTTTAATATCTACACCAGATAAAATTTGGTAATATTCAGTTTAGGATTTTTGTATGAGGGATATTTATAATTTTTATTTTTTTCTTGTTTTGGTTTTGTTAAGTTGTACTTTAAAAATAATTTTTGCATTCCATCTAAAATGTCAAATTTATTGGTATGAAGTTCTTAATATATTATTCTTTCTGTAGCATCAGTAGTAATGTTCCTCATTTCCTTTTTGATAATGGTAATCAATATTTTTTCCTTGAGTAGTTTTGATAGGGGGTTATTAATTTACTAGTCTTTATAAAGCCAACTTTTAATTATATAAATTTTCATTATTATAAGACTGTTTTCTATTTCAGAGATTTCTGCTTTTATTATTCCCTTATACTTTCTTGTTGTTTAATTTATTGCTCTTTTTCTAGTTTTTTTTGAGTTGTAATTGATTATCAATTTTCTAATGCATACATTTAGAACTATAAATTTCTCTCTAAACACTGATTTAGCTTCATCTTATAAATTTTGATGTGTGTGGTTTTGGTATTCAATTAAAAATATTGTCTAATTGTCCTTGTGACTTAAAAGTCTGTTGCTGAATTTCAAACATTAGGAGCCTGAGCATTCTGGCAGTTCTCGTACCACCTTAAGCCAATTGCAGGTCTTGGGGTTTTCTGTCACCCCTTGTTGAGGCTGCCAGAAGCACTCAGCCTTTGGCAGTGTCTTCTAAATAGACAGATTTCTCCCCCGCTAAAGTAGCTTTGAATGCCTGGAATTTGCAACTTCTTCATCTTGGCTTGGCAGATCTTACCATTTTGTTACTTACAGCATGCTTTTAAGATTTTAAAATTGTTCTTAGCTTTTTAAATTGTCCTCAGTGGTGGGTTTGTCCGAATTACCTCATCTGAAATTATTGGAAGTGAAAAATCGGGACAAATGATTTAACCTGTTATTTAACTGTGCTTTTGATTTCTCATCTTTAATATGGGATTAATAACTACTCACTATCTCTTAGGGTTTGGGGGATTTTATTTTATTTTTAAATATATTTTTATTGATTTCAGTGAGGATGCGAGAGGGAGAGAGAGAGAGAGAGAAAAGAAACATCGATGATGAGAGAGAATCATTGATCGGCTGCCTCCTGGGTGCCCCCTACTGGGGACCAAGCCCGCAACCTGGGCATGTGCCTTTGACTGGAATTGAACCCAGGACCCTTCATTCCGCAAGACAACACTCTATCCACTGAGCCAAACCAGTTAGGGCAGGTTTGGGGGATTTTAAAATGAAGTCATACATTATGCGCTTATAGTAGTATCTGACATGTAGAAAATGCTCTATTTATTATTAGTTTGAGAACATTTCAATTTGTCTGTTGCTCTTCAGAAACTTTTCTAAGCATGAACTAGCTGCCTCCTTGCCCAAAGTAAGCTGGGTGGGATTATGAAAGATTTACAAATAACATTCATATTGATTGACCCTTCAGTCAGCCCTAATTTGGGTAGATAATTCTTTTTCCCCCTAATGTTTTTAAGACTCTATAATATAAGGAAATTTTAATTTTACCTAAAACTAGATAATGACCCTTATATCTGTGTTGTATATATGTATGTGTACGTGTGTATGCATATGTGAATATGTGATAAGCCCCGATATGTGTATGTGTGTTGTGTTTATATGCATATATAAATATATAAAGGCTAAATGGGAAGCTATTGTAATTATTTAAAATATGGTCTTGGTAAAATAATTGGGCTGAACTAAGGAGAGCAAAATGAAGTAGAATTGGGATCCTGTTTTAAATATTTTTAAATTCTGAAAAATCATATAGACAAGAGAAAATGATAATAAAAACAGGTAGTCATAATCAGTAAGTCTGGTGATGGCTACTTTAGCAATCCTGGTGTGTGAAAAACAAACACAGCTAACAGTGTAGCTCTGAAGGTAGCATGCACGTATACTATTGCTGTATTCCAGAGATCTGTATTTTTCAGTGTATTTGATTTTCCTTCTTTTGCCTCCACCTAATTTTCGTGCAGAGGAAATTTAACTTAATCTATTCTGTGTCAACATTCAACCCATCAATACAATGTTCAGTCTTGCAGTACATTTTTCCAACATGTAAAATGAAATGGTCTTAATACATTAAGGTTTAAAGAAAGCCAAAATAAATTTATTTTGAGATCTAGAGAAATATACGGCAATTTGAAAATTTTTCTAAGTTGTAAATAACTTCTTTTTTTGACAAAAATGCTATATCCCATTCCTGTAACTTAATGTCTTTTAAATTTTCTTGTGCTACTATATGTCTTAAAGTTACTTTAAGGTAATTATTTTCATGATTTTGTTTTCTAGGTTAACAGAACCTTCTGGATATTTAACAGATGGTCCAATTAACTATAAGTATAAAACTAAATGTACATGGCTAATTGAAGGCTAGTAAGTATACAGTTTGGGTATACTGATTTTATTCTAAAACGATAAAGAAGATGTCACATCAATGTTAAAGCAGTAAAGTATAACAACTTTACAATAATAGAGGTTATTTAATAAGGATTTATAGCAAAATTATCTGTAAATGGACTGTGCTTTGCATATTATACATTAATTTTAAAATATTTTATTGCCTTTTAGTCCAAATGCAGTGTTAAGATTACTGCTTATTATTAAATAAACAGTACCAGTATTCACGACATTTTTATGGGCTTTACAACTTTTAGATATCACATTTAATATAAGTTACAATACCTATCACTTGTGATAATAGTTTAATTTTTACATGTATTTTATTTTTTAAATATGTATTTTATTGATTTCAGAGAGGAAAGTAGAGGGAGAGAGAGATAGAAACATCAGTGATGAGAGAATCACCAATTGGCTGCCTCTGGCACGTCCCCCACTGGGGGTTGAGTCCCCAACCCGGGCATGTACCCTCACCGGGAATCAAACCGTGACCTCTTGGTTCATAGGTCGATGTTCAACTGTTGAGCCACATCTGCCAGGCTAATTTTTACATATATTTTATTTTTGATGTTTGTTAGTGTGTCATTTTAAAGCAAGTAGGCATTTTTTGGCTTCTTTTAAACATCTTGTTATAGAATTTGAAGATTCCATAGAAAGTAAAAATATTCCATGTCATATTATACCATTGATTTATATTAATGAGCATTTTATTTCTGAGGGTGTTAAAAAGAGAACATTTTATAGAAAAAAGTGAATTTTCCTTTTAGAGGTATTTTTCAGTAGTTAGGGCTTTAGACTGAATTTATCTATTTAAAGACTGTGAATGGATCATAAATGAATCAATATGAATTGTTTGAACAATATTATGATTTTTAAAGAGTACCTTTGGAAAACTGGCAGTTTGGAGGATACTTAAAGAGTTTTTCAGAACCTGAAAGTTATTAATTACCTGTGCACCTATGGTCTCATTTTGTTTCCTTGTTAATAGTATTTCATATTGAGACCTTTCAGTTAAAATTTGAAGACCTTATTAGGGCCTCTGGTTAAGGTTTGTGTAGAAATCAAAATAGTTGCTTCTTGAGTGTTGAATTTTAAAATTCAACTTTATTCAAGAACAATGTGCATAAAACAAAATGCACATATATTAAGTGTACAGTTCAATACGTTTCAGTAATGTATGCAATCTAACCTCCACCTTAATCAAGAGATTGAACATTTCCTGTGGACTAAATCTTTAGAAAATGATGATACATACACATGGCTTGGTGGTGGATTTTGAAGTTGCATGTGTTTTTTATAGTTTAAATGTGACTGCTTATCAGTCTTTTACACTGACTCAAGGATTTATAGGAAAATTAAGTATTTATAGCAAAATTATCTGTAATAAGTGACTTAAGGATTTATAGCAAAATTATCTGTAAATGGACTGTGCTTTGCATATTATACATTAATTTTAAAATATTTTATTTCCTTTTAGTCCAAATGCAGTGTTAAGATTAAGATTTAATCATTTTGCTACAGAATGTAGCTGGGATCACATGTATGTTTATGATGGAGATTCTATATATGCACCTTTAATAGCTGTACTTAGGTGAGTACTTATGCTTAATTGATGAACTTACAGCTTTAGGAAAGTAACTACATAATTTATTAATTTTAAAGATATACTGATCTGTAGTCCAAAATAAATTTGCAGAGATATTGACCATCAACTTAGGTGTATATATAATAATGTTGGTATTGATATAGCAGAGATAAATGAGTTTTATATCAGAAATGTAGATTTCTGAATGAATGTCCTTTGTTTTTTGCTGTATATAGTGTATTCTTTTAAAGTGATTTGATGATGTTTTCAGAACTATTTGAATAAATTAACACGAGTTCTAGCTGACAAATAAATAGATGGGTTATATATATATACATATATATTGTTGGCTTTTTATTTTGGCAAAATGATACAATTTGCAATTTTTATAAAAAGGTTAAATTATACTTTATGTAATCCTGTCTAATACAAGAGTAATATACAAATTGACCATCACTCTTAACACACAAGATGGCTGCCCCCATGTGGGCACAAGATGGCCACCACAAGATGTCCAGCAGGGGAGGGCAATTGAGAGGGACCAGGCCTGCAAGGGAGGGCAGTTGTGGGCGATCAAGCCAACAAGGGAGGGCAGTTGGGAGGGACCAGGCCTGCAAGGGAGGGCAGTTAGGGGTGATCAAGCCTGCAGGGGAGGGCAGTTAGGGGTGACCAGGTCGGCAGAGGAAGGAAGTTGGGGGCGACTTGGCCTGCAGGGGAGGGCAGTTGGGGGGACCAGGGGAGAGCAGTTGGGGGGGGGGACTAGGCCTTCAGGGGAGGGCAGTTGGGGGGACCAGGCCTGCAGGGCAGGGCAGTTAGGGGTGACCAGGCCTGTAGGGGAGGGCAGTTAGGGGTGACCAGGCCTGCAGGGGAGGGCAGTTAGGGGCAATCAGGCTGGCAGGGGGGCAGTTAGGCATCAATCAGGCTGGCAGGGGAGTGGTTAGGGGGTGATCAGGCTGGCAGGCAGAAGCGGTTAGGGGTAATCAGGAAGGCAGGCAGGCGAGCAGTTGGGAGCCAGCAATCCTGGATTGTGAGAGGGATGTCCGACTGCCCGTTGGGATCGGGCCTAAACGGGCAGTCGGACATCCCTCGAGTGGTCCCAGATTGGAGAGGGTGCAGGCTGGGCTGAGGGACCCCCACCCCCCCATGCATGAATTTCGTGCACCGGGCCTCTAGTGGTTTAATAAAGAAGGTGTGTCCATCAGTTCTCAGATTTGGGAATTTTGGTTGCTTCAAAATACTTTATTAGTAGTCAGGTAGTCAGGCTTAATTTTAAAACCACATCATTTTCAAAATCTTTATGTTTGAATGTACAAATTATAAAATGTTTTGCAAATAGGATGAAATATTATTAGGCATAGGAAAAATTATGACCATGTAGCATAGATTTTGTGTATAAGTTAATGAATGTGATTGTTGACCAGAGTTACTCATTATTCCTTACTTTTGTTATTTGCATAGTATATAGTATATGTTCAGTCATTGTTAAAAATTTAAACATAGATAAAAGTTTATTTCCGATAAAAATATTCGTTTTCTTTTGTTGCCAATATTCGGTTTATCAGGAATGTGAACTATAATTTTTTTGGACAAACATGTAAAGACTTGTATTTCCAAATGACTATTTCAGAGTGACTCCTTGGGAGCTTAGACACAGTTGTGTGATATCATTATTGCTCAGAATACTTGTAGAATTTAATCTCTGAAATGTTTGAAAATTATATCAAGAGTAGCCATGACTAGCCCTTCATCTAAGGGTAGGAGATAGAAAATGGAGGAGTGCCTCCCGAATAATCACATCGTAAGATAATTCATTGTGACAATTAGATGAGGTCCTGGGTTCATACATTTATTTTTTAGCAATTTAGATGTCATTCTGCTGCCATTACTCTATTTTATGACACTATTGACTGACCATCATTTAGATGTGTGCCTTTTCATTTGTTTTTCCAGTAGTTGTAATGACTTTGCATTAATTAACAGCGGTCCGTTAACACTCTTACCTACCCTTTCTTGACACTGAAGGAAACTTTTGTAAGATAATTAGCAGATGGGATTTAGTATATGACCTTGAAGATGGAACCAGTGACTTCTCATTAGCGAGTGTTCCTGTTAGGCGTCCGGAGGGAGATGAAAACATCCTGCTTATTGAAAAGCACTGTAGTGGGCAGTTTAAATGTCATGTAATCCGCCCTGGCCGGTGTGCCTGGGTTGGATCTTCGTCCATTACATCAAAAGGTGGTTGGTTTGATTCCTGTCAGGGCACTTAGGTAGGATCCAGGTTTCAGGTTCGATCCCCAGGGTGGGGAAGGGGGCACGTGTGGGAGACAACTGATCGATGTTTCTCTCTCACATCCATGTTTCTCTCTCCCTTCCTTTCTCTAAAATCAATTTAAAAAAATTAAATGTCATGTAATCCTCACAAGGACCTTGTGGAAGAGTTACTGTTATCCCCATTTCACAGTTGAGAAAATTGAGACTCGGAGAAATTAAGTTTTACATATAATAGATAGTAGTGTCAGGATTAGGACTTGATAGTTTAGTGACTTAAAATCTAAATTGTATGTTGCTAAGAATTCAGAATCTAATTGTCCAAATTATTCCAGTTGCATAAGTATTTCCTATGTGACAAATATTTGATAACCCACTCAGTTCCAGCGGCTGTCATAAGCCTGGAGGATGTGAGAAATAAGATAAAGAGGATTGCAATGACTTAGACACCAACCACCAGGATTCAGGCCAAACTTCATTGGTTGAGTGCACAGCCCTCCATAAAACTGCCCTTTGCTCAGATACCAGCTGCAAGTTCAGGAGTTCTCCAGGTCACTTATGCTTCTGATCAGCTGGCTACAAATTTAGGGGTGCTCACTCCCTGTAGGTTCAATAATTCGCTGGGATGACTCACAGAACTCAGGAAAGCACTGTACATATCATTATCGTTTTATCATGAAGGATAAAAATCATAACCAGCCAAGTGAGGCGACCCATAGGGAGAGTCTGGGAGGATCATAAACAAACCATCTGTGTCCTCGGGACGTGTCACCCTCCCAGCTCACTCATGTGTATCTCCATTCAGGAGGCTCACCTCAGCTACAGGTGGCAGTTTTTATTGGGTTTTTGTTATACAGGCCTGATGGATTGAACCATTGGCCACAAGGCCCAGCTCACTCTCTAGCTCTCACCCTCTCTCTGGAAGTCAGATTGATTTCTTGTGGCTCAAAGCCTGGACCCTTTAAATTACATGGTTGGTCTTTCTGGTGTGTCCAGCTTCCAACCCAAGTCATCTCATTACCGTAAACTATCAGGGCCCATGGAGAGTAACAGAGACACGCCTATCCCTTGGGCAATCCCAAGGATTTGGGGGATATATCACTACACAATAGTTAGCCACTGGTGGCAATATGTAAATAGAGCACACAGCACATTAAATGTTACGATCAGATTTTGATAAGAGCACCCTATGATTTCAGAAGAAGTAGCTAATTCTTCATGGTGAATTTCATCATGAGTAGAATGATAGGCAAAGAATGAGGACCAGGTAGGATGTCATTTTGATAGAGAAAAACATATGCACAAAGGCATAGACACAGTAAAGTACATTATAATTTGGGATAATAGATAGTAGTAAGTGGTTTTGAATAACTTGATTATAGGTAATTTGAAGGATAGGTAGGAGCCAGATTACCCACCAACAGTAGTCAGTAATATGTACTGAATGCTCATTATGTGACAGGCAGTGTGCAAGAGTGCTTCATATACATGAACTCATTGAATCCTCACAATGACCTGATACTATGTATTGTTACTGCTATTTTATAAACAAAGGATTGAGGCATAGAGAGATTCTGTGAGTGACCCAAAGTTGCCTCGCGGATAAGTGATGGAGTCAGAATACGAGGTCAGGTTTTGTAATCCCTTAATCACTACAGTATTGCTTTCTTGTACTGGTATATCACACTAAAGACATTGGACTTTGTAGGCAAGACTTTTTAGATTTTAGAGAATGGATTGGATTGAAGTCTTTAAAAAATATTTTTATTATTTCAGAAAGGGGGAGGGAGAGAGAGATAGAAACATCAATGTTGAGAGAAAATCATTGATTGGCTGCCACCTGCATGCCCCACAACATGAGTCTGCAACCCGGGCATGTGCCTTGACCAGAAATCGAGCCATGACCTCCTGGTTCATAGTTCAACACTCAACCACTGAGCCATGTCAGCCGGGCAGCTTTTTTAAAAATTGTGTGCTGGACAGTGATGTGCTGGGCATCATGTTTATAAAGTCATACGTAGCAATAATTTGAGACCTGAAAGATCCTATAGTCCTACAGAGGGTGCCTGAGGATGCCAGCCATCCACAGTCAGCTGAATCCCAATTCACATCCAAGCTGCACGGTGGTCCCCTGGAGGCCCTGTCTTTTATTGGTTCACTTTTTTTAAAAAAAATATTTTATTGATTTTTTACAGAGAGGAAGGGAGAGGGATAGAGAGCTAGAAACATCGGTGAGAGAGAAACATCGACCAGCTGCCTCCTGCACCCCCCCCCACCAGGGATGTGCCCGCAACCAAGGTACATGCCCTTGACCGGAATCGAACCTGGGACCTTTCAGTCCGCAGACCGACGCTCTATGCACTGAGCCAGACCGGTTTCAGCGTTATTGGTTCACTTTTATATCTCTTCTTTGGGGGTCTCTGGCCAAAGAGAGGGCCCTGGTTTCCGCTTTTTGTTTTCCCAGCTCTGTATCTCAGCCTAGTTCCTTAGCCCTTCAGCCCGTACTTCCAACTTTGAAATCAGCAATGCCTACGAGGAGAAATGGCCCCAGTGCCTGGGCTCGCCCTCTCTTACTTCCCCAGTGCGTGCAGGCATATTTGTTCGTTTTTCTGTAAGTTGGCATTTTCCTAGCTGACGTCAGTGGCGGGCTGGCTGGTCCAAATTGCTTGTGCTGTGCAAGAGGTGGAAGCCCTCGTTTATTTAATGCTTTTAAAACACAAACAAACAACCAGGCAAATAAATCTGTTCTTTTTGTCTGTTTCAGAGAGATTAACTATTTTTATTATAAAGGCTTGGGAGTATTATTTTTAGCAGTGTGCTCATTTTGATATCTCACGGTGACAACGAAAAATATATATGTGCAACTACGACTGGTGTTACAGCACTTGAATTCCATGGACAATCTCCCTTTAAAATCTTTTGTTCCTTCTCAAACATAAGCTAGTAGATGTAATAATTACTATTAAAACATCAAGAGTGGATTACTCTTTGTTTGCTTTTGAGACTGCATTTGCCAAATAAATTGTTTGACTATAATATTTTAGTTTGTTCTGCCAGATTTGAGGTAATCAGTTCCTGGTGGTGCCCAAATGCTAGCTCAACAGTCATGTAAAAGAGCTGACCCCTTGGAGTGGTGTAATTAGTTGGTAGCAGCTTCTTTTCTCTAGATTGCGTGTTTCCACAGACTTAGAGAGAGGAGTGTGTGTAAGTAAGTGCAGACCCGGGATTTTCTCCAGGAACAAATTGGCTTAAAAAATAAGTACCAGTTATCAACTTTATTTCTTTCTTTTGCACATTTATATCCCCCACAAGTTGGTTTTCTTTTGTGTGCATATGGCCTTAAGTAAGTAACAGTATATTTGCAATAGTTCTGTATTAATATAATTGGTATGAGCATGCAACATTTTGAAGAAATATAAAAGTATATATTCTTAGATGACCTAACATACCTGGACTAGTACGTTGGAAGCGGACAGCTTTAACGAGGATGTCATTGCAGTCCCTTAGCTCGTGTGTGGTGTTCCTTCTAGCTTCACCAGAATTTTTTTTTTAGGATTTTTATAAAACTTTATTTGAATTAAACAGGGGACACACATAGAAGCAAGATCTCAACAGATGGAAATAAATGCTACCAAGAGTATGACAGTTGTCAGTTTCTTTTGTGCACTTGAATTTAAGGAGGGGGTGTAAGGAAGATTACAGAAAGTGGGAGAAATCAAGGCAGGGATCATTACCAAAAACAGTGGTTGCCAACCTTTCAGACCTCACGGACCAACAGTGGTCCGCGGACCACCGGTTGGCGACCGCTGATCTAAAAAACAACACAAGGGGTAACGTTACAAAAGACTGTGGGTAAGGGGGAAACGGGGAGTTATTGTTTAAGGAGTACAGAGTTTATGTTTGGGATGATGACAAAGAATGGGGAGTTATTGTTTAAGGAGTACAGAGTTTATGTTTGGGATGATGACAAAGTCTGGAGATGGATAGTGGAGATGGCTGCACAGCATTTTCACCAGAATTTTTCACCAGGAGGGAAAAGTAAAGCCACAGGTCACTTAGAGTACCAAGGTCACTTGAAGTGCAGGTTTTATACGGACTTAACTAAAAGACCATCTTAGAGTGTTAGGACAGGATGGGTAGCAGGACAGAGGGAGAGATGGGGCATTACAGTCCACATGGGGAGAAGAAAATCGGAGTGTGGTGGCCTGAGAGTGGGTGTGAGCGTGCTGGCTGCGGTACAGCCGATGGGGTGAGAACCCATTTTAGCTTTATTCTAGTTTGCCCATTCTCATAGAGATTCTGAGTGACCCTGACAAAGATATTGTTGAGTGCGTTTTATGTGATTAACCGTCAGATGTATACTAATGCACACAACACTTAATTTTCCTCTCTTACAGTGGTTTGATAGTCCCTGAGATTCGGGGAAATGAAAGCGTGCCTGAAGTCGTTACAACGTCCGGCTACGCGCTGTTACATTTTTTTAGTGATGCTGCATACAATCTCACTGGTTTCAACATTTTCTATTCGTAAGTAATTTTTCTGAAATTTCATATTGTGAGGAATTTTATGATTTGACTTCAAAGAGTTTACTGTTTGATTTTGTAGATATATACAAGGAGCGGGCTAGTGTGTTACATTTCAACATCATAAGTGACATCAAATGTTAATAACATGCCTCAAAATCCTGTCTGAGCTCACATCAGGATCAATCCTAAGTCTCGGGACATTGGTAGCACGTTAAGTTTGGTTGAAAATTAATGATGGAATTTAAAATCGTTGGTAAACGATTAAGTGAACAAATACTAACTAGGGTAACGTTCCTCGTAGCAGGAGCTCCTCTGCCCTCCTGGGTTCCAGGTGTGGGGCCGTGCTCATAGTCTCTGAATCCAGACCAGACTGGATGCTCTGTGTTCTCTATGTTCTGTATTTCTCGTCCCAACAATTCTGACCGGTGGGAATTTCCCCCATTTTACACAGGGAGGAATTGAGGCTTTCAGAGATAAGGTAAGCGACTACACCACTGTCTTCTCGAAAAGAAAATAACATTTATTGAGCATCTACTAAGTGTGTGACACTATATCCATTTTTTAAAAAATCTTGGAGTCCAAGGGTGAAGGGAAGTCGCCAGAGACACTTTCTGATGCCATTACTGGAACAGCACAGAGGAACTCCGTACATTTTCTCCCCTTCTCTTTACAAGTGTAGAGAATGATATTTCTTTATACGTGTAGAGAATTTTTCACCAGGAATAAAACATTCTAAATATCTTGAATCAGCAATTTATTATAGAGTTGATTTGTCTCAAGTATGTATGCAAGGAAGAATAAATATTCAATAGACTCTGTTAATCAGTTAAAGTGCCTTAAAATAATGTTTGACAAACATTTCATTTCTGTATAACAGCGTATAGATGGTAGCATGCTATTTAAATATTATACACCTAAGTTATATCTTGGTTTCTCATGTAGCTTCAGGTATTCATGAATTTAATTTTTTTCTGTAAAATATATATTCAAGACATCTGCCTACGTAAGCCTTTATAGAGCATTGTGTGTGGAACTACATGTGTGTCTGCAGATGTTGCTTGTGTAGCCCTTGGAAGTTTGACTTCTCAGTGGCCATGTAAGCTCACTGGATGAGCTAAGGCCAGTTGCAAATAAATGTAACTGAATTGCATTAGGGGTAAAAGGGTACAGAATGAAAAGTTGACATCACATTGTGAAATTGTGTTAAATATATTAGAGGATATACAATTGCAAAGCTTACAAAATATCAACCGGACTCCTGTTTCAGTTTTCTCGAATTTGAACATATATGAATTACGTTTTACAGAATCAACTCTTGTCCCAACAATTGCTCTGGCCATGGGAAGTGTACAACGAGTGTCTCCGTTCCAAGTCAAGTTTACTGTGAATGTGATAAATACTGGAAGGGCGAGGCCTGCGACATTCCCTACTGTAAAGCCAATTGCGGCAGTCCTGACCACGGCTACTGTGACCTCACAGGGGAAAAATTGTGTGTCTGCAATGATAGTTGGCAAGGTGAGCTTGTATGGTGTCATGGATTTGGAAACGGGTTCCTATGTCTAAGAGACTGACGCGAATCTACACTCGTCGGTTTTGCTATAGTTTGCAACACCCCAATCTTATTTCTTTGTTTTGCTCTTTGAATGTTCAGTTAACAATCAACTCAATAGTTTGCTTCTTCAAAATAGTATTGGTATAGATTTTGTCTATATGCCGTTTTGAGATCCAAGGGACGTTATATATGAGCTCTTTTTAAATTGTAGGCGTGTGACCATTAGGATATTCTGTAATTTTTTGTTGACTGAATTTAACATATGCTGCAGTCAAATTTGATTTGTGATGTCTAGCAGTTGATCGCAAAAAATAGTTGCCTATATTAAACTTATTTCTTAGGAAATACTGCCCTCCTGTGGCTATTTTAAAAACTCAGCATATTTAAAAAGTAGATGATAAGAGTAAAAGGAGATGATAAGAGTAAAAGGAGACATGTAATACTTTAAACAATAAAGAATTTAAATAAAATAAAACAGAGTATTTCAGCTGCTTATTGCAAAAGATTTCTGAGGAAGCACTTCTAAATAATTTTTATAAGTATCTATTATTAAAGATTACTTTTGTGTTACATTGAAGAGTTTTAGTTTAAGTATTTGAGTGTAAAATCATAAATTTTGTCATTATGGAATTAAGTGAAGAGATAGGCCTGTTATCCATATACTTATCAATCTGTGGCTTACAATGTGCTAATTTTTTTCATATTGAGAGGTTGCTTTGTGCAAACATACTAATCCTGTTGATAGAGGGAACTTTGACTCAGGAAATACATATTAGGAAGTGACATGTTCACCTGTTATTATAATTTGGTCGTAGTAATAAGCAGTAGTTGCTATCAGTTCACCTGTTATTATAATTTGGTCGTAGTAATAAGCAGTAGTTGCTATCAGTTCACCTGTTATTATAATTTGGTCGTAGTAATAAGCAGTAGTTGCTATCAGTTCACCTGTTATTATAATTTGGTCGTAGTAATAAGCAGTAGTTGCTATCAGTTCACCTGTTATTATAATTTGGTCGTAGTAATAAGCAGTAGTTGCTATCAGTTCACCTGTTATTATAATTTGGTCGTAGTAATAAGCAGTAGTTGCTATCAGACCTATCTAAGGAAAAACCAAAGGGAATGTGGTTCTCATAGTTGTATTCATCATTCTTGAGATACATTTTAAAAACGTGTTACTGAGTATGCTGAGTACTTCAAGGAATTATTAGGCTCTGTATAAATTACGCCCATCTTAAACCCATGTTATCTCATTAAAAACAATCAGCTACTCTAGCCATACAAAATACCAGTGATTACTTATTGAATTGAATTTGATTGCCTAGTATGATTATGACGGATACAAATTTCTTAATGTTCTTTAATTATAGGGCCGTGTCTTTTATTAAGTGGCTATTTTAATAATTTGTGACCTTTCTTCTCCTATAAAGTGCCTGGAGGTTATCTTTTCCTTTTCATTTCAGTCTTGAAACTAAAATAATGTTCTTTTCTACGGAGAGAATGGCGTACCAAGAATATATGTAAATTAAGACTTGAGAAGTACAGGTATAGCTTACACACGTGGTGCTTTTCAAACTGCTGTTAGTCTTCATTTTATTTCAACAGTCTGGGGAACACAAGGGGACACTTAGTACTGTTCTCAGTGGACATGTCTGTCCTTTTTTGTTCTTTAATTTTATTAATCCTTCTTTGAAATGCTTTATTTTTTTTTGGTTTTGTCCTATAGATCTGGTTCAGAATATTATCTTTTGTTTTCCTGGCTTTGGTGTATTGGCCTTTCGCATTTTATTATTCTCCTCAGTAATGCCTCAAGTCATAAACATTTCCGATTCTTGTATGTCTATAAGCAAATGGAAGTGGGGACGCAAAAACAGAGTGATAATAGGAATAGTTTTATAGAGACACGTATTGTTTATAATTGTCAAATATTATAGAAATCAAACACAATCTGTACTGTTACTGATCCTTACCAATGACAGACTTGGTCTCTGAGCTGAGGTGGGTGTTTGGGGGGGCGGGGATGCTTGATGAAAGGGAGATTGTGCTTCTTTCGAGACAGGCTGTGTGCAGACTGGTCCTTTGAGCTTCAGACCCGGCCCCTGAGTCTGTGTTTAAGGAAGTTGGGATTATGACCAAAGTCATTAGTGGGAAAATGAGGTTTTTGTTTCAGAGATGTAGACTGTGGAGGAATCACTGAGGGAAAAAGGAGATTTGTTCCCAGGACATCTGGGGAGTGATCACAGAACTAGAGATGTTTGAAAATGAGGGCTAAGGAGGCAAGCTTCTGAGATTCAGAGTCTGGCAGTTTGTTGTAATGTGTTATTTGAAACCGGATTCTTTGGGTTAAAAAATAACAGATTGTTGCTACTGCCATTATATTTTAACCTTTCACGTTGGTTAACTTTAGTTGTTCTGTTTGGTTCTATGCTAATGAACAAAACCAAGTGTTGTGTCCTGGAAATTGAGAATTTTTTACGAGAACACAGAGGAAAAGCCTAGCTTGCTGTCAAGTCTTGAATTCCCTTCCTAACATTTCTGTGTGCCTGTCCCACTGGTCTTCACATCTCGTTTTCTCAGATTGGTTTTACTATGAACCCCCTCCTAAGGCTGCTGCTCAGCCAACACTCTACTTCCCCCCTGAACTTTCACATATAACTCTTTCTTAACTATCTGCTGTCACTTTTTTTTTTTTACCATTTGAAGCATTTTCCCAGATCACACAGAAGTATATATTAAGTATAGAAGCACCATTAGAGTCAATTGTCCCCCTTTTCCTGTAGAAAGCACTTAGAAAACCCTAAAACGAACGTACCAGAGAATATAGAAAATGCTAAGTGCGGCATTTTGAAAAGCACACACGTTCATTGTCTGATGTTTACTTTCGTCACATGTAGACCTGGCAATGACATATGCATATTAAAGAGATTACTTAAAGGACGGGGACCTGTGCGGACTCATCTGCTTCTGTGACATTTTTCACATAATAAAGATTGTAAACATCTTAATAAGTCAAAGGAGGGAAAAAGGCAACTTTGAGAAGCCTTTGTGTTCATATGTGCAGAATACAGTAGAACATTGACTTTCAAAGCAGACTCCAAGGTATGGGGTCCCCCCTGCACTTCCCAGTCAACTCCACATCACAGTGGCTGCAGGTTTCTCTCTTTTGCAGACCTTAAAAAGATCTGAATCACTGACGTTTTGACTATAAGCAGCAGAAACAGGTCTGTCTTACTTGAGCAGAAATGTAGTTTTCTGGAAAGTATGGCAGTGACTAGCTTCCAGCATTCATCCTTCCCTTCTTTCTAACAATAGCCCTCACCCAGTGTGTTTGGCTCAGCACACGGCCTCCCAGCTACAAACCACATAGCATTCCTTGCAGCTAGTGTGGCTGTTCTTCACAGTTTAGGTGAGGAGGACTTGTGTGGAAGTGCTGTGTGGGAATTTCAGACCATGGAGACCTTCCCCGCTGGCCGGTAAATGGCAGTAACTAACCAGGAGCCCTTGTTCACTTGCCTCTAGAATTTTTCATGAGAGAGAAATTAACTTTTAGCTTATATAAGCAACTTATTTTTAAAAAATATTTGTATTGATTTCAGGGAGGACAGGAGAGGGAGAGAGATAGAAACATCAATGATGAGAGTCATTGATAAACTGCCTCCTGCACACCCCTACTGGGGATCAAGCCTGTAACCCGGGCATGTGCCCTGACTGGGAATCAAACCTTGACATCCTGGTTCATAGGTTTATGCTCAACCACTGAGCCATGCCGGCCGGGCTAAGCACCTTATTTTTGATTCTCTGAATCTGCACCCTCACTCATACGCAGGGTATTGAGTGGCTCACCAGGAGGATGGGAGGCTAGAGAAACGGTGGTTGGAGAGGGGCAGGCGTGGGGAGAAGCAGTTCTAAGGTGTCCCCACATGTTTGTGTCACATGGGAAGATTGGAAATCCTGCCGGTTGCACCTGCTGGGCTAAACCTAGGTTGTCTTACCTGTGCCATGGCTGCCTTGAGAAACAGAAATAGAGAATTTAACTTTTTTGATTTGTGTAGTGGGAAGGGATCCTGTTTCTGAAACCAAATTCACATAATGAGAGGTTTTCCCGGACAAATTATTGGAATCTTCTGAACAAATACATTTACATAAAATATTTAAAGTATAGATCATCATCATAATTGACAAGTAATGGGCTCAGTGGTTCTCTCTCGTCCATTACAACAAAACTTTCCCTGATTCTATACAGGTGCAAAACAGGTTACCATCTTCTCTATACAAGATAGTCACTAACCATTAGAAGATGCCCCATTCCTTTCCTGTTCCAGGTGTCCTGCTCAATGCTATCGTTCAGTCCTTTTTACTGCCTGTAGAATATTCTTCATGTTTCCACTACTTTTTAACCCAGCCAGCTCTGACACAGTTCTCGTATAAGGATTGGTGTTTCCAGCCTTTAAATTATGTCACGTGATTTGATAGTTTTGTGTGGTACCTCTGATTCTTCATTTAAAGTCACGCTTTATTTGGACTTATTTCAGTTTCCTGCATGTTCTCCATCCCTTACTATTTCAATGCCATTCTCATTTCTGAAACTTCCTCCTGGAATAGCCTCACCCCATTAACATTCTAAGACCAGGTTAGGTCCCCCTGGTCTATGCTTTCATGGGCCCCTAGTTAATTTATAGCATCTTCACATTTAGGTTTGTGCGATCCTTTGATTATCTTTCCTACTGGCATATGAACTCCGTGAGTTAAGAATGATTATGTTTTGATCACCTTTGTGTCCTCAGCACTTTCTGTAGTCCCTGACATATAATCAATTTTTTCCTTTTTTGATTGAATGAATAAATTAGAGATGTGTTAGATTGCTAGTGCCGTTCAAGATAGATGTTTTAGAGGACTAGTACTGCAATACATTATGTCATTTGCTTGACATAGAAAACATAATTTTAAATATTGAGAGAAATGATAGGATTTGAGCATCTGGTTCTTGGGTCCTTTGTCTTGTGTTTGTTGTAATCCTTTGGTTTTAAATTTTAACACTTGCCATTGGGTGGCAGTATTGGCCACCAGAACACACTTCAGCTCCATGGCATTATTCAAGTTGTAAAAACGTGGTAATTTTGTTTGTTTTAGAAAAATAGAAACTCAAACTCATGAATATTTTTAATCCTAAAGAAATCTTTTCTGGGTTAGTCATATAACATATTAGGACATAGTTAGTTACTTTTGGATAATAGATAAGAACTCTGGGTCCCAACCCAATTCACATCTAGGTTCCTTTCTTTTAGAAGTTTACCTAATTCCTGAATACTTACAGCCACTTGTTTTGTTGCTTCTGACTTAGATAAGCAGGATAAGCAAATCCTGCTCTCAATCCTAGCTAACTCTGTCATTTTCAACTAGTCAGAAGCAGTCTGCTGAGCTTTGTTTTAAGCCTTCCACAATTGAAAAATAAGTTGGAAACCACTGAACTTTGCTGATAGAAGGGCAGTTTCTTTTCATCCTATAATAATACTAGAGGCCCAGTGCATAAAATTCATGCACTCGGGGAGGGGCGGGGGAAGAGGAGGAGGCTGTCCTTCAGCCTGGCTTGCGCCCTCTCAGTCTGGGAGCCCTCAGGGAGCGGGCCTAAGCTGTCAGTCAGACATCCTTAGTGCTGCCGCAGAGGCAGGAGAGGCTCCTGCCACCACTGCTGTGCCCGCCAGCCTGTGAGCCCGGTTTCTGGCTGAGCGGCACTCCCCTTGTGGTAGCGCACTGACCACCAGGAGCAGCTCCTACGTTGAACATCTGCCCCCTGGTGGCCAGTGCGTGTCATAGTGACCGGTTGTTCTGCCGTTCGGTCGATTTGCATATTAGCCTTTTATTATATAGGATAATTGATCTAAACTGCAAGAACCAAGTACTCTTGGGACATACCAAATCTAATGTTTACCACTCACACAATTCATTGTTCTTTAAAATTAAAATATTGTCATAGCAGATGTGGACATTTAAAACACACTAAAATTGATTCCTGGCCTTTGGAGATTGGGTTTATTGCCTAAAGAATGTTTAGAATGGAGCCTGAAACAAAATAAAATTTCTCTAATGATGTTAGATGATAGGACTCTTGAATTGATGCTATCCTATTTTCCCTGTTATTGGAGCACTTCAGATTCAGTACAAATATTAAATCATAAGACTATTTCTGGAATGTTACAGGCAAGTTACATATACTTCTCTTAAAATCTCCTTTCTCAGCATATTTCTCCCTTCTGTTAGTGATCCAATTTCTGTTTAGGAAATTGCCTTTCACTTGTTGAGAGCAGTCTTGATGGGATTAGATATCCAGATACCTGTCTATTCTAAGCTTGATATTTCAGCTTCTTTTTAAAATTCTCTGAATTTCTTTATATTTTTTTCAATAAAGTCCCATATTTCCTAGCCAGAATTAGTTTCTGTGGCTTAAAACCAAAGAAATCTAACTGATATCCTAACCCTAGGGACATAGTTAGAGGGTGTATATATGTATATATATTTTTTCCTGTTGTTAGAGTTATTTAAAGTAACAGAAGTATATCCAAAGTGTAGAGTTATTTACAGAAATACAGCTTAACAATCTGCATTTGATATAGTTCAAAGTGAGCAGTATTAATGTACATTTTTAATTGAGAACTGCAAAAAGAAGATAAATAAAATTAGCCCTTTTACATACGTGCCTTAATAGAAAAGAAATATATATATTTTTCATGATGGCATAGATTAAATATGAATTTGAAGGTATGAGCCAAAACTGTCAAAAAGAAGTCTAAAATTCTGGAGTAAGATTTTTCTCCCTGAACATCCCTGTTTTGACTGGATCACGTTTTGGTTTCTTTCCCTGCTTTAAATGATGTAAGGGAACTCCACTCAGACTCTTTCTTGCTTTCAGAAATCAAAGCCTGCTATTAAAATATTAATCAGTAAATATTTATCTCATTGTTGGAGGAGATAAAATTTTACTGCTAGGTTTTCCATTCTGCATCTTTGTACTTAGTTACAGTTTTTCTAGTAATATTAGACATCAGTATATTCATCTGTTCATAAATGTGGGGCACCTTAGGGGAATTACTGTTTCACTCACTTGAAGTCATTACATTTTTATCCTTCTTTATGGAAACAAAGTTATTTTCTAAGTTTAATTTGTGTAAAATAAATACAATTTTTGTACTGATTTTCATTTCCATTATAAAATCAGCGATAGATTCCTTTAGAGAAACTTTTTCTACTGTAAAACAATTAGAGTTTGTAATTATAATTTGGGGAGGAAGAAAGAATGTAATTCAGTAGTTCTGGGATTGCTTTGGAAAACCTTTCAAACTTTGTAGTACTTTCTTTATTTTAGGTTTTGTCTTTGGCAATTATTTGCCAATTGGATTTACTTGTGATTATAGGATTGATTTTTTTTTTTTTTGCTTGAAATTTCACTTTTTGGGGGGACATGTATATTTATAATATCTGATAAGACTAGTCTTTATTAACCTATTTTGCCTGTAAACTTAATTATACTTAGTATAATTGTGTATAAAATGAAGGGATTTACTTAATAATAACAATTACGTTACTATTATGAAGCTTTTGTTATAGTATTAGGTATTAAGTACAATCTCATTTTATCATCACAGAATCCTGTGTTCTTCTAGGAGTGATCTCCATGATTACACTTAAGCTTGGAGAAGTTCACTCATCCCGAGTTTCACAGCTAATAAGTAGGAAATCTAGGTTTGCTTCCTGCTCATGCTCCTAATCTTTTATAGCTCTAAGGTTCTATTCATTCATTCAGTAGTATACACCGAGGCCAGTCATGTACGGGTTGAAGGCTATATTAAGGCTTTTTAATTTTAAGTCTGATGGGAAATTATGGAAAGATTTCGAATAGGGAAATGATAGGAGTGCATTAATAATTCTAGTTATTCTGGTTGCCTTGCGGAGCAACAATGGAAATAAAGAGACCCGAGTGGAGACTATTGTAATAGTCCAGGTCAGAGTGGCTGGTGGCTTGGAGTAAGGTTAGTTGTAAAGGAAGAGACCAGTGGCTGGCGTCTGGTAGAGGTGATAGAATATAAAGATATTTACAATTGTGAGGTAGGGATACTCAGACAGTCAGAATGGGTGCTGACCTTGGGCCTGGAGCAGGGTCCCGGATGAGCCGTGCTGGCTACTAGTTGTCCATTGTGGGGAGGTCTGTGGTCTGTGCCATCTCCGGAGGGCCGGGGCAGCAGGGAAGGGAAGGCAGCACCCACTTCACTGAAGCCTTTCCATGTTTGAACAGTCACAAAGGCTGCATCCCTGCATCCCTCACGGCGTCAGTCCAGGATTTATTGCTGGATTGGGTTTGGGGTGTGGGAGGAAGAGAGACCTCACTATAGAATCACGGTCTTTGCCCTGAGCAATTGGACGAAGGAAGTGCCATTTACCGAGATGATAAATACTGGTGAAGGAGCAGATTTGGGAGAGAAACGTCAAGATTTTAGTTTTGGACGTGTTAAGTTTGAGATGATCATTAGACACCCAAGTGGAAATGTCATGAAGGTAGTTTGACTTCACGTCTGGAATTTAAGAGAGATTGTGGGTCTGGAGATACACAGTTCAGAGTGATCCGTGCATAATTCTACATTCTTTCCCCACAAGATCTGTCTCTCTGCAGCCTGTCACTAACGCCTGAAGTTACAGCATTAGAAATTCATTTATGCTGTTTGGATTATTAAACTACACATCACCCGTGGAAAAGGTGGCATATTAAATCTTTATGAAAACCCACTGTGATGTGAATCATTTTGTGACATCCTTTTCGAGACAGCCGAGGTCTGCCTGCCGTGGGGACATTCCCATGCTGATGGATGGCAGAGGTGCAGGGGTCATGCAGAGAGGTTGCCTCAGAAGGCTTCCCATGACATGTTTATAAAAAGGGAGTCCTGGGTCCGGCCTGTGTTGCTCAGTGGTTGAGCGTCTACCTATGAACCTGGACATCACAGTTGGATTCCCCGTCAGGGCATATTGCCCAGCTTGCAGGCTGAATCTCCAGTAGGGGGCGTGCAGGAGGCAGCCAGTCAATGATTCTCTGTCATCATTGATGTTTCTCTCTCTCTCTCCCTCTCGCTTCCTCTCTGAATAAATGAAAATACATATTTTTTAAGAAAGGGAGTCTCAGATGGCTTTAAATGTAGATTTCAATGTTCGATTTTTAATGAATGGCGAAGGCTTTGTGTTTATAAAGTGTTCTTTATATTCATTTGTGTTTTAAATTAATATTCAGTTTGTAAATTTACATTTCAAATCATTTGTCATCGAATGCAGAAAGCTACAAATTAAGACATTCAATCTTCCTTTAAACTTTTAAGTTCTGTTCATAAAACTTCTATTTATAAGCTTATGAGAGTAAAAGACAATCTGTAGAGTTTGGCTATAGACTATTTCTTCTAATAATCTCTGGAAGTTACAGAAATGTGGTAGCAACAAAGATGTAAGAATATTGACTGCTATTTTCTTTTGTGTAGACAAATGAGTCATTTTAGATTACAGACTAAGATTTAAAAAAATTTCTATAATTCTGTTTTGTGTATTAAATAATATTTAGTTTAGTTTAAATAAATTAGTTATTTGTAATAGTTTCCAATAACTTATACAACTTACCGTTTGGAGGTTATAGTTCTGAAATGGGTTTCACTGCGCCAAAGTCAGGGTGTTGTCAGGGCTACCCCGTCCCCTCCCCACCCCCCTCGCCCCTCCCCAAGACTTGGAAAGAACCTGCACCCGGGACTCTCCCAGCTGCTAGAGCTGCAGCCCACCACTCTCCAGGCCTCCTTTCCCCTTCCTGCCTCTTCAAAACGTGCCGCACAGTGTCCTGCATCAGCAGCCGTAGCTTTTTCTTCTTCTGTGGTCACATCTCCCTCTCTTTGTAGGACACCTGTGTTTACTTAGATAATCTAGCAGAAACTGCCAAGCTCAAGATCCTTAATTTAATCACATCTGCAAAGCCCCTTTGCCAGATAAGGTAACATCCCCAGGTTTCAGAGATTAGGACCCAGCTATCTTTGGGGGCCAGTACTCAGCTCTCCACAGCCTTGCTCTGAAATATTTTGCTGTAGTGAAGATTTCATAAAGATATTACTGATTTCAATATATCCCTAACTCTCTTGAGAATTTTACATGCCGGTAATCCCTATCAAACTCTGTCAAGAAATACCCTGGTAGTATTTGACTGCATCTGACTCTGTGCTTTCAGATGGTAACAGTTTTTAACTTTCTATTTAGAAAGAATTTCAAATTTATAGAAAAATTTCAAGAATAACAATAGCAAAGAATATTCAAATGTCCTTTAACCAGTTCACCTGTTATTAATATTTTACCCTATTTGCTTACTATTCCTGACTTACATGATTTAAAATAAACCATATTTCCTTTTTAAGAAAATAACATACAACAGTGTGGTGACTGCAGGGGGTAGCTGGGGGAGGGAGGTGGAGGAGGATATAGTGGGTATAGATGGTGATGGATGGAGACTTGACTTGGTGTGGCGAACACACAATACAATGTACAGATGATACGTTGTAGAATTGTGCGTTGAAACCTATATAATTTTGTTAACCAGTGTCACCCCAATACATCCAATGAAAAGGAAAAAAAGAAAACAAAACTTGTACCAATAGATATATTAGTTATATATAATGTCCATCTGCTCTCATTTATCTTCAGTTAAAGTAGAGGTTGGCAAATGTTTCTGTAAAGGGCCATATAGTAAATATTTTTGGCTGTGTGGATTGTATGATCTCTGTTGCAGCTACTCAACTCTGCTGGTGTAGTGCAAAAGCAGCCATAGACAGTTCTTCAATGAATGAGCATACTGTGTTCTAATGAAATTTTATCTAGAATAACACAGGAGTTTGCCTGGAGTTTGCTCATGGGCTATTGTTTGCCACCCCAAGTTAAATGAGTTCTAAGTGATTCAGATTGTAGTTAAAAAGGTTTTTTTGTTTTGTTTTTTTAATACGTGTGTTCCTTTAATTTCTTCTATTGCCATAGAATGGGTCAGAGACTTTTCATTCAAAAATAATAAATTTTTAAATATCTGAATTAAAGGATTGTGTCATTATCAAAGAGATCTAGGGTGTACTTAGTTACAGTATTTAAGTTATCCTGGCCTAATTAAAATAAGTTTGTTATACATAATGTTTTTCCTGTTTGAGATAATAAGCCCTCCCTACTGATTACAATTTTGGTTATTCTTAATGCTAAGAAAAAAATGTAATTTTTATTTTTATATTAGTTTAGTAGTTTATACTTTGTAAATGCTTTCATCTCCACTGTCTTTAAAAAAACTAAATATTTATAATCACCCTTAGGGGATAGATTGTTATTTCTGTTTTATCGATGAAGATTTGATGATGGGAGATATAAGCAGACTTGCTCAGTCACATTTGTAGTAAGTGATAGAACTAGTATTATTTCAGTGATTCTTTCAGATTTTGTGATATTTATTTGAACCTATGTAAGTCTGATTGAGTATGATTTGGCTCCCCGTAGGCATTACATTTCATGTTAGAATTTTCCCCATAAGTTATAGTTCAGATTATTTATTATGTACATTTATAAATATGATGAGCATTGAATTACTAATTCTCTTCATCCATATATCCCGGTTTTCTAATCTAAGTTCTTTGTTTAACGCATTGTGTTGTTTGATTTTTTTTAAATAGGTCCTGATTGTTCTTTGAATGTTCCTTCCACCGAGTCTTACTGGATTCTGCCAAATGTCAAACCCTTCAGTCCTTCCGTAGGTCGGGCTTCCCATAAAGCAGTCTTACACGGGAAGTTTATGTGGGTGATTGGTGGATATAGTTTTAACTACAGTTCTTATCAAATGGTCCTGAAGTAAGTATGTTTTCCAGATTTTCACAGTCTATTATTTAAGCTGATTTTTTTTTTTTGGTAATAGGACTATACTAAATGCCTATTTTATTGCTGTCAAAATTTATGAATATTTTTGTGATAGTATCTACTTGTTACATGGAACTTGATTTGAGAATCTATGAATTCAGTATATCCATCATTAAATATTTGTCATTATACATATAGGTTTGTTTTGTATAGATATTTCATTACCTCTCTAGAGTGTTTTTAATAAATTCTGAGTAAGAAAATATTAATTAAAGAAAGGTGAGGCCAGGCCTGTATCAGACATTATGAATCCTGCCACATAATATTGCTTTCAGAATGAAGTGTAATTGCTTATATAAAAATACTTTCATTCTGACCTGTAAATTAATTTCCCTGAACTTTTTAACTTTGAAATGATTTTACAAGCTTTTGTTGGGAGAGAGTGCCAGTATTGTAAAACAGATCATTCATTTGCTGATGTCTCCATGGAGATTATCCTTTGCATGATTGGATGATGCTGGGACCACATGGATGGCAGCTTACCTGATTTCTTTTCAGCTGGTGATTGTACTTTATGAACATTCAATAACAGAACAAAAGAGCAAAAAGAAGAATAATTTGATTATCAATGTTGTTTTCAGGAGTGATACTCATAATATGTAACAACTGGTGCAACTTGGGCATCAACCAATCAGAACTGACCCTGGACAATATACCATAATGGTGTGTACCCAATAGGTTGCCGGATGCAGCAGAGAAATACACCGGATACCCAGTAAAACTTGAATTTCAGATAAACAATGAATAATTTTTCAGTATAAGTAGGCCCTTGCAATATTCTTTTTTGACTTTGTCCCAAATATTGTATGAGTTCTACCTATACTAAAAAGTTATTTGTTGTTTATATAAAATTCAGATTTAATTGGGCATCCTGAATTGTATTTGGTAGCCCTACCCACTAACAATATTAGTCCTATTAATATTGGGTATTTTAAAATTCTACTGCTTATAAGAGGAGATTGCTTTAAAACTATGATTGAATATGACTCGAATTAAAGTATAAAATAGTTTCTGTAGGGAGGGAGAAAGTTTTAGGTACATATTTAAGTAGACAATTAAAATTCTATAACACAATATAAAATGGATAAAATATAGTAGAAAGAATTGAAAGGGAGTTGGTGGGATTAAAATGAATTGCTAAGATAGGAAAAGAACCTGAAGAAATGAGTTTTAAATGTGGAAACTAAAAGGAAATTAACTATGATTAATGAAAATGAAAAGCCTGTGAAAATAAAGTAAAATGGTTTTTGCATTTTTAATGAGCTGTAAGAAAGAACAAAGAAGAATGCAAAAGACTAATATGGTCCACAAAGCCCAAGATATTTACTATCTGGCCCTTTATGGTAACGTGGTGAAAAGCAGTGTGTTGGGTGCAGATGCTGGTAGTAGGTAGATGTAGCTGAGGGAGTCTGTGAAAATTATGTTCTGATTGATTCTGTTCCCTCATTTGTCTCATTCACACGCATCTTCTAATGCCAGCATAGGAAAGAAGTTAACCATAATGCTGAAAAGTTGTTGGTAACCTTCCCTTTTTAAAAGTGTGTGAAGAGCTTGTTTGTTTTCCCTGATAAGTTGGAGGAAGAAAGAGAAGAGATGATAATTGATAGTGAGCTTCTTAAACAAGGTCCTAGTCAGTTCTTGGCTGGGTACTTCCCTCTGTATGTTTTGTCAAATTGAAGAGATGTGAGGGTAGAGTATGATGGTGACAACTGAATTGGAATTCATTTAGATAAGCATTTGAGAGTCACAGCTTGGAACTTCTATTTTCATATGTATATTTTTAGAGCAGAAGAATAAAGATTAATTTTCATTTTATCTAGTAATCCAGTAGTACCTTCTTTTTACAGAAGCTTCTATCTTACTAGATTCATGTTACACAATCTCAAATGATCAGTAAACAAGATACGTTTGTGTGTAGGCAATAGGTACTCCTTGGTTAACTTATATAATGCTGAGCTAGATGCATGTAAAAGAATAAAATTGAATACATAAAGCAAATGGCTATTTTTAAAATGGAGAGAATTTTCATCTATTTCCAAAGGAAAAAGCTGGCTTTTTTTTGCTTCTATGACATTTATTATTATTGTTATCATTTTATTGAATTTATTGGGGTTACATTGGTCAATAAAATTATATAGGTTTCAAGTGTACAAACCTATAACACATCATCTGCACATGGCATTGTGTGCTCATCATCCAAAGTCTGGTCTCCTTCCGTCACCATTTATAATCTCCCTCTTTACCTGCCTCCACCCCCTTCCCTCTGGTACTCACCATTAGCTGGCTGTCTGTTCCATGAGGTTTTTTTTTGGTTTAATCCCTTCACCTATTTCACCCACCTCACCAATCCCTCTCCCTTCTGAGAGCTGCCAGTCTGTTCTCTGTCTTATTTTTTTTTTAACTTAAAAATGCAGACCAGCTCACTATTGTTTAGGTTAAGCAATTGGCTGAAATTATTAAAGCAATTGAACCCATTCATTCTAGTAATAAATAGTCAAGTTAATGTATACTATACATTTAGGTGATTGAGTCCTAATTTAAGGTAGATGTAATTTGAATGTCTTTATGAAAAATATTGAATATGGTACATGAAATTATGAGCTTGTTAGTTCTAATTGTTTTGAATTTAATGAAAACTTGAATACAGATGAAGAAAACATATGCAGATTTAAAAAACCAAACAGGAATCTTAGATTATGAAGTTATTTCTTTTCTTGGTTCTAGTTATAATTTAGAAAACAGTATATGGAATGTGGGAACTCTGTCCAGGGGACCGCTCCAGAGGTATGGACACTCTCTTGCTTTGTATCAGGTAAGGATCTTGCTTTTTAAATTAAAAAAAAATATTTTTGAGTTCACTTTGGTGGGAAAAATACTAAATCTCAGATTTATTTCAAACACCTAATGAGAATAATAGATCATATGGATCACAATAACTTGAGATGTCACAGACTCATGCACTATTTTAGTAAAAAAAAAAATAAAATAGATTTTTTTAGTATGATTCGCCATTGAACAAGAGAAGAAACAAAGATTGAGTTTTTGTCCTTGGCTTGATTCCTAGCCATCAGGTCAGTCACTTTTCTCTTTCATTGTGGTAAAATTCAAATTTACCTTTCTAACCATTTTTCATGGGAGTTCAGTGGCATTAAGTAGGTACATTCAAATTGTTGTGCAGCCATCACCACTATTATCTCCAGACTTTTTTTTTGTCTTAAAGCTGAAACCTTATACCAAGGGTCCTCAAACTTTTTAAACAGGGGGCCAGTTCACTGTCCCTCAGACCATTGGAGGGCCGGACTATAGTTTAAAAAAAACTATGAACAAATTCCTATGCACACTGCACATATCTTATTTTGAAGTAAAAAAACAAAACAGCAAAAACATCTGCATGTGGCCCGCGGGCCGTAGTTTGAGGATGCCTGCCTTATACCCATTAAACAATTCCCCTCCTCCTCCAGACCCTGATTACCATCATTCCACTTGCTGTCTGTGAATTGGACTGCTCTGGGGACTTCACATACGTGGACTCATATAGCATTTGTTCTTTAATGACTGGCTTATTTCACCTAGGACTGAGGTCGGCAAACTGCGGCTCGCGAGCCACATGCGGCTCTTTGGCCCCTTGAATGTGGCTCTTCCACAAAATACCACGGCCTGGGCGAGTCTATTTTGAAGAAGTGGCGTTAGAAGAAGTTTAAGTTTAAAAAATTTGGCTCTCAAAAGAAATTTCAATCGTTGTACTGTTGGTATTTGGCTCTGTTGACTAATGAGTTTGCCGACCACTGACCTAAGATAATGTTCCCAAGGTTTATCCATATTGTAGCATGTGTCAGAATTTCATTCTTTTTAAAGCCCGAGTAATAATCCCTTGTATGTACATACCACATTTTGTTTATTTACCTGTCGATAAACAACTGGCTTGCTTTTACCTTTTTGGCTATCGTGAATAATGCTGCTATGAATATAGGTGTACAAATATCTGGCTCCTGTCCCTGCTTTCAATTTTTGGGATAGAAATTGCTGGATTATATGATAATTCTATTTTTATTTTTTGAGTAATTTCCATATTGTTTTCTGCAGCTGCTGCACCATTTTACATTCCCACAAGCACCACACTAGGGTTTCAGTTCCTCAATGTCCTTGTCTACACTTGTTAGTTTTTGGAACAGTTTTATTGAGATATAATTGACATACCATATAATTCACTGATTCTGAATGGGTGTAATTGAATGGTTTTCAGTGTATTCAGAGTTGTGCAAACATCTCTTGCAGATTTGTGCCAAATTGCAGACTTGTGCAATCAAGTTTAGAACTTTCTTATCACTTCACAAAGAAACCCTGTGTCCTTTACCTATCACCCCAAATCTCCTCATCCTTCCAGCCTTAAGCAATCATGAATCTACTTCCTATCTGTGTTGATTTGTCTACTCTGGACAGTTCATATAAATGAGATTGTGTACTATGTGGCTTATGACTTGCATATTGTAGCATGTGTCAGTACTTCATTTTTATCTCTAAATAATCCTATTGTATGGACATATACTACATTTTATTTATCATTTCATCAATATGTGGACATTTGGGTTATTTTCACCTTTTAGCTCTTATGGAACAATGCTGCTATGAACATTTATGTATACGTTTTTGTGAGGACACATGCTTTCATTTCTCTTGAGTATATATTTAGTATTGGGATTGTTGATCCAATGGTAACTCTATATTTAGTTTTTGGATAAACTGCCATGGTTTTCCAAACTGGCTATACCATTTTACATTCCCTCCATCCAGGTATGGAAGTTCTAATTTCTACGGATCCTCACCAGCTCTCATTAGTAGCTGTCTTTTTTATTATAGCCATCCTATTGAGTGAGAAGTGATATCTCATTGTGCTTTAATTGCATTCCCTGTTGATGAATGATGTTGAGCATCATTTCTTATGCTTACTGTCTGTCTGTATTTTCTTTGGAGAAATGTCTATTCAAGTCCTTTGCCCATTATTAAATTGGGTTATTTGTCTTTTTATTATTGAGATGTAAAGGGTTCTTTATGTATTCTAGATACAAGTCCCTTATGATTTGCAAATATTTTCTCCCATTCTGTGAGCTTTCACTGTCTTGATGGTGTCGTTTGAAGCACAAAGGTTTTTTTTTTTTTAATTTTGATGAAATCCAATTTATCTTTTTCCCCTTTTGTTGTTGGTGATTATGGTGTCATACCTAAAAATCTAAGATCGTGAAAATTTACTCCATGTTTTCTTTTAAGAGTTTTATGGTTTTGCTCTTACATTTAGATCTTTGATTAATTTTGAGTTAAATTTTGTATATGGTGTGCAGTAAGGGTTCAAGTTCATTCTTTTGCATGTCACTATTCAGAATTCTCTTAGCACATTTGTTGAAGAGACTATTTCTCCATGGACTGGCTTGGCACTCTTGTCAAATATCAGTTGGCTATATATGTTTGGTATCTCTGGACTCTCAGTTCCATTGATTTATATGTCTGTCTTTATGCCCGCAGCACACCGTCTTGATTACTTTTGCTTTGTAGTAAGTTTTTACATAGAGAAGTGTGAGCCCTCCAATTTTATTTAATTTTTTTTCACGATTGTTGGGGTATTCTGGGTGCCTTGTAATTTCATGTGAATTTTGGAATCAACTTGTCAATTTCTACAAAGAAGTCACCTGGAATTCTGATAAAAATTGCATTGAATCAGAATGGAGAGCATTGAATACAGTTTGGAGAGTATTCCCTTCTTAACAATAAGTCTTTTGACCCATGAACATGGGATGCCTTTTCATTTATTTAGAAATTAAAAGATTGCTTTCAACAAGGTTTTGTTGCTTCCAGAGTAAGTTTGGAATTTCTTTTGTTATATTTATTCCCAAGTATTTTATTTTTTGATGCTTTTGTAAATGGAATTGTTTTACTTAACTTTTATTTCTAGATTGTTCACTGCAAGTGTATAAAAATATAATTGATTTTTGCCCATTGATCTTGTATTCTGCAATGTGGTTGAACTCATTTATTAGCTCTAATTGTTTTTTTGGGGGGGGATGATTTCTTAGTATTGTCTATATATAAGTTCATATCTTCTATGAATAACATTTTACTTCTTTTTCAATCTGGGTGTCTTAATTCAGTTTTGTTTGTTTTTTTCCAATTTGCTCAGGCTAACACCTCGAGTACAGTGTGGAATATAAGTGGGAAAAGTGGGCGTCTTTGTCTTGTTCCTGACCTTAGTGGGAAAGTGTCTGCTCTTTCATCATTCAGTATAATATTAGCTGTGTGTTTTTCTTAGATGATCTTTATTAGGTTGAAGAAATCCCTTTCTATTCCTCGGTTGTTGAAATAGTAATGATTTGTATTATTTATGCATCATTCATTTTAGTCCTATGTGATTAAAGTTCTTTGTATAATTTATAAGTGCTATAAAGCATCTGCCCATGGCCATGGGAAATGGTAATAAAAATGTACTCCACGCAATACACACATGTGGTGTACCTTTCTCTGAACTGTGCTTGATGAAAGCAGTGAATGATCCAGAACAGCACGGAGTAGTGTATATCGATGGCAACATTCCAGTGTGACAGCTAGCGACTCAGCAACTAGGAAAATTAAAAATATGGTTAATTGCCTGGTTGGTATAACTCAGAGGTTGAGCATTGACCCATGAACCAGGAGGTCAGGGTTTAATTCCAGGTCAGGGCACATGCCCGGGTTGTGGGCTCCATCCCCAGAGTGGGTCGTGGAGGAGGTAACTGATCAATGATTCTCTCTCATCACTGATATTTCTATCTCTCTCTCCCTCTCCCTTCCTCTCTGGGGAAAAAAAGGTTAATTGACTATATAATATAATTGTTTTAAATATCTTTTTGAAAACATGGATTTCCCCCCCTTTCTTGTGAGTAAAAGCATTATTTTTCATTAGTCATGTGTTCCCATTTGACTTTTTACAAATAAGAACTATGCCTTATGCATGTTGTGAGTGATTGCTAAAACTGTGTTTAAATTTAGCCTTCATTCTAATTTAATGTATGTATATTGCTAAGAAATAACGGGTTTGTTTATTAATACTTGTTTTTTAATTTACAGGAAAACATCTTTATGTATGGAGGCAGAATTGAAACCAATGAAGGCAATGTCACAGATGAGTTATGGATTTTTAACATTCACAGTCAGTCCTGGAGCACGAAAACTCCCACTGTTCTTGGGCACGGGCAGCAGTACGCTGTGGAGGGGCACTCGGCACATATTATGGAGCTGGATAGTAGAGATGTTGTCATGATCATAATATTTGGATATTCTGCAATATATGGTTATACAAGCAGCGTACAGGAATACCATATCTGTGAGTTACTTTGCATGCGTATTTATAAACTCTTTCTTGATTGTGCACATTTTTATCTTTAAAATCTTCATTTGAACTTAGTCAAAATGGTTAGTTATTTGAAATAAGAATTATAAGCCAAGAATTAATACTTGTTAATATAATTTTTTTGGTTTTGTGTTAGATTTTGTCCTTTAATACTTAAGTTTATCTTCTTAGGTAAATGTGGGGAAATGTCACAGAAGTTACATTTTCTAAGAACTGAGAATATTTTTAAACATGTGAAATTCCAATAGGTGGTGCTGCATCTTTGGTTTTACTTGTGGACTAGGAGCTAAAACTAACCCAGTCTTTTTGCTATGCATTTCATGATTTAAAAAAATATATATTTTTATTGACTTCAGAGAAGAAGGGAGAAGGAGAGAGAGGAACATCAGCAGTGAGACAGATTCATTGATCTGCTAGCTGCCTCTTGCATGCCCCACACTGGGGATTGAGCCTGTAACCTGGGCATGTGCCCTGATCGGGAATTGAACCGTGACCTCCTGGTTCATAGGTCGATGCTCAACCATTGAGTCATGCCGGCTGGGCAGGATTTTTTATTTTTCAGGGTTCTGTTCCTAGGCTTACTGCAGTGTTTCTCTGTATGTATTAGTCTTTTAGAGGAAGCTCTTGAGAGTCTGTCGGCTTCTATGAAAGATTATTATCTGGTGCATGAAGGTGTCGGGGGCAATCTGCATGTGACTGCACGATATTCTTAAATACTCTTCTTCGTTTTCTGGCACTTTATTTTATTTAAATTCTTTATGAAATTTTCAAACAGTTGTAAGTTTAAAAAAAGTTTGTCTACAAATATATGCACCCTATAGTCACTACTTAGATTCAAGAACATACTCCATATCTGGCCTTGACCAGTATTTTGAACTCAAGGTTTTGCTTTTTTTGTGTAACTGTACAGGGTGATCTGTTTCTCCTCTATGTCGCCAGTACAGCTGGGCTGAAAGTGGGATATGCATCCTCCTTCCTCTTGTCATTTACACTCTATTCCCACGCCTTCCTCCTTTGAATCACTCAGCTTTGAATCCTATGTCATTAGACTATACCACCTGTTTCTTCGCCGTCTTGTCTTCTGTTGCTCCTTAGGTCACTGTTTTATTCCTTGAAGGAAATAGCATCTGGCTCACTGTCACTCCATCCCATATACATTAACCAAATATCTCTATGATTTCAGTATCCACTGAAATAATTCTTCCAATACTTGGCTTCTCAATTTTTTGATCTCTCTCCCAAAGATCTTGTTTTCCATCCTACTTGAATCAGTCTTGCCCATTGTCCTACCTGCAATGAATTCCACAATTCACATTTCAGATATCTTACTCCAGTGCCTCCAGCTTACTCCTGCTAGCCCCCACACTGGGAATTCTTCAACCGTCCAGAGCATGTAGTTCACTAGCCTCCTTTCAGGTGTTCACTCTCTCTCCCTCTCTCTGTCCATACTTACCTCTACACTTACCAGGCTTCATGTTCATAATCACCAGTCTCTCTTCCAACTCTTCGTAATGACTCTTTCATACATTTTTCTCTCTCTTCAAACTTCCAACATGTCCTTCATCATAACTCTCAGCTGATGAACTTACTCACTGTTTTACTGAGAAAACAGAAGCAGTCTAAAGAGAATTCCTACTGAAGGGAACATTTTGGAGTGCAATGGTTATAAAGTAATGGTGCATCGAATAAACCTGCTTACATGCATTATTGTTGTAACAAACTCCTGAGAGCACGGAAGCTAGTGTGGCTGTCATTCTACTTTTTCAGATGAGCCCAAGAGTTGTTTCAGCAAGAGTTAAGTTACAAGAGACATCTGTAATACTTTCAACAATGAAGATAAATTTAAAAAAGAGTTAAGTTATAAATGGTCTACTAGTATATAGAAAGATTTTGTTTGATTTTATTTTAATTTTATGATAATGTTCATGGAGTGTTGTAGGTATTATTTCCATATTTTGTAACTTATTGAAATTTTCTTTGTGGCTTAATTTTCATAAATACTGTGTAGACACTTGAAAAGAAGGCAAATGTTATAATTTTAAGGTATGGTATCTGAGATACATATATATATATATTCTACTTTATTCATTTGCTTCTTAGTTCTTCTATTTTTTTGTATTGGATCTATCATGCTGTGAAAATTAAAGTCTACATATGTTAGTGTATTTTTGCCTATTTCTCCTTATATATTCTGGAATTTATTCTTTATGAAAGTTGCTTTTATGAATATTCATGACTTTCATTTTTGCATTAATGTTATAAAGTGCTTTGTTTATTTAATGTTTTGTGACCGGATTTCTATCTTGTCTGATATTAATATTATGGCTCTAGGTTATTTGGGGTGGGACTGTCATTCTTTTCTTGATATGCTTTTGCCCATCTATTGTTAACCTTTCAGAATCACTTTGTTTTAAATACATCTCTTGTGTACAACAAAAGTTAGATTTTGCTTTGTGATCCCATCTGTTTTTGTACATTTTCTGTACATGTTTTATATTTTTAATAGTCACTCTGTCGTCTTTTTTAAAAAATTATATGTCTTCTCATGTCCAGAGGAGGCCCATTTTTTTGAGGAAATGAGTAATTTTGCGATCTGCCACTATTAGGCTCCTTCCGGATTCCTTGTTTCTCATCTTCCTTCTGCATTCTTGGGGCTTCCTCCTTCTGGCTCTTGGTTTTACTTGCTTTTTGCGCTTGATTTGGAGTTTGTGGGTTTTTTAATTCTTAGTTTATCTGGAAATTTAATTTTCTTTTTCATTCATGTTTTCCTTGTTTTATTGTCTTCCCAATAGGGAAATTCAGAATTTAGCTATCACCATGCTTGTATTTGAACCACAGGTTTTGACTTTTGAAGTGTTAAAGCAAATATTTAACTAAGTTTAAAGTCAACCAATATTTTTACTCTTTGATCAAGCCCCAATATACAGGACACTGTTTCTACTGCCTTAATCCATCCTATTTTGTTTCAAACACATTTGACATTATCAGTATTTTATACTAGGGATCAACAGTCTGTTCTATAGAGGGCAAGATAGTAAATATTTTAGACTTTGTGACCCATGCGGTCTTTGTCACAACTAATCAACTCTGCTGTGGTAGCAAGAAAGCCAACACTGACAGTCCATCAACAGATGGGCATGGCTTTGTTCCCGATTTTGCCCTCATGTCTTAGTTCTTCTAGTCCCGCTCTAGAGAGAGTGTGTGCGCTACTGGGGCCTAGCAGTCCTGGTCCAGATTAATTTAACATTTTGGCAAGTGGTTTTCTTTGGACCTCGGATTTACAGTGAATTCGTGCTCCAAGATCTATGACCAAAAATTCCCAGGAAAAATGAGATTTTTTTCTTTACATACAGCCAAATACACATTTTCTGTCTGCTTCTGCAGAGCAGATTAAAAAATAACTCACTTTTTCATTGAGGATATAATCCTTCAGGGATCCTGACTTTGTATAGAAGTTCTCTGATCCAGTACCCACACGGGCTTACCTTCAGTACTGGCCATTGAAACCAAATCCCTAGGCTGCCTGAATGGTACATACCTTCCTTACCCGCATTTCCACTGAATACGGTTTCTGGCCCTCAGAATATATTTTCCTCTTTCTATACTAATCTTTTTTGCAGGATAGTCTCATTCAGCCATGAGACATGGTGGCAGTTATGCTTTCCAGGGATGCCTAAGAAGGCACAGCAGATGAATTCTAATTTTCTATGAACGGTAAATATTGATAAATTCACTGACTGGTAGGTTTTGTTTTCCTTTTTTTTAAAAAAAATATTTTTATTGATTTCAGAGAGGAAGGGAGAAATAGAAACATGAATGATGAGAGAATCATTGGTCTGTTGCCTCTTGCACGCCCCCTACTGGAGGTCGAGCCCACAACCCAGGCATGTGCCCTTGATCAGAATTGAACGTGGGACCCTTCAGTCCCCAGGCCTACGCTCCATATCCACTGAGCCAAACCGACTAGGGCTAGGTTTTTGTTTTCATTTGGAATAATTTGATTACAGAGCATCAATTGTAGTTTTGGTAAATTTTCAACTACTTCTGTAGAGTTCCTTTTGGCTTATTCTATAACCAAAATACTATTTTAAAATAAATTTATCAACAGGGTATTTTTGGTTTGATTTTTGTCTTATTAATGGCATTGTCAGGCACACTTATGAATGTAGTCTAAGATGGAAATGGGGAGAGTACATGATTTATTTATGAGTTTTATAAGAATAATAGGTGAATTAAGGGTGGAATTTAAATTCTGTGATTTATTTAAGTACAAAGTAAAAGTCATCAATTTTTCTGTAAAATTATATTTTAATAATAAAATGAACTTATTATGTTATTTACTCTTAATGCAGTTTGAATTCACTGCTTGTTGTTGAAAGTATGTGGTGTCAAAATAATCTGTAATTAATTTCAGTTTGAAGAGTTCTTGCATAGAAAAGTAAATAGAACGATGGGGAACTATAGTTTAAAGCTGCCAGAATAATTAAGTTGTATATACCGCACACAAGTGCTACTTCAGGGAATAATACTATATTAAGTAGGGCTGCTTTGAACATAAATAATAGGATAATTTATCATCTTAGTTATAAGTAAAGACTTATCTCTACAGAGACAGTTTAAAACATTCCCCCCCTGTTTATAGTGGGATTACTATACTGCCATGTAAGTTTAAGCTGTTTTTTTCCTGACTGATTTTAATGGCTTCAACTACCCAAATGTAGGTTGGATTTGCTTTGAGAATCCTTACATGTTTAAAGCTTCTAGAAAACTGAGAATGTTTTGTTTAATTAAAGAAGGGACTCTCTTTTCTAGCACTGTGGTGAAGGTAACAGGAAAGAAAGCTGAAATTATAATAGAGCAATTCATGAAAACAGGGCATTTTACTAGATAAAAATTTATCCTGAATTATACTCTAAGGACATTGATCTCACCATTATGTAGAGATTTTTAAGAGACAAAAATTTCCCAGTTAACATATTCCAAAATGACCACTTACTAAATTTTGAATAATAGTGAAAATAATTGTGAAGTATTTCTGGTTCAGTGCTTACTATCCTGAATCTTCTTTGAGATTTTTGTAATAATATGATTTAAAACCAAGGAACCATCTAGTTAGCTTCAGTTATCTTAGTTTGAGTCTTATCCATTAACATAACAAAATTTAAGACACTAGAGAATATTTTTAGCTGTTGAGTTGAAAGTTTATGCGTCTTATCATTGCTGGTTTGAGTTTTAGAGGATCTTTTGAGCTCAGAAGTACCTCCATATATTGTAGCTATAGGATCACCCTTCTGGTTCCACTTGGTTCCAGACATATGCAATAATGACATCAGCGAGTAATGCATCAGGTCTTATTCCTTGTCTTTGCGGAACTTATTTCTAGTAGGGTGATACAGCCAATAAGTAGTAAATATAATACAGATGTGCATGCTGTATGATGTGTTAGAAGATAGTAAATTTTTATAAAAATAGAGCAAAGCAGAGGGGATTGAGAATACCAAGGTGGCTGGGAAGGCCAGCAGGATAAGCCTCAATGAGAAGATGAATTTTGATCAAAGAATTGCAGGAAGTGGAGAAGTTTGCTACATAGATAATCTGAGGGGAAGGGGAGTGTTCCCTAGAAGTAGGAACAGCTAGTGTAAAGGCAAGAACATTCAGAGCGTGTTCAGGGCACAGCGAGGAGTCTGGAGGAGAGAATAACAATTAACAGATGAGGTCAGAGAAGTAATAAAGGAGCAAAATCATAGGGTTTTTGCACAGCCTTTGTTTCTTACTCGGAGGAAATGGAGAGAGGTTGCAAGCTTTTGGGCAGAGCAACAACATAATTTTTAAATGAACCATTCTGGCCTGTTTGAAAATAGCGTCTGTGGAGGAAAGAACAGAAACGCAGAGGCAGTCAGATTACTGTTAGCCTGAGCAGTGATGATGGGCTTAGACCAGGGTGGTAGTATTGGAGTGAGGAGAATCAGTCCATTGTTTTAGATGTTTTTAGAGTAAAATGAATAGTATTTGCTGAGGGTTTGGATGTAGAGTCTGAGATAAAAGAGAGGAGTCAAGGATGATTCCAGGGTTTTTGGCCTGAGCAACTAGAAAGATGTTGTTGCCATCGACTGACATGTTGAAGATCCTGAAGCAGGTTTGAGGCGAAGGATGATTCAAGGTCAGGATTTCAGTTTGGACATTTATATGTGTGATATCCATTAGACATTACAGTGAAAATGTCAAGTAGATGTGTGGGTCTGGAGTTCTTCTAGAGAGAGATCTGGGCTGGAGATGTAAATGTGGGAGTTTTGGGGATAGAGATAGATAGCATTTAAAGCCATGCGACTGGATCAGATCACTAAGGAAATGGGTGCAGATAAAAAGAAAGAGCGACTGAGCCCCAGGGTGTTCCAATGGTAAGAGGTAGGGGAGAAGAAGAAAAGGAGCAAGAAAGGGTGCAGTGAACTGGATGCCAAATGAAGAAAGACTTTAAACAGAAGAGTCGTCATCTCTGTTCAATGCTGCTCCGCCAGTGGGTGAAGTAAGATGATCACCGAGGATTGACCTTGGATGTGGGACTGTGCAGGTCATGGTGATCTGCACAAGAACAGTCTTTGTGTAGTGGTTGGGTAAAAGCCCAGTTGGATTGAAGAGGGAATTGGGCAGCTCTTTCAAGGAAACTTGCTTGTCAAGGGGAGCAAAGAAGTTAGCAGCAACTGGCAGGAGGTACAGGATCTTTCTAAAGGGTTTTCACAAAAGCAGACCACGAAACAAGGATTCAGGTGAAAGAATTTTATTTGGGAAAGGCCAGGTAACACTATTAGGATAGTTAAGAAGTAGTGCAGACAAGAGAAGGCAGCCTTTACATGCATAACCCAGGCCCAGAGACAATAGTGCTGTAGGCCTGGGGGAGAGGAGATGGAGGGGGTTAATGGAGGGAAAAAAGGGATATCTGTAATACTTTCAAAATAAAGATAAGTTCAAAAAAAGGGTCCATTAATAGAGACAACTACCAGAGTGGTGATGGAACTTACCCAGGCTTTCGATCAACACGTAATCTTTGAAATTTCCTTCTTTAATTATAATGCTTGTAGTTAGTTGATGAATCCTGTGGGCTGTGTTCCCAAAATCAATCCGTTCTTTAGCTGAAGATAGGTTTCATTCAGTGTGCTTGATTTACAGTTGACCTCTGAACAAGATGGGTTTGGACTGCATGGGTCCACTTATATGCAGATTGTTTTTTCGTAGATACCTATACTGTTTCCCATCCATGGTCTGTGGATGCAGAGAACTGACTGTATGCTCGATCTACACCATTTACATCAGGGACTTGAGCTTTCATGGGTTTTCATCTCCGTGGGGGGTCCTGGAACCAATCCTCGATGGGTACTGAGGGACAACAGGTGTGGTTCAGTTTTTGGGTAGTTAAAAGTTACACTCGGATTTTCACCTACTTGAAGGGTTGGCACCCATAAGCCTGTGTTGTTCAAGGCTCAACTGTGAATGGAAATGTGTGTAGGTAGATAACAGCAGAGTGCTTAAGGAAATAGCTTACGTGGAACACACACAAGTAGGTATGACAGGGAAATTTTTCATGAGGGCACCCTAACGTATAACTTCCAAGAGTGATGTATGACTATCAGGTGCTTAGAAGTGACAGTAATCAACTAGCTTCATGCACAGAATTATTGGAAAAATCAGGAAAACTCATAATGTAGAGATCAGCCTGCAGTAAAGGCGCCATAAACTTTTGTTTTAAGTAACAAAGTGGAGGTAGACTCTATAATTATATAATCATGAAAAGACTCTTGTTATTCTACAATTGTGTTTACTGCCTTTTTCATTTTTCTGGAAGTGGTTTAATTTTTCTCTAGATTCTTTGTTTATAAGTGACTATGAAACACATACTGCTTTTTATAGTTATTCTTTTTCTAAGAAGTTTAAGGCATGAATCCTGCTGTATATCTCTTTGTTTGTGTGCTTTCTAGTAAAGTGCCGTGTATTAAATACCTGATAAATATTTGAGGAGGAAGGAATAGGGTTGTCCGCAGTATTCCTTTTCTGCTTCTATTATACTTGGTCTTTAAAAATTTTAATACTATGTGGTCATCTGTAGCATTTTATTTTCTCTGATGTTCAAGATTGAAAAACTTACTCAACATATTTCAGAAACATTAGCTATTGGTATATTTTAAAATACATAGCACTCTTGTTTGCCTATACATTACTTTCTATTTATTAAAAAACATAACTATTTGTTGGATATTGCTTGTAATTTTTCTCTTTATAATTATGTTTAAATCAATATAGGAATAATCATGTCCGACTAATAAAACCACCCCCAAGTATATTTGATGAGAGGATATTTATTTTAAAAAAGCATAGCCATTTGCTGTATCCCTTTAATTTTCTCTTTCTAATCATGCTTATTAATTTTTTATTTTTCAAAAGGTTTTCTGTCTCCACTATTCTGAAGTCCAGAATATCTTATTATATATTTGTTTTAAAAAATAGCTTTACCGCATATCCATGTATGCTTATATGACATACTGTTTTGTTCACTTGTTTTTGAATTTTTAAGAAGGAAATAATGTTTTATGCAGTTTTCTGAGGTTTTCTTTCTTTCTTTTTTTTAAACCAGCGTTCACCCATGTTGTTATGACTTACCACAGTTAACTCCTTCGCATTTCTGTATTTTATTGTATAACTCTACCACAATTCACTTATCTGTTCTCCTGTGCATGAACTGTTGGGTTGGATACCTGTCAAAAATCACCCACAGAAGCAATTTTGAAACATCTTGATAAAAATACTATATTTTGAAAGATAAAGAAAAAATATTCAGGCTCTTCCAGCAGAAAGATGAAATATTTTAAAAGGGCAAGAGATTAGGTTAGTATCAGATTTCTCAAAAGCAACATAAATCTAGGCAAACATGTAACCACTTTTTCAGGAAACTGAAGGAAAGCAAGGATAGACTAAGGGTTTTATATCTTGCCAAACTGTCCTTCAAGTGTCAAGGCTATAGAAAAAAACCAGTTTGAGATGCCAGACTCAGATAATTCTGTCTCTATGTGGCCTCACCTCAGAAATCTGCTCGAGTAGAAATGTGCAGACTTCTTTTTTGGTAAACGTCTAGATAGTAAGTAATTTAGGCTCCATGGGCTACCCGGTATCTGTTGTCACTGCTCAGGTCTGCCACTGAAGCTGTACACAGGCAGCCGTGTCAAGGTATGTAAATGAAGGAGCGTGGCTGTGTTTCAGTAAAACAGGATTTACAGAACAGTTGGGCTGGATTTGGTCCCTGGGCTGTACTTTGCCAACCCCTCTCCTGGGGAATAAGCTTCATCTCAGGAAGCGATGAATGGGAACACTTCAGGTAAAAGACTGATGGAGAACATTTAATTTTAGAGCTAAGACTAAAATAAGGGTGGAGATGTCAGTAGACAGTTAGTATGCAAATGTTATGTGTTTTGTCCAAGTAGAAAGAATGCAATTAAAAATGGAAGGAGAAGAAAGGAAGCCATTTAACTCTTAGTATTCAGTAAGGTTCTGTTGGATCCAATTTTAGTTTTTCTGTTTTTTGTTTATTTGTTTTTGAGCAGGCATAACTATCTGTGAAGACTGTTGTTTTATACTAGAGGGCTGGTGTGTGAAATTCGTGCGGGGGAAAGGGGTATCCCTCAGCCCGGCCTGCACCCTCTCGCAATCTGGGACCTCTTGGGGGATATCTGAGGAATCCCTGCTGGATCGGGCCTAAACTGGCAGTCGGACATCCCTCTCGCAATCCGGGACCACTGGCTCCTAACCTCTTGCCTGCCTGCCTGCCTGATCGTCCCTAACCCCTCGCCTGCCTGCCTGATCACCCCTAACCACTCGCCTGCCTGTCTGATCACCCCTAACCACTCTGCCTGCCTGATCGCCCCTAACCACTCGCCTGCCTGTCTGATCACCCCTAACCACTCTGCCTGCCTGATCGACCCTAACTGCTCGCCTGCCTGTTTGATGGCCCCTAACCGCCTCTGCCTCGCCCCTGCCCACTGCACCTTTGTCTGGAAGGATGTCTAGAATGACGTCTGCAAGGTTGTTCGGCTGTCTGGTCTAATTAGCATATTACACCTTTATTATTATAGATGTCCCATTCTTTCTAAGAAGTCTTCAAATGAACAAAGAGAACATCTCCTTATTTACAAAATATAGAATATTCCATCTGTAATTATTAGGTGGATTTATTTCACTCAACCATGTTTCAAATGAATCACACAACCATTCTGATAGGGAGAGAGATGAACAAATCCAAGTGGCTTTTGAACATAATGTTTGACAGACTGGCCTCTGTCTAGGTGTGGATGTGGGGAAGACGTGCAAATCAATCTTTTAGGGTTGTTTTTGGAAGGTTTTGGTAAAGCACTTCTGAAATTATTTTAGGTGTATCGTTAGATTGAAAAAATGAGTTGATATTAGGAATTACAGTGCTCAGTGTGGAAGATAGGAGATATAGATGTGAAATGGGGAGGGCAAGGAAGAATCCTCTCTGAATGGGATGGAATTGGAGGCATCAGTGTGAGCTTATGTTCAGATAGATAGACAGACAGACAGATGTAGATTCTTCCGAAATGGCCTAGAAGCTAAGACACCCTGATAGTGATCACACTGATCACTGATTTTCCCAGATCCGGTTTCTAATAACATTCCCGTAAGTAGTTATGGCTGATTGTAAGGCTGTGGCAGGGACAGCAAAGATGAGTCTGGTACGTCTTGTTCTACCAAATGAAGGAATTGCTCAGGAAAAGTGATGGGTCCTGTCAAAGATACAGTCCTGTGTCAGCTTGGAGGGGTCCCATTGATGAAGTCTGGGGAGATTTCAGCATCAAAATAATTTAAGCAAGTAATAAATTATGATCTGGTGAAAAATATAATCCATGAGCTAGCACCTGATAATGGACAGACCAACAGACACTAATAGTGCTGAGGGGAATTCTCTTTCTTATGCAGAGTGCAGTCTGGCATTGTTGGATGCTAAATCTGTGGGGGAGATGATGCATTTTTGGTGAGATGTGCTTGGTATCGAAGTGTCTTCCCCACAGATTGTTTATACGGTGCAGGGGGAAATAGTAACTATGTCAGTGCCTTGTATGGGTGATCAAAATTCACATCATGAGCCATGGGAAATTGGACATTGCGTGCCTCTGGATATGCTACTGCTGAAACAGACATCACTTATAGCAGGCTTGACTTATAGCAGGCTTGACAAACTTTTTCTATAAAGGTTCAGATAGCAAGTATTTTAGTTTTTTTCCAGTCATTTTGTCTCTGTTTCTTCTACTCAATTCTGCAACTGAAATTTGAAAGCAAGCCACAGATAATATGTATGTGAATGAATTTGCCTTTGTGCCAATAAATCTTTATTTGCAGAAATGAGCAGCAGGCCATTATTTGGCCCTTGGACATAGGTTGATAACCCCTGGCTTATAGTATTCTGAGTGGGAATACATACCTAAGTCTAATCATCAAGCAGTATCATACAAACTTCAAATGAGGAATCTTTTATTTTAAAAGGGGGAGAATTTTATCCTTAAGAAATGTCAGTGTGACTCGCTGAGCCACACTGGCTGGGCTGAAATTATTTTCAAATAAAGTGCTAAACATAGATTAGAGGAAGTCTATATATGTTTTTTATATTTGGTTGTATAGGACATATATTGGAACTGAAATTGTAAGAATTCCTGTGAACTTGTTCTGGTGGTAAAAGAAACATCACTTTGTCCTTTCTGCTATTCTTTGAATTATGGCTTTTAGGGAATCTATAAATCTCAGAGGAGAATTATTGGATGGTTTTACTAACTTAGACCATAAAGCTCTTCTGGGTTAGTCCTGAGGGAAATTTACTTCACTTTAAGTTAGCGATACCTCATAAACTTTCTAAGAACTTCAATGTGAGTCTCAAGGTTAGTATAATATTAATGTTTTGCTTTAGTATTTTCATGCTTTCAGATTTTGGGAGGAGTAGTTGGGAAGCCATCATTAATGTCATTTTATGTTAACTCTTTTTCTTTCGATTTGAAAACCATTAGATATGATTTTTCTAGGAAGTGAATTTTTTCTTCTATGTGACTCTCTTCAGTTCTTAACATTACATATTTTTCAAAATTCTCTGGTGAATTTCAGCTGCGGATGGAATTTTGCTTTTCAGCAAATTGGTGTTTGAAAGTGTTGATCTACAGAACAGGCGTATTAGGTGGTGAGAATTAGGCATTTTTAATAGAAGAAATCTCCCCTTTAAAAATAATTCTGTCATCGGAATCATAAAGCATGGACTTTGACTGTGCTTAAAGTAGGCCTGGCATTTGTTGTTGCACTTCATTTTCACTTGTGAAGAACTTTACAGGACTTATTAGGTAAAGTAAAACAATTTCAATGCAGTAAGTAAAATGTTTCAATAAATTGCTATGTCTTTGTGACAAAGGCTGCCACTAAGATTGTATGCATTTTTAAAAGTTTTCTCAATGTCTCAGAAAATATCACAAAAGACTTTAGTTTTGATAAATAAAATCTATACTATTAATAGAGAAATATGCAAATTGGCTGGGATGCTGTCACATAATGACCAATCAGGACAGGGGTGGGGCCGCGGTGGAGAGCTCTCAGCACGCCTGCGCTGGGGGTCCGAAGGGCATGGAGAGGAAGGGAGAGCAGATGAGCAGTTAGGTGGGATCAGGCCAGGAGGGGAGAGCAGATGAGCAGTTAGGGGGGATTAGGCCAGGAGGGGAGAGCAGTTCAGGCCATTAGGCCAGCCAGGGAGCAGTTAGGGGCATCAGGTAGGCAGGCAGGTGAGCAGTTAGGAGCCAGTGGTTCCAATTGCAAGAGGAATCCAGATTGGAGAGGGTGCAGGCAGGGCTGGGAGACCCCTCCCCCCCATTCATGAATTTTGTGCACTGGGCCTCTAGTTATTAAATAATGTGCTTTTAAAACTGTTTATAAGCTACATAAATATACACTGAGTGGCCCGATTATTATGATATCTGAACGCATAATAATCGGGCCACTCAGTGTGTGTGTGTGTGTGTGTGTGTGTGTGTGTGTGTGTGTGTGTGTATTAGAGGCCTGGTGCATGAATTCATGCATGGGTGGGGTCCGGCCAGCCTGGCCAGGGGGAGGAGACGTGGGCGATTGGCCGGCCTGCCTGCTGGTTGAACAACTGGTCAAGGGGACAATTTGCATATTAGCCTTTTATTATATAGGATATACACTGAGTGGCCAGATTATTATTATGTGTTCAGAGATTATAATAATCTGGCCACTCAGTGTATATATTTGAAAGTGTGCATGAGTTGGATTAAGAAGTTTTAGTAAATGTGCATTTAGGATGCAGAAAATTCTGGTCTTTTTGTCTCTGCTTTACTTCCTACAGTGGTAGAGATGTCAGTCCCTACCAGGCAGCCATTCTGTTGTCTTACGTATTGAAATGTAAGAATTTATATTAAGAAGGAATATGCAGTTATAATTTTTTCATGACCATGTAGAACCCCACAAATGAAATTTAGTCATTCTTCCACATATTGGCCCTGCAAATATTTTGAAATATGTTATTTTTCATTTATTTTTTATTCTTTAGATGAGCTTCCCTAGTTCTTCTAGTTTTCACATTATAAGGTTTTATTAATATGTTATTAACAATATTAATATCTTATAGTAGCACAGACACTAGTGATATAAAGGATATTTTCCAATAAATAATAATAATAGCAACAGCTAACATTTACTAAAGCCTTACTCCATGCTAGGTGGTATTATAAACACTTTATACATACTAACTCTTCAAAGTGAACATGCAAAATATATGCTCTTTTAACCCCATTTTACAGATGAACTGAGGACAGATGTCTCGCACAACTGGCCATTGATCATGCAGCTAGTCAAAGGATTATATAAAACACACATTGTCATCTTTCCCACCCTCTGTGGACAGACTGTACTTTGTAATGACCCATTCAAACTTCACAGAGCTTCATAGAGCGTGGTGTGGTACCTCATGTGACATCATTACTTGCCCTTGTTCTAAAGTTGATATTTTATTAATATTTTTAATTCAACCTAAGTTTATATTTTATACTAATAATATTCTGTGGACTTGTAGCTAGTCTAAAGGCAACAGAGCTTCTTCCTTGGACTTTAGTTACTGCTTTTAATGCAAGTGCTTGCTGTGAAGTGAGGTCACTCTGTCCTGTGCTTGTCTACTTACTGTTGTAACATCAATGAGGGCTTGACCTTTATTGTTAGAATAGTTTCAGCCCATCATTGCTTTGGGTCATGATTCTGGCATCTAAGCATTTAGTTAGCTCTTCCTTTTGTTGGGTGAATGATCATGTATTAAGTACAAGTTCTTTGCCATTATTCTAGGAATTGACCAAAAAATGTTGCAAGTGAATCTTGATGTTTACAGAGCCAAAATGATTTCTTGTAGCAAGTATACATTTCTAAATGTAAAATAAAAATGTAATGAGAATGTGGATTATAATTAATTTTACATTTCAAGTTTATCACCTGTATCCGAACAAAACCATTTCCTTAGTTTTTCATCTGAAACTACCATGTCACCATGGGTTCCTTGGCTGAACTGCTAGTGACCAGACCGTGAGAAGTACTGCGCTGGTATTTAAGAGGACACTCTTTGGTGTTAGACCTGTGTTCATAGCTATTACACTTTCAACTTTTTTTAATGTTTCAGAAATAGTTGAGTGAAATACTGTTATTTCATGATGAACTATCCGTTCCTAGTAAGGTGAATATATATTTTTAAATAAATTTTGAATTTTGACACAATTTACATATACTAAGTCTGTACCTAAGTCTGCTGTTTTATTATTTGTTTTATTTCCGCTGTGTGTGTGTGTGTGTGTGTGTGTGTGTGTGTGTGTGTGTGTGTGTCTATGTGCCTCTGTTTTCTTTCTTCTTGATCAACTTAGAATTTCATCTTGGTATATTATACTATTCTTGAGTGTATTTCTTTGTATAGTTTTCTTAGAGGTTGCTCTGGATATAAAAATACACACATGTAACTCATCATAATCGCCTAGTATCAACATTTTAAACCTTCAAGGGAAGTATGGCAGCCTTACTTTCATTTAGATCCCTTCATCTTCCCCACTTTTTAATGCCATTGGCTTGAGTATCAGATGATGCTTTGGTTTTTGTTTTCTTCATCAGTTATGATTTAGAAATCTCACAGAGGACAAGGGCAGTGTGTGCTCATATTTCTGCTGTATTTATTGACCTTTTCTGATATTCCAGGGATTTCTTCTTTTATTTCTTAATGCCTGTTTGAAGTGATGAAAGACAACACAGAATTTGTTAAGGGCAGAGATCACATCCTTTTTTATATTTGTAATATCAGTGAGTAACTCAGAGCCTTTACGTAGTAGGTGCTCATAAACTATTTATTACAGCTTTTTTTTTCAGAGTTACTTACAAGTACAGAAATGTATGTGAGTTTTCTTTTTCCTCTTGCACACACAAATTTGGCATTTTCAGTGTTTCAGAGTTTGATCTACAGAAAGGCCAGTCTTATTCATCTTGAACCCCTAGCACCTAACATAGTAACCAGCTCAGATTTAATAATTGCTTCTTGATTAAATGAATATTAAGTATACCTTACTTATAAAAAGGGCGTTATAATTAACTAGGTGGTTTGATGACATATTAGTTATATTTTTAAATACTAGAAATTTATGATTTACCTTCTTTCTCTTACAGCATCAAACACTTGGCTTGTTTCAGAAACTAAAGGCGCTATTGTTCAAGGTGGATATGGTCATACCAGTGTGTATGATGAAATAACAAAGTCCATTTATGTTCATGGAGGCTATAAAGCATTACCAGGCAACAAGTATGGATTGGTGGATGATCTTTATAAGTATGAAGTGAACACTAAGACTTGGTGAGTAGACGAGGCCAGAAGTATGTTGGGAAAATGTGTCATTGTTATAGTTTATATTTGTATAATAGTGGTGTTTATTAAATATTTTCAGGGAGACAACATCTTCTATTGCAACTAGTGATATTCAGTTATGCAGCAAAGCCACAAAATAGTAGATTTTCTATGTAGCCATCGTTACTGTAAAAGATCGACTTTAAAGTGGGTTCTGATCCTGTAAGCATTGCAGTTACTTGTGCTTATCGGTGCTGATGTTACATTTAATTCAGACAGGAAGTTTTGCTTACCAAACTTTTAGGATTGTTAGTATCTATCTTGGGATTTGTTCTACTTTGCACTCATACTTTATTGTCACTTGTAAATTTTAAAACCATGTCTTCAGTTTTATTATCTCATTTCCTGTGAAATACAAAGCTTGTGACATTTAGCTAGATTTTCCTTTGTTTGTTGTTATAAAAATGCTGTAGTGTACGTCTTATACTGGTCTGCTCAGGCACAAATGCAAGAGTTTCTCTAGGGTATGTACTTAACAATGAAATGGTGAATCTGAGGATATTCATATCCTCAAATTTACTGCCTGTTGCCTAATTGCTCCTCAGGTGACTGTGGTAATATATGTTTCCACCAGCAGTGTAGGAGTGTCCCTGTTTCTCCTTATTCTCACTAACACTTGATAAAGGTGCGGATATTTCCTTTTTGCCAGAGTAATGTGTGTGAATGATACTGATATTTAAATACATATATCCCGATTGCTACTGTGAGTAAGCATCTTTTTATGTGTTCATTTACCACTTGTGTTTCCTGTTTAGTAAATTTCCTATTCATAACCATAATGCTCTCTTTGTATTTGAAAGATTATTATTGATTGATTAACAAGGAAAGTGATTTCTTTAAGATGCTACACATTCTTTTAAACTTTTAGCACACATTCCTTTATGTGAAATGAAATACAGTGTTTTACTAAATTGTGATTTGTTATACCCCCTTCAGTTTCAACATATATTTTATTTTTTAACTTTATTTGAAGAAAGAAAGATGGAATTAAAAAAAATTAAGACTTCTTTAGGTGACCTTGTTAATTTTCATTATTTTTACTCTAATAAAATGAAGTATTATACTTTATATTTTTTATAACTATTAACATTAATAAAATACCTTTTTGTTTTAGGTAATCTACATATTTGCATTTTATTTCCTATTTTAATATTGCTAACATTTCTTATTGACTTCTTGCTATGATAAAAAGAGGAATTGTGTAGTAACTAAGGCACCATCAACCTGCTTAATATATTTTTGATGTATGACAGAAACTGTGTCATAGCAAAAAGGAAAAGATAACTGCTTTTGCAAGATAGAGGCCACATAGTTCACATTAATAATAATGGACACAGTAGTGCTCAGAGAAAGAACTTATTTAAGTGAATGGATAAGAGAAGTACGAGTATTATTTGAATGAAATCGAAATGAGAGAGTTAGTTGTTTACTATATAATGAAATTTGATCAGATCTTACATGATTATCTACTTGAAAATTTCCCATAGTGAAATGTTGCATAGAAGAATATAATGATCAGTCTTGGCAATTTTAGCATATGCACAAGTAACACTGTATACTTGTCCCTTAAGAGAATTTAATAAAATAATTTGTAAATTATTTTGAGCACCTCATTACAAATATGTTATAGATACATATGATGCTTTACTGTTTTCTTGGGTTCTGCATTTAAAAAAAATTTGTAAAATTATCAGTGAGAATTAAAATGTTATTTTTCTATTTGTAGCATTCTTAAAGTTTTTCTGCTTTTTGTTTGCTTATTTTTCAGGTTTGCTATTATATGTGGATTATAGTGTGTATCAGTTTCATTTGTCAAATATTATGTAACTTTAAAATGTTACTATTATGTGTCCATTGTACATACTAATTTTACATTTTTGCCACATCAAAAGTGGGTTTATTGTTTAGTAGGTATAGTTTGGTAAATATACCACTTTGTTGAAATAATAGAAAATGTGTGTTTGGAGGAATTATATTTTATGGGTTATTTGAACTATTATTTCCACTGAAAAAATATTAGGAATTACATAATTTGAAGGCATCAGTTAACTATTAAGGAACTGAGAATTTGTGGATCAATATCTAGGAGAGGTAGAATGTTCAGGGAGGAAAGATTGGCATTTTGTCCAACTTTTGTCCTTGAGACAATTACAAATCCAGAAAACTGTCTGAGAAACTGATCAGGGCTTTTATCAATCAATGTGGAAGACCAAAATTGGATTTTCAGATGTGCTAAGGAAGAGGGGTCTGGTTACATGCCTAAAGATTTAGTCTGGTCCCTGAAGTTCTAAACCTACTAGTAGGATAAGCTCACCTTGAATCATCACAGTCTTTCATTGGATTATGGTGATCTGTGCATAGCCTAACCAGTTGGCAGAGCAAAAGTCAATTCTCGCTTGGGAAGATTTTAATACACAGAGCCTCAAATTATTTCTTCAGTATATCATGTGCAATATCTGTTTTAAAATTTAAAAAAGGCTTAGGAAAAAAACAAAAATTGGAAAAAAATAGCTATTATAAACATACCTGAAGGACAACAGTGTTTTCTGAAACTTTAAAATGATTAGAACTTATTTTCAAGGAACTAAAATATAAGGTAGACAACTGGAAACCTTTACTAAAAGAATCAAATGGAAATTATACAAACGAAAAATACATTAAATGAATTAAGAATTCTTTGGATGGGTTTAACAGCAAGTTAGACATAGCCTAGGAGAGAATTAATGAAATGGAAGATAGGTCAAGGAAAACCCATACTGAAATACAGAAAGACAAAAACAGAAAATTAAAGAGGGAAACCATTATAAGGGATATGTAGAAATGGTCTAACATGCATGTAACTAGAGTCTAGAAGAAGAGTGAGAAAATAATATGCAACACTGTTTAAAGTCTTAATATTGATCATTTTCAAAAGTGACATCAAGTCACAAATGGAAGAAGTTCTATGAGCACCAAGTAGGATAAGTACAAAAAAGCTTATGCTTAGAAATGTCACAGTAAAACTGATGATATCCCAAATAGGAAGAGAAAAATTTTAAAGCAGCCAAAGGTAATTAAAGGCATATTTCCTATAAAGGAGCAACACTTGAAAAAAGTGAAATCTAGAAGACATGGTGTCGTTAGGTAGCTAAAAAAAAAAAAAAAGCCATTAGCCTAAAATCCCGCACCAATGAAATATTGTTAAAAATGATTTTTTTTAGCTCTTTAAATTTGATGCAATGAGAGGTTATTATTTTTTTACATTTAATTTTTTCACAGCTATTTTATTGCTTTATTGTGAGTTTTTGTGATTTCTCTAAAAACATAGCTGTCAGGTTTGGAAAGTGAAACAGAAAAATTTTATAAATTTTATTAGTTAACTTAAATTTTAGTAAATATTGATGAACATACTATTCATAATGTTCATCCTTGCTTATTTCTCTGCATAATGAGTGTCTGAAATCTTTTTAACAAAAATCATTAACTCTGTATCAAACACTGTATTAGAAATAATCCTAAGACTTCCTCAGTAAAGGAGACAGATAACTTAAAATTTTATCCTACATGTATATGTGGGAAATAATAGGAGTGCACACAATAAAGGCATAGTATAGCAGGGAAAATTTATTAAAATGAGCATAAAATCCTATATAATAAAAGGCTTAATATACAAATTGACGGAACTGCAGAACTAATGGTCACTATGATGCACACTGACAACCAGGGGGCAGATGCTCAACGCAGGAGCTGCCCCCTGGTGGTCAGTGCGCTCCTACAAGGGGAGTGCGGCTCAGCCATAAGCCGTAAGCCCAGCTTCTGGGGCCCCGATCACCCTGCCATTTGCCCCACACACAGAGGGCAAATGGCGGGAGGCAGGGCCCCAAAAAACCGGGCTCACAGCTGGCGATGGCGGGAGCTTCTCCTGCCTCCACAGCAGCACTAAGGATGTTCAACCCCCAGTGCATGAATTTCATGCACTGGGCCTCTAGTATTTATATAGGTGAAAATGATTGTTGTCTTTATAACCAGCAAGACATGTTGTAAGATTTGGAATGCCTAGTTAAAATCACATATTGATCACTTAAAGAAATATTTATTTATATAGCTTTACCTTTTAAGGTAATTTTGAGCCATGTAGTACTTATTTTTTTCATAGTGGTCTTTTATAAACTTGGAAATATTGCATATGGACAACAGGCTATAAGAAAGCATACATGTATAGTTTCAGAACAATAATGAAGTAAACACCCTACCTACCCGAGCCAAGAAAGAGGACATGACAATACCCAGGAAGCCCTCATGGGCCTCCATGTTGGCTCTCCCTTCATTGTCCCCCAAAGAGGTAACCATATTCCTGTTGTATTAATTGTTTCCTTGCTTTACTTTATAGGTTCTTTACCCTTCTGTATGTATTTGCAAACACATCATTAGCTTGTCAGTTTTGGAGTTTCGCATGTATTGTTTAACATTGCATGCTTTTCTTAGGGAGCTGTTTAAACATCAACTTTATGTTTTGGAAATATATTTTAATAAGGAGAGGCAGACAAAATGGAAATTAGTAAAATGTATCTTAAATGATAATAAATACTGTGGAGAAAGAAGAAAGCATGGAAAGAGGATAGGGGGTTAGGTTGTTCCATTTAAATAGGGGGGTATGAGAAGACATCACTGAGAACACATTTGGGTAAAGACATGAAGGAGGTGAGAGGATGAGCCATGCCGTCATCTGAGGGCCAGTGGTTCTGGGCAGAGAGGAAGCTAGGGAAAAGCCGTGGTTGAGATGGGACTATGCTTATCCTTTGGAATAGCCAGGGGCCAGTATTGCTGGGTTAAAGGGTCTTAGAGTGGGTTGGGTGACGTGGGAGAAAATGACCTTAGAGTGGGAATGGGGAACCCTGTCATCCAGAGTCATAGGGGTCATTATAGAGATAGTGACTTTTACTCTGATATGGGAAGCCAGTGGAAGGTTTTGAGTAGAGATGCGAAATGCTCTGTCTTGGGTCTTTACAGGGTCACTTTGGCTGCCGTGATGTCATTATGATACAAGAGCAGAAGCAAGAGGATCATTTTAGGAGACAATTGTAATTGAAGAAACAGATGATAGTGTCTGGGACCAGGGAGGCAATGTGCAGGTGTTGAGAATTGGTTGGATTCTCAATATATTTTCAAGGCAGAGCCAACAGGTTGCATAGACTTAGGGATTGGAAATAGAGTGGAAGAGGGAGAGAGCAAGAGTGGAATCAGGCCTTGGAAGACCTGAAAGCATGGAGTCGGCATGAATGGACACGATGAATTTGGTTGCAGGAGTTGGTTTGGTGTGAAGGAAGACTTAGAAGCTCGGGTTTAGGTTTATTTAATTTGAGCTACATATTACACAGCCTAGTGGATATGCAACTAGATGGCTGGATATAGGAGTTTGGGCATCTGGATACTACGTTTCTGCTCGGAGAGATGAGGATGAACAATCAGAAAAAGAGACTGAGCATAAGCAGTTCATGAGTTAGCCTGAAAGCAGGAAAGCGTGGTGTGCTAGAAGCCAGGAGTGGGTTTCAGAGGAGAGAGAGAGAAAGCTTGTCAGGAGCTGCTGATAGGCAGTGAGGTGAGGATTAAGAAAGGCTCGCAGAACCCGGCAAACTGGTGCTTTGCTGACCTCGATAGGAGAAGTTCCCGTGGAGTGGTAGAGTGACATTCTGATCCTCGTGAGTCTAGTCAGGATGGGAGAAGAGGAATTGGAGAAAAGTATTGACAACTTTTCTGAGGAGCTTAGTTAGAAGGGAAGGAGAGAAATAAGGTAAAGAGGGTCAGGTAGGTGAGGGCAAGAGAGGTGTTTTTTTAATATTGGAGAAATAATTGTTTGTTGGCTGTTAGGAAAGATCAAGACGATGTTAAAAACACTGATGCAAGTAAGGGAAGAACTTGTTAGCAGGATGTACCTGAGAAAACAAGAAGCAGTGGGATCTAGTGGACACAGGCAGGCCGCTAGGAGCCTAGACAGCTTACTCACAGGATTAGGAGGGCAGGTGGGCTATGTGAATGCAGTTGGAGATAAGTGGGTAGATGGGTGAGAGTTTGTGGCAGGTGGGCTATATGAATGCAGTTGGAGGTAAGTGGGTAGATGGGTGAGAGTTTGTGGCAGGTGGGCTATGTGAATGCAGTTGGAGGTAAGTGGGTAGATGGGTGAGAGTTTGTGGCAGGTGGATTATATGAATGCAGTTGGAGGTAAGTGGGTAGATGGGTGAGAGTTTGTGGCAGGTGGATTATATGAATGCAGTTGGAGATAAGTGGGTAGATGGGTGAGAGTTTGTGGACGTTTTGATTTTTTAAAAAATTCTTAGTGAAATAGCAAGTGGGATTATCAGTTGAGAGCGAGAATGGGTGATATTTATTGGAAGACAGGCTGGACGGGAGAAGACAAAGTACAGAATGGTCATTTAGGAGGGAGGAAGGCTGAATGGGTTAGGGAAGTGTGATGGGGTTGCTGGCAGAATTGTCCTGTGTGAGATACCCTTACTGGGGGAACATAGCACCTTTAAAAATTCTCTATTCCTCTGTGGGTGGATATTTGGGCTGTGCCGATTTTTGCTATTATGAATAATTATAGTATACATGTTCTTATTTAGTCTTGTTTCATGTACAAGTTATTGAATATTTTTGCGGGCTTATTTTATCATTTGTTTTTGTTGATTTGAGTTACTATTTGGCATCATTTCCTTACTTTAACGGAGCTTTGCTTCCATCCCTCCCTTTGTGCTCTAATTGTCAAAAATAGGGTGGGCAAAAGTAGGTTTACAGTTGTCTGTATGGAAAAAGACATGCAGGTTATGATGATTACGATAGCTGTATTCACTCAGAAGAACATCACAGCTCTAAGCTTACCTTTGCCCACTCCTGGTATATTACATTTCTATATGTTACAGGCTCAACAGACCAGTTATATGTGTATACTGGCTTATCACAGTTGCTTTTCAAATTTACTAGGAACAGAAATGTGTACCCTATTTTGTTTTCTAATTACATAATTGCCTTTGCCAGCACTCCGCATTGAAATAATCGATTGAAGAATGAAGAACTTCCTTTAGTGTCCTGTCGGCAGACATTGCCTTTAAGCTTGTAAATGTATTTGTAACATAATTCTGATATTTATAATAGCTGTCTTGAAGTCTTTTTTTGCTCATCCGACATCTGGGCCCTCTCAAAGGCATTCTGTTCTCTCTTTTTCTTCCTCCACCTGGGTCACACTTTCCTTCTTTGCTGCATGTAATAGATTACCCTGAGAACTAGACATTTTAGATAATATAGTGTCGCAACTCTAGATCCTGATTCTGTGACTCCCCCACTCCCTGGGGCTGTTGTAATTTTATTTGTTTAGTGACCTGGCTGGACTCTTTCAGCAAAGTCTCTTTCCTCCTCCAAATGCATCATCCTGTGATGTTGCTCCTGGGAGGAGGCAACCTGGGGGGGGGATGCACACAGTCTCCCTGGGATGGCGGTAACTTTAGCGGGGCTCCTTGACTTTCCCCCTGACTTCTAGTTAAGCTCTCTGTCTCTGTTTGTGTCACATCAACCAGACAGCCTCCACTAATTCCTGACTGATGGCTCTCTTAGTTTCAACAATGCTTTGGTGCATAAATTGCTCCACAGTCCATTTGATTTCAATTTCAGTCCCTGTTGGGCTCTTATTGGCTGTCATCATCTTTCTCCCCCCACCCCCCCTCCTTCAGGTAAACTTTTACCTGATCTTTGAGCTATTGTTCTCATGGAGCTACCAGCTATCTCTTTAATTGCTACCCAGGAAAAACTCCCTTGTTTTTCAAAGTTCCCTTAACTTTCCCACCCTCTGTTCCATATACAGGCAGTTCCCTTGGAAGAGCTGTGCCAGTTTTTGGAACTGGAGGTGGGATTAGTAACCTTTCCTCTTGGTGTGACACCACTGCTCTTTGTGCGGCCCCGGGTCGGGGTGGTAGCCTTTGCCCTTCTCCGCTTGCCTCTTTGGCAAGGAGCCTCTGCCCAGTAAGTGAGGAGGGTGAAGACTGCCTGGCCCTGGTGTTCTGAGCCTGCTGGTCCTGCTGTTTAGCTTCTACCCTTTGAGTTAGAGGGTGAGCACTCAGACCTCTCCTGCTTTCTCCTTGAGTAGAATGCCACCCAGAGCTGGGGACATGAGAAGCATTGCCCCTCTCCTCTCCTGGTGAGACCCCGTGGCCTGGACTAGGAGCTGAGGTGGAGGGGTTCTCTGGTCTTGGCCGTACATGCTGCTTGGGGTGAACTGTGTTGCTGAACTGGGTCTGTGCTGGGGGTGCGGCAGGGGGAGGATGGGAGCAGGTAATGGGTTAGAAATAATGGTCTGTTGTTATTAAAATTTAGTAGATATTCTTGAGTAAATATTTACGGTTGCTCTTAGTAAAAAATTTTTGGACCCTTAATGGTTGTTTTTTTATCATTTTGATGAATTATAGTTCTTTCCTTGGGGAGAATGTTTGTTGAACTCCTCATATTGCCATTCTGGAAGACTGCTCCATATTCTTTAACCATTAATTGGTATTATAACCCATGGTTTTTGAGATACTGTATATACCTTGCTAACTATATTATATATACTGTTTACATTCTGATTCTTTGTACCAGGGATTTATTTAGGGCATTTATAAAGCATTGATTCATATCCTCATGCACCTTTATTATATATCAGTTCATTCAGGTGAAATATGATAGTGAAAATATATTGGTAGCATTTTCTCTCAGTTGTACTTTAATTAAATAAAATAACATTTATATTATCTTTAATGTTTCTCAAAAATCATTGTGATTTTCAATTATACACAACATATGAATGTAGCTCAAAAACAATCTTGAGCAACAGAATATACAGATGAATACAAAATATATGATTCCATTTTGTAAAGTACAAAGACAGCAATGCAAATCTTTGCTACATCAGAATAGTGGTTATATATATATATATATATATTTATATATATAAATATATATAAATATAAAATATAAATAAAATATAAAATATATAAAATATAAAATATAAATATAAATATAAAAAATAGTGGTTATATATATTTAAATCTGAGTGCTGGTTACTTAATTATGTTCATCCTGTGAGAATTCATTGAACTTTAGACTTATGATAAACCTACTTTTCTGTATGTTATATTATACTTAAAAAGTTAAAGGTGTATTATGGGATCCATATGAGTTATGTAGTTTTAATATAGCTTAAAGTTATTATATTTAACTTTTTATTTGGTATTTAAAACTGATGATATTGGTCCTCTAGTTTTAAGAATACTTGCTTCCTACTTTTATAAATGAAAACAAAATTAAAAATATAAATTATTATAAAATCATTAGCAATTATTTTTAATATTGTGCTTTGTGAAAGCATCTTAAGGTACTGTGAATCTGGAAATATCTTTCTAAAAATATGAAATTTAGAGGCTGTTTATATTTTTTAAAATACTTGAAGTTTAGAGGACATATATATTAAAAATTGAGCATGTTATTTCACACTTCCAAGGAAAATTCTATATGCAAATTAGATCCTTTATGTAATATATACATATATATAATTAGGGAGGTCTTTTTATCTTTTGTAATACATTTTTAAATTTTATCCTGTAGGACTATTTTGAAAGAAAGTGGGTTTGCCAGATACCTTCATTCAGCTGTTCTTATCAATGGAGCTATGCTTATTTTTGGAGGAAATACCCATAATGACACTTCCTTGAGTAACGGTGCAAAATGTTTTTCTGCCGATTTCCTGGCATATGACATAGGTATGTATCTGTTAGGATTGTACAAAGTAGGAAATATCAGAAATTTTTCATGTAGAGATTCTCAAATACATTACTTGATAGCATGTGTATATGTCATTTTAGAGAGATAAATTCAGTGACAGATCATGAGTGGAATTCTCTCTAAATCCAGCATAGTAGGAGTATAAGGCCAGGAGAATAGTTGAATGGGGGTGAATCAGTGGTGGAGACAGGGGAATTGAGAAGTCTGGGTTTGAATGTCTTTGTTGAAGGCTTTTCTATATCATATTACTACATGAGCACTATATCAGTCTATTTTGTTTGACTGTTACCATTAGTTTTGATAAATTGTAGATATAGAGCACTATCAAATTAAGTTATAAATAGTAGTAATGCAAGCATTTTAGATATAGTGGGGATAAGTAAAGATGCATTTAAACTAAATTCACAAGATATATGTACTTGATATAGAAAGCTGATAGAATTAGAGAAAGGAATATAGAGATAGTGGAGCTAAAGAAATACGATTTTGGGAGAAAATGGAAACAGAACTAGGAATGGAAGTAATGGAATAATCTTTTGCAGAGAACCAGAAATACAGTGCATTAATACAATTGATTTAATTTCAATTATGTTATCTCTAGTCCTACCAATTTCTGAATATTAAATGAATATATTTTTTGAAAGACTAAATTAAACTATGAAGTAGACTATTGTAGTGAAAACATATGTTTTTGTATATCATATTTTAGATAAAACCTAGCTGATATTTAAAATATAGTTAGTAATACTTTAGAGCACCTTTCATTGATGGTGTAAAGTAATATACCAATTTTAAGCTGTTAAGAATCATTTTGATAAGTAAAAATAAAAGAAATAAAGAATAACACATTCAGTAGATGTAAGAAGTATACTTTTGCTTTTAAACACCAAAAGCACATAATCTACTTTGGAAAATTATGTTAAGTGGTAGCATATAAAGGAAATTAAGACTCTTAATAAACACTTTGATTTTAAACTATTATAAGTTTGTTTGGAAGAAAGTAATGCGTAGTAATAAAGTTAAGTATGCATTTTAACTCTAAGCTATGGGTGTCGTCTGTGAGTAATCTTTATAAAGAATGTGTCTTCAGGATTTTTAGATCCTAAATAATTAAATATTTACTTTTTTGAAATAATAATTTGAAGTGACGATTCGTGATGGAAACGGGGTTGTCTCGGCTTTTAGAAGGCTTACAAATCAGCCTGGGATCCAGAAAAACAGGGCAGATGAAGTTCCGAAGGAGGCTGGCTTGCGAGCCTTCACTGCCGGCTGGGACTGTGGACATACTGCTTTACCGGTGGTGATGAGATAGTAAGCTTAGTTCTCTGGGGGTACATGAAAGTTTTGTTTGCTTTTCTTATAAGAAAAACAAACAAACAAACAAACAACCGTAGGAAAAGTGTAGAATTTTTTGTTATTGTTAAAAATCTGTCAAGTGAGATTTTGAACTTTTATTTTTTGCAGAAAATTCTAGGAGCTTCCACTCACTTTCTGTGCTTTAATGAAAAAATAATTGAGCTCTTTTTTGTAGCTCACATATTGGGAATTTATTTTAATTTCTTTCATATTGTTCGTGGTTATCGTATTCTAGGCTTTATGTATGAAAAAGGCTTGCTGAGGTGGGAAAACATTGAGGTGTTAGTTTCAGAGAGGGAGAGAGAGAGAGAGATTAGATTATCTTTATTCTAATCACTCTTTACTAAGTGTCTTCTGAGAGCTAGGCAGTATGCTAAGGGCTAAGGGCTTTATATACTAATATCTGTAACCCCTCTAATAACCTTGTAATGAGGTGTTAAACTTATTTCCAGAATATTAAGCTGAAGAGAGTGAAAGGCAATTGCCCAAAGCTATGTGGGTAGTAAGCAGCGGATCTAGCTTTTGTAACTACTAAAACTTGTGCTGGTCTTTTCACTTGAATATACTGTGCTGTTTGGTTGGGTCCAAAGTATGTTCTTAATTTTGGTAACAGATTATCAGGCACATTTTTATGTTTAATGATGTTTCTTAATAATGTGGAAAGATAGAATCAAATATCAGTTTCATTTTTCAAGCAGATGTTCAGATTAAAGGAAGAATAACATATTTTAAATAACATTATAATTTAACATAGGATTTTTTTGCCCTGTGCTTACACTAACAATGAAAACATAACACAACATACAATTCAACATAGGATGAATATTTTTATTTGATCTCATTTGATTATGTCTGTTGAGTTCCCAATAAATTCCCGCTCCCCCCCCCCCCCCCCCCCTAAAATCTGTATTTATTCTTCTTAGTTTTGTAGCATCGAATGTTGGGATATTTTCCTGGGAAAAGTTTTTCAGATTTCAGGAAATGCCTTCTAAAATAATTTGTTTTCCTTATGCAGTATATTTTGTGGAAATAAAATACAGTCATTATATAATGAACCAATAAAATAAATCTCTTTTGAAAAGAAAGAAAAGGCCATCTTGCTAATTTTTCTCTGTGGTACAGTGCCTGAGGACTTTAATTTTGGTGCAGTTCCCTAGGACTTCTCTGGCATATTTAACTGGAACATACCTGAGCACTTCAGTTGATTGCCTTGTGTTATATCATGTTTAAACAAATAGGAATATTTGTGCTCATACTAATTTTTCATTGCTATAAAATGTACTATTTCAACCTTACTGCCACAGTAAATTTTAAATAGTGAATGGTGTTAATCTTTGAGGATATAACCTTGCCCTCATAGTTCTCATTATATTATACATGCTAGATGGAGAAGCACATGGTGGTTTTCAAACATGCCTGTATCTTGGCATCTCATTTGAAGGTTGTAGGGGGAAAAGCTATGTAATTTGATTCTCTCTGGGCAGCTACATTTTAAAGAGCGACCACAGCACAGCTGCGAAGGGCCACGGCTGGTGAACAAGACTGGATGGATTATAACACACACCATGATGTACTACTTACTCTTCTAGTTTTTGAATCTATTTTGAAGTCAGATTTTAAATCTGAAAACTTTAAAATGTTTGTTATTGTTAGTGGTATTATTATTGCACTTGGTTGAAGATTTCAATGATCTTCCTGGTAAAGATAACCTTCTGATACATAATGAGGCTAAAGGTGCAATGGGAAAAACATACCCGCTGAGTTGGTCATTAGACATATTTACAGTTTGAAACCAGTTGGCTGTGGAGAATAAATATTGTCAGAAAAGTTAGTTTGCTAGGGTGAGTGGGTCAAAAGGAATCGGGAAGTTTGTTTTTCACACCTCCTGAGTGTCACTTAAGTGATTTGATGGGAGATTTTAACAATTTACAAGTGAGAGAGTTTCATGAATTGAAACACTTTAAAATCTAAGTGAATTTTGAGACAATGTTTTAAAAGTATAATAAATGATGACCAAGTAGGATTTATTCTAGGAATTTAAGCATGATTCAATATAATTGATTACATTAAGACTTGTTTATTAAAGTCAACAGGAAATAGCATTGTATGTTAAAACCCTGTAAAATAATTTCAGTTAATATTGGAAGTCAAACAGTGATGCCCACTTTGCCTAGCAGAGAGTAAAAAATAAATAACTATTTATTGAATGAGTGCCGGGAGACAAAACTCAGAGAGAAACTCTGAGAATGCGATAATTAGAGTTTAGAATATTCGGCAAGGCTTTACTACTGGGGAAAAACCCAGTGAATCACCATCATTAAAGGGCTGGTGGAAAAATTTTTAGGCAACATTCAGAAATTTGGTTTTCATTGCAAAGGTATTAAAATGGTTAATAGTTTTTCTCTACATCCATCTACTTTTGAGTCTTGTACACACAACTTTGTGTTCCTCTTAGCGTATTTCAAGTATGCAACTAAGACTGACTTATGAGCTTGTATTAAAATGTGTCCTTAAAGCATTACAGAAGTTTATTTTCATGAAAAACTATGAGTCTTTGTAGAAAAGTTTGCCAGTGAATGTGCATTTCCCACTTGTAGTGTTTATGCATGTTGATTAAATAAACCAATATCTAAATTCCAGTGCCAGTTCCTAATGTAGTGATGTGGCCCCTCGTAGGTCAGTCGTCTGACAGCACAGCATTCTGGTTTCTGAAATTTGAGTTTGCGAAAATAGTAATTCTAATTTTTTGATTTTATAAGTATTGAGTGTACAGTGTGTAAATTAGTATTAGCACCTGGTAGCACATGTTTTAAAAATAATCTGTATTCCAGAGTGTATATTACACTTTGTTCTTTATTCCTCTGTGGCTTTTCTGTGGTTGTGGAATGGTATTTCTGTCAGTTTCCATGATGTCAATAACTGTGTGGATTTTGCTTTAATTTGTCCAGCCTTGAACTCTTTATGAAGTGATAATGACCTGAGTGCTCTGGAAACATATTTTCGCCTTGGAAAAAAACATAATTATAGGTTGTAGTCAGACAGATTAATAATGTAAGAGACTTTCGAACGTAAGAATGGGAATAGACTGCATGTAAACAACTTACATTAATTTAATATCAAGCTTTAAGGCGTTTGATAACTTCCACATCTTATAGGAAAAACAATCTAAGTTTTATAGAGACTTCTGATCAAGAATGTGAACACTCAGCAGCAGAATTGATCTCGCCCATCATTGTGTTTCGTAGATATTGAAAAGGCTGGAAGGGATAAGTGGAAGTCTGTTCGAAACAACTGCTCTATCTTTTCCCTCCCCATTGTGTTGACAATTTCTGGCAGGAGGGCAAATACCAGCAAGCATGAAATACTGTGTCTATGGATGCAAAAACTGCTTCCCTCCACTAGCTTTTCATAAGCGTAAAAGTTAACTTCTATTCTTCCCAGACAATTTTCTGAGGGAAAACCAGTTGCCAGCTATTTTAGGAAACTTTATGTAAAGGAAAATGTGCATTGATTGTATTGTGTCAGTCAGAATGGGTTAGGTTACACTGTGGCGATGAAGCGCCCTGTCACCTTTCGGGTTCTCTGGAAAGCAAACCCTGGGGCAGAGTTGGGTGTTTAGGGACAGAGTTGGGTGTTTAGGGTGAGTAGGTCCCGGGAAGGGGAAGGAGACGCTGGATTGGCGTGGGTTTATTTTAGGATTCTGCTTCATTGACGTGTGCCTGTTTTGTGCCCATGCGATGCCATTTCGAATACTGTAGCTTTGTAAAATAATGTGAAATCAGGGAGCATGATACTCTTGGCTTTCTTCTACGTTTGCAAGATTGCTTTGGCAATTGGGGGTCTTTTTTTGATTCCATACTAAATATTTCATTTTGATGATTCTGTTTTTAGATATTCTTCCACTGAATATTATATATTCTATTTAAGTTGGTATGCATGAATGTAAAGTTTGATTTAGTGATTTAACTTTCCATTAGTTTTGCCCAGTATTGACATTCATGTATTATTTTACTATATGACCCTTGGTTTATTTGGTAAAAATATGTCATTAAAATTGTTTTCCAATATAAAATATATACCCAATTTCTTACCTTTCATTTTATTTATTATCATATATTAATTTATTTTTGGGAATTGTAGGCAAAAGTCATTTTTATTTAAGGAATAATGCTAGTTTAATAACTGCTAAATTATAGGTCATGAAAAGTGGATGAGAGGCTTCTTAACTTTAGGTGTTATATCATTAATTTGGCCAGTGATTGTTGTATTTGTCTTAATTTGTTTTTTATTTCATTTTTCTTTTGTTTGTTTCTTTATCTCTTTTATTCTAGCTTGTGATGAATGGAAAATATTACCGAAACCAAATCTTCATAGAGATGTCAACAGATTTGGACACTCTGCAGTTGTCATTAATGGGTAAAGGAAATACATTTATCAGTTATACTATCCCATATTCTGTTATTCTTTAAAAAAAATCATTTGTACTTAATGGCTTTGGATTTTATGTATTCCCTACTGTACCGTAGAATACCTTTTGGATCATTAACCATATCCTCCATTCCCTTTTGTTTAAATATATTTAAGGAGTAGGGGAGCTGTCAAAGGAAAGGTGCTGAGACAAAACTTCAGATACTTAGAAAAGAGTCATCTTTCCTTTTCTCCCTTTTCCAGAGATCAGATAATGAGTGACCTCCTTCAAAAAGATCAAACTGAATTGATAGAAAGGCTAGTCCCATATTTCTATAGAAGAGAGCAAGGATCTTGAGAAGAATTCATTTTAGTTCTGTCATTACTTAATGCATGATTTTTGACACGTTTCTTAACCTCTCTGGACTTTAATATTCTTAAATCCACTGGGAATTTAGACTGGATGATCATTAAGCTACCTTCCTACTATAAGTTAGTATGATTTTTCTATTTCTGTAGCAAAAATTTGGTAATATGGACACAAGTGACAGTAAAAATATGCTAGCTCATTCATTAGCTTAAATATATAATTCATAATGACATGCTTATAAGTTCATTTTATTACCATTTTACTAAAATTATGTAAAAATTCCCCAATGTGATACTAAAAGCAGGTAGAAGTTAACTGCTGTACAATGAAACTGTGCAACTGATATCAGTTGGCTTTCAAAATAGTAATAAATGAAATTCAGAGTGTAAACCTATGACCTCTAAGCTTCTCTGTTGAAAAATTGTTTCGTTGATTTCTATTTTACGTCTCTTAAATAGTAAAAGGTATTTTTGAAGCATTTTAAAAGAATACAAAAGAAATGAAATGAAAATACTGTTGTGAGGGACTGGAGAACTTCCTTGGCATTGGTACTACTAATTCAGTAGTTGTTTGGGATTTTCTTTCTAAATTGAAATTGTTAAAAGTTTTCTTGATTATTGATTTTAGGGAGGGAGCAAAGAAGGGAGAGAAAGAGAGAGAGAGATAGATCAATTTTTGTTGCTTTACCAATTTATACATTTGTTGTTTGACTCTTGTACGTGCCCTGACGGAGGGTTGAACCAATAACCCTGTTCTTTCAGGATGATGCTCTTAACCCACTTGGCTTCCTACTCTTGCTTTTTTTTTGGACTTTCTAAGGGGATTGTAAAACACTGAAATAAGATCTCCTTATCTAATTTCTAAATTTTATGCATTTAAAAATTATAATTTTAGATGGCAATTCTAAAGTACCTTATTATCTATATACTAGAGGCCCAGTGCATGAAATTTGTGCACAGGGTGTGTGTGTGTGTGTGTGTGTGTGTGTGTGTGTGTGTGTGTCCCTCAGCCCGGCCTACATCCTCTCGTAATCTGGGACCCCATGGGGGATGTCAGGCCTAAACCAGCAGTCGGACATCCCCCTCGCAATCTGGGACGCTGCATGCACCAGTGACCATACTTTTCATACAGATAAAAGGCATCTTGCTGTTGTATGGGCAGCTACATTTTTTTGCCCTGATTATAAAAGTAATATTTAACATTAAAATGGGCAGTAGTACCATTTTCCCCACCTTATGGGTGGAAAAACTGAAGCAGAGATAAGTTAAGTAATTTGCTTTGTCACACAGTTATGTGTCAGAATCAGGGCTAACCACAAAATGTGCAAGCCAGAGAGTTCATGCATGTCATTGCTGCATCATCCTGTTGTTTTCAGTGTTAAGAGTAGCCTTGCCAGGTTTTAATTTTTAAATCTAAGAGGTATTCCCAGTATATAGGGTAGGGTCTCTAGGTCTGGCCATCGATCACGGCCATCTGCGGGGCAACTGGCAGGCGGGGCGATCAGGGGGCCACTGCTGGCACCCGCCTTTACTGGTGGCCTGGCGCCACCCACTGGTCAGCCCTGTCCCCCATCACCACTGCCTCCCTCTGGGAGGTCGGGGAGACGTTCAACACAGGAGCTGTCCCTGACCAGGGAGCGTCTGCCCCCTGGCGTCATAGCGACCGGTCATTCCGCCAGTCGTTTCACCCTTTGGTCGCTTTGCATATTAGGCTTTTATTATATAGGATTGCGGTTATCTATTTTAAAAAAAATAGTCTCCTATCTTGATAAAATAATGTTCAATTATTTTAATTAAATTATATATATAAATTTATTTATAAAACTAGTACATTAAACAGTGAATTTTGTTAATATTGCTTCTTTAAGATTCTTGTTTTGTTTTTATTAGGTCCATGTATATATTTGGAGGATTTTCCAGTGTACTCCTTAATGATATCCTTGTGTACAAGCCTCCAAATTGCAAGGCTTTTAGAAATGAAGAACTTTGTAAAAATGCTGGTCCAGGGATAAAATGTATTTGGAATAAAAGTTACTGTGAATCTTGGGAATCTGGGAATACGAATAATATTCTTAGAGCAAAGTGCCCTCCTAAAACAGGTAAATGTTTTTTTCCTTTCCTTTCCCCAGTCTCTGGCACGAACTTCTCCACTTGCCTAGAAGCAGAAGTGTACCCTGCTTATAAGAAGTACCTTAGTAGCTTTCAGAAATAAAAAATGTATAATCCTCTGATTATGAATCTAATGTTTGAACTAGACAGCAATTAATAATTTAATATCTTTATTAGCTATCTTTAGTTTTCTTTTTAAAATTCTGCATATAATATTACATATCAATATTTTATATATAATATGATCATATATATGAATTATTTTCCTATGTAAGTAAAAAATGATTTCAAATAATCCTTTCTAGGAAATACTGTGTGCTTCAAAGAAATAAAATGAAGTAATTTATTATGCATTTGCTATTGTTTTTTCTTCCTGAATTATTGCCATGCCAGATTATGAAGTTAAATTTTTTTCTTTAGTTTTGATGATAAATGTTCCAGTTTAACATTTTGTATAAAATTTTGAATAAATAAATCTAACTTATGAAAAATTACTAGTAAATATTATTTATAAATGACCAGGATAAAAATTGTTCAGTTTTCTTTAAATGGGTGAGTTTTGTACATTTGCAATGCTACTATTAACAAATGTATTTTCAAATTTTGCTAATCTTTAACTCAGATGTCTCCAAATATCTTTATGAAGAATGATAAACAGTATTTGTTGTAATATTTTCTTTTTTATCCATAATAATATATTTTGCTCACTAAATTACCCGTGAATCTTTTCTCCCTCCTCCATAATGTATACATTTTAAATGGCTATAGGATCCTGGTAGATTCAGTAATTAAGATGAGGGCAGGAGGTATATAAACCCTGTAACAATTAATTAACTACAAAGTTGACTTCATATTGAACTTTTTTTTATATTGATGGTCATATTTACGGTTTAAAAATGTCTTAATGGTTCTTGAACAGATGTTAAAAATGTGTGAATCGAGACGTGTGACATTTTCTTTTTTTCATCCTGATGTGTTTCTGTCTCCCGCTTGTATTGTAGCTGCTTCTGAGGACAGGTGTTACAGATACGCAGACTGCGCCAGCTGCACTGCCAATACCAACGGGTGTCAGTGGTGTGATGACAAGAAGTGCATTTCAGCCCACAGCAACTGCAGTGTGGTCAGTACTTACGGGTGACGCCGGTGACGGTGCTGCTTTAAAATCATTCGCTTCCGTCTATTCGCACTGTAAAAACATCACTTTACTCATTGAGGCACTTGGAAAACACATAGGGAATCGCTCTCAGGATGCTGTCAGTTCACTCTAGTTTGTTGCTCAGCATTGTCAGTGTAGAGTCCATTTTAAATTCAATAACTGGCTTCTTCTCATGGATGAGACTGGGAAAATTCTTACAAAGCTGATTAAAAAAGGACTATTAAGTACAAACACTGTCTTTTGTGATGGAAATAGGATTATATAAGCAAGTAATTATCTGAAATAATTTCCAGAAGGTTCTTGCAGATGCGCATTAACAGTGGTATGGGATAGTGTTTTGTTGATGCACTTTGTGTGGAAGTTTAACCTGGGGTATTGACAGTGGCTGTTTGCCTTCCATCTGCTTTGAGATCAGTGGTTCTCAGCCAGAGGCAGTTTTGTGCTCCAAGGGCCATTGGGCAACGTGTGTAGACAGGTTGGGTTGTTATGAGTTCACTGAGGCTGCTACTGGCATCTATTAGGTAGAAACCAGGGGTGCTGCTAAATGTCCTACAACGCATGAACAGACCTTCTGCAAAATAGTTTTCTGGCTCAAAATGTCAATAGTGATGGGATTGGGAAATCCTACTGTAGGTAGACTATTGAAAAAATCAAAAATTAATATTTATGGCAGATGAAAATTGATTAAGTGCAGCAAAAATTTACCTTTTAAGTGGGTAGTAAAAAATACCCCATTTTTTAGATATCAGCAAATTGAAAGAAAAAATGTAAAAGAATTAAAAAGTGTATTTAATAGGATTAAAGTTTCCCAAATTGGGCTGTAGCTTAAATCACTAAATAATGTGCATACAGATTTTCAATAAAATATATATTATTTTTTTCTGAATTTTTATTAATCAACAAAAGTATCAACTTGTTTTTATAGATAGCAGGTAGTGGTAAAAGGTAAAGAAAAGAGAGTTTGAAAACTAAATAAAAACTTCTGTATCATCTATAATTTTTCTCCAGTACCAATCAGATTTTAAAACATTAAGTTTTATGATTCTATTCTACAATATTATTCAAAACTTAAAATGGAGGAAAATTTTCAGTTATTGACTCTTCGGGTTGAATCCTTTTGCTTTCATACAGGATGGGGCAAAAGTTGGTTTACAGTTGTGGGTATGTGAAACATGGAGTTTATTCTTGTATTATTTATTAATTATTGTATTATTTTCTATACAAACAACTTTACACTGATTTTTGTCCCACCCTGCATACATTCCATGATGTAAGTTTTTAAAATAACAATACATACTTCAATTTTATTTGTTTAATGTTAATATGACATGACTCTGAAAATTTGAATTATTTTTTTTATACTTGGATTAATATTCATATTCACCTAATGAGTTATTTCAGTGACTCATGTGGAAATACAAGTCAAGCATAAGGGACTAAATTGGAGAATGTTATTAGATAAAAATTGCAAGCAGATTTTATTTATAGCTTTGTTGAATAAACCTGAGTTAATTTGTATTTAGACATGAACACTAAGTGAAAATGCGCTATCTAAAAATTTTTGTTATATAAATTGCTGTCAAGAATATTCATTTTATAAAGTGTTTTTTTTCTTTATGTTTTATTTTTGATAATAATGCGTTAACAAGGAAAGCAATGGGTGAGGTAGTGTAAGTGAGCAGATGGTCCTCACTTGTAATTTAGACTTTGATGTGATATGTCTTTTAGACAGTTTTATCACAATGTCTGGTGATAAAGTTAAACCAAATGCTAATGAGTACAGAAAGGTCTATGAGATTTTAGTGTAAATGATGTATATTGAAATTCTACTTCATTATTTAATCATATTTACTGCAAGTTGCATATATTACGCTCTAATAGTTCAGATAGCCTGCTTACATCTCACATATTTTCACTTTGAATTTACATTATGTTAGAGTGAAGATCAATATAGTAGTGGTTAGTCCTCATAGTCTGGTTTATAATGTACGTACATCTGCTGCATTAGATCCAAAAAATGTCAGCCATGTTTCAGAATAACAGGCAACTTCCTTCCATAATTGATTAAATTGGTGCTGTGTGTAACTAAAATGTAGTTTTATCTATTGTACTGGTTCAGTGTCAATAAATGACTATATTGTTGTTAATGAAGAGCAGTATAGTTACTTGGATGGTGACTCTAATTATACCATTGATATTCTAAGGGCATCCTTAATCTGTTATTCTTTCTCTTATTCTAAAATGTTCTTTAGCTATTCTCTTTTCATTTTTATAGGCTATTCTATTTGTCAGAATATTCAGGTAAATTTATTTTGCTTCAGTTAGGGGGCAAATGTTTGGAACTATAATGATCATATAAACCAACACAAAGATCTGTATATTTATGAAAACAAAAAAGGTATGAATTAGAGTAAATGACAAGACAGTTAATATGTTTCTAATGAAAATATGATGGTTGAGTAAAAGTCACAAAGTCATTTGAGATTTTAAAAATTGTATCTTTTGTTCTATTTTTAGGATGAATAAAGATAAAAATGAGTTTCTATGTACTTTTTATGTTACCTTATAGTATATGTAATTTGCTCTGAAGGAATTAACATCTTTGGAATGGAGATGACTGCCATGTGTTTTATGTAGGAAAGTATAGTCGCTTATAAATAAATATTTGGTGGGTTGATATTTAAAGTATGTAAGAGGTTGGAAATTGCTTTTATTATTTTTATATGTGGGATAGTTATAACTAAATTTTAATTGTTAACTTCACGGCTGAAAAGAAATATTTAGCTTCCTTTATGAGAAAGCCTGAAGCACGCATTTGTACCCACAGAGGAAAACAAAAGTAGAAATGGGACCAGGATGTAGCAGTAAGTGCTTTCTGAGTTTTTCTCAAAGAAGAGTTACAGGAAGAGTTAAACTAAAAATTTAGTGTCTAATTTTCACCAGGTCGGTGTTATCATAGATGTTGGTAGTATGTGAACGTCCTGAATCTTGGTGTATGGAGGGAGCTACCACTAAAGTTCTCATGTTGCCTGCTTTGTTTTCTTTTTTAACCTTTAACCTTTTAGTGCTGGAATTAGTTGAAATATGATCACATTCTATAGTAGGATTGATCACAGCGTAACTCTTGCAGGTTGTTTGCCGCCTGGATAAAGGCAATGTGACAAATACAGGAGAAACATCAATGAACCAAAACCAGTGTTTAGGCCTGTGGAAATAAAATTAGTTTGTTATTGAGATAATAATTTATCTTTCAAAATTGTACTGAATTCTAATAAAGCATCTCTTAAGTTTTACTACTTATCATTTCTACTTCTTTCCCAGGGATTTGCATGATAGTTTTATTATGACTTAGAATTCTTTCATGTGATCATTAAGAGAAATGACTTTGTGTATTGACCTTATTTATTGAATTGGAAGCCTGTTATCAAATTCAATAGAAAATGTTTTCATTAGATGGTTTCTGTTTCAAATTATATAATTTGCCACATTTTTTTCCCAATAAGCACTCTTCCAATTCCAAGAACTGTGGTTTAAATAAATAATTAAATAAATAGAGATTCTGATGAAGTAGAACAGGAGTCAGGAGTCAGAAATTTGTACTTTAAAGTTCATCAGGTAATTTATACACACTGAGGTTTAAGAATCATTGCTGTACAAAGGTGAAAAATAACGTTTTATCTTTTAACTTTCTAGTCTGTGAAAAACTACACCAAATGCCATGTGAGAAATGAGCAGATTTGTAACAAACTTACCAGCTGTAAAAGCTGTTCACTAAACTTGAATTGCCAGTGGGATCAGAGACAACAGGAATGCCAGGCTTTACCAGGTGAAATTTCCAGTTTGGTAAATGAGTTTTACAGTCCACAGATGAGTAACATTATAGTAAAGAGCTTCAAGTAAGAACATTCCATTTTCTAAAATTAAATCAGTAGCACATAAGCAATAATATTGGAGTAGTAATAGCATTATTTCTACAAGAATATTTGTACATTTGCTTCCAATTCTTTTAAGATGTTTAAGATTTCTTGTATTATTTTTATACCATTGACTTGATCAGAATTCTCTTCCAGTTTTGAAAATTTATATCTTAGCATAGAAAATAATAAGCACTCCTATTGATTGGCAAATTTGAACAAATGTTGATATTTTGACATACTTGATTTGTTGTTTGCCATTTTAAAAAAAATTCTGGGAACTATTTTTTTACTAACTGCTTTTTTATTATAAATTGTAACATTTATAATAAATATGTGGTTTTAAGTTGTACAAATGGCAGCAAAGCTTATTTTAAAAATCAATTTCAACTTATTTTTTTACAGTTAACACTCTTCTTAATAGACCCCCAACTATGATTCTTTTTAAATATATAAGAGAAGATCAGAAAATTAAAAATTAATATAGGTGCTGAAACCGGTTTGGCTCAGTGGATAGAGCGTCAGCCTGCGGACTGAAAGGTCCCAGGTTCGATTCCTGTCAAGGGCATGTACCTTGGTTGCGGGAACATCCCTGGTGGGGAGTGTGCAGGAGGCAGCTGATCAATGTTTTTCTCTCATCGATGTTTCTAACTCTCTATCCCTCTCCCTTCCTCTCTGTAAAAAATCAATAAAATATATTTTTAAAAAAAGAATAAAAATACTAATCCAATGGATATGCATAATTTAAAAAAAAATTAATATAGGTATTTAACCAGTTTCATGTTCTTGTTATACAGATGAACTGCGACATGCACACTGGTTCAGTGACTTGCTCAGAGTTGCATGTCTTATAAAGGCAGAAGTAATTATTAACTGTGTTTTCTATATTGGTTCTATATTTTGCCTTTCCCAATCCATGCTTTTTATTTATTTTTTTATAAAAATTTTCTGAACCTATTCAATTTTAAAACGTATTGGAAAAATTCCATCCCAGGATGCATGTCTTTCTTACAAGTTCATGTAATTAAGTAAAAATTAGATTGCTTTAAAAGTACCATTGAGATGTTGGAATGTTTGCTTATTCAAATTTTAAATCTTATTTACATACTGACCTGTAGTGTTTTTAAATAGTGATATATTTATGTGTGTTCACTTTGAGAAAATTAGAGAGTAGGAATGCACTGGGCAGGATTTGAGAAGCAGTAGTGAGATGACACTAAACTTGAAAGTAATATTGATTTCTAAGTGTTAAACTCTAAAATCGACATACAGATCAATAAAAATACTTAAACAGTCTCTTTAAGAAGACCGAGTAAATCCTGGGCCAAAATCCTATTTGACTGAAAGGAATGTGTGTACTTAAAGGAAGATTGCTTCAATAAGAAAGGGATTTGGTTATCTGGAGATTTTCAAAAACAATAGCAAAGTTATATTCTGTAGTCCCTACATACTCATTGCCCAGGACAAGACTGGTTTGGTGTAAGGGCTCCACTTGACCAGGCTAATATTTTGAAGAAGAGTAAGTACAGTACAATAAATACAATGGAGTATTCGATTATACACTAACTTCCTTGTTCTGTGTTCATGTTTACTGAGCAATCAAGTGGGTGTATATACAGTGCGCTTCCCCCCACTCGTCTCCAGGGAGTGAACCCTAAATGGAGGGCCCAGGCTATAGCAGTTGCACTCTTTCATGAAAATTTGTGAATTGCAGTTTTTAAATTGATCTCATGTGAACGTGGCAATTTGAATTTATTTCACTAAACTCATTGACCAAATAAACTGCTATCCCTTTAACTCTAAAGCTGAGTTGATGCTCAATACTACAAAAGCCTTAGTTGAGCCTCAAAGGCCCATGCTTTGTTTTCACTTGTGTAGTTTGTCAATCAGGTATTTTTGGCCTCAGGAAAAAAAGGGGGTGGGGACTGGCAAAAAATATCTAAATACTTCCTTAATTCAGTAATATTAGAAAAAGCCATAATTTAACTTTTAAACTGTTTCCGTAAAGTTATTTGGGACTTCAGATTCTAGAACACAGGAAGATTGCTGTATATGTAGCTTGAAAATGAAAAGATGTTTTACACAGTCTTACTAAGTGTTAATTACAGTTTATTGAGGGGTTACTATGTTCCAGGCACTGTGTTTTATTCATGGTACCCAAATTAATAGAATAGAAGTTATTAAAGAACAGAGTCTCCTGTTCATGGACCCTTTTAGCATGTCCATGAGGTCAAAATGATATTAAGATATTATTTGCATTTTAAATTCTCATGCATGCATTTAATATGGAGTTTTCCAAAGCGATGCAATATATGATTTCAATAGATTGAATGTAGAAGCAGATGTGAGAAAACAGTTATATTAAACCACCATTAAAGAGATTTGCAGAAATGTAAAACGATGCTACACTTTTCACTATTTTGTTTTGGAGACTATAATTAAAAAATTAAATATATTATTTATTTAAAGGTGTAATATTTCTCCTGAACATTTTATAGGGAAAATTTCAACTATATAGAAAAATGGAAGGAATATTAGAGAGGACACCCAGTACCCTCACCCTAGATTCTGCAATGAATGTTTTAAAAGCTCTGCTTAATCCCTGATCGCTCTGTCCATTCATCCCTCTATTTATCAGTACATCTTAATTTTTTGATGCCAGGGCCCTAATTTGAACTCTCAGCCACTCTTTCTCAGGGAGAGAATTTGATAATATACCTCCTTTAGGCCTGAATATGTTATAAGGGGCAAAACACCCTAGAAGCTGGATGTATTTGTAATGAATTTTATTTTGTTTGTTTTTTAAAAAGATTTTCAATTACAGTTTACTGTCAATGTTATTCTGTTAGTTTCATGTGTACAGACAGCATAGTGGCTAGGCAGTCATGTACTGCACAGAGCCCTCCCCCTGATATTTCAGGTACCCACCTGGCCCCGTACATAACTATTACATAACTATGACTGTGTTCCTGTGCTGTCATTTACATCTCTGGGACTATTCTGTTGACTACCAATTTGTACTTCTTGAGCCCTTCACCCTTTCACCTAGTTACCCAAACCTACTACCCTCTGTCCAACTGCCAGTCTGAATTTTAAATTATAATTTTAAATAAAACAATTATATCTTGAAATGATCAGCTTTAATTTTTCATATGGTCAAAACCAATACATACAAAACGAGGAAAGACAAGATCAGTGGAGTCCTCCAGAGTTACTGAACCAAAATGTTTGAGGACAGCAGCTTTAAAAAATCTCTGATGGCTGCACTAATGCATCCAAGGCCGAAAGGGCTGGAGGCACAGAGCTACTTAATGTGATATGGAAACTAAAATGTAGTCAGACTTTATAGATCAGGGTGTTAAGGAAATACCATGTTAATTAGTGCACATTAGCGCATACCTTTGTATTTATGAAGCTGTGTTTTATTTTTATTTGTTTATTTTTTAGTCCTCACCCCAGGATATTTTTCCATTGATTTTTAGAGAAAGTGGAAGAGAGAGGGAAAGACAGAAATATCGATGTGAGAGAAACACATCGATTGGTTGCCTCCTGCATGACCCGTGACTAGGGCCCAGGCCGGGGAGGAACCTGCAACCGAGGTACATGTCCCTGACTGGAATCAAAGCCAGGACCCTTCGGTCCACAGGCTGACGCTCTATCCACTGAGCCAAACCAGCCAGGGCATGAATCTGTGATTTAGAAAATTGGTGTACTGTTTTAAGTTTGAATTCTCAGGATAAACCACTATTACTGAATAGTGTGTTTAAACTTTAGAAAGACCTGAATAGCTGTGTAAAAAGAAATATTAAAAAGCAGATTATAGCTTCTTATAGAAATATAATGAAATGAGAATTTTCTCCCCACAATTATAATTAAAGAATTTAAGAACCAAGTCACAGTAATATACCTGGACTATGGAAATTAGATTGGGAAGACAATTAGCTACAGTTATAGGAATAACTTTCAAATTGCTTTGTTATATGCTGTTTATTTTTTTTATTTGAGTGATCTTGTATTTCGTAAATTGGACATTAGGATATAAATATAGTAATATAGTAGTCATTTTACTTGTTAGATACCATATGCCAATACACTAGACTTACAGAGAAAACTTAGCAAATAGTCAACTTATTTTAACAGATGTTATAGAGCCATACCTTATCTTTTGTTTAAAATTGAAGAAAAAAATTAGGATCTTCTGTTCCCATTATGTACTAATCTATTAGACAGATTTTGTTCAATATATTGACATATTTAAATATTTTATTGTTAAGGTTATTTAAATACAGAAATTCTGTTTAGAATTTTGAAATAAATGAAAAAATGCACATGCTTTTTGGTAATCTAAAATTAAGATGTAATTTTTTTCTAGCTCATCTTTGTGGAGAAGGATGGAATCATATTGGGGATGCTTGTCTCAGAATCAATACCAGCAGAGAAAGCTACGATAATGCAAAACTTTATTGCTATAATCTTAGCGGAAACCTTGCTTCATTAACGTCTTCAAAAGAAGTAGAATTTGTTCTGGATGAAATACAAAAATATACGCAGCAGGTAACAGCTATACTTATTTTTATTATGGAAATATGCTGATAATACTATAATTATTGGCAATGAATAGCTGTGTAAAATAAATATCAAATAAATCCTTATTGTAATTTAAGGCATTACTTTTACTAAATCTTGGAAGTAAACATGGAACTGATTTCAAAAGTGAACTGGTAGAGGACTCATTCAGTATGTGTATTTAGTAGTAAGGTTTTCTATATTACTCATCTCATATTTTGCACAGTAAACCAATGCATTATCTTATGAAGAACTCATATGACTGAATATACTGAAAAACAGGGCATATAATATAATAATTTATTTTGAAGTGTTATTATTTTATAACTTGAAAAACCCCTCTTAATAAAAACACTAGACCAACACATTGGCTACATTTGTATATATGTATATTTTGTGCATGTGTATGTGTGTGCGTGCATGTGTGTGTGCACTGTGAGTTAAGTTTTTGAATTATGCTGTTTTTCTAGATATAGACTTGCTTGAAATAATACACTAATGGTTAATAAGGACTAAAATCAATATTTAAAATATGTGGAAGATATTGAAAACAGTTTCAATTTTCTAGAGAATTTATGGAAAATATTTCCATACAAGATGGAATATGGTATCAAAATATCATTTTATAAGAAACTAGAGGCCCGGTACACAAAATTCATGCACAGGGGGGCGGCGGGGGGGGGGGGGGGGTTGTCCCTCAGCCCAGCCTGTACCCTCTCCAATCTGGGACCCCTCGAGGGATGTCCGACTGCCCGTTTAGGCCCGATCGATCCTACTGGGATCGGGCCTAAACGGGCAGTCGGACATCCCTCTCACAATCCAGGACTGCTGGCTCCCAACTGCTCGCCTGCCTGCCTTCTTGATTGCCCCTAACTGCTTCTGCCTGCCAGCCTGATCACCCCCAAACCACTCCTCTGCCAGCCTGATTGATGCCTAACTGCTCCCCTGCCAGCCTGTTTGCCCCTAACTGCCCTCCCCTGCAGGCCTGGTCCCTCCCAACTGCTCTCCCCTGCAGGCCTGGGACCCCCGCCCCCCCCCCCCCCCCCCCCCCGCCAACTGCCCTTCCCTGCAGGCCCGGTCACCTCCAACTTCCCTCCTCAGCCAGCCTGGTCACCCCTAACTGCCCTCTCCTGCAGGGTTGATCACCTCCAACTGCCCTCCCTTGCAGGCCTGGTCCCTCCCAACTGTCCTCCCCTGCTGGTCATCTTGTGGCAGCCATTTTGTGTCCACATGGGGGCAGGATATTTGACCACATGGGGGCAGCCATCTTGTGTGTTGGAGTGATAGTCAATTTGCATATTACTCTTATTAGACAGGATAGAGGCCTGTTGCACGGGTGGGGGCCAGCTGGTTTGCCTGAAGGGTGTCCCAGATCAGGGTGGGGGTTCCCTTGGGGCGTGGGGTGGCCTGAGCGAGGGGCCTGTGGTGGTTTGCAGGCCGGCCACACCTTCCGGCGACCCAAGCAGAGGCCCTGGTATCTGGGATTTATTTATCTTCTGCAATTGAAACTTTGTAGCCTGGAGCGGAGCCAAGCCTCCTGCTCGCTCCATGGCCACAGCCATTTTTATTGGGATTTATTTATTTTCTGTAATTGAAACTTTGTAGCCTTGAGTGGAGGCCTGGGCCCGCCAGGGTGTGCGGAAAGCTTGGCTTCCTCCACTGCCTGGGAAACCCAAGCCTCCTGCTCGCTCCGTGGCTGCAGCCATCTTGGTTGGGTTAATTTGTATACTCGCTCCTGATTGGCTGGTGGGCGTGGCTTGTGGGTGTAGCAGAGTGATGGTTAATTTGCATATTACTCTTTTATTAGATAGGATTTCCAAGAAGAATTGATTCTATTTTATCTTCTTGGGTTATTAACATATACTCAATTCCTAGGAACATTAATAAAAAATTTGGGAATAATTTATCAAATCTATTTTGAAATAACCTTATAGTTCATATACTTACTTGAAATGCTTTGAGGGCATTTTAAAAACTGAGGTCTAATTGACATATAACATATTAGTTTCAGGTGTACAACATAATGATTCAATATTAGTGTATATTGTGAAAATGATCACCACAACAAATCTAGTTAATATCTATCACTATACCTAGTTACAAAAATTTTTTTCTTGTAATGAATTTTAAGATATACTCCCTCGAAAGCTTTCAAATATGCAGTACAGTATTATTAACTGTAGTCACCATGCTGTATATTATAACTCCATGATTTGTTTTTTTTTTTTTTTTTGGTGTATCTCTTTTTTTTTTATTATTGAGGTATTATATGTGTACATATCTTACCATTACCCCCCCCACCCCACACCCATACATGCCCTCACCCCCCAGAGCATGATTTGTTTTATAACTAACTGTTTGTACCTTTTGACCCCTTCACCCATTTTTCCCCCCACCCTCAGCCCCTGCCTCTGGCAACCACCAGTCGCTTTGTTCTCTGTATCTGTGAGCTTGTTTTTTTTTTAAGATTCCACATATAAGTGAGATCAGATGGTATTTGTCCTTCTCTGTCTGACTTATTTTACTTTAAAATAATTGACTAAATCCACTTTGTTTGAGAAATACCAGCCTTATGGCTGAAGGAGAGATGCCATGTAGGAGAGATGTTTTGATTGATTGATTGATTGATTTTTCTTCTGACATATTTTTTATTTTTATTTTTCAAAGGTAACATTTTAAAAATGCTTTAACTTATTAAGGAATACCCTCTCATACTATGAAATAATCTCTTTGCAGTCCACCTCTTCTCAGTCTGCACCTTCTCAGACTGCATCCTTCAGTCATGTTTCCCAAGTATTTACACGCATAAGTGGAAACAAAATTATAGTTTTGTTTTTATGAGTATTCTTTTACTCAAATGGTACAGTGTAAATATTGTTCTTTAGTTTATTTTCCTTACTTAAAACATGTCTCTGGAAAGCTTTTCATTATATTTTATTTATTTTAACTTTATTTTTATTGTGGACACTATTACAGATGTTTCCCATTCCCTTTTGTTTATCTCCACCCATTGCCCACCCTCCTTCTCCTCTAGCCATCACCTCACTGTTGTCTGTGTCCATGGGTTATGCATATATGTTCTTTGGCTAATCTCTTCACCTTCTTTCATCCAGTCTCCCCCCCACCCCCCACCCCTGTCCTGACAGCTGTCAGTCTGTTCAGAAAAATGTAACAAGGTATATTTATAAAGTTTCATTTTTAGTCATATGGGTCATCCAAGCATAAGATCTGTTAATATGCTTGAGAAACCAGAGCTTCATATCTTTAATTACAAAATTCAGAGACAATTTCCAGTGACCCTTTGAAAAGTAGTCCTACAGAATATGTATCACCTATATAGACCTTATTATTGGCAAATACACATTCTTTGAATTATAGCAAATACTAGTATTTGGCATTAACACTCTTGCCTTTTTCCTTGTTTATAAAATATTATTTTTATCTCTGACATTATAACCTCGAAGAGTGCTATTTTAGAAGTGGCATATTTCAAGGATACTTGTTTTAATTGTTATTTTTTCTTGCTTATTATTGAAAGTCATAAAGATTGGGCTATTATTTTGGAGGTGTGATGTACTTAGATTCATAGTTTGTGGACTAGCATTCCCTGCAAATGAAGAATGTTCTGTTTCATTAGAAAGCCGAGCTTTAGCAAAAATTTAAAGGTGGGAACTTCTGCAAGGTGACATTCCATTAAGCATATCTTTATAGAAAATGAATTACATCCTGAGTCATTGCAGTTGTATAAACTGGAGATAACCCTACCTTAGCGAATAAAGATCAACAAATTCATGCACTTTAAAGAGATATCCTGGGTCAGATGATCATTTACTTATCGGAAATGGCTAATGAAATGTTGCCGTGATTTATGGTGTGCTGTTGTAAATATTCTCAATATAGTAATTTATCTTTCATTTTCAACTGCCTGTGCAGTTCATTTACTGGGTAATAGTTACTTCAAATGTTTTATCAACTGCTTCATTTTTCTGTTCTTCTCTTCCTTGAAGATTCTTATCATGATGAGTTAGGGAGTAATACTTCATTTTAAATGACTTGTCTGTACTATGGGTAGTTCAGAAATATAGGCAGAGTAGCTGTAAAGGGAAGCACAATCATTAATCTGAAATATCTATGTTGGATTGACTCCTGCTGTTATTATCAAGAACTGTAAAAATGTTATAGCTTTTTTGTTATAAAAGTATCTTTTAGATTAATGTATGAAATATATGAGGATCACAAGGCATAGCAGCATGTGCATATTTATAATTAGAAACATTATTTATTAAGTATTGTCTGTGTCTCAGAAATTGGATGGTGGAAAATAACTATCTCTGTTCTAATGAACTTTGTTTAGCAAAAGTTATTGACTACCTACTATGTGTACAGTACTCTACTGTCATAGTGAATAAACATATTTTAATTTTATTTAAGAAATATTTGTTGAGTTTTAACTATGTGAAGTTTATTAAATTTTATTTTAAAGTGTATTTGTACACTTGACAAATTTCCAGGCCTATGGCCACCTTTATAAGCAATGTATTTAAAATGCATACTAGACATATATCTCTTATTTATATTTTGTTAAATAATTAAATGGAGACCCAGTCCATAATTTAAAAAAAAGGATGATACAGAGTTTTGAAACATAACATTGTAACATAATATTACTAGCTTTGTAACTTAGAAAATAGATATACTATCGTCTAATTAAAGTGGAAGTGTTTAAGAATGATGTTAAGAAGTTAATAGGATGGGAGTTTTCAGTGCTCATCCCCTCACAGAGACATGATTTCAACAACCATCTATATACAAAAATATAGCTTTACAAGGGTAAGGCTGGTCTACATATTTTCAAGTGTAGTTTTTAATGACAATATACTGTTTTCTAAGGAATAGGATAGTATTTTTACATCTAACTTTTTTATGCCCTCCTTGCTATTGTTTACAGAAAGTATCACCTTGGGTTGGCTTGCGCAAGATCAACATATCCTACTGGGGCTGGGAAGACATGTCTCCCTTTACAAACACAACACTGCAGTGGCTTCCTGGTGAGCCCAACGATTCTGGGTTCTGTGCATACCTAGAGAGAGCCGCAGTGGCGGGCTTAAAAGCTAACCCTTGTACATCTATGGCAGATGGCCTTGTCTGTGAAAAACCTGTTGGTAAGTAGTCCAGTAGGCGAGTATTTCTTTAAAACATGGTCCCAACCCTCTTTCCACCATCCCTTCCAGACTGTGATGGTTTGTGGGCCTGTAGTAACCTTGGCCATCTTCTCATGATGCTGATCCCCATGTAGATTTTGAAATTTATTCACATTCCTCACTTATTGCCGTGACCTTAGCATTAACTTGTGAAAAGAATACATTTTATTGTCTAAGACAGTCTTTATTTTTTTGGTTGAAATCGTGAGATTATGAACATATGGTTATAGTTGATTATAGTATACTAAGAATCTATTCTTAATGTGTTAATAATGTCTTTTACTTTTATAATAATAGCCTTTGGAAGAAAGATTTGTCTTTAAGATTAACAACTAATTTAGAACCACTTTAATCTTGCATATCTAATATTTCAGTTGAAAAGTAAAAAGAGACATTTTTGTTACATATTGTGGAATGGATTTTGTTAAGTGAAGTAAGAAAAGAATATTGAATTATTTTCTCTTTTAAAAGATTGTATTTTTTGTTGCAGTAATTTATAACAAAATTTACAAGTTTAACCACATTTTTTTTTCAGTTTCATTGAGATATAATTGACTTTTTAAACCATTTTCAATGTAGAGTTCAGGGTCATTAAGTAGATTCCCCTGTTGTGCATCTGTCAATACCATTTAACTCCAGACCTTCCCTTCCCAAACTGAAACTCTGTACCCATTAATCAGTAAGTCTTTAAACCGCTGTCCCCTGTCCCTGACAACCACCTCTTTTACTTTCTATGAGTTTGACTACTCTAGGCACCTCATATGTGGAATCATAAGGTTTATGTCCTTTTGTGATGCTTATTGACCCGATCATAAATTCGTTAAAGCTCATCCATGTTGTAGCATGTGTCAGAATTTCATATCTTTTCAACCCTGAATAATTGCCCATTATATGTGTACACCACATTTTACTTATCTGTTCATCCACTGATGGATACTTGAGTTGCTTCTCATTGGCTATTGTGAATGATGATGCTATGAATATAGGTGTACAAATATCTGTCTCAGTTGCTGCTTTCCCATCTTTAGCCAGAAGTGGAATTGCTACATCATATGGCAATTCTATGTTTAATTTTTGAGGGATTGTCATGCTGTTTGCCATCGATGCTGTAACATTTCACATTCCCAGCAGCAATGTACAAGGGTTCTGAGTTGTCCACATTCTTGTCAACATTTAAAAAAATAGTAGTCATTCTAGTGGGTGTGATAAATACTATATTTTAGGTAAAGATTTTACAGTAAATTATTTTATTTTTATTGTTTATATAAGCAACATACTCACTGACAGGACATTAGCTATGATAAAGTACATAGTATTTAGCTAATAGATAGAACAGTTAGGTTATGTATTAGGTTTATATTTATAGTTTTTAAGTTATACATCTTTATGTACTTTGTAAAGGATTAAACATTCCTAGAAATTATAAATTTTAAAATAAATTTAAGAAGTATTGACATATCTTCATTTTAAAAAAATTACTGAATTTATTGGGGTGACATTGGTTAATAAAATTAAGTAGGTTTCAAGTGTCCATGTCTATAATACATCATGTCTGTTTTGTATTGTGTATTTAATTTTTAACCTTACCATGCCATTTTTGCTTAAATTTTTATTCCACACCTGGCTTAATGGAAATAGTCCCTGAACAGCAAACCCCTTCACTTGTGCCAGAATACATTTACAAACACAAGAATTGTGTGTGTGGATTGATTTCAGTGAGTCCGAATCAGAATGCCAGGTCGTGCAAGAACCCGTGCTCCCTGCGGACCTCGTGTTCCAACTGCACCAGCAACGGCATGGAGTGCATGTGGTGCAGCAGCACCAAGCGCTGCGTGGACTCCAACGCCTACATCATCTCCTTCCCGTATGGGCAGTGCCTGGAGTGGCAGACTGCGACCTGCTCTCGTAAGTGCCCATGTGCAGGGACTGTTCATTCGACAGCGACTTCCCTCACTATTCTACGATGGAACTAAACATTTGAGGAAGTTTTAAAAAATGAGAAAAAATGGTGTTACAGCTCGTTTTAAAACCTATTAGTGCTGTAAGCTCCTGGTTTATATTAGAGCATCATTTTGAATTCCAGTAGGTATCTCCCCCTACCTGTTAACCTTTGCCGCATTTGTCCTTCCCTGACTCTGAGTGCATGTTGCAAACAGCATAGCATTCCCAAGGTCACAGATGGCTTTGCTGTGCTTTTTAGTGTCCTTCGACCTAGGCCAGTTCCCATGAGTTCTCTGACTTACATGCCTATGGTATTTTTTAAAGAATCTGTCCCAGTTGTATTCTAAGTTTCACAATTTGAATTTGTCCACTTGTTTCTTCATGATTAGATTCAAATTAGCCTTTTTTAATTACTAGATTCAAGTGAAGCCTTTTGGGCAAGAATATTGTATCCGTGGCGGCACAGCTGCTACAAAGGCGGGCTTACAGTTTGGGTTGGCATCACGAGGGGAGTGGTGTCAGCAGGGTGGTTCTGGGCTGGCAGGAGAAGATCCGGGGCCCTGGTTGGTGTCGTGTTTCTTAAGGACTGTAGGATGAGGATGCTTCTGGTTACTGGTACAACATGGTTATGAGAGTAGCTTTTCTTGCGAAGACAAATTACATCAGGAAGTCACTGCCAAGGGGATTGCATAATACGACTGATGGCACTGGTGGCCTTGTAGGAAGTTGAGACAGTGTGGGAGAATTTAGAAGCTACTTGTCTGGGCTAGCTTCCTGCTAGCAGCGGCTCCCTCCTGGAGGCGGCCACGTGCCGGTTTCCCGGAAGTGCGGGCCATCACAAGGCCTGTTCTGAAGCACCCGCTGGACTTGCTTAGAGCCCCTTGGCTGCCTGGCCTTCCTTCCATAGGAGCAGCCCCTGGCACCTTGGCTGTGATAAGTGTCACTGTCCCCGCAGCACCATGCATTGTCTACCCATTTATTCTTCCTTCCATTCTTGCGAGCTCTCTTGGTTTTCCTCCAAGAGGAAGAGCCACTTCCTGGAAGAGCAGCTTCATAATTCTGAGGCCCCTGTTGGTGGTGAATCTCCTGTTTTGAGGCCTGCCCTGGCGCCCAGTGGACCTCAGACCACATGGTCACCCAGTGATCAGCCCTTGTTGCTCAGATGAGTAACCTCATTCAGAGGTGGTTGTCTGCTTAAGACAGTGAGGGTGGAGACTCACTGGTTTTTCAGACCTTCCATCCTTCTGGGGAGGATGGATTTTACCCAGAGATCCAGCCAAGCCCGTATTTGTTTCTTATTGGGCACCGCTGTGGCATGGAGACTGACCCTGGAGGCTAGCTCTCCCAGGCTGTGGCTCTTGTGTACATTTGTTGCTTCCGGCTCTTGGCATCAAGTGAGAGGTGCTTCTGGAATGGGCATGGCTGGATGTGTTGTAGGTTGAGCTTTCTGTTTCTATTCTTTCTTTGAACTTTGGTAAGGAATGGTGATGTACACGATCAGGTGTGTGGAAATGGGGTAGCTGCAGGCATAACATGGTCTCACTAGCACAGAAAGTACCTTATAACTAGGAGCTCGCTGGTGAGGAGGGCTGAGTTCCAGTGCTGGAGGCTGGTGGGGAGTTGAGACAGTGCCCAGCCCCTCTTGCCTCCATAGCCGTGTTTGTCCATAAACATTAATGTTCAGTTAAAAAAGCCAAACACAAAAGGTTACATACTGTATGACTCCATTTATATAAAGTTCAGAAGTAGTGAAAGCTGCATTATATTGTTTAGGAATGATTATTTAAGTCAGTGGTCGGCAAACTCATTCGTCAACAGAGCCACAGTTTGCCGACCACTGATTTAGGTGGTAAAACTATAGAGTAAGGCAAAAAGTTATTCTTCTGAATGTCAGTGGGTACTGCTGGGAAGAGATTGGGGGTGCTGAGTAGGAAAAGGGAACAAAGGAGGCAGTGTTGCACTTCTAGGCTGGGTGCAGGTACAAAACATTTATTTACAACTAAAGGCCCGGTGCACAAATTCATGCATGGGTGGGGTCTGGCCGGCCCACCATGATGGGGGCTGATCGGGGCCTGGCCGGAGGGGGGGAGGGGCCGCAGGTGGTTGGACGGCCGGCCCCACCCACAATTGGGCCTGTTGGTTGGCCGCAGTGGGCATCATAGCGACCAGTCATTCTGGTTGTTCTGGCATTCTGGTCGCTGGCTTTATATATATATATGTAATTTATTACTGTACTACATTATGTTGTATTATGATTTATGTACTTGTATGTGTTTTATGTATGTTATATTTTATAATTAAAAAGGCTAAAAGGTAGGGAAAAAGGTACCCAAGCTCTCATGTTCTTAAGAAGTTTCAAAAAATTATTTAGAATTAGATCTAAATTGTCTTCTCACGAATCTTTCTTGTATTTCATTCCCTGTTATCTGTGCATCTTTTGGAGAACAGTTCAGTAATTCTTTTTAAATATACTTGTGGCTGGAAGCTTTTTGAGTTTTGCATGTCTAAAGTGTATTTTCCATGTTCACTTGAATGATGAAAAGACTGGAACTTGGAGTTCTAAATAATTCTTTCCTGAGAACTTCTAGCATTCGACGTGGATGAGATTCTCAAACCAACTTAATTTTCATTTCCTGTGGAACATTTTTTTCTTTACTTTGAGAGCTTTTAAATTGTTTTCTTTATGGCTGGCATTCAAAATTTTGCATTTTGTTTAAATCCAGTTTTCCAGGAGTTGATATGGATTTTAAAATTGATTGTCATTGTTTTTCCATCTGAAGAGTAGTTTCTTCACCTGTTAAAAATGTTCTTTAATGTCTAAAATGATTTTTTCTTCTATTTAATATATCCAGCAAGAGTAAATAGTTGTTGGAATTTTTAGATATCTCAATATTTTTTAATTACTTTTACTTGCAATTTTTTTTTTGCTTAGGTTTTGCTCCATAGCATTTAAAATCATATGTCCTGTGCATTCTTGTGGGGAAGTGGGACATTGGACTTATCTCATTTGAGGTTTTCTAGTAACTGCAACTTGAAGGAAACATCTCTTTGCAAATGAGAAGCAAATATAGATTTTGCAATATTCTTCAGTATTTTCCATCTATAATATTGTGATAGGAATGCTAAAAATTCACAAATTGAAGAAAATAAATATATTTTAAGACAAATCTTGCCCAATTGTTTTTTAAGAAAACTTTGCTAATAACTGGAATTATAAATAATTAATATACTTTAAGTAGTTGGATATTCTATTTGTGAAAATGAAATGCCATGGGATTATTGAAAGCAATAATAGAAGATTTAGTTCTTAATATATAAAAGTTCAAATAAAAATTAATTAAATTGATATGGTGAAAATGGAATAATAAGAAACATGAGAATATAGTATACATCTCACAAATCTATATTTCTTTCAATATTTTACAGGTTTATGTACATGCTCAAGTTAGACTTGTTATTCTTGGCAGTTAGGGAAGGTAATCTTTTGTTTAAATCAACTCTTTCATGAATCATACCTTTGGTGTCATAACTAAAACATCATCAAACACAAGGTCATCTAGATTTTCTTACATGTAGTTTTGCTTATGTCACCCAGCTGTTCTTACATGCTGTCTACTTTATCCACGAGAGCTCATAGCCTACTAATCGTAGTTGTTTCAAATTCCTGTTCTGGTAATTCCAACATTCCTGTCATGTCTGGTCTGATGGTCTGATGCTTATTCAAACTCTCTCTCTCTCTCTCTCTCTCTCTCTCTCTCTCTCTTGCCTTTTGATATACCTTGTAATTTTTCTTGATAGCCAGATATTATATTGTGAGTAAAAGAAACGGCTATAAATTGGCCTTCAGTAATGTTGTGGTGAGGAATGGGCGAGGAGAAGTATTTTATGGTTCTATGATTAGGTGTCCATCTTTTCATGAGCCTGTGGCCCATACTGTGAATTTCACTAGTGCTTCTTAGCTTCCCCCCTCTCTTAGGTGGGAGAGGATGGCTGGAGGGAGCTTGAGGTTGTGTATTTCTCTTTCCCTGTAGAGTTGGGTATCTTCCTTTAATCAAGTCAGGTAGGTTCTCATAGAACCCCAGGTGTTTGGGCTCTGTTACATACTTCCTCCAGGCTTTGTTAAGAAGTACAGACTGCTCTGGCATATTTTAAAGTGGTTCCCTTTCCTCTCCTCCTGCTGGGAGCACAAGGGGCTTTTTCTTTGATATTTACTTTGAGGACCTGCTAGAGCTTCTGGAGATAAAGCTCATAACAGTGTGGGGTTCCTCTGATGACTGGGTGCCCTGGAGCGGTTAACTCGCAGAGTTGTCCAGAGTCAGCTTCCAGCAGTTCATCAATCACAGGTCAGGTTTTCTGACTCTGGCCCTGAGTCCTGCAGAGGTTACTTTGGTAAATTGTGATGTTCTCCATCCACCTGTCTGCCTCTCCAATTTAGGGGATAGTGGTTTGCCCTATGACTTCACGTCTCTGATGGATATAAGAAGAATTGTTGATTTTTCAGTTTGTGCTACTTTTTACTTTTTGTTAGGATGGAATGGTGACTTCTAACCTCATTACCTGCTGGACTGGAAACCAGAAATTGTCAGTAATCATTTGATGACATAAATTCTTGCAGATTAATTTTTCAAATTCTTATATATTTCAAAAAACATATTAAATATTTACAACTTAGTCTTTCAAAAAGTCATAAATAAATAAAATAAAAATGATTGCTCTGATTACTTGTAGATCATACATAGTCTCTGTACTATCCATAATTTAGGAAGCTTTTCTATTATTGTTTTCTATAAGAAAAAGAAAAACCAATAGAGTCTGTCAGTTTTTGAGTCAGCATTAAAGGCTAAAGAATGAATTTCCTACAGGGTTAACATTAGTCACTTGTGTTTAATGACTCAAAAAATATTCTTTCTTTTATAATTTATTATTAAATAAATATAGGAGATGGTACTCATTTTCCACCTTCTTACTTCCAATCTCTGAAATGCTTAGCATGCAAGAAATTCATAACAACAAATCATATTGTAATTGATGAATTTTAAAATCTAATATTCTGTTATTCCTTCATGGTCCTCTATATTGAATTCTTGATGTTCAGTTTTGCCATTGTTTACAGAAATCTTACTGGGTACAAAGTGTACCCAGTAATATTAAAATACTGAGTGGCAATTAAGTTATTATTACCATAACAGTGAAACTGAATCTGCCAGAAATCTACTAGGAGAAATTTTTCTTGGTGCCTTGTCCCTGTGTCACCATCTTCTGTGGGTATACAATTCCCAAGACAAAGTGTGCCTGTTCTAGCAAAATACGAGTACTCAAAGAGCACCTCAGCCCAATATAGGATACTCTGATTATGAATTAAAAATTTAAAACATTACATAGGAACTATTATAAATGCGATGTCAGACTATGATAGGTTCATTCTTAGAAAAAACATCCCAGTATTGATGGGCTTTGTTGAGGGTCATAGGTTACACATCAATTAAACAAAAGAGGCTGAGATTCAGTGATGAGTCTCCGAGTGATATTCTGCCCTGAAAGTCAGAGACAGCCTGTCTGCTGGTTGCCTGATGGAGGCAGAGTACCCAAGTTCCATGTTCCCATCCAGATGGCTCTATGGGTGGAGATTGAATTTTACGCATCACAGGAGAGCCAAATACTAGCATCTTGGACCCCTGGAAAGAGCATCGTCCATACGAGACAGTCCTAATGTGGCTTAGCCATCACAGGGACGGGCAGGCATCACAGCACTGGCCATTCCCAGGCAGGTTGCACATTTTCCTCGAAGGACTTCACTAGGCACAGTAGCGAACGTGGCTGTACATCACAGACAAAAGAAGGGTGGGCTGTAGGCCCCTCATAAGCTCCCTGAAGGTCCTAATCCTGGCAAAGCTCAGGAGACGTGAAGTTCTGACTTCATTTTTCTCCATGTCATAGTCACCACCCATTTCTAACCCTCAAGTCCGTCCATCCATCTCTCATTGTTCATGATGAATGTTTTCTTTGCTTTAAGTAGTTGCTTTCTTAAGGCATTATTACCAAAATGTGTATACTATAGATGACCTTTTACAGTCTTTTTTCTCAGATCATATTTATTTCTTCATTAGCTTACAGTTCTACTTGAGTATAAAGTCATGTAACGTGTTTGTTAATGTTCCTGTCACACAGCTCAGAATTGTTCTGGATTGAGAACCTGTGGGCATTGCCTGGAACAGCCTGGGTGTGGCTGGTGCAATGACCCTAGTAACACAGGCAGAGGACACTGCATTGAAGGCTCTTCCCGAGGACCCATGAAGCTCGTGGGAACGCACAGCAGTGAGATGGTTCTTGACTCCAGTCTTTGTCCCAAAGAAAAGAACTACGAGTGGTCCTTTATCCAGTGTCCAGGTAAGAAATGTGTGATGATAACAATTGCAGTTTTTCAGACATTCAGTTTTTCAATCAAAGTGTTTTTTCAGACAATTTCAAGAATATTTTTTTCTTTCTTGTAATAAAGATTTAGAAAAAAAGGATAACAAGATGAGGCTAAAATTCAGAGATAAAAAATATTCTTTCCTATATCCACCTGTGTTGTATTGATGGTGTTCTGTTTGGAATTATTAAATAGGCTAATAAGATGCATTGCAAATAATTATTAGATTAGGTTTCATCTCAGTTTTTAAGAGGAAATAATATTGGCTTATGCCTTTTTTTTTTTTATCCTAGTATTATATCTTAGAATTCAAAGGTAACTCCTAGGATCTAGTCAAACTTCATGGTAAGAATAGGAATTTTCTCTGTAATACCTATGATGGAGTCACCTGGCCTCATTTTGAAAGTTGCCTTTGGTATTCACTACCACTCAAGTTTGAAGGTCAATAATTACTAGATTTTAGGATTTGTTTGTGTGTGTTTGTTAGTCCATATTTTTGTTGAGTGCCTACTATGTGCTAAGGAATATCTTAGATGCTAGAGATACAACAAATAACAAATAAGTTTAATATCATTCATGGAGTCTGTATTCATGGAGCTTGTATTCTCATTTAAATTACACATACACATATGACGTTAGATGGTGATACGTGCTATTAAATAAAGAAGGCCAGGAAGGGGGAATATGGCTAGCCATTTAAACTGTGTGGTGAGAGAAGATCTTCCTGAGAGGGGACTTGTGATAAATACCTCAAGTAGAGGAGGGAGTGAATACTAGGGACATTCGGGAAAGAGTGATCTAGAAGAGGGATCAACCTGACACAAGGACCGGATAAGATCGTTACTAATGACTGTGGTGGTTTTAACATATGTCCACACACTCTTAGACACTCCTGAAATAACACAGCAATCCACAGCTAATAAGCCAAGAAATTAGATTAAATGAAGTAATATTTCATGCAAGAGAAGGCAGAACAAGAGAAAAAATGCAAGACAGAACAGATGGGACAAATAGTTAACTAATAGCAACACAATAGTTTTAAGCTCAGTCATTTCAATAGTTATGCTAACTGTAAATGACCTAATCCCCTCAATAAAAGGGCTGATGTTTTCATATCAGCTAAAAAAGCAAGACCCAACTATAGGCTGCCTATAAGAAACCCATTTAAAATGTAAAAGAATGGAAAGAGATACACTATGAGAACATAAATCAAGAGAGAGGTGAATTGGCTATACGAATATCAAACAAATAGTTTCCAGAGCAAAAAAAAAGTGTCACTTTATAAAGATAAATGGGTAAATTAATCAAAAAGACATAACATTTCTAAACATTTTCACCAATTAACAGACTTTAAAATGGGTGAAGATTTAGTGGTGGATGATCAAGAATCCTCTTTTAATCTCCAGAGACATTATAGGTTATCACTTCCTACTTGGATTTGTGTGGCTGGTACTATACCTTTTGTTTGTTTTTTTCTTACCCCCCTTTTTTTGGGGGGGGGGCGAGGGGGTGTCTATTAATTTTCTATTCCAGCATAAAAAGTTACTACAAACTTAGAGGCTTAAACAATACTCGTTTATAGCTCACAGTTCTGTATTCCGAAGTTGGGCCCTGGCCTGGCTGGCTTCTCTGCTCCGGGTCTCAAGGGCTGAAACCAAGGTGTTGGTCAGGCCGAGCTTTTGTTTGGAAGATCTAGAGAAGAATCTGCTTCCAAGCGCATTCATAGTGTTGGTGGAATTCAGTTCCTTGTAGTTGTAGGACTGAGGTGCCTGTTTTCCAATTGTCTGTCAGCCAGTGACCACTCAGCTTCTAAGGAATGCGTACATTCTCTCACACACGCCCCCCCTTCATCTCCAACTCGCAGTGTAGAGTCTCAGAAACTCAGATGGATCTCTGACACTTTCAATCTCTTTCTTCAGGTGGAGTCCAGTTCTTTGTAAGGGTTCAGCTGATTGGGTCCATCCAGGATGATCTCCCTTTTAAAAACTCAGCTGGCCATGTAACATGCCTACTCATCAGAGTGACCATCCCATCACATGCACAGGCCCCTGCCACACTCAAGAGGAAACCATTATGTTTGATTAAATAACTGAGTACTGTAACCTAGCTTCATTGACACATAAGACTATTGCATCATACGATTTACCCATTTAAAGTCTACAACTCAGTGGTTTTTATTATATACTACACAGAATTATGCAACTATTACTGCAATCAATTTAAAAAGAGGGAAGGCAGGGGAGGGTGGGTGGGAAGTGATCAACCAGTGAACTTGTATGCATATATGCATAACCCTTGGATACAGACAATGGAGTGGTGAGGGCCTGGGAGGGGAGGGGGGAAGGGAGCGGGCTGGAAGAGATTAAATGGGGGAGAAAGGAGAACCTATGTAATACTTTCAACAATAAAGATTTAAAACAATAACAACATTTTTGCCATTCCCCAGTAGAAACCTGATACTAACAGTCACTGCATGTTAAACCCCCTCTTATTCTTGTGAGCCCTAGGCAACCACTAATCTTTGTATCTCTATAGATTTGCCTATTCTGGATAGTTTATATAAATTGAATTATACAATTGCTGTCTTTTGGGACTGGCTTCTTTCCCTATGAATAATATTTTCAAGTTTTATTCATGTTGTAGCATGTCTCAGTACTTCATATTTTACCAAATAATATTCCATTATAAGAGTCTACCACATTTTGTTTATCCGTTCGTCCCTTCATGGACATTAGGGTGTTTCCAGTCTTTGGCTTTTTGAGTAATGCTTCTGTGTGTAGACATATTTTCATTACTTTGGGAATGGAATATCTGAGTCAAATGCAAGCCATGTTTAACCTTTTGAGGAACTGTCAGACTATTTCAAAGTAGCTGCATTGTTTTATATTCCTAACAGCAGTGAACAGGGGTTCCAGTTACTCCGTATCTTTGCCAAACACTGGTTACTCACATATTTTGATTATAGTCATCCTGGCGGGTGTGAAGTGTTATCTCATTGTGGTTTTGATTTGCAATTTCTTGTTGGCTAGTGATGCTGAACATTTTAAAATGTATTTTTGGCCATTTGTATGTCTTTGGAGAAATGTCTATCAGATTCTTTGCCCATTGTTAAATTGGGTCTTTTGTCCTTTTATTGTGGAACTATAAGAGTTCTTTATATATTCTGAATACAAGTCCTGTATCAAAAATTGTTTTGCAAATATTTCCTCCCATTCTGTAGGTTATCTTCCCTTTTTTGTTTTTTGTTTTTCCTTTGTATTGAATTTATTGGGATGACACTGGTTAACAATCCTACAGGTTTCAGGTGCGCAGTTCTAGAACAGATCATCTGTACACTGTATTGTGTGTCCACCACCCAAATCGAGTCTCGGTGCGTCACTATTTATTCCCCCAATACCCTTCTCCATCTCTTCTCACTCCTCTCCCGCTGGCATTCACCACACTGCTGTCCATGTCGCTGAGTTTTTTTCTCTCGCTCAATACCTGCTCACTCCCCACCCAACACAGTTATCGGCGTGTTCTCTATCTAGGAGGCTGTCTCTGTTTTGCTTGGTTGTTCATTTTGTTCATAAGATTCCACATTTGAGTGAAATCATGTGGTACTTGTCTTTTCTCACTGGCTTATTTCACTTAGCATAATGCTCTCCAGGTCTGTCCATGCTGTTACGAAGGCTAAGATTTCCTTATTTTTAATGGCAGAATGGTATTCTGTTTTATAAATTTACCACAGCTTTTTTATTCACTCATCTACTGATGGGCACTTGTGCAGCTTCCAATTCTTGGCTGTTGTAAATAACGTTGCATTAATTCTTTTGAATGGGTGTTTTGGGTTTCTTCAGATAAATTCCCAGAAGTGGAGTTGCTGGGTCATAAGGCAGTTCCATTTTTAACTTTTGAAGGTAACTCCATTCTGCTCTCCATAGTGGCTGTACCAATCTGCATTCCCACCAATAGTTCCCTTTTCTCCATATCCTGTCTTTTCACTTAAAATTTTTTTAAAAATTCATTTCAGAAAGGAATGGAAAGGGAGAGAGAAATAGAAACATGAATGATGAGAGAGACTCATTGATCGGCTGCCTCCTGCACACCCCCCACTGGGGATTGAGCCCGCAACCCAGGCATCGAACTGGAATCGAACCCGGGCCCCTTCAGTCCACAGGCCACCTCTATCCACTGAGCCATACCGTCTAGGGCGGTTTTCACTTTTTTGATAGTGTACTTTGAATCACAAAAGTTTTTGATTTTGATGATATCCTATCTTTTTTTATTGTTTCTTGTGCTGTTGGTGATACTCCTTTGAAACCATCCTATATGATAAAAGCGTAATATGCAAATAGACTGAACACGGACCGACCAGTTGGCGGGGGGCAGGGCCGGCGAGCAGGTGGCATCAGGCCAGCCAAGTGGGCAGAGGGAGGGAAGGGAAAGGCAATGGGGGTGGTGGTGACCAGTGGTGGCCGAGGGGTGATGGGGGGGCCAGCACCGTCCCCTGATCGGCCTGTCTGGTTGTCTCCCATAGAGAGAGGCCCGGTGACAGCTGCAGGGTGATGGGGGCAGTGCTGTCCCCTGATTGGCCGTCCGGTCGCCTCCCCAAGAGGGAGGGAGCCTAAGCCGTCAGTAGGACATCCTCTGAGAACTCCCGGACTGTGAGAGGGCTCAGGCCAGGCTGAGGGCCCCCCCCCCCCCCCCCGTTTCAGTGCACAAATTTTCATCCACCAGGCCTCTAGTGCATAATATAATATTCCAAAGATTTATGCCTATGTTTTCTTTTAAGAGTTTAATAGCTTTAGCTCTTGCATTTAGGTCTCTGACCAGTTTTGAGTTACTTAAAAAAAAAAAAGACTCTACCATGTTTTTATTTTATTTTACTGGGGGGGGGTGGGGAAGGGAAAGAAGGAGAGAGAGAGAGAGAGAGAGAGAGAGAAGAGAGAAGAGAGAAGAGAGGAGAGAGAAACATTGGTTGGTTGCCTCTCCCACTCACCCAAACGGGTTTGAACCTGCAACCTGGGTGTGTGCCCTGACCGGGAATTGAACCATCACCATCTTTTGGTGTATGGGATGGCGCTCCAACTAATTGAGCCATGCTAGCTAGGGTCAAGTTACTTCTTACATGTGTTGTGAGAAAGGAACTTAATTCTTTTGTCAGAGTATCTAGGTCTCTCAGCACCATTTGTTGAAAAGACTATTCTTTCCCCATTGAATTTATTTTTTATATTTTAGTTTTCATCTTTAGAAATTGTATTTTAGTAATTTTATATTTTCCATTTCTCTCTTTCTCTGTATTCTTGAGTATATGGATAACTCTCTTAATAATTGTTTTAAAAATCCTCTGCTCATTCCATCCCTGTGCTATTTCTTTGTCTGTTTCTGTTGATGTGTGTGTGTGTGTGTGTGTGTGTGTGTGTGTGTGTGTGTGTGTGTTTATTTACTGAATATGAGTCAAAATTTCCAGCTCCGTTATTTTGTTTGGTATCCTGGACATTGTGATTTTTGCAGTTTATTATTAAATTTTGTTTTATTTCTTTTAGTGTATTGAACTTTTTTCTGGCATGCAGTTATATTACATGGGATCTGTATGATCACTTCCAAAATTGTTTTTAAGGTTTGTTAGGACTTGTGCATAGCAGCCCTAAGTCCAGTGTGAATTTGTTTCCATGAAGACAGTGCCTCTTTGTGGTCTCTGCACAATGCTCTTTGCATTATGATTTCTCCCTACTCTGACTAGTGGGCATGCAAACTCTTCCTCGTCTAATGGAAGTTGTTTTCTGGTAGTTCTTTCTCCAGCTTCATGGAGTTTCACATTATGTTCAGTTATTCAGTCAGATTCAATCCCCTCTGCAGATTGCTGTGTACATCTCTCGCCTGTGGTATTTTGCTCCACAAATTCTAGCCACCACGGCCTCTCTGAACTTTGGTCTGTGTTTCCGCAACTAAATGAGATCTCTGGCCTTTGCTTCGGTTTCCCTCCCCGAGCTGCACACTCTAATCTGCTTCCAGGTGGCAAGCAGGACACGCATATTTTGTTTCCCTTTTCTCAGGCATGCCGTTCCTGAGCTGCCTGTGATGTTCGAAAGTAGTTGCTTCATACGTTTTCTTTAGTTTTCTTGTTGTTTACCATTAGAGGTCAATTACTTGAGGGATTAATCCTTCATGGGCCGAAGGTAGAACTCTTCTTATCAGTGTGTTGTTGCTATTTTTACAATTAACCTCTTGTAAACAGTCAATAGGTCTAGATTATTTTTGTTTTATTTTTAAAAAATCTAGTTTGACAGTCTCTGTCCTTTATCAGAGTGTTAGTCAATTAAGATTTAATATAATATTGGTATTATTGAGTTTAATTCATACCATTAAGGTATTGATTTAAAACTTTTTTCTTTATTTTTCTCTCTGTTGTTTGTTCTTTTGCCTTTTTTTGATGAATTGAGTGTTTTTTAAGTCCATTTTTTATCACTTTCATTGGATTTTTAGCTATACCTCTTTTGTGTTTTTTTTAGTGACTGCTGTAGTGATTGTAATAGTCACCTTTATCTTATCACAGTCTACCTTGAATCAGTATTATACTACTTCATGTATAAGGTAAGAATATTACAATAGTGTAATTCCATTTGCTTTTTTCCTGTCCTTTGTGTAGTTATTGCCATATATTTTACTTCTACATATTAACCATGCAATACATTATTATTTTTGCGTTAAACAGTTTTCTTATAAAGAAACTAGAAGCCTGGTGCACGAAATTCGTGCATGGAGGGCAGGGGGGGGGGCGGTCCCTCAGCCCAGCCTGCACCTTCTCTAACCCGGGACCCCTTGGGGGATGTCCCAGGGATCAGGCCTAAACCGACAGTCAGACATCCCTCTCCACAATCCGGGACCACTGGCTCCTAATCACTCGCCTGCCTGCCTGGTCGCCCCAAACTGCACCCCCACCACCCCCACTGGCCTGGTTGCCCCTAACTGGCCCCCGCCCCCCTTGCCAGCCTGATTGCCCCTCACTGCTCCCCTCCACCTCCCCGCTTCTGGCCAGGTTGCCCCCAACTGCCCCGCCCCCCCTGCTGGCCTGGTCTCCCCACTGCCCCCCTCTGCTGGCCTAGTTGCCCCTAACTGGCCCCCACCCCACCCCCATCCCCCGCCGACGGCCTGGTTGCCCCACGCAGCCTGCTGTTCAGTCATTTGGTTGTCCCTCACTAATCCCCCTGGCAGCCTGGTCGTAGGCAGCCACCTTGTGAGGGCGTGAGGGTTAATTTGCATATTACCTCTTTATTATATAGGATGATAAAAATCTTTTTACTAACTTATATATTGATCATTTCCTGTTTTTTTCATTTTTTTAATAGAGATCAAAATTTCCTTTTGCTATAATATTTCTTTAGCTTGATGAACTTTAACTTAAATACTGTGTTTTTCAATTGTGGCATCAAATTATAATAGCTTTCATAGATATGAAAAATGTTTTTATTGTGTATATATATCTTCATATTTGAAGGATATTTTTTACTGGAAATAGCATCTCAAGTTGACAGGTATATCTTTTTCAGTGCTTTGATGATGTAATTTCCTTTTCTTCCAGCTTCCTCCATTTCTCTTAAGAATTTATCAGCTTTTTGTTTATCTTTTAACATCAATATGTCTTTTTCCTCCTGTTGACGTTTTTAAGGAGTTTTTTGGATGCCAGTAATTTTAATATAATGTACCTAAGTGTCAGTTTTATTTTTTATTGAGATTGTGAATTGTATGGCTTATTTGCTCTGTGGCTTCATGTTTTTCATCATTTTTGTAACTTTTCTGCCATTCACTTGTCAGATACTGCATTTGTCCCATTGTGTCACTTGGTTCTCTATTTCTAGGAGATCACTAATGTTAGGGTTTTTCACTATGCCCCTAGTCTTTTTTACTGATTCCCTATATTTTATTTCCTGGAAGCTCCTTTGATCTATATTTCAACTCACTAAATCTTTCTTTAAATGTTTCCAGTTTCCTCTTAAATTTGTTTTAGTTCCTTATTACTATTAACATAGCACCCAAACGCACTGTGTTAACCCTTTGCACTCGCTTGCTTTTTTCTCGATTCCTTTATTCTAATGCTAACCGTGTCGAGTCACACTCGACATCCGAGTGCAAAAGGTTAAAGCAGTTTTATTCATGATTCTATACCATCTATTTTTGCTGATCTGCTAGGTAGTTCTTCTTTCTCCTGGTTTTTCTTGCGTGGCTACAGTTATCTGGCAGTTTGACTGGTTTTGGATGGTCCCAGATGCTTCACGCACATGTCCGGTGGTGAGGCTGACTGGTTGAACTAGGGTTCTCAGCTGCATATTCCTGTTCTGCGATGTGCGTGACCTTTCATCCTCCAACAGTATAGGCGCGACCTCCTGCATGGGATTCTTAGGCTAGAATTCCAGGCAGAGAGCAGAATATGTCTACTTCTTGAGATCTAAGCCAGAATTTCTACCCCATCACTTACTTCTGTTCTGAGAAAATCTTGATGTCAGACCATGTTCAAAGGGTGGGGAAAATCACACTTTTTTGATGAGAGGTAGGATAACATAACATTATGAATGTTGTACATGAAGAGATGGTAAAATTTTGTGCAAATTATTTTCAGCTCATTTAATTCTATTTTGTGCAAATTATTTTCAGCTCATATAATTAGTTCTATTTTGCTTGTTTGTTCATTGACATAACTCATCTCTCTCTATATATATAAAAGGCTAAGCGACTGTCCGACTGTCCAACCGTTAGCTATGACGCGCAATGACCATCAGGGGGCACACACTCAACGCAGGAGCTGCCGAGCTGCGGTGACTTGGCAGCAGTAGTTCTCGGGTGACGCACCCGGGACCAGACAGGAGGGGTCCGATTCCGGGGTGCATCACATGGGAACCGCCCTCTTTCAATCTGGGACCCCTTGGTGGATGTTGGAGAGCCGGTTTCGGCCCAGTCCCCGCAGGCCAGGCCGAGGGACCCCACCTTCCGGAGAGACCCCGCTCACTCCGCACATGCCCTTCAAGCCATGGTGCTGTCCCAGGTGTGGCCGCCCGGGGAGGGACCATGGGAGGTTGGCTCCAGGGCTTGTCTGGCCCATCTCGCCCAGTTCCAGCCCGCTGGCCACCTTCTAATTAATTTTCTTTCAGTGTGCACGAATCCGTGCACCGGAGCACTAGTATGTCATAAAATCCACCATTTTGAAGTATAGAATTCAGCAGTTTTTAATATAACCAGTAGGTGTGCAACTATCATCATCATATAGTTCCAGAACATTTTAATATCCGCCAAACAAAACCCATCCCCTTTAACAGCCACTACTTTCCCCCTAAGAACCAGTGATTAGCTTTTTTTCTTTGTGTATTTGTCTGTTTTGGACATTTCATCTAAATGAAGTCTTGTATTTTCTTTGGTGTCTGGCTTCTTTCATTTAACATCTATTTTTAAGATTTATCAATATTATAGCATATATCAGTCCTTTACTTATGTTTATGGTTGAATAATATTCAGTTACATTACACATGTCTGTATGTTCATCAGTTGATAGATCCTTGGCTTATTTCCATTTTTCTTGCTGTTGTGAATGATGCCACTATGAGCATTTTTAATAAGTTTTATGTGGACATGTTTTATTTATTTTTTGGTATCTACCTAGGAGTGGAAATTTAGGTCATATGATAATCTACATTTAACACTTTGGGAATTGCCAGGAGGTTGTCCAGGCTATTGCACCATTTTACTTCACCAGCAGAAGTGTATGAGTGTTCTAGTTATTCTCTCCTCACCAACACTGGTTAATGTCCATCATTTTGATTATTACCCTCCTAGCAGGTGTGAAGTGGTAACTTATTGTGCTTTTGAATTTCCATTCTCTTATGATTAACAATGCTTTTTTCATGTACTTATTAGTTACTCATAGATCTTCTTTGGGAAATGTCTATTAGAACCCTATGTTGAAGCAAACATTTTTTTAAATTGAAGAATATTGTTATTTATATATTCTAGATATGATCTTAAATATTTTCTCCTGAATGAGTTGTCTCTTCAATTTCTTGATGGTGTCCTTTGAGGCACAAAGTTTTTACTTATTTACTAGAGGCCCTGTGTACAACATTTGTGCACTGGGTGGGCGGGGGAGAGGGAAGATGGGTCCCTCAGCCCAGCCTGAATCCTCTCATAGTCCAGGACCTCGGGGAGTGGGCCTAAGCCGGCAGGCAGACATCCCCTGAGGGGTCCTTAACACTGCTGTGGAGGTGAGAGAGACTGCCACTGCACTTGCCAGTCGTGAGCCCAGCTTCTGGCTGAGTGGTGCTCCCCCTGTGGGAGCGTACTGACCACCAGGGGGCAGCTCCTGCGTTGAGCATCTCCCCCTGGTGGTCAGTGTACGTCATAGTGACCGGTTGTTCCACCATTCGGTCAGTTTGCATATTAGCCTTTTATTATATAGGATTTTGATGTCCAATATATCTATATTTTCTTTTCTGTAGGTTGCTTATGCTTTTGGTGTCATATCTAAGAAACTGCTACCTAATCCAAAGTAACGAAGATTTACATCTATATTTTCTTGTAAATTTTTTAAAAATAATTTTAACTCTTACTTTAGGTCTTTGACCCATATTTAGTTTATTGTTATAAATGGTGTGGATATCGAGTTACTGTAGTACCATTGCATGTGGATATCAAGTTACTCTAGTATCATTTACTGAAAAGACTATTAATGTTCCCCATTTAATGGTCTTGGTACCCTTGTTGAAAATCAATTGACCATAGATACATGGGGTTATTTCTTGACCTAATTCTGTTTCAGTGATCTGTATGTCTGTGCATATGCCAGTATCATACTGGTTTGATTACTGTATCTTAGGAGTATGTTTCAGAATGGAGACATGTCAATCTTTTAGTTTTGTTCTTATTTTTCAAGATTGTTTTGACTAGTTTGGGTCCTTTGTAATTTAATATGAATTTTAGGCTCTGCTTGTCTCTTCCTATAAAAAAAAGGCTGTTGGAATTTGATAAATATTGCTTTAAATTTATAGATCAATTAGAATGAATTGGTATCTTAATACTCTTAAATTTTCTAATCTATGAATACAGAATACCTTTACATTAATATATTTCAACAATGTTTTGCAGTTTTCAACATACAAGTCTCACATGTCTTCAGCTAAATATTTCTAAGTATTTCATTCTTCCAGTTGCTATTGTAAATGAAATTGTTTTCTTAATTTCTTACTTTGGATTGTGTGCCAGGGATTGTCTCCTGGGTCCTGCTTTCTCTGATGGGCTGTCTCCTTTGCCTTTGCTACTGTATTAATTACAAGCTATGGCAATGACCGTCCTTTTTTTCTGGAAGTTTAGCTTGCAGTTAGGTCTAACACATACCAGCTCTCTATGTGGTATATTCACGACATAAACATTAGACATCCTTGTAGCTCACTTCCCAGCAGCTGTATGGAGGCATGCAAGTAATGATGCTTCTTGATTGGCGCATGGCCCAGATCTGCCTTCAGAACGTCTCCCTTTTGGAAAGGGACAGTGAGTACATTATACGAGGCGTCCTCTTTCAATTTCCAGAGGGATCACAGGTCCCTACTTTCTAGTTTTACTTGTGTAGTTGTTATCGTACCCAGATTTTTGTTTTTGCTGTCAAGTTTCAGTGGGAATCATAAGAGTTATGCCTCTGAAAAATTTTGTAAGATATAGGTAATTGGTTTTTACTCTTTATGTGGGTGTATTTCTTCACTCTGATGTTAACTGATGCTGATGACGTTATGCTAGACTCTGGGGATTTCCCTTTCATTTCCAAATTTTCCACATAGAAGAAGTATAGTGTTTAATGTCTGGTCTTTTGATTCATACATCTGATTATGTATTTCTTTCTGCCATTGATTAGCTGTGTGATTGGAGTAGTTGCTTAACTGCCCAGGCTCCTTTATCTTAGAAATGGTCCTAGAAATAGTACCTTCTACATAGAATTGTTGTGAGGATTAAAGGTATAATTCATGTATATCACCTAGTATGCTATATGACAGTGAGATGGTATTTATAATATTTCAAAACTGATGCAATATGTAAACTGACTAATCAGAAATCACGCCTTCGTCAAACATTCAGAATCGCCTGAACATTGGCTTTCCTGCCTAAAAGTGAGAGAGAGCTCAGTTAAATGCTGTCTCAGTTGTAATCATGATGAAAATGATTATGAAGGTGACAATGAGGAGGATGTTTAGACAGTTACCAAACTAAGTCAGTATTACCCTCCAAATAGTCACTAAAGGTTTCTAGTAAATATTAATATGAAAACATAATAAATCTCTCATATTATGAAAACAAAAAAACTTATGCTTTAAATCTGATTCTGTTTTGTAGTTTTCAACATACAAGTCTCACGTCTTCAGCTAAATATTTCTAAGTATTTCATTCTTCCCGATGCTATTGTAAATGAAATTGTTTTCTTAATTTCTTCAAATCACATTCACATAGATTTTCAATTAGGCCTTGAATCTTTTCTTGCCCAAAGAATCTAAAAATGTATGCAAATTAATTTAAAAGTACTATTTTTGCTAATCTTCCATATATATGTACTTGAAGTAAGAACCTATTACCACACAGTTTTCTATATTAATCGATTCTTTGTTATGTGTAAATATAATTAAGGTGAATCTTAACACTTTTAATCAAAGCTGTATTATTCAGATTTTTGTTTATGTAACTTCATAGACAATATTCACATGAATCTTTTGGGAATATGTTTAAAAGTATTTCCTGCTTAGCTATAACTTTTATGTTTCAATTTATCTCTAACTCGCACATTTTACAGAGTATAAGGCAACATTTCTAAATAGAATTTATTGTATAATTGTTCTGCATTGATGTTTTGAGCCACATATGTTATACATTAAAACAACTTGGGAAATGTCCGTTGGACTTTGCTAACATTCAGATTTTTAAAATAAATTCTTTGTCTTGATATAATACTTGGTATTGTTATACACACACACACACACACACACACACACACACACACATATATATTTATTTTACTCTTTTCTTCAGCTTGCCAGTGTAATGGACATAGCACTTGTATCAATAATAATGTGTGCGAGCAGTGTAAAAATCTGACCACAGGAAAGCAGTGTCAAGACTGCATGCCAGGTTATTATGGAGATCCTACCAATGGAGGACAGTGTACAGGTAATTCGTTTTTATTTATTTCAGTGTGCGTGCGTGCGTGCGTGCATGCGTGTGTTTGTGTGTGTGTGTGTTTACTAGAGAAAAGAAAATTGAGAAACATGCTTGTTGTGGAAAATATATTTTTTAAAAAGGAAATTTTTCCATCGTGTTAATATCTTGGAATGTAATATATAAACATTCTGTGATATACTTTAAAAATTTTATTTTTGTTATTTCAAAATGAATTCATGTTCATTATACAAAATTTATCAAATACAGATAAGTTAAAAATGACCTATAATCTCCCTATTCAAAAGTAATCACTGCTGACAGTTTGTTTTTTAATAGTAACTTACCACTTTGACTTTAGCAATAAAATAATTAAGGGTTTGTCTATGCCTTATATCAGGTAAGATTGGTGGGGTGTTTTTGGACATGGTGATAGTATGACATAATGTGTAGAGAATCAATCCTGGAATGAAATCCCAGCTCTACCCCTGTTTAAATATATGACGGCTCATTACCATAACCCCTCAGTGCCTCCTTGTCCTCCTATGTGAAGGAAGATGATAATACTTCATTGGGTTGTTGTAAAGATCAAATGAGATCATTCATAGTTTAGGCACTTGTAATAGGAATTGAAGCACATTAGGAGAACATTTAAGGATGCTGTTATCTTCACGTTTTTACTCACTCAGACCTACATTTCTCTGTTTTCCTCTCTATACTGCTGCTGCTTTCCTCCTACATTTAAAAGAAGTTTTGGTCTTTCCTTAAAAATTTTCCTGTTATGTTGTGATTTTTTTTTAATCATTTTAATCTCTAGATTGATCTTTGTCCCTTAGATTATTTATCTACTTTTTCTAAATGGAGATTGCCTATGTAATTTCCACAGAAGGGTCTCATTTGCTGGCTATGAAATAATGAAGACTCTTTAAGGAGAGATTGGGGCTTTATCTTGGTGTAGATACAATTTTAACACTACCTTCGTATTGAAACTGCCTGGGCATCTTGTAACAAATACGGACGTCTGGGCCGTTCCCTAAAAGAATGAAGTCAGTGTCTGGGTTGGGGTTGTAGGGTGATTCTTGGGCATTGGTTCTTTTTAAAGGCTTCGCAAGTGACTCTAATTGCACTCAGGGTTAAGAAACATGGGGCATGATGGGCTCATCCTTCCAGTCAATAAAACTGCTCAGACTATAGCATATTAAGAATATCTGTCCATAGCAGACTGTTACAGACATGTTTAATGCCTGAATAAACACGCTAGACTATGACACAGGTGTTCGCTGAGGCTAAAGGGTAGTAAAAAGGAAGACTAACTTTTCTTTCTCTCTACTAGGATGGGGCATTTTTTTCTTATTAAACTCTTCTCACATATTGCAGATTGTTCATAGAAGCAGAAAATTTATAAGCAAATGAATTTGAGCATTTTCTAATATAAAAGTAAGAAGTTTAATTCTCTCAAACTGGGAGCAGTGACCTGAATAATCTAGAGATGTAGATAAATGAAAATCACTTGACGTGGAAATCTTGGTTTTATTAGTTATTTTGACAGAACAAAATTAAAAGTTTGCATTTTCTCTGCACACATTATCATCCTGTGTGTCAGAGAAAAGCCAACCTGAGGTTTTATATATCCCAGAGAGAGGCCATTAAATGAACAATTACATAATTACACACAGATATTTAGAATATGGCATAACCATGAAGTTATCCTTTCCACAAAGATTCTGCTCAGAATAGCATTTTTATATAAATTTAATCATATTAAGAAACCAATAAAACCTTTTTAAATCATGCAGAACTGCTTGATTAAAAAGAAACTCCATTGCCTAGCTGCTCTGATATTTTTTTTAAATTCAAATTTTTTATTGTTTAAAGTATTACATATATCTCCTTTCCCCCCCATTGATCTCTCCCCCGTCACTCCCTCCCCCCAGCACATGCCCTCATCCCCCTACTGTCTATGTCCATTGGTTTTGCTTATGTGCATGCATACAAGTCCTTTGGTTGATCTCTTATCCTCCCCTCCCATCCTCCCCTGCCTTCCCTCTGAGGTTTTGAGCATCTGATTGATGCTTCTCTGTCTCTGGATCTGTTTTTGTTCATCAGTGTATGTTGATCATTATATTCCACAAATGAGTGAGATCATATGTATTTATATTTCTCCGACTGGCTTATTTCGCTTAGCATAATGCTCTCCATGGCCATCATGCTGTTGCGAATGGTAAGAATTCTTTCTTTTTTATAGCAGCGTAGTATTCCATTGTGTAGATGTACCACAGTTTTTTAATCCACTCATCTGCTGATGGGCACTAAGGCTGTTTCCAAATCTTAGCTATGGTGAATTGTGCCGCTATGAACATAGGGGTGTATATATCCTTTCTGATTGGTGTTTCTGATTTCTTGTGATATATTCCTAGAAGTGGGATTACTCAGTCAAATGGGAGTTCCATTTTTAATTTTTTGAGGAAACTCCATTCTGTTCTCCACAGTGGCTGCACCAGTCTGCATTCCCACCAGCAGTGCACCAGGGTTCCTTTTTCTCCATATCCCGGCCAGCACGTGTCGTTTGTGGATTTGTTGATGATAGCCATTCTGACGGGTGTGAGATGGTATCTCATTGTCATTTTGATTTGAATCTCTCGCTCTGATATTTTAGCTAGGTTGTCCTCCCTCTGTACTGGTTTTTGAAATCCTTTGTTTTCCTTGGTGAAGTACTCCTCTCAGATGCTCAGTCGCCCTAGGTTTTCCTTGGTTCATCTTTTCAAGTTCTTTCATCCTTTGGGTTCTCACAGAAAGAATGACGAGTACAAGAAGAATGAGCCTATGTGAACTTTGACATTGACACTGGGTCAGGTATTTCAGGATGACCTTTGCTTTTGGCCATTCGAAGATGCAGATTGTGACTTGTCCTACTAGACGCCTTTTAGAAGAACTGCTAGAGACACAGTCCTTGAACCTTTGGGGGCTGGGAAACTTTGCCATGGCTGAGGTTAGCACCTTGCTGACACCCACTCCCTTCCTCAACCCCCCTGCCTATTTGTGATTGGCACAGACTTCTACTTTCCATCCCAACTTAAAGTCAGCTTTGACTTCAACTTTTAACAGTGTTGAATAACCCTTATATCATTTTTCCCCTGTTTGTTTAGTTTTGGTAATAAGTTGATATTGCAACTTTATATTATAGGGGAACAGAAATATCGTGTGACCACGTAATGGCCCTCTTGTGTGTGTCTTGGCTATAAAATTGTCATATAAAATTCACCAAACAAAAGGCCACTGCATGACGATTTCATAGGTGCTTATTCAGCATAAAAAGATAACCCCACATGCTGACAACAACAGAACAATTTCAACACTGTCATGAAGCATAAATTTTAAACAATTGAATTTAAAATACATTTGTGCCATTTTAGCCTGAAGTACAGCACCACAAGGGAGTTCTCTCAAAATGAACTCACATTAAGAGGTCTTTTAATACAATTTTTTTTGTCTTAGGAATTACTAAAGCTCCTATACGATGATAATTCTTTTAAAAAACTCTGTATTAACTATTTCCAGTACTGCCTTAAAGGATAAATAAAAGGTTCATCCAAGCTTTAAAATATTAATGTACATGATGTTTTTAGTGAAGTTCTGAATACAGGGCAGTATTTTTTTTTCTTTATTGATTAAGGTATTACATATGTGTCCTTATCGCCCCATTGCCCCCCCCCCCCCGCCCCAGGCCTTCACCCCCCTGTTGTCGGTGTCCATTGGTTAGGCTTATATGCATGCATATAAGTCCTTTGGTTGATCTCTCCCCCTTACTCCCACCCTCCCCTACCTTCCCTCTGAGGTTTGACAGTCTGATCCATGCTTCTCTGCCTCTGGATCTATTTTTGTTTATCAGTTTATATTGTTCTTATATTCCATAAATGAGTGAGATCATGTGATATTTATCTTTCTCTGACTGGCTTATTTCGCTTAGCATAATGCTCTCCAGTTACAGGGCAGTATTAATATGAAACTCTGCAAGTTAACATGAAGAGATATCATGGAACCTTCATTCACTGCTTATGAAGTTGCATGCATGTATCAGTATCTCTCCATGTCCATGTCCTGCTATTGCTTGATGATAGTTTTTTTTTCTTCCTTGCATTTCTATACCTTGTCATTCATTTCTGCCATTCTCACACTTGTGTTTCCATAGTTAATTCTACAATTCTAAAGGAAAATTATTTATTTAAATATTCATTATGAAGAAGAACTCACTTTTATGTAGAAATTTCTTCTAGAAAAAGAAAACAGGTTCTTAAAAATCTACCTAATATGAATTTATTTTTCTGTGTGCAGGGGTATGTGTATTTATATTGTCGATTTTTTAAAGCAAATAATCTGAAACAATTAGCAAGAAACTTAGTGTTCTAGAATACTTTACACTTTAATCAAAGCCAATGAATTTTATATTTGTATGTGAATCAGGATCAGACCACATTATTTCATTTTTGTCAATAGGATGGCTCAACTGCCCAGGAGCACAGTATTTCTCGTTAAAGGATTTTAAAAGGGCTAGTGACGTGGTCACTAAAGATAGAGTATGTCTCTGGACGGGAGGATGACTTGGAGCCTCGATCAGATATTTGATAGCATTGGTGTCAGAGAACGTGGGGGACAGGATTTGAATGCTGCTCTCATGATGAAAAGGAGGAGGGGACATGTAGTAACTAGCACCTTCCAATTCTTTGGTTATTGGGCACACTAAAGTGTGAGGTCCGTGTCCTAAATGACTGGAACTCTGCTCTTTAACAAGAAATTCAAAGTAAGGAAATGAAATAAGTTCATATGAACTGAATCCACTGTGTTGAACTCTTATACTATGTTATGTTTCAGTTAGTTATGGAAAGCTAAAATGGGGAATGATCTCAGAAGTGTAAAAGGATGATATTGGGGGCAAGTAAATAGACATGCTTTTTTATACAACCTATAACTATTTTTATTGTTGCAGAAAGAATAGTGGAAATAATGCATTTTATTAAGTGCTTGATATGTGTTAGGTATTTTAAAATACATTCCCTCATTTAATGCTCACATGAATCCTTGGGGCTCGTGTCCTTAGTTCCTTTTGCAGATGGAGAAACTAAGCCTAGAGAGGTTAAAAATACATTTCCCAGTGCACATATCTAGGGATTACAGATGCACCTTTTGAAGCCAGTCTGCTTGACTCCAACGCTCTTGTGCTATTTGAGACCCATTTTGCCGAGTAGATATCCCAAGTAGAAGTGGAAAGAAGCACAAAGAAGAATGAGAAAAATACTCAGATCCACATATACCCCAAGGACTTAAAAGAGTTTCACAAGCATTTTAAATAAGTGAATTTACTTCCCTTTACTTAAAAAATAGCTTATATAGTAACCCCTCGTTTTTGGATGGCAAGGGAAAATCCATGGCATGAAAGTAAGGTAATGAAACCTTCCCGGAAACGTGATGCACGTTTGTGATGGAGAATATTCAGTATCATTTTGGTTTTGACTTTGCAGCTTGTACATGCAGCGGCCATGCAAATACCTGCCACATGCACACAGGAAAATGTTTCTGCACAACCAAAGGGATAAAAGGTGACCAGTGCCAACTGTGAGTAAAGATGATTTTTTGGAACTTTTGTGGGTTGAATTTGTGCTGAAGAACTAATTTTTGTAGGTTTTTCCCTTTTTAAGTTTAGTGTTGTGCTAGTTAAGTGACCAGTATTACTGTAAGCTATGTTTACCTGGGTTCTATCAATTCTAATAAAAAGTTAAGCCTTTGAAAATGACAGTTTTGTGGAGGATTTAAAACAGAGTCCATAGACTATGTTTGTATTTTTATCTCTCTAAAAAGAAGAAACATTCTTATTTTTTTCTGGAAAACTCAAGTTATATGTAAAATCTGCATTGCCATCTTTATAATTTTCCTTTGTATCTCATTAAGTAACTCAAATCCAATGTTTTTATACCTTTCTTTTGAATCTTTCATTATTAATCCTGATATTTGTAATACTTTAAGCCTTTCAAGTGGTTTCTTATACTCATCTTTTCCCCTCTATGTCAGTAGACAGAAACTTTTGTTGTTACTGTACTCTCAGTAGTTTTATGAATGGTTATTGTGTTCTTATAATTTAATTGTTTTCTCCAGATTTATTCCCCTCCCCCAGATAACTTTAAGAAGCAATTGTTTCATGTTTTTCCTTTTAATTCTTAATATACATCATATATTAAAAGTGTTTTTATAATTTTGAAGTATATATATGCAAATATTTATGTTTATATTATAGATTATAGATAAGTGCACTATATTTGACATAAACCACAAATGCCAACTATAATATAGTTATAAAACATTAATAAAAGATTTTCCCAAACTAGGAATGTATAAAAAATCATACCCAAGGAAGTCTATTAACCAAAGAAAATGATTATTTTGTTTTTATCGAGAAGAAATATATTTTTAGCTGTAGAATTATCCTAAACATTTCAAGTTAGATGATTATGTCTTTGACTAGTTACTGTGGTATCATAGGTTTTCAAGTTCAGAGAAGATGAGCAGAAGCAATTTTATTTCTTCTCCATAGTTTCTAAACTCAAAAATGAGGCCAGAGCATAAGATTATAGGGAAGTTCTTGTTAAGGAAGGCGGTTTTGGTCTCCTTACCAGTGGGATGAAGTCAGAGTCCTGTGCTCGCTGAAAGAAGGGAGCCTCAGGTACCTCACAGCTCCAGCTACAAGCAGAGCCCACGGCAGGGGCACGTGGCCTCTGCCTTTGCCCAGGGCTTCATGCTCCCAAGGCCGTCATGCTTGCTTTAATGCTCTGCTGATGCCATATTGAAATTCTTCTTGTTTTAAATATATTTTTATTAATTTCAGAGAGGCAAGGAGAGGGAGGGAGGGAGGGAGGGAGAGAGAGAGAGAGAGAGAGAGAGAGAGCGAGAGAGAGAGAGACATCCATGATGAGAGAATCATGGATCGGCTGCCTCCTGCACACCCCCTATTGGGGATCGAGCCTGCAACCAGTGCATGTTCCAGACCGGGAATCTAAACTGTGACCTCCTGGTTCATAGGTTGACACTTAACCACTGAGCCATGCTGGCCAGGCCATATTGAAATTCTTAATAAATTTTTAACAAGAGTCCTGCATTTTCATTTTACACTACTCTTTGCTTTCCTCTCAGCCCCCTCCGCCATGAATTATGTAACAGGTCCTGATCATAAGCAACAAGTGTTCTATTTTATTTCTGAGATCCCATCATGAAGATGAGCACTGACATTTTGAATTTGTACTGCACTTTTGCATCAATGATATAGCCATCCACAATAATTATTATCTCTGATGCGATGTAGCACTTTAATAACATATTATTTTTTCTCCAGATGAGAGAGCAGCATTTTAATTCATTGAACTTATGGGTTTATAAGTTTAGATATACGGAGTTACAGGGTTTGGTATATGTGAGAAATACTAAAAAGTAAATTATTTAGTTCTGAATGATGGAATTACATTTACCCTAGTTCTTATGTACTGTATGAGTTTTTATAAGCAGAGGGAAAATTGGACTACTGATTTTTAAAGAGTATTTTGTAGATACAATTTCATTAATTTTTTGTTTTATTTATTTAGCTTTTGAGTGTGGGACAATGAAAGATAGGGCCATTATTCCTAAAGCAGTTATTTCCTATAGTGTGCTTACAAAATGCTCTTGTTAGAAAGCAAAGCTAGTTATTCATCTCAGCAAACAATGATTAAATGAGTGCTTGGCACTATTAATGAAGATTAATAACACAGGGTTTTTGTTTAAAGTATTTTTCAAGCTAGCAGTGGGGACACAAGCCAAAATATACTAATTTCGTACATTAGTGATTTGAAATGCTTATCAGCCCTTCTCTCTTCTCAACATAATTTCTGCTCAGCTTTAAGTATGTCGTTGGACATCACATATTCTTGTGTATTTTTCCAAACTGAAATTGGTTCTCTTCCTATTTTGTTAATCTGTCCCTTGCATCATCTTTGTATTTGCCTGTATCCTTTATTGCAGTGAAATTCTTTGGGGACCATTGCATGAATAGCATAATCCCAGTGTTCAATAAGTTTATTTAATGAAATGGAATGAAAAAAGAATTGAAGAAGTACTAAAAAGGGAGGGAATAGTTCATCTTCTGGGGTTAAGGGAAGTTTGAGTAGAGGACATATGAGCTGGAACTTGAGGGAGGAGTTCAGTTGTTCTGGGTAGAGAATATAGTAAACAGTGAAGCAAAATTGAGAATGAACATGGTTATAGAATTTCCAGTTTTGCTCAAGGATGTAGAGAGCTGGAAAGAGCTTCAATTCTGCCCTTACAATGAAAGAAATAAAAGCTTGGCAAACGACAAATTTATGAATTTTCTTGAGAGCATTGGATGAATTGAGATGACAAGGTAACCAAATGGCTTAAAATCTAAAGAGAAACAAGATTTCAGAGAGAGATGGGACATGAGGACTAGCTTATCCAGAATAAAATATCTGGAATCTTAAGAGTTCAGCTGAGGTGGCTAATAAATCAGTGTTCAAGTGTGCTCTCAACAGAGGGTGAATCTCCTGACTGCTACAGAAATAGTGGCGTTCACACCATTTTTAGAGGTTTTAATTTTCCCAGTGACACCCACCAGCTGCTCCTGGAAAAATTGAAGAACTTTTTAAGAATGTGTTTCTTATGGTATAGGAGTGTGTTTTGTGGGTGGGGCGATATTGGGATACAGATATTTATTTAAAGGGGCACCAATTATTCATCTTGCCAGGATAATGGAAGTTCTTATTCTAGCCCTGGCCTGAAACACAGTGGGAACTCAAAAATGGTAACTAAAAACAAATTTAATGAAAATATGAACTCTAGTATAAATATACAATGAGTGAAGTAGTATTTTCTATGAATATTGTTTACTTTTGAGGTGCTATTTTTTTCCTCCTTACTTTACCTTTTGTCAGCAATATCTGAGACTTTTACCTATTTTGATCTATTTTTGTTACTTATAGCCTTGTTTTTGGTTGTGCAGGAAGGCAGAGGATGATACCAATGCCTTTTTCATTTTAGGAAGACCAAACGTGTGCCCTCTACAAAAGCAATAATTTTGGTTATTGCAATTTCATTTTATTGCTTTTATAGTGTTTAGTTTTTTAAACCAAAGTCTTAAGTTTATTATAGTTTCTAATTGTCTTTTATAGTTCTAGTTTTTTAGTCATGTTTTTAATCTTGTTCATTATCTTCTTCCATATAAAAAAGTTATTTCAGAGCCCGTGTCTTTCCCCAGATAATATCTAAATTCCCATGGCTTTATTTACATGAGCCTTTGTTTCTGCTGGCTCCTGTTCTTGTTTTATTATCAGTTCCCAGCCCTGGTTATTTTTTTATTTTTGTACTGGATTGCTATATTTGCAAAATTGATTTGCAGATAGTTTGAGACCTTGAATGGACTATTTTCCAACGGGAATTGGATTCTGCTGTGTGCCTGAGGGCAGTAGTAATATAAGGATGGTTCAGGTTAGAGCTCTGTCTCTTGAAGGACTTCCCGTGTCCTTACTCCTAAGATTAGTCTTTGTTGCTTAGCTCACCAACCTTTGTGGGCCTAGATGCTAGTCCTTTTTCCTGCCAAACACTATTTCCATCCATAATCAGGGACCCAGGGATCTGCCAATAACCTGGGATCCCATCCTCTGCATCCTGGCTTGGTAATTTTTTCACTTTTTTGCTCTCCAATGCTTTTACATATTAAAAAATAAAAATCTACTCTTTTTAGTTTTCTTAAACTTACTGTTACTGGATTCTGAAATCTATACAGCCTTATAATTGTAGAACCTGTACCTCCTAAACTATTTGAGGATTTGTCGTACCTTCATGTCTGAATTCTTATTGGTTTTTATGATAAGTTGCCTTGGATATATGGTATCGCTATTGATACTGGTGTACTCTAATATATTTTTGTTAATATTATATCATCTTATTTTTATGGGTTTCTTTAGAAGAAAAACAAAGCAAAAGCAATTGTTTTATCTTGTGTATAAATTTCATAATTTCTGATAAAAACACAAATGTGTTTATCAGATTCTCAGCTGCTTTAAATAATCTGTCATGATATTTCAAAATTGTGCAATTAGATGTATTCCCTCCTTTTTCAGTTTCTGAGTAGAAAAATTATATCCCATGATAAAATACATGTTTATATATATATATATACTTAAATCAGTAGGAACAAAATGAAATGCCTTATTTTAACACTTAGAAACATGAATTATATAATTTAAAGTGGTATTTATAATGTAATGTGATCATTCATATAAATGATAATCATTATTTTAGGTGACAATATTTACCCTTTCAAACTCCCTACTAAATATTTCAGCCTAAATTTGTTTCCTAAACTAAGCTTTTTGCTTAGTTTGCTTAGTGAGAATAGAGAATGATTATCTCTTTGCTTAGACACAGAAATACTTTGAAGTTGTCTTTTTAATTAAACCACGCAGAAGACTTCAGAAGGCTTTTAATGTTTGTATCTAATCGTTATATAGAAGGATTCTGAATTTTAAAAACATTACTTAGCTTACATATCAGAAATAGTAATGTAACTTATAGTGAAAATTAATTTATTTATATCTACACTTTTCCCTTCACATTTTTAATATGATCTGAAGTTGAATTTGATGAAGTAATTTAATTCCTCAAATTATTTATTATATGAATTAGATTAGTAATGTTCATATCTCAAATAAAGACTTTGATATATTTTATAATAAACATTTTACACACAATAAAAATATGGTGAACAGACCCTAAGGTGACTACCACTGATCTCTGCCTTCTGCTTCTCATGCTGTCGTATCCTTTACTTGAGTATGGGCAGAACTTGTGACTTGCTTCTAAAACAGAAAATTGGCAAAGGTGATGGAATAGCAAGTCTATGGTTATGTTACCTTATATGATAAAGGTGATAGTATGTCACTTTCATGAATATACTTTAAGTCTGTGTCTTGCTAAGGAGACTTGCTCTAAAAACTCTCCCTTTTCTGTCTTAAAGAAGTGGAGCTTAAGGCATCCTCCAGCCAATAATAAGAAACAAAGGCTCTCAGTTCTATAGCTGCAAGGAAAAAATTCTGCCATCAACCTGAGGGAGCTTAGAAGTAGGTACATCCCCGGTTAAGCCTCTGATGAGAACCCAGCCCCAGCTGACACCTTGATGGCTGCTGCACAGAGAACCCCGCTCCAGCCAAAAAGCTGCATTGTATCCCAGTGAGTCTCTGAACACAACTATGCCAGACTTCTGACCCATGAAAACTGTGAGATAATAGACGTGCTGATAAAAGTCAATAAATCTGTTACTTAGAATTAGATAATTAGTACAAATATGTCCACTTGCTGTTACTTTATTCACTGAATTGTCTATATGTGTACAAAATATTTATGTAACACATTAAGTGTTTTCAAACTATGAAGGGACTCTCCAGGCTTTGAAAGAGAATATTTTTCTCGAACGGGCCAAATAATTTCAACAATGCAAAATAAGACTTTTCTGAAAAACAGACTAGAAAGAAATTTTACTTTTGTGTTACTAAACAGTGGTTTATTACAGGATGAAACACAGTTTAAAACATTGTTTATTCTGATAATTTTACATTTAAATATGCAAAATTGCCTTACAAAAGATTTTAGAATTTCCTTTGTTTATAATACTGTTTTCTCTTTTTGTTGAAAATAGTTGTTTGTGAGGTCCTCCATTCTGATATTTTAACTTGCATTTATTTAAGAAGTCTACAGTGAAATTGAAGATTATGACAATCTTGATTTCAGATCACTTTATTTTTTGGGTTACATGAAAATCTATAATGACAGTGCTAAACATTTCAATATATCAGCTAATTATACTTATAATAGATTAGCTTAAATGGTTTTATCAATTTTTTTCTGCCTGTGGAAAATGAGATGGGAAGATCATTTGTCTGCAAAGCAGAGCATTGGGTATAAGTGATACATTTATACATGCATTTACAAATTTACACATTTATTTGGGATTTCATTTATTTCATCCCTTATAATGAAGATACGTTTCTATGGGCGGTGACTCTGCTATTAGAATGCATTTACTTTACTAGTAAATAAGGTCTTGGATATTGATTAGAGATGACAAGTAGACCTGAATTCTTTCGTTCCCTCTTTCTTCTTGTCCTTTCTGAGTGAGTTAAACTTGAGACAGATTAATCTGATTGGACATGACATTTGTTATGAAAAGGAAAATGGATTATTCTTACCTGCTCTCAGACTTTACTATGATGATTACCAACTTCCATACTTCCTCTGCAGTTATGAATCAGTGCTCAGAGTTGTGCTATAAGCAAGAGCTCTCCCTTCTCCACCATTTATTCATTATTGCTATGAACACATGCATTCTTATTTTCCCTAATGGTTTGTAATTCACTGCTATACTTAATCATTTGGCACTCAAAATGTCCCAGATTTGGCCATGGAACTACTTCAAGCTGGCTCTTATGTTTCTGTGACATGCTCCCATCACTTAGTGAACACATTATATCTGTCCTGATTCAAACCCAGAATCATCAGCCTTCTCCTAGCCCTTTTTTTGTTTTGTTTTGTTTTGATAGAGCTCTGGTACCTTGTAATGGAGAATCACTCATAATAGAGATCAGTATCTGTGCTACATGCTCATTGCTGCAAGGTGCACTTACTTACTGGCCTGTTCATTAGAGTTAGAGAATAATAATTTATTTATGTACACAAATAAATACACATCAGTGCATACTTCCAATTCCAACTCATCTCCACAAGGTTTTGTTGTGTCTTTTTCATTTCAGTAATTGTGTCTTCTTTCTCAGTAAATCACTGACTCCCAATGACATAAACACATTCCTCATTTGCTCAATTTTACTATAGAATACAGTTAAAAATTCTTTCAGGATTGCTTTATCTATATTATTCAATAAGTAAACATACTAAAAGGATTTTAAAGCTTGATTCCAGTTTTCCCTCCTCCACCTCACACTGGCCAAATTGAAAGTATATAGTCAATTTTTTGAGGAATCTCCACACTATTTATTATAGTGCTTGCACCAGTTTGCAATCAAACCAACAGTGCACCAGGGTTGCCTTTTCTCTACATCCTGCCAATTTTGTTCGTTGATTTATTGGTGTTAGCCATTCTGACAGGTGTCAGGTGACATCTCAATGTGGTTTTAATTTGCATTTACCTGGTAATTAGTGATGGTAAGCATCTTTTCATATGTCTGTTGGCCATCTTTATGTCCTCTTTGGAGAAATGTCCATTCAGATTCTATGCCTATTTTTGAATTGGATTTTTTGTGCTTTTGGTGTTGAGTTGTATGAGTTCTTTATAAAATTTGGGTATTTACCCCTTATCGGATGTGTCATTGGCGGACATCTTCTCCCATTCAGTAGGTTCTCTTTTTATTTTGTTGATGGTTTCCTTTGCTGTGCGAAAACTTCTCAGTTTGATGCACTTATATTTTTTCTTTTTCTGTTGTTTTTTTCCTTTTTTATTAAATTTCTTGGGGTGACACTGATTAACAAAATTATACAGGTTTCAGGTGCATAATTATACAATACATCATCTGTACAAATTTTATTATGTTGAAGGTAAGCATATTATGATAATTTCCAGTCCAATATAATATTATATAATTTGAATAAACGAATTATTCTTATTATTATATTGATCCTCACCCGAGGATATTTTTCCATTGATTTTGAGAGAGAGTAGAAGAGAGAAGAAGAGACAGAGAGAAACATCCATATGAGTGAAACACATTGATTGGTTTCCTCCTGCATGAGCCCTGACCAGGGCCTGGGCCGGGGAGGAACTCTGCATTCAAGGTACATGCCCTTGACCAGAATCGAACCTGGGACCCTTTGGTCCACAGGAGGATGCTCTAACCACTCAGTCAAACCAGCTATGGCCACACTAAATATTATTAACAAAAATGAAAAGTATAATTTCCATATTGAAAACTAGGTTTGCAATCAGAGCTCTGAAAGTCAATACATACATCCGTTGTAAAGTTCTTAAGTTCCTTACCATTTATATCAAAGCTACTCATTTTATTTTCATTAATTAATTAATTTACTGAATTTATTGGGGTGACATTGGTCAGTAAAATTTTATAAAATGAGTCATTTTAAATTGCTAAGGGACTTAGGAAGACATCTATTTAGGCAAGTAAGATATGCAGGGAATATCATGCATAACAAAAATATTATGTTGAATATTTTCCTATTCTAAAAGTAGTATTGGGATACACCTATTTGCAACAAGTCAGGTTTATTTTTGCTATTTAAAAAAGAATTATAATGGTGTTATAAATTAGTCCTTTAGTCTGTGTATATTCTTGGTGCAAAGTGATGAAATGTAAGGAGGCAAGCCTAAAGGAAAGACCAGTACTAATAAAGGGACAGTATAGATTCTGAAGTGCTTAACCCAGCAATAATGAGTATTATTTTCTAAAACTAGAAAACCACTATATTCTTCCACATTTTAATAGTAGCATTTGGAGAAGTTACAGAACAGCTAACTTCCTAACTTTAATCTGTTCTTTGTTTCACAGAGAATAATGTTTGTGGTATGTAGGGCTATTTTATTTCTACTTTAATTTTGTAGTTAGTGTAGAAAAAGATTTACTTTCCAACTTTCTATTTTTTTCTAGAGCTACAAAAAATAGCATGGCTGAAAAATACATTAAGCGTGTAAACTGATTATTTAGATTATTATTATCAACTCTTTGGCTGTTCACTAATTAAAATGTATGTATGTATTTGAAGTATTTCTCTATTCTAATTAGCTCTACTAAAAATGAAGGCATTTTCAGAAGTTCTTTCTCATCTATTAAACTTTTACATGTAACTAAATATTAACTCACTTTATTCAATAACCCCGTTGTATACATTTTATAGTAATTTATTTTGGAGGGTGTTCCAGGAAGTAGCATTATGCAAAATGAAGCTCTATCTCTGTTTTGCAATTTTAGAGAGTACCAGAAGTAAGAAATGATGTGGATTTATAAATTCCCACAATTTCCTTCCTCTACCTAAAATGTCTCTATATCTTTATCAAGACTTTCAATTCCTCCTCGTATTATTAATGAAGACTACATATCCCCAAACTCATAATACTTATCCCATCTGCCTTTCAGCATCCCCTTTATTCCTCTCATGTTTTCTTCATTTATTTCTTCTCTCACTCATACTCGTGCAGACGCTTTTTATATTCACTATTTTCTGAAGGATGTGATTTGAAAACTTCAATTCTATAGTTTTTAAAGATGTTTTAATGTAGAGTTTAATTACTTTTTTGTTTAAAAAACAGGAGGCTTTTGAATTTTGGTGTTTAATAGTCAATGAGTTTTTTATTCCTACAGATGTGACTCGGAAAACCGCTATGTTGGTAATCCACTTAGAGGAACATGCTATTGTGAGTATTTGTATTTTTTCATTTTTAATGAATTGGTTTGTATTATTAGTTTCGGTGATTTTTCAGATAACAATATTCATGTTGTCAGTATTATGTTACCATTTTTGTTTTTCTTAAATTTGTTAAAACATATATATTGCAAAGAAAAGCAGTCTTTTCACTTTATTTTCTTAATTTTATTTGGTGCATTTTTTTCCACTCTGAAGAGTAAAATAGCAATAGATCTTATTCTGAATATGGGACAAAATACAGAACTTGAGTAAACTCAGCTGGATTTTAACTTAATCTTTTCATTTTGATCAAATTTTGAACAACTGCAATTTTGATAGATTGTTAGAAGGGAAAATTTTGATCATTATTAAAAATTATACTGATTTTGTATTGAAAGACACTTCCATTGGGTTATGAACATATGGTGGATGTGTATTTCACTTTTTAAGAAACATCCAAACTATCTCCCAAATGGTTATACTATTTTACATTTCCACCAGTAGTGTATGAATTTTACTTCTTCCAAATATTTTGATACTTGGAATGGTTAGTCATTTTCACTTTAGGTATCCTAAAAGTTATCTAATTCTCACATCATTTGCATTTCCCTAGTGACTAATGATGTAAGCATTTTTTCATGTGATTTTTTGCCATGTGTATATTTTATTTGGTAAAGTGTGTTTAAGTGCATTTCCCACTTTAAAAAATTGGATTGGCTGTTTTCTCTTATTGAGTTTTCAAGGTACTTTATATATTGTAGATGCAAGTTCTTTGTCTGGTATATGATTTGCAAATATTTTCTTGGTTTGAGGCTTGCTTTTCACTCTATTAAGAGTATTTTTATGAACGACACTTTTTAATTTATATGTTCTGTTTTTAATTTGTTTTTTTGAGAAATCTTAGCATAACCTAAAGTCATAAAGATTTTCCCCTATATTTTCTTCTAAAAATTTTATATTTTAGGTTTTCCATTTAAGTATATACTCCAATTTGAGTTAGTATTTGTGTGTATTTGAAGGAATGAATTAAAATTTCCCCCCAGTAAGGACATCAAATGCTCAAGCGCAAAATAAATAAATAAATAAAGCTCTAGTACAACTTATTTATGTGCTGTATTTTAGCCAGTGACTTGCTTTTGCACCTTTGTCCCTTTGTTAAAAGTCAGTTGTCAATATATGTGTTTAAGACTATATAAGACTATTTATGAACTTTATATTCTGTTCCATTAAATAATTTGTTTATTTGTATGCCAGTATTACTCTAGCTTTACAATGTCTTGAAATCATGTAATATCTATTCACCAATTTTGTTCTTTCTTTTTATATTTATGTTGGCTAATCCATTTTCTTTATGTTTACATACGAACTTAAGAATCTGCTTGTCATTTTTCACAAAAATACATTCTAAGATTTGCATTAGGATTGTGTTTAGTTTATAGATCCGTTTGGAGAGAATTGATAATCTTAACTATAGTGAGTCTTCTGATCTATGAACATAGTACATCTCTTTTCCCCCTTAATTATTTTAAAATTTATTCTCAGTAATATTTCACTATGCAGATTTTTTTAAGTTTTTGTCTAAAAATATATTTTTGATGCTGTTGTAAATATTTTTTGAATATTTCATTCCCGATTGTGTCTGGATATTCACCAATTGATTTCAATGTTGATTTAGTATCTTTCAGCTTTGCTAAATTCATTTATTAATCCTGGTGTCACTTTTGTAGATTCTGTTATATTTTCTACATAGACAATCATGTATTCTGCAAATAATGGAATTTGAATTCTTTCTTTCCTTTCTGGATACTTGTTTTTTCTTTCTTGCCTTTTTGCATTGGCTACTACTGTGGTAACCTGTGAAAAGATGTGGTGAGCATGTAAATATTCTTGCCTTATTCCTGATCTTAGAGAGAAAGCCTTCGGTCTTTCATCATTAAGTATGATGTGTTTCCTAGATACCTTTCTCAGGTTGAGAAAATTCCCTTCAATTTTTGCTTTGCTGAACATTTTTATCAGGAATTGGTGTTTGTTTATATCATGTGGTTTTTCTACATCAATTAAGATGATTATAAGGTGTTTCTGTTGTACTTGGTTAATATAGCAAATGGTACAACTTTATCTAGGTATACCACTGTTTTCAATTTGTTAATCACCAGATATAGAATATTGGGATTAGTGCCAGGCTTTGGCTATTATGAAAAATGGTAATATAAACATTTAGATGGTCTTTGGTAGACATATATTTTCATTTTCCTTGAGTGGATTCTTAGGAGTGGAATTTCCAGATTATATGATAAACTTATGTTTAACTTTTTAAGAGCCACCAAATGATTTCACCAAAACGCTCTACCATTTTACATTTCCATATGCAATTTATAAATGTTTCTGTCTTTCTACATCCTCACCAACACTTCATGTTGTCTTTCTGATTATAGTAATTCTAGAGTATATTTAGTAGTATCTTGCAGTTTTAATTTGCATTTCTTTTATGACTAATAATTTTGAGTCTATATTTCATGTGTTGATGCTTCACACGTTTTGTTAGATTACTGCAAAATAGTAATTTTATAATACTTTGTTGTTTTTTAAAACAGTATTTTTTAAAATTACATTTTCTATTAATGCTTGACATGAAAATAAAATTTATTTTAGTACATTGGAGTGATATTCATCAACTCTTAATTCTAATTTTATAGATTTGTTTTATTTTTAAATGTAGTTAATTATATTGCATGCAAATAAGGACAGTTTTTTCCGCTCGCTCGTCAATTTTTTATTTTCTTATTGGAATGGTTGGGATCTCTATTTCAGTATTGAGTCAAAATGATGGTAGTAGATATTGTGATCAAGTAGAGACTTTGATATAATTTATGGCATATTCCTGTATCTAGTTAAGAAATTCTTATTTATATTAGTGTGCTTCCATATTTACTTGTTTATTTTTAATCTTCACCTCTTCACCTGAAGATATGCTTTTTCATTTTAGAGAGAGTGGAAGTGAAGAGAGAGAGAGAGAGAGAGAGCATCAATGTGAGAAAGAACATCGATTGGTTGCCTTCCTGTTTATGCCCGACCCGGGATCGAACCTGCTGCCTAGGTATGTGCCCAGCAGACTGGGAATCAATTGGTATGCAGGATGGTGCTCCAACCAACTGAGCCACAGTGGCCAGGGAAGTGTGCTTCAAGATTTAATCATTTATGCCCTTTGCCTTTACCTTATTAAATGTGAAGTTGTATTAATGGATTTTCTAATGTTAAACATCTTTTCATTCTGGGGTAAAGCAAACATAGTCCTGGCATATTATTTGAAATACCACTAAATATTACTTGTTTATATTTAACTTAGGATTATTTTCAGTATAAATTAATGTAAACTATCTTTTTACATTATTTTTTCTAATGAAATGACTTTGACTGTAATTTTTTAGTTTTTTTCTATTTCCACTGATTTTGATTTGTAGTTCATCAATTTTAGGTTTTATCTGTAGTAATTTAAAAAAGTTATTGCTGTTTTGCCTACATTTGGTCTAGATTCTCAGTTTTTTTTAAAAAAAATGTTAAAGGAATAGTCACAAAGCGCTAGATGGCAGTCTTGTCATTTCTTATGAGACCTTTAGAGCTTAATGACATTTGAAAAAAAGTGGTGTTGAAAAAAAAAGAAAAGGTCAGTAGTTCTTGTAATAGTGTTAATGAAAACTTTCCTGATCTAAAAGATCAGAGTAAAATTTAAAATGCAGGCCTACCCTGTGACATAGAGCAATTGAATACAATATGGTGTTAACTTAATTGACAGTAATGCGCCAGCAGTTGTGTCCTGTAGACAGCCTTAGTAGTTTTTAAATGAGAGTTTAAAATAAAAAACTGAATGTATTAGAAATTTGTCATGCCTCACATAGAAAAAAAAAGTTTCTAGCAATAATATCTAATTAAATTGACCCTTTTAAACATTGAATTATGCAGTTTATTCAGCAAATATAGAAAGTAGTAGTCTGAAAGTAATGTAGCTTCTTTTATCCTTAAATGCTTTTTCCTGTTTTCACTACACTGTATTTAAAGACCTGGCTTTTGCTTAGTTGACGCCTGAGCACTGTGTGAAACCTGAATCTAGGAACTTCAGTAGCTGGGGAGGCAGACCTTACTAATTTCCTTTTTTTCCTTTTTATTGAATTTATTGGGGTGACACTGGTTAAAATTATACAGGTTTCAGGTGCACAATTCTGCAACACATCATCTGTACACTGTTCTGTGTGTTCACCACCCCAAGTCAAGTCTTCATCCGTCACCATTTATCCCCCCTGTACCCTCCTTCACCTCCCTCCACCTCCCTCTTAACTATAATATTACTTGTAACCAAGAAAACCTTAAACACAAAGTGAAAGACTGGACTGTGAAAATGTTACATAGATGATATGTTTTCAATGATAAGAATCAAGTACAGAAAGTCACTTTCTGCAATCATCTACTCTGTGGTGCTAATGCACTGATTCTTTAACTACATGTCATTTCCAACTCCTAATAATTGTGCTTTAGTACATTTCCAAGTAATCAAACATATTTAGGCTTATTTCACCCTTTGAAAGATTACTGTTGTTGTTGTTTTTAAAATTTCTTCTATTAGAGTTTAGGATTCAATTTTGTGACGATAGCACACTACCTTTTTAAGAGTAAGGAATTTAATTACTACTTTATATACAGAGATCACCTCTATTACTCATCATATCTTACCCTAGTTCATATTTGTATAAAAACAAAATATCCATTTATGTCACTTATACCCTTTCATTATTACTGATTTACTTAATTTTTATGTCTTGAACTAAAATACATTATTTATAAGCATATTATTTATTGGATTTTATTTTTGATAAATGAGAGATATTTTTTCAGTGCACGGGATGATACTCTTAACCAACTGAGCTTCCCAGTCAGGGACTCAAGTCTTATTTATGTTAATCAGTATAAAAACATGCTATTTCTTCCAATTTAAAAACAAATTCTTAATTTTATTTTCTTAATTTTTTGGTGCACCTCTCTTGATCACACTTACTCCTTCTGCTACTTTTTCATTTCTCTGTGTTTATTGATAATACAACAAATTATTTGAGTTGATTTATACTCAGATTTCCTTTTTATACTGTAATAATAAAGTGGCTCATTAAAGCAGTACAAAAACTTATTCTGAAAATATGTATATTTGTATAAACTTGACATATTTTAAATTTTAATGTTTTATATTCTGTACCCTATTTAGCTCAGAAGTACAGAGTAAATGCAAGCAATAAGGTACATGTTTTAAGTGCCAGGTAATTAATTATTCATTTGTAATACCCTTAAAAATATATGAGCAGGATATTTCAATTGAGGGGAGAAATAGATCATCTCCTGTTTAAGTGAAAAATTGCGCACTTGGCTTCTGGAAGACTTTATTTCCAAGCAGCTTTAAAAGGAAGCATTTTGTGTAGAAGCCAGAACTTTCCTCAATTAATAATTCACATTCACAGAATGGTATTCTTATTAGTCACTTGAATTGAGTAATACTCCTACTGATTTTGTTCTTGGCTAGGCTTATTTTGTTTTAGCCCCGCTGACATTAGGAGTGCTCATTACCGTACATAATATATATTGTGCTCTTCTTGTACTTCCAATGTCATCAAATAGGAATAGAGAAATCAAGTGTGAAGCCTCCCCACGAATGTTGGTGGAACATACTTGTGCCCGAGGGGTACAGTCCCCAAAGGCAGAGGAGTGTCCAGAGGCCTGGACCACTGCAGCTTTGCCCCGGGATGCTCAGGTGTCCAAGTCACCCAGACCTGACCTTATGAAGAGTGGCTACTCCTGACTTCTCAATGTTCACTTTCAGGCTAGAAAACGTAAAGATAATTATGTGGGCATATTCAAAGTGTTCAGTGTTTCTTAGTGGTGTTTTTCCTTCATTCGGAGTAGATATCGCTCGTCAGTATTGCAGCCCTACTTCTGAGCCCCTGTCAACTGCAGTTGACTGCTGATCACTACTCTCTTTTTGCAGCATTACATTTGCTTGCCCCCATGCCACTAAACACTGGCTTCCTTCCTTTCTCATAGTCTGCCCTCAGTCTCCTCCGGGGGCTCCTTCTGAGGGTTTCATTAGTTCGCAGTCGATGTCTCAGGACTCATCCCTCGCACCTCTTCTCTACACCTGACGATTTCTCAGCTCCAGAGCCTTAAATCCCATCCAAAATGCCGATAATCTCCAACTTGTTATCCAGTAAACATGCTCTTGAACTCTATTCAACATGTCACTTGCATTTTCAATAACTAAGAATTATGCTCCTAATTATTCCCCACTTCCCAACAAATAAAACCCAGGTTCCTTACCCATCTCAGCAAATGCTGATGTTATGCTTGGTCTTGGGTAAAAAATACTTTATCTTTTTATCTTTCAAATGCTCCATCCATGTATTTATTCAGCTAATCTGTTTGTTGTACCTTCCACATACATTCCTTGCGTCTGACCTCTTCTCATGACCTCCACTGCTCTCATCCTCGCCTCTATAACCTCTTGCCTATACTCTTGCCACAGCCTCTTGAAAAGAATCCTCGTTAAGGCTTGAACTTTCTTTGAGGTTTCCGTACTTGTTTCCTCTGCCTGGATTACAGTTTCTCTGCTACACTCCTCGGTTTATTCTCTTACGATCTTGGATTTTCAAATGTTCCTTCTCCAAATTGCAAGCATATTTCTACCCTGACAACGATTTCTGTCCTTTTCACTGATTTGTTGTCATCCAAAACCATTTATCATCATCTGTTACATATTAAATTATTTAATTACTTTTTGATGTCCATCCAATAGAATATAAGTTGCATGAGGACAGAAATTTTTGTCTTTTATTATTGCATCTCCAGTGCTTAGAACAGTGGTGGGCAACCTTTTGAGCTTGGTGTGTCAAACTTCGCCAAAAAACTGAGCATAACTTGGGTAGTGTGTCACTTTGAGGAAAAAACATTATTTCGCAAATGTCTCATCCTCAGGAGCAGCAAATGTTTCATCCTCGGCATGTGGCCGCCTCAGCGGCCGCGTGTCATCAGAAATGGCTACGCGTGTCAGTACTGACACGCGTGTCATAGGTTCGCCATCACTGGCCTAGAACAACACTGGCCCTTGACTTTACCTCTACATTTTATTTTAATTGGGCACAACCTGAAAGGTATGTATCCAAAAATAGAAGTCATCTCTATTTGAAATAATTTGAAATACTTTTTACAGAGGTCAGAGTTACACTATGAGTAATGCTTCATCCTGTGTAACATGTGAAACTACACATGACATATAACATTCGACTGTTTGACTTTGGTTTCAGCATTATCCATGGACTGAAGTAAAATTGTGTTCCCATGTTTTCTTTTTTATTAGTTGCTAATGAGAGCCATTTCTGTAGAATAATGTCTACCAGAGAGTGATTTTATAATTGCTAAAATTACCACAATAATAAAAGAATAAGTAAACTCATTACAGCATGTGATGAACTATTAGTTAGCTATTAAAATTCATGTTTTCAAAGAATTTTGAATGAAAGATATCAAAATGTTTGTCTATAATTATATTTACAAAATTTTAACTGGAATAACATGCACCAAAATGTTTTTAATATTCTTACTTTTATGTAGTTTTTAAAATGCCTACAGTTTTGGAGAATATTTATGATGACAACAGAAATAATAAATGGGATTTTTAAAGAATTAGGATTTGTTCCATATCTATAGTTTGCTTCTTGTTGCTTAATGACAATGATTTAGAATTTGCTAATCTTATATATGCCACTAACAATTAATGATAATCATTTTCAATACTGATATGTAATATGCTTTCACCTTGTTTATCAAGCAGTTTTAAAATTCCACATCAGGATTGTCTTCTTTTCCCCACAGACAGTCTTCTGATAGACTATCAGTTTACCTTCAGCTTATTGCAGGAGGACGACCGCCACCACACTGCCATCAACTTCATAGCAAACCCGGAACAGGTGAGAAGACAGCTTAGCTTTTATAAAACAACTAGAGGCCCGGTGCACAGATTCGTGCACTGGTGGGATCCCTCAGCCTAGTCTGCACCCTCTCGCAATCTGGGACCCCACCGGTGCACAATCAGGGTGGGGAGGGACCATAGGAGAGATCCAGGGCATGTCTGGCCAGTCTCGCCCAGTCCCAATTGGCCAGACCCCAGCAGCAAGCTAACCTACTGGTCAGAGTGACTGCCCCCTGGTGGTCAGTGTGCGTCATAGCTACCAGTCGAATAGTCAAACGGTCACTTAGGCTTTTATATATATAGATTATGTGTATAGGAAGGGATACAAGTTTTTTTGTCTTCTTTGATTGCAATCTTACTGCTTAGAATAATCACACTTTGGAGATTTTGTAGAAAGATTAATCCTGTTAAATGTTCCTTTTAATAAAACTTAGGCCCCGTTGGTTTGGCTCAGTGGATAGAGCATCGACCTGCAGACCAAAGGGTCCTGGGATTGATTCCAGTCAAGGGCACATACCCTGTTAGCAGGCTCCTTCCAGGCCCGGGCCCTGATTGGGGCTCGCACAGGAGGCAACCAATCCATGTGTTTCTCTCACATGGATGTTTCTTTCTGTCTTTACCTCTCTCTTCCATTCTCCCTAAAAATCAATGGAAAAATATCCTCAGGTGAGGATTCACAAAAAAATAAAAACTTAGGTTTCCTTGTGATTCAGAGTACTTTGTGAGGTAGATATTTCAGATATCAAAGAGTTCTACAATTTAAATTATATATTCTATAATTTTGGGGGACTTATGGTAGTGTTTGTGTTTATAATTTTGCTCTCAAACTGGGAGTAATCTTATTTGAAAATAGAACCTTTATATTCAAAACATGCTATATCAAATATATATTTTTTAGTTTTATACACTTACATAGTAGTAGGTTTTCAATGTCTTTTTTTTCTCTTCTAAATCTACTGGGTTATCTGAGATATAGGAATGCTGGCTTGTTTTTTCTTAATCATTTTCATTGAAATATAATTGACATATTACATTGTGTAAGCTTAAATTGGACAACATGTTGATTTTATACATTTATATATTGCAGTATGATTATTACCATTGCATATAGCTAACACCTCTGTGGTGTCACATAATTATCATTTCTTCTTTATGGTGGGGATAATTAAGAGCTAGCCTCTCAGCAGTTTGGGAGTTTATAATACAATATTGTTGTCCATGATCACTGTGCTGTGCACTAGATCTCTAGGATTTATTTGTCTACTGGTTGGAAGTTTATACCCTTAAACATCCCTCCAATTCCCCCACCTCGTAGTGCCTAGAACCCACCATTTTACTCTGTTATTTTCGACTAGAGGCCTGGTGCATGAATTCATGCACCAGTGTGGTTCCTTGGCCTGGCCTGCGGGATTGGGCCGAAACCAGCTCTCCGACAACGCCCAAGGGGTCCCGGATTGAGAAAGGGCGCAGACCAGGCCGAGGGACCCCACCCATGCACGATTGGGGCCGGAGAGGGATGTGGGAGGTTGGCCAGCCAGAGAGGGACCGCGGGAGGGTTCCTGGGCATGATAGGCCCATCTTGCTCAGTCGTGATCTGCCGGACTCCAGCAGCAAGCTACCTACCGGTTGGAGCATCTGCCCCCTGGTGGTCAGTGCACGTCATAGCGAGTGGTTGAGTGGCCTTAGCATATTATTAGCATATTATGCTTTGATTGGTTGAATGGCCAACTGGTCAACTGGACACTTAGCATATTAGGCTTTTATTATGTAAGATTGTGGCTTTTTAACCCTTTGCACTCGCTTGCTTTTTTCTCGATTCATTTATTCTGCTAACCGTGTCGAGTCACACTCGACATCCGAGTGCAAAAGGTTAAAGATTCCACATATAAATTAAGATCACACAGTATTTGTCTTACTCTGTCTGACTTATCTCACTTAGCATAATGAGATAGCTTCTTTAACCAACTTACTGCATCAGTGATGGGGGGAAATCTCAGGGTTGTGACCCTTTTCTTAGTGTTGCAGAGCCACACTGACCTTAGTAAACTACTCCCTCTTTCCCTTTGGTTGTGCCCTGAATGGCCAGGATGTTGTGTATTTAAAAAAAAAACTATTTTGTTGATTTTTTACAGAGAGGAAGGGAGAGGGATAGAGAGTTAGAAACATCGATGAGAGAGAAACATCGATCAGCTGCCTCCTGCACACCCTCTACTGGGGATGTGCCCGCAACCAAGGTACATGCCATTGACTGGAATCAAACCTGGGACCCTTGAGTCCACAGGCCGATGCTCTATCCACTGAGCCAAACTAGTCAGGGCAAGGATATTGGTGGCATATTGCATTCCTCTCCTTCTTCCTCGGGGAGAAGTTTCTAGGTCATGTGTCTTCTCTCAGTCTCACAGAGTCCCATTGGCCATAGTGAGCTGCCCACCCTTTTCCCTTTGGGCAATCCACAGAAAATCTAGGATGTTGGATGCATGCTTCCTTCCTCTCCCTCCCTCTTGGGGAGAAGTCTCAGGGTTGTGCACCTTCTCCCAGTCTTGCTGAGTAATGTCGGCTGCACTAAGCCACCCACACTATGTTTATTCTCTCAAAGCTCTGGGTGAAGTGAAATAGAAACAGGTCCTTTGGGTCGTGCCATGAAAGGCCAAGGATGTTGGATGTATGGTGCATTCTCTTTTTTCCCCTGTTGGGGAATTTATAGGCTGAGGTGATGCTGGCCTCGGGGAGGGACTTATGTGGATAAAGTGAAATTGCTCCTCTTACCCATTATAATGGGACAATTCTTGGTTTGTATTCATCTTTGTTACTGCAACTTCTTAACTGGGTTTTGGTCCTCTGGTAAAGGTATTTTGGTCCATATGTCATTGTTAAATTGGTGTTTTTGTGGGGATGAGGGCCTGGACTTCTTATTCTGCCATCTTGCCGATGTTACCCTCTGTCTCATGTGTATTCTTATTATATATTTATCCATCTTATTAAATCCATATCTTGTGTTCTAATAGTTTTTCAAAAAAATTTTTTTAAATTGGTGGAACCTCAAAATACTTCCTGTCATTTGCTAGTTTTTTTCCTTTAAGATAGCTTATAGGATTTGTCAGCAAATAATATAATTTCTTAAATTTTCTTTTCTAGTGAAATAGGATCTGTCCTTCCAAAAAAGTACAACAGTTCATTTTATGTAACTCTTTATTCTTTAGATTTTAAGGACTGCCTATATTCTTGGAAATATATTTACAGTTTTGACTTTTAAATAAGGATTTTTGAAGATGATTTTTCCAAATGTAATCCTGTCTTCACTGCTTTGTTTTAAAGATATTAATAATATGCCACATACTATATTTATCAGTCTGATAAAGTTTTTATATTGTTATAATCACCATGGACTTCTTTTCTGTTGTGGCAATATATGTATAAAGTAAAATTTATCATCCCAACCATTTTTAAGTATAAAACGTGGTGGCATTAAGTTCATTTATAGTGTTGTGCAGACATCACCGCTATCCATCACCAACATTTTTCATCATTTCAAACATAATCTCTTTATCCAGTAAGCAATAACTCAACATTCCTTCCTCCCTCCAGCCTTTGGTAACCTTTATTTAACTTTCTGTCTCTATGAATTTGTGTATTCTAGGTATATGTGTAATCATACCATATTTGTCTTTTTGTGTCTGACTTATTTTACTTAGCATAATGTTTCCAAAGTTGATCCATGTTTCAGCATGTATGAGAATTTCATTCTTTACCATTGATTTCTTGAATATTTAATAGTAATTCCAAAGTTGTAGAGATCTTTGGGAATATAAAAAATTTAATGTAGCCCACCTGGTGTGGCTCAGTAGTTGAGCATCGACCTATGAACCAGGAGGTCCTCGTTTGATTCTCGTTTGGGGCACATGCCTGGGTTGCGGGCTTGACCCCCAGTGGTGGGGGTGGGAGGGCATGCAGGAGGCAGCCGATTAATGATTCTCTCTCATCGCGGATGTTTCTATCTCTCCCTTCCTCTCTGAGATCAATAAAAATATATTAGAAAAATTTTAATGTAAGTTGGGCATCTAGCTCAAAATGTAGGCGTGAATAATAGTCCTTTTCAGTATTATGCATATTGTCATACACAGAGGTTCAGATTAGCTGTCATCCTAGTTCACTTCTCTCTTAACATGCTCTCCTCCTACAATTTCCAGCAATTCTTAAAAGCTTCCAAATGGCCCAGCTTTCAGTTTCACTTTCTACTATCTTGTCCACTTGAATCCAAAAGCCCAGATACATGTTATTTGAAAGGATGCTAAACTTTCATGAGAGGTGCCACCCAGCATGCTTATAACATTATCTACCTAATAAAAGAGTAACATGCTAATTGATCGTACCTTCGCAACGCCCACCAGCCAATCAAGAGTGAGTATGCAAATTAACCCAACAAAGATGAGTTAATTTGCATACACAGGCACTGAGAGGCTGGGGGTGGGGTGGGATGCTTGCGTTGTCGCCATGGCGACGACACAGGCGTTCTGCACCACCCCAGCAATTCAGAGCCTCTGGGTAGCGTGGGAAGGTGAAAAGGCGGCTCCAGCCAGAGCGAAGGCGCTGCCGGCAGCCAGGGGAAGGAAGGCCCATTCTTGCACAAATCTTCGTGCATCGGGCCTCTAGTGATATATACTTTATAATTATCATCTAGAGTTAAAGAGTTATCCAACTTAGAACAATTTCTGAAATTAATGTGAATGATTGACCAGGGCTTCTAATTTATCCTTCAAAAATCAACAATAAAAATATATACCTTAATTATTTATGCATTTTGTACATTTTAGACAATAGGTTTATTTTTAACCCACTATGCATCACTTCTTTTTTTAAAATACTTTTATTGTTTAAAGTATTACATAAGTCGCCTTTTCCCCTCATTCACCTCTCCCCAGCCGCCCCACCCCCCAGTGCATGCCCTCAGCCCCCTACTGCCTGTGTCCATTGGTTATGCTCATATGCATGCATACAAGTCCTTTGGTTGATCTCTTACCCCTTCATCCCCTGCCTTCCCTCATAGGTTAGACAGCCAATTTGATGCTTCTATGACTCTGCTTCTGTTTTTGTTCATCAGTTTATGTTGTTCATTATATTCCACACATGAGTGAGATCATGTGATATTTATCTTTCTCTGACTGGCTTATTTCGCTTAGCATAATGCTCTCCAGTTCCATCCATGCTGTTGCAAATGGTAAGAATTCCTTCTTTCTTTACAGCAGCGTAGTATTCCATTGTGTAGATGTACCACAGTTTTCTAATCCACTCATCTGCTGATGGGCACTTAGGCTGTTTCCAAATCTTAGCTATTGTAAATTGTGCTGCTATGAACATAGGGGTGCATCTATCCTTTCTGATTGGTGTTTCTGTTTTCTTGGGATATATTCCTAGAAGTGGGATCACTGAGTCAAATGGGAATTCCGTTTCTAGTTTTTTGAGGAAACTATGCATCACTTCTAATCAGTGCTTTCATGTCAACAATTTCTGGAGTGGTTTCCTATATAACATGATCTTGCCTGTTTTATCCACATATAACCAACACTTTTTCTTTCTTTCTCCTTCTCCCTTCCATGCTCTCTAAAAATAAATGAAAAAATATCCTCAGGTGAGGATTAACAACTACAAAAATGTAACTATATTTGAAATAGTTCATTATAATAAAAAACCAACTACTTCTCAGATGTTGGCAAGTATGCCCTCTTTCTGAGTCCCTTGGTGAAGATGAAAATGAAGACAGAAGAAAAGAAGACATTTATGTCATCAGCCCTAATAATATCAACAATACTACCATTATCAGCTTGATGGCCTGAAACTAGGCTTTTTTTTGAGAATTTCTCTTACTTGATGTTTATAAGAAACTTTTGAGGGAGGTCGTTCTATCTCCATTTTGGAGATAAGAAAACTGATTTTCAGGAAGGACAAGTAGCTTTTCCTAAATAAATCTATACGTATGTTAAAGAGCTAAGATTTGAACCGAAGATCATCTGATTTGATAATGTTACTGTTCATTAATTCATTTCATTGCCTCATGAACATAATTTAATGAATAGAAGCAGTACTTGGTTTTCAGGACTGGTCATTTAATTATAGTGACATAAACCTATAAAATTGGTACCAGAGATTTTCCTTCTTTTCATTTATGGGTTTTCGTTAATGTAACGCTATGTTGGAATGGATGTTCCTTATCACAGCTGAACAACATAATGTGTTGATCAGCCCTATCTGCATTCTGACATAAAGCATTTTGCATTTTGCATTTATTACTATTGTCATAGTAGTGGCATTATTTTGAAACAGTCAACTTTGATAATGTGAGTTTTCACTCATATTATCAAAGAAGTAGCAAGGTTTCAAGGAGTTGGACAGTTTTGTTGTACATATTGTGGAAGGTATCTTAATCGCTTATCAATAGAACTTAATGAGTTAACTTCCTTCTTACATTCATAGCCATTTTTTTAGTATGACTGGTGGATAATGCAGTATCCTTCTGAAATACTATATCTATTTAAACTCCCAGGCTCTCTTTTTCTTAGATTTATTTGAGTTCTCAGATGCTATTTCTACAGCATTCATGAGCACTCCCCTGGAACATCTGTATGGCAGTCATTCAACCTCATTACATTTACTTTTGCATGCTCTTTGGAGATGATCATTCTTTTTGAATCTATATTTTCTTCGTGGAAACTATGAAGAGAATGTCTTCTAATAGTTATGGAGCATTAATAATAGTTCTTCGTAGAGGCCCAGCTATCCCTCTATCTTAGGGCACTCATTAAGAGTAAATGTTATTTTGAGGTAAATAAAATTGGATCTTAGTGTATCTTTTAAATGGGATGACTGTTACACACCATCCAGCAGCTTTTGCCTTTTATTGCTCCTCCTTTCTCCTCTTATCCATCAAGAAAGGGCTGCAGATTTCAGCCAGTTTCCCCTTATAGCTGCTATATCACATATGGGCAGCTTAAATTGCTTACACACTTGTTTCTCTAGGAGTCGCTCAGAAAATTGGAGATGTATTTTCTATTGGCTTACCTGTTTTATCCAATTTAGAAAAAAGTAGTCATACTAAGGAAGGAAGTTATATATTTTCTAGTAGCCAGGTCTCATGTAACATTGCAGCTTTTTTTAAAAAATGTATTTTTTATTGATTTCAGAGAGGAAGGGAGAGGGAGAGATAAAAATATCAGTGATGAGAGAGAATCATTGATCATCTGCCTTCTGCACACCCCAAACTGGGGATTGAGCTGGCAGTCCGGGCAAGTGCCCTTGACCCAAATCAAACCCAGAACCCTTCAGTCCACAGGCTGATGTTCTATCAACTGAACCAAACCGGCTAAGGCAGCAGTACAGCTTTTTGTGTAGGTCTTTGTATATTTAAAACACAGCACAACACACAGTATCTGAAGCTAAACTTATGCAGTACCACTATCATCCTCTGCATTTATGCAGAACTAAATAGTTATAATCATATGTACTTTCTGTGCCTCATCTCTTGGAGTAAGATAAATAACATTTAAAGAAATCTTTTAGGCATTTGTTTCCTCGAAATTAAATGGAAAGGGTCTATACTCCACTAGTGAATGACAGGAAGGAAACAGGGTGACTGACAAATTCTTCAGTGTTCTTCTGTACAGATGTTTAAAATGATGTGATCTCCTCTTTTTTGCTCAGTTTGGTTCATCATTTTTACCTGAAAGTTTTCATTTACGTAGTTGAAATATTTTTAACTAGTTAAAGTGTGTATAATAACAGAATATACACCTATCAAGAAGCCTTTCAACAAAATAATATTATATTACTGTAGAAGTTTTGGGCTAGTCTAATCCTATATCATTTAAATATTAACTACAGAGAAGCAAAGAAAATTAAAGTACAAATATTGAATGACAGCAGCCTCTGGCTTACATACAGAAGGCCTGATTTTAGTAGAGAAGAAAAATGGGAACCTTCAATCTCCCTTTGACTCTATCACCTGAAGAGTTGTAATTGGTATCTACACTAACTCAGTTGAATATTGTCATAATTATAGAATTTGAACAGAATTAAACATTGAACATATCTAGCTACTATAATTTGATTTTTTTAACCTTAATATTTTCTTTTTTGGTAGTCTAACAAAAACTTGGATATTTCGATTAATGCTTCAAACAACTTTAATCTCAACATTACTTGGTCAGTTGGTTCAACAGGTAAGAGAATTTTGTTGCCATGTAACTTTCACATCTGTTTCTTTGTGGAAGGTGTTCTAACATGACCTTTTACTATTAATTTAAATAATTGAAATTAAAATAATATATGCCCAATCACTGTGCTGTTTCAAGTAAAAATAATAAGTAGCATTAATAATAAATCTTAATTATTTGCTAACATTCTTCCTTATTCAATTAAAATTAGATAGGGAGCAAATATTGTACATGACTTAATTTTTTTTAAATGGCACTGTCATGAATTGCTATGATTTTATTAAGGCATATTTTTTTAATAACTAAAGAGACTGAGATTTTAATTATTTGATTCACTATTGAAACTGTACATTTAATTATTAACCTTATGTTGATATAAAACATTGACATTCTTCTGTGAATGCTGACAAATTAACAACTTACCTATTACTTTCAAATTTAGAAAACTATCCCCCAATCCTTGTCAGCCTTGGTGCTGAGCGAGGGTTAAAAACAAAACCTACACTTAATATGTCTTCCATCACAAGCTTTATAAATTAAATTGCTGACTTTTAAGAAATATAACTAAGTACAAATCTAGATGTTGGATTATGAAAAAGAATGCTAACTTTTTAATATATATCTTAGGAAATTCTGTTGCATTTTATTTTCTATATCAAAGTATACTGTTGCATAAAAGTACTGGAAACTTTTTTAAAAAGAAAATACTGCCTATTTGATTTCTGAAAATTAAGTCATTATGCTATTTTAATATGTAAGGTCATGGAAACAGAATTCAAGAGTGATTAGATCTTTGGCATTCCAGAATCTGTAATACACATGTAACAAATGAGAAATTCAGGCAAACATACAGACATTTTGTTACATTAGTGCAAATGTATAGTAAAATCTTGACACCATGAGTTTCATTAATTAATAATTTACGACTTGTACTGTTATTTGAACTTTACTTCTGTATAGTAAACTAGCTCAAAATATATTTAATTTTTTCAGTATTAGAGCACTGATTTTATTGTGCAATAAATTACTTGTCACTTTCAGATTCCCAGAACCAAATGTCAGAAATTTTTATTTATCAGGTTGGAAGATGGAGCTCAAGAAAATCTACATTTTTAAAAAAGATTTATTAATTAAATTTTTTTTGTTTAGAGAGTGGAAAGGTACGGGAGAGAGAGAAACATCAATATGAGAGCAAAACATCAATTGGCTGTCTCCTGTAACCGCCCCACCAGTGATCGAGCCCAAAACCTGGGCATGTGCCCTGACCTGGAACTGGCAACCTTTCCGTGCATGGGAGGATGCCCAACCAACTGAGCCACACCTGCCAGGGTGTGAAAATTCCACATTTTTAAAAGCATCCAAGACAATTTGGAATAATGATAAGTCAGAAATATTTAGGTGTTCAGCATACTAATTGTAATTATTTTTACTTTTAGTTAAGTCGATGGCTTGATAAGATTGTTGGAAATGCTTTATTTTATCCGTGGCCTGTGTGGCTCAGTTAGTTAGAGTGTCATCCTGTGCACTGAAGGGTCATGAGTCTGATTCCTGGTCAGGCCTCATACCCAGATTGTGGGTTCCATCCCTGACAGGGTGCTTATGGGAGGCAACCAATCGATGTTTCTCGTGTATCTCTCTCACATCGATGTTTCTTTCTCTCTCCCTCCCCCTCTCCCCTCCTCTGTATCTCTCTAGAATCAATGAAAAACATATCCTCAGGTGAGGATTTAAAAAAATGCTTTATTTCATTTGATTAATTTTAGTAAATATTTGTTGAATACCAAATATTTGTTTAACTGATTGAGCATTTAGCTCATATTTTAAATTATAGCCTTCTTCCAGTTTACTCAAATTAGTGATGTTTCAGTTTGTGGTAAAACAAATAAATTGATTTTCCCTCCTTTTTTAATTTAATTGAGACTTGTGAAATATGGCCTGATTTATTTTGAAATTGTCTGCGGAGTAGTAAGTAGAAAGAACTCAGTGTCTGGAACCATATGTACCTGAGTTTCAAAGAGGGACTTACCTTTCAGTAGCTGTATACTTGAGACAAGTGCCTAGTGCATAGCACCTAGTCAGTGGTGTAATTTTTAAAAATAACTTTTTACTAAATCTGTTTTATTATATTTATGGCAAATACTATTTTTTTCTTTTGTCACTCTAAATTGTAAGCATGAGTTTATTTTGATAAATATGTTCTTATAAGTACAGTTATAAAAAGAAGTACAACATATATTTTGTTTATAAAGATTTCTGTTTCCTAATATGAATTATTTAAATTTGTTATTGTTATTTACATTTTAGCTGGAACAATATCTGGGGAGGAGACCCCTATAGTTTCCAAGACTAATGTAAAGGAATACAGAGATAGTTTTTCCTATGAAAAATTTAACTTTAGAAGCAATCCTAACATTACATTCTATGTGTACGTCAGCAACTTTTCCTGGCCTATTAAAATACAGGTAAGTGTTAAAATAGTATTCAGTCTAGTGACTATTGAGTATTTTCATTAGAAAAAGAATGTGGTTTCTTTCCAAGTGATGATATAGATGGATTTCTATGTTTTGAACAATATAAGAAAAAGGCTACACAAATGTTTGTGATTAATATCACTATAAAAAGTCCATAAAATAATATTGACTCAATCAAAGAATGTACTAATTTTTAATGAAATTGTATTCTAAAAAAGCATTGAACTTGAAATAATGCGATTCTTCAGGTTTTCTGATTAATTGTATAATTTGAGGTTTAAATAAACATTCTTTTTTTACAATTCCACTTGAAATTATTTGCTGTGTTTAGTAACCTCATTTTTGCTTTATTATACACTGAACATAATTTAAATCTTCACTGAAAATTAAGCATTAGCAGAACTTGAACAGTTCTTTCAGACCCACTGACTCTTATTGTTGATACCTTTATCTCTGCTATTTATGTGTCGTATGGTTCATTTTTATTGTGTTCAGCAATAGGCTGCTAACAGCTTTAGATTTGTTGCTAGGAAATATTTAGGATGCTTTATCTTGAAATGTTCATGGTTTGAGTTCTTAATTTATGCTTTTATGAGAGTACAGTAAGTTTATACTTTGTAATGTTGGGATTTGTTCATTCATTATTTTATGACTGTTTGATTTGATTTAATTGAAATTAGTTTATTGAATAGCTCATATATGTCAAGTCCTGCACTAGGTCTATTTCAAAATCTGTTAAAAATTTACAGATTATTCCTTCTTTTATATTAATAAATGACAACTTATGATCTGTGACTACAAATGTTTGCATGTTTTATTTATGTTAATTTGTGTTTTGTGAGAGGACTGAGTAATTTTTAAAAATCATGCTTCCTGAAAAAATCTTTCTCCTTATATTATGATTGAAGGCAACAAAAGGCCTCATCTATAGGGCGTATTAAATAGTAAATAAAACAGATGTAATTGTTAATGTTTTTAATTGTTTCATGCCCTTTACTTCTTGGTTATCTAATTGTATTTTATTTTTAAGAACATTACATAGTTACTTTAGAATGCTTATGAATATTTCATGATTAGAAATTAACTTTCTAAATTGGAGTTTCTTTTGAGAACATACTAACAATATGTTCTGGATGCCAAACAAAAATTTGTGTAATAAAGTTGAAATATTCCACTCTCAGAAAAATAGAGTGTGGAAAATAACTATGATGGTCAAGAAAGGTAGAGCTCTATTTCTACTTTTTTATTAAAATGATTGTTAGTCATGAGGAATATGTTTTACTAAGGTATATGAGTGTGTGTGTTTGTTTATAGGACCATAATACACTTTCAATTATTAATCATAAAATAGTAAAATTATTTCAGTTGAGATTTATTTATAATATAATTGAATTACCTTGATTGATTTTTAATGTTTAGCCAACCTTGCTATTCAGGTGTACGTTCTACTTCATCATTTTGTATTATTTCTTTTATGTATTATTGGATTTGATTTGTTATATTTTTGTTAAGAACTTTTATACCCAGGTTACTGAGGAATATTAGTCTGTATTTTTCTATTGTAATCTCGTTTGAGTTGGTGTTATGGTACTGTTGGTCTTACCAAATGAATTGGGCAGTAGTCCTTCCTCTAATTTTCTGAAATAATTATGGTAGAATCGTTATTATTTTTCTATAAATTTTCTTAAATTATTTTAGTGGTTATTTTATGGTTTATCATAGACATCTTAAATTTCTCATTGTCTGCCTTCAAGTAATATTTGTCACTCATTTCTTGAACATTAACCTTAAAACAGTATACTTTCATTTTTTTCCTTCTGGTCTTTGTGCCATTATTAAGTAAATTTTACTGCTTCATATATTATAAATATAAAATCCATACTACACTTACTATTTTTGATATAGTCAATTTTACTTAAAGATATGACACATAAGAAATCATCTTCTATTTTACCTACATAGTTACTCTTTTAGTAAATCTAGATTTCTATCAAGTATCATTTTTCTACTGCCTAATGGACATCTTTTAACAAGTTAGGGCAGATCTGCTGGCAATGACTTATATCAGCCTATATTTCTGAAAATGTCTTTATTCTACTTTCATGGGGATTAAATAATTCTAAATTGTAGCTTTTTAATGTAATGGATCTTTTTCCTCTTTCTGCATTAAAAACTTTTGTTCTCTTCATTATTGGTTTTGGCCAATATGATTATGATGTGTGTAGGTTTGGTTTTCTTCATGTTTTTTCTTTGGTGTGGGTTTTATTGAACTTCATAAATTCATAAAATTATAATTTCAAACATATTTGGAAAACTTGGGGCTATTATATCTCAAAATTTTATCCCATTCCTCTCTTCTTCTTTAGAAATTTCAACTGTATGTATATTAGACTGCTTGAAATTGTTCCTTTGCTTACTAATGCTCTATTCTTATTTTTTAATTCATGATTTTTTTCTGGGTTTCATTTTGCATACTTTTTATATATCTTCAAGTTCATTAAGCTTTTCTTTTATAGTGTTTAATCTGATATTATTAAACAGTGTATTTTTCAACTCAAACATTATATTTTTTATTTCTAGAATTTTGACTAGTTTTTTTTAAAATATCTTCCACGTTTCTACTTAATATGCTCCATCTTTTTTCTGCCTTCTTAAACATAGATTACAGTTACCATACTATTAACGTCCTTGTCTATAAATTCTGTCATTTGTGTAGTTTTGCGTTTCTTTTTATTTTATTTTGCTCCTCCTTATGGCTTATATTTTGATTAGATGCCCGACATTCTGAATTTATCCATTTTGGGTGCTAGATATTCACCAATATTGATGTTTAGCTTGGTTATGGGATGGAGTTAATTTATTTGCAAAAAGTTTGAACTTTTCAAGGCTTATTTCTATGCTTTGTTATTAGGAACAAAGCAGCATTTAGTCCAGGGGTGATCACCTCACTCCTAGGCACTGCCTTCTTGGTGCTCTACTCTATGACACTTGAATTACAAGGTTTTGCACTCAGACTGGTAGGATCATAAACTGCTCCCAGCTTCATGTGCATTTTGAGAATTTTTCTCTCTGCTCCTTTCAGATTATTGTTCCCCCAGCCTCGGACAGTTCCTTCACCAGTAAGTAGTCTTCACCTGAAGGCTCAAGGGACCCTTAGCAAAGCTCTGGAGCACTCTGGGGAGTTCTCTCTTCTCCAGTAGACCATCCCTAAACTTTACTGCCCCAGCCCACCACATTCTCAGCTTCATCTCTTCAAATTGGGAAGTTCCTGAAATGCACCTGGGCTTACTGTTTTTTTTAGATGCAACCTCAAAATCACAATGATCGCCCTGCCGGCGTGGTTCAGAGGTTGAGCGTTGACCTTTGAACCAGGAGGTCATGGTTCTATTCCTGGTCAGGGCACATGCCTAGGTTGCCGGCTCAATCCCCAGTAGGGGGTATGCAGGAGGCAGCCAATCGATGATTCTCTCTCATCATTGATGTTTCTGTCTCTCTCCCTTCCTCTCTGAAATCAATAAAAAAATATATTAAAAAACAAACAAACACCACAATGATCTATGGCATTTAAAGGCTCACCTCATTTGTTTCCACTCAGGGATGATTGTCCTGCACTGCTTGATTTCCATTGTCTGAAAACAAGTGTTTCAGATATTTTGTCTTATTTACTAATTGTTTAAATATGAAGATAAATCCATTCACTGTTACTCCATTTTGTGAGGAGATAGAATTCTTACATAATGTTGAGTCCAAATAGTAAATGGAACAAATATGGTAGCTACAAGCTAGTTCACCAATTAAAGGGACAGTTACTGTAAATGTGGTTTTATGTTTACTTCCAAATTGTTTTATTTAGTAGCTTAGATTTATGCTTCCAGGTACTTTTCAGATAAATGGTAGTTAGGTTGCAGACATATTTCTATATATTTTAGATTTCATAATGACATTCTATTGCAGATTCCAACGAGCTGCAACTTAGGTGAAATCTTAAAATCCATAGATGAAGCTGTTCATAAATATTTAGGAACGACACCATGTGGAAGCAGTTATCTTAAAAAGTGGCTGAAATAAAAAAGTAAAAAAACTTAATTCCTATTGAAAAATTTCCATCACACCATTGAGATACCACGAATACTCTGTTCAAGAATAAATACCACTGTTCCTCCCCCCAGAGTTTTCAGTGAGTTTCCAACAAGTGAGAACATTGTTTGTGATAAAAATTAACATTTAAATTTTATGACCATTTTTACTTAATTTATTTTAATGTTTGCTTCAGTAGAGTCGCTGCACAGGGAGAGACCGTTATGTGTATGGCCTTCCAACTTGTAATTTAATTCTTTTTAAAATATGCTGTAGCATAAAATGTGTGAATATTTAAATATTTAGTTATTTGTTGTTTATGTAAAAAATCTTTGTATCATATCCTTTTTGTAAGCAAAACATTACACACAAATTTTACTTCAGTTAGTATCAGTAGTATTTTCATACTGAAATTTTCCCATCACTATTCTCTTGAGCACCTTTGGTTGTAGTGTTTCTCTGTGTACTTGAGACTGAAGAGATCAATTTAAAAAATATCCATGAATAAGGAGAAGTTTTTGCTGATATATGAGAAAGTAGAAAAGTATTTCATTTGTCTTGATCCAATTTCAGTCTAATGTGACTACTGAGATGAAACATTCTAGCATAATAATAGGTCTTTGTAAATTTCTACAAATAATGAGCAAAATGAAAAATTATAGTAATGGTATCTTCTGTATTTCATCAGTCAAATGCTAATCTAAACTAGTGCTTCTTGCAGAAATGTCAGAAATTGAACATTTATATAAATTTTTGGCTACACTTTCAAGCAGATGTAAAGCTTCAGTCATACACAGGTCATTTTTCTAGAGGATAAAACAGTATACAAAGTAGCCTTTGTCCTCACGTAGCTCGCGAAATGTACTGTCAGCAATTTTTTCTCTGTAGATAAAGAAATCCACCTTTAAATGAGCTTTAAAGTAAAACAAGGGACATTCCAGACTTAGAAATCAGAGAGAGAGAGAAAATGTCTTTTGCAACTTCAAGATCTAAGCATCTCCTCATATTACCTAAAATGTCGTCCCTTTACAGTCCCTATACCGAGTTCTACAAATAATTACTGAATTGTTAGTGTAATTGTTCTTTCTCTGTCTCTAGTGTCTGTTTCACATGTTGACCCCATTCTACTTTAGTCAGTTTTAGTGCATCCTAATTTAGTGTTTCTTCTGTGGAGTCTTTATACAGAGTCAGGGATACACCTTGGTTTTGTTTCCTTCACAAACTGTTGTCCGAGCCATTCCCTTGGCGGATATGCCAGTGAATGGTGTTTAAGAATTGGAGATGCTACGTGATATATCCTGCCCTGTGACTGCTACTGAGGTGATAGTGAAGTCGGAAAGCTTCTTGGAGAAAGTTCTATTGAAGCAAGATTTTGAAGGATGAACAGGAGTTCAGCAGGGACATGATGCCTGAGCGGGAATTCTAGACAAGAAGATGGGTTTTCAAAGTTACGAAGACTTTTCATCAGAGATTAATGTTTCTGAAGTATCGTCTAATATTTGCCTTATATTTATATTTTCTGATTAGTGTAATTACTGTAGTAGTTAAGTAATTGGTAAAATTGATTAGCAATATCAAATACTACTTCTCAAACTTATGCCAACCTAGTTTTCATGATAAAAAAGGCCTGGAGTGGGGCAGGAACCAGGCCAAAGGGTGGAATGGGGGAAAAAGGAGTGGACAGCTGTAATACTCTCCACAATAAAGATTACAAAATAATTGAAGCTTAAAAGAAAAGAAAAAAGTATGCTTTAACATATATATGATAAAATACTCAAACTTACAACAATTTGGTGTAATTTTGGGGGGAAATTACACAGGGATATCTTTACCAGCACATTTTGTATTGTAACTCTTACTTTTCAAGCAGTATGCATAAGATAAAACTTCCTCTTACTTCAATACCTACTTATCTAGTAGCTAACCACCTTATTTCGTGCTCAAATGGCTCATCATATACGTTCAAATTGCCAACACACTTGTGATGAAAATTTACAGACATCAGCAGCATTAGGATTCTGTTCCTTTTCTACTTTGTTCTGTATTAGCTTATTAGCATGGGGATATCACCGGTCTAATGCAGAAATCAAAATCGCAAATTGAAGAATGATTCCTAGCATTATTCTGATTTTAAAAAAATCACACCTAAATTATGATCAGCTTGCAGATTGACCTAATAGTGAGTTACCAAATCCCAGCTACTCAGAAACAGTAATTTAGATTCAAACTAATTTAATTTAATTTAAATAGTGATGTATAAGTGTTAATGCACAGCACTACTGTAAAATGCAAAGTATTTAAGCTCTATGCAGTCTTTCTGTTTTTCAAGTTATTAGCATTGCAGTTCAAATATAAGATTAGTTGTGATAGGTAACAAATGTTCTAGAGATTAAGCAAAGGAAGGTATATCATCAAGTTTACACTATAATGTCAGAGATGAGTAATAAAAACAGAGACTATATTGCTGACAAAGCTGAAAATATTTACAGAATATTTACAGGTCCTTTACAGAAAGGTTTGTTGACTCATTGTTTTAAATATTGCTACTAATGTCATTTATTATAAGCAATAACATTGTGAGAATTAGATAAGATGGCTTATGTGTAAAATATGGGTTTCTAAGAATATGACTTATAACGCATCTATTCAGTCTTTCCATTTGTAAAATGAATCTAAGTAATAAAGTTCTCACAGTAGCAAGTTTTTAAGTCATGAATTTCCCTTCTAAATCCAATTGAATTCTTTAACAAAATTAATGAATTCTTGTTCAATATTCATATAACCGCATAGATATTTGACATCATTATAAACTTTGATTGTATAAACTTCAAATGATTTTTATATAACATCGAGCAAACACTTTTATTTCTATATAATATTCATTATTATTTTTAATACTAAAATAATTTTAACCAGGTTCTGCAACTCCATTGCATATTGTTGGAAATTTGGAGTTTTTAAAAAATAATGTAGCAATAAATATTGCATGCTTTCACTTATGTGTCATATTTATAAAACCATATGAGATACCTCTACATGTCTACTGCAGTGGCTAATAATAAAAAGAATGAAAATGCCATGTACTGGTGAGAATTTGGAGTAACTGGAATTCACATACATCATTAGTGACAATGTAAAATGGTACAGTGACTTTGAAAACAATATTGCTTATTTTATAAAAGTTATCCCACATTTACCATATGACCGGCAGCTCCACTCCTAGTTTTTTTTTTACACAAGATAAATGAAAATAAACTGCAGAAAAGGTCTTAAACACAAACATGTATAACTCTATTACTCTTGAAACCCCCAAACTGGAAACAATTCATAAATTTATCAATTGGAGCATGAGTAAGCAAATTATGCTCTATACATACTTTGTAAAACTACTCAATAAAAATAAATGAAATATTTATACAAAGTAGTGAAATGGACAAATCTTTAAAATACTATGCTGAATGGCCCAGCCTGTGTGGCTCAGTGGTTGAGTGTAGACCCTTGAACCAGGAGGTCAAGGTTTGATTCCAGGTGAGGGCACATGCCTGGGTTGTGGGCTCAATCCCCAGTAGGGGGCATGCAGGAGGCAGCCGATCCATGATTCTCTCTCATCATTGATGTTTCTGTGTCTCTCTCTCTCCTTCTCCCTTCCTCTTTGAAATCAATAAAAATATATTTAAAGAAACAAAATAAAATACTATGCTAAGTGAAAGAAATCAAACATTAAATATTACATACCCTATGATTCCTTTATATGAAATTGTATAAAAAAAGACTATCGTGATAGAAAGTAGATAGAAGTCTTAGGGTCTGTGGAGGGGCTCCATTGCAGAGGCAAAGGACGTCTTCTGTGTGGTTGTAATTAAGTTGCTTTGTAAGTATTGCCAAAATTCAATAAACTATGCATTAAAATGGAATTTAATTGTGTTTATATTATACCTCAATGAAGATATTATTAGCCTATAATCGTGAGTGTATTTCAAATGTTATGATCTTTCCACATATGAAATATTTGAGTATTTATGTCACCACATCTAAGAAATGGCAACATTTCAAGAGAGAAAATCTCTTATTTAAATTGCATTCATCTCAGATTTCCCATATGATGTATTTGCTTGAAATCCAAAATTAAAATGATATCCATGAAAATTACACTATAGATTAAGCAAGCCTCTCAACTTTAAAAATATTTAATACTCATTTAAAGAATTAATAGAACAAAGCTGTACCTTCACATAATGTCATAATCTCTAAAGAGCCAATTTTAAATATGGATGCATGATTTATTTTATTTGAGTCATTTCCTAGGAGGTTAAACTGCAAGAATGTAGTAAACAATATAAATCAATAGAGACATTAAAATTCTTAAAGCAAAACCCATTGAAACCAAAATAAAATTAAAGTATGTATAAGTTATTCATAGTGAATCAAGATAAAATAATAAATAGTCATAATTTTAAATTTTGTGTATATGTGAATATAGGTAGAAAATAGATTGGAGACTGATCAGCATGTATATATTCCCTTAAGCTCATCGTTTGTAAACCTGACTTTCATGTTAACCATAATTTCTCCCATTTTTCCAAACATCCTCTTAAACCAAAACTGTAACTCTTTATACTTACAACCTGTATTGCAAATCATAGGATTCTAAAAGATGGTTTTACAAACATAAATTGAGTATAGATTTCTATCTAAGCCTTTACTCTTATTGTTATATAGTCTTGATTTATGAATTAAAACTTGAGGCTCTTCAGGAAACCTCATAAATATGCTAATACTATAATGAAGAACAGGTAGCATTACATGCAACTCTTTATGCTGTCATTTTAATGGATCTTTTTTTTAGCATTTACAAATTTTTTTTTAAATATATTTTTATTGATTTCAGAGAGAAAGGGAGAGGGAGAGAGAGAAACATCAATGATGAGAGAGAATCATTGATCGGCTGCCTCCTACATGCCTCCTACTGGGGATCAAGCCCACAACCCAGGCATATGCCCTTGACTGGAATCGAATCTGGGTCCCTTCAGTCCTCAGGCTGACGCTCTATCCACTGAGCCAAACCAGCTAGGGCTATAAATGTTTTTTGAAAAATGTTTTGAAAAAACAATATCCTTTAGCATCAACCAAAATGATTTTGAAAAAATAATATCTTTTAACTTCAAGTAATATCTTTTAACTTCAGGTAACATACAAGTAGATATAAAGTTTTACGTATTTTAACTGACATAATCTTGATATAAAAGTAATTCTTATTTTCTTGTACAGCTTGACCTTTAGTTAAAATGAAACTGTTTTAAGACTTTCTATTTAGAACTTTGAGATCTATATCTCCAGAAGTTACTGCAATTTATTTACTAAACGTAAGTCAAAATTCTAGGTTCTTTGCTAGTAGCTAGGGAGGTATAGCTGAACATTGTAATGCCTGACTTCAAATATCTTGAAGTCAGATGGAGAGAAAAGAAAGGTAAGCTAATTATCACAGTACACTGTGATACTCAGTACACAGGACTTAGGAGAGTGTAGAACATAAGAATTAGAGTTTGTAATGCATTGATTTCCTATTTAGCTCTATTGCGTATTGCTGGCGTAACCTGTAAACCTTTATTTCCTCATCTATAAAATGGATTTAATGACATTACCTACTTTATGTAATAATTCTGATGCCAAAATAAATTAGAAATATGAATGAGGATACTAAGTGCCTGGGCAGCAGTCATTGAGTTGGGTTTTTGTTGTGTTTTGTTTTAGCGGTCCTGCTGTAGCAGTATGTGGTAGGGACAACAGTAGTACAGTCGAGGCCACCAAAGAGACAGGATCTAGGGTGGAACTGCAAGGCAGTGAATCATTGGAACAGTTCCTGCCCAGCAAGGAACAGAGGTTGATACAGGATGGCAAATATTGGAAACCACTAATACTGCTATCTGATCAGACTGCTGTGTCAATGCCCTGGGTAGAGAAAGAAGCAGGGGCCATATTTTGGAAGTTGCAGTCCAAGCTAAAAGTGATGGAAAATATCGAGGAAATTTACACAGGGGAATGAAGGACTGTGAAGAGGGGAATCACAGAAAATTCTTGCCGTTTTAAAGAGAACTTATTGTTAGCTGGGTGAAGCGTGACCAGATGTTATGAAATTGAAGTCAAGGAGACCAGTTAAGTTTTTGCATTGAACCAGGAGGAAAGTTGTAAGTTCCCCTACTAAGGCATTTATTTGCTCTAAAAATAATTGAACCCACTAAATTTTTATAGACAATACTCAAGGATTTATAATCATTGTAATATTTATACAGAATTGGCTAGTATGTTTATTCTTTATATTTATATCCAGAAATAGGTTTTATTCTATCTTTTAAATATTACCATTTTCTATTTAACTCCATTTTAAAAATATTACTTTATTAGGAATGATACATATTATATCAATTAGCAGTATGTTATTATCTGTAGGAAGCTTATGCTTATTGGAATATATTATCATAGTTAAATAATGGGTAATTTAATCTCCAGTTTGCTTTAAATTCTTTAAAAAATCCTGTGTAATAGAAGCCTAATTTGCAAATCAACTGAACAGTGGAATGACTAGTCGAATGATTGGTCGCTATGATGTGTACTGACCACCAGAGGGCAGACACTCAATGCAGGAGCTGCCCACATGCCCCAGGCCAGCCAAGGTGGGTGCCAGTGGGGCCCCCCGATTGCCCCGCTGGTCGCCCCACAGATCGGCCCTGATCGCCAGCCAGGCCTAGAGACCCTACCTGTGCACGAATTTCGTGCTCCGGGCCTCTAGTTAATAAATAAGAACCTAATGAGATCTTGAATTGCTTGTCTGAAACATCATCCAATTGTCTTTGAGATATTACTAGTTGACTAACTTCTATTATGTTGGCATTTTGCAAGACTATAATCTAAATAGTTGTTTGAAAACCTCTTTTTTGCTTTTTTGGGCCTCTAGTAGGTTCATAAAATGGGATTTCATAATTAAACAACTTTGGAAAATGTATACTAAGGTTAAGTAGAGCCCTTTTAGTTTATATAATTTTAGTTTGATAGTTTTAGCACATCGCTTTATATTTTCATTTATCTCAAATATATATCAGAATTTATGGCAATCGGGCATTTGCACAAACTCAGCACTTTGTCCTTCATAATCAAAACAAATAAGAATTCTGTTACTTTGTGGTTAATATCAAGTTATTAATCTACTTCTCTATCCAAATGTACGTAATGCAAACTTTTTATTCGAATCACAAATTCAAAATGTTGATTGTTATTATTTAATGGAAAACGTAGCTTTTCTTAATTTCAGGTTTTAGATTTTGAGCAAGTATTCAATGTGAATTTGCATTCAAGCTCAAATGGACAAAATATATTATCATCACTGTTGCTGTAGTTTCAGCTAGCACAGTATTTTAGTACTTACTTTATCAATTATTTGGGAGCTGTTTAAAAACAGGGAAAATGAGGATATTATTAAATATTACCATTAATTGGTCTCTTGATTTGATTAACTTTTGAATAATTATTGGATAACATGAATAAAATCATTACAGAAAAGGGAATGCCTAAGGTACATTTATGTAGGCTAAAGTTTTAAAATTCACTTTAAATGTGACTTGAAAAATCTTGTTGTATTTTTCGTGGGAATGACCATAGGACCAAAATGGGTACATGTTGATTATCTGTAAAGGGCCATTTCATTAGCCAATAGGAATCTTTCTACATTAAAATCTAATTTTAACATTTTAGGGTGAGAAACTTTCCAAACTACAGATTTAGGGTGTTGTTACTGATTTTGATTCCAGCATGAATGATTTAGAATATGGTGATCAATGGTCTTAATCATTTAAAAGTATTTTATTTACAAATGCCATGAAACTTTACCATATTTATTCAGTAAATTTCAAACTTACTTTTATTTTGATCTTTCAGATTGCATTTTCACAACACAATACAATCATGGATCTTGTGCAGTTCTTTGTCACCTTCTTCAGGTAATTTGCTTTAATTGACTTTGATTTGTTAAATCTATATTTTGATATATGTCTGTTAGGTAATTTATCAAATCTTTAATCGTAAAATATCATATATTATATCTTGAATAGTTTTATATGCTTAAATCTATGTCACAGAGCAGAGGAAACATCCTTGAAATACACTTTTGCAAGATTGTTTTACTTTTGGACTATTTAATAGAAAGTGGGTTCAGTGGAATGAGGATACCTTCGGGTTCCCCTGTCACATAAGAACAATACATTCACCATATTGATTAGGTACATCTCCTAGCACTAAATCAATTCAATGACTTCTTAGGAAATTATCACATGTGTTTTTACAATGTGTTAAATCTGTAGGGGATAGGAACAAGCATGTATTTTGTTCTCAAAGAGTTTATAATCTGTAAGTACTAAATATAACTGAATAGAGCAACATTCCCTAGGACATGAGTTATTTGAGATAGCAACAATCCTATATAATAAAAGCCTAATATGCTAAGTTTCCTGTTGACTGGTCGGCCGTTCAACCAAGCAAAAGCATAATGTGCTTATGATATGCTAAGGCCGCTCAACCGCTCCCTATACCATGCACTGACACCAGGGGGCAGATGCTCCAACCGGTAGGTTAGCTTGCTGCTGGGGTTCGGCCGATTGGGACTGAGCGAGACAGGCCAGATATGCCCCGGAGCCCTCCTGCGATCCCTCCCCGGCTAGCCAACCTCCCATGTCCTTCCCTGGCCCCGTGCACCGGTGGGGTCCCTCAGCCTGGCTTGCACCCTCTCTCAATCCAGGACCCCTCAGGGGATGTTGGAGAGCCAGTTTCCACCCCATCCAAGGGACCCCACTGGTGCACAAATTTGTGCACTGGGCCTTTAGTAGGTTCATAGAAAGGGATTTCATAATTAAACAACTTTGGAAAATGTATACAAAGGTTAAGTAGGACCCTTTTAGTTTATTTTTAGCTTACATTGCTTCTCAGAGTTTTTAATACGCTAATTTACAATGTATCTTCCTAAAAAAGAGGTTAGAGAGTTCGAAGATTTCTCAAAACATGGAAACCCTTTTCCATGGGAGTCAAATGAAGAAGCACTGGGTTAGGAGAAGCAGTTGAGTTTCCGTGTTATGGGATCTTGGATCGTCTGGGCTGGGAGGAATGCTATTTTGTTAACATGATGATGATGTACACAACTATGTGGGTCCATCAGGTGCCGTTGTACAAACTAGACAAATGTGTCTCCTTGTCTGGCAGACACAGTCCCTCATCACAGCACACAACTTTACAGGCAACAGAGTGCAGTATGAATTTTGACCTTCACTCACCAAGTTGGTAGTATTGGCTAGTACAGCAATAAGAATCTTCCCAACCCAACACAGATGCTATGCCAGGCACTTTCCTAAACACCACAGTAGCCATTATTGTTTATCTCGCCCAGACACCCATACAGTGCTTGAATTTCTAATGCGCTCCCCACACAGGTCAGCAAGCACTTGCTGTGAAGGGCCAGATAGTAAACATTTCAGCATCTGAGGGCTGCGAGGTCTCTGTTGCAGGGACACACAACTCTGATGCTAAACAGCCACAGCCAACGTGGAAGCAAACGGGGTGGCCGTGCTCCAGTAAACCTTTATTACAAAAACAGCTGGTGGGCAGAGCACTGCCTGGGACACAGCGTGCCCAGTTCTGATCTAGCTTATGCCTGAGTGGCTTTAATGACAGCACACGCACCATCTCCCGAGGTAGCATTTCCTATCTCCAGATAGCTAATTGTTCTTCATAATTGAGATGAAATCCGTGTCCCTATAATATCTCTTCTAATGCATCCATATGGGCCCATTACATAGAAAGTCGAATCTCTCCTCTCCATTTACAGCCCTTTCGTTTTCTACACTCTTTTCTCGGGTTTACACATTCCTTGCTTATTAGTCCATTTCTGTTGTCAACACCTTTGCCATGGTGGTCACTTTGCTCTGAAAACAGTCATGTTTATCTACGTCCCTTGAGAAATTGTAATTTACAGAATTGAATGCATACACACACACACACACACACACACACACACACACATATATATATATCACTAACATGTATGCACCATTTATTTATGCTTTTTATGTCTCTTAAAAGTGAAATTTGAGGAAACATCTTAAATATAGATAATGTTTGATGACTTTGTACTTCTGAACATAAATGGATTTCGAGGCTATAATTATAATACATTTTTGAAAAGTATTAGAAGTTATAATTAAATGGACATTATTTAGTGCAACAAAGTAAAACTGTTTCTGATGCAGAATAGTGTGTAAGGGAACATACTGAGAAGTTCAGCTCTGTAAAATTTCACAATGCTGAATATATATGTAAATTATTTAAGGTTTTATTGGAAGCTTTTCAGTTTGTGTGCATAGTTAAATTTAAAAGTTCTTCTATTAAATAAAAGCAAGCTAGTATTAATGTGTGCCATGTCTTAGAGGTCTCATTTATTATGTTGTCACCATGGACAAAGTGGAAAAAATACTCTAATCATTGTGTGAGATAAAATATATTTGACGTTTCTTTCATCATTTAAACCTGTTTCAGAAGTGAAGTGTAAATTAGTATTAACGTTTTCTCATTGTTAAGAGAAAACATGGGCAAAATATGTTGAACTTTAGTTTTTTTGTTTGTTTGTTTTTAATAAGGCCACTGATACATTTTAAGAGACCTCTCACCAGAATCACCTTTTAAAATCCATGTTTCCCTCCCCAGTCTCTTCACAGCAATCTAGGCTTTTTCTAACATGCACCTCAAAATTCCTCCGACCTTTACCCATTACCTAGTTCTAAAGCTCCCTCCCCATTTTTAGGTAATTGTTACAGTGGCCCCCACTTCTTGGTACCAAAATCAGTCTTGGTGTGCTCATGTTGCTGTAAAAAATACCAAAGACTGGTGGATTACACAATAGAAATGTATTGCCTCTGAGTGCTGGAGGCTGGTAGGTCAGTCTAAGTCAGATCGGTGCCTGCCTGGTTGGTTTCCGATGTCAGCTCTCTCTCAGGCTTGCAGGTGGCCAGCCACTTTGTCACTGTGCGTTCACATGGCCTTTCCTAAGTGTGTGCGCGGAGAGGAGGGGAGAGTGAGCTCTATGGCTCTCGGGTGACTCTGGCTTCTTATAGGAACATTGTTCCTGTGGATCAGGGCTCCGCTCTTATGATTTCATTTAACCTTAATGATCTCCTAAATTCCTGACTCCAAATATAGTCACATTGGGTGTTAGGATTTCAACATCCAAATTGGGTCAGTGCAGTTCAGTCATAGCAAGGAGTTTAAAGTCCATTTTAGTCCCAGTATTGTTTGTAGCATTTTGCATTAAGTTTTCTGTTAGTTGCATTTGAAATCATCTCAACTGATAGAGCATCCTAAGGTCTGGTTGATTCTTGCTTAATAACCCTCAGAAAGTTTGTACCACTATACGTTGTGAGCATATTGTTTTCCCAGTTTCACCCAGGAGGCTTTGTTAGTTTTTCTTCTTTGTCAATCTGATAACTGAAAGAAGTAAATTTATTTTTGCACTATTCAAGTTTTTTTTGTTTTTTGTTTTTGTTTTTGCATTCTAAGTTAGTGATTTATTTTTTTTAACATTTTACTTGGTTAAAAAAAATCCTTCAAATGTTTAGGAAGATATTTTTAAAACCTTTGAAATATATTTTCCAGAGTATTAGTTATTAGGAAATAAATTGCTTTTTAAAATAATATGTTTCTGTATTTCAACACAATTCCCTAGTTTGTAACATTTTTAGTTGAAATAAAAGATTAATATGCCACAATTGTCTTTTAAAATATTATTTAAGACTTAATTTTTATGCTCAATTAACCTCACATTGCTGTAAAATAGTGACAATATTATCGCTTTTTGCATTTGGCCAACTAGATTACCACCAGAGGGTATTTCTTTGTCTCTCAAGGCCTGCTTTACAATATAACCTCTCTCACACTATGCTATTTTATTGAATTCTCTTTAATTTTCCCTGAATGAGAATACCTAATGAGCTACGTGTTTTTATTTTATTTTAAGAATCCCTTCCATAATGACCATTTTATGAAGGTTAAAATAAAATTATTGAAATATGTCTTCCTAAGTTCCCATGCTCTCCTTTTCTATCCCTGTAGCGTACATGCTTGCTTTTTAATGTTTCCTTTCTTTTCTTTTTTTCCTATTTAATTTCCATTAGGGGGTTTTACCAAAGGATGACAAACCTTTCAGATCTTCTGATACTATTACACAGCACTTTTTAAAAAGAAAGCTCAATTACCCCCCTGCCCCCACTTCTCCACCAAGGAGCTATAAACCACTGTGTAATATACTAGTAATAGGAAAAGATCTGAAAGAAAGGGATGAAACATTTTTCTTGGATAAACTTGCCACAATACCAGATCAGAGGATGCTAACACTTGACATTGCCCCTAAGAATTTTGACTTAAGAAATATATTAGGGAAAAGCTAACTGGAACAGATAAACCCATAAATATCAGTCCTTCTGTGTAATACAAGTTTTTTACTCACGTAAAATCCAGTGGGCAGAAAGGAGGCGGTGGGAGGGACAGAGTGGGGTGTGGGGCACCGCCCCATTGAGGAATTCAGACTGATGGGAAGTCTGGTGTTCTTCAGACTTTCTCCCCAATTGTCAGTGGAGACTGGGGTTTTATGTTAGTCGCCAAAGGATGAGTGTAACTTTTCAGCATTGCTGGATCAATATGTCAAGCGATTTTGCTTGTTTGTTTTTTTATGAAGCAAGTGTTCTTAATAGACTGTTTTCGTTTTAAATGTCAATATTTAAAAAGAACTAATTTTTACTTGCAATGTAACTTATTACAAATCAAGAACAGTTATAAAGTATTACCTTGATATAAGGCTAATAATGCCAAATAAGACCTTCAGTGTCAGAAAAATGATAAGATATTCAAATCAATTAAAGAACCAATTCCATTCATTTAGAAAAAGTTTAACGACAACTACTACTTGCCAGAAACTGAAATATATTTCATTGAGTTTTAAATAATTTTTGGAGATTATTAGAATATTTTCTTAAGCTATTTATTGATTTTACCAACCAATTTATTTATATCATCATGAACTCTAATCTAATATCAATTAGCATAGAGAGGGTGAGCAGCAAACCTCTAAAGTATATATCTGCTCCTCGGAAGAGGTTGAAATTATGAAAACTGAACATTTACATACTGGATTTCTGCACCAATATGAAAGTGGAAGTCTTCACTTGAGTCATGAAATTTAGATCAGAAAGACTTGATAGAGAAACTCAGCAAGTCTTCATCTTAAGTCGAATCTCTATCATGTAACTATTTTGACTGAAAAATATTGTGAATTACAGATTGTCAAAAACATTTTTTGCTATTTAATTAGTACTTAATTAATATAAGTGACTTTTAGTATACATACTATTATCTACTACTGATGTTCTTCAAGGATCAGTCGACAAAATTTGGTGTCTGATTGAGTATGAGGGATGATAAGATTGAATGCACTTTTTTACATTTTAGCTGAAAAGTATGGTGAGAACGAAGTTGGAAGAAAGGGGAGAACTTGTAACCAAATACTTTTTAATTTAGGCATTTTACTTAAATTCTCCATGAGTTAGCTTTCTCATCTTTTAAATGAGTACATAACAGTATCCAGGGCCTATCATGTGTAATTATGGCAACTAAAGAAATATGCATGTAACACACCCTAGTGCTTGGTCCATAGATGTTAGTTGCTTTTATTTTTATGAATATTTTTCAGGAGTTCAGTTTTAACATGGTAGGTTGGAGGTGAGATTTATATCTATACTGTTAAAATTCTTATGGTGATAATGGTAGGACTGATTTCCAGATGAATAGATCCTTGGACTATATTATAACAGTTACAGGGAAGTGCAAGCACTGTGGTAATAATTCAGACTAGAACAGGGTTACTCAGCATTGTTAGTATGTTGATCTGGAAAAATCTTGGTGGTGGGGAGCTGGCCTTTGTATCCTACATCCCACTGGACACCCCCGAGTGGTAACAACCAAAAATGTCTCCAGACACTGCCAAATGCCCTTTAGAGGACAAACGCTCCTGATTGAGAATTTCTGGAGTAGAGACAATCATGTAGGCTTCTTCAAGTATATAAGAAGTTTCGGCACATAGAAGAAGGAACTGACTGACTCAGTGTAACCCAGAAAACAGAAGCAGCACTGATTGAGAAAGACAATTAAATAGAAGGATATTTCCATAGCTTGAACTATGAAATAGTGAAAGCTAAAAATAGAATGCATTGACTTGTAAGGCAGCTTCTCAGCCACGAGCATTTAATTAGGAGCTGGGTCACTATCAGAATTCTGCTAAAAATTTCTTTTCTGGGAAGGAGTTTGAACTAAATAATCTCTTCGATGCTCGTGTTTTGGCAGCTCTGTCCAGTGATACAGATTTGAAGATCATTGCAAGTGAGGTCATAGTTGAAGGCTTTCATAGTTGAAAATAACTGAGCTCTCTCTTTGAGAACAAGAGAAGATAATAGCATGGTTGCCGTGAACTGAGTTTTCAGGAATGTCCGTAATTTTTAGCAGAGGGCATCTGGAATGCAACCTGCCTTCATTGATCCTGTAATGTGTCAGGAAGGATAGAGGGGAACCAAGGAAATACAGTATTCAGACAGAGTTTCAAAGAATGATTTGTTGGGATTTGTCAGTTGAGAAGTGAAAGTCAGTTGATTGAGAAAAGACCAGCGTATTTAATTATTTGAAAGTGATGGTGAGGAAAGTGTCCTATAAAGTGTTCAGTGTTATATAAACATTAATCATTCTTAATCTTAACATTTTTATTAGCTCACAAGCCAGATGTCAGATTCTAAAGAGTTAAAACAAACTAAATTATGAGGCATTTGACATGGAGGTGGGTGTATTGACCACATGCTCGGTAAAATAGAGGAAGCTACAGGGTCAGTAAAGCAGGGGTATTGTTTTTATTTTTGGAGGTAGGGGACTTGAGCACTGCGGAAAATTTAAATTAGGATGAAAACGAGTTGTAAATATTAGGAGAAGAGATAATTATATAAAGCATAAAAAGGTACCTCAGAGGTTGGAAAGGTTAGGGTCACAGGCTTTTTTTTTTTTAATCTACTTCTTTTGATACTGAAGCAAGGATTAGAGAATGTGTATGGAAATAGAACTGTTGTGAGATGGTGGGTAAGCTCACAGCTCCCAACAGATGGGGAGGAAAGAGTGTAAGGCTGCATTTGAATTTTGATACTACGACTTGCTCTCTGTGCGACTATAAGCCATTTACTTTGAACTCTGAGCATTGGATTCTTCTTTTCTAAAAAACGAATAATATATGCTATCTGCAGCGTTCTTATAAAACTAAAGGCAATGATCAATATAAGGTATCTAGCACAGTACCTGGAAGGTTTTCAGCACTCATGGACAGGTGCCAGAATTGTCACCGTCATCATCATTGAAGGATATTCTAAAGTCTCTTCAAGTGAGACAAGGAGAAAAAAATGTATTAAAGTCATGAAAAGTGTGGAAAGTGTCAAAAATTTCACTGCTTATGAGTAAGTCCATTGATGACTACTAGGATTATTAATTAAGGACAAAGACCAGGATTTTTATAGTGACTAGTCAATTTGTAGTGACTCAGGTCTTCTCGCTTCTGTATTTTTGTACAGCTTAATCTCTGACCACAGAGCAAAGGAAGAGAAAATAAACATTGATTGGTTAATTGGACTCACCTAAATCTTTTATTGAGAGACTAGTGGCCCAGTGCACGAATTCGTGCACATTGAAAGGAAATTAATTAGAAGAAAGATTCGTGTGGTAATTACATTACTGCATAAAATTACATGTCAAAATAGTATATATAATATAGCATTATAAAATTAAAATACAAAATATTTTAATATATATTGTGCATGCACGAGTCAACCTTTATTTTTAAATTGCCTGTGTGTGTCATTTGTACCGGCCAGTCGGTCGGAAGGTTGGACAGATGTACGGTTGGTCACTTAGCCTTTTAGATGTATATATAGATTTGTCAGTCTCAAAATACAAGTATTCTGTATCAGAATAGGTTCTTGAATATTTTACCTAATATGTATAGATCACATGCATAAATGTTCAACTGAATAATTTCTTATTTTAAACTTCAGCATATACTAGGGTTTCTAAACTTCAGCACTACTGACATTTTGGACTAGATAATTCTTTATCTTGGGGCAGTCCTGTGCATTGCGGGATGTTTAGAAGCATCCCTGGCTCTACTCACTGGATACGAGTTGCACCTCTCCCAGTTGTGATAATCAGCAATGTCTCCAGACATTGCCACAGCTACATGTCCCCTGGGGGTGGACAAGGGGCTAAAATCATCTTCAGTTGAGAACCACTGAAATATTTTCATATCTAAAATAGTTGCTAGTAACTATTATAAAACTGATGATATAACTCAACAATTCTAAATAGATTTCTGTTGCTTTATAAGACCAATAGATTTATAAATTTACATTTTTTCTGACAGAATCTTAAAGATAGACTACAATGTATATAGTAAGGAATGTAAATAATTTTTCTACCTGTATACTTTGATTTTACTTGAGAACATTTTCAACCCTAATTTATCCTTTTTTGCTTGAATTATTTACCAAGGCAAAGTGATTACTTCTCTATATACAGGGTAGGGCAAAAGTAGGTCTACAGTTGTTTGTATGGAAGATAATACAATGATTAATAAATAATACAAGAATAAACTCTGTGTTTTGCATACTCATAGTTATAACCCTGCTTTTGACCTAGCCTGTATATATTTAAATCCTCCGCATATTCTTTTATTACATCTTAACGATTTTAAGCAGCAGTTACTTGTGTTTTGTTTTCCAGTTGTTTTTTGTCGTTATTATTGGTGGCTGCCGTGGTCTGGAAGATCAAGCAGACCTGCTGGGCTTCTCGGCGGAGAGAGGTAGCAGTAATAGTATTTAATCTTTTCTTTAAAGATTCAAGCAAACATATGGGTCTCTATTGCTTAATTAACATGCTTCTTTAAAATGTAGGCTTTCACATCAGTTTTATTTATTAAGATTGAACAAGTCAGTCTTTTATTTTTAAAGCTTCAGAACCAACTTTCCCAGTCATTTTAAGGCAGTATGTGTAGAAGCAGTAGTTAGTTGTAAAACGTGTGTTTTTTTTTAAGTCGTGTTAGCATGTATAGTGCATACAAATATTCTGTTGATAAAATGATCGGCACTCTCTTTTACTTGGGTAATTAGTTATACTGTAAAACCATAATTTATTTTAATAAATGTCTGTTGCACTTTCAAAGAAAAATTTGAATGGCAGTTATTTAGTTTTGGTTTTTATCTCCCAGATTTGTTTTTGGAAATCAAACCTTTTCCATTTCATGATTATCTGATAGTGCAAGTATGTTTGAAGTGCCCCTCAGTTTGATCCATTTCTGTGTAAGAATTGGTTATATTTAATTTAATCCTAATACTCTTTCAGAACAACTAATGCTATAAATAAATTTGATAAATAGTTTCTTATTGGCTAATTGAAAGGAAAAAAGAAATGTAACAATCTGAGTAGCGTAAGTATGTAATAAAATTATTGTTCTGTACTTCATATAATAAAAAGGTTTCTGTTTTAACATATTGTTATATTACATTAGTATTAATATTAGTTTTCTATTATTAGTATTCTCTTTATTATTGCATTTCCTAGTATAATTTTGCATGTATAATTTTGTGTAATAATATAAAGGGGCCCTGTATTTACTTACCTTCTTTTTTCCACATGCTAAAAGATTATATTTTCATCTATTTAAAAGCAATCCAGAGTTTTGTAAGTTATATAATTAGTGAGTTTTTCTTAATTATTCTTTTATTTTCAAACATCCATCAAAGATCAGTGCCTACAAACTTGACACCTTTGCACCACAAATTAGTCATTCATCTAACCCTCTCTGTCTCTCTGATTTCTATATGTGGCTGGTGCAGAATCAGTGAGTATTGGCCAGTTATGACTCTCTGATAAAAGTAATCTAATTGAAAAGGAGCTTATTAAATATAAACATATAAATATTTAGCAAGAAGTATAATTCTGTGTGGAGATAACCAGTAAGAATAAACATCTTAGACCATCTATTAAGGTGAAATTATAGATTCATGAATGGAAAAACAATTGGTAGGCAGAGAGTGTTAATGAAGGTCTTCTCGAAGGAATAAGGTAAGTAACATTTATGTCCATAATCATTAGAAAAGAATTCAGGATCAATTAGGGATCCTGGGTTTCCACTTTATTATGAGTAGCAACGTTTAAATATCTGATTTCTAAAGTTTATCAAATGCATCTGTAATAATTGTGGGGTTGTGAAAAGATCAGTATACAACTCTGGCATTAAGTGGCTTCTGTGTGGGTACGTTGTCTAATTGAACTTTGTTTTCGCCGAAGAGAAAGGATTGCACTGTATAACTAATTCCCAGTTGGAGGTTCTTGGAACTCTAGGAATGTTTGTACGTGATAACTAACGTTTAGAAATGGTATTCAGTATTTGAGAAGACTAACGTGAAAAGTTTATTTTCCTATTAAACTCAAACTTCTCAAAATGTCTAATTGCTTTTGGTTAATATTATACAAACTCAGTGTAGTGATGATCTTTATTGTATGTTATCAGAAGCTCTGGGAAGCTGATATTACTTTAATTAAAAAATAAACATATGAATTTATCTTTTGATTAAAAGTCCAAATCTCTCCAAATACATGTTGCATATGGAGAGAACAAGGGTGAAATAGGAAGAGAGAACTAGACTAGGGACCACTGGGCCCATTTAATCTGTGCTTCTAAATATCTCCATGTCCTCTTGATACTCCGTCAGTTCAGTGCCCTTCTTTCCAAAACTCATCTGGTTTTTGTTAAAGAATATGGCAATAATGTTTGCATTTAATTTGCTACTATACTGAAATACAAAATTGTGAAAATCTGTCTTGTTGAGAGGTCATCCCATGTTATAGTATAATATGTTAAAAAATATTATGAGGCCCCAGCTGGTTTGGCTCAATGGATAGAGCGTTGGCCTGCAGACTGAAAGGTCCCAAGTTCGATTCCAGTCAAGGGCACATGCCTGGGTTGCGGGCTCAATCCCCAGGAGGCAACCAATCAATGATTCTCTCTCATCATTGATGTTTCTACCTCCCTCTTTCTCTCCCTTCTTTTCTGAAATCAATAAAAATATATTTTAAAAATATTATGAGGAGTTTCCTCAAATTTAATTTTATTAAATCTTTGAAGTACAAAATTCTAATGTCTAGAAAACCATTTGTATATGATAACCAAAGTAAAAATGTCATTATTTAGATGGCTAGCAGAGATCTAGTATTAGAAAATAATTTTTATATTATTAAAAGATTGTCATGTTGGTTTTAGAGAACAAAAGACTTTTATTTTTAACTACATTAGTTGTAGCTTATATGATAATCCTAGTTATAGACTTGATGTGGATGGAAGTGAAAATGTGTTTTTATCTGATCTTGTCTTTATTTAGATTAACTATAATATTCCCCAAAGGAAAATATCCCAGTGTTGTTGTGTGTGTTTTTTAATGTGGATATGTTAACTTTCTCCACAACCTTAGCACACCAATTATTGTAAACCTCAGAAGCCTCCTGTGATTAGTTAGAAGGATAACTTATCTGTAATAGTAAATGAAAATTATTTAAAATATTTTTCTTCTTAGTATTTCTGTAATTTTATAACAGGAATTGTGCTATTTGCGTTTCTAAATATAAGGACTATTTTAAAATGAAAATAATCTCTGGGCATTTTAAAATATATTGTGTTAATTCAACCAGGCATATTGCTTTTTTAAAAAACTGAAGTTTTGGCTTCTCAGAAACATACAAATCCCTTTTCTGTGGTATAATTTTAATATCAGAAGCTATTATTAATGTTATGTGCCTTTTAAATAACACCCCTGAGAATTCAGTGTCTCTTCAAAACACAAAAATGAAACTACAAAGGACTTCAATTTTAATATTACCATTTCATATAGGAGTCCCAAACACATTTCTAGGATAACTCTATAAAGAATATGAAATTTGGGAGGTGTAAGGGGCAGTGCTAATTAATGGACAAATAAATGAATATTGACTATTGGAAATATTTCAATACAGTAGAAGGATGAATTTTATAGCTTGAAAACATTCATTTTTATTGCCACATTCAATTTTAGGTAAATAGTTACTACATTACAAATACATTTGTTAGGAGAAAGTGTATGTTAAAAGGGTTCACTTAAAATATTGTCATGCTTTAAAATATTCATTTTAAATGGAAATTTATTTTTAAGATGTATTACAACTCTCCTGCACTTTTTATAATCACACAGCATAAAACCTATATTTTGATTTAGCATTATGAACATGAAATTTGAGTTAAAATTAGGAAATTAAAATTTATAAACTACAGGTAGGATTTTCTAAAGGCAAATATATGATTTCCTTCTATATTTTTTTATGGGCACAAAATCAGAGAAGTCATAATAAGTTATACTTTACGAAGGAAATGCCCTGGGTTAATAAAATATCTGCGATGCTATATTTGTGATAATTGGGTTATCATCTAAGTATTATTAATGTAATGCAATGTTTTACAAAGTGAGTTACTCTACCTCTTAGACACCCAGCTTATGGAGAGTGAGGGGAGTAATGAGAAATATTATTTTAGGTGGAGAAACTAAAATTAATTAGGTACTGTGTGAAACTTCTTTTACAATATCTCTGGATTTAAGGATATCATTTTATGTAATGTTTAGCATTTTAATATCTAGATAAAGCTTTCCTCAAAATATGTTCTATTGTTAAAAAAAAAGCAAGTTTTTAAACCATCCTATCTAATAATAGACAAATATGCAATTGACCATACCTCCGACACACCCACAAGCCACGCCCACAAGCCAACCCACCATCCAATCAGAGCGAGTATGCAAATTAACCCAAACCAAGATGGCTACAGCCACAGAGAGCAAGGTTTCCTAGGTAACAGAGGAAGCCAAGTTTTCTGCCAGCCATTGCAGGCCTAAGCCTCCACTCAAGCTACAAAGTTTCAATTATAGAAGGTAAAACAAATTCAAACAAATGGTGGCAGAATGGAGCTTGAGAGAGCAGGCCAGGGTTGCCGCCGGCAACAGGGGAAGCAAAGCTTTCCGCACACCCTGGCTGGGTCCACCCGCTTAAGGCAACAAAGTTTCAATTATAACCCCAACACAAATGGCTGCGGGCCTCGGAGGGAGCCCCAGGCTTGGCTCTGCTCCAGGCTACAAAGTTTCAGTTGTAGAAGGAAAATAAATTCCAGATACCAGGGCCTCCGCTTTCGTTGCCAGGGGGCGTGGGCCGCCTGCAAACCACCACAGGCCCCTCGCTCAGGCCGCCCCACTTCCCAAGGGAACCCCACCCTGATCAGGGTTACCCTTCAGGGCAAACCAGCTGGCCCCCACCCCTGTACCAGGCCTCTATCCTATCTAATAAAAGAGTACTATGCAGATTGATCATCACTGCAACACACAATATAGCTGCCCCCATGTGGTCAAAGGTCCTGCCCCATGTGGACACAAGATGGCCACCACAAGATGGCCAGGAGGAGAGGGCAGTTGGGAGGCACCCAGCCTGCAAGGGAGGGAAGTTGAGAAGGACCAGGCCTGCAAGGAAGGGCAGTTGGAGGTGATCAACCCTGCAGGAGAGGGCAGTTAGGGTTAACCAGGCCGGCAGAGGAGGGAAGTTGGGGGAAAACAGGCTGGCAGCAGAGTGGTTAGGGGATGATCAGGCTGGCAGGCAGAAGCGGTTAGGGGCAATCAGGAAGGCAGGCAGGCAAGCAGTTGGGAGCCAGCAGTCCTGGATTGTGAGAGGGATGTCCGACTGCCCGTTTAGGCCCGATCCCAGGGATCGGGCCTAAACGGGCAGTCGGACATCCCTTGAAGGGGTCCCAGATTGGAGAGGGTACAGGCTGGGCTGAGGGACAACCCCCCTCCGTGCACGAATTTCGTGCACCGGGCCTAACTAGAGGCCTGGTGCATGAAATTTGTCCTCGTAGTCCAGGAGCCCTCGGGGGATGTCTGACTGATGGCTTAGGCCCGAGGCTCCCGCCACTGCTGCTGTGCTTGCCAGCTGTGAGCCTGGCTCAGGGCTTCTTGCTGAGTGGTGATCCCCCTGTGGGAGTGCACTGAACACCAGGGGGCAGCTCCTGCATTCAACGTCTGCCCCTGGTGGTCAGTGCGTGTCATAGCGACTGGTTATCCTGCCATTTGGTCGATTTGCATTTTAGCCTTTTATTATATAGGATATGCTCATATAAATGTCTATCTTGGGCAGTTAATGGCCTCACTGTTAACTTATTTTTTCTTATAATTTTCTCTTACTGTATTGCAAAATATAATGATTACCATTGTTTTAATTTTTTCACTTTATTCTTTAAGACTAAAGATTACAGATGTTAAGCATGCCTATTTATATTATCACAGTTTTAAAAATTAGCATAAATCTACTTAAAAATTATCTGAGTTGAGAAGTCAAGTATGTATAAGAGCATAAGATTTGAAAGTTAACTGATTCTTGCTTATAAACTTGTTCCCAGCTATCTTATTGTAGATGTAATGTTTCCATTTTGCTCAATTAAAGAAAGGTATATTAATCTCTTCAATATTCCAGAAAGATTGATCAGTGCTGTGGATATAAAGAAAAGACATGCACTACAGTTTTAGGGACTTTATAGCTTTACGGTTTTGTCAATAAGATACACACACATTTATACAGTTCTCAAAGGAAGACCTCAATTTACCTTATTGTGGTGGCATAGGGAGAGAGATAGTATATTAAAAAGTTTTCTGAAAAGTGTATTAGTAATGGAAATAAATGTGAACTGTTGCATAACTGTACATAGAATTAATTTCTAAAAAAAGGAAATTTGTAGAGTTGTTTTTACTATATATGCAATATAAAAATTTACCTAAAATCATAATTTTTAATTTATTATATGTCCTTATCTTTAATTTAGACCCAGTGTTTTTTAATCTAGATTAATAAATGTGAGGAATTTCCTCTCAGTAAATTTTAATCTGGTTAACCATAAAGTCTCCCATGTGAAACACACACAAATGTGTCAGTATATTTGTATGATTTTATGCTATAGTATTTTTTTAAATCTATAATTCAAATTTACGTGGGCATCCTATGCATTTGCCCAATTTGACAATCCTATTTTCAACACAAATACCCTGGTGCTGAGAGGTGGCTCAACCCCACAAAATCCACATGGATGAGAGAGCGAGGAAGGACTAATTCTCCAAAGTAAAATTTTGATTTGTTTTTAAAACAAGGGAGACTTATACTGGGTAAGCAAAAATAAAAGGTGTTTACTCTGAGTATTATCTGTCAAATTAAAAGAAAAACTCTTTGACTCAATTTGATTTCTAGGACTATATCCTAAATACTTTTGCCCACCTTCTTTTTCAAAATATATTCATGCAAAGATATTTACATAGGGCTTTTTGCATTTCAAAACAATTTATGGCATTCAGAATGGTTCTTGAAATAATTCTGTTATAATGGGATATTATGTAACTGAAAACAAGAATGAGGTAGTATGTGTAAAATGAAACATTTGATCTTACATTCAACAAATATTTATTGAACAACTTCTGTTATTTCAAGCACACTTTTAGATGAACACAGCAGTGAACAAATCAAACAAAAATCATGGCCCTCAAAAGGTTACACTATCTTGCCTGGCCAGTGTTGCTCAGTGGTTAAGGCATTGGCCTGCACACTGCAGGGTCTTGGGTTTGATTTCTGGTACCTCGGTTGAGGTTTCTCTCCCCACCCCTGGTCAGGGCCTACGTGGGAGGCAACCAGTTGATGTTTCTCTCTCTCTCTTCCCCCTTCCCTCGATCTCTCCATTCTGAAGAGCAATGGAAAAAATATCCTCAGGTGAGGATTAGCAACAACAAAAAGAAAGAATTTATAGATCTTAAAGATATGTTTCTTAGTGGGTAATAATTGACATGGATTTATATGTTTCCAGTTGTCTAAATCACACACACACACACACACTCACACACACAAACACACACACACACACACACTCACTCACTCACTCATACGGTACACACACATGCATTATATACATGGCAATTTTAAGAGAATCACCAGGATTATCTCTGGTTTCTGGGAATGGTATTTGGTAAAGAAGGATGATTGTATTATTTCATAATTGTAACAAACAAATAACTAAATTTTAGGAAAAGATCTAACATTTTGCAGTTGGGCATTTTACTAAAATAGCATTTAATTCTCACATTAGAATATATATGTATGCATATATATATATATAAAATTTCCCTTTTAGTTATGTGTAAGAAATTTGAGATTTGACTGCAATGCCTCAAAGCTTATAATTAGTAAATGGAAGAGTTGTGATTATAAATTAAGTCTGTCAAAACCCAAAATTCAAGCTCTCTGAATCATATGAAGATCACAAAAAATAGCCTGAGTTTCAACAGGTTTGATTCAATAATTGAGCACTTGCAGTATAGCACATGAATCTCTTTGTGGCAGGGGGACTATGCTGTATTTTATCTAATATTGTGACATAGTCTATCATTATTCGATGTAACAGAAAGAACAGACCGTGCCAATTAAATTATGGCACTGTACTCTCTACCACTAAGAATATTTCTTTTATACTTATTGAAAGGACTTTTAGAGAGTTTCTTAGATACAGATTTTATTATATCATTCACATATATACACTGAAAGGAAATTTGAAGCAAAATAAATTAGTTAAGATATTAATAAAACTTGTTCACATTCATAGTCCAACATTTCATAAATCACTTTTTGACTCAGGTAACAATGTTTTGTGTGCTTCACATGTTATCATTGACTACAGTAATCAAGTTTGTGTGTGTGCCAGCAATGACAACTCTATCATAGCTGCCATCTGGCCAACAGTGGTTGTACAATTTCATCGATTGTGAGACACATCAGGTTTCAGAGATATTAAAATGTGAAAACAAAATGTGTCTTATAATCAATAAAATGTGGTAGGGCCTATTTGATAAGGTTTTTAGCACTAAATAAGTTAATACATGCAAAGCACTCTCCCCGCTGCCTTTTACTTGCCATACTTTAATAAATGGTAGCTGTTTTTATTATCGATATCTAGTATAAAGAATGGTTAACATTTTAGTTATGCATTAATTTATTAGTAAGAGTAACTCCTATATTTATGAGTCTTCTCCTTCTCCATATTGACTCTGACACAGTAGTTCTCAATCTAGTAGGTCCCTGGAATCACCTATGGATCTCAAAAATATATATTTCTATATCCCTGAGTTCCCCATCACTGTTCACCCACACCACACCTATACATCAGAATTGAGCCTCAGCTTGATGTGTTCATATTCAAAGCCCACATTGATTCTAATATGCACCATTGGCATTGAAACTCTGCTTTGGCTTCTACTCTAAGAAAGATGGAAAACCACAAATTAAGTGATTTGTATTAAGGATCTGATTTTAAACTGATAATTGTGATGCTGTGTTGAAAATAGACTGTAGATCGATAATTGTGGACACCAATCTGCATTCCCACCAACAGTGCACAAGGGTTCCCTTTTCTACACTTCCTCGCCAACAAAAATAAAATGTAAAGAAAAAACATAACATTGGAAAACGAGAGAGAATGGAGGTGCGGACTTCCAGATTGGCAGCAGGAGAAGCTCCGTGCAACCATAACTGGAAAAAAAGCCATAATTGGTGAAAAATATTTTTAAAACAAATATCTATTTTAAATCTATGGAAGCTGTTCTAAGTGTATATAACCAACAAAAAGTTATTCAAGAAATTCTACTAAATCTCAGTTTAAAGAAAAGTCTGTAGTATTGGAGCTATGACCTGCCCTCTGCCTGTTTCCTCTCAATCCAGCATTTCTCATCCTCCATCCCCACCCAGCCCAGTTTGTATCACAGAGCTTCTACTCCAGGTAAAAGCTGCTGAGATCGAGGCTCTCTTCCTTCACCACGATGACAGCACTTCCCAAACTGACCTCTAGCTTCATTGTGATCCCTATACAAAAACCAACTGGCTCCATTGTAGAAATTGATGAGTAGAGAATAAAAATTCATTTGTCAAAGTTAAAGGACTCTGAATAACCAAAACAATCTTGAAAAAGGAGAACAAAATCTGAAGATTCTCTTCCTGAATTCAGCCTGCTACAAAGCTTAATCAATTTGGTTTGCTACTGGCATAAAGATGGACATATAGATCAATAGACTAGGATTGAGAGCCTAGAGATTAAACCCTTACATTTACAGTCAATTGATTTTTCCAAGGGTGCAAAGACAATTACATAGGGGAAAGATTACTCTTTCAACAAATGATGCTGGGCAACTGGATAGCCACATGCAAAAGAATGAAGTTGGACCCAGATCTTACACTATCCATAAAAATTAAGTCAATAAGGATCAATATACCTGCATGTAAGAGATTAACTATAAAACCCTTAGAAGAAAAGGCAGGAATAAATTTTCCTGACCTTGCAAGGTCTTCTAAGATATGACACAAAAAGCTTAAGCAACAAAAGAAAAAAATCAACAAATTCATCAAAATTAAAAACTTTTGTACATCAAAGAACAACAAGAAAGTAAAAAGAAAACCTAAAGAATGGGCATAAATAATTTGCAAATGACTTATCTGAAAAGGCACATGTATCTAAATATATAAAGAAATTTTACAACTCAATAATAAAAAATTATTATTAAAAAGAGACAAAGGATTATGAATAGTCACTTCACAATATAAGATGTATAAGTGGCCATTACACACATACAAAGATGCCCAGCAACATTAAGCATCAGGGAAATAGAAAAACATTGAAATACCACTTTACACCTATTAGGATGGTTATGACCAGTAATAATGCATGTTATTATTCTCCAGTAATTATTACCAGTAGTCATCAATATTAACTAATATCATCAATAATAAGTGATAATAACAAATGAAGTGGCCCTAGCTGGTTTGGCTCAATGGATAGAGCATTGGCCTGCGGACTGAAGGGTCCTGGGTTTGATTCCTGCCAAGGGCACATGCCTGGGTTGCAGGCTCGATCCTCAGTATGTGGTGTGCAGGAGGCAGGTGATCAATGATTCTCTCTCATCATTTATGTTTAGAAAGAATTTTTATATTATCTGACTTTGAATTACTTTTGTTAAAATAATATCTTTGGCAAAGCAACGTCTTTTATCTTTTGTGAAATGATAGAAATCTAATTTTTCTGAATTGTAGTAACATATAGGGTTTGACCCATTGAAAGTTGAGTGTATAGGTAATAACGTTATCAACATTCCATATTCATTCATATTTTGTAAAATGTTGTTTAAATTACAGAATTGCCCCCATTTAAAGAATGTGCCATATGTTTTACTTCTGTGTTTGAGCATCCAACCTCCTACCACCACGGGCCCCCTACACAGTGCTTTTTTTCCCTAACCACATACTGTTAACACTTGGGAATATGTATAGACATTTAATACTAATACAGAATTAAGCAGTATGTCAGTAATTATTCTTAATTTGATCACATTGCCCTATAGTCCTAACAGTATATATAATTTTATGAGCTAAAATTTCTTTCTTTTTTATTTATTTAATTTAATTTTATTGTTTAAAGTATTGCAAGTAGTAGTGTGAACTTTTAAAATATATTCTGTGGGTTCTAATTTGAAAGAACAATCTGCTCCCAGCAAAATGCTTCTACTATGACTTTAACATAATTACTATAATACATTCCTTATTAATTGTCCAAAGATTAGGTTCGTCATCCAACAGTATGTAGTTATCTTAGTCATTTACCTTGTATTTTAATTTTAGAATAAACATGCTCTCTCAGTAATATCCTGAAGAATTGGTTTTCTCAATAATTAAACTATATTATAAGGAGCATTAAATATCCAGACATTGTGCACCCTCCATCACTAGTAGTTGTTCACTATAACATGGATTCTCAACCAAAGAGAACATTTCAAAATAGTATAATTTGGAAAAGCTGACTCCAGTTGATTTTGATGTTCCCTTAAGAGAAGGAATTCTACCTTTTTTTCTCATCCCCAAGAATCACAACTATACTGAAAGTAATGTCAAATTGACAGTTGACATGTACTGTCGTTATCTAGAAATTATGTGGTATTCTTGCTCTATAGTGTATTGTATTTATTTATTATTAAATTACTTTGGTATCAGCATAATTATGATCTAATTTGATTTATTGTAATTCACTAAAATGATTCATATATTTTAATCATGACATTTAGGTTATTAGAATATATTGAATATATTGAACATGCATGCCATTAGATCATGAATCTAATATTGCAAATGTTAGCTATTTTGGTATATTAATTATTTTCAATCTGAAATCCACTGTTATATTAGTGCCAATACTTTGAACAAGGTCTGGCAATCAGAGCTTTATTCTTTACTAGAGGCCCAGTGCACGAATTCTTGCCCTTGGCCTGGCCTGCAGGATTGGGCTGAAACTGGCTCTCCAACATCCCAGATTGCGAGAGGGCGCAGGCCAGGCTGAGGGACCCCACCGGTGCATGATCAGAGCTGGGGAGGGACTCAGGAGGTTGGCCAGCTGGAAAGGGACCGCGGGAGGGCTCCAGGGCACGTCCGGCCCGTCTCACTGAGTCCCGATCAGCCGGACCCCAGCAGCAAACTAACCTTCTGGTCAGATCATCTGCCCCTTAGTGGTCAGTGCACATCATGTTGAATGGTCGACTGTCTGCCCCCTCGTGGTCAGTGCACGTCATAGCGACTGCTCGACCAGTCGACTGTCTGCCCCCTGGTGGTCAGTGCACGTCACGGCATGCAGTTGAGCGGCCTTAGCATATCAGTAGCATATTATACTTTGATTGGTTGAATGGATGACGGGACGACCAGGCACTTAGCATATTAGGCTTTTATTATATAGGATTCCAAAAGCCCACTTAAACTCACTTTGTGTGGTTAGTTTGTTCTTGTTCCTTGGACACCAAAGGACAGACATAATTTTTTCCCCTCCCTTTTTTTTCTACACACATTTCCCATCTCATTGGTAATTTGATATCACAAACCTTTATTCTTGTATTGTAAGAGATTTTTAGAAGTCATTCTTCTCTCCTGTAGAAGTACACATGGGCAGACTGCTATCAAGTCAAGCATGATTTCTGTTCCTTTTACTTGTTTGCATTTTGTGTTCATGTCTATTTTAATAGGTGATATATCTGTGTTTCAAAGTTGAAAATTTGCACCCCTTTCCCTAGTTATTCAGCTCTCTCCTCCCCAGAGCCAGTCAATGTTATCAGTTTTTTGTGATATTCTTTTGAAGTTATTTTATCCATATACAAGTAAATGTGAACACACATTCTTTTCCACATTTCTTTCTTTAGCTGTAGCACACTATACTTCCTGTTGGAAGATTTTAGTATTTTAACTTTTAAATTCTAATAAATCCTTGTAATTATAAATTGTTACTACATCTTAAAAATAATATTCTATGTCTATTAATGAGGTATCAAATATATAAGCTAATAGTTTCATGATATATCACATTTTGGCCATTTGTTAAATATTTTTTCTCTTTACTATTTATTTCTACAGTGGAATCATGCACTAAGAATATTCTTTCAAAGAGATTTTTGTAAGAATTCCAGGATACTGTTCTAGCTATGTAATTCTGAGAAAACCAGCTCCAGTGTAGTGCCTCTTAAAAACTCATGGCTCTTACTCAAGTTTATAATAATCACATAGGGAAAATTACTAAGGAGTCCAGTAAAAAAGTTAAGGCACACCAACCTACATTATAATCTCAGAGAGCTAAATTCCAATATTGGCAAACTGCTTTAGACTATGCTGTACTCCGATGAATAAATGGAAAGTAATAATAAAATTTGGCTTCTGCTACTTTTCCCTTCATTTAAATGTAAAAAGTCATTATGTATAAGTAACTAATTTTTATGTTGGTATAGAAAGACTCTATAATTGTATAGTCATTATATCATGCAATTATAAATTTGTACCAGAGCATTGTGTTCAAGTCTGTTACAGACTTATGATACTCAGACACTAATCTTTCACATAGTACATTTAGAGCCATAAGTAATTCCTGCCTTTGTCCTAATTCCTTGATTAGGAAACTGACTTTTAATGATTTTTTAAAAAATTTCTTTAAAAAATTTCTTTCTTATTGATTAAGGTATTACATATGTGTCCTTATCGCCCCATTACCCCTCCACCCCCCTCCCCCACTCATGCTGACTTGTAATGATTTGAAGCACAGTCTCTCCAACTGCTAATAATTTAAAGTACAGTAGCATCCAAACTTAAAATCCACGCAGGGTCAGTATTTTCAAATAAAATAGATAAGATTATAATTAAAAATCTAGAAGTCATCATTTATATTGGAAATTTTCCTTTTGACTGTCTTTACTTTATTTTAAGAATATATTTTAATTAATTGAATATATCCCAATTGTCATTTAAATATGTAATCAATATAATTTTTTTTATTGTCTAAAGTTTTACATATGTCTCCTTTCCCCGATTGACACCACCCCCCCAGCCATTTCCACTCCGGGCAAGCTCCCATTGCCCGTGTCTGTGGCCATTGGTTATGCTAATATTGACTGTCTTTATTTTTTAAATTATTGTTTTCTATCAAATTTTGCTACTAGTATCAAAGTCTATTTTTCTTAAAAATGCCGAGTTATTAGTGTGGAATAATATTAGTTTCAATAAAATATAGATTAGCAAGATTCTACTTAGTGTATTTCTTTAAAGGTGCCTCACTAAAAATATTGCCTTTATTTCTTTAATACATCCTGAAGTACTGCCATTGTGGACTCTAGTAGGGTTTCTAATTGAAACATTATCTTGACTTTCAAAAAACCATGCATAATTGTTTAAGCAATTATATTGAAGGCCTATAGTTTTCTAATCAAAATGATAAAAATACATTATTCTTAGAAGATGGTTTTGTATTATATTGCTGAATATAAAAAATCTCAAATAGATGTGAACAATTTATTACTTTCAGAATAGTTATTTGCCTAATAGATGAGTTAACATGAATTAAGCAGTGAATCAGTTTTGCTTCCTTTAGATAATTAGTAATTTACATATAACCTTTGGCTATTCTTTTATCTTAGGGTATTGATATAAGTTGCATAAAATTGTTTTCTGCATAGAAAATGCTTTGAAATGCAAAATCTAATTAAAATGCACTATTATTTTAGGACAATTGTGTTACTAAGTGATACTATTGAGACTACTATGAATCTTTGAGGAATCTGAATGGAGTGTAAGGAGCTAAATTATAACCCCTATGGACTACTGTAGGTTATCTTATCAATCAGTTGAAACAAGTGGAACTGCCAAAGTACTTAGAGTACTACATTTTAAAATATATACTGTACTTAGCAATCATGCTATTATCACCATGTTATGCTACCTATGCTATTTCATGTCAAGGTACACATTAAAAAGATAAGTTTGTAAGGCACATTAAAATAAGTGGGTAAGGCTGATTATGAATGCAGGCCTCCTGGGCAGGGGCTCTGTCACTGTGTCCTGGAAGCTGCCTAGGAAATGAGGACATTGCCTGGCTGGTGTGGCTCAGTGGTTGATGTCCACCTATGAACCAGGAGGTCATGGTTCAATTCCTGGTCAGGGCACATGCCCGAGTTGCCGTCTCCATCCTGTGTGGGGCGTGCAGGAGGCAACCGATCGATGATTCTCTCTTAACATTGATGTTTCTATCTCTCTCTCCCTTTCCCTTCCTCTCTGAAATCAATAAAAATACATTTTTTAAACGTAAAAAAAAAGATAATGAAGGCATCTACACATTTGCAACCCATTAATTGCACATTAGTTGGTGAACCATGCTTCAATGACTGGCAGCTGAAATCTAGTTTTGGTAAACGGTATACCTATCTGTCAGCAAGTTCATGCACATTGTATTTGTCAGGAATGTCTTGTTTGCTTAACACACATTGTTTAGCAACTACCCAATATTGGGTAAAGAAAACTACGTTACACTTCACTGTTTTTAAGTCTTTATTGTTGAGGGTATTACAGATGTTCCCTCTTTTTCCCCCCATTGCCACCCTCCAGCTGGTTCCCGCTCCACCCCAGGCCTTCGCCACACTATTATCTGTGTTGATGGATTATGCATATAAGTTCTTCGGTTGCTCTCTGCCCGTCCCCCCGCCCTCCTTCCCTCTGAGGTCCATCAGTCTGAGCATTGAAAAGTTCATGGGTTTTAAAAGATCGAGTGTAGAAACTTGTGGTGGCTGGAAACATGTGGTTAGTTGATTATAATATCTTGGATCATAGTTTAATAATCTTAACATTTTACAAATAGAGTTAATGTTGTTTTAGACTGCTATCCCTTTTTTTCTTTAATATCTGTGGTAAAGTGGACTACTGTTTTTTAATAATTCTTTGAAATGTATTGGGATAATTTCTTCCATATATAAACATCTCATTTTGTTTCACAGATTAATTAAAAATTAGGATTCTCTTAATTAAACGTTTCCCATATAATTTTGAGGGACCTATTTTATCAAAATATATATATGTAAAAGCCTAATATGCAAAGTGTCCCCTTGGGAGTTCGACCTACCGGGAGTTTGATCGCTCACTATGACGTGCGCTGACCACCAGCAGGCAGCGGGCAGCACGGAATGAAAAAAGGCCCAGCCGGCAGCTGACAGCAACTAGGGACCTACCCATGCACGAATTTCTTGCACTGGGTCTCTAGTATTAAATAAAAGTATGTATTAGGTGAATTGCCAACAACTTATTAAAAGATCAAGAATCAAGATTCATTTCACTTTGACATCACTGTTGCCAGTGTTAGTCAATTTTTAATTCAAAAGTATAATCATATGCTGATTCAAATTCTGTTAAGGTATAGTTTTAGATTAATGCTGGAACATATTTTTTCCTTATTTTGTTAAGACATTCATTCTTCACATCTTTTAATTAGCAAATTACCTGCTCATTAGTGAACAACTAGAAGGTAGTTTAATAACGGTGAGTTTAATTAGGATGGCGAAAACCAAATAAATTCTCCAGAAAGTGCTTGCAAGGAGAATAATGCATGATAAGTAACAATCACAATGTCTGTGATTTCTTCTTTGTTTAACCTTTATAAAACCTTTATAGTCTTGCCACGTGATGAGTGAAATATTCGGTGGCAGTTGCATATGCTGTCATCCTTTATCTGGTGGTTACTCTACTTAACATGCCTCATTATTGTGTTTAGAATTACTTTTTATATTTCTTCAGATAAATATTTGTTGGATTGCAAATGAAGGTGACTTTGGTGCTGAAAGCTGGCTGTTAGCGATAACAGTGGAATAACTTTTTATGAGTGTGGGCACATAGACTCACGCCTGGTGGAGGTTACTGTCTACACAGTGAGTGGCCGGCACACTGTGCAGGCTATTACATCTTGGTGATATGTATTACCTCCGCTCGAGGAAAAAGGATAGTGTAAGTCCTTTCTTAATATTGAAGTTCACAAGAAAGGGAACACATTCTATTTGCTTCATCTTCTTTTCGCCAAAACATTAATATTGAAAGTTACTTTAAAAATTTAAATATAGAAGCATTAAACAAAATAAAGCATAGCCATTGAAGATAGGATATATAATTACTAAAGTCATGTTCTAGTATTTTGTTTTAGTACAGATTTAAAATTCCAACATCATCACATCAGTGGCAATATTTTCAATTAGTATTGACCATAAAGACACATTGATCGTGCCTAGAGGCATTGGATCTTACCCTAAGTTTCTTGGCCAGAATTTAGATCCTAAATATAGGATGTCCCCCCCCAAAATGTATACACACACTTTGAGTAATGATAAAAGCAGTGTTTATTAAAATACATTTCATTTTTAAAATTGAGCTATCAGCTGTTAAAGTGTGTATACTTTTTTTTAGGGACACACTGTATAAAAGCAAATTCTCAATGTTTAGCCAAACACAGATTTTACGTTTGCAAGAATATGATGAGTAAAAAGCAAATGCAGATTTTTTTTTTAATATGGGCTATTCTTTTTAAAAAATAATAATTTTATTTATTTTAGAGAGGAAGGGAGAGAGATAGAAATATCAGTGATGAGAGAGAATCATTGATCAGCTGCCTCCTACATGCCCCACACCGGGGATGGAACGCTCAACCTAGGCATATGCCCTGACCAGGAATTGAACCTGTGACCTCCTGGTTCATAGGTCGACGCTCAACCACTGAACCATGCCGGCTGGGCCAAATGCAGACTCTTTAGAATGATTTTTAAAAATCAGTTTTGCAGTGTACATTTTTATTTTAAATATATTTAATTTTTATATAAATAATATATTTACATAGTTCAAAAGTTAGAAGAAAATAAAAGTTTATAAATTGAGTATTTTCACATGTAACCATAACCATGCCCACCCCTCACCCCCTGGTTCTGTTGTTTCTTATGTGTCATTCCAGGGTTTTTTTAATGCAAATATCAACAAATACAAATATATAACCTCATTTGCCTCATTTCTTACACAAGAATAATATATTTTCATATTTCTCAAACCTGCAATATTATGCAGTGTGATGCACAGCATTTTTATGTATCACCAAGAAAAAAATAATTGCTGGCAATTAAAGTGTGACATGACAGTGATTATAAAGTGCATCTGAATGTCAGAAATACTAAAAGGTGAAAAAATTCACATTTTAGGGTGAAGAAGTATGTTATGTATCTTCTGATACACATCACTTTTGTCACAACATAATCTCCATATCTTTGCATTGCAGACCTTTTCTTTTTGACAGGTACATGGTATTTTATAGCATGATTTACCCTAGTATATTTAGCCCCTGCAAATAAACAGTTGCTTTTTTCTTTTTTTCTTTTTCTTTTTTTTTTAGTTTTTGAAAACTGAAATATAGGCTATTTTAAATTTAATCCATGTATAACTACAATATAAATTCCAGATGGGATTCTTGGTTTAATCGTAATCACATTTGTAATATTTATAGCTTTAACCAGAAAGCAGTTTTGCCACTTTATTTTCCAACCAACTGCAGGCAGAGTATGTTGTTAAACTTTGTTTTTGCCAGTTGATAATGAGAAATGGTATGTCGGAGTTAGTTCTAAATTGCACTTCTTAAGTAAGTAAGATCAAGTATTTTCCTATGTTTACGGGCTATATTTTTCTCTCCGCATATTTTTCATGATCTTAGTCTATTTTTCTGATTGCTTGTTGATTTATTTAAAATTTATTTTTCAATTTAGTTGACATTCAAAACTACGTTAGTGTCAGGTACACAACAGAGTGATTAAACATTTATATAACTTCTGAGTTGATCACCCTGATAAGTCTAGTAGCCATCTGACACCATACATATTAATTACAGTATTATTGACTATACTAGAGGCCTGGTGCACGAAATTCGTGCACGGTGGGTGTGTCCCTCAGCCCAGCCTGCACCCTCTCCAATCTGGGACCACTCGAGGGATGTCCAACTGCCCATATTTAGGCCCAATCCCGGTAGGACTGCTGGCTCCCAACTGCTTGCCTACCTGCCTTCCTGATTGTCCCTAACTGCTTCTGCCTGCCAGCCTGATCACCCCCTAACCACTCCCCTGCCAGCCTGATTGATGCCTAACTCCTCCCCTGCAGGCCTGGTCCCCCGCAACTGCTTTCCCCTGCAGGCCTGCGTCCCCCCCAACTGCCCTTCCCTGCAGGCCCGGTCGCCTCCAACTTCCCTCTCTGCTGGCCTGGTCACTCCTAACTGCCCTCCCCTGCAGGCTTGATCGCCCCCAACTGCCCTCCCTTGCAGGCCTGGTCCCTCCCAACTGCCCTCCCCTACTGGCCATCTTGTGGCGGCCATCTTGTGTCCACACGGGGGCAGCCATCTTTGACCACATGGGGGCAGCCATCTTGTGTGTTACTCTTTTATTAGATAGGATTCCCTATGCTGTGCTTTACATCCCTATGACTATTGTTATAACTGGCAATTTGTCCTTCTTAATTGCTTTCAACTTTTTTGCCCATTTCCCCACTCCCTCCCATCTGGCAACTACCACTTTGTGTTCTGTATCTATGAGTTTGTTTCTGTTTTGTTTGTTCATTTATTTTGTGGTATTTTTGTTTGTTTTGTTTTTAGATTCTACATGTAAGTGAACTCATATGGTATTTGTCTTTTTCTGTCTGACTTATTTCACTTAGCACAATAACCTCTAGGTCCATCCATGTTGTTGCAAATGGCAAGATTTTCTTCTTTTTTATGGTCAAATAGTTTTCCCATATATATGTGTGTGTATATATGCATACATATTAAATATATGTGTACATATACATATATATGAAGCTATATCTCTCTCACATCTTCTTTATCCCATTTATCCTTCGGTGTACACTTAGGTTCTATATCTAAGCTATTGTACTAGTAAATAATGCTACAATAAACATAGAGGGTGCATATATTTTTTCAAATTAGTGTTTTTGTTTTCTTCAGATAAATACCCAGAAATGGAATTGTGCTGGGTTGTATGGAAGCACAATTTTAAGTTTTATTGATTGATTATTATTTTTTTTTTTTTGAGAGAGAGAGAGAGAGGCACATCGATTTGTTGTTTCTCTTATTTATGCACTCATTGGTTGATTCGATTCTTGTATGTGCACTGACCGGTGATCAAACCTGCAACCTTGGCATATCAGGATGACGTTCTAACCAACTGTGCTACCTGGCCAGGGCCAGGGTACTATTTTTAATTGCTTAGTAAGCATATGTGAATAATTTTCTAATTTCTGGAATCTTTTTGAGATAATACTTCAAAACAATATATAGTACATTAGGTCTGACTCAGTTTTAAAGAGAATAATTCCTGTAACTCATAGGTAACACTTGAAAATAGAATTGTAATAAACATTGCTGGTTTTTTTTGTAGATCTGTTAAACTCATTGTTATAATACGCTTAATCTTAAGAATTTACAAATTATACTATTTTAAAACATCAGTGATTTAGGTAGAGCATATAACACATATTCATCTTTTCCCACTTAATGTTGATTTTTAGAAAATGTATATTGTTAATGGGCCATCTCCTTTCAAGTAATTTTGTTTACTAAGCTGGAACTGAGATCTGAGCAATTATGTGTGTAGTAAAACCTTTATACAGAATGAATTGCATTAAAGAATGCTCATGTTCATTTGCAGTGAAGCTAAGAATAGTGTCAGAATTTGGCCCTAACTAGGATTAAGTTGAGAAGCAAGCTCTGTGTACATTGCTGCATTTATTATTATCTGAATGTCTGCAGGTTTAATGCTGTTGACATCTGGAGTGTTCTTCAACTTGTTTTACAATGCGTTTTACTCTCTTTTCATTGTTGATCACATAGCCATTTTCCAACCCTGCTAGTGTTTTTCAAGTGTGAAGAACCTTTTTTCATTTCTGCATGTTAATGACGTGTACTTGCTAGGACTATATTTTTGCAGACATCCTAGTTATAGAATTCAGGTAGACTTAAACAACTGCAAGAGATTTCCTTACATTTGTAGCACTTGCCATGGAGAGCATTTTCAGACGATTAGACCATTGATGTTGAGTGTTAGAGAAGTTGTGGGCCATTCTAGCCCATAGGAAACTGACCAGTCATTGTGAGAAATGGCAAGCAAGATAAGAAATATAAGGAAGGGTGCTTGACTCTATGAGTTATGATGGTTACTTCTGGGAAAATAAAAAAATGTAGGATAAAATTAGTCCATGGCTTTAACATAATGTCTTAAAATATATTTAAAGGTTATTAGCATGCTTATGATGTATAAAGCATAAGCTAAATTTTGCCATTAATACCAAATAGTTGTGTGCAGTGGTAATTAGTTACATAAGCTGGAGAACTATTTAAGTGATCTATTTAAAATCAATTACTCTTTCAGCAATGATCTTGGGCAAAAAGTCCTTATCTTTCAAAAGGACAACCTATATCAGTATGGGGATTATCATATTTATTCACAGTCTTTTATCATTGTATCCTTGTTTTGTCATTGGATTCTCATTTGCTTAATAAAGAAAGCACATTGAATTGTCATAGGGACTGTATTTCAATATCTGGCTCTTTGACAGTAATTGGGTAAGAGCTCCAGAACTCACACAGCTGGTCTTCAATTCTCCTTGTATAAAGGCTACTCAAAATGCTTTAAAAAACACACACATGCAGCCCGGCCAGTGGTGCTCAGTGGTTGAGCATCGACCCATGAACCAGGAGGTCAAGGTTCGATTCCTGGTCAGGGCCCATGCCAGGGCAAATGTCCTGGTTGCAGGCTCTATCCCCAGCATTGTGCAAGAGTCAGCCAATCAGTGATTCTCATCATGGATGTTTCTATCTTTCGCTCCCTCTCCCTTCTTCCTCTCTGAAATCAATAGAAATATATTTAAACACACACACACACACAGAAATGAAGTTTCTTTGTCTTTATTGAATGTTTAGGATATTTTCTGGGCCCAGTTTATCTATACATATCTGTAGATTTTGGCAATAAGTTATGACAAATATTAACAACTGTCATTAATGTTGATTTTAATTTTGCATGACATTGTTTTGAATTCAATTTATGTAACACTTAATCTTTTTCAAAGTGTTTTGAATCAAATGTCAGGGTGGTATTGATGAGAGATGAGGCGGTTAACCCTCCAGTGGGAAGGTCAGCAGGCCATGCTCAGTAATAGTCTTGTCAGACAACTCCATTTGGCCATAGGCCAGACAGCCTTCGCTGCTGTTCATCATTTTCTGTGTGAAACTACATTATAGCTGACACAGCTTTGTGTTGGTTCTTTGTAAAGAAAAGCTCTAATATACCAGTTTGCTATTGCAAAATTCACGGTACAGAATATACTATAGCAAAATAAAGGAATTCATTGTAGTTCTAGCTAAATTGAAATTATTGACTCTACCAGCCTTAAGATTAAATCTGAATTGTAAAAAGTCTGATTGTCAAATGACTACAGAAATTTACTGCCATAGACAAAAATAATTAGACTGGCCTATCTTTCAGACAAAGATGCCAAGACTACTTCTACATGGATGCATATCCTAACAAGATTAGCAGGCTTATTCTGGCACATGAATTGTACTTTTGTTCATGTTGGACAGGCTCGTATCTTTAGCATCACCCTATTTTTGTCATGGTCTCAAGTGCTTTTCTCAGCACTTTGCTTTCTTGGTGTGTATTAACCTTTAGTTGCCTAATGATTGTTTCCTTTGGTAGGTAATTAATATTTTTCTGCTTGTGTTTTCCATTATGTCTGTTATAAATCCATTGCTTGTACAATAAGTGAATATAAAAAGAAAATATACCCCTACCAAGTGGGGGAGGGAGAAGAGGAATAATAGTGAAAAATATTACAATTTACTCTGGTCCATTTTTTCACACACACGGACTTGCCTTCCTTTTGTGCCTGAAATACACTCAGTGCGCAGCTCCCTCCTGCAGGAATAAACTCAAAAGGCCTCATCTCATTGTTTAATAACTTGAAGTAAAAATGTCAGTTATCTAGCAGCCTCTTGTTTCACACTCAACATTCAGTGGGGGAATGGGGCAGGATAACCATGCTAAACGCTTCCATTTGACATGGAAGAATGGAAGGTATTCAGCAGTCCCTGAACATAGCACTTCTGAACGCCTGTTGGTGAAATGTTTTACCATCTCCTTCCCTGTGAGTAGGAGATCTTTGCTTAGGTTTCCGGAGCCACCCCTCAGTCCTCCCCTCATGGCTGTTGTCTCTGGCTTCTGTGGGAAATCCTTCTGTTTTCATTTTCATGCATCTGAAGAGGGCATTGCAGAATCTTCCTTCTTTGGAATCTGAATGTTGAATCTGAAACTAAGACGAGTTTGATAGATTTCTATACTTGCACAGATATCCATACTCACACATGCATATGTATTTCTATAGCACACACGCACAAATAAATATATCAGCAGAATCCTGAGAAATCTCATTCAGAGACAAGACTATTTGTTTACATAGGAGCCTGTGCCACTTCCCTGTGCCTCATATGCCCACAGGGTGCCACAGTGAGAAGCAGATGGGTTCTGCACATGTAGTGGGGTTCGCACCACAAGAGAAATGATGAATCTCGGGAAGAGGGCCTTGGTTGTAGAATGAGGACAGTTATCTCTGGATGATGATTCATACCTCTTCTTGGAGGTCTCCATCTTTAAATTGAAGATTTGTTTGCTATTTAATCATCCTTTAAGCAAGATTGCCAGTATGATTGGTTTTCGCCTTGATTATGCTGAAACGCGAAAATATTCCCAGAGCATTGTCTTGTGACATTGAGATATTTTCTCAGCCTGTCTCCTGCCTGGAAGGTTCAGGGTCCAAAGACAGTCCTTTTTTTAAATAAGTACTTTCTTTAAATATAACTCATAACTATTGAAGGACACAGTTCAGTGTTTTATATATGTTGACAAAATTGTGCAACCATCAGCACAATTTCAGGGCATTTTTATCCCCAATACAAAACCCCACACCCAGTAGAAGTCACTCTGCATTTTCTCCCACCCAGGCCTCGGCAATCACCTGTTTTTTTGTTGCTATGGATTATTACCTATCCTGGACATTTCATATATATGAAGTCATACCATATATGGTCCTTTGTGACTGATGTCTTCCACTTCACCTGGTATTTTATCCATGTTGTAGCACGTTTCAGTATTTCTTTCCTGTTTACTGTTGAATAGCATTACATACAGTCTTCTTCTTTCTTCAGCGGTCATAGTCTCTTTTCATTCAGGATGGTGGCACTTTTGATGGCACAAGGACCTTGTAAATGTAGTTGTTTGCATTGTTGCTACTGCCTATTTATTTGATTACAGTTAGCCACATGTGCCTACTCACAAGTCTTTATAGGAAAATGCCAGTGTCTGAGATCTCTCTACCTCCCCCTCCCTATCTAACTACAGGTACTTACTGTTTTGCTTCTCAGGCTTCTTTGATACCATATCTTTGATCTATCTTCTTAGGACATTTTGTTCCCATGATTGGATTTGCTGGGACCAACCTAGTTCAAACAGACTTTAACCGAAGGCATGCCACGTCACTGAGTTTCTGAGCTATTTTCTCTTTTATCCCTTCCTCAAAACAAGGCATTTTTTTATAGCTCACTTCTTTATTATATCAGGTTCTCGTTTTTAGCAATAATAACTAGTTCACATTAGTACTGTTGTCCTTTGGGAACTGATTGTCCACAACCACATGTTGATTGTACATTAAACAGTTTATTATACATTAAACGTTCATAGATTTACCAACTGATCTGGCATTGAGTAACAAGGGTTGCCTTTTTTCCAGTCTTCCATAACACCGCCCTTTATTTACCTCATAGACTTGAGACCCATGTTGTCTATTTTAGTTTAGTGTAGCAGCACCTAACTTCCAGGTACCAGTTTTTCCTGTCCCCAGTTGTAGCAGCTAACAAAGCTGTTATATTATGGCTGGGGCAGTTGGCCGGGGCCCTGCTTCAGGCAGCAGGTGGACTGTGAGTCTGTTCTACATTATTTTCATCCTAAAACCTTGAATGCAGGAACCACCCTCTCCTCAGAGGATCCTCAGAGGATCATAGGACAGGGGTCAATGATAACAGAGATGTCAGGCCATCTGTTAGGACATGGCATATATCATGTTTCCACACACTTCAATGACCAAAGCCGGTAACATGATCAAGCCCAAATCAATAGAATGGGGAGAACACTCCCAAGACGCTTGAGGGGAGGAGTGGTAAGAGGAGTATTTGTGACCAATAATTCTATCTGTGGTAGGAAGAAAACATTATTCTTTCCCCCTTGTAACAATGAGCAACTAACAGTTTTTAAAGAAAATGAATGAAGTGATTAGCAGCTAAATAGCTTTTTCAGAATAGCTCTTTCAATGTGTTCTGTGTGGTTTATTTGATAGTCTTACAAGAAAAATAATTCCTTTTCTATCATGGAATTAAATATTTATTTTACACGTGGGCTGATATATTGACAGCAAAACACCAAAAATGACGGGATTATTGGGACTCTAGAAAATCAATATTCTTGAAATTAATTTAGTTTCTGAATCAAACACAGTATGATTTTTTTGTAATGTAGCTTGTCTGAGACCCATTAAGAAACATTAGCTCATTTGCCATTTTAGACTATTACAAATATTTGAATATGTACCAGTCCATAAACTTTATTGAGCGAAGAGTTTGGTTTAGGGACACATAATTGATCTGAATTTCATTTGAATTCCAGAGAGCTTCTCAGAAAATCAAGTGACTTTGGTTTGAACAGAAAAAATACTACTAGGTGTATTTTTTCCAGCAACATATTATGAACATTTCCAACATATCTCTATTTTAATGATAGAGTTTTAACAATTATATCTAAAATTTATGTTGGAACAAAGTTGGTATTGGCACTTCCTTGTAATCATTCTGAGATTGTTGTTAAATGAGTAATTTTGTTCTGTAAAATAAAGATTTTGCTCATAATTATATTACCATGTTTTATAGTGAAGATTTCATTATCTTACCTTTTCCCCAGGTAATATGTGATTAAATATATAGGGTGTCCCAAAAAAGTGTATGCATACTTTGACAGCTGATAGTTCAATTTTGAAAATGAAATGTATGTTAATAAACACTGCCTTAATAGTTATTCAAAGTGTGTGTATACATTTTTTGGGACTTCCTGTGTAAACAGTCTATTTTAATTACACGATATGTTTTAGGAAGTAAACCCTAAATCATATCATTAGATCAGTAAGATTCCAGATATCTTTGTTTTTTATCTATTTACTAGAAGCCCGGTGCACGAAATTCATGCACGGCGGGGGGTTGTCCCTCAGCCCAGCCTGTACCCTCTCCAATCTGAGACTCCTGGAGGGATGTCCGACTGCCCTTTTAGGCCTGATCCTGGTGGGATCGGGCCTAAACGGGCAGTCGGACATCCCTCTCACAATCCAGGACTGCTGGCTCCCAACTGCTTGCCTGCCTGCCTTCCTGATTGCCCCTAACCACTTCTGCCTGCCAGCCTGATCACCCCCAAAATACTCCACTGGCAGCCTGGTTGATGCTTAACTGCTCCCCTGCCAGCCTGTTTGCCCCCAACTTCCCTCCTCTGCCAGCCTGGTCACCCCTAACTGCCCTCTCCTGCAGGGTTGATCACCTCCAACTGCCCTCCCTTGCAAGCCTGGTCCCTCTCAACTGCCCTCCCTTGCAGGCCGGGTGCCTCCCAACTGCCCTCTCCTGCTGGCCATCTTGTGGTGGCCATCTTGTGTCCACATGGGGGCAGGACCTTTGACCACATGGGGGCAGCTATATTGTGTGTTGCAGTGATGACCAATCTGTATATTACTCTTTTATTAGATAGGATAGAGGCCTGGTGCACGGGTAGGGGCCAGCTGGTTTGCCCTGAAGGGTGTCACAGATAAGGGTGGGGGTTCCCTTGGGGTGTGGGGCAGCCTGAGCAAGGGGCCTGTGGTGGTTTGCAGGCCAGCCACGCCCCCTGGCAACGCAAGCAGAGGCCCTGGTATCTGGAATTTATTTTCCTTCTACAATTGAAACTTTGTAGCCTGGAGCAGAGCCAAGCCTGGGGCTCAGGCAGCTATTTCTGTGGCAGTTAATTCATCTTCTACAATTGAAACTTTGCAGCCTTAAGCGGGTGATCCCGGCCAGGGTATGCGGAAAGCTTTGCTTCCCCTGTTGCCGCCGGCAACCCTGGCCTGCTCTCTCAAGCTCCATTCTGCCGCCATTTGTTTGAATTTGTTTACCTTCTATAATTGAAACTTTGTAGCTTGAGTGGAGGCTTAGGCCTGCAACGGCTATGGAAAGCTTGGCTTCCTCTGTTACCTGGGAAACCTTGCTCTCTGTGGCTGTAGCCATCTTGGATTGGGGTTAATTTGCATACTCGCCCTGATTGGCTGGTGGGCGTGACTTGGCTGGTGGGCGTGGCTTATGTAGCGGAGTGATGGTTAATTTGCATATTACCATTTTATTAGAGAGGATATCAGCTGTAACACCATTGGTATTTGTGTTTATTGGTTCAGAAAGAATAAAATTATACTTTCATATGACTGAGTGATTTATAAACCTTCCTGGAAGAGGAAGAAGCACTTGAAACGATTGTCTCAAGATTATAAATATTAGGTATATATTTTATATATGGGTGTATACAATATCACATATGAATTACATATCCTATATAATAAAAGGGCAATATGCAAATTGACCGAACGGCAGAACAACTTGTTGCTATAACGCACACTGATCACCAGGGGGCAGCTCCTGCATTGAGCATCTGCCCCCTGGTGGTCAGTGTGCTCCGACAGGGGGAGTGCCGCTCAGCCAAAAGCCGGACTGACAGATGGAAAGTGCAGCAGTGGTGGCAGGAGACTCTCCCGCCTCTGCAGCAGGGCTAAGGATGTCCAACTGATGGCTTAGGCCTGCTCCCCATGGGCTCCCGGACTGCGAGAGGGCACAGGCCAGACTGAGGGACCCCTCCCCCCGAGTACACGAATTTCGTGCACTGGGCCTCTAGTTGTAAATAAAATACTATATGTACACATACCATTTATACAATGTACAGATTATATTTGAATTATATATTACAAATAAATATTTTCCCTTAAATATTACATATTAAATCATTGATATGCTATTGTACAGTTTAAGCTAAATTTTCGCAATTTTAGGGCCTTCTCATTTTTACTCAGAAAATTTCACCTTTGCTTCAGTAATTGCTTAATGAATCTGAAACTTTGAGTTAGATGAGGAATCTTAGGTAGTGTGAATATGATGGTTCTTAATTTGCATTTCCCTACCAGGAATTCTAAGATAACAAAGAAATTCTTCAGTAATCCTATTTCCGTGGAATTCTCTAGGTCCTCAGTGAGGTCACCGTATCCTCTATGGCTCCGAAGTTTGTCTGCCTTCTTGAGTCATCTTCCCTTTTAAGTCTCTCGTCATGGAAGCTTAGCTATTCTTTCTCTGATTTTTAAAATCCTTTTTAAATTAGGCAGCCACATTTCTATTGAGGTAGAATCTGTATACAGAACATCAAATAAGTCAGAAGTGTATACCTTGATATGTTTTCAAAGAATGAAGACTCCTGTGTAATCACCATCTCTCTATATAAAGAGCCAGGGTCCATAACGTCCCAAACGACTGAAGGCTCAACTGAATACTGGAAGTCAGTCCTGCAGTCAGTGCTGTGCTGGGTCGCCATGGCTTCGAGAGGTCTGGAGAGAAAATCAGAGTCTGATCACAGCCCCTATGGCAGTCAGTGCTGGGTCGGCATGGCGGAAGTCAGTCCTGCAGTCAGTGAGCATAGGGTTAATTAACATTAAGTGAACATAGGGTCAATTAACACCTCTTTGAGAGGAGTTGAGAATATAAAGTACAGTGTAGAGCAATTATATTATTTCACATAAAACTCTTTTCAACTAAGATGTTTTCCTTTATTTAAAATGTATCTTTATTGTTGAAGGTATTACAGATGTCCCTTTGTTTTAGTTTTTCCCCCCCCCATTGATCTCCTCTACCCTGCACCCGCCCCTTCCAGACCTTCGCCAGACTATTGTCTGTGTCCATGGGCTATTCCTATCTAATACATAAAAATCTAGAAAGATCTAGAGAAAATAAAAGATATGCCAGATAAATATTGAACAGAAGAGCTGAAGTTGCTGCATGAATACTGGATACAGGCTTGAAGCCAAAACACAACTCATGAGGTAAAGTTAGTCATTGTAATATAACAAAATGTTCTTTTACTAAAGAGATAAGATGGTTCCCAATACTTATACTCATAATAGAACAGTGTGGGGGTTCAGAATGAGCCTCACCAAGATGTGTCTCAGTGGTATGCAGATTTTTGGGCTAAGGGCAATTTTAGCTTCAGGCTTAAGTAAAAATTCTGCCCCTCCTTTTAACTACCTAAAAAAAAAATTGAATTAGAGGCCTTGCCCATAATAAGACATTATCCTATATAATCCTATATAATAAAAGGCTAATATGCAAATAGCCCGAACAGCAGAACGACCAGTTGCTATGACACTCATTGACCACCAGGGGGAAGATACTCAATGCAGGAGCTGCCCCCTGGTGGTCAGTGTGCTCCCACAGGGGGAGCGCCGCTCAGCCAGAAGCCGGGCTCATGGCTGGCTAGCGCAGCAGTGGTGGTGGGAGCCTCTTCCGCTTCCACGGCAGCACTAAGGATGTCCGACTAATGGCTTAGGCCTGCTTCCCACAGGGAGTGGGCGTAAGCCATCAGTCGGACATCCCCTGAGGGCTCCTGGACTGCAAGAGGGTGCAGTCCTGGCTGAGGGACCCCCGCCTTTGAGTGCATGAATTTCGTGCACTGGGCCTCTAGTTTTATATATTTATAGAAAGAAACAAGAAACCACAGAAGGACCACTCAGCCCCCTCCCAGTCCCAGTCCTCTCCAAAATAATGAATATTATGACATTTTAATTAAAATTATCTATGCTTATTCTGGGTGTTTGAAAATATTTTTCTCTTCCTCTCTCTCCCCCCCCCCCCCCCCCGCCGCTTTTCTATTTTTTATCTTTAAAAGGGGTCAAATATGAGACACTGATATAATCTGTATCATCCATTTCCAAATGGAAAATACGAGTATAAAGGAAATGTGTTTCTACTTGGTCTGAGTATAGACCTCCATGAGATTTGTAATATTACATTTTATCTATTAAAAGTTGCCGTAGTGCCTTTCATGTAGTACTTTATTCATTTTTAGATTTATGTTATTATTGGTTAATATGTTAAGAAAATTATTAAGGAAGTAGTTAAGAGCTCAGTTTTTATACAAAAAAAAATAGGGGTTTTCTTCATTTCCTTGAGCACTTATGTATTACTTTACCACTCATTTTATTGAGTAGGAAAAGTATTTGTGTGTTTTTTTCCCCTTAAGATTTAGCTGTCACAATAACATTTGATTCATTTTAAACATGAAAATGTCAATGTGACCGTTCAGGTTTTTATACTTACAACTCAGCATTTTATGAATTGATTGATTCCTCACTGGAAGTGTTACAATTTGCTCTCAATTTGAAAGGTTAGAATTAATTATAGTGAAGCACTAAGGATTGATAATTAGAATTTGAAATCAAAATGTCAGTATGTTTATTGTGAAGCTACATGAATGGGCTAAAAATTTCATTAATATATCAGTCACCGATCTTAAATACCACAACACAATTCTAAGGATAAATAACACTGTCTTTTAGTTATGCATTATTTTTTTTGTAATCTTCTAACTGTAAAACAGATCTGAATTATAATAAGTGCTATTAGTAACTGATAATAAGTGCTATTAGTAACACTGACAAATAATGTGCTAGGTCTTGGTGATGGATTAGGTTTACCTCTTGAGGAATGTACACATGTAACTACTAATAATTGATTGCCCTGTAGTGTCATTAAGGTGGGGAATGTCCCTCCTGCGGTCTATATATAAGGCCCATGAAGTCATTTGGTCTGGCCCTTGAAGGCATTAGGGGTGGGTTAATTAAATGTTTGACCAAATATAGCAGGCTAATTATTAAGCCGATAATGTTGTATGGCCCATGAATGATGTCAAAAATATCCAAATGACCCCTGGCAGAAAAAGGTTCCCCACCCCTGAATATATGTGAGAATGAGAAAGAGAATATTTTAATGGTACACCTTTACATAGACTAAATACAGTAATTCTCATCTTTGTATTTCAAGCATCTTTTATGTTAGAGCAGTGAATAATTAAATAGTCACGTCTTGCCTGGCCAGCATGGCTCAGTGGTTGGGTGTAGACCTATGAACCAGGAGGTCCCGGTTTGATTCCCAGTCAGGGCTCTATCCCCGGTGTGGGATGTGCAGGAGGCAGCCAACCAATGATTCTGTCTCATCATTGATGTTTTTATCTTTCTCTCTCCCTTACTCTCTGAAATCAATAAAAATATGTTTTAAAAAAATAGTCATGTCTTTCAATATGCATATACAGAAATCCACAGGCAAAATATCAATGGCTCAAATTGATATTCTTTTATACTATGCTATTTCTAAATTATTTTTATCTTAATTTCTACAGAATGAGTTGCTATATAATGTAATTTTTCCAAATAAAAATGTGAGTGTCATGTTTTTACTATGTTCGCAAGCAATATATAGACATAATGACTTGAACAAAAAGGGAGGGAGAAAAAGAAGAACAATGAGGATATTTTATCTGAGTTGATCATATTATACCCATGTGTTAAAGTCCAAGATCTATTTCCTGACATGCCTGCTCTGAGAGAAATTGAAATGGATTAGTGGTGGCTTGGATTGTCATTCTGTAAATGTATGATGCTGTGGTTTTTCAGAAATATTTTTCACACAGACCCTTTAATTGAGAGGCAAAAGTTCAGAGAGCAGTTATGCAGATTTGGCTTTGCATATTTGATTCGAGGAATGTACATTTTCAGCATGGTACTCATAGAATTAAACGCACAGCTGCCAAAACTGTTAATGAGAACTGCAGGCTTAATTCAGCGCTCCCCTGGAAATATGTCCTTTCCTCCTCCATATAGTCAATCAAAAAATTCATTAAGAAATGCTCCTACTTGCTTTTTATTTTCAAGGTACAACAAGAGGATATTTTAGCCCAATGAAAATGAATGTTTAAGTAACACATTTCAGGAATAAATACTGACTTTTGAAGTTCATTTTGGGAAAATTTAATTTATGAAACATAAAACTCTTTGAATGTGGCTGTAGCATTTCAAGCATTTTCGTTTCTGTGCTTGCAATTATTATGCAAATATTATTGCTATTGCAAAAGACCCTTGTCATGAATTTCTTTGTAATGGAGCAAGGTTATTGAGCACTATTTTTAAAATAGATGTCTCTACCCAGCCCTGCCCTCCCCCCCTTCCCTCTGGCCATCACCACACTGTTGTCTGTGTCTATGTGTTATGCATATATGTTCTTTGACTAATCCCTTCACTTTCTTTCATCCAGTCTCCCTTACCTCTTTCCCTCTGACCTCTGTCAGTTTGTTCCAAGGGGGACCAAAATGGGGATACCTGAACAGTGTCCAAAATAAAAATAAAAATAAAGATAAAAATTTTTTGAAATGGAAGATAACATTTTCTATGACAATATTTAAAATGTGTCTATGGCAGTATTATACATAAGACCTGAAGATAAATTGCTGGTGGTCAAAGATTAAACAAATGCACCCACCTTTTTGTTCTCCCTAAAGTGCCAGAATTAAAGATGTTTACCCAAGTGCTTTAAATCAATTTACTTGATATTTTCAGGCCATGCATGTGGTAGTAAATGAAACAGGGCTTGTACTCGGCTTTCTTCTGTAGCTGTCACTGTGATGGTGTCATAATGTTTGGAGATGTGCTCTCTAACTGTCAGCATTTATTACAGCTCAGTGATGCGTGAGAAAGGCTGAGGGACGTTGTCTTCTTGCTCTGCTAAATGTACTAATGTGGTGATGATATTTCCAATGACTTTTTACTCAAGGTCAAAATAAGGAGCTTCACCTGTATTTTTCAACAATTTGTTTATTAATCAGTATTTTCCATCTTAGTCTATTAAGTTTATTAGGCACTTTGTAAATTTTGAGGCAAATAATGAATTCCTCAAGTAGTTTAACATTTAAGTAGATAACCTTGAAAAAAACTACTTCTAGCTTTTGTGTGGTTTACTTTACCAGGGATTATTTTTAAATTTAATTGGTTGGGTGATGTGAGTTTACTGATATGTGGGCACTCCTGCTGAGGATTTAAGTTATTTAATTAGCAATTAGTGCTAAACAGAAATGCATGTCAAAATTATAGAATCCAAGGTTAGTTCTATTTTTTGGAAAGTATCAATTTTGATTATATACTTAAGCAGCATTCACAGAATGAAGACTATTTTCATTGTAATATTTTGAATTAATGAAGAAGATTACCATGAAGAGAAAATAAATATACTCATTTAAATTTGTTTTAAAATATAGATGTAGAGATGATATAGTTCATAAATGTAGAGTTTTAAAACATAAATTCTCTACAAATAGCACAGTATATTTTCAAAGGACTATTTTACTATGTACATCCTGATAAAATGAAAAAGTGAAAGAATAGCTTAATAAGGTGGAACTGATTAGATTGGACATTTGTATTCCTCTGTGGGTGTTGTTTAATTGTCCATGAGATTGAGTTGTTAAGAAAGCAGATTAATATAAGTAACATAAAGAAGAAAAATAAGAACATTGGAAAAGTTTTACTTTGTACAATTCTTAATTATAGGTTGCATTTTTGGGCTTGTGAAATATGTGTACTTTGGAGAGGAATTTTAATTTTACTTGTATCAGGTTATGTTCTATTTCACAAATCATTTGTTGGATTTTATAAAAATAAAGCATTTAAAGAAAAACAGGAGGACATAATAGAAAGTACATATTGATAAAAGGGCTATGGAATAGTCTTTTAGGATTATATAATTCAATAAGTTTAGCTTATATCTTAATCAATTTAGGTATACTCATGAAGGATTTCAGGCTACTGTTTTTCAAGTATTTATATTCCAATACACATCTATATATATAAAAGGCTAAGTGTCTGTCCAACCGGTAGCTATGATGTGCAGTGACCACCAGGGGGCAGACATAGGAGCTGCCATGATGCGCACTGGCCATTTAAAAATAAACAGCACTATGGACCTGGCACCAACAAACCAACACTCAGCTTCCCTCAAGTGGGAAACAGGTCCAGCCACCACCCCAGAGCAACACCCCACCAAATCGCAGCCAACATTGCCAAGACCCCATGGCACAAAATGCAGCCCAGAGCCCAACCCAACCTGGAAATGGTCTCTGTGGGCGCCAGGTAATGACGTCACGGAGCAACATCCAGTTTTCTCTCCCTAGCGACTAGCCTCCTTAGAGTTTCTTTAGCCCAGGAATCCGACTTGCTTTATAGTCAGGTGCAAATATTTTACAGTTTAACAAATGTTTGTGAAGCGTTTTCCTGTGCCTCATCTCATTTGATCCTCACAGAAGTCCTGGAGTAGGTAGATAGGAGACTCAGTAGAATCCTATTTTCTTTTCATTAGCAAGATGCGAATAGCGATATTAAAATATTTCTTATAATTAATTTCCTTTCAATGTGCATGAAACAATGCACCAGGACACTAGTCCTATATAATAAAGAGGTGATATGTAAATTAACCCTCAAGCCCTAACAAGATGGCTGCCTATGACCAGGCTGGCAAGGGGGTTAGTGAGGGATGACCAAACGATTGAACAAGCAGGCTGAGTGGGGCGACCAGGCTGGCAGGGGGAGCCATGAGGGGCAACCAGGTCGGCAGAAGAGGGCAGTGAGGGAGGGGGCGCGACCAGGCTGGTAGGGGGGCAGTTAGGGGCGACCAGGCCAGTGGGGATGGTGCAGTTGGGGGTGACCAGGCCAGTGGGGATGGTGCAGTTGGGGGTGACCAGGCTGGCGGGGGGCAATTGGAGATGATTAGGCCAGCAGGGGAGGGTAGTAAGGGGTGACCAGGCTGGTGGGGGGGCAGTTGTGAGCAACCAGGCAGCAGGGAGGGGGCAGTTAGGGGCGACCAGGCCGGCAGGGGGGGCAGTTAGGGGCAACCAGGCTGGCAGGGGAGCAGTTGGGAGCGACCAGGCCGGCAGGGAGGGGGCAGTTTGGGGCAACCAGGTCAGCAGTGGGGGCAGTTAGGGGCGATCAGGCTGGCACGCAGAGGCAGTGAGGGGCTATCAGGCTGGCAGGGGGGGGGGCAGTTAGGAGCCACCAGGCAGGCAGGCAGGTGAGTGATTAGGAGCCAGCAGTCCAGGATTGTGAGAGGGATGTCCATGCCAGTGATATAGGGATTTCTATAGGATGTGTTAATGAGAGCAAACTTTCCTTAGGATTTTCAAGTACTAGGTAAAATTTTTGAAAATTTCTTAAAAGCATCAAGAAACTAAATTGACAGCTTTAGTTTTTGGAGACTTTCATGAGAGCTATATTTTCCAAACATATGGTTCCAAAACTTTTCTGCACCTGCATCCTTGCTGTCTCAGTTACTGTTCTACAGTTGCTCCTCGCCCCAAAGAAGTACCTAACAGTTTTATTTATTAAATAGCTTAAAAAGTATGAAGACACTCACCAATAGCTTAACAAGTATTTTTAACCTTATGACTTACTACCTGTTCAAAAAATACAAGAGAAAAGTATTTCATTCTTAACTAACCCCTATCACTTGGGATATATCTGTCTGCGGGACACTTCACAGCTTTTCATCCTTGGATTCAGATCATGCTATGCAGACTCCCTGTTCCATCTTGATTTCTGTGGTCTTGCCTTTATCAGAGCAACTGCTGAAAATTCAGCCTCACAAAAATGTGACAATATCAAAGGAATGCAGCACAATCTAATATTAAAGTTGGGATCTCCTTGAAACAATCACTTATGCAAAGTATCTAGAACTAATATCACCCTGTATACATGTATTATTTGATGACAGTTTTGCCTGTGGGGTTGATATTCTAACAATCATTATTTGCTCTACCATTTGTAGTATTTCCCACTTTGTGATAACAGAATTGGGGCTCAGAAGTTAGTTGCTATGTCCCTGACTTGCCAGAACTCCATTCCTGCTTCTGAGAGCAATTTAATCCAGAAGAATTGAGGCTGTGGATGCTGAGGGAGATGGAGATGACCCTGTATGCTTATATTTCCTACCTCAAAGAACAACCTCTTGCAAAAGAGACTTCAGTGTCCCTAGATCAAAGCCCCTCAAGCAGCCCCAACTTGCCTTATGGTCCTTATTTAACCGATCCCCACACCTTCCCTCTCACCTCCAGAATTTGTCCCAGCCTGTCTTGCTGAGCAAATATCTTATTCATTATTCCTACCACATGGTATTTCTCCATTCCAGTTGATACTAGTGATGGACCTGAAATAAGATACCGAACAGCATTGAACCCTTCTTAATTAGGTTGGATTTATATAATTCAATAGTTACAGACACACACACACACACACACACACACACACACACACTACACTACTTTTGTTAAGAACATATTGAGTATATTTAAGGAAAACTTAAACATGATGACTTATATAACCTATAAATTGTGGGTTGAATTTTTCCCAGTGTTTGTTGTTTCAGGGGGGAATAAAGAGGATTAGAAATATTATCCTTTATAAGTTTCTCAGTAGCCAAAGCAGCATAGGTTCATTTGAAACATCAGCTGTTCTGGTAATTATTGTACTTAGAGTTAACAGTAATTTAACTCAAATAATTTATTTTTGGTCTCTATACTGCTTAAGCATCTGTCTGTGAATTAGGTTTTATAATGTTTCAGTATGTTCTTGTTTGTGTTTGGCATATTTGGTTCTGTTACAATAATGAGATAAGGCCATAGATTTTCTAAGCAGTCCTCTGACAATATTCAATACACTTATTCCCTTAGGCAGCAAATTATTTTAAGTTGTTCTCAAATTTCTTTAAGTTATTCATATTTGATACTAGCAGTGAACTTACAAATCAATTTCTAAGAGTGGACAAAATAAATTAAGTCCAAATTGAAACAAAAATAAGTGAATTGTCACAGAGGAAAATATTTTGTTACTGATTCATAGCTATAAAAACATTTCCCTAGCGTAATTTATGACATTATTTTGGGCTTACATATATGAATAAGAGGGAATATATCATCTAGCACCTATATAAGAGTCATTTCCTCATATAGAAATCATCAACAAATATGGTATAGAATTCTCACGATTAGCCATTCTTGAAAATCCTTGGCACATATATGTTTCATATCCTGATGTTTAACATGTCTTTTACCTTCATATAACTTCCATATTTTATGCTTTGCTGATTAGGCAGATAAATTAGGTGATTAAAATTTTTAATAAAGTGAAATTCATTATAATTAACAATTTTTAAGTAAACAGTTCAGTATCTTTTAGAGCTTTCTCCAGGATTTGTATCCACCGCCTCTAGCTAGCTACAAAACTTTTTCATCACCAAAAAAATAAAACTGTGCACCAATTAAGTAATTGCTCCCCATTGGCCCCTCCCCAACCACCAGATTCCTGGCAGCTACCCACTTAAGTTGTCTCTGTGGATTTACCTATTATGAATATTTTATATAAATGTAACTACAACTTTTGTGTCTGGCTTCTTTCACTTAGCACAATGTTTTCAAGATTCATTCCAGCTATATCCCGTGTCAGTACTTCATTGAATGTGCATACCACAGTTTGTTTATCCATTGATGGACATTTGGACTGCTTAATTCCTCCAATAATAAACATGTTTGTCAGGATGGTTGAGTGGTCTCAAATTCATTTTTAAAGAATAGGTATCAGAAGTTTCAGTGATCACTCTGTTCATATTCCCCTGTTCAGAATTTAAATACTAGTTGCATAGGATTCTGAGAAATATGTGCCTTAATTATGCAATCTAGTATTTGTCTAAAATCCAGGGAAAGTACCACCATATTTTTATGAATGGGATAAAGAAAGCAAAGAAGATTAATGCCTGATGATTTTTCTATGATCTTCAGTGAGTAAGCAAGTTGCCTTTATATATGAACTTCTTACCTGTTATACTAAAAATAAAAATAGAGATCAGAAAGCATTTGAGAGCTTTTAAAGAATCTTTTTGGCATAGGAGAGCAACTCTTTCTCATTCACTTAAATATGTTTCTGATTTTATTTATCTTATCAAGCTGTCTACTTTTACATGTGATAATTTTGGTATACCTTGAGAATGATAAAAAAACCAATAATATGAAGGGAATATTTATCTGGTGATGGAATAAGCTCCATTATTTATTTGTTATTTATTATACTAGAAAACCCTAATAGGTAGAGAATATTGAGACTATATAAACATAATTTTTTGATAAGGCACAGTATATAAATAATGTAAAACCAAGTTTTAAAACACCAAGTTAATATTATAAATATAAATCCTAGGCCGTAAAGCTAACATTTCAAGAGAAAGTCTTCTTGTCCATTACTCATTGCAAAAATGCACATATCTTTAATGGGAAACCACTTTTATCATGAAAAACAGAAGATGTGTGAGTGCTAGTTTTACCTATGCAAATGACTATTATTACCACTAAATAAGCTTGTAGATTTGGTTGTTTTGGGATTCATCTGGGACATTGTTTTCTCTATTTGTATGATTTTGGTCTATAGATTTACATTGTTAGGAAGCAAGCTTAATTCTCTTCTTCTATAGGACTTTAGAGTCATTTCAAAGGCATGAGTTGAAATGGTTTGGTAGCAGAGAATATAGCCATGGGTTCTGATTAGTATTACTAATAAACGATTACTTGCACTTGTTTCTAATTGTTTCTAAGGTAAATAGAAGGAATAATAGTATATTAGTGTTGACCCCCAAGCCATCCTATTTAGGTGTGTGACATACGCATTTTCAAGTTGTAGATATTGCAAATAGGAGCGATTATGTTTTCTTCTTATTAACACTTTGGCAACAAGTCCTTTATATTCTAGAAATAATCAAACATAGAGATCCTGTAGTACTTTGACACTACTGATGCCTTAGGACATGAGTAATGAGAGAAGATCTATATTTGATATTAGCTGTGGGTAACATAAAAAATTTTACCTTTATTGTCTTTTTTTAAATAAATCTATCCTCAAATCCTCGAATCTGTAATCATTACCATAATACTGAAAAAGAGGGTGGGGTTAGAATGATATGTAATATCTTGATAACGAAATATTAATGATATTAAGATCTGAAAATTAAAATTGCTATCTATGAGAAAATCAGCCAAACTAAATTTATCCCATAAAACACATTAAATATATTCAACATTTGATATACACATATAACCAGGTTATTATGCACTTTTATTTTCTTTGCCAAATTATCTTTACCATTTCTAAGTCACTACAGTGAAACAGATTTTCCATTTTATGCTACACAGTAGCAATTTATTAGTGTCCATAATGGGACTTGAATTCAATCAACCATATTAAACACTGACCTATTTCCAGGATTTTTCAAAGAATAGTGATGCATATATTTGGATTTTGATAGTCTCAGAATCTGGAAAAAATATTTTATGGATGATAAAATTCATACTGGAACAATGAGTTTAATTGACCACCAGACAGTAAGCAAATAAGATGTCAAAAATCTGTATAATTTAGTAGTCCATTAAGCCTAATGTAGTTATAGCCCACATAAACCAAAGGATTTGAACAGAATTGTATTATAGATAATCATCATCAATTTTTACTCTCTAATAAAATTTAGAAAAGTGCTTGATCTAAAAGATTATAAAACTACTTGATTATTTTACTGTATACAAGAAATCGTTATGCTCACAGGTTTAAAATGTAGATGCAATTGATCAATTCTAGAGAGATTATACATCCAAACTTGAAAAATATAATTATTATTTATTAAAACATCTTTTCATGATGTTTTACACAACTATGTCTTACGTGGGACATAAATATCATCTATAATAATAAAAGTGTAATATGCTAATTAGACCGGATGTCCTTCTGTACGACCTTCCGGACGAAGCTGGGGCTGTGAGGGCTGAAGCATCAGGCCTCTAGTTAACTTTATAAAAAGAAAGTAATGGATTGGACTGTATTAAAATTATTAAGATCAATAACCTTTCTTCATCAAAATACCTGATTAAGATAGTAAAAAAAAATAAGGTACAGAATGAGACTATATATTTTCAATGCATAAATCTGGCAAATGACTCATATTCAGAATATGTAAACAACCTTTTAAAAATCTATAAAATAAGATAGTTTGCCCAGTAGAAAATGGGTTAAAAAAGAAAAATTTGAATAAATACTTAACAAAAGAGGATATCCAAATACCCATAAGCATATGTAAAATTTTTCAGTTTCATTAGTCATTAGGGAATGCAAAATAAAACCATGAGATGACACTGCACATTAACCAAATGGCTGAAATGAAAAAGGTAGACAGTACCAATTGTGAAGGAAGTGTAACTACTGAAACCCTTATTCAGTGCTACAAGAGTGTATATTGCTATAACTCCTTTGGATAACTGTCTGGCAGTATCTATTAAAGCTGAGCATATGCATACCTTATGACTGATAAATTCCACTCTGAGATATATATCCAGTATATCAGTTGGCAAACATCAGTTTGGTGAAAATGCATGAAAGAATGCTCATAACAGTTAGTAAAACCTGGTACTCAGGTCATCAGGTACCCATCAATAGTTAGAATTTTTTAAGTTGGTAATGGTTTATTCCAACAGTGGCGCACACAGGAAGGAAAATGAGTGATCCGCTACAATTCCATATAACAATATATGTGAATTTTAGAAGTGTAATGACCACTCAGGGGGAAACAAACCTAGAAACATAAATATTCTATGATTCAGTTTATTTAAACTTAGAGAAGACAAAACTAATTCATATGTTATGTCAGGTTAGTGGTGTCTGTTTAAGGGGCCGTTTTTCCTGGAAGAGGAATAAAGGGGCTTCTAGGTTGCTGCCACTATAGGGTTTCTTATTCTGGATCCTGGTTACCCAGGTATGTTCAGACTTGGTTTGGAAAATCACTTGAGTGGCGTACTTATGATTTATGGGCATTTCTATACTTTCTGCTTTAATAAATAATTTTATAAAGTATTTGGTATGGACAGGTGATCAGCAAAAAGGATCCAGTCACAACAGGGAGACCATTCTAGAAGCTTCTTTGTCCTCTGGGGTCTAAGACTCTCCTCCTCACACAGAGACCTGGAGGCAGCCTGGAGACACCACTAGTGAGATAGCCCCATGTCCTTGTCCCGCAGAGAGGGGTGGCCCAGGGGTGGGGGACCCCTTCCATCCTCGGCTCTGCTCGCTGGGACCAGTGGCAGCCCCAGAAGCACCACGTACGCCACACAGACCAAAACTGTACGTGGGTATTTTTTAAATAATGGCTGCTGTAGCATGAACATTTGTGTCTATCAGGCCTGTTTGGGAACCTTTATTAGTTAAATAATGTGGTAATGTGCCCAGATGGCATGGCTCAGTGGTTGAGCATCAACGTATGAACCAGGAGGTCACCGTTCGATTCCCAGTCAGGATCCATACTCGGGTTACCGGCTGGATCCCCAGCGTGGGGTGTGCAGGAGGCAGCCGATTGATGATTCTGTCTCATCATTGATGTTTCTGTCTCTCTCTTCATCTTCCTTCCTCTCTGAAATCAATAAAAATATATTTTAAAAAATAATGTAGTAATGCAAATTTTAGTACCAAAGGAATTTGTATCTCTCTCATGGACCAGTTTCATGTAGACACTCCTGCCAGTAAAGTATTTCTCTCCATCTAGTGAGTCCAGGCCCCTTTTCCTTCCATCTGTGGCTTCCTATTCCCTGATCTGCAGAGCAGAATGGTGAATATATGATGGAGAAGGCACACCTGCTTCTTTAAAACATTGGCCTTGAATTGATACACAGCCTCATCTGCTGCATTAGCATGAAATAGTAATAAACTGCCCTACAAGAGTAGCTTCATCCATTAGTGATAGCCGGTCATCTCTGGCATAGACTCTTCTAAGGTAGTTTATCACTCTAGGTCTTTTCTCATTATGTGGCCTTGCAATTTGGTACATTAGCAAGTTTGGTGAAATTTTGTTTTAATTTAGTGAAGCCGCAAAACAGCAACCAACACACTTTGTATAGGACATTTATTTTGTGTAAGTTCTCATAGTGCAAAGAGTCTTTCTAGCATGTGAACCAGGGCTGTGTTTGCCTCTAGCATCTACCACTCTCTCCTCGTGTGACCTTGGGAAATTATTTAACCTCTTCAAGCCTGTACCTCCTCATTTATAAATTGAGGGGGTGTTAGATCTGCAAAGGTCCTTTCAATGTTAAAATTCTTTGATATCTGAGTTATGCAAATTTTAAATGTGTATAGCGTTATTTTTGTTTCACTTATTTGTGGCCTTCATTTAAATGAAATATAATGTCATTATCATTTCAAGTCCATTGTCCTCGCCAAAAGAGCAAAGATTTTGTATTTGTATTTATTCATGCCTAGTTAAATTTAACCGCAACATGAAATAAATGATTACCTGCTTGGATATAATTTTATAATAAGGCCTCTGAAGGTCGTTTGAAATACTGTGCTAATTAATGTTTTATTTCCAGCCTTCCTTAATTATTCCAGCCAGATGGTCCTTTATTTATGTTATTGCTAGAGGTTTCCAGCTGAGGTTGTTTGATTGTTGAAGAAAAATATGTGATGGCACCATAAGATAACTGTAATTGAATTGTTAGGTATGTTAGAGCATTGGAGCCTTCTGTCCCAGTTCCATCCGCATCTGGGAAATAAGTTTGTTAACAAAGCTCTTTGACACCTCCTCTGACACCCGAGTGCCGTTCTGAATGTGGAGCAGAATTCAAATGGGAAAATGACTCTGCATTTTATTGTAAAAGGAGGCACTTTGCAACTATCTGTCTGTGCAAAATTCATTTTGTGAATGATAAAAAATAAACTTTGCAATAAGTATACTTTTAAGGACATGATCTGTTTTCCAATATCCTAATAACTTCAGGAATAAGCTGTTCCATTAAGGTCAGATTTAAAATTTGTGCAGATTAACCACCATTTAGGAAGCATTTAAATGGAATTTTTATGGCACAGAACTTCAAAAGCCTAAATGAATTATCAGCTGAATAGATAGTCCAATAAAAGAAACAGACTTGAAGTGGAAGATAAAAGTGATAAAGTGACAGTAAATTAGAGAATAGAACTTAAAGCTCCATTGTTATGAAGAACAACAATAGACCTCCTGAATTATCTATGTTTCTTTAGAAAGTATCTCTTCTCCTTCCTTCACTGTGAGTTTTAGAATTACTAAATAAATTAATAGCATTTGAGCTGGAAGCTTCTATCAGCCAAATTACATAGGGATCCTTATTAACATGGCCATTGGCAACTTAACACTGGACCATTTTCTTCCAAGTGAACGTGATTTCATTATTGTAGTACTTAAGCTGTGCACATGCAGAATAAATCAGTTCAATGACCTTCTTCCCAACATGTTCAAAGACTTTAAAACCTTAGAGTATGCAGAGCAGATGCAATTGGCCATTATTGTCCGAACGTCTTGGTAGTTCAGTCTATATGCTATTTGTTCATGTCATAGAGGCTGTGTTTTCTTGTCTTTGCTTCTCATGATTTATATATAAATACACTTTTATTGTTGAGAAGACTGTTTTCTTTAAATCAAGGTACTGTTTGAATATAACATACTTAATATATATATATTATTAACGATTAAAGAGGTATCCAATCGGAGACATTATTTGATACTTAATGAAATGGTCAGAGCAAAACAATTAAGGAACTCCCAATAGAGTGTATATACATCACATGCACAGATATTTGCTTGAATAAAAACATGGACTATGGATTTAAAACGATTTTTTAAGAAACTAAAGAGGAAAGTAGACTATAAAGGAATTGGACTGTTGTGTCTTCTTTTTTATTTTTCTGTCATTTTTCTTTGTTTTGCCAATTAAAAGGAAGTGGCTTACTTAAGTCAGCCATTTTAAAAGCACCGAGTGCTGCTTCATAGACAACTGGAGTGATGTTTGGGTGTTTCCTTATTAACTTGTCCCCCTTTCTGCCTTTTGGTTGGTTGGTTATTCCCACCTGGATAGTTTCTCTCTGCAGTAAGCAGGCTTTTGGAACCAATCAGTGAAGCAAGTCTCCTGAGGTGTACCCCTGAGCCTTTTGAGTCTGACCTTGTGGAACACATGCTAAGAATCTCCACATGCACCTCAGTAACTGTACTTAGTTCAGGCTGAGGGAGGTCAGCTGGACTGTGGTCTTGGCTTGCCATGGAAAAACACTGAACCCGAGTCCTTACTTCAGCCATTGGCTACCACCTGGCTAAAAGGGGAAGACCAGTGTTCCCAAAGTCAGCATGAATGAAAAGAAAAAGTGTGTTTGGAAAGATGGCCAGCACATTCATGAAAGTCATAGATGATGAAAAATCAGATAGGGGGCCTTTACATAAGCATCTTGCTAGGAATTATTAAATGTGCTTCTGGTGGGGTTTATTGAGAGGATGAAATGGTACCTTTGGCCAATATGCTTTATTTTGAAGTTGACTTTTCTAGTTCTCTTGTCATTTACCAATGGTTGGTTAGTGCTGAATTTATCCCCCTTCTACATGGCAACAGTATATAAGTACTGCACATGGAAGTTATAATTGGCCAACCAAATGATACTAGCAGGAAATAGATGTTTAGTATGGACTCTTCAGTTATCAACTTTGTGATCATGAAGAAAACTACGGTTTTCTTGTTTAAAGGATTTATAAAATAATTTATAAGAATTTATTTTTTTCTAGACACACAGGGACCATCTTGTTAACAAATTTGTTGTAGATTTTAATAAATTTGTGCTACAAAGTAGAATCCTAATAATTGTTAGTAAATAATTTGCAGTTTTAGCCTTTTATATCATTTTGAATATTTTTATAGTTTTAAAGATAGCATTTCTCTATACAAACGAACCTGCCAGAAATCATTATTTGTTTAACATGTAACTGATATAGTCTAAGGACATTTAGAGCATTATATTTTGTATTTTTATTATGTTTGAGACGGTAAAATCGTTCATCATTCTCAATTGCTAGAAAAGATCACAGAATGTGATGTGAGCTAACAGGCAGATGCCTAGAGAAGTCCTGCACTGACCAGCAATAGGTCCTAATGCACATTTGTCTCTAATACATAAAACACGTACTTTCCCCATCAATTTGTGAAATACACATGGCCAGTGCCAGTGAACATGGACAGATGGCTTGCAGAATGGAAGAAATATTTAGGTGAACCAGAATAATGGAAACATGTATATAGCCACACCTGTTAATTGATAATAAAATATCACTGATTTTCTTAAAGGGTAAAACCTTAAAGAGGCAGTATACTCAGGATCTCATATATTCTAAAGGTTCAGAATGGAAGTATACTATCCTTTATACATTTTATTTTTAAGAGACTTACAGCACATATAGATTAAATATTTGTTTGTAATGTTGTATTATAACTGACAAAGACTAAACACCAATAGATTAGAAATATTTTCTATTTGTTTATCTAAATTTTATTTTGATAAAGATAGACTTTTTCTGAATTTATCTTATTTTCTAAATCATTGGTCACTTATTACGGATGAAGTATTTATTAGAAGATAAATGTCTTTATCCTTAGTACATGTAGAGTTGCCTTCAATTTAGCAAAATGGAAAGTCTTTGCCTACCACTTTAAATATTGTATTATATAGTTTCTAATTTAAAATTAGAGCAGAAGCTATTGTTTAGTCATATTTACATAACAGTTTATGCTCATCACTGTGTAAAATAATTATAACACTAAAACTGTAAACACTAAATCAATAGGTAATCTAATAAATGCAAGCAACTGAAAAACACATTTGGCTCATAAATAAAACGCTTCAGATTTATGACGCTAAATTGAAAAGCTTTCATGTGCTTTTATTTTTGAGCTCCGAAATATGCCTTTTCAAAAATGTTATACTGGCTGTTTACAAATACGCTTTTATATATGAGGTTATGCACGTGTAAGTATTCATCTGAAATGATTACATTCATTTATTTTGGCCATTTGTGTCTCCTTGTGGCATTCGGTATGAGATTCACACTTATTAGCATCAAATAAAAGGTACTAAGTGATGTGATCATAGGTACCTCCCCCAGACCTACTGCTCAATATGTTTTTCCTGCCCCAGATTCTCCCCACATTCTCCCAGAGTCATACTGGCTTTGTCCTGAACACACCAGGATTTCTTTTTTTCCAGATCTGTTTGCAGCTCTCTGTTTAAATGTTTACTAATCCCTCCAGCACTCCATTCTCTTAAAACAATAGCAACAGTTTCCTTATAATGCAGTGGTCGCCAACCTTTTGGACCTTGCGGACCACAGGTTGGCGACCGCTGTCTAATGGACCTTCAGCTGTGAGCTTGCATTGGCCGCTGGACGATCTTCGGGGCATGTCAACCCTCAGTCTGAGCTAAGGATTGTGTGTGCTGCTCCAGCATTCTGCACTTACCCCGTTATGTGACGTGTCACACCGTTACAGACTTGCCTGTCTACTCATCCCTCTCCTTAACTCTCTCAAGTCAGTGTTTGCAAAGATGATGTCTTTTTTAATCTTCCTGTCTCCAAAGTAATACAGCACAGTGCCCTGGTTCATAGCAAGCACTCAATAAATGTTTGTTTCATTAGTGTTTATCAAACAAAATCATGTATAAAGTCCACCTACAAATGCAATCTTAAATGTGCCTACGTTCACATCTTTTTATAAGCATCATTTCTGGGTTTAAATAATGTATCTTGAATACTAATGTTAAATATGAATATCTCTGGTATCTCTTGTGGGACAATGAAATAGCCCAGCGTATTGTTCCCTGAAAATGTCTTTATCCTCAGAACTAAATGCAATTTATAGTCTGAAACATTTTCTTCATTATCGACATTTTGTCAAAATAGTGAATATTTTTGTGATTTGCACATGGAAGAGATGGCATTGCTTTTGTAGGCAGAATAAAAATCTGTGGCTTCCTAATAAGTCTGCTTCTCACTCCTGTCATTCTCATTTTCTCCTTGGCTAGTTTAAAATATTACTTGGAAACTATTGTTTAAATATTTATAGTTGCACTTTTCATCTTTTAAGTGAAATTTTAATTTCTTGAAGTAAGAGACTGCGTTCTATGTAGCTCCTGGCATGGGGCCTTACATGTACTTGGTGTTCATGTTCGGCTGAGTATGAGAATTACTGACTGGAAACAGAATAATTTTTATTAATGCTTCAAACAAGATGAGATGAATTTAAGATGACCACAATTCTTTGGCATTACTCAACAAGAAAGGTGACATTATGTCCCCTCAACTCAGGGTGGGCTCTGTGATCATTTTTCTAAACCTACACTGTGGATGTGACACTGCGAAGTCCCAGGCCAGACCTTAAGATATTGGCAGCCCCCCCTTTTTGTCTCTTAGAATCCTTGCTCTTAGAATATTTGCTCAGGGTAAGCCAGCTACCATGTAGGAAAGTCTGTCTTCCCTTGAGATCATCAAGCTGTGAGGAGCTCAAGGCATGAGATAGAAAGAGGTGGTGGGGAGGGGAAGGGAGAGAGAGAAAGAGAGAGAGAGAGATGAAGGGAGAGAAAGAGCTACCAAGAAGCAAGATAGCAGATAATGTAACTGAAAGCCATCTTGGAAATGGAATGTCTAGTCCCAGTTCCCACAGGTGACAAGAGATGGGTCAGAGATGAACCACCTGTCCAGGTTGTTCCAAAATTTCCCAGTCACAAAATTGTGAACTAAGTGTTAGCTTGTTAAGCTACAGTGAATAACCAGAACAAAAGGTAATAGCTTTATTTTTTATTTTAAAAAATATATATTGATTTTTTACAGAGAGGAAGGGAGAGAGATAGAGAGTTAGAAACATCGATGAGAGAGAAACATCGATCAGCTGCCTCCTGCACACCTCCTACTGGGGATGTGCCCACAACCAAGGCACATGCCCTTGACCGGAATCGAACCTGGGACCTTTCAGTCCGCAGGCCGACGCTCTATCCACTGAGCCAAATGGGTTAGGGCAAAGGGTAATAGCTTTAGACAATACATGGAAATTTTAGCATAGTTTAGTCTCTACTTTATGAATAAAAAGTATAGAAATGTATTTTCAGGGCCATTATTTTATTTTATTGACAGCCACTCATGTTGTTGCAAGTGTCTTTACAGTTTGAAGAAGAATGGATCATGAATATACTTTTAACATTTTTTGGCGACCGTCATATGTTGCCAAAAGTTCCTTTTTATAGTTCTCAATAATTAATAAATTATTAAAATTATGTTTTGTTTCTTTAAATATTAGCATGAAAAGTATTTGAGGGGCTCTAAAGAATAAAATTTTAGGGGATAAAGTAGAATCCAAGATGACTATCTCATCTTTTACAAAATTTGTAAACACTTTCTTTCATTTGGTTCTTGTTCTGACTTAATCTTACACCTTTGGGCGAGCCTAAACCGTTTAGGTGGCAGCAACATAAGGGAGAGCAATTAAGGCAGCACCCAGCTGCAAACTGCCTGTAATCCACACCAAGGACTTCTTTCCACAAATTCATGTTTAAAATGAAAATGATGAGACAATATGAATCAACGAAAACTTCGTTTATTTACCCTGCCAGGGAGCAGGTCAATAGAGGAACAAGAACACTTTGAGCTGCTTGGCTTAATTAAACATTTTCTTTCATTTATAACTGAAGTCCTTCACCTTGTAATTTTATCCCTTTTCTACTGCAAAAATTCCTCCCCAAATTCCTCCCTAGCTCATCCACTAAGTGGGGAAATGAGCCTGACCATATGTACTGCTGCTGCTAAATATTCTCTATTTGCACATGGGTTTTCTCATTACGGTGTTATTAGCATAAGTCGGTCACATGACCACGAGAACTGGGAATAGCACCTCTACTGTTTGATATTAGCCAGACCGTCTGCTGTATTTGTTGATTTCCAACAGTGTTGGCTCATACCACCCTCGTTCTTCCAAGAATTTAAGCCAGTGATTCTCTACTCCATGCCATTATAACAAATACTTTATAGTGGCCCCTTTATTAGCATGAGATGAAACTTATTACCAATATAACTTACATGAATACATGATTGTAGAAAATGGTAAATGCCCTAATGTGAAAGAATCATAAGCCCAGCTGGTGTGGCTCAGCGGTTGAGCATCATCGTATGAACCAGGAGATCAAGGTTCAGTTCCCAGTCAGGGCACATGCCCGGGTTGTGGGCTAGATCCCCGGTGGGGACATGAAGGAGGCAGTTGATCAGTGATTCTCTCATCATTGATGTTTCTATCTCCCTCTCCCTCTCCCTTCCTCTCTGAAATCAATAAAAATATTTAAAAATAAAAAAATAAAATTGGGTTGTCTTATTTAAAAAAGAAAGAAACATGAAAGGGAAGTAATATATAAAAAATCACTATATATTTTTTTTTATAAATGATTGTATATGTCTATGCAATAAAACATAATGAAGTAGTCAGATACTTTCATCTATTCATAGAATTACCACAAATACGCAGCCACAGATGCTGACAAACAGAGGCTGTTGTATCTGTGACTCATCCATAAGAGCAGCATTTCAATATAGTGGTGTGATTTTCTGAATTGGTTTGTGACTCATGGTAAAGTTAGGATCCAAGCCAAGAACAGTCTTCTCCTAAAATACATGGTACTTGCATTCAGGAAATTTCATTGTTAATAACAACTGTCCAAAATGTGTACTTAGTGTTTATATAATAACGTAGTTAGGAGTTGGGCTTAGATAGTTATTATAAACGGATGCTTGGTAAGACATTGGGATGTCATGCAGGAATCAGGACAGTTGGTGGTGGGGAAATGTCTTGTGCATTGAAGGACCTTCAGAATCTCCAGCTTCTGCCCATTATATGCCAGCCCAGTCATATCTCCCATTCAATGTAACAGTTCTCACAATGGCACACACCCAGCACATTTCCATAAACACCTCTATGGGGTGGCACTTCTACCAATTAAGAACTTGTTTGCCAATGTTAGCTCCGATAAGGGTTTAATCTTCAGCATTTACAGGGAACTCATACAACTTAACAAAAGGAAGATAACCCAATCAAAAAATGGGCAACGGACCTAAATAGATATTTTTCAAAAGAGGACATAAGGAAAGCCAAGAGACATATGAAAACCTGCTCAAAGTCACTAATCATCTGAGAGATGCAACTCAAAACGACAATGCGGTACCATCACACACCTGTAGAATGGCTATCATCAACAAATCAACAAATGACAAGTGTTGGCGAGGATGCGGAGAAAAGAGAACCCTCGTGCACTGCTGGTGGGAATGCAGACTGGTGCAGCCACTGTGGAGAACAGTATGGAGTTCCATCAAAAAACTAAAAATGGCCCTGACTGGTTTGGCTCAGTGGATAGAGCGTCGGCCTGCTAACTGAAGGGTCCCAGGTTCGATTCCGGTCAAGGGCATGTACCCTGGTTGCGGGCACATCCCCAGTAGGGGTGTGCAGGAGGCAGCTGATGGATGTTTCTCTCTCATCAATGTTTCTAACTCTCTATCCCTCTCCCTTCCTCTCTGTAAAAATCAATAAAATATATTTTTAAAAAAACAAAACTAAAAATGGAATTCCCATTTGACTCAGTGATCCCTCTTCTGGGAATATATCCCAAGAAACTAGAAATACCAATAGAAAGGATATATGCACCCCTATGATCATAGCAGCAGAATTTACAATAGCTAAGATTTGGAAACAGCCTAAGTGCCCATCAGCAGATGAGTGGATTGAAAAACTGTGGTACATCTACACAATGCTGTAAAAAGGAAGAAACTCAATACCATTTGCAACAGCATGGATGGAGCTGGAGAGCATTATGCAAAGCAAAATAAGTCAGTCAGAGAAAGATAAATATCACATGATCTCACTCATTTGTGGATTATAATGAACAACATAAGCTGATGAACAAAAACAGATCCAGAGACAGAGAAGCATAGATCAGATGCTCAAACCTCAGAGGGAAGGTAGGGGAGGGTGGGGGTAAGGGGAAGAGATCAGCCAAAGGACTTGTATGCATGCATATAAGCCTAACCAATGGACACAGACACCAGGGGGATGAGGGCATGAACCGGGAGAGTAATGGGGGGGTAAGGACACATATGTAATACCTTAATAAAAAAAATAAACTAAAACTGTCAAAATAAAAATGAAATGCTGTTTTACCTAAAATTTCCTGTGTCAAATACTATGTATTCTTATAAAAGCCACAATAAAAATTGCACTACTAAAAAAAAAAACAAAAAAAAACTTCTGCTTTAAACACTTGCTTTTCTTTTTCATCTCTGTCTATGCCCCAGCATCTTGCTGACAATACATGCTTCCTGAATTCTCTGGGTTAACAACACATATAATTTCTTTTAACTAAAAAAAAGTTACCAAACTTATGTAATGACAGAATTATTTCCCTTTATGGCATCTCTTAGCAAATAAATACAAACAAATTTCATCCTTTTAATGCTATACCTTTAAGGTGATATTACTCATTTTATTCTAAATTTAGACTCAGTTTTCCCTTTTCCTCCTTCTTTCCTTCTCTCTCTTTCTTCCTCTCTCTCTCTCTCTCTCTCTCTCTCTCTCTCTCTCTCTCTCTCTCTCTCATTTATATTACAACCTTGTTATGGAAAGAGCACATTTTGTGGGAGAGATGAGGATCGGCAATATGTTTGTAGAAGTTCTCAACATAAGGTGATCATTGAAGTGAAGGAGAGGTTAAGATAGGGCAGCCAGGGAGGCAAATCAGAAGACTATCATTGTATCACATGCCAGGCAGAGGATAATTTAAGAATGCTTTTAGAAGACAAGGTACGGACCGAGAAGATCTCAGAGAAAGAAACAAATACAAGTTGACATCTGTAAAGATATATGTAGTATGTATGCATGTGTGTACGTTAATGGAGGTGTCTTGAAGTTTAAATGGTAATGAACACAGGAAATGATGCATTAAAGATTCAGGAAAAGGAGAATATAGATTTAGATTCATGAGAAGGTAGAAGAGGAGCAGCATCCTGATTATCACTTCATGTTGCTCGTCCTACCAGCCTGAGCCCTGAAGAGGCAGAAGCTGTACAGCTCTCCGTAACCTCAGCACATAAAACATTAGGTGGGCAATACCAGGGTCTTCTGTATTTTAGTTGGAGGGAAAAAAGGAACAAAAGAGTTCATTACCTCAGATCTTTTCCAAGATCCCTAGCCAATATTTCCATTCTATTCCACCCTCAAAAACTCAAACATATATACTATATTTTATCTATATAAAATGTATAAATTATCCATCTTGGACATAAAGTAACAGCTTTGAAAGTTTTGAATTAGCATTAAGTGTATAATTTTAGTGTTCTTCTCATATGCACTAAATGAAAAAAATGAGAAATGTGAGAAATGAGTTAAATCAATATGGTTAAGTTTAATAAAATACAAACTGAAGAACCTATATAGTTTCTACAGTGATATCAGTAAGATATGTGACAAAGATCTCCTCAATATATGTGTCCCAGCAGTAAAAGGAAAGTGGTTATGTGCAGATAGCTTCTGATTTCTTGGCCCTATAGCTCACCTGTTCTTTTTTATTGATTCCAACAGACTCAAGTCTGCTTACATTAGATTAGACTGTATACCAACCACACGGTTCTGTCATACCAAAATTTCAAACTTAATAAATGATCAGAAGTAACCTAGATTCTATAATAATAAATCATGATATAGTCCATGGAGCTTTGCTTTGATGACTCAAATAAAATAAAATTTCATCTCATCATTGGTCGTGGGACATTATTTTGGTGGAAGTATGATGTAAACTCTTTGATCATTCACATGCTGCGGGTATTGTCATCCTTTCTCTCTAAGGTGTATTGAATATCACATATTCTTAAAAGTACATTTTGAGGATTTTTGATAAAACACTTGAAATATTTTGAAATACCATCTGACTTATGAATGTTGATGCTGTCCCTCATAAGAGAGTTTTAAAACATCAAATGTACTTATTCTTTAAATGATAGGAGAAGATAAGTTTCAACTACCTGATCATTCCAAAGATAGGATTATCAACTTGAAGGTCAAATGATTTCTTTTCCTGTCGGCAGGCTTGTATTTGCTCCTTTGTCCCTAACACTAGCAAGCCAATCAATGTCTGCCAAATTTACCTGTCGAAAATCTACTCCCCTTGTTTGTCTTGTATATTCTCTGCCTTCTATGGATGATACTGGTGGGCCATTTCCATGATTATTATCAATAGTTTTCTTAGTCACCACTAGTCTAGCAAAATATCCATCATCAACTGGATTATCACAGTCCCCTGGGTCCTCCAGGTGTGCTTTTTTTTGCATTATATCTTCATCTATTCCTCATCTATTACTCTGTCAGCTGACTTATCTCTCAATAATTCTCCTGACCAAGTTTTTCCCTTTATGTCTATCTGCATCCACCTGTAATAGGGTTTTTTCCCTGTGTATTTGCCCTCCTCACCAGGGGTTCTACATTTCTAAGTATGGGGAAGTCTGTCTGTACATCATCACATTTATACCGGCAGTTTCTTATGAACTTGCACCTCCGTCTCAAACTAGAGGTCCCCTGCTGATAGATGATACAGTCTTGGTCCTTCTTTTCAAAGTGAACTTTCTTAGTTTATTTTCAAGCAATTTCGGTTGCAACCTTATATAAGCCTTTACCTATACCTAGTTCAAGTTCCCACCTTAAAGAGCAATACCATCGTCAGTCTTTTCTCCTTCATCTCTGCCAAATTATATATTTGTTTTGCCAGCCAATTGCTCATTAACTGACAGGCTCATTTTTGTTCCTTCATGTTAGGTTTTTAATTTTTTTTTAAATATTAGGTTAACTTGATTTTCTTTTTCTCTTGAAATTAGGCTAAAATTTTTACTTTTAACATTTAAATTTAGATTTCAGACCTGTCTTAAGCCAGTGATGACTACACCAACTGTCAGGCTTTTAAGTTCTTTTAAAAAAAATATTAGGTTAACTTGATTTAGAATTTAGAGTTTCAACTGCCAACTACACCAACTGTCACCAGCACTCTGGCCGTGAGTATAGTCTCCTGTAAGTCACTCGATGTCCTGATCCTCAGATAGTATCAGGGATGCCTGATTGAGGCCGGGACGCTAGGTGGTCACTGGGCCCTCTAGGTTCCTGACGCCAAGTAACAATAGTGAGCCAACAGAGGTGACTGTGCTGCTAACTTCGCTTTTCTTACTTGCAGGTTTAATCCAAATTACAAACACATCAGAACACACACACACAAGTATTGGGGGTTAACAAACCGAAAATCCAAGGTCTCACATGTCCTGCCCGGGCTGTTCACAGAGCAGTGGTTACTGGTCAGTCGGAGTCACAGAAACCTCGGTGTCCAGGGGCCCACGTCTTGCAGGGAAGACCAATGAACTAGCTCGAGCAGCAAAGCCCAGGAATAATCAACGGTCACCAAGCCAGACACACGAGCTGTGAGCACGGCTCATTCTCAGGAGTGCGAAGAGCAACTGTCCCTGTTCTTAGTTTCCCTTTTACCTTCTTGTGGAGGTGTCTCCCTTCATCCGCACTTGTTAGATGAGCTTGTGGTCTCTGAGATTAGCCCTCGAAGACCAAATCACAATATTGGGCAACATCCATGAAGATCTTGGTCATCGTTATCCGTTACTTACATATATATATGGATGGGTTGCCTCCCTTTTGCTGGCAGCCCAGGACTCGGCCGTTGGCCTAGACTTCTACGTGTTCAGATGATAAGTTGGAGTTAGTGATCCTAACTCTGCTCTCCACGAGTCCTCTCACCTCGCACATGCGTTTCTGGCATTGCTCTCATCGCAGCTGTTTGCGTCCAGCCTCTCGCTCGTCCGGCCTCCCTGGAAATCAGCATCTTCAAGTTCAGCTTTTAAAATTCAGGGAGTGCTGCTTGACCTTCCCAGCATCTCTGACTATGGCCCTGCGTTGACCGTCCACTATTTAAAAAATTATATTGGTTTCACTTTCGTCCTTTTGATACACTTCTTGTTCATGCATGACCTACAACATACGCATTTTAAGAAGAACCGGAAGACCCTCCTAACCACCCAGTGTTCATCCTCGCTTGCAGGCTGACGGGGGGAGGAGCACGCTTGACTGTGGCTAGAGGAAGAGTCTGAGGTCTCACCATAAGGCTGCCCAGCTTGGAGGCTCTTTCCAGGGGTGGATCCCTCTGGGGCTCCACCACTGCTGCTGGTGCTGCTGCTGCTGCGGGTCTTGTGGGAGCCCTGAGGGCGATGCTGGAGGGCTGGGCTGGGGATGGCAGTCCTTGACTCCAGGCTGGGTAGGGAAGTGGTGCTCCTTGAGTCTAGACGAGCTGGGGGAATGCTCATGCTCGCAGACTAGCAGGGGGAGTGGGCATGCTTGACTCTAGGCTGGCAGGGGGAGTGGGAATATTTGACTCCTTGCTTGTTGGGGGAGTGGCCATATTTGACTCCATGCTGAAGGGTTAGTGGGCATGCTTGACTATGGCTGGTTGGGGGAGTGGCTATGCTCGGGCTGTCTGGGGGAGTGAGCGTGCTCGACTCCATAATGGTTGGGGAGTGGGCTGGTTGGGGGAGTGGGCATCCCTGACTCCCGGGCTGGCAGGGTGGCTGGCAGGGTCTACGGAATTAGGCCATGATGGCAGAACTTCTTGGCTGGAGAAAGCACTGCAGTTGGTGTCAGAGGAGGGGCAGGGCCTTGCCCTGATGTGTGGCCCCTCTTCTTGGTTTTTGTGGTATCTAGCATTATGTACAGCCCCATGCCGTTTTGCCTTACCGATTGCTCAATCTCGTCCTGTTTGAAGCTAAGGTTCTTAATTACTTCTGTTACCTGGGAGTCCAAGTCACCCCAGGGCAGCTCACTGTGTGGCCTCAGTTCCTCCTCCTGGCTCATGTTGACCCATAGGTTTTTCCTATCTTCAGGCTTGGTCTTTGGCTGGGGTTGGCAGTCATTAGTTTTTTGTTGTGTGTGGGTGTGTTTTTTTAAAGTTGTTGGCATTCTAGAGACATAAAGGGTGGCACACTCAATATCTTTCTCTTCATTTGCCCAAATATCTTCCCCACAAATGGAAATTTCTTCATCACCATCTTGTAGAGAATTACCCGTAGGCTCCATATGTCAGTATTTGGGACGTAATAGAATCGGAGCTTCATGATCTCTGGGGCCATCATGGAAGGTGCTCAATTTCTGTACTGAGGCTAAGTTTGCTACTTTGATGGTCATGTCGCCGTCTAGCAGTATGTTCTCTGGCTTCAGGTCCCTATGTACGATGCTCCTCTGGTGACAATACTGTCCCACTGAGAGTACCAGGAGGAACCATGGCTCCGCTTCCTCCTCGGTCATGGGCTGTAAGAAGTCTAAATAAGTGTCCTCTACTTGCGTGTTCCATGAGCAAATACACTTTGTCCTCGGTGGTAATGGCCTCATATAGCTCTGTAATGTTTGGGCAACTTAAACACTTAACGCAATGAACTTGTTGAAAACCTTCAAAGGAACCCTGCAAATTCACAATTTTCACAGCCATGTCTGTGCTGGTCAGAGTGTGCCGGGCCAACGTTACTTCCGCAAAGGGGATCCATCATTGGTGGAGATGGCCATGTGTATGTCCTCTTTGGAGAAGTGTCTATTCACTTTGCATACTTTTTAATTGAATTGTTTGTCCTCCTCTTGTTGAGTTGTATGAGTTCTTCGTATATTTTGGAAATAACCCCTTATTAGATGTCTCATTGGCAAGTATGTTCTCCCATACTCAAGGGTTCCCTTTTGAGGATGGTTTCTTTTGCTGTACAGACGCTTTTTTAGTCTGATGCAGTCCCATTTGTTTATTTTTTGTTTGTTTGTTTCTCTGGCCATAGGAGATGTATTGGCAAAAATTCTACTATGTGAGATGTTGGTGATTTTACTGCCTGTTTTCTTCTAGAATTTATATGGTTTTGCAACTTACATTTAAGTCTTTTGTCCATTTTGAGTTTATTCTTGTGTCTGGTGTAAGTTGGTGGTCTGGTTTCATTTTTTTGCATGTATCTGTCCAATTTTCCCAGCACCATTTATTGAAGAGGCTGTCTGTACTCCTATGTAAGCTCTTGCCTCCTTTGTCCAATATTAATTGACCATAATGGTGTGGCTTGAGTTCTGGGGTCTCTGTTCTGTTCCATTGTTATCTGAGCAGCCTTGTAACCATTATTTTGAACTCTGATAATTGCTTGCTTCCATTTCATTTAGTTCTTTTTCTGGAGATTTTACTTTTATGTGGGGATTGTTCCTTTGTTTTCCCATTTTAGCTGTCTCTTTGTGTTTGTGTCTATGTGTTAGATGGACTGCTATGACTCCTTCCAGTCTTCGTGGGGTGGCCTTAAAGCCTCCGTCATCTCCTGAGATGGGTGCTCTAGGAATGTCCCTTCTGTGGGTTATGTGACCCTCCTGTTGTAATTGGGAACTGATGTTCGTTGTCCAGTTTGTGGGTGGGATTGACTTTCACCCCACAGAAATGAGCTTAGCAGGATGGAGCCAGTTGGAAATAGGAGTACAAACCCAATCCTGATTAGGGTGACACAGGCCCTCAGACCTTGAGAGGGGAGCTAGCTGCTCGCCTTCCACCTCATTGGTGCCCTGTCCGATGACCCAGTTCTGAGCTGTGCCCCTTCTGTCCCATGAGCCTGCACCAGCAGGGATGGAGTGCCTGTGGAGCTAGGTGAAGAGAGGAAGCCTGCCCCCTCCTCTTGGGGTGGTTCTTGCCCTTGGGAAGGGAGAGGGAGAGCTGCTCACCTCCTGGTTCTGCAGTGCACTGCCAGACGCCCCGATGGGGTGCTCCGAGTAAGTCGGGTTCACTGCTGCACCCCCTCCCCAGTGGATATGACATTCGCAGGGTGGGTCCAGCAGCATCTGGGAATGCAAATCCAATCTGCCCTTCGATTGGGATGGCATGGATCCTTAGCCCTCAAGAGGGGAGGTAGTTTCTCTTCTAGCTCCACACCTTCTTGGTCCCCTTCAGAGTTCTGTGTTGTGACCCCTTTACCCTGTGAGACTGTACCTGCAGGAAGGTGCCAGTGGGGTTTGGAGGAATAGATCAAGGCTGCGCTCTCCACTTAGGGTGTGCAGCTGTGGGAGGGAAGAGTTGTCTCCCCTTTCTACCTGTGCAGCTTGCTGGCAGAGGCCCCGATGGAGACCTCCAGAGGGTGCTCCAGATGTCCCAGTTCTGATGTGCAGTTCCTCCCCCTTAGGCTCTGTGCTTGGCTGGTGGTGCCAGCAGGTTTTGGGAATGCAAATCCAGGCCGACCTTTATTGGGGGGGGGGGGGGGTGCAGGTCCTCGGCCAGTTAGTTAGCTGCTCACATTCTAGCTTGGTGTCACCCCACCAGATATCCTGAAGGGAGGCTTACAAGGTTACGCCTCCCCTAGCCTGCTGCCTGATGCCCTGACCAGGGCACCTTCCATTGGGGATGGTGCCAGCCTAACCTGTGGGAGGGGAGGAGATTGTCTCTTGGTCCCAAGCCACTCAGTTCAGTGTTCATTATATTATCATATAACTAGAGGCCCAGTGCATGGATTTGTGCACTGGTGGGAGGCGTGGCCTGCGGGGATTGGCCTGCTATGGGAGTACACTGACCACCAGGGGGCAGCTCCTGCGTTGAGCGCCTGCCCCCTGGTGGTCAGTGTGCATCATAGCAGGTTGACCGGTCGTTCTGGTTGTGCCACCATTCGGTTGCTGGGCTTTTATATATATGCATGGTATGGTATAAAAAACTATGTTCATTAGCGATAGTAAATCCTATAGGAATTTTAAAAGAAGCGTTCAATGGCATATCATTAGGAAAGCGTTCAATGGCATATTATTAGGAGATGAAAACTAAGCATTAATGAATGTAAAATATTTGAATTGATTTGGATACACAAAATAGATTTGCTGAAATCCACCTCCTTCAGATTAAGATCCCTTCAAAACCGGATAGGACCATGCATTGTCTCACTCTGAAGGTACCTTTAGCACAGTAACCCATATATTATTCTCATGTAGTCAAGCCAGTTTATTTGGAATCCTTGCACCCACCTTGGCTAACTGGCAGATCTCTCCGTGTGGTTCATCCCATTTCCCCACAACTCCCACCGTACCTGAGTTTGATTCTGGAGTATCTGCTCCACTATACAATACTCCCATGTAAAGGCAGCCTTCTTACCATAGCATCCTTCCCTCCTTGGTTTCCATTCTCATTGAGCTTACCTTCCTGTACCTTTACCAATGCTCCCCCACCGAAGGGATACTTAAGTCCTTAACAGCTTCTGTGGGTAATTGCTATAGCACTGGCTGACTCCCTGAGCGAATCTGTAGTAAGCCTCACAGTCCGCACGGGCTGTGCTTCCCATGGCACAGACATCCTGAACTTGTGTTCTGGTGGCAGGAGCAGCTTCGCCATGGCAAGGCATGGCAACGTACGGCAGTGATCATCATGCTGTTTTAAATCCCACATGCCATTTTTCCTACTGAGCTATTAGATGTGAATGATTATAGTTTATGAGGATAATATATAGGTTTTTGATAATTTCTATTTCTAATTTACTATGAGTAATGCATCTATGCAAAAAATGTTTTTGTTCAAGATAGTGACTCATTATTTTGCTTATTAATTTTTATGTCCTGTCACTGCGTATAAATTAAGCATTCGGCTTTGAAACAATTTCATGTTTTGCAGTAAAAAAAAATCAGACATAAAATAGTTGTGCATTTTTCAGGTTAGTCTATTTTCATCTCCAAGGTTTATAATTACTTCTCAATATATGACAATTATCATACAAATAAATTGATGTAATATTTTGTTCTCTTCATGTTTTAAGGTTTATTTTTAGATGTAGAAAATAATCAGATTTTTTTCCCCTTCCACTAGAACCAGAATCCAAACGATGTGTAGGTATTTTCTTTTACTGTTTGACCCTCACTATAATTTTATCTATTGGTGAAGTCTGCAGGATCAAGGTCACCTTGCTCTATGTCAAACTACTGCACTTTTAAAAAGTGTTTCTGTATTTAAAAATATATGTTACAGGGCTTTAAATTCTGAGTTCTTGTTTATTTAATTTTAACACCATAGCTAAATTGCTTCAGCTTGGAAACATTATCCAAGCAATGTTATGTGTACTTGGTCATTTGGCTACTGAATCCAGAGACCAGATGGGAAAACATCTCCTGGTTTCTCATTAATCCAGAGAATGCAGCTTTAGAAGCAGTATGTTTGCTGTGGGGGCCAGCATTAAAATCAGAGTAATCAAGAAGCTAAAGACTGCTGATTGCGGTGGGGGCAGGGGTTTGGGAGAGGGATTGAGGCATTATTTCTATTAGAAATATATTACAGTCAGACGTTTTTAAAACTGTGAAAATACTTAAAGATCTCCTGGTAAAAAACTCATTTTCCTAGGGAAACTGAGGCACAAAGAAAACAAGTGACTTACCCAAGAGCAGCCAGCCAGTTAATAATTAACCAAGATTGAAACTCCATCTTATTACTCTCAGCCAGTATCCTTTGGGCCTTTAAGAATACACAGACACACCTTTGCATTCATATGCATCAATATTTGTGGAAGAAAGATACAAAACACTCTTAACGTTGTTACCTTTGAACTAAAAGATGAGTTCTTAATATAATTTTTAAAACTTTAAATGTATAAAATGTATGTATTCATAATTTTAAATGAATAAAAGAAATTTTAGTACATGTAACCAAGATTTCTAATTAAATATTTTCATTTTTCACTTTAAGTCTTTAATTGGGACTACTGAGTCAAATTCTATGGCACTGTTTGGCTAGTCTATATGGATGTTAGCTACATTTTGAGAAACGTATATAGCAGTAATTTTACCTCCAGGTACATTGCCAATGTGAAATCAGCAATATTTTTTAATGTATTTTTAAAATTTATTTCAGAGAGGAAAGGAGAGGGAGAGAGAGATAGAAACATCAATGATGAGAGAGAATCATTGATTGGCTGCCTCCTACATGCCCGCTGTCCCAGTGGGGATCAAGCCCACAACCAAGGCATGTGCCCTGACCAGGCATCAATATATTGGATGATATGATTAGTTAATAAAATTTGTTTATATTCAGTTCATTTTGTACCATACTTGACTAGTTTATTGTTGCTTTTTGTTTTTAGTGTGTATTGTATTATTCATTGCTTTCTTAATTCCCATTTATTGCGAGTTGGGTGGGTGTCTTCGGAAATCTATTTCTACAGTTCTACACGTCTATAATTCTGCAGTTAATATATAATAGAAACGTATTATTTGGAGCTACCTTCGAAGAGTCTTGGCAAAACACATAAGAAACCAGCCTCACTGCTCTATAGCCGTGCCCATGCCTTCCTCCTGAAGAGAAGAGTAGATTTGAGCCATCTAATACAGTAGCCTCTGGTCACATATGGCTATTTAATTTTTAATTAAATTAAATACAGTAAAAAATCCTGTTCCTTAATCATACTAGCTCATGTAAAGTGCTCAATAGCCACATGTTTTTAGTACCTATTGTGTTGAATAGCACAAATATAGACTGTTTCCTTCATCACAGAAAGTTCTAGTGGACAACCCTTATCTAGATTGGCCATCTACAGAAAAATAGTCTTTAGCAAACATAATTAAAATGAAACACTACTACAAGACTTAAGGAACATTTGTGCTAACTTATTTAAAAATATTTGTTATGTCATTGAAAGTCTGAATTTTAGTTTATTCTTATTGCTGGTAGAATATAATAACTGTCTATAGACTATATGATGTTTTTAAGTGGGGATGCAAACACTTCAATTGGAGTGTATTTAGGTTAGAAAATACTAGATTGCTTTTATTGAAGTCACACCAGTATCTTATTTTTTTACAGCTGTAAAAAAATTTACCTTATGACTTACCTTATGACTTATCATAAGGTAAATGCTTACTTTGCAACATGTATCACTTTTGTAACTGACATTCTGTGTTCAGGTTCACTGTGTGTCTGACATAGTCCCATCATTTTCTTTTCTTCTTTAAATACATTTTTATTGATTTCAGAGAGGAAGGGAGAGGGAGAGAGAGAGAGAAACATCAGTGATGAGACAGAATCTTTGACTGGTTGCCTCCTACATGCCCCCCACTAGGGATCAAGCCCTCAACCTGGGCATGTGCTCAGACCCAGAATGGAACCCTGACCTCCTGGTTTATAGGTCAAGGCTCAACCACTGAACATCTCTTCTTGGTGAACTACAGTGACTTTAATTGACATAATACAAGTGCAAAAGTTTTCTACCAAAGCAGTACTTCATAAAAATAGGCCAGAGACATTCTACCAGCAGTAAATCATCTACATATTCACTGGAGCACACAAATATTTTACACAGCATGTAAAATTGATATTCTAGTAGGATAGTTTTGATTAAATGCCCTTTCTTCTAAAGCTTTGGTAAATTTTTAGGTATTTAATTCCCATATATAATTATGTTCTGAACTTCATACATACATTGTTATGTTTTTCAACTGTATTCTCAGCTGACTTTAAAAACTGAGAACAGGAAGTGTTATTACTTGAGGTGTTTTTAACAGTTCTCAGATTTCATAACTTGTCATTTCCCTTTTTTTGATTTAGAGATGTGTTATACTCCTGAAAGTTTTCATGTGTGATTTATGGGGAAAAAAAAAGAATAATTTGAGAGGGATTGTACTAACATGGTTAAGAACTCAGACTCTTAAACCAGACAGTCTGGGTTCTTAATTTTAGCTCTGCCCCTTACCTGCTTTTAACTTGGTGCATGTTACTTACCCTCTCACCATCTCAGTTTCTTCATCTTTAAAAATGGGAATAATATCGATCTATGGAGAGTAAAGCCTCATAGGGTTGTTATGAAGATTAAGGCCTCATGTGTGTAAAGTGCTTAAAATTGTGAATATCATATAGTAAATTTGATGTGTCTGCTATCATTATTGCAATTGAAAGAAAATGAAAAGACATTCGCTCCAATCATGGAGCATAGTTCATTCTGATCATTGTTGTTATTTCAGTTTTTCTACAGTGAAAAAGAATGCAGTGGATTATTTAGCCATTATTTGATATTTTCAGTTGTATTTTTATGTTTTTATATGAAATTGTCCTGGAATACTTCACAATATATTAGGTATTGGAAATGTAATAATAATTTGCCTGAGTACTGTCTCTATTACCAGAGACTCTAAACCCACCCTACCTAGGAAAAACAAATTATTGTCTTAACTACTAAGCGAGTAGTCTCGTTAAAATTATTCCATTTTGTGGGTGCTCATATGATATTCTTTAAGCATGTGATGGTTAATTCTTTTCTGTTTCTCACCTTGATTATAGGGTAGGACCTTGTTTTGACTGTAAAAGAATGTCCTTTGTTTCTTTTTTTCAGTTTTATTGAGAAATATTGACATAATCACTGTATAAGTTTAAGATATACAACATAATGATTTAATTTACATATCGTGTGAAATGATTACCACAATAGGTTTATAACATTCACCAGCTCATATAGATGTAATAAAAACAAAAGAAAAAAATTCTCCTCATGATGAGAACTCTTAGAGAAATCCTTTCTTAACAACTTTCCTATGTATGATACAGCAATGTTAATCAGTGTCATCATGTAGAACCTTACAGCCCTAGTAATTATTTATTTTACAACTGGGAGTTTGACCATCTTCCTTCAATTACTCTTCCCCCATGCCCACCTCTGGTAGACCACAAATCTCATCTCTTGGTCTGTGTTTAGTGTTTTTTTGGGGGAGGGCAGGGGGATTCCACATATAAGTGAGGCCATATAGTATTTGTCTTTATCTGAGTAATTCCACTTAGGAGAATGCCTTCAAGGTACATCTGTGTTGTCACAAGCGGTAGGATTTCCTGTTTTGTTTCGTTGTGTGTGTTTTTTACAGTTGAATAATATTGCAGTGTGTGTGTGTGTGTGTGTGTGTGTGTGTGCGCGTGCGTGTACATTGGGTAAGCAGCAATGTGCCCAGGTTTCACAGCTGGAAATCTGCAGAGCTGGGATTGTACTTGAGGTTGACTCCAAAAGCCCATTTCCTTTCCAGCTTGTCATGTTCCTTTGGAAAGAATAAAACGATTTTAGGAATTACTTTTAGAAGCATCTCTGATTCTAGATTTGTCATTTCCTGTTTTGAATCTCAAATTACAGCGTTTTAGAGAATAGTCTATAAAAAGTAGAGCATATTTGGACTGGTACAAAGAACATGATTAAAAGGATAAAAATAATTCTAAGCAATAGTATTAATTTAAGCAAATTTAAGCTGAACATTGAGAAGTTAAGAATTTAAGCTTCTTAGATTTTCAAAGCAATGATTTTTTTCTATTTTAGAAAACATTCATTTCATGTAAGACACTGATTACTAAAAAAAGTTAGTGTAGTCATTTATTGTTAATGTCCCCAACTTACTGAATTAGTTACATTGGCTTTTTTTGTATTTATTAAATTTTTTTTGACCCAAAGTTCCTACTCATTTGAGAAACAAGAAAGGAAGAATGAAAAAGAAAAACCCATTTGTGAATAGTCACATGTGTTGAAGTGTTGTGTTCATATTAAATGAAGTGGTCATCTTTGTTTCAGCGGCCTTATTTGTTTCAGCAACTTAGTTTATTGACAGATTCTGCCACTTTGCACTTTATTCTCATTTCCAGTCCAGTTAGCATTTTATTTTACTGATTTTGAGAAGAACCTCAGAGGTTATCCGGAGATTTGTGTCCCTTGTTTACTAGTGTTGAGGGAAGCTTGTGGCTATTGACGTGTTAGGGGGCATTGTAGAGGGGAAGCCTAGCAGGTGTTTGTGATGGCACCCGCGGGTCAGAGCTTAGAATACTTATTTGAGACAGTAGTTTCAAACCTGAGCGACATAACACCCACCTTGGAAGGAAATAAAGAAAAGAACTCACCAACCTTAAGGTTTATTTAGATTTATTTTTTATTCTCTTACATATATATGCCTATATATATATGTATATATTAAAGTAGACATAATAAATTCCTATCCTTATAAAGCTATGAAACCAAAGTTAAAATATCTCAAACATTTTGAATAAAATCAAAACTCTAAAATCCCATTGAAAAATTTGAAGACCTTCTGGGCCCCTCATCTCCCTATCCCAGTCTATCTATTTCTTAGGATTTGAATATAATGCCACCTCTTCCAAGAAGTGTTTTATTATCATCCTAAATATAATAAATGATCCATCTCCTCTAAACCTTTATGAAAATTACACATCTTTCTCTTCTGGTACTTACCATATAATATTTTATTGGTATGACATTACCCTATCAATCATAGTTTCCTTGAGGAAAAGAACCATATAACTTAATGAGTTGTATTGTTAGGCTATATGTCTATAGAAGAATATTTGTATTTGTATATTGCATTGTTTATATCATTCAACTAGTACTCTGAATATCTGATTATGTACCAATCATTGGGTAATGTCTAGAAAAACAGAATTAAATACAATTTCTGCAATAAAGGGGTTTAGGTCTTTTAGAGAAAAAGACAAATGAGCCAATAATGACAATACTATTCTCAATGAGCTCAGGATAGGTTTAATTCACTAATGAAAATTTAACAATGGTGAGATTTCCAATTTCCTTCCTAACTTGTGTAAAGCTAATTAAATTAAGCACTCAGCACCAGGCTCTTAAAAACTGAGACACTTAAAATTAAGGGATGCATAACCCACATTAGGAAACATCATATATTTCACGCCTTTCTTTTCCTGTCCTCCAACTTAGACCTCAACTTCTGGTTCTAGAGATTGAAAACTTTTTGTGATGGAGGTTTACAGGTTTGTGGAATGAACTCCTTTTGAACTATTGTCAGATGCTTTATTCCCTATTTTCACCTGCACATTCACATCTATTTCAGATGCCTTTGACTTTAATTTCTCCTACAGTGACCTAAGCACTAATTTTTGTTTCTTTCTCATGCATATTTATCATTATGAGGTCACATCTGAGATGGGTGAGTGGGAAGAGACCAACCGCAGGACGTGAACACAGATAATAGTGTGGTGAAGGCCTGTGGCAAAGCCTGTAGGGGCCCGCTAGAGGGGTCAGGGGGGTGGGAAAGGAGCATATGTAATACTTTCAATAATAAAGATTTAAAAAAATAAAGAAAACACAACTCTTCTAAGCATTCAAGAGGATTATGAGATTAAAACTTTCCCTCAAGTCATTTAAGACCTACTACAAATATAGAACATTATATGTAATAGGTGCAATGATTTATTCATTCACTCTAACACAGTTTTTGTGGTCTTTTGTATACTAAGATTTGAGCTAGATCCCTAGAAATATAGCAATGAACAATAGAGAAATTTCCAGCTCTTATAGAATTTATATTCTGATGGATGATAGAAGTATACACATAATGCCAAGTGTTTATTTATAACTTAGTTTTAAATTTTTGTAATGAATTTTTCTCAGATAATATTTATAAGGGGATTTATTATATAAGAACATCTTTCAATAATTTATATTAAATTAAAAAATTATAGTGTTAATGGCTCAGTAGAATATAACAACTCCTGGAAAAATGTATGCCAAGATTCAAGTAGACATGTATATGACATTTATCTTCTTACTGAGTGACTAGTGGGAGCCAGAACACTGTTGGCCCCATGAGCATCTTGGGAGTTTTAGAAGCAGAAGCAATTACAATAATAGTGGCTATGCAAAGGTTGCTGGGCTGCAGGACATTTACCTGGGAGGCTCAGTGGCCGCAGCACTTTCTAGGAAACAGAGATAGAGGTGATGTGATGGCAGAGAGACCCTTCATATGCACCAGTGATTTTTAAGTCAAGTTAAGATCAAGAACTATATGCAACCAAGTACTAGCTAAGGTGAAAGTAAACTGAATGAATATAACCAGGGTCGGTATTTGTGACAGACTTTGTTTTCCAATGATGATCACAGTGTCTCCTATTTCACATGGTCTATGCTGACTTCAGAAATCCAATAAAGCATGGCAGTTAAAATACATTAACATTTGGTGTGAACCAAAGACAACGCACTGTTCATTAGTTTCTGATTGAAAATGTGACTTTTCTGTTCTGGGCCATATTATTTATTTGCTTAAGCCAAACGGACTCTTTAGGAGCTTCTGTCTTGCCTTCAGTTCTTGTTCCCCTGGAAATGCTAATAATGAAGGTCCTTTTAACAGATGTTCCTCTAGACCAGTGGTCGGCAAACTGCGGCTCGCGAGCCACCTGCGGCTCTTTGGCCCCTTGAGTTTTTAGCAAAGGCCAGCTTAGGAGTACCCTAATTAAGTTAATAACAATGTGCCTACCTATATAGTTTAAGTTTAAAAAATTTGGCTCTCAAAAGAAATTTCAATCGTTGTACTGTTGATGTTTGGCTCTGTTGACTAATGAGTTTGCCGACCACTGCTCTAGACATACTAATGTCCCGGGCTCACTGCTCATTTCATTCACCAGAGCTCTTTTTATTACAGCAAATAAGAGTGGGAAAATGCAAAAAGGACTTCTACTCCGATACCTACTGTGGTTATACACCTGGCTACCTGTCATTCACTCTGTCATAGCTCGCATTTGTCAAGTGCTCGCTCTGTGCCAGTCAGTCTTTTAAGTGCTTTACTATGTTAGTCAATTTAATTCTCGTAACAACCTATTGAGACAGGTTATTATCCCCCTCCTACGGAGGAGGGAAGTCTGGCACCGAAGAGTTCAGTAACTTGCCTAAGGTAAAAAGCTGGTAAGCCAATGAGCAGGGAGTCAGGATCCAGGGATCCCAGGCTGTCTCTAGAGCCTGCCCCCTTGGCGATGTAAGCAAACGGAAATTCTAAAACCAGAGTAGTTGTTCCAAAATAATTCAGGGCAAAGTTTAGCAAACCATATTTTTGGAAGGAAAAAAATTCTTGTAGGAAAAGTAATTTCAGTGATTATTAACTAAGAACAAAAATTTAACAGTGCATTTAATTATAGTTTCCGAAGGATACTTTTTAACTTAGATGGAATTTACTCTAGCATGTAAAACCACTCGCAGTGACAAGAAGGAAAGGTTGGTGTGATGTATCATTGTTACAAACATGAGAGAAAGCAAGTTTTCCACGTAATCATGGCTGGAACAATAAATCGTTATAAAAATATTATACATTTTGTGAAAGATAGAACACAGGTTGACCTATTCAAGAAGATCATAAAAAAGATTTCTGAAGAAGTGTATATATATTTTTAAATAACAGTGTGGCTCGACAGTTTATGCACGTTTCAGTAAAATTATGTACTCACTTAAATAATCCTACTTCTGCAGTTTGTGCAGATAAGGAAAGAATGGCAGGTTAGCTATCTGTGACCTAGGGTGAGAAATGGAGATCTGTCTTTCTCTCTCTGTGTATACTTACACTTACCTATAGTTAGTAAGCACAAGAATGAGAACACAGCTCTGAGTGTCCATCCTGTATTAAAATGTGCTGGTGTGGCCTGGCCGCTGCGGCTCAGCAGTAGAACGTGGACCCAGAAACCAGTCGTTGGCAGATCCTTTCCTGGTCAGGGCACATGCCCAGGTTGCGGGCTTGATCTCCAGTAAAGGGCATCCAGGAAGCAGCCAATCCCTGATGTTCCTCTCTCATCCATGTTTCTCTCTCTCTATGGCTCTCCCTTCCTTTCTCTAGAAAAAACCAATAAAAACATTTTTTTAAAGTGCCCGTGTCAAATGGAAAGGTGCTAGGAAGTGTCAGAGCGGCTTCCTCAATGGGAATAAATGTGCCACTCTGATGGGAGAGAATGGGGAGGCTCTGCATGCTTGGGGACGTAGAGAGCATGGGAAATCTCAGCTACGGCCTCTCAGACTTTCTGTGAACCTAAAACTAAAAAATAGTCTTAAAAAAAGAAAGGTGAAGAAAAGGCAAACTTAAGTCAAGAGGCGAGGAGCATATGGAGAAGGGGGAGAATTGAGATAAAGGATAGCAGTGGAGAATCAGGGAAAAAGACAAAGGCAGATTAGCGGAGTGGGATATCAGGTAACTCACAGCACTTGGCTAAATGGATGTCCCCACATGGAACCTCCATGTTCAATATGTGTAAACTAGAGGCCCAGTGCATGATTAAATCATGCACGTGTAGGGTCCTCTACACGCTTTCGCTTTCGATCACAGGGGAGCTGGGTGCCTGTCCACTGGTGCCGGAGCGGACAGGCACCAAGCTCCCCCGCTTTTGATGGTCCGCAGCGGGACGTGAGCTCGCTGCCCCAGAGGCCCCTTCTGTGCTGCAGCACAGCCATGGCGCAGACGCTGAGCTCGCGCCGCCGCTGGCGACGTGAGCTCAGTGTCCCGCCGGCCCAATCAGCCACCCCAGCCACCCCGAGTCCCGCCCCCCCCCCGTGCCTCCTGGCTAATCGTGGGCATAGCGAAGGTACAGTCAATTTGCATATTTGTCTATTATTAGGTAGGATACTGAACTCATTTCTGGGTTTACATTTTTTTCCTTCTATATCTATGTTAATTCCAGTTAAAGAAAGTAGAAACAAAAAGTAAATGAATGGTTATAGTTCATCTTACATAACTTACATATTGGACAGATTAAGAACCTATAATAAAAGTGTTATTCATTGAAGTGCCATGCTAAGGACTGTTATATGTATTGTCTCAGTTGTTTCTGATAATAATCCTGGGAGGTAGGAAACTGATGGTGGTAAGGTTCAGCAGCTGCCCCAAGGTCACCCAGCAAGTAGCAGGGTTGGTCTTCAACCCAAGCAGTCTGACCGCAGAGGTCACCTTCTTAATTACTGCTGCATGCCGTCGCTCTCCGTAAGAGAGAGGCTGCTGTTGTGTTGGGTCGCTGAAGTGAACCATGTTGAGAGTTTGTGTTGGTCGACTCCACCTCAGCAGTTGCCATGTCATAGGCAGCTAAGGGGAGCTTGACAGATTGCATAGATCTTTTTCCTACTCTTCCCTCCTACCTCACTCTCACCCATCCCCATAGAGTGAGTGCATGCATTCTTTAAATAATATTTTCATGTGATTTTAATACACCTTCTTACCCACCACCTCTGTGGAGGACCACAGCTCTCCTAACTATTTTGTGTTATTTAAGGAAAAAGGTGGCATGTAAAAGACATGTAGGTATTTCTGGCCTCAGGGAGGCTTGGCATAAATCAGTCCTGAAATGTAACATGTAAGAGTGAAGGATTCATGATCAAATAAGGCGTGAACTTTGTGTGCAGCCTTTGGTTGTTGTAATAGTATTTTTAGGCTGTCTAAGACTCTGCTTCTTACTCCAGCTGGGAAAATGAAAGTCTCTTGGGTTTTCTCTGTGTTCTCCTTGACAGCTGGATGCATAAATTAAACACAGGACTTATGTTCTAGCTCCACAACTTACTAGTAATCCGTGTGTAACTTTTGGCCAGTTACTTTATGATTCTGTGTCTCTGTTTCCTAATCTGTTAAACATACTTTATATATTATTATTGTGAGAATTAGATGAGTGACTACTTGTAAACGACGTAGAAATACGCCTATGCTACAGGAAGTGCTCAATCTATAGTAATAGATATCATGGTGAAGATTATTATTATGTGAGAGGAGCTGCTCATTCCCTACCTTTCTGTTTTTATGCCTCCACCAGTGGAAAGCCCCCACTGACAGAACAAAATAGTTGGCATCTGATAACTCCCAGCAGCTTTAGACTTCTAAGTCACAGTTTCTTAAAAAATCTATGGAATAGGACCTACATTTTTCTTTAACTTTCACAACAGGGGCACTATTAAAAATGAGATTAAAAGCACAGAATCTGGAATGAAATTACTGGAATTTGAATCCTGACTCTGCCTATTGCTGGCTGTGTAACCTTTTGTAAGTTATTTATCCTCTCAGGAGACACAGTATCTTTTTCTGCTAAAAAAAAAAAAGATGAAGGGACAATCATAGTCATTTTCTCATAGGGTTATTATTAGGTGCATATTACTTAGTGTTTGTAAATAATTGAACAACATTTTAAATGTACTTTATCAACATGCATTATCCCATGTTAAAACATCTTTTCTATCATTTGACTCTGAGCCAGAAGACAAAGCCAAAGAAAGACACTGTTGCTTATGTAATTACTAATTATGACAAAAGAAGCTTTTTCTAGTATTGATTATTGCGTAACCTTTCTGAGACTCAATTTCATTATCTGTATGGAAATTATACTTTGTAACCTCTGCACCTGCAGGGTTTTTGTGACGATAGTCTGACGTAATGAGTATGCATGTGCTTTCTGTATCAAAAAGAATTATACAAGGAAGCACGGTGTACGGAGAAAAACAGGTGTAGGGATAGCATGTTTTTGCATCCTAGTACATTAAAAATGTTGTGATTTATTTGCTCATTTAATCTCACAACAAGCCCACCAACTAGATCATTTACCAATGAAAGTATTTGACTAAGATTATGTAGTGAATAAGCTATAGCATTGGAAAAGTCAACCCACATTTACCTCCAAAAACACCAAAATAATTGTAATCCAGATAGATCATAGGGAATTGTAGAACCTAGCAACCAAATTCCTCGGTTAATATTTGTATAAACATCAATATTCTGAAAATATTTACTATAAATTTTATAATTGATAAGCATCTAAATGCAGACATAGCATATAAGTCCTACCTAAGAAAATTTTCATTGACCATTATGTGTCTTGGTCTTCTTAGATTTTGAGATATTTATCTAGATATTTATACATACAATTTTGTCTAATAATGTGTTATAAGCTCTTCTAGGAATAATATCAGTGTACTGTTCATGATAATTGTTTTTCTATTTAGATATTATATATCTATATTAATTATTACATAGTAGCTTAATTGAAAGGAAACTTTTTTTAGAAACCTGGTAATTTCTATAAAAAAATAGTTTTTTTAAAAATTTAAACTTCCTACTATTTGGCAGTATATTGTTTCTTTCGTATATTTTATATAATATTTACATACTAATAAGATGTTTCCAAGAAAATAATTTATCTTGGGGTCTCTGAAATAATTGCATTTTTAGAATATGTTACAAGATAAAATACCGCAGGGAATGTTTTTTGTTCTTCTAGTCACCCATTGTGAGGATTTTGTGTCGTGTGTGTGTGTGTGTGTGTGTGTGATGCAAGTGAACATTTTTAAAAATTTACAGCTTTTGTTTTTGATTTTTCTCCAAACAATTTTATATCTCTAAGGTGTTTGTTTAATTCTTTTGGGCAAGGATCCTATATAATAAAAGCCTAATATGCTAAGTGTCTGGTCGTCTGATCATCTGTTCAACCAGTCAAAGAGTAATCTTACCTAATAATAGACAAACATGTAAAATTGACCGTACCTCCGCTACACCACCAGCCAATCAGGAGTGATATGCAAATCAACCCAACAAAGATGGTGGTTAATTTGCCTACACAGGCACTGAGTGACGGGGGCGGGATGCAGGCGTTCTGCCCCACCCCCGGTCTCTCAGGGCCTCTGGGCAGTGTGGGAAGGCAGGGCTGGAGTGGAAAGAGGCGGCTCCCGGAACGGAAAGAGGTGGCTCCGGGGCCTGAGCAGAAAGGGGCTGGGCCAGAGTGGAAAGGCGGTGCCAGCAGCCAGGGAAAGGAAAGCCCATTTTAGCACGAATCTTCATGCATCGGGCTTCTTGTATGCTAATGATATGCTAAGGCCGCTCAACTGCTCACTATGACATGCACTGACCACCTGGGGGCAGACAGTCAACCAGTCGACCAGTTGCTATGACATGCACTGACCACCAGGGGACAGACGCTCAGACCGGTAGGTTAGCTTGCTGCTGGGGTCAAGCCGATTGGGACTGACAGGCTAGACACACCCTGGAGCCCTCCCGTGGTCCCTCCCCGGCTGGCCAACCTCCCGCATCCCTTCCCGGCCCCAATCCTGCACCAGCGGGGTCCCTCGGCCTGGCCTGTACCCTCTCGCAATCTGGGACCCCTCGGGGGATGTCCAACTGCCGATTTAGGATTGGGCCTAAATCGACAGTCAGACATCCCCTGAGGGATGTAGCAGTGCGCCAAGTGCCGCGCTGCTCGAGCTCATCCCTGCCTGCTGTGCCTGCCACTGCCACAGAGTTGTAAGGGGCTCCCACCCCCACAGCTGCACTTGCCAACCATTAGCCGGCTTCTGGCTGAGTGGCGCTCCCCCTATGGGAGCGCACTGACAACCAGGGGGCAGCTCCTGCATTGAGCTTCTGCCCCCTGGTGGTCAGTGCTTGTCACAGCAACTGGTCAACTGGTCGTTCGGTCGTAATGGTCACTTAAGCTTTTATATATATAGATAATATCAATAGGTCTTCATCCAAATAGAGTTGAGTGTTGTTCATAATTAAGTATAATTTAACTTAAACATGAGCTTCTGATTAAAACTTCTCAGAAAAATTATACTATGTGCTATATCAATGACCTTGAGTTAATTATCTAACCTCCTTGAATCTTAGTTTCCTCATCTGCAGAAGCTAGAATGACAGTGTGTTCATGGCAGAGTGGTTAAGGTGCCTTGTGTACAAGTGGCGAGTCTGTAATGGTACTTAACAAATGTTAGTCTTCCTCATTTTCCCTCGTAATTTTATTTGCCTTATAGCTGCTTGCAAAATACAGCATATCCCACAATAATACTTCTTTTGCAGTATTTTTCAATGGGTAGCTGTCAGTAGGCAGAACTAACTACTTGGAGTACATTAGTGATCCCCACTCATCGATCTGTGGATGGATACTGGTCTGTGGCTACCTTTTCACTCCACAACTAGAAAAATAAGGATAATAAAGTTATTCATAAAGCTAAATTAATTCCAGTGAAATATTAAGTTCTTTCTAATTGTGTTGTGATTAAGATGTCCCCTCTGGAGTTACACTGAAATAGTGATATTTTGGGTTTTTAAAATTATCCTTTCAGAGCAATATAAAGATGTAACTCCTCTGTTAGTGACCCACATTTCTTTTAAATATCAACTCTGACACCACTATGTGACCTAGAGCCACGGTCGGCAAACTGCGGCTCACGAGCCACATGCGGCTCTTTGGCCCCTTGAGTGTGGCTCTTCCACAAAATACCACGGCCTGGGCGAGTCTATTTTGAAGAAGTGGCGTTAGAAGAAGTTTAAGTTTAAAAAATTTGGCTCTCAAAAGAAATTTCAATCGTTATACTGTTGATATTTGGCTCTGTTGACTAATGAGTTTGCCCACCACTGAAACCTCTTTCGGCATCATTTTCTCATCTGAACAATGCGAAGACCAATAGGAATTACCTCATGAGTTATTATCAAAATAAAAATAGCTAATACATCAAGATTCTTGGTAAAATTCTGGAACATAATAAGCATTCCTTAAATAGCCAAAATTACTTTCATCATCACTGGTCCATGAACCCATATGCTGGGCACTATATACATTTAGATAATTGTCTTATGCCATAGTCACTTCTAAAGTAAGGAAAGCTTATATTTGCATATGATATAATACCTTTAACCCAGAGATAGTCTTTGTAGACATATGAGATTGTTATTGAATGTGAAAGCATTTTACAAAATATCCCTGCTTTCAGCAATACGTTTAAGATTGTCATTGAACACCATCCATATATAATTTGGTGATTTTTTAAAGCCTATTTAAAAAAAATATATATATATATTAAACTAGGCTTTTGATGCTTTAAGCCCCCCAAACCAATGTGTGCCTATATTATATTTTGCACTTTATTTCATTATCAACATTTTTCTTCTTTATTGTTTAGCATTTCTTAAAGCAGTGCTTTTTTTTTACATACCAATTACACAATGATGAAGGCCTACATAGTTTTATTGCAAATAAAAAATTGCCAATTATGAGGTGTAATTTTTCACTTTTTTCTTATTGAGTTACTCTATATAGTTTATTTTAGAAGTTTGGGGAAATTAAAGCAGTGTTTATAATTCACTCTTTCTGCTAATCTTGTAAGGCATCACAAGGAGAAAAAACAATAATTAGATAACTTTTTTGCATAACTTTAATTTGCATAGCATTTGTTCTGTTTTCTCGGAAGGAAGTGCTATTGTGTTAATTTTGAATTATTAATGCCATGCCATGCCATGGAAATGAAACCTGCGACCACATGTTTGAATATTGAAGACAAGGAGAATATATAATACAGCACGCAGTTCCCTTACAGCGAAAGACATTGCTCCCTCACAGGCTTTAGGATTCTAGTCTGACCCTTTCTTGAGACAAGTCCATTTCAAAAACTCAGTCACATTTTCTAAATATGAAAGCTTTGCCCTTTGTCCTCACAAAAGAATGGGGCGGGGTAGGGGAGGGAGGCATGGTTTGGCAGGAGCTAACTGCATTAATCTGCAGTTTTTGCAGTGATAACAAAATTATATTTCTGATATGTAAGGTTGGACTGGCAGAAACTCTTATCTTTATCCCTAGTACCTAGTATGATGCTTGCACGATGCATTAGCAGATGCTAAATGAGCATTTGTAAAATGAATAATATTCAAGCCAACTGACCAACCCAGCACAGACCAAATATGATTCATTTTAAGGTCACTTTCAAGTGAGTCTTCTAATTCAAGTTCTACGCTTATAGGCTTGATATCCAAATTATCTTCTTCCAGTTTTTAGTGGACTTTTTACAGAATTGATAGAAACCCTGACTACTGCAGTTGGCATGTAAGTTATCCAAGCACCTTACTGGGTGATGAATATAAAATACTGAACTTCACCAATGAAGCATCTTTGATTTGTAACATTCTGAGACTCTTCCCTAGAATGAAATAAAATAATATAATTGAAATTCCTAATTCCTAAACAATTAAGATACTATTGCCCAGCCGGTGTGACTCAGTGATTGAGCCGTGACCTATGAACCAGGAGATCTCGGTTCATTTCCAGGTCAGGGCACGTGCCTGGGTTGTGGGCTCAATCCCCAGTGTGGGGTGTGCAGGAGGCAGCCAATCAATGATTCTCTCCCCTCATTGATGTTTCTATCTCTCTGTCCCTCTCCATTCCTCTCTGAAATCAATAAAAATATTTTTTTTTAAAAAAAAGGAAGAAAACACCATTCCCCTCAACAACAGTAGAGCAAAGTTTTGGCTATTAACAGGTAGCTGAACTCTGGTTAACAATGTGTGAAGCTGACAGGTGTCCGATGGGACCTTAGTGCTCTAAGGATCCATTGCAACCAGAACCCTTCTTCCATTACTAGACTCTGGAAGCAGGAGTTCAGGAATGATTGTCAGTACGCAAGGCAGTGTAGGAACTTTTCCAATAAAGTGCCATATGGCGCTGACAGTGTGCAGGTTGCAGCCGGGAGCCGTGAACCCTAGGCACATGTCATACTAGAGATGTTACAGGTGAAGGTCATGTTTATGAGCCAATGGGCCCTGGAAGGCTTTACTTGACAACAGATATTAGATTGTTAAAGCACTTTTTAAAAATAGCCCCAGAAGAAGTTTACAGAATAGTGTTTTTTTAACCTAGAAAGCAGTTATAAAATCAATTAATAGTTGTAGAAAAGGTTGATATTTTAAAAAAGAACATTTTGACTCATTATTCAGTGTATGCCTAATGCTCAGGCCATTATCAGTTAACCCATAGATATAATCTGTGAGTAAAGCAGAGATTTTGTGTTTTTCTGACCTCATTTAAATGCACTGTACCTCTTCATATATATGCATTATTGCTTCCAAGTTGTCATATTCATAGCAAAGCCATTGAAAGTTGATACATTTCAAGTTAGTTGGATTTTTTCTATGTAATAGAGTAAAAAGGGAAGGTTTTTATTCAAATAAGAGTATATTGTCAACCATTGCTTTTATGATATATAGCAATACCTTTGTGACTATTTAAATAGTGGAGAGGTAACTTCTTATTTCAAAATATTTTACACCTATTTCTTTCTTAATATCTTATTTATTATGGGAATAAGTTAAACTGGACTTAAATTTAGGTTATTACCAATACCCTAATATCTATAAATGCCTCAGTATTTCAAATGTTGGCTGAGATTTAGCAAATCTGTTCGACTAGAACAGTGGTCGGCAAACTCATTAGTCAACAGAGCCAAATATCAACAGTACGGCGATTGAAATTTCTTTTGAGAGCCAAATTTTTTAAACTTAAACTTCTTCTAATGCCACTTCTTCAAATAGACTCGCCCAGGCCGTGGTATTTTGCGGAAGAGCCACACTCAAGTGGCCAAAGACCTGCATGTGGCTCGAGAGCCGGTTTGCCGACCACGGGACTAGAAAAATCAATTTATCCAATGGCTAATTTATAGTTTTCAATAGAATATTGGTTGTTACCTTTTAAAAAAAGCTTCAGTAGTCTTGGTCAGCACTAAATTCCTCATTAGCCTAAATGTAAAATAAATACAAGAAAACTTGGTATCTTTTTTAAAAAATTCTTTTTGTTACTCCTCACCTGAGGATATTTTTCCATTGATTTTTTAGAGAGAGTGAAAGGGAGAGGGAGAGACAGAAAGCAAGAAACATCAATGTGAGACAGACACAGCGATTGGTTGCCTCCCACATGCGCCCCGACCAGGGCCAGGGACTAAGCCTGCAACCGAGGTCCGTGTCCTTGACCAGAATCAAACCCGGGACCCTTCAGTCTGCAGGCCAGTACTCTGTTCACTGAGCCAAACTGGCTAGGGTGGTATTGGTGTCTTCGATGGGGGGTGGCAGATAGGGCCTGAGCCTTGCCAGTTTTTATCCTCCTATTTCCCCAGCCCCATATCTCTACCACCAAACTAATTTCATAAAAAGGCACTTGCCTGGAATATATAACATGCAAATCAAATGATTGAAAAACTAATAAATCCCAAAACAGTCATAATACTGGTTTTTGATTTATACTTCTTTCTTCTATTCATCCTTTCCTTTCCTAAAATAATGAGAAATGAGTTGACTAAATATTTCCAGCCACCTAGTAGTAACACAATCATAGTTGAAGAATGAATGTCACAACAGGTTTTTTCCAAAATCCCCAAAAAGGCTGGAACTGCATCTCATTCACCTTCATAGCCCAGCACCTAGTCAGTGCAGGCCTATAGGAGATGTCCCACTAATCGTTCTTAAATCACTTTTCCAGGTTTAAACATGCAGAGGCGTATCATCTTAGTTTTCCTCTGATTATACCTATCTCTTCCCGGAATGTTCTTGTTTTCTATTAACTAGAGCATTGGTCGGCAAACTCATTAGTCCACAGAGCCAAATATCAACAGTACAACGATTGAAATTTCTTTTGAGAGCCAAATTTTTTAAACTTAAACTTCTTCTAACGCCACTTCTTCAAAATAGACTCGCCCAGGCCATGGTATTTTGTGGAAGAGCCACACTCAAGGGGCCAAAGAGCCGCATGTGGCTCGTGAGCCGCAATTTGCCGACCACGGAACTAGAGCATAAAGGAACTTTATTTCTGTGTCTGTGGAAGTTGCCAGGTAACATGATAACGGCCTCCCCACCTCACTGCCTTTATTATTCAGCATCAGAGCCACGAGCCCTGTGACCAATCAGCACAGCCTGCCTTGGCTCCTGTTTACAGGTGCCTTGATCCCAGTTAAGGAAACTAAAACTGTTATGAGTAGACTGATGCTCACTAATGCTTGTAAAAGATTGTTCCTGTTACATGAGAAATACGTGTCCTCAAAGGGGTAGAATGGTGAATATTAAAGAACTAGTTGTATTCTGTCATGCAATGGGGATTTGTACTTTACAACACAAGCATAGCATATGTTTTTAATTAATGAAAAAATATTAGTGCTCTAGGTATAGAAGTATATTATAATCATGTTTTATGAATGTATCTATGATGGGGTATATTATATTTTATGCTCTTTTGAAATTTCCTTTGAGTTAGAGGTCTTTACTTGAATACCATCTTAAAGGTTCTTATGACTAAGAAGACAAAGCCTGTGTTTGTGTCATTGCTGCTATCCTGTACTTGGCCGTCCTTTTTGTTGTAAATTAAAATAGATGAAGGCTGTCGAGCCAAGTCAATGAAAGAAGCTAATTTAATGTGATGTAATTGATGAACTCGAAATTGTCCCACTTTTCCTTTTGAAACCCACTGAGTAGAGCTTAAAATTCCAGACAGAGTATTTTGATGTATGCTGTTGTTACATTGATATTGAGCAATTCATTGCAGTGACAGAGAATCAGGAATTAACTTTTTATGTGTATTTCCATAGTTGTTGTATATGTGGATGCAAAAACAGAGAAATGGACCCAGCTTAAATATACTATCAGAGTAAACATTATAAAAGATAGAAGGGAAGGAGGGAGGGAGGGAGGGAGGGAGGGAGGGAGGGAGGGAGGGAGGGAGGGAGGGAGGGAGGGAGGGAGGGAAGGAAGAAGGGAAGAAAGAAATGTAGAGATTACCAAGTTACTATTATTTCAGTTATTTAAATGTGATGAAGACAAGCTACTCTAAAAGGGGGGAACATTAAGTAAAAAATTTCAAATAAGATACTGGACTTCTGTCACCGTGAATCGCGAGTTTGGGTGCATCTGAATGCCCTTGAAGTAGGATAGAGGCCAGAGCTGACAAGAGCGGAGCCGCGCAGACCTCTCAGCGGGAGGAGCCGCTGGCATATGGCATGCTGATCGAGGTCAGCGGAACCTGAAGGATGCCATCGTCGTTCCCGGTGTCCAGAAGCAATGTTACTAGTAGAAGGCAAAAAAGAGCAGCTCCCCAGAAAGGCCATTGCCAGCCCTATGCTGCCCAGTGCTCTTCCATTCGGTTACGTCAGAAAGACCTTCCGCAGCACACATCCACAGAACTGTGCTTTCTGCTCCCATGAGCTGGGTATGCTAGCTAACACGGAGGAATAAGAAAAAAAATTAAGACGTTTTCCAGATAATATTCTCACTCCTTTTATTATTTGGCAGAAGTGCCAGGGGCTGCACTGAGGCTGCTCATCATTGCACCTGGCAGCTGGCGCACAGAGTGACTGGAGATAGAGGAGCTCCCTTTCAGCACGAGATTAGGCAGCAGCGTTCTCATGTTACGCACAGACGCAGGAGCACTCAGAAAGTGACAGCTTACAAGAATAAAATTTTAGTTGAAAACACAAACGTTACACAGCTGCCCAATGTGAATAGAACTGCAAATCTAAGCCGCAGTCTCACCTGGGCAGTGTCTGCTTTCTTTTTGGTTGTTGTTTGCTTGTTAGTATTTTTGTTTTTGTTTTTGTAAATGAGGAGTGATAATGGCACTAGATCACCTGGGCAACAAGAAAAGTCTTTTAGAGAAAGGGCCATCTCTGCGAAGTACATCTAGTAGGCAGTTGTCAGCTGAAACCTACTGAGAGTTTAGATTCCTCTTTGTGAGGAATGATTATCAGAAGAGAGCCAAGGCCTTCCTCTTACCCTCCTGGGTTACCAGGAGTACAAGACAGATTCAGACCCAAGAAAATTAAAGGGCCAATAAAATTAAAATGATTATGGAAGAAAATAAATTCTTAAGAAATGGAAACCTGTTCCCTAGCTATGTTCGAAAACAAGGGTGCGTGAGTGAAATATATCAGGTAAAAGTGTGGCTAATACCAGGGAAGGTCAATATCAAGAGGAAAAAGAAGCACTTTGATTGAGCCACACGGGCTGTTAAAGGGCAGAGATAAAAATCAGGAGCAGAATATGTCCGCTGCTGTTCTGAGCTCTTCCTTGAGCATCTGTACCTTTGTGCAGTGTGGGCTCTTTAACCACCTCCACGGTGGTTATCCCCTCTCACTATTGGTCAACTGTGCAACCTCTGAATATTTGTGTTTATCGTGTTTATAGAGGAAAATCTTATGATTATGTCAGTAGATACAGAAAATTGTACACATTTATGATTTAAAAAATAATCTTAGCAAACTGGGAATACAAAGAAGTTTCCTTTAACAGATAAAAGGTATCTACGAAAGTCCAACATACATCAAACATGAAACTCCATGCTGAAATATGCAAAGCAGGCCTCTTAAAATCATAAACAGGCGAGGATCCTCTACTCCCACTTTTATTCGAAATAAAAGTGCTTCTAGTGAGTGCAGTAATTCAAGTAAAGAATTAAAAAATATACAGACCACAAGCAAATAAACAAATCTTCCATTGTTTACAGGTTATGTGATTCTATAGAAAATCTAACTGAATCCATGGGAAAGTTTATAGAAGTATTAATATCATGTAACCAATACACTACACAAAAGAAAATGTCACATTTATATACTCAAGCAACAAATAGTAAATATTATATTAAAAATATTTATAGTAGCAACAAATATAGTTTGTTTAGGAACAGTTTTTACAGATGTACAAAATTTTATGTAACAATTAAAGTTATAAAAGTATAAAGTTTTATAAAGTTTAATTGAGAAGCATTAATGAAGATCCAGCTGAATGGAGAGAAATATCTTTAGGATAGGAAGATGCAGTGTAGTAAAGTTACACATCCCACTCAAATTGATATATAGGTTTAATGAAATTCCCATTGCAACAGGTTTTGTATAGACTATAAAAATTATTTCAAGATTTGCATAGAAGAGCAAAGTATCCAGAATATCCAAGACAGTCTTACCAAAGGCAAATTAGGTTAAATTACTTGCCTTTCAGGATATCAAGCTGTACGGCTAGAGTAATTGAGGCAGCACCATATTTCTGACAGGGATAGACAGATCAAGGGAAGAAATATGCTGCATGTTACTTCTCAGACCAGTGATACCTTTTCATTTTGTTGAACTTGCTGAATTTTGTCTTAAGCTTCATTTAAGACAATCGGTTATCGGTTAGCTCCTTGCTTTAAAATTGTAAAAGATATCACATCATATTGGTTAGTGAAATATGCATGTACTTTAATATTTCTGCCATGCTTTAAGGATGAACCCCCCAAAACTTGTAGAGTAAAATACATTCACTATTATACTCCTCTGAGTTACTTAGTCAGACCACAGGGATTAGACAGAAAAGAAGGTTTTTTGTTTGGTTAGGGTGTGTGGGTGTGGGTGTGCGTGTGCATGTGCATGTGCATGTGTGTGTGTGTGCATGCCTGCGCGTGTGCGCATCATCTCTGGCTTCTTTCTGAATAATTTTGGAAACTTTTTTCAGGCTTGAGCATTTTGATTAATAGTGCATTGTTTATTGACATGCATGGTCAGATTTAGGATCAGTCAGTGGAGGGAGAGAGTTCATTTCCCACCGATTTTTATAGCACCTGTATCACTCCAGCCTCAGGTCCTCCCATTTAGCTATTGTATCAGTGTTCTATGGCTGCCGTGACAAATTGCACAACTAGCTTACAACACACACAGTCCTTCCCTTATAGTTCTGGAGGTCCCAAGTCCAAAGTCAGTTTTATAGGACTGAAAGCAAGGTGTCAGGTCGCACCCCCTCCAGAGATTCCAGGAGAGTCCATTGTTCTTGCCTTTTCCATTCCTGCATTCCTTGGCCTCTGGCCCCTTCCTCCATCTTCAAAGCCTGGAGTGTCACATCTTGCTATAGTAGTCACACCGCCTTTGCCTTCTTCTGCAGTCACATCTTCCTCTGCCTCCTTCTTATTACAGATACTGTGACTACATTAGGGTTTATCTGGATAATCCAGGATAATCTCCCCATCTCAAAATTCTTAATTTAGTCATGGTCTACAAAATCCCTTTTGACATACCTATAATAATAAAGGTGTAATATGCAAATCGACTGAAAGGCCAAAGCCGGGACTGCGAGGGCCTACTCTTGCATGAATTTCGTGCACCGGCCTCTAGTTAATAATAATAATAATAATAATAATAATAATAATAACTTTCATAGGTTCTAGGGATTAGACCTGGATGGTGGAAGGGAGGCACATAATTCAGCCCATCACAGATGTTATCTGACCAAATCACAAAATACACCTTCTCTGCCTGTCTCTAATTTTATCCATGAATTTATTTAGCACCAAAATTGTCCTCACATTTTTAGACCTACTTCAAAGTTCTGACATAGAAACATTAAGTGAAGACATCTGATTTGTATCATACTGACCACCAGATGGCAAAATTAGTCACTGTATTCTTAATCCTGATCTAAACTAATTTTGCAGCCTAAATAGTTCAGTATGCCAATTTGAAGTCAGTTACAGTGCCATGCAGTTTTAGAGCCTTGGTCTTTTGGACTGTTATCATCCTAGATCATTTCTGATGGAAGTGACCACACACAGTCATATTTTTAAGTTGTCCTCTGAGCTACCTTAATGGCCACTGAAACAGATAACTACTTTAGTTCTAACCACAACAATTAAGCATATTTCCATTTAACAAAAGATTCTTCCAATGCGATATTCACTTGCTTTTAGAGAAACTGCTTCTAAGTTTCTTAAATTTTATTAAGAGTTTATATATAAATAATTGGAATTAAGATTAAAAAATGACAACTATAATTTCTTAATTGTTTAATTGACTATTATCTTAACTATAATTATTTATACAGAATTTCTCCTAGAACTTGCTTCATCCATACTTTTATCTCAGGCAAGTACTCAACCTTGCCACTTTAATCCTGTAGTATCATATAATATAAATATAAGTAATAGGCACAAATAAGCCAGCTTTCTAAAATAACAGAAGTTATTACTTTATTCCTCTATAGTTTTTGTTTTCTAAATCATACACTCTTATAGTAACAGTTCAACCAATTCAGAGGCATCAAAATAATCCTATATAATAAAAGGCTAATATGCAAATTGTCCTCTTGACTGGGAGTTCGAAGGGGAGTTTGACCAGGGGGTAGGGCTGGCTGGCCAACCACCCGTGGCCCCTCCCCCTGCCTAGCCTGGCCCTATCACCCAATGGGAGCAGGCCGGCCGGACCCCACCTGGGCACAAATTTGTGCACTGGCCCTCTAGTAACTAATATTCCCCTTCTTCCTTTGTTATAGAAACTCCTATAGAAAAGTTGGGGAAAATATAAATTTAAAAGAGTTAAAATTAATGTTCTAAAGAAAAAACTTTCTTTTATTTCCTCTCAGGTATAATGATATAGGTCTAGATATAGATATAGATAATGCAAATATAGGTATATAATTGGGATCATTTTTTACAGTGGTATTTTTTCTTTTGCACTTAAAGCAAATTATTAATTTTATTGGCCCTCCCATTCCATCTCTCTTTATCCCCCAACCCAAAGTAAACATCATTCCAAATTTTATTTTTATCACATATGTAATTTTATACATAACTAGAGGCCCAGTGCATGATTGAATCATGCACGTGTAGGGTCCCATACACGCTTTCGCTTTTCGCGGTGGATCTGGGTGCCTGTCCGCTGGTGCCGGAGCAGACAGGCACCCAGCTCCCCCACTTTAGATGGTCTGCGGCCGCTGAGGGGGGCTACCCTGCTGTTGAGAGGCGCAGGGGGCGCCCCCTGCGCCTCTCAACAGCAGGGTAGCCCCCCTCAGTGGCAGCAGATCCGTGCCTCTCAATGGCCCCAGCCACGCTCCGCCCCCGCCGCGCCGCGCTCCGCCGCGCTCCGCCTCGCCCCGCCGCGCTCCGCCCCCGCCACGCTCCGCCCCCGCCGCCATCTTTGTTGGGTAATTTGCATACTCGCCCTGATTGGCTGGTGGGCGTGGCTTTGGCTGGTGGGCGTGGCTTGGGTGTAGCGAAGGTGCGGTCAATTTGCATATTACTGTTTTATAAGGTAAGATATATATGTGTATATAATTTTGATTTTTCATGTAAAGTTATGTTCTTGACGTTTTCTAATGTCATTAAAAATCCTTTGGAAACATAATTTTAATGGTCATATAATATTTTACCTTTTTGATATTGCAGTTTGTTTAACCAATTGTCTGCAATTTTTCACTATTGTGAACTACACTCAGTGGCCAGATTATTATGATCTCTGAATGCATAATAATCTGGCCACTCAGTGTATATCCTATATAATAAAAGGCTAATATAAAAATTGTCCCCTCGACCAGCAGGCAGGCCAGCCAACTGCCCATGTCCCCTTCCCCTGGCCAGGCTGGCTGGACCCCACCCATGCATGAATTCATGCACCGGGCTTCTAATATATATACATACACACATACACACATATATACATATATAGATACACACACACACACACACACACACACACACACACACACATACTGAGTGACCTTATTATTATGAGTTCAGAGATCATAATAATTTGGCCACTCAGTGTATATAATTTGGCAGGACTTTATAAATGTTGCTTGTATGTCTGATTATTTCATTAATATAGAGTCATAAAGTGGAATTACTAAGTCAGAGGATATGTGTACTTTACAAATATATATATATATATATATATATATATATATATATATATATATATATATATATATTTCAGAGAGGAAGGGGGAGAGAGAGAGAGCAAAAGAGAGAGAAAGTAAGAGAGGGGCATCAATGATAAGAGAGAATCATTGATTGGCTGCCTCCTGCACACCCCACACTGGGGATTGTGCCCGCAACCCAAGCATATGCCCTGACTGAGAATCGAACCATGACCTCTGGCCGATATGTGCACTTTTATTTTTTTAATTAATTTCAGAGAGGAAGGAAGAGGGAGAGAGAGATAGAAACATCAGTGATGAGAGAGAATCATTGATTGGCTGCCTCTTGCTTGCCCCACACTAGAGATCGAGCCTGCAATTCAGGCCTGTGCCCTGACTAGGAATCGAACTCTGACCTCCTGGCTCATAGGCCGATGCTCAACCACTGAGCCACCACAGCTGAGTGATATGTGCACTTTTCATGTTCTTGATATCTGTTAGCAAATAACTTTCCAAGAAGGCCAAACCAATTGCCTCTTATTAATATGTTACTGAAGTTTGACATTTATTTAATTTTGTGAGTTAATTTAAAATATTCCTTGGTATTTTCTTTTTTTTAAATTTAATTTTATTGTTGTGATTATTACAGATGTCCCCCATTTTCCACGCTTTGCCCGGCTCCACTCCATCCCAGGCCTTCCCCTGTCTATTTATTGTCTGTCTCCATGGGCTATGCATAAATGCATATAAGTTCTTTGATTAATCTCTCTTATTAATCTTTCAAGTTATTTAAATTACATATATAATAAAATGGATATAAAGTCCATAATTATTCCTCCTACTGTACCAGTAATGGCAAAGGGAAATAGACATTTGGGAGGATATATAATTTCTAAAGATGGAAGGACTTACAGGATGGAATTATAGGATGATAACACTCTTTACCTATTAGCCTGGGCTTCTCTAACCTCGCTTCTTATTTTGAATAGCTCAGAGCTGTCAATGCTACAATAAGAAAGACAATGAGAATAAAAGTAGATCTCTTAGAGTTGTTTTGTGACCTTCAGCTGCTCTATGTGTGCTTTGTGACTTACTGTTCCCTGAGAAAATTGGAGTCAGGCTTCACAAGGTCCTTATAAGGACACAGTCACTTTCAAGCATGACATTCCTGAAGGAATTGTTTGAATAAAAAGTATATCAATAGATAGTAATATACATTTGAACATTTATAATTTCTTGCTCTTTTTTATGCTATTTATTTGAAAGGGTTAAGAGGGTTGTTGTTTTTATAGTAAGAGGGCATTATTTCCAATGACATTTTACTTGGTGTTCCTCTTTGTTTGCACTAAAGAAAATCTTGCCAGAGCTGATATTATTCTCTGAAGGTACGTTTGCATCATTTCCAATTAAATGTTTGAAGTCAGCAGTCTATGGTAAATTATCATAAATGTTATTATAAGTTCAAGCTGAAATGTTAGCAAGAGAATTGCTAAAGGGTAGCATTTAAACTCTTACTGGCTTTGTGTATTTGCTAATGTCTGTGGTATATGTTACTTAGACTGATGAGTTTACAGTAACTTCTAACTTGAATTAAAATATGGTATTTGGTCTCTCTCTTTTTTGAGTTCAATACAACATTTAAATTCGAGTAACATTTGCTTAGTTAATCACCTCATTTTTTGAAGCAAGTAGTTAATGATATAGGAAAATAACTTATAATTGTTTGCTTAGAGTTCTCAGAAGGGAACCGTGCATGTGTTTTTGAAAACTGTCACATTCAGTGGATTGAGTAATAATTTATGCTCCATCCGTTACTTTTATTATTGATGGAGAGATGAGCGGGTTGAAATGTAGCAGAGACCAATTAAATTTTCAGGCCCATTTTAATAGTACTTATAAAAATTCATTCCTTTGACAATAGTCTAATTTTAAAAAAAGTTTTGACCCATTTGGCCTTCAAATTGTCCATGGATATAAGGTGTTTTCTTAGTTAACAATACAGCAGTACAATTGGTTTGGTATTTGTTGATGTGTCACACATTTGGATACTTTGCATGTCCAAATACTCTATGTTGCAGTGGTAAGTGAGCAAAGCTTATGTCAAAGAAATAGTTGATGCAAGTGTAGTTGTTTTTCAAATTCCGATATCACAGACTTATTCCTGTGTGTTTGAAGAGTAAAAACGTATTTCCTGTGGTTACTGTACCTAAAAAGGAATAGGAAGGCAGATGAGATAGTTTGAGAGAGTACAGACAAAAAGGAGGCAAGAAAGTAAAACAATGAGTATAGAGTTTGACAAATATGAAGGAATATTATACAGGGATGTGTATATTGAAGGAGAAGGGCTCCATTTATTCTCATAAAGCATAATTGCAAAATAAAAGAGTTATTCTGACCCAATTTATTATTTGATGAACATATTATGGTTCATTGGAGTCCTACACATCCTTTAAGGGTCAGCTCTATCTTACGGACTTCTTTAGGCCTTTACTACCAGTCTAGCCCATGGTCAGATTGTCTTTTTCTGAAAACATTTGTTTATGCCACTCACTTGACAACTGATCACACATTTTTGCATTTCTGACTTATTTTGTCATTAAAATCTTCTGTTGTAAGTTAACATTCCATATTTTAAATCTCAATTCCAAGTAGAATATCCATCTGGAAGACAAGCTCTCTGCCCTATTATTCTGGAGGTGCTTGAGTGTAATATACTACACTTTTCACCAAAGGCAGTCACTCACCCTGTGCTAAGAGAAAAAAGATAAAATAGCATTGGAAGCATGCAGAGACATGGGTGAAATTTAGAAGCTTTGAAATGTGTAGTTCAATACTAGTTACTTATTTTGGTTATGTGATAGTCTTGAGATAGAGAACTGGTGCAAGATAGTATCAGTATAAGGATCTAATCAATAAAAACGTGAATCAGATTATTTACATTTTAGAGATGGTATTTGGTATTTGTTGTAATGAGTACTGCACTTTATTTGATCCCAAAACATATGGGCTGCAAGTGTGTACCGTCATCATTGTATGACCTGTGACGAATTGTCTTTGTCCCAAGACAGATTACAAAATTGGCATCAAATCAAGGCAGAGTAAATGTAGGGGACTAGAATCAGTGTGTATATCTGCTAGACGCCACATTCCACTGAAAGCTGAAGATATGATCAATTCTTGACTTGCTTTGCTGACAGCTTCAACTTTCACAAGGTAGAGAGAATAGTGAGAAAAAACAACAACACAAAACTACCAACCATGTTGGGGGATGTAGAAATCCTGAGAATGGGAAAATTGATTATGTCATTTTAGTGTACACAAAAGTAAGTAAAAGGAATAGAGGAGGTAAGTACATACCCAAGATTTTAGCAAACAGATTTCCAAATGTTTACAGAAAAGCTATGTTTGATCAGTTGGCAGCAGATGCTAAAATAAAGTGAGGTATCCTCATTAAACATCTACTCATTTATTCATTTATTAAGTAAAAGCAGGCATGTTAGCAAGTCTAAAGCTGCAAGTGAGTTAAGACTTCAAAACTGAACACTCCTTTTTTGTTAGGATAACTTGGCTGATACAGCAAGGCTATCTTGCAGATACGATATAGCTTGATTTCAGCCAATCCTATATAATAAAGAGGTAATATGCAAATTGACCCTTGCACCCTCACAAGATAGCTGCCTACAACCAGGCCAGCAGGGGGGTTAGTGAGGGACAACCACATGACTGAACAAGCAGGCTGTGTGGGGTGACCAGGCCGGCAGAGGGGGGGGCAGTTGGGGGCGACCAGGCCAGCAGGGGAGGGCAGTAAGGGGTGACCAGGCCAGTGGGGGGCGGCAGTTAGGAGCGACCAGGCCAGCAGTGAGGAAGCAGTTGGGGGCGACCTGGCCAGCAGCGGGGGGCAGTTGGGGCGACCTGACCAGCAGTGGGGGGCAGTGAGGGGCAATCAGGCCAGCAGGGGGGGCAGTTAGGGGCAACCAGGCAGGCAGACAGGTGAGTGATTAGGAGGCAGCAGTCCAGGATTGTGAGAGGGATACCAGATTGGAGAGGGTGCAGGCTGGGCTGAGGGACCCCCCCCTGCACAAATTTCGTGCACCAGGCCTCTAGTTGTTTAATAATAGCTGGGATTGGTGTTTTTTGTTTTTTTTTAGGTAGATAGAAAAATGGACCGGGGTCATAGTATAGATACTGTTGGTGGTTTCTGAGTGGGGAGGCAATCATTAGCACTCTCTTCTCTGCTTGGATTCTAAACAAATGGGAACTCCACAATTAAATGGCTTTGAGTCTACAAACCTAATGAGCTTGCTAATTATGAACTTCAAAACTAGGCAGATTTTATTACTTGCCAGGATAATGCTCAACTAGGGCATGATTTCCTCTACAGGAACCTTACCAGATAAGAAGTTATGAGATGGCCCGGCCAGTGTTGCTCAGTGGTTGAATGTCGACCTATGAACCAGGAAGTCATGGTTCGATTCTTGTCAAGGGCACATGCCCGGGTTGTGGGCTTGATCCCCAGTAGGGGGTGTGCAGGAGGCAGCCAATCAATGATTCTCTCTCATCATTGATGTTTCTATCTCTTTCTCCCTCTCCCTTCCTCTCTGATGTCAATAAAAATATATATATTTAAAAAAAAAAAGTTATGAGATGAAGGATCAGAGTAGAATTCACATTACCTGTAGGCATTTTAGCTCCTAAGAGGAAAGATGCAGACCTGAGTGGAACACACCCCAATTCATCAATAGAATGTCATTCCACCTCCTGTGGTCAACCATGGGAATGGTTATACATTTTGGGGAATAGATCAGCAACTTGGCTTGTGGTATAAATTCAGGAAAATCTGTACCAGTTGTTAAGTGAAGCAGACAAGATACATAGGAATAAGTAATTGAGTTCTTGGGAACATTTTTGGACTTTGAGATTGAATGAGTTAAGAACACTGTTTATTCTTCGTTTGGGAGGAACCGGCTAAGACTGACATACGCAGGGATAGCGCGCTCGCGCGCGCGCGCTCTCTCTCTCTCTCTCTCTCTCTCTCTCTCTCTCTCTCATTGTCCTAAGTATGTGACCCATTCCTTGAACATATGTATACAAAGTACTTAAATTAGGATTCAGCAACGTATGATCTAAAATACTACTTCAGGGGAAGGTGTAGGAAGGGCATGTTGTGGATGAATTTTTACAGTGGACACACGATGATTTCACAGAGTTTGACACTAAGAGAAAGTGTTTCTAGTCAGCAAACTAGGGAACTTCCTAGATCTATTTTCTCTCAGAGAGGATCTATTAATAGAGCCTGTGAAAATAAACCGAATGTTTCTAAATCCATATACCTTATCTGTTCTATTTGTTCACATCACTATGTGTAGGAAGCCCTGGAATATAAAAAGCAAAAGTCATTCTCTTCGTGGGTTTTATGTTTAGCCTTGGATTACTAGCAAGTAAGGCAACTCACCATCTTGATTCTTTTCTTTGCCATCAAGTAGTGTTGACCTGGTCAAGGGAATGGTATAGGGCAGTGGTCGGCAAACTCATTAATCAACAGAGCCAAATATCAACAGTACAACGATTGAAATTTCTTTTGAGAGCCAAATTTTTTAAACTTAAACTTCTTCTAACGCCACTTCTTCAAATAGACTCGCCCAGGCCGTGGTATTTTGTGGAAGAGCCACACTCAAGGGGCCAAAGATCCGCATGTGGCTCGCGAGCCGCAGTTTGCCGACCACGGGTATAGGGGCTCAACACAAATGGCAAGGTGGGGCCAGAAAACTGTTAGTTGGAAGTTCAAAGGATCAAAGAGAATTCTACATTAAGGAAAAATAGATTAAAAACAATAACAAAAAAACCCCCAGTAACAACAATAAGAAAACATGAACAATTAAACAAATGTAATGTGACATTCTTAATTTAAATTTAAAATATTTACCCGAAGAAGTGTTAAGTAGAGAACACTTGTTTTTGATCAAAGTTCATGTGAAAAAGACCTGGAATTGTTGATTGAGTGGTTCTAAAAATGAAACAAAAATAATATTTTTTAAATGCATGTTAATTTAGAAATAATTCTACCAACTTCTATATTAGTCAGATCTCATGTAGAATATTGTGTTCATTTTACATTTTAAGAGAGGGCATTGAAATAATGCTGAAAGCCATGTTACATGAGAAACATTTTTGTTCTACTTATGAGACTATGAGTCAACTCCTAGGACCTAGAGGACAGGACTGTTATTTCTTATCTCTTTAATATCAGTGTCTGGTCTTGTTCTCAGAATATTTACATAAATAATGAATGAAACTTAAAAGATACTCGAATTGTTTAATTTGAAGACATGAGAAAAGTTTCAAATATATAATATGTATTTAAAGAAATTTTAGTACATGAGATTATAAGGATTCCATTTAGCTTTAATGGTCCAAAAAGAGCCCAAGAATATAAGTTTTCACTCAGTATATTGAAGTTTTGAAAAGTGTTATAAGTCTTTGGGAGGAAATACTGCCTTGCTAAAAAGTAGTTCTTTTGGTATATATCTGAGGGTGCTAGATGGCCTACTGTCAGAAAAGGAATAGCACTTTTGACCCTCCTTTAATGGGAAAATTGAACTAAGTAACCTCTAGGGTTCCTTCCAGCTTCGAGAATGAGTTATTCCAATGAGTCTGTTACGACCATTGCTTTTCTTACATTCTGATTTTTGTGTTATAACACACCGTTACAAGCATATGGGAAAGCCAGTTTATATCAGTCATGAGTAATCTATGCTACTTTTAAACTGTTCTTCAGATTTAAAATGTTAAAAAGGATTGAAATTTGTTTTTAAAAATATGTATATCTTCTTTCACAAAAGATTGAAAAAAATAACTGCATATTAATCTATTACACTGATTAGTCAATGGATGTCATAAGTACTTTCCAAATACAGACTTAAAAAAATATAATTAGCAGATGTCTTGTTTCACAAAGAAACATTTTACAAAAGAACCATTTTTGAGTTTCTCAACAGAGAACTGAAAATGACTCCATTAGCTAATAGCAAAATAATCACATTTCCCTTAAAGGAAAGAAATATTTTAAAAATATTGATTAAGATGAAAATGCGGGTTTTTGAGTTATTTATGTCTCCAGGAAGACTTAAGTACCTCTTGAAGAACTTTCAAATTACTGTCACAAACTACGTAAACGTTCAGCACGTACTCCTTATACACTAAATGAAAAAGCTAAACGGATTAGGTTGCATTTAGAATTTAACCTAAAAGCTAGCATGCTGGGGTTCAGAATTGAATCTTGAACTTTGTATGGATTCCCAGAATCAGGGAAGAAAAAAATATCTTCCCTTAGTGAATTACTTCTTAAGGAGTGAAGGAGAAACTACGGAGGAATTGATCTGAGTTTTATTGTAACAGGAACCTCCAGTCATAAATTTCTGATGCACAGTTGGAGTCGATGGGTCATTTCTGTTGTAATCAGCTGCTTTTATATTTCCACTCATCAAGGTTGACTTGATCATATTGTGTACCTCTTGGATTAATTTGCTCTTCCTGAGAGTTTCTCTTACAACTTAGACCTCTATCTTGGGAAAGTAATAGACACCACAATAGGACAGTGAGGGTATTGTATTCTATATGGAGAAAAAATTTTTTTTCAAGTGCAAGCTTCAAAATTTGAAATTATCGAGCTTTCCATTTTGCTCTTTGAGGAGTAATATATATTAAGCATCCATCCTGGGGATGTAGCTTTTAAATGACCTTTTCAGTAGTCATCTTTTTGCTCATTTTGATTTGCTCAGATAAATTACAACCACCTGGCCTTTTGTATTAAAGAAGGTTACATACAATATTGACCTTTTGATACTTATTGGGAGAGCTAGGTTCATTGTATTGAGCTTAACTGCTGTTGCTGTTTTCTGGGTTATGTCTTAAAATAACTGTATTTGGATAGTAATGCCTATTTCTTTAGCCTTTTTGTTCCAAGCTACTTCTCACATTATAGGAATGGACTCTCTGAGCAATACAAAGAGAACTTATGTTTTTTTAAAAATAATGAATTGCACTCATTTGGATCCTTTTGGGGCTTGATGATTCATATATGTTATTTCTATTTATCTTAGTCTTTTAAAAATATATTGATTTTTAGAGCGAGAGAAAGGGAGTGGGATAGAGAGATAGAAACATCTAAGAGAGAAACATCATTGATCAGCTGCTTCCTGCATGTGCCCCAGCAGGGAATGGAACAGGTGACCTCTTGGTTCCTGGGTGGACTCTCAAATGCTGAGCCACAGCGGCTGACCAATTTCTCTTAACCTTGATGAAACCAAAGTATCCTTTGACAATTCTGCGCCTTGCCACCTTGCTTAATAAGACTCAGCCTTTTCTCAGTTTCTTGAAAACTGGAAGCTCAGACTTGCCTCAGGAACTTTGCATTTGCTGACCCCTCTGCCTGAAATATTCTTTTCTGGCTTCCTTTGTTTCATTTACCCAGCATTCCACTGTTCCCTGTTGTTTCTGGCCTTTGTGTAGTTCGGTGGGCCATGTGACTATTTCTGAGAAGTGAAATATGTCGCTTCTGGTCTGAGGCATTGAGGAGTTCATACAGGATTGTCTTTTCTTCATTCACTTTCAAGCAGTTCTTGGGTTGCGATGGCAGAACCTCAAGAGTGAAGCAGTCTTTATTGCTGAGTTGCCAGACGGGAGTTACCTGGACCTAGAGAAGATTTTTCTATGAGCAAGAAATACACTTCTCTATGTTAAATTTCTTTTTTTAAAAAAATATATTTTTATTGATTTTTTACAGAGAGGAAGAGAGAGGGATAGAGAGTTAGAAACATCGATGAGAGAGAAACATCGATCAGCTGCCTCTTGCACACCCCCTACTGGGGATGTGCCCGCAACCAAGGTACATGCCCTTGACCGGAATCGAACCTGGGACCCTTGAGTCCGCAGGCCGATGCTCTATCCACTGAGCCAAACGGGTTTCGGCTCTATGTTAAATTTCTGAGTTGGGGGACGCATGCCTCTGCTGACTGAGTATCCAAGGAATCAGGTCAATTTCCTCAGAGGTCTGTGATCACTTCCAAGCACTGCCTCCCTGTCCTCCATCAATTTCATGTCTCCTATAGCCATTTTTTCTTTAATATTTTTATTTATTTGTTTATGTAAGAATAGGTTGTATAAATATGACATCTATGTACTATTAATTATGATTTTTAAGAGCTCAGAGTAATCTTTAAAATTGGCAATAAGCATTTAATTTTTTGACTTTTCATTTCAATTTCAGTAAGTGCAAAAAAATCAAAATGAAATGCTACCCTGCAGTGGTCTGTTGTATTTCCTATTGCTCACCAGAAAGGATGGTCTTGTATCAAGCAATCGCTGAGTTTTTTACTCTACTAGATGAAGCCATTCTGTATGATTTCTTTCATCCGGAAGTGAGATCATCTTTGGCAAAGTCTAAATCAATGATGCCATTTATGTCAACAAAGAAAGGATTCCAAATCCAAATTTTAATTTCAAAATTGCCTGAAGTAACCTTCCAAAAATTCTGCAATATCTTTACGTACCTTCAGGTTTGCCCACGAAGGAATAGATAATAAGGCTTTCAGATCCAGGCTACATAAATACAGGCATATGTCAAAGATATTGTGGGTTTGGTTCCAGTTCATCGCAATAAAATGAGTAACATTTTTGGTTTTTCAGTGTGTATAAAAGTTGCTGTAGACTGTTAAGTGTATAATAGCATTGTCTACAAAAAAAAGAGACAATTTTTATTCCTAAAAGTTCTAACCATCATTTGAGCCTTCAGTGAGTCATTGTCTTTTGCTGTTAAGAGAGTCTTGCATTGATGTTGATGGCTGATCAGGGTGGTGATTGCTGAAGGTTGGGGTGGCTGTGGTAATTTCTTAAAGTAAGACAACAATTATGTTTACCATATTGAACAATGCTTTTGTAGCATGAGATGCTGTTTGATAGTATTAACCCACAGTAAAACATTTTTAAAAATTGGAGTCAGTCCTCTTAAAACATGCCACTGCTTTGATAAGGTTATGCAATATTCTAAATTCGTTGTTGTCATTTCAACAATGTTCCCAGTATCTTCACCAGGAGTATATTCCATCTCAAGAAACTTTCTTACTCATCTTTAATAACTTTTTATCTGTTAAGGTTCCAATGTGAGATTGGAGCAATTCAGTCACATGTTCAGGCTCCAATTCTAACTCTCTTTCTCTTGCTGTTGCCACCACATCTGCAGTTACTTCCTCCACTCAAGTCTTGAGCCCCTCAACATCACCCATGACAGTTCTTCCAAACTCCTGTTAAAACTGCTAGTTTGACCTCTTCCCATGAATCGCAAATGTCCTTCCTGGCATCTAGAACAGCGAATCCTTGCCAGATTGTTTTCAATTCACTTTGCCCAGATCTGTCAGCGCACTCACTGTATGGCACCTGGAGCCTTATGAAACGTAGCCTGGAAAAGAGTAATTGAAGTAACCTAAGCAAAAATGCTATGACAAGCCACTCCCATAAAGTACTAGCATCATTGTCTATAAAAACCAATTCAGACTAGAAGTCTAGAAGCCAAAGATGTCCAATATTCTAAGTAAGAATTTGAGGACTGTGCCTTGCAGATCTAGTTATAGAAAATGATAGAATTTCACACTTTCTCAATTATATGACACTAAATATATTGCAACTTCTCTTTACTTCCTCCAAAAGAACAAAATTGATTATTTATATTACTCTAAATGTATTTGTGTTAGTAAGAGAAATACCCTTTTTTATTAAATGCTGCTTAATTTCTAATTCAAACACTTTGTTCATTTTATAATGTAAACTCAAGAGTAACAATAAATCATTTTGATTGCTCTTTTTATACCTTTCCAAAAAATTGGGAATATAATTTTTATTAAAAATACGAATGTAGTCCTGGCTGGTTTGGTTCAATGGATAGAGTATCAGCCTGTGGACTGAAGGGTCCAGGTTCGATTCCGGTCAAGGGCACATGCCCAGGTTGTGGGCTCAATCCCCAGTAGGGGGCGTGCAGGAGGCAGCCAATCAATGATTCTCTGTCATTATTGATGTTTTTATCTCTCTATCTCTCCCTTCCTCTCTGAAATTAATAAAAATATTTTTAAAAGAATGTATTATGATGACTTTATGCTGATATTTTTTATAATCTCAGTATTGCAATAGGTAGATGAGGAACAATATGAAACTTGACGTTGATTTGAGATGTAGGTCCACAAAATTGTACCATTCTTGAAAAATCAATATCCACTTACTTTGGAGGATAAGATATAAATTCTAAAATAATAATGGACATATCATAGTTTTAAAGGCTAATTCATAATTAAAATTAGTTTTTTCATAACTTGTCTTCACTCACATTCACATGATACAGTTTTATACTTTAATCCACTCATTCATTGTTCATTTATCAGATACTGTTGACTGCCAACTATGTGCTGTAGGGAATAAAAACCAAATAAACATAGATATGTGCATTAAAGACTTCTGAGAAGCATGAAGATATAAAGAGAGAGTATCACACTAATCTAATAAATAATTCACAAGAACCATAATCACTTCAAGCTTGGGGTGGGGTGAAGGACTTTGGAAGTGGGAGAAGGATGACTAGAACCTAAATATGGGAAGAAGGAGATATGAAGGCAATTGGGGACAGAGTTAATTACTATTTTGTTGTGTGTGTGTGATTTATGGATTATTATCCTAAAATCTATTAGAGAGTTGTTTGTATGGCTTTAGGGTGGTTGAAAATTTGGCTAGTGTGAAATTTGGAGAATGCTGCAATAATTGAAGTAGTAATATTGAGTGGGAGAATTATATATATATATATATATATATATATATATATATATATATATACACTTGATAGAATTAATATTCTTGGTTGCCATATTGAAGCATAGATTTTTATTTTATTTTTAATTTCAGGATTTGTAAGAGGTTTGAATAGTAAAACAGTTATGGACAACAAACATGATACTAAGAACATCTCTTTAATTTTTAATTTTTCTTCCCAACAGAGTTTATGGCAGCATGATTATTATCTATTGTATTACGATCAATTTGTTCTTCTGGCTTTATTTGTCTGTTGAATAATTGGCAGTAGCAGATTAGTTATAAAACAGATCATCTGTTATATGGCTTCTTATATGGATGTAGAAAATGTTAGGCTTCATTTTATATAAAAACCATAATCACAAAATAAATTATTTTTTAAAGTTGTTTAAAAAGTACTCTATATTCTTCTAATGTTTAGGTTGAGTTTTTATCATTCTTAGTTGCAATTGGCTGAAAGCAGTTCCAAATCTAAATTTATTTTACCACAATCATGACATTTTCCAACTGTCACATGAATTTGCAACATTTGTTAAAAGGGAGACCAGTAGAGCTAAATGTGTCACTAGTGCTGGAGGAAACGGGCCTGTGGTAATTAGTGTGCCATCATGAAAGACCAAATTAGTGCTTGAAATTTGACATAATAATTGTGCCAATGAATAGTCATAGAGTGCTCACAGTGTGCCAGCCTCTGTGCCGAGCAGCCCGATTGCATTATCTCGTTAGTCCCAACCTTACATTATTATTTCCTTTTTACTCAGAGGAAATAAGCGTGAGAAAGACCTAAAAGCTCATTTGGTTATGGTCCAATAGGTAGTGGGTGGAGAAACTGGGACTCAAAACAGCCCTCTGAGGTATAGGAGTAGGTATAGGCAATGTTAATGTCCCCACTTCACAGATGGGAATAATTGAGGCTTCGAGAGGTCTCAATAATTCGGTTAAGCTGAAACAGCTAACAAGTATACAAACTGGTATTCAAACACAGGTCTTTCTGAATCAAGTGTAGCTATATCACCTGTCAGTATTTCTATTAAATTTGGACAAAATTTAAGTTGTAAGCCTGCTGTTTACCTTTTCTTTGTTTTGACATAAAAGGGGCAAAAACTGGGAAGTAATGTATACAGATATTAACTGGCAAAAGGGGGGACAATAGTTGAGGATACTAAGGGCCAGAAATTTGTAGCGGATAATATTGTTTCATTATATTATTTTAGTCCATCAGCTCAAAGTTTCCCAGTCAGAACATTTACATTAATTTCTCAAAGTCAGAAAAACCAGCCCTCTGCTGAGTACCTTGGAGTAAATTTATCCGGTTAATTCCTTATTTGTATCCTTCACTGTATATCACCTTCTGCCCTAGTTTTTTTTTTTTTTTAATCTTAACGTGTGTTGTTTACAGACTATAGGGTTAGGTACTGGGCAAGAATATTGTCTTTTTTCCTTCTTTATAAAGAGTACTGTACTAGGCATTCAGTTCATATAAAATAATGGAAAAGCAAAGCTCAGAAGACAAACGGGAATTTAAAAAAATACTTTTGTATTCTAATAAATAAAAAGATGAACAATATATATGACTGTCACTGATTTTTCTTTCTTATGAATGTTAGGGTCACAATAATCTTACATAATAAAAAGGTAATATTTAAATTACCATCACTCCACTACGCCCATGATTGGGCCAGCGGGTGACACAGGGGGCGGGACTCGGGGTGGCTGGGGTGGTGATTGGGCCGGCAGGACGCTGAGCTTGCGCGAGCTCAGCGTCTGCGCCATGGCTGTGCTGCGGCACAGACAGGCCTCTGGGGCAGCGAGCTGAGCCGGCGTTTTGGAGGTTTGGAGGCGGGGGGAGTCTGGCGGCAGTTGGGCCGCAGGAGCACGTGGCGGAGGCCCCAGCCTTCCTGGGCAGGAGGCAAAGGCAAGACCCCGGCCTGGGCTCCGGCCGCAGGAGGACCACGCCCCCGCCCCGCCTCGCCCTAGGGGCCCAGGGACTTCGGAGCTGCCGACCAGCGGACAGACAGCTTACACGTGCATGATTAAATCATGCACTGGGCTTCTAGTATATTATATTCCAGAAACTATTTTTTGTCAAAGATAGTGAATTTGGAATATTTATAGATTTATATTACAGTTTGTGGTATTGACTATTCATTAATTACATTTTGTAGACCTTTTAAGTGTAGGAGAAAGGTAAGATGAGGAAACTGAAACTGTTCATTTTGTTAAAAATGATGTAACTGTATGAGCTACCATTTGTTAACTGAGGACAACTAGTATTAATAAACTTTTTAATACAAATGTTAGAAAATTGTTTTCAAACCTAAATTATAATTTACAATTTTCTCAAAGCTATTTGCATATTACTATAGGAAAGTTACTTTGTATATTGTGTGTGTGTGCGCGTGCGGACACACACATACACATTTGTGTTTTTACCAGAGACAGAGAGCCTGGTGTTTTCTATAGTTGATATCCCTTGGCATCCTATATAATAAAAGCCTAATATGCAAATTGTCCCCTCTCCCGGGAGTTCAACCAGGAGTTCCACCAGGGGGCAGCGGCAGCAGGCAACCCGGGGAAGGGAGGCCTGGGCCGGCAGCTGCTAGGGACTGTACCTGTGCACAAATTTCGTGCACTAGGCCTCTAGTTTGAAATAACATTACATTTGCATTCTGCATAGACATTCAGATCAGTTGGCCTCTCCCATTGAGAAAGGCACAAATAAGACTCTACTTGCTAGCAGCTGTATTTTAAATAATATAATTTTGAGTTTATAGGAAAGCTAATAATTTGGTGGTTAAGATCACATTTATGTTTACTTTAAATGTTTTAGTACATCTTCCTTCATTACTTTTTAAAATATATATATTTTAATGATTTTTTTACAGAGAGGAAGGGAGAGGGATAGAGAGTTAGATACATCGATGAGAGAGAAACATCCGTCAGCTGCCTCTTGCACACCCCCTACTGGGGATGTGCCGCAACCAATGTACATGCCCTTGACCGGAATCGAACCTGGGACCCTTTAGTCTGCAGGCCGACGCTCTATCCACTGAGCCAAACCGGTTTTGGCTCGTTACTTTTTTTTAAAGAAAAACTATTACTTCATAATAGTTGTATTATTTTTATCCCATACTGGCATGTGGATGGTCTCTTTTTAATAATAACAAAGCAAGGCCTTAAGTTCTACTTTACCTGCACATTTCATGACCAGCGTCACTGCTGTGCCACGAGTGTTAGAACAAAATCTTAAATAATGAACTGCCATCAGGCGTTGCCTTGCATCCCTTCATTATCTAAAAGGGAATCTTATGAATGATGCATTTCAGTACCCTGTACATGCACATTCAGAGGCCAGTTAGCACTTTAAGCTAATGCCAGTGAATTTTTAAAAATCGCGGTGAATGATGAAGCCCTTCATTGTGTTCAAGGATTTTGCCTTTCTTCAGTGATACAGTTTTCTTCTCATGTGAAAGTGTATTTAATTGCATTGCTCATCCACTTTTAATATTTAATAATAGTTGTATTAGCTGTATAGAATAAGAAGGGCACAATTTGCAATATCTAGTGCCAGTCATCAATTTTTTCTTATCATGACTTAATGAATATTATAATTACAAGGACAGGCAGAAATATAAATTTGCTTGGACATTGGTTGGGACTTGCTAGTTCATTGGTGTTAGCTTGGCCAAAGCCCAGGATAGGGAAATGGGGAAAGAAACCAATATCTGGGGGTGAAGCTTGGCACAATTTTTTTGCGACACACTACTCATTCCTCATTTCAAACCATGAACATAGAGGCTTTGAATAAAGTTGTAAATGTTGCCAGTAACAACTGCTCGTTCCTTAAAAATGGACAGGGGACCTTGATGACTTACCAGGCTTAGTCTTGGAAGGCATATGTTCCTTTCATCTCTATTAATGCATTCTGACAACTTTTCATTAACTTTCCTTAAACATTTTTACTGTTATTTGCTTTCAGCTAAGACAAAAGCATGAGTTAGAACGGGAGAAACTTGGCATAGCCATTATCATAATAGCACTTCTCACTTAAGTAACACCTCTTACTGGAAGTTTTCAGAATGCTTTTGAGCACATTTCATTAGGGCTGCTGGATGGAGGTCAGGGAGAAGTTCATTGCAGGCCATTCATTGCAGGCCATTCACTGAAAGCCTCTATGGCATATAATCCAGGCCTCGGAGAAAAAACAGTTTTCATGTAGAGTGATGTAGATGTGAATATGTGCATTAGCTGACTTTTAAATTTTGACTGCCATTTGTTAAAAATAGAACAAGGTATTGTTGAATTTAATGTGTGTAAACCTATTTCAAAACAAATCATTTTTAACTCTCTCCAGCAACTGCTTCGAGAACGACAGCAGATGGCCAGCCGTCCCTTTGCTTCTGTGGACGTAGCACTGGAAGTAGGAGCCGAGCAAGCAGACTTTCCGCGAGGGCCATTAGAGGTAGGAACAGTGGTGCTGAAAGGGGGCCGCTGTGATTTGCATATTTATATCTCTTCTCTGATCTGCATCTGCTCCTGCAGCCAAACGGAGTCTGATTATCTAGAGTTGACAGGATTCCGCTACATATATTATGCCATTTTCAAGGCACATGGTTTTAATAGTATGACATGAGCCGTAACAGAAGCCACTGGAGAATCTATTAGCCTAGGTCACCTGACAGCCTTTTCCCAACAGATAGGAGCCAAAGGAATTTAAGATAATATATTAAGATACATACATATATAAAATGATGGAAGAAACAAAGCGACTATATTAGTCCTTGGAGTACCCGGTGCCCCTTAATTAATGATTCACTTCTATATTAACAAAGTTGACTATAAAAGGTGGGTGGAGATGGTTGCATTTTAATTACATAGTTTCACTTTTGAATGTTGAGAATTGTAGAATACAGTGCGTATTTTTACTTGTGGTAATGACAGTATTAGTATATTTTATTGCAAATGCAGAAATAGAGTATGGTGAAGGAGAAATCATTATGTGCAAGTAAATGTGGTATTAAGATCCTGAAGTAAGGCATGAAATGGTTTTTGAAAATAATAATCCCCAAAGAGGAAAACTCCACAGATTGTTATTAGTGACTAATCAAAGCATTTAGAGGCCGAGTGATTTGCTTGTATGTTTATTACATTTGTATTTATATTTTATATATAGTAAGCTGATTAAGTAGGAAGATTAAGACACAATGTAGAGTGGAAATATTTTATTCCCTTTTATAAAAATGCCCTCATGTGACTAATTTCATGTTGCTATTTTGATATTTTGCTTTTCTACAAGAAAAGCAAGGAATATAAAAATAGACTCCTTCAAAAATTTAGGAATAAATATAATTGATTCATGGGCACTATACAAAGGCCAGTATTTAGAGGACAGTTGCCTGTGGATTTTTTTAGCTTTTGTGTTCTTGATTTTTAACTTCTGTAGCTCACAGATTACAAGGAAGCTTGGAACATTAGGAAGGTTGTGTGTATGTCTCCCATTACTAAGGGAGAAATGAGAAGAAAGGCAGAATGGTTAAATGAAAGTTATAGTAAGTACTTTCATTTCATTTTGACCCCGTTTTCAAGTAACTTTGTAAAAATCTTTTAACAAAACCTGGACTATTTGAATACAACTTCTTTTTTCTCCCTCAACTGTTTAAAACATTCTCAAACACTGCTAAAGCTCAAGTAAGGAGAACAATGATGAATGTAAATAAGACACACACAGGCCAAGGAGGACTAGGACTAATCAAAGAACTAGAAAGCACAAATTTAAGGAACAAATGTGGTTAACATACATATACATGTCAATTGCTGCTTAATAGTGTTCAGGGATGCATTTTAGGTGTATGTGTGCTCATAATTATTCTCTCTTGTTTTTTTTCTAAATTTTATTTCCTTTGTTTTCATTGTGATGGCTTTAATCTTAAATTTTATTTTGTAGAGTTTAAGTGTTCTACCTCTTCTTTCTTTTAGTTCATATTTCCCTGTTAGTCCTTATTATATTCCTTTGTTTTCATCTTCTTTTCCTTTTTTCTCACACCTATTTTTTGTAGAAAAAAACTTTTAGCTTTTAATCCCCCCAGGCACTCTGTGAGTCTGTCTTTTAATTGGTAATCTGTTTACATTGACAATAATTATTATTCCACCTCAGCTTATTTTAGTGACTCCATTTTGTGTGTGGGGGGGGGTGGGGGATGGGGTAGGGGGGTGGTAGGGTTGTTGTTGTTAGTAGCCTTGCTTCTTTTTTGTTCTTTTTCCAATTTCTTTTGGATAAATTGATTTTCTTCTACTAAACTGAGCATTTTATATTCTGTTTCTGTGTTTCTCTTTGCTATTCTTTCTCAAGATTCATAATGTTGCTTATTTTTCCCTATCAGTGTCTAAAGCTCATTAATAAACATTCCTGCCTAGTCCATCTCAAGCAAAATTTATACTTTAGCATGCTCTCAGCTCCCACCATTCCTCCCACTCCTTGTTAAGTACTTGGAATAATTAATACCTATATTATAAGTGTCCCTATTTTTATTATGACATGTTTAAATAACAACGAACTCTCTTTGCTATCCTTAACTTTCTATATCTAGTTTTTTGCACATGGATTTATTTCCTTTTTCACTAGAGTAAATCCTTCATGAGATTTTTTCAAAGAGAAATTTTATGTGGCATATTCTTTGAAACCTTAAATGCCTACCAATATATTTATTTTGTCCTCTTATGTAAATAACAGTTTATAAAATTTCAGTATCAAATATCTCTTCTTTGAAACTTTAAGTATATTACACCATTGTCTCAAGTCTGATGTCACTTTGATTCCTTGTACTTTTTTTAGCACCTTTCAGAATTTTCTCTTGTTTTTCAATGTTCATAAATTTCTCTCTGATATGTATAAATTCTCCTATTTGGCACTCGGTGCAGTTTTTGAAGCCTGCAGACGTTTGCCTTGTATAATTCTGGCTAACTTCTGGTTACTATTTCTTTATTCTTTCTCCTTCTGGAATTCCCACTAGATACCCTTGACACTTGCAGGTGCATTGCTTGAGTCCAAGCCAGACCCAGTGAGCCCCTCGCAGGCTGAGCATTGTTGCCTTCACTCTGGGAGTGGTGTGAGCCCTGCTCCTGCAGCTGGCCACAGCCGGGGATGCCCCTGGCGCTTCCTTCCTGGACAGCAGCTCCAGCAGCTGGTCTGAGCAGCTTGTTCACTTTCCCGGGGCTTCTTGTTTTTCCGAGTGTTATAGCCGTCTTGTAATGTAGTTGGTGTTTTAATTATTTTATTTACATATACAATTAATATTTTGATTATATGAGTAATAAATCATCACTATAGAAAAAAATACAGAAATAAATAAAATTAAGGTATTCCATAATTCCACCCATAAGTAGGCACTGCCAGAAATTGTTTCCTTCCAGTAACATTTTCCTTTTGCATGTACATAATTTTAGAAAATGGAGAGCATATTCTTCATGTGATTTTACTAGTACATTCTGTGGTTGTTTTTTTCACCACTCCCCTCTTCAGTCTCACTCAGGGCTTGGAGCATCCCCTTGTTGCCTACAATCTAAGAAATGTTTTGAATTGCACTTTATTAAGCATCTGCTTATGTTGCATTGAGAGAGCCATACTCAACCATTTTGCTTATATGAAAATTGTTCTGGCTTTTGGCTTTTGTGCTCACGCTGAGAAATCTTCTAACAGTGTAATGGTCATTTCCTCGTAGTTTATCCAGCTTTTCTTCCCAATAACTCTTAAAATCTCTTTGTCTTTGGTGTTCTGTAGTTTTATTATGGTTTTCCTGAGCATAAATTTATTTGTTTTTATCCCACTGGACTATTTTGAGCTTCTTATGTCTAATATAAAGAATATAAAGATGAAAATGAACAATAACAGCACGAGGATAAACCCAGTTTCATCTCTCAGTGACTGATAAGATAAAGAGAAACATTTACAAAAGGCTTATGACCCTGATCACCTGTATTCCTATTGGCTGTCATTCAGCAGAGCAATGCACTACTTAAGGACACAGTCATATCACAGTTAAGCCATGGTAGCATGAACTATTTTTTATACGGCAGTCTTAAAGTAAGAAGTGGCTATGTAAAGTAGGCTATAATATCATTTATTGGAAAGTAATAAGTACAGTTTAGCATTTCTTGGGGACAGTGTTCCAACTCTGAGTAAAAGACTGAATTTCCAACCCCACCCCCATCCTTCATCTACCCTCAGATAAAACAGGTATATTGGACCCATAAAAAAACAACTGCTCAGCAGAACATACAGACTGTGAAACATAGTAGGGTATTGAGTACTGTCAAGTACTTACCACACATTCCAGTATATATGTTAAAATATTAATGCTTACTATATTAACATCAAACTAATATGAATATCTTAATAGTAGTTAATCAGTATTAACAGCAACAAAAGTAGTTATATTTTTGGCTCCTTTTCTTAATCTCTAGATTATCTTGGAGCATCCTTGTGTGGTGGCAGCATATAATAGTTATTTAATGATTTTTGTTTAAATATTTTATTAGGCTATAGTTCCCTGTGACAGTTGTTATTACACTAAGTTGATGTTTCTATTTATTTGCTTACATTTCATGTAAAATGGGTTAGTAATTTAACTAGTATTTTCTACTTTCTATTACACTCGTTAGTAGATAATATGATCAGGTTCATATCTTCAATGAAATGGCTGACTATAAGAATTCTATAAAATACCATTAAATCAAATAGAAATCTTATAAAGTGAAATCCCAGATATTGGAAGTATTGTGTGAGATATTTTAAACGTAGAATCTTAGAAACCAATAATGGTATACTCTAGGTAAACATTTTTATATGTTCTCATATTTTGCTAATAAAATAAAATAGCGACTAGGTTAAAATTTAGGATATTTAATCTGAAAATTTACTTCAAGTCTTAATATACACTTTTCTTTTAATCAAGAGTAATAGTTCTACACTTTTATACCAGAGGATGCTTGTTCATATTTAAACCTTATATTTTATTGATATTTATTGTAAGCCTCTTAATTTTTGGTTCATGACGAAAGGCTCTGGTTGAACCATTAATGACATGTAAAAATATGATAAACCAAATATCACATAGGTAAAGTTAGGTAAATTTTTTCATGGAGAAGAAACTGTTATTTAAGACCTTTGCCATTTCCAACACATCTTAAGAAACAAAAGCAAAAATGACCCAGTATCATCTTTCCATATTTCATCATGGAAAGAAATGATATATGAGGTATTGTTGATATTTTTGTATTTTGCTTTGTCATTCTCATACGTGTTTGGTGGAAATCATTGTTGGATTTGGTTTTGAGGAGGCCTACATTTCTATGTAGGTGGAACTTGTCTACCATTTATAGGTATGCTTATCTTCAGTTGTTGGTTTGTTCATAGACACATGTGCATAGACATTAACTGAGGAATATTGTAAAATAAAAGGCAGGGAACAGGGGGGCTATCTAATATGTGCCTATAAAACAAGAATCCGGAAATGCAGCTTTGGAAAAATACCTTCATAAAATAGTTGTGTTTTTCCAGCTGCTTAGGAGGCCCTTTTTAGTTAAATGACTCCATTAAATAAGAAATAAAATATTAAAATCTAAGATTAGTTGTTAACGTTTCTAATAGGCCATTATAAGCATACAAGAGAAATGAATCATCTCTCTCAGCCTTAACAATTGGTGACTCACAGCTAATCTTGTTTCATCGCTGCCCTCCTTTCCTCACCCGCCCCCCTAGTGATTATTTTGAAGCAAGTCCCAGGCATCAAAGATTAAATTTTAATTGAATCTCAGAGTTCTTGGTTTATCACTTTAGTATTGAAAATAACTTTTGAAATGTTTAAATTTTAAAAATTAATTTCTTGTATTTATCACTAAGGTTTTATTATTCTTTTGGTTTATCCTATTTCTGTGTAAATTGTAAAGTATTTGCTAGGTACATTCTTCCAGGCATTTATTCAATAAGCAATAGGAAATCATCACACCTGAGTGGGAATAAAAACTCATTAAGTGATATTGTTTTACTTTATTAGCATATTATGTATATTGTTGCTTTAGTAGCCTTGCTGAGACATTAAATTATAAGAACCGCAGGTTTTGCTTAATGGAAGGTGCTACTTAAATTAACAATATAGGTCATTTGATCTATTTTTTATTTACTCTATTATATTTTTAAATTACACATTGACTATAATCCTAGGAGTACTTTCTTAATTCTTATTAGAATACTAATTTTTCTCACTGGGAAGCTCAACTGAAAGGCATAACCAGCTTTAATTAACAATAAAAAGAGAGAAAGAAAAAGAAACTCGACATCATTAGGAATTCTGATTTTTGCCACTCTAATGGAAAAGACCATGAGCAAAATGGGGTTAGTCAGATATGAGAAATGATAAGCAAACATGGTAGGGGCCACCTATGACAAGCTACAAAAATTGGGGAAGTAACCTTGACATATTTCTGTCCAAGTATGAGTATCTATAGTTAATTATATTCTAGACAGTATCCATTACCAAAGATGTAGGGCCAAATTAACTCTAATGTTGCACTCATCACAAGACATTCCACAGCTAGCAATAACATTAAGATAATGCTGTTAAAATAAGAATTCCAATTATAAGGCAGATGAGACTGTGAAAAACATGACAGCCGTAATGAGCAGTAGGAGTTGGTATTCACTCTGATAGGAACATAGTTATTACGGAGAGAGAGGAAACAAAACCCAGCCTGCAGCCTTTTCCTATTGTCATATCACCCTCTGTGGATAGCAGCTTTGGGTTCAAATTCATTTCTGTTCATTCTCCCAGGTTGGTGCCAGGATGATGATCTTACAGCTGTAGCTAGAACACCCTCAATCTCTGTAGTGCTTCATTCTTTCCAATAGCTGTAAGCATTTTCTTTTTTTTTAAATTAAATTTATTGGGGTGACAACAGTTAATAAGATTATATAGGTTCCTAGTGTGCATCTCTGTGACACATGATCTGTATATTGCACTGTGTGCTCACCAACCAAAGTCACATCATCTTCCGTCACCATATATTTGGTCCTTTTCCCCTTTACCACCCTCCTACTCCCCTCCCCTCTGGTAACCACCATATTGTTGTCTATGAGTTTCAGTTTTATGTCCCACATATGAGTGAAATCATATGGTTCTTAGCTTTTCTGACTGACTTATTTCACTTAGCATAATATTCTCAAGGCCCACCCATGTTGTCTCTGATAGCAGTATTTCTTATTTATTTTTATCACATCTTTGTTTAAAAAAAGGTATGGGGGGGGAATCAAGGTGTTAGTCCCTTCTTGCAGGTGAGAAAACTAGATCAGTAACTCAGTGGTACCAATTCTGAATAGATTCAAATGAACTGAAAGATCACCAACTGCTTATTAAGGGGCTGATTTTAACCAAGGCATGTGTAATGAATATCACCCACGTACAGCATCATGCCCTGTGTTGTGTTAGACGTGCCCTTGTTTTTTACTTTACGGTGGGAGGAAGAGACGGAACTGGAGACTGTCACCGGTGGGCGTAGTAGTATCAGAGGAGAACAGGCTGCCATCGACAGCTCTGTTCTTTGTAGCCCCTCTGCACGAAGCCACTCCGACAGTGGCTGTCCCCACTAGCTGTGTAAGTCAAGCCTGTGAATCACGTACAATGTCATGTTCATTGATCGCCTGGTGTGGTTTAACCCAGAAACCTACCGTTGGGCAAGTCCGCCCTGTTGAAGCGCAGTCTAACCTCCCTGCAGCTTCAAGGCTGTTTTATACAATTAAGGAGAACTTAGAGGTCCCGCTGCTCATCTGACCTATAATTCGTTTGATCAGTGTTTTAGCATAAGCGGCATCATTTTTGCCTCTTTGTTGTGCGTTGTTAGGGATTATAGTTTCTTCTTGTTCACTTTTTTTTCCCCATTTTATGAGCCCAATAGAAATTTTTCTTTGCATAAAGAATAAACCTACCTGAAAATCTGGGCTATTTTTAAAGGTCAGGACTCTTTTCTGCTCCTGGAAAATCCTAAATACTATTTTGGTTTTCATTTACTCTATATGTCACTATTTATTCACCACTTATGGAATTAATATAAACATTTCCCTCCATCTCTTTGTAAATACATTTCTCATAAAGCATTTTCATCCACATGGCTTGCTCTAGAGCATGACCAATTTTCATAATCCTCCCTACAATACGCGGTATAATACCCATAATGCGGGTGCTGTCTACTCTCATATTTACTTAATCTGTCATCAGAGGGAGCATGGCCGATGCCTTTAAGTGAACCAATCGATTATACAGCATTGTGTTTAGCTTCCACAGGCATACATTTTGTTTTCTCCCTTAGGAACCTTAATTCTGGAAATGAGCATGCCATCTAGATTCAGAATGTTCATTTATTAAATACAAATGTATATTAGTTTACATAAAACATACTTAAGTGATAGATCTATAGTGTAACAATAAAATTGTAAGGCAATTTATTAGCATCAGTGAGTTTAAATATAATCAGAATGAAGCTTATTTAAACTATAAATATTATAGTGAATCTTTCAAGATGAACCACAGACCTCAAATTTGAAATTGATGTTCTTAAATTAATCAATCAGTTAATATATTGTCAAACAAATTAAAACACATTGCCTTATTAGGGGAGCAACTTTGCTAATACTTTTAAAATGTGAGAACAGTGGATTTCAACCATATTGTTACAATAATTTAATATTTTTTTGTCATATCTATTTTATTTCCTTTCCACCTTTCTCACTAGAAACAGTGAACAAAGAATTCCAATTTCTTGTTCATTTTTGTGTGCTCTTAATTGTACATATAAACATCATTGCCAACTCCTGGGCTTCTTTTGTGTATAGCCTTTTGGTAGTATATGAACATATAGGTATATATATATATATATATATATATATATATATATATATATATATGTGTGTGTGTGTGTGTGTGTGTGTGTGTGTGTGTGTGTGTGTATATTTCAATTAGGTGTCACAATTTTTTGGCAAAAATATAAGTAAAGTATAAAAATAACAAAAGATATGTAGGCACTAAAAATGTTGAACAAATACCTCACTATGTGTTTTTTTAATTATCTAATATCACTTTCTGACATGAAATTTATATTATCACTTTCAGAATAATGTTTAAAAATTGGTCTTTTGAAAATGTTATTTCAGGTCTTATTCATTCCTTTTGGTGGAGAATAATTGGTTCATGTCATTATTAATCAGGGTTAGACTTTGTACATATCTTGGATGAATGTTATTTTAGAATTGAAAGAAAAATGAGGAATAAAATCAAGGCCAGGCGTGTAGTCATTTTACCTCTAATGTTAAGAACATTAAATTTGAAGTCAGAACACATAATTCCAGTTCCAATTCTATTTACTTATGTGACTTCGAGTAATAACCTATGCATTTCTGAGCCTCAGTTTCCATATTTATAAAGTAGAGGTAAGAAATACCTCCTATATCTAGCACCCAGAGTTCTTGTTGATCAGACAAGGTTTGCTACCTTTAAATGGCAAACTCAACATTGCTATCTGAACATAAAGTATTCTAGCAGTGATTTACTGTCCAACTTTTTTATTTACACATTTTAAGTAATGATTTATTGATTACCTTCAATGTGAAAGGAACACTGCTAGACACTAGAGAATAAAAGTGGATAATATAACACCAAACCACTTCAAAAACAATAAAACATATATGAGCAAGCTGTATTATTTATTTAATCTACAGATTATGCTTGTTGGAAGAACTCCTAGACTCCTCCCCAAAACTCTGTGCTAGATAAACCCCAGTGCCACTGGTGCTTGGCCTACAGATCGGGGGTCTTTACTGGGAACAGAGCTACCTTTTCAACAAACTATAAGGTGGTCATCCTTTTCAATGAAATTCCATAGAAACAGAAAATGTCTAATACTCTAATAAAATGAGATGCCCAGATCTGTATGAATTTGGTCCAAGGCGAAGGATAAACATGGGGACTCCCTCCTTTCACTTAACCTTATACTGTAGTAGGTGAGTCAATTTACCTGTAGTTCCATTTCTTCATCTAGATTGTCCCAGGGTGGGGAACATCCGGCCTGTGGGCCTTATAAGGCCCTCGAAATTACTCGGTCTGGCCCTGCCAAGGCATTAGGGGTGAGTTAATTAAATGTTTGACCAAATATATAGCAGGCTAATTTTTAAGTTGATAATTTTGTATGGCCCTTGAATGTTATAAATACCCAAATGGTCCTTGGCAGAACAAAGGTTCCCTACCCCTGCAAAATAGGGGAAATGACACCTGCCCTCACACTAGATGGTAGTTGTTGATGTTATCATTGACATTATTATCAATAGTAAAAATTTTCAGGTTAATGTAATTATAAGCCCTTTTATGTTTTAATTCTTATAGGCATAGCATAAGTACAAGTATGTTAAAAATAAATTAGTTCATTTTCCTACTTAATGAAGTAGAACACTTGTAACAGAATCAATTATTTTTATGTTCTTGTGTTATTGTGATAATATCAATAACAAATTATTTGTATTACAGTTTAGAATGCTCTATTCAGCTTTCACAGAAGCCCAACGAGATAGGCATTGACACTGCCCCCATCTCTGAGAGGCATAAAATGAGCTCAGACACGCCCTTTTGAACATTAACCCTCCTTATGCTGCACTGCTTATGCAGATGCCATGTTCTGGGCAGTTAGACAATACGTCTTGTCATGAGGAAATTGGCATTTTAAAATGCACTTCTGTTTCGATTTCCCTCCATCTTTGAACCAGGTTTTCTCAGCTTGACACTGTTGACATAGTGGGCTGATGATTTGTTGTTGTTGTTTTGGGGAAGGGGACTGTTCTGTGAATTTGAGAATGTCCAGCAGCATCCCTGGCCTCTACCCTCTAGACACCAGAGGCACCACTGCTCCAGCTGTGACAACCAGAAATGTCTCCAAACGTTGTCAGATGTCTGCTTGGGGGTGGCCAGGGGCCATTTGTGTGAGCAAAGGAGAACCAGTGAGTGGGAACCACTGCTTTAAACGTTAGCATAACCAAGTTTTAATGAGTTAGGTTCTGATTAATATATTCTGTTTTATACTAAAAGGTAAACATGATGATTGTTAAGGTATTTTATGATATAGTCACTAAATATTTCAACATATGAAATTGTTCTGATGAAAATTTACAGAAATAATAATGTGAATTTTAGTCACAATAAAGGGAAATATTTATATATAATTATTTCTATATACTTCATTACATGTAATTTTCTCAGTTAAACTTCCACAAAAACACTGCTCATTACGGTACTGTCCTTACAAAGGAAAAGGCTACATTTTTACTAAATATATTTGTGTTTTTCCAATTTTTTTAAAATATATTTTTATTGATTTCAGAGAGGAAGAAAGAGGGAAAGAGAGTTAGAAACATCAATGATGAGAGAGAATCATTGATTGGCTGCCTCTTGCTCGCCCCCTATTGGGAATTGAGGCTGCAACCCCTGGCATGTGTCCTTGACCAGAATCAAAACAGGGACCCTTTGGTTCACAGGCCAACGCTCTATCCACTGAACCAAACCAGCTAGGGCAGTTTTGTTTTGTTTTTAATTTTATAAATACCAATTAAATTTTAGGAGTGAAGAAGTTAATTTTGATTTTTTTGCTTTAGTGCATGCAATACTATCCCATAGATATTTTTTCTATAATTACATGACATTTTACTTATTAAAAAAACCCCAATATATGAATAAAATATGTTTATTATTTTATAATTTCATTGATACTGACCTTTAAGTTAAAATAATTCATAACTGTATTTAAGCACTCCTAAGTAATACATGTAGAAGATTTTTAATATTGAATAAAATAATTTATAGTTTAATTATATTGTTCATTAGGGCATATCAATCCCTATTATTATCCTTGATAGAAAGATAAACATAAATGTTGGCTTATCACTGTAATTAAGCCATTGAATTTTAAACACTTTTTTGGGGAGAAACAAAACATGTATTTTAATATATATAACATCACAGTTTCTTGTTAGCTCTGATAGAGGAAATATGTATATGTATAGTGTGTATGTGTACCAGGATATGTATATGTATCTGTATATAGTGGATAACAGGTAACAAAGAGAGGCGATAGTGGCTGCAATTTTTGTCCTGTCTAAAGGTTATCAAGCAGGAAGTGTTGCCAGCGGAGCATGAAAATGGCCAGTAATTCAGGAATCAATCAGACACGCTATACAGTTTGTTGTATTTTTAACTACAGAAGGCCGGTCAATAGCTGTACTCAATTTGCCGTTGCTTCCCCACGGAAAGCTCAGTCTGTGAGCTTTCGGATAGGCTCGGTCAATGGATTCTTTTTTACTAAGAGAAATGATCCGTGGGAGGTCCCCCGAGGAGGGAAGTCCTGAGAAAATAGAGTCGGCCTTTCACGCTGCACCGCGCAACTCGGGAGTGAGCCGCTGACCTATTTCAGGTGGAGTTTCAAAGACGGTGCCTTTGGAGCCTTTTAAAAAAATCAATTCCATAATCAAAAGAAAGCTGAAAACGATAGCAAAAAGCTGTGTCCATTAGGAAAACTTGTTTCTATTAGAACATTATCCGAATTGCTTAAAATTGGCCTCAAATAATATTAGAGCACATATTAAAGGCATCCATAATTACACCCTCTCAGTTTGCCAGCATGTAGGTACCTGTCTCATCTAGTAAAACAATTGGAGAGGTGGGGAGGACACAGACGCGGACAACAGAAGCTCAAACACACATTCATTAGTAGTGTGTGGCCCGGTTTCATAAAAAGGGCTCAGTACCTGGCGATCCGTAAATACGTTGATGAGACCAAAACCATGTATACTTTCCCCCTGTTAAATATTCGGGCAAATAAGATCGAAGAGCAATGTCCTTATTCACAGCATTAGGATTTTTCACTATTATTATTTCTCTCCAATTTTCAACAAAGTATTGAGTGACTTACAATGAAAGGGACAACAAAATAAAAACAGTTTTGTTGGTGGTGGATTTATTTAATTACGTACTTAAAGTGTGTCAATATATTAGAATAAACTTTGGAGAGAACAGGCTTGGTATCAATTCGAGCTTTTTCTCCTACATTCTATTTCTCTTGGGCAGGTCAATTGGGTTCTTTGAACTTGGTTTCCTTAAACAAACGCAGGCACAGTAATGACTATGTAAGGATTGTTGTCAGGATTAAATTAGCTAAAATAGGTAAAATACCTGGAACAAAGCAGGGACTCCATGAGGGGCATTTCATCTCCCTCTGCTGTTCTCTTCCCCGGGAAGATGGAGGTTTCGGGGAGCTTGCCCCGATGGGCACTTTCCTCCCTCTTCCATCAAAAAGTTATCTTTGAAGGATCCAACACCACCGTCATCGCAGAGTATTGACGTCATGTATGGAAGGAACTGGCCTTTGGCAGCATGCGTTCATTTATTCATTAAACTCTCTGTGAGCACCTGCGCTCAGGTGCCTGCCCTGAACTGTGGAGGAGATGAGAAGCATTCGGAATGCCCAGCCAGCAGGAAGGACCTTTGCCCCTTGGAGAAAGGAATAATACCCCTCTCAATTTCCTTTTTTCTTCCTGTTTTGCAAACTTAAAAAAAAAATTATCTTTATTGTTGAAAATTCTGCAAACTCTTAGACATGTCATTAAGCCTGGGAGATGTATTCCTCCTGGCTGGCTACAGGGTGTTCATTCAGAAGCCTCCCTAATCTTTCATCTGACTTGCCAAGATTTGTATGATCTCATCCATGATGGTTGAAAACATGCAGAGAAGATGGATTAATTGAATGTGGAAAAACTAGTACTTCCCAGGTAATAATGAAAAGTTCAAGATGAAGCGTTTGTTGATGGGATAGTCACATGTGAGAAGAAACATTGCAGGGGTATAAAACTCATCCATCTGAAAAAAAAAAATCAGGACTTGCAAATTCTTTTAAAAAAATATTTTTATTGATTTTTTTAGAGAGAGGGGAAGAGAGAGGGAGGAAGAGATGTGAGAGCAGAACATTAATCGGTTGCCTCCTGCATGCCCCTTTACCAGGGGCAAACCTACAACCTTTTGGTTCAGGGGACAACGCCCAACCAGCTGAGCCACACTAGCCAGGGCTATAAATTCTTCTTTTAAGGATAAACTTAGGAGACTGAAACTTACCTTCATTGTCCCAGGAGTTGGGGAGAAAGGGTGCTTTAATATTTTATCTAAAGCTAAGTCTCTCAAAAATACTATATAAAAGTATAATAAAAAATTCTCCATACTTTAGAAAGTAACTATCAATAATTTATATTGACAGATTCCAACTACAGAGAAAAATGTGAAAAGTTAATCATTAAAGTAATCATTCTCTAACACCTTATGAATGTCTTCAGTATCTTAGAAAATGAAAGCTTACGGTTTTTAAATTGTGTTTAAATGTCTTTACCCACTTTTGTATAATTAATGAAATACTCCTTCTTAACCTAAGTAAAAATCAGCTCTGTAGAAACACTAATAGTTAAAATATAAAGATATATTAAAATATGCTCTTTACTTTTTATGGCATTTATATAATATTAGATAAAATTTCAGGAACATTGTGCAGGTTTAAATAATTTGTATAGGTTATCATAAAATTATAATACAATAAATATAATGTACTCATTCTCAACAATGAGGGATTTTTTGTGTATATATTTTAGTCCTATAACTGTATGCAGTTTGTATGAAAGGTTAAAATTCATCTGTGAATTACTGAAACTATTTATCTTTCCAGAATATTGACTGACTAGCCTGGCATTATGCTAAGGCTGCATTTGAGAGAATAAACTCACTCGCCCCCGAGGCACATGTAGTCTATGGAAGGAGAGACACAGACACTTGACTGCATGACATAATAATAAAGAGAGGTACTTCTTCTCTGGGGAAGGAGAGAAAGGAGGAACTCATGATGAATGGAGAAGTGAAGTCATTGTTTCAGTGAGAGAGCAACACTTGAGCAGGAATTTGAGGAAAGGGGTAAGAGTTCCTCTGGAGAAGAGAGGGCAGTCCAGAAAGAGAGGCAAGAAGGGATGGCTGCCCTGGCTGCAACCCGGAGTTCAAGAACAATGGCAAGGACGGGGCATCGTGGGGGGCACCGAGTCTGAGTCCTGGGGGCAGTGAGGAACTGGAGAAATTTTAAAGCACAATCCATTTGTATTCTGGTGTGTGTTTTTTTTAACCTTTATTGTTGAAAGTATTACATATACCCCTGTTTGCCCCAGGTTGTATTCTGGGTAAATCCCTCTGGTGGTCTTATGGGGAATACGTCGGGAGAAACAGACAGCAGGTAGAGAAAGGTGTTAGGAGGCTGTCAGTTTGGGCAGAAAAGAAATAGGAGTAAACAGAGACTTCTTATTCATTCACTTACTCTCGAGTTCAGCAACTATTTGATTTTCAACCACATGTCAGGCACTATTGTAGGTTTTAGAGATTGAGCATTGCAAAATCAGACAAAAAATTCCTGCGATCCTGAACTTTGAATCCTAGGCAGGGAAGATCGCAGGGACTCTTTCCCTACGCCACCTCCATTGTTTATCCAGAATAAGGGTGATTTCTAGGTAAACCTTTGTTTCATGTTTATCTTTTTCTTTTTTTAAAAATTTCTTTATTGATTATGGTATCACATAATTGTCCTCATCCCCCTATTCCCATCCCAAACCCCTCCCCATATATGCGCCCACCCCCCTGTTGTCCATGACCACTGGTTAGGCTTATATGCCGCTGAAGGATGCCCAGGACCAAACCAGAGACAGTCGGACCTGCATCACTACCATTTGTCCACCACCCAGAACTGAAATATCATTGCCGACATGTGCACATAAGGAACTGTTCGACATTAAAATTGGGACTCAAAAGAACTGTTGGCCCAGAAAGAAACTCACTACAGACTGATTCATTTGCTTCTCAGCATAACCATTATGTTTCATGTTTATCTTTAATAAGTTGAGAAAATGCGTGCATGTGTATGGTGTGTTATATGCATATATATGCATATAACACACCATATATATATATATATATATATATATATATATATACACACACACACACACACACATATATATATACATATATATGTGTGTGTATGTGTGTGTGTGTATATATATGTACTAGAGGCTGGGTGCACGAAATTTGTGCACAGGTAGGGTCCCTAGGCCTGGCCAGGGATCAGGGATGATCGGGGCCTTCCCCCAGCTTCCAGCTGCCAGCGGGGCCTTCCTTCATTCCACGCCACACCCTGGTGGTCAGTGCACGTCATAGTGAGTGGTCGAACTCCCAGGAGGTCGAACTCCCGAGGGACAATTTGCATATTAGCCTTTTATTATATAGGAGATACACACACACACACACACACACACACATCTATATGTATAGAGGCACATATACATAAGTATGTTTATTTTTTTAAAACCTTCAATAGCATGAAGAGACCTTTAAAAAAAAAGATTGAATTGTTTTAGTAGTTTTTAAATGCCTGTTATTCATGTTCAAAATTCAAAAGATCCAAAAGAGGATATAGTGAAAATGAAAATTAATCGTTTTTCCACCTTGACCCCTTCACCACCTATTTGTCTTCCTAAGAGGTAACACTATTTTCAGGATTTTTGCATTTCTTTACAAAATGTTACATACAAGTCTATTATTAGTGGTCTCTTCTTTCTAGAAGCAGTGTTCTCCACCTTGTTAGATAATTACGCATTTGCACTTATGGGCCTACCTTATTAATGGCTGCCTAGTGTTCCATGGTCTATAATTCATTTAACTAAACCCCACTGATGCACAGGTAGACTTTTTCAAATCATTAGCTGTTTCAAAGAGCATTACAGTGGGTATTCTTGTTCATCTCTCCTTATTAACCTCCCCCTACAAAAGTACTTACCATCATCTGATATCCTATGTAATTTCCTTGCGTTTCATTGGCAGTCCCCACTCCCGCGCTGACTAGCTTGGTAACTCAAAAAGGCACAGATTTTCCTTTGGTTTGTTCCTTGCTGGAATCCGAGCTCCTAGAATAAATATTCAGCGAATATTTGTCAAATGAAAGAATTTTGCATGTGCGTAATTATCTAGAAAAAATAGTAAAAGAAGCATTACTAGTTCAATAGGAATATGTGTTTGTCCTTTTGATAAATATTTATCTTTACAGAGCAGGATATCTCAGCCTTGGCACTATTGATATTTTGGGCCTGATGGTTCTTTTTTGTGACAGGCTGTGCATTGTATGCTGTTTAGCAGCATCCTGGCCTCTAACTACTAGATTCTAACATCCCCCTGTTGTGACAACAGAAAGTGTCTCTAGGCGTCACAAATGTTCGCTGTTAAGAAGGACTGCTGTAGATGTTATACTGTCTTAGTCTCCCTCCAGCAATTACGACAATGACTGTTTCCTGCAGCTTGGCCAATACTTTCGTAAACACTTTGCTTTTTGAAATCTGATGGTGAAAACTGGTATCTTATAGTTTTAATTTGCAAATGAAGTCACATTTTAATAAAACTTTGGTATAATGAATCCCTGGCATTGCACACTGTAGCGATGAAGGGAACGTTTGTTTTTTTTCTTTGTAGAGGGAAACAAATAGAGTGAATATATGAAATCTAGAATCATCTAGAAAAAAGTGCTATTGGCCCGTTTTTGTGTTTGTTAAAATATTTAAATGTTACAAATCTTCTCTAATCTTCAGACTGTTATGCTTTTATATCCTGGATCTTCTCTAGAATTATATAAATTGGCCTTAATTAATCAACAAAATTTGGAGTCAAAAGAGTTGGATTTGAGTGCCCGTTTTCCTAATTACTAGTTGTGTTACCTTCGGGAAGTTACATAAGCTGTGAGCTGCAATCTACTCATATGAAAATTGTGGATAATAACACTTGCACTCTCTACATCACTGAGTTATTACAAGAATTAATTTTTTAGATTGTTAAGCCTTTCACAATTGCAAGGGCTTAGGATAATTATTATGAAGGTTTTATGACCCACTGCTTTATCTTATGACTCATAGTGTCTCTGGAGTTTATTTCTTTTTAGTGCTTCAATAATCCCATAAAACTGTTCTCACTCATTTATTTATTGAACATAGGCATTTTGTATCTGTAGTCTTTAGTCATGACAGTAAGTCCCAGATATAGTCATTGTTCATTCATTCATTCATTCATTCAATGCACACCAAATAAGCACCCAGCTGGCTTTCCTTTCCAACGGTTCCATTTTTGTCAATGCCATTATGAATCTAGTCCCAAAGTAGGAAATTTGTAGTCATCTACCTTCTTGTGTTCCCTGTTCTATTGATCCTGCATGACCAGACTTATTTTGAAAGAATACCACTTTTTTCAGTTTCCACCCCCCTTTGATTATAGTTTATGGGTATCCCCTGTTGGCTGCCACATCAAATCCAAATAGTTTCTTACTGGCACTCCTTATTATTTTCACCAATTCAGTCTCTTAATTACTTTTTCTTTCTTTGGTTCAGGCTCATTCCTGCATCTCTGTTTTTGTCCATGTTATTCTCTTCCCTAGAATTTTCTTCATTTTTTCTTTCTTTTTTTATTGATTTCAGAGAGGAAGGAGAGGAAGAGAGAGATAGAAACATCCATGATGAGAGAGAACCATTAATCAGCTGTCTCCTGCACATCCCCTCTTGGGATTGAGCCTGCAACCCAGGCATGTGCTCTGACCAGGAATCCAACCATGAGTTCCTGATTCATAGGTAGATGCTCAACCACTGAGACACATTGGCCAGGCTTCATCTCTTTCACCTCTCAACATCTGTCAAGGCCTATATTATTCCCATTACTGCATGTCCCCCTTTTCTCCTTTTTTTTTTTTTCTCTCTCTCTGATCTCCTTATCACTCAACTCTAATTCTTCTTGGCCAGTTTCACATACTGTATTATCTTGAATTTCACTTTATGAGGGTTTTGTTTCTTATCTTGATTCATAATTCCAAGGCCACCCTTGGAGACTCTTAAGTCTTGGAGGAGCTTAGTCATAAACGGAGTAGTTGAACATTCTCATGGATATATTAACTATTTCATTTTTTCTTTCTAACTAAAGATTTATAAATACCTTGGTGGTAAGAATGCTAGTTTGACTGATAGCTTGACTATCAAAATGTTTCTTATTTATTTTTTGCAAAACATATGATTTGCATCCTACCTCTTCCAGTTCCTGGCTCCATGATTTTGTATATTCTCTTTTAGCCTCAGGTATGTCCATATGTAAAATGAGAATAATAAGGCCTATGTTTCTAAATGTTTGAGAAGTAGAGCTAATGCACATAAATCATCCATCATAGCTAAATAACTGGTAAGTAGTGGCCACTTTTATTAGCATTAATAGAACACATCCTGTTTCTCTTCTGGAGATGCAGGGACATCCTTTTCCTTCTTGCTTAAAGATTTTCTTTTGTGACTTGGTAGATTTGCTTATGTACAGTTCTTTTGGAATTAAGAAGACCAGACATCAAGGTCCTATCAAATCCCTGTGCAATTTTTCTGTCTTTTAACTCTAATTACATTCTTTTTATTTCAAAGAACAAGTAAATGAGTGTCCCATGTTTTAACCATCCATCTATTGACTGTTCCCTTGGTTATAAGAGAAGAGGCACATTGCAGCCTTTTCTTGTCATGACCATGGTAAATTTGTGCAGCCTGACATTGTCAGGTGGCTGTTTCTTCCTTCTAACTGCACTTTAAGGGAATTTTTAAAAAAATTTATTGTGGTAAAATACACATAACATAAAACTTAACATCTTGACCATTTTGTTAAAGTACACATTTCAGTGACATTAAGTACATTCTCATTGTTGTACAGTATCACCACCATCCATCACCAGAACTCTTCTCACAAAACAGAAACTCTGTATCCATTCAACAGTCACAATGGAAGATTTTTATTTGCAAATTTAGCAAACTTTGATTACACAGTTTATATTGTTTTATTTGATTTTATTATTAAGAGAATAACATTATTTTATTAAATTTAGACTGAAAATATTTATTGTATTGTAAGAATTAGTAAGAAAACAACGTATTTTGTTTTTAACAGAAAACAGTTGTTATATCAATTACGTTTATTAATTTCTATTTTTAAATGAATCATTTTCATGTTTTCTTACTAAGGAAAAATTCAAATGGTATATTTTTCAAAGTAATAATTGTAGACATGAAAAAATAAATATTAGATACTGACTTGTTTCCAGTTAGAAGAAAACAATAACAAAGGAATTAGCCAAAGTGGCACATTGTCATCCATAAAACGGGGGTGGGTTGGGATTCCAGAGCAATTGAGTGAAGGAAACCCTTTTATCCTGGTTTTTCAGTTTCAACGTTGTAAAAATAATATATGAAGTTCATCCCCTCTTGCACTAGAACTACAAACTGTATAAGTTTATTTGGAATGCCTGTTAGTCAGGCAAGCTTTTCCCATAAATTAGTCAAACCACAAGAAACAGCATTGCCAACGAGTACCCATTCCCAACATACCTGCAGCTGAAATTTTTATAGATGTCAACAACAGTGAGTGCTCAGAGTTAAAGTATTTGAAAAAAAAAAGTGATTACCCTTCTTACAGATTTATGGGGTCAGACAGATGTATGTTTGATTTTGCATCTGCCTGCTGCATGGGTATATTGACACTCACCTCATCAGCTTGTTGAAAGAATTAAATACACAACGTGGGACAGGGCACAAGGTTGTTGCTCTGTCCACTGTAGTAATGGAACATGCTATTTTGAAAAGATCGTGTAGGGAGGTGAGTAACCCTAACTGCAGTCTTTCTCAAGAGGCTTTGTTTTTCTGTTTCATAGTGGACTTCAGGCAGGATTTTTCTTTCAAGTAGGATTTTTAACTGGGTGGGGGATGGGGACGGGAGCTGTATGGTTAGATCAGTGTTAAGTATCACTGACTTTGGAGTTATTCACACTTGGTTTTACATTCCAAATCTATCAACTGATAACTGGCTAATAACTTCTCGGAATTTAGTTAAGAAAATAAAAATAAATAACAGCAGCTTCATAGGTGGGCCTGAGGATCTAATGAGATCATGTATATAAGGGTTTTTTCCAGTACCTGGTACTTGTTTTTAAAGCTCCGTAAGTAGTAACTGTATTACTCTGATTCTTATTATGAAATATAGTGTCGTATAGGGTTTTGGATTTCTTTGCACACATGCCTTTGAATATATGGAAAAGTCCGACCACTGCTCTCCAGAAGACTGTTGACTTGAAGCTAAAAAGGCTTAAACCTAAAGGCCCCTCATTTGCATAGATCCCTTACAAAGTCTGGTACTTAATTCTGTTTCCTTAGTTTTATATTCTTTTTGTCTTGAAGGGTTTGTTGTTACTCTTTTTTTAACTGGAAAATTCAAAGGAAAGTCTTTGTAAGGAAGTCCAAAAAATGTATGCCATCTCATGAACAAATCGATGTATATGAAATTACTATTTTAAACCCAAACTTCATCAATTCTGTATTGTACATGCAATTTCAAAATGATGCTGCAAGTAAAAAAGGCACATTAAGTAATGAAAATTAGAGGTAACTTGAGGATAGTAGTAAAACTCAAAAGAAGTTTTATTCAAAGATATAGAATTGTCGAGATTTTTATACTTAATATTTTCTAAGCTGTTTTTAAAAAAGAAAGGAAAATAGTTTTAACAGATCAGTGAAAAAGTTAACTGATTGAACTTATTTAAAATAAATACCAGTTCTCTTCTAGTCAGAGCATGGCAAAAGCAAGAGGCATAGATCTTCCAACGAATTATAAATTAAATGTCTATTACTCACACATGCAATAATTGAAGCTGAGAAAATTACATATTTGAAATCAATAAAACAAACTCTGATATAAAAGTAAGATGCAGTACAGGGAAAATATATTCCAATTTTAAATGATTAGCTTCAACACTTTGAGAAAAAATACTTTGAGATCTTTCTGGTGACATTAATTAGTGAGTTGGAATAAAACCGTAATAAAACCACTGAAAATGCCTAATAATTAATATTGTTTATTTTGGTCTTTAAAAGAATTTATGGATGGATTTTCTTAATACACCAACATGTTCAGTAGGTGTGAAATATGAAAAACATAATGTAAATCAGTTCAGAAAAATATTCTTGATTTACAGTCAGGTATTTTAAAAATGTGTGCCCTACCTTTAAAAAATGTAAGAGATTAGATTAGCCAAAGAATATGTATGCATTACTCATGGACAAACAATAGTATAAGTGAAGGTTGGTGGGGGTAGGAGGCTGGGTGGAGGTGGGCAAAGGGGAGGATAATGGGAGACATCTGTAATAGTTTCAACAATAAAAAAGTGTATATTATATTTTAAATATTTTACTTAAAAATACAAAATTTCAATCTAATAAAAAATGATATTAACTCTTTAGGAAGCCATATATCTTAGAGAAATTTAATCACACTTAGTAACATAAAAAAACCTACTGTTTTTTTATGAAATACGTTACCCTGGAATTTTGATAAGAAACACCATTCCCATTTTCCAGACAAAGAAATATAAGAATAACCAGAATTAAATAACTTTCCCAAGGTTATTGATGCAACCAGGGCTTGCTTGCAGTCCGTCTCTTAATCTTTTTAAATCACATCATCTCTCAGCATTTTTAGAAAATGCCCTTTTTATTATGTTTTGAGCAGATTTTGAATCTAATATACCAGCTTTATTCTTTACTATGCTTTCCTTCCTTGAGAGTACTTTCAGGAGAGAAATCAGTTGTAGTTTTTGGTCTTTTCCAAATAGTGAAACACATAAAAGAGCAGTGAAACCGTGTTGGAGCCCGATGACTTGATTGGGATCTCAATTTTATTGTAATCACCTAACCTGAAATCTTATCTGAAATGCCTACATTTCTGTGATTCTTTTCTACACTACAAAAACTGTTCCTAACAAGAATAATCTTGGAGGAAAGATATGATGAGATGTGTCAGACAGCTTAGTGGCCCGCCACTGTAGTAGATAACCATGCTTAGACGAGTTGGATTGGCTGAAGGCTAGTGTCCTCTGAACAGAGTGCACAATGTCTTAAGTTGCACTGTGGACACCAGGATGGACAGTCCCCATAAACGAAGGCTCTTCTGGTCATTATAGGTGTTCTGTGGCTAGAGACGAAGCCCCACACCCACACAAACAGAGTTTGCAGTTTGTGGAATTGGATTCCGAGGTGAAAGAGGAGGTTAACAATTTTCGATAAAATTCTTTGCCAAGAATAGAATTTCCTAAATTATTGAAAACCATATTCATAAAGCCAGTTTTATACTTAAGCCTGGTGCTTATATGTAAAAAGTAGAGAAAAATATCAGATTGTTCAATATTTTGGAAACTAATTACACAAATCTCTGAATTGCTCCCTTATAAAAATTTGAACCTTATTAAGTATGTAACGCATTGACATGGTCCATTTGAAGATGCAATTTATTAGTCTAACTGTTAACACCTCTTAGATGAAGCTGGGAAATGAAGATTTTAATTGAAAGCAAATGGAGTAAATTCTGCCTCCTCTTTTTTTCTGGTTTTATAAAAGCTCACACACACACACACACACACACACACACACACACACACACACAATCTCCTTGTCCCCGGAAAATTTTGGTGTATTTCCCTATGAGCTAAAAGCTCATATCCCCATAGATATTTTTTTGCAAGTGAAATTGCTTTTCATTTGGCAAAAACTAAACGTGTGATTCATATCAGCTTAGAGCACTCAAGGCCAGAAAGTACATTTTGCTTGCTTTGACTGACATTTCTGCAGAGGAAATCAGACCTGCGTGATTCAGCTGCATTGAGGTTCATTATGCCATGAAAGGGGAGATTTGAGGGTGGGCTAAAGTGCATAAAGGGAAATTGTCCTAGAAATTGTGGCTAGTGACTGAGGCAAAAACCAACCACAGCCACCCGGCAATTTCAATTGGTATTTTATAGGGAGGCAACGTTTTCCTGCCACCCTTTATTCAAAGGGCTAACGCAAATCATTAGGAAAGAGTCAGTGAGGAACACTCTTGTGGGGAGGCAGGGAAAGTGGGGCTCTCCTTTGCTCTGGGAAGTGAAGACAAGGTTGGGAGCAAACGCAGGGTAACCAGCTCTATGTAATAGTTTTCAGCTCGGGCCTTCAAAGTCAGTCAGGTGCATATTTTGTATAAAAAGAAACATTTCCCCTGCATGTTCACCATTAGGAATGCGTTCCTTTTAAATCTCTTCATTGGGTTTGTTCATTGGTTGCCTTTAAAATCCCTGTCCAAAAGGAGTTAACATCTTCCTGTACCTGGTACGTCCCATCCAGGCTTAGAACAAGGAGAACACAAGCTAATTGCTTGGGGAGGTTGGGCATCACAAGGGTGGGATATTTTAAAAAGATTACTATATGTCTTAATCTAGCCAACACCCCATTTTTGCTTAATATTTGGTTTATTCTCTCTCACTTTTGACATATAACTCAGTCCTGGTGGATTTTATTCAGGACCCACTATAATAATCTATGGTGCAAATAAAAATATAGAGCCCCTTTAAAAATTTTAAATTTTTCAAAAAACATTGAAAGTTTTTAGATGGAGAACTTCGAGAACTTCAGCAGAGCATTTAACCCAGTGTGGGCCCCTGGCAACTGCACAGGCCACATGCCCAGGAATAGTCAGCCCTTACCACATTCAGTATATTAGTAGAAATGGTGAACTCTTAAGTTTGGATAATGAGAATATTTCATTGAAGATATTTAAATATTTTGACTTGTGAATTATCAACATTAATACCAAGAAATTGAAACCAAATTATGTTTAGGTTAAGTTGGGCTTTAGAAATCACCAAATATAACATTTTTTCCCTGTCTACATTTATCCTTTTTTACATCTATCTTATCTGCCTGCATTTCGTTTATTGCTTGACTTCTGTGGGGATGTTTAGGATTCATAAGCTCCCACCTTATCATTTCAGTTTTGGACCCCTTGCCCTTACCCTTAAACCTGAGGTTCAAAAGATTAGTCTCCACTTACCATTCCTAAGTCAAAGTGTAAATGACCAAGGGTTGTTCCCTATACGCTCCCAAACAGCACTCATCCTAGAATAACCAGCCGTTTTCCCAGCCCCAGGTTTGAGGATGCCACCCGTCTATGCCAAACCTAGACCTAGATGTTAATAAAGCTAGGGATAGTTTAAGGTGAGATTCTCTAAGATTCCAGGTAATAGGGAAATGAAGCCTACAGGAGTCTTGGTCACAGACAGTATAAAGCACTTCTGGGTAGAATGTTCCTATTCAGATTTGAGTAAACTGCTATGTAAGTGAATATTCTTTTCCTTCTAGCATAGTACAGTCCAACACAGGCTTTTTGATTCCGCTATTAAATTCTCACTCTTTATCTTTTGCTAACATGTCACTATAATTACTGTCACATCCATCCCACCACTGACAGAGACCCCAAATTTTCTTCTTTTATTTTTCAAAATCAAGTACCAATGGAACTCTTCTGACTTTCTGATCTCTTACTCAGTTGTGTTTGGAGCAAATGAGGCCATTCTCTCCATGTAAGGCTGTCTTTTCTTTCTCCCAGCCCCAATTCATCATCAAGAAAAGTTAAAACGAAATAATGGCATTTTTATGATGTTGACTAATCATCACAAGACATTAGATGAGAAATGAATAGCATTGAAGTTTTGAATAATCAGCCATTAATTTTTAATGCTACACTTTAGAAAATCCTACTTTTGATGAGAGTTGACCATTAAAAACTCTTTTTAAAGTAATATATGTGTATATTGAATAACTAAATTATATCTAGTGCAATTTTAAGTACATACTTCTAAAATATTTACCTCCAAGTATTTTCTTCTCAAACATACAACCATAGCTTGTCAACTTGCTTGCAAGTCAATTTGAATAGTTTCATTAAAAAATGTTCAATCATTTTTGTAATGCTTGGTCTTATTTTTAAAAATAGTTTTATTATATTTTAAAAAAAGAAAACAGCTAAATAAAATAGCTATTTTATTTTCAAAGCATTATATACAGCCTTTTATTATTAATAAATTACTTTGTCTTTAGGAAACAATATTAATAATATTTTTTTCTTCTGTCAGAAAGTGTTTACCTACTAAGTGTCATTTTATAGTGTTGGATTATTCTTCTGAACTGGACCTTTTAACATTTTATAGGCTTTCATTTATAATCCAGTATCTTATATAATAGAAGCCTAATATGCTAAGTGCCCGGTCGTCCACTCATCCATTCAACCAATCAAAATGTAATATGCTAATGATACGCTAAGGCCGCTCAACCACTCGCTATGACATGCACTGACCACCAGGGAGCAGACACCTGACCAGTAGGTTAGCTTGCTGCTGGGGTCCGGCCTATCAGGACTGAGTGAGATGGGTCTGACAGCCCTGGAGCCCTCCTGCTGTCCCTCCCCTACTGGCTAACCTCCCACTTCCCTCCCTGGCCCAATCATGCACCGGTGGGGTCCCTAGGCCTGGCCTGTGCCCTCTCGCAATCTGGGACCCCTCAGGGGATGTCGGAGAGCCGGTTTTGACCCGATCGCACAGGACAGGCCGAGGGACCCCACTGGTGCACGAATGTACCGGGTCTCTAGTAACATAATAAACATAAAACTAAGGCTCTGTGACAAAATACGAAGAGTTATAATGTTTGAACTTAAAAAGACAAATGTAGTATATGAACTTCAAAATATAAAAGAAATCTGGAGAAACCAGTGCAATAATTTACTTACGGCAAAGTATTTAGAAGGAGAGAGAAAGTGAGTCTATGCAAAATTCAAATACGCTTGTATTGAAGGAACTCCAGTCTGCTGGAGGTGATTGAAGCAGCATTGTAAGTTTTATGCTTTCTTGATGGCATGGCCACTTAGCCTATGATCTAGTCAGTTACCACCTTAACAACAAATACAGGATAACACATATTTAAAATAAATGAAATAATTCAAGTCTAACTAGTATATTATCTAGAAAGTAAATTCACTAACTAAATCAGTCTCTAAGGCCTTACTCCAAAGTAGACCTTTGCCTCCAATTATCTGAGGCATGTGTTCATTCTGATTTGGAGTATCTGTAGCTAGACATTGAGTATTACTGTACAAGTGCCATTTGACCTCTCTGGGAGATTAAGAACTGGTTAAGGTTAAAGAAGCTTTCATAATAATGTACAGTTGCTCAGTGATTGTATCTTTTTGGTAAATTAAAGTTAGCTTCAATTTCTTAGACACACCTGTGTTAAGAGGTGGGATCTAGGTTTCCTCCTCTTGAATTTGGGTAGGCTCTGTGACCAATAGAATGTAGTGACAGTAAAGCTTTCCAGTTTTAGGCTACAGGCTTGAAGCGGCTGGAAGCTACAACATCCTGTTCCTTGGAATATTTGCTTTTGAAACCAGGCTGCCATACTGTAAGGAAGCTCATATACCCAAATGTATGGAGAGAACCATGTGGACAGGAACTGAGGCCCCAGCTGACAGGCCATGTTGAGCTGATAGCTGAATAGACCACCTCACCAGCCATGTGAGTGAGTAATCATGGAAGAGATCCTCAGAGATAAGCCACGCCCCACACCACCCACCCACACCCTCAAGTCCTGCCCAAATTACAGGTTAATTGCATCAGGGAATTCTGGGATTGACTGCTGCCTCTGCAGCAGTAGTTAGCAACATAAGAATGCCTGAGAGGTAAAGAACCAAGATATGAAAGAATAGAGGATTTGAGAAGCAGAGTATGTACATCCTTGGCATTCATCTTTTGTTAAGACATTTCCCCCAGTATCTCTTTAGATTGGAAAACAGGACAATGTCTCTTCTTACAAAGGCAGGATGAATGTCACACCTTTGGCTCTTGAATGGTTGGTGATTATACACTTGTGCATCTGCACTAAGTATTTAAAACAGGTCTTGCCCCACATCAAGAATAGTGCCACACACATATTGGAGTGTACCAATGGAAGGTTAAGGTAATTAGGATACTGTTGTGTTGTTCTAGTTAGAGCTTCTCTAAATAGTACCCTAACTGCCCTCTTCTTCCAATTACAACTTACTAAAAATATGAAACGCCATTTTTATCATGGCATTCAATCATTCTCTTAATCCAATCCTCACAGAGGGTCCACCTGACCCTACTAGTCAAGCTTATACTCTTTAGGCTGGCATTCAAAGGCCACTGAAATCATGCTCCCCAGGGAGATGCTTGTGAAAATGAAGATTCTGGGGCCTGGTCCCCTCTGAAGTTTCAGCTGAGCTGATCTCAGGAGGATCCTGAATTCTTCAGTTCCAAGAGCATTCCTATTGTGTCTCTTGAGCGTCTAACCACTGTCAAAGTCTCTATATGGTCGTTATTATACAATTATTCCAACATTTTTCATGCGTAAAGATTTTAATTATAAAATTTTGTTGGGGAAGACATTTATCCGTAGAAAAGGGGAACAATCCATTTTCTCGTTGGGAAGGCACTCAACCTACAGACTCCAACACAGCAGTCAGACAGACCAGACTGAATCCCTGTTCGTCCACATAGTGCCTGTATGACCATGGCCAAGTTCATGTAATCACTAAGAGCTCACTTATCATCTATAAAAGTAGTGTAATAATAGGTACTGTGTAGTGTAGATGTAAGAACTTAATGTATGTGAAGTATCTGATACCTAGTAAACATTTAAAAATTATTTGTAGTTGTTACTAGTTGAATGTCTACTAGTAAGTAGTAAAATAAAATTATTTATACATCTTAATTTTCTTTAAAAATCCTTATAAATGTAAAATATTAATTTCAATATAGGAATTATGACTTAAATTATTATGTCAAGAAATGTAAAGTTCTTGTGTAGCAAATAATCTCTAAATCATCAATAATTCTATAGCATTAAGGGAAATTAATGTACATGAATTTCATGGCATTTGATGTATTTTAAGTTTACTTTTTATTTAATTTAAATTTAGCTCTAATTTATTAACAAAAAAAGGAGGCAGTATCTAGTATAAAATCCTTACCAGCATACTGTTTTCAACAAAACAGTTTATTAAACAAAAAGTAGCTCTATGTTAGATGCTGGGGGTGGAGAAAATGGAACTTAATACAAGGCCTTTATCCCCAAAAGACTCTCAGTGTGGTTAGGAAGAAATATCCAGCCCTTGGGAGAAAAGAACAAAGCATGAGATAAAAATATGGCATGTAACAAAGAAGTATATGATGAAGAACCAAATGAATAATATAGATAATATGTGCTGAGAGTTCAGAAGAGGGACAAAAAGCCCATTATGGCCTTGAAGTGAAAGTTTTGGGGATTCTATGCCTATTGAAGCCCTTTGGGACACAAAAATAACTTTTTGAGAACATGTCGTTTTGATGAAAGACAAAACCACAATTGAATAGTCATGTTCAGGATGGGCCTTCCCTTGGGAATCATAAACAGGAGGGAACAATGAGAACAGAATATTTAATAATAATCACAAGATGAATATTACCCTTCCTTCATTTCAAGAGGCATTTACTTACTGTCTAGTTGATATAAAGAATTAAGATAGGTACTGCAGGCTCATATGAATGAAATATGGCCCTAATTTGATGGGGGTTACAAGTGACAATAACTAGAGCTATCTATTAAATGCTAAATGTATGCCAGGCTGAAAGAGCTAAGAAAAAAATCTGTACTATGTATACAAAGTGTAAAATAGCAAATGCCATAGAAAAGACCAGGTAAAATGCTAGGTGAATTCAGAGAAGAGGGTTTTCTTGCACTTGACATATAAGGGAAATATTCATGCAGAAAGTAGCTCTGAGTTGGTCTTTGAAGAGGAATGAGTAGAATGTGTAGTGATGCAGTGAACGAGTAAGGAAAAGAATAAGAATGAACCAAGGCACAGAATTAAAGCATATTCACGAAACAGAGTATGTGACTTTCTGGAGACTCTATGGAGAGAAGGGTGTCTGAGAGGGAGATTGAGCCACACCACCAAGGCCTTGAATACCAAGCTAAGTGTTCTGAACTTGATTGTGCTGGCAATAGAAGCCATTAAAGGATTATGAGCTGGGGAAGGGCATGTACTGTACAGAACTTTTTGTTATTGGTTTTTAATCTGGTAGCCTGTGTAGGATGGATTGGAGAAAGAAAAGCCAGGTGCAAAATGATCAGGAGGCAATAAAAGTCTGGACCAGGGGCATGGAGAACTGGATAAAAGGGCATGACCTTGCAGCTAATTTAATGTCAAGAGCATGGGGACAGCAGAGTGTACCAAAGTGAATGCAGTGGGATATTGACATTGTTTAGAATTGCCAATAAATGGTGGTAAGAAAAAGCCAACCAGTTTTTAGTCAGCGTTATCATTGCTGTTAAAATCTCTACAGATTTGCTTGCACGCACAATGGGAAGATCGCTCCTACTGCCCCCACCTTTGTTGCCACTGCATGGGAGTGGAAAGTCTCTTAGGTTTAAGCTTAACACCTGTGAGTTGGAGAGGGCTTTGACTAGAAATAGAAATTAGAAAGGTCGAAGAGCAGATGTAAGAATGAGTTCAGTTTTGTACATGGTAACTAAGAGTTACTGGTGGGATGATCCAGTGATAATAACCCACCTTAGAAATGAGAGAGTGGGTGCAGCTCTGCTGAAAAGTTAAGGTAGAGATCTCTATTGGGGTCTCATTTGCTTAGAGGTGGTAACTAAGGCCAGCGGAATGCATCTAGCTTTCACGACTATGATATGTATAACTGAGTATCTACAATATCACCCACATATCTGGTCTCTAAAGCATAGGGATCTGAAGCCAACTAATTCTCAGAACATGTACAGTTAGAGGCACCTGCCAGAAATCTCCACCTTGAATTGCCTCCTTTTCAGGTCCCAGCAACATTACAGTTGAGATCATTGATGCTTGAAAGCTAAATACCATAGAGATTTTGAAAAATAATTCAATAAGAGAGATTTTGAATTGATTTTTACTCCCCCTCCCCGAACTCTATCACTACAACTTAATTTTTTATACCTAAATAAATTTAAAGATCAAAAAATAGTTTAGATTGACTACATTAGAACATCACTTCCTTAAAATGTTAGGAAGTTAAGACAGTTTGGAATTGGGAAAATTTTGTCCCTATCTTGGATCTGTGAAATTAGAAAACAAGCTATCTAATTCCAAAATACAGTGGAGGGACAAACATAGGGTAGACATTCCCATTTCAAACGGAAGAAAATGGAAGGGACAAATGGCTTATTGGTCTAAACAAGTGTGAAACCCATCAGAGCAACTTCTATTAGATTTAAAGGCCTGAGAATAGTCCTCTTTGGCTCAAAGCTCTGTCTTCTGTACCTGTGGTCATCCTCTCGGGCCTCAACACCTGTGGCTGAGCCCTCAGAGTCATTCTTTCTTTATTGTATCCCATCTCTGTCCCTTTCTGTTTCAGCAGGCAGTGTTTCCTCTGATATAAAATTCTCAAAAATCTTGTGGGTCTCCCTTGCAATGCAGGGGAGTTCATGCCATCACACCAGAGGGTCTCCACAGATGAACCTGAGCTCTACTGCTGGCTTCTGCCAAGATTGGTTGAATCCGTAAGTCACTCCCCTGATTTCCTCAGTAAAATATGGTTTATTTGCAATCTTTTTGTTATCTCCAGAGCATGCTTTCTCATCTTTTGCAGCATTCAGGTGGGCTGCGAATTTTCCAGATTATCACTGCTGGTTTCTTTTTGTTTATTACAGTTTGTGCCTCAAGTAATCTCTTTCCTCTCACATTGTCTGATAAGCAGCAAGGAGAAACCAGACCACACCTTCCATTCTTTGCTTGGAAACCTCCACTTGCTCATTATCCAAGTTCATCAGTTACACGTTCTACCTTTTACCCAACGGTAGAACTCAGTTCACCTCAGTTTTCTGCCACCTTATAACCAGGCTGGCCTTTTATCCGGTTGCCAAGCACATGTTCCTCCTTTTCATGGGAGACCTCACCAGAAACACTTTAACGTTCGTATTTCACAGTGTTCTGTTACGACAATATAAGGTATTCTCTAAGACAATGGGACTTCTCTCCATTGCTCCCCACACTTCTTTCTGAGCTCTTACCACCATCACCTTTAATGTCCATCTATCTACCTTCAGTCTTTTCAAGAAAATCTGTTTTTTTTTTTTCTATCATGTGCATCAAATTCTTGCAGCCTCCGCTCATTACACAACACCAAATTCACTTGCAGATGTTCATATGTATGTCATAGCAGCACGGCTTCCCAGGACCAGAACTTGTGTTGGTTTCCCAGGGCTGCCATAACAAATGACCAGAGACTGGGTGGCTTAATCCAAAATACTGGTAAATGTATTTTCTTACTGTTCTGGAGGCCAGAAGTCCGCAATCCAAGTGTCCCAGGGCCAGGCTCCCTCTGAAGGCTCTAGGGAGGAATCCTTCCTTGCCCCTCTCCTGGCTTCCAATGGCTCTGGCAGTCCTCAGCGTTTCTTGATTTGTAGCTGCATCCTTTCCATCTCGGCCTTTGTCATCACATGAACTTCTTCCCTGTGTGTCTCCTTATCTTCTTAGAAGGACACCAGTCATTGGATTTAGGGTCCACCCTAATTCAGGAGAACCTTCTCTTATCTGATTACATTTGCAAAACCCTCTTCCCAAATAAGGTCACGTTCTGAGGTTCTAGATGGACATGAATTTTGGAGGGACACTATTCAACCCAGAACAGTTTCTTTTAGAGCCCTGATTCCCCTTCATCCTCTCGTTTGGTTGACAGCACTAATACAATTGTGACAATTTATTCATTTCACCTACTGTCTGCATTCCAATCCCCTATCTCTTTTCAAACTGTGTTCCTTAAACGTTCAATCTTTAAACTGACAGACTGATGGCAATATTTTGAGAAAGAGGAACATTAAGTTTATCTGGAGGTGGGAAAATGGCCAAGGTGAGGTGACGAACAGGAAAGCATTGTTTTTAGTTCATTGAATGAAACATGTCCACCTGCTACTGACTGTGTTTCAGTAACAATCTTTGTTTTTGTTCATAGTTAATTACTTGCTCAAGTTGAAAATATCAAGGGTTCTTTAACTGATTCTCTCAATTGATATTTAATACATACTCTACCATGGTTACCCCGCCTGGGATGTGTTGCTTTAACATATCAATCGATGGTAAAGTCAATGTGTAAACTGCTAGTAATTTTGAAAGCATCTGTATATTCAATAGTCTCGTACCTTGTTTGTAATTGAAGGTCATTCTTTAAGAAAAAAAAAGATATCTAAGACGGTAAATTCATTGTACTTTCTAAGCTCTTGAGAGTAGAGATTTGCAGCATCAATATGTAGCTGAGCTTTACCCACACAGGCTCCTAAGCACGGATGCTCATAGCTTTACTTATTTTCACACGATGCAGTTACTTCCAAGAATATTATGTTTTACTGCTGGGCTCTTAGAAAATATATATCCATTTTATCATTTGAAACCTATGGAGCAATACTTTCTTGTTGTTGTTTTAGGAAAACCTCTTCTCTCACCAATACACTTGTTAGATTTTATTCATCTTATCTCATAGCAATCCATGTACTAGGGATATTATATTTAGAAATTCCACCTCATACTAGTTAAAGTTGAGTGATGTTTCTTAAGGTTCTTGATGACACATGCTCAAAACCCCTATTTTATTTAGCTATTGTTATGGGCTAACACGCTCCCACCTGCCAAAAAATAAAAATTAATTCCCATCCTAATCCCTGAACCTGGGAATGTTTCCTTATGTGGAAAAGGGCCTTTGCACATGTGACTAAGTTAAGGATCTAGAGATCGGAGATTATCTGGGTTATCTGGGTGATGCCTAAATGCAATCACCAGTGTCTTTATAAGAGAGAGAGCTAGAGGGAGATTTAACAACCGAAGAGGAAAATCAATGTGGCCACAGAGAGGGAGATTGGAGTAATGCAGACGCAAGCTGAGAAATGACACATTCTCCCCTCAAGTCTCCAGAGGGAATGCAGCTCTGCCAACACCTTGATTTGGAGCCAGTGAAACTGATTTGGAAGTTCCGCCCTTGAAAACCGTAAGAGAAGATTCTTCTGTTGTTTTAAGCAGTCAATTTGTTACAGCAGCTTTAGGAAACTAATACAAGCATATAACATTTTCCTATGGATGATATGAGATACACCTACCAAACTCATAAGTTATTGAATATCTATATATATATAAAAAGCTAATATGCTAAGTGTCCCTCCTACCGTCTGACCGGTCGCTGTGATGTTCACTTACAACCAGGGGGCAGACGCTCAATGCAGGAGCTGCCGAGCTTCAGTGACTTGGCAGTGGCGGTTCTCAGGTGACGCACCCCGAAACCAGAGAGGAGAGAGCACGATTCCTCACGGGCTGTGTGATTCCACCTTCGGCCGTGGGTTATGTTGTTGCTGGGGCACTGTTGCCCCAAATCTGGTTTACTGCACCCTTGCATTTGCGTTCCACCCCTTGTACAACAGCAACTTTGCAGAGTGCCCTCTCCCACTCCCGGACCGCTCAGGAGATGTTGGAGAACCAGTTTCAGCTGATCCCCGCAGGCCAAGCCCAGGGACCCCACCTGCCTGAGGGACCCGCTCACTCCACAGACCCCAGGGAGGGACCTCGGAAGGTTGGCTTCAGGGCGTGTCCAGCTCCTTTAGCTCAGTCCTGCCCTGCTGGCCACCTTTTAATTAATTTTCTTTCAATGTGCACAAATCCGTGCACTGGGTCACTAGTTTATAATAATTGTTTTTCAGTTCTATGTCAGCACTTGATCTGAGTTTTCAGTGACAGCTCTCCCCATTGACCTGGTTATCAAAACTAACCCTGAACTTCCATTCAGAATTGTTTCTTAAACTGGGAAACTAATTCAGTGACATCTTCTTTCCCCACCTGACTGGTATAGTTCATATTTCCTTCTATGGAGACAGTCATAGATCTTTCTAAAGCCTCAAGTTCAGTTTTTATTTCACATTACAAATTACAAATTAAACCAAAGCTTCCTTTATGGGTGCAAAATTGATGGCACAACTAATTGTTCTCTCCAATGGCTAATTATATTTCTAGTTGCCTACTTGAAGGTCTAATTAGCCAATGGCATATGCTTGTGTGGGGGCACGGAGATTATTGGCATCCTCAAGCAGGTAATTACAAATGCAATTAGTAATGCCCACGACTAATTACAGAAGTGAAAATTGTACCCACAAAAATGGTAGCAGTGTCTGCTGGGCAGAAAACCAGTCTCTGGAAAGTGATAGGAGACTTAATGCATCTGGCCGCCTCATAATGAGAGGCAGTAAAACAAACCACGAACTAGACCTACCTGCACTGAGGGGCTGTCAGAACGGCCTTTCTGCCTCTGGCCGCGGGCTGCACTTGGGGCAGTCTCCCTGTTGCCAACAATTAACCTGCCAAAAAACTTGGACTTGAACGTATATCCACGTCAGGATCACTGGCATCTTCCAAAGTTCTTCCATTTCTGGAACTAATATTGTGAAATTCTTTCTGCAGTAGCAATTGTTGATGCTGTGTGCTGCCAGCTCCCCCTTTCACATGTTGTAAACTAAAGGGTCCTGGGAGAACATCCCTTTGTCTTCGGTTGCTTCTCAACTGTACCTGACCAGCTCTTGGGGTAACAGGCCCTCAGTCTCCTGTTCCCGAGGATTCACCTTTAGCAGGTGAGCTGGTTTCATTGTTGAGATCCCTGCGGATTGTATGCCCTGATGAGCCTTCTGACTGTGTCCTTTGTTCCCTACTCTTAAACTAGTGACTCCATGTAAACGTGCAGGGGGAGAAAAAGGAAAACTGGTTTTATCTGACAGCCAGTCAAACAATTTAGCTCTCGGGTAACAAGAAAATAAAAGTGTTGAGAAGATTGTTCTTCTAAATACCTGAAAATATTAAGTCTGTCAAGAGAAATGAAAAGGCCTGAATCAGTCCCTCTCCTGTCACATTTCAGAGCAGTGTGAGCGGCACAAATTACAAGGTGCTTGCTGTGCTGGTGATAATAGCCTGGGAGCTCCGCCCACAGCAGGTATTACCGCTGAAAGGGTTCAAGTTGCCTGGAAATGCTAAGGAGGCTAAGGTCAAAGTTTCCATAAAATAGAACAAGTATGCCAGGAGAGCGAATGCTTTAGCTGGAAGAAAAATATCTTTGTCATTGCCCCCTATTTTTAAATCTCTTTGCCCTACCCTGCGTTTTTCCATCATTTCTCTTGCCAGTCCCCCTCGTTTACATGAGTCAGGACCTCCTGCCTTGGCAGCCAGGGGGAAATGGCCAGGCTACGGAAAACATTTACCTGGAAGTGAAAGTCAAAACAAATGCAAACGAAGCACAGCTGAAGGTGAAAATCCAGGAGACTGTGTCCAAAATAAATACACAACTAAGGGGTTATTTTTTTAATTAGCAATGAGGGGAGGATAATACAGGGGGAGGATTAAGGGCATTCATTACCCAACAGATAAAGAAGAAGCAGACAAGGTGGTGTAAACAGTCCTGCTACCCAGAGGGAAAAGGCATTTTCATTCCATGAAAGAGTTGCTTTCCTTTCATTTCTTCCAAAACATTTCTCCTGTAAGTTTGTGTACACTTGTGTACTTTCCAAGTGGATTTTAAGACACAGAAAGTGTGGTTTAAGGTGGCAACTACCCAGTCTCTACCTAACAGTGAATTCAGTGACTCTCAAAGCAGCCTTGTTAGTTTCCCCACAAAATCCTCTTTTCGTTTGAAGGAGCATCCTTACTTTGAATTGACTTCCTCTTTGTAGCTTCTACCCACCGTCCCATTTCCGTTTCCCAAAGCTGCCACAGGAAGGGTCTGACCCTCTACAGTCGGCAACCTGCCAGGTTTAAAAGGCCCGTGTGCTGAATGTTCCCTCCCGATTTCCAGGCCTCTGCAGGCACTCCTTCCACCATTGTATTTCAGCTAACGGTTCTTAAACAGTGGCAAAATAGTAGCTCAATTAAACATATTCAACCAGAGGTACATTATTCAAACTGGGTGAGGGTGGAAAAGAGGGAGGGAAAATGAAATACTCAACCTCGTTTAGCTGTAAAAACTTGTAACTTGACTATTTTGTATTTTATTTTAACGGAATATGTTGGTGTTAGAGAGACCTAGCCTGGATCTGTTTTTAGAAATTCCATGCTTAAGGTAGTATTCCATTTACTTTTTTAGCTATATTCTCTTTCTCCTATCTTCTACTAATTTATTTTAGTAAGTTTAAAGTAGAAAAAAATGAAAGGCACCTATTTTCTTTACTCTCAGGTTCTCACCTCACATATATTTCATACTTCATGTAGAAAGGCCATTAGTACTTAAAGAAGTAAATGTTAGGGGGTTTTCAGCTGGACATGGTCCCTCTTAGGCCACCACCTCCCAACCAAGTGCAATTTATTTGACTTGCAACAAGCAGCCCAAAGAAGTGGAAACCATCAGTGAAGCTCCGACTAGGTGTCAGGTGACTACTAGTAACCACCATCACTTTAAAAAAACTATTTTAGGACATGGTCCTGCTTCAGGGTCATTTACTTCCGGTTTCCTCTTCCTGGAAATCTTTTCTTCCCAGAGTTCCACGTAGCTCACTCCTTCGCCTGCTTCGAGTCTTTGTTCAAAACTCACCTTTGCAGTGAGTCCATGCCAAGTCTGCCCATTTAACATAGTATTTCCCCTGCCCTGTGTCCTCATACACCCTTCCTGCATTACTTTTCCTTATAGTACCTGTCATCATCTTACATGTGCATCTCATTTTATTTGTGAAAGAAATCATTCATCCAGGAGAGTGCATAAAACATGTATGTACAGTTGAGAGCAAACACCTGGATAAAGAAACACCTGTATTAGCACTAACCAGGTTAAGGAATGAGAAACTCCCCATGTGTTCTTACCAGAGGTAACCACTATCTAGACTTTTTGCTAATTATTGCCTTACATTTCTTTGTTTTAATTACATTTCTTTATGTTTTAACAACTATGTATGCATACACTAATAATAATACATAATTTACTTATTATCCTATATAATAAAAGCCCAACGACCAAAACGGTGGAATGACTAGAACAACCAGAGACCAGAACGACCATGGCCCCTCGCCCCGGCTGCCCCTCCCCCCAGGGAGCAGTTAGGGGTAATCAGGCAGGCAGGCAAGTGGTTAGGGGCAATCAGGCAGGCAGGTGAGCAGTTAGGGGCCAGTGGTCCTGGATTGCAAAAGGGATGTCCGACTGCTGGTTTAGGCCCGATTCATGGGATTGGGCCTAAACCGGCAGTCAGACATGCCCCGAAAGGTCCCACATTTCGAGAGGGTGCAGGCCAGACTGAGGGACCCCCCTCCCCACCCCCACACCTCCCGTACAAATTTCGTGCACCAGCCTCTGGTAGTTAAAATAAGAGACCAAGATACCTGGCATTTTTTTGTACTGGTGAATTTCTGAAACCCATTCTTTGCTTAACCAACTTGCCTCTTCTTTCACCAGCTATCTCAACTACATCTATTTCACCCCCAAACTCCCACATCCACCCAATTTTATCCCCTAGTTTTGCATTTATTTCAACCTCTGATAGGTACCCTACCTAGATGTTCAGATTCTTTCCCAATCTCCTTAAGGGGACAATCTTCATTTTTTACTTAGGTCAAAATCAACTGACCAAGATAACCTAATTTTTAAAATATATTTTGATTTCAGAGAGTGGTAGGGAGAGGGAGAGAGAGATGGAAACATCAATGATGAGAGAGAATCATCTATAGGCTGTCTCCTGCACACCTCCTACTGGGGATTGAGCTCACAACCCGGGCTTGTGCCTTGACCAGGACTCAAACTTTGACCTCCTGGTTCATGGGTCAACGCTCAACCACTAAACCATAATGCCCAGGCAAGGCGATCTAATTTTAGTGAAAATAATTCACCCCTCAAAATCCAAAGAACTTATTGGGGAAAATGGCAGGTAATTTCTTAATTTTCTTCTCTTCATTCCTGAAACAAACTTAAGTGGTTATAGAGTTTCTGATAGTTGTTACTGATTGTAGTAGCCGGAAAGCTCAGGCTGGTCTTGACAGCCAAATTCTCTTTATTCTCCGGTCCAATCTTGAAAGTGATTTTGCTTTGCTCAGGGTTACACATGGACAAGCCACAATTTTCATTTCGATATATTCCAAAGAGTCCGGCAAGCACACTGCTTCACAGATGATCCCATTTTGTTTGGATAATTCCCAATCATTTCACACACAATCAAAATGTGTAATCAGAGGTTATGCAAATGAGACTTCATCATCATTGGGACCTCTGCCTGTTTGCAAGTGTCCTTTGTCCTCATGTGGTTGAAGTTACTATTATTCTCTTCTGCAGAGTTTTCAGTGGAACAGTGTCCGCCTTTCTTTCATACAGTATGCTGTCCAGAGAACAGCGCTCATTTTCTTTTTATGTTGGTAGAATTAGATGTATCATTCAACCATAATTTGAGTCCTACAATAGCTGCAATCACTGTGTCACTGGCCTCTGAAATGAATTCTTAGATTCAGCAATCACTACACTGCCAACATCGATTAGATGAAGCACCTAAATTTTCTATTGAGAGTATTGCAACTTTACCTCTCCAAGCAGTTAGTGTAATAGTATATATCTAAACTAACTCCCCTTGTAGCTTTTATCAGTGTTCTTCCTTCTCTGCACATTGGCAGCATTTTACCAGAAACAAAAGCTGTCATTCAACAGCATATTCATACATAGTCGAGGCACTCTGTTGGGAATGGAAAAAAAAAAAAAAGGAAAGTTCTATATGAAAAAAATGTAATTTTTTATTTTCTTTTCCTTTTTATTAACTTCAATATTTTTGCATTTATTTCCTCAAATAACAGGATTTGAAGTGATGGCTGCGATTATAATAGCCTCTGTTTAATAAACCGAAGTTTAAATAGGCTAAAACACACACAAAAAGCACCACACTTCAAATACTATAATTGAATAATCAATTTTCAGTTTCAGAAATGTATTTATACCAAAATTATTCTTTCTAGAAATCGTACCTATTTTCTGTGGCTAATTAGTCCATTTCTTTGAGATTCATTCCTGCCAAACATTTAAAAATAAGTAGTGTTTGGAAGAATACCGTCATATAACTGATTATATCCATATAAGTACTAAAATTTTGAGAAGCTACTTTAAATTGGAGGCTGAAATGTTTTTTCCACCATGCCCACAAAATAATAACTTGACCATTTTTGAGAGTTCTGCATTGACTTGCCTGTGAAAAAGAAGATCTTGTTGACAGCCTTCAATGAAAATAAAATATAGATTATAAAAAGGTAATTGTATGGTTATGCATAACCTGTGCTCCTAGTACTTTTTTGTCGGAAGGTTACGATGGAGGAAGTATCTTTTTTGTGTTTGTCGCCAGTTCAATCATGTAATAGTTGTCCTGCATTTGAAGAATTTTATTTAGTCTACCATCATAAAAGTTAATGGTAGGTTGCTAATGTGGCAAAGGTGGTGAGTTCAACAATGCTGATTGTTATTATCTATGTTAAAGTGACCTCAGCCCTTTCCAAAACATATTGACACAATAGCAGCTCATCATCCACATTCTGTGAGACCACAATAAAGATAATACAACTACCATGGATTTTATAAACTAATTTTCAATAAGCTGAAAACGTCTTTATTTTATAACAGAGTGCTTGCAGGTCACTATTTTTTTTTATGAAAATATAGAAAGTAGCAGGTGGGAAGCAAGCAAAAAGATGCCAGTCATAAACAGCTGTTCTATGTTTATGAACAGTTGGCAATTCATTTGTTCATCATTTATTGACAACCTACTGTGTGCCAGCACTCCCTATATCTGTAGAAAATGAAGTAAGTTTTAAAAATAAAATTAGTAAGGATGGAAATGAAGAATGACTGCTAATGGGTATGGTATTTTGGGGGGAAGTGATAGAAGTGTCCTAAAATCAGGTTGTAATGATGTTTGCACAACTTTGAATATACTAAAAACCTCTGAACTATGCACATACATTTTAAATGGGTGGATTTTATGGTATGTGAATTGTATTTCAATAAAGCTATTTGGAAAAAAATGCTTTATTGATGGAAGATAAAAAGCCATAATGAAATTGATTATAATGTTGGCTTTGAGCGATGCTGACTAGCTAGACGGCTATCAATCAGTTAATGAGGCAGTTGTGAAGAAGGTGACCACTTGGATTTGGGAGTAGTGTCTATTCAGAATGTGCAAGAAAGCTCAGCCCTAGCAACACATGACCCTTTAAAAAATAATAATATAACTTACAGAAAGCGTACAGGTCAGAATTTTTTTCTAGTACTGTTTGAGAGTACCATTTCCACGAGAAACCCTTGTCTCCCAATACATACTAGTACATCAGTGCATAGTTCCTGCAAATAAGAATAGTCTCCTGCTTAACTACAATAGAGCCATCAAAATAGAGAAATTAACATCAGTCTATTACTGCCATCTAATCCTTAGACCTCATTTATGTTTCACCAGTTGTCTCAATCATTTATAGCAAAATGATAGCCAAAGAGTCCAGAGTAGAACCATGCATTGCATTTAGTCCTCCTCAGGCTGCAGCCATTCCTGTCTTTCCCACGACTTTTACCAGCTTGACACTTTTGAGGAATTATTTTAGAATGGACTTTAGAATGTCCCTCAGTTGGGATTTTTCCACTTTCCTCATGGTCACATTCAGCATTGGAATCTTTAGCAGCAATATTACAGAAGTGATCCGATGCTACCTTGTACCAGGATGTGCACAATTTCAATTTGTCCCCTTACTGATGATGTTCACTTTCAGTCATCTGGTTAAGATGGTACCTGCAGGGTGTCTCCAATATAAAGTTTACTTCATTTTCTTTTTATAATTAATAAGTATCTCATAGAAGGTACTTTGAAACTACAAAAACTTCACACTCACCATCAAACTTTCAGTTTATTACTGACTTATTTATATAACAGTTTCCTATTTTATTCAGTGAATAACAACCCATTGCTATTAATATTTTGAAACTCAAACTGCCTAAAATGTGGGCATTGAGAACCGCTTTAAGGTGACTTCTGTGTCCTTGTGATGTCTCCACATTCTTGGAGTACTTCCTTGCTTTCTGGCACAATAAGATGTTCTAGTCTCCTCGTGTTCTTTCTCAGTTCGGTCGTTGCTCCCAGAAGTCCTTTGGGTGGAGAATGGTATGTAGAAGTCAAGGTGTGCTCTTGCTATTGAGGTGGTGCTGCTCCCAGGCCTCTCCGTAGAAAGAACTAGAAGATATTTGTATGTATATACACATTTACATGTAAGTTAATTTTTCTATTGATAATACTCTATTGGAAACTATGAGATTTATACCAATAGCTGTAATTCCAATTCAGTATTGCAGGATTCGTTTCTCTTTCCATATTAATAACTCTTTTCCTTAATCAGGTGGTAAACCTGGTTTCCGTTATTTCTGTTATATTTACTTTTATGCATCTGTCTCCTCTCTTAGCTGTCATCCCCCAGTGCAGAAACCCTTCTCTCTCTCTGTCTCCAGCACCCCCTGCTGGGCTGGTCCCTGCCCCACCAGGATGCCCCTCACCTGCTAAGACTCTCACACGAAATCCAGACCACACCTCCATCTGGACTCCCTCTCACTGTGCTGTGCTCCAGGCTACAACTTCCAGTCATGCTCACATGTGGATGCTCTGTCCCAGGCCATGCTCACATGTGGATGCTCTTCACCCCACTGAGTGCTGATGCCACACCAGCACTCTGGGTACAGAGGACCCCTCCTCCCACTGGGACTTCTCATACCCTGTCCCGGCACACTGTGCCTTCCCTTGTCCCCCTGGTTTGGACACCTCCCCTTGCTCTGCCCCACATAATAGCAAGGGAGAGGAGATAAGATAATTTTATATATATCCTAGCTAATAGAAGAGTAATATGCAAATTAACCATCACTCCGCCATACCCACAAGCCATGCCCATGAGCCAATCAGGAGCGAATATGCAAATAAACCCAACCAAGATGGCTATGGCCACAGAGGGCAGGAGGGAGGCTTGGGTTTCCCCGCGAATGGAGGAAGCCAAGCTTTCTGCCTGCCCTTGTTGGCCTAGGCCTCCACTCAAGGCTACAAAGTTTCAATGATTGAAGATACATAAACCCAAACAGAAATGGCGGCAGCCACGGAGCTGGAAAGAACAGGAGGCTAGGGTTGCCCCCGGCAATGGAGGAAGCCAAGCTTTCCACACACCCTGGCCGGCCCAGGCCTCCACTTAAGGCTACAAAGTTTCAATTATAGAAGATACATAAATCCCAACAAAAATGGCTGCGGCCACGGAGAACCACCACAGGCGCCTCGCTCAGGCCGCCCAACACCCCAAGGGAACCCCCACCTGATCCGGGACGCCCTTCAGGGCAAACCAGCTGGCCCCCACCCCTGTACCAGGCCTCTATCCTATCTAATAAAAGAGTAATATGCAGATTGATCATCACTGCAACACACAATATGTCTGCCCCCATGTGATCAAAGATCCTGCCCCCATGTGGACACAAGATGGCCACCACAAGATGGCCAGCAGGAGAGGGCAGTTGGGAGGCACCCAGCCTGCAAGGGAGGGCAGTTGAGAGGGACCAAGCCTGCAAGGGAGGGCAGTTGGAGGTGATCAATCCTGCAGGAGAGGGCAGTTAGGGGTGACCAGGCTGGCAGAGGAGGGAAGTTGGGGGCAAACAGGCTGGCAGCAGAGTGGTTAGGGGGTGATCAGGCTGGCAGGCAGAAGCGTTTAGGGATCCGACTGCCCACCGGGATCGGGCCTAAACGGTCAGTCGGACATCCCTCGAGGGGTCCCATATTGGAGAGGGTACAGGTTGGGCTGAGGGACAACCCCCCGCCGTGCACGAATTTCGTGCACCGGGCCTCTAGTATGCATATAAGTTCCCCAGGTAATCACTCCCCTCCTACCCTCATCCCCTGCCTTCCCTCTGAAATTCATCAGTCTGTTCCATGCTTCTATATTTTAACTTGAGATGTGGGAGAAGGAGCCATGTTTTTTTATATCTTTTAATTCTCAGCTCTTAACAAAGTATCTGACACATAGAGGTAGGAAAGGAACTCAATAAATGCTTGTTTAATTAACCTTATCCAAGTTGAAAGCCCAGAACTTATGTAATTCCAGGCATTCTCTGTTATCAATGATCTGGGTAAAATCTTCTGAGCCTTATGGCAGAGAGGAAGGTAAATCTTAAATAGTTTTGCCAGTTGTCCTCCAAAGAGGGTATTTCTGGAAGAGCAAAACAAAATGAATTTGTGTTTTTTTCACAGGGGCTGAGCCTCCTCTATACAATTTGCTGATAATTTGAACTGATTTATTTTTAAATCATAAAGTTAATAACAGCAATGTTAGATACACAGCTTTTATTTTTATTAGGAACAAAAATTGTAGGTGATCAGAATGAGATCTTACCTCCTGCATTTGCATAATACAGATAAGTGGATTAGCTCTATATTTGCTAAAGATTATAGTTAATGCAAGAATCATAATACAATGAAGATAAATTATGTTTGGAATAAAGTATTACATAACATAAACATAAACAAATGAGGCTTTATTCTGAAATATCAGGCCTTGTTGCCTTTTAGTTCCTGTTATCCCAGGAACAAACTTGTATTTCTTTGCATCATTCCTGGGAAATTTGTTCATTCATTCATTCTTACTAAGATATAACACTTTTCCCTGTCTTCTATGGTCTCTTCTAGGGGACTGGAGAGCTCTCTGGATTTCTTTCACAGGACGCTAATCCCATTTAGGAGGGCTTCACCCTCATGAACTAATCACCTCTCAAAGGCCCCACCTCCTAACACAATGGGCATTGAGATTTAACATATGAACCTGGGGGGTTGGTGGAGGGACATTCAGTCTTGAGCCGACACCATTGATTGTATTATGGCAAGGTTCTATTATATCATTTTCTAAGATCTTACTATATACCAGATACTGTCAGGCAGATTACATGCTTTATCCTAATCCTTAGAGTGCCCTGTAAGGTAGTAGATACTGATATTTCTATGCTGTTGGTAAAGAATCTGATGCTAAGAACAGAAAAGTCCGTGGCCCAAGATTTTAGATCTAAGTAAGTGGCAGACTTAAGTAAGAATCAAATGTAAGCCTGAGTTCTCATGATGGGATTAATGCCGTTCACGAAGAGACCAGAGATCAGGGAGCCTCTCCCCCCACCCACCCGTGTCAGGACCCAGCAAGAAAGCGGCCTCCTGCAAGCCAGGGAAAGAGCCTGTCTTACCCTGTAGGCACCCTGATCTCAGATGTCCCAGCCTTTAGGACTGTGAGCAACAACTGCATGGAGTGTAAGCCACCTAATCTGTGGTCTTTCTGTCATGGCAGCTGAGTGGGCTAAGACAGTGACTTTTTATTCCTTTTTAAAATGCACATGAAAGGCCTTTGGCTCACCCAGACCTGTCTCAGAGGCAGGCTCCCCTCCTCATTCTGCAGCTCTTGATGGAGATGGCAGACTGTTTGCACCTGAACTTGCCCATCCATGTAGTCCAGGTCTGGTCCTTATCTCTGGGAAAGGTCAGCCCTTTCTCCTGCTTTAATGCCAGGTATTTTCCATTAGTGTGTAGCTCCGACCTCTGGCGATGGTAGGTTGTTCCCACTCTGTCTTGTCTGATTTGAAATGATTGCCCGCTTCAAACTTGAGGAATTGTAAGTACTCTAGGTCCTAGAGTCTAGGATGTACAATCTTTACAACCACTTGGAAAACCTTAAGGTAGCCTAGGGCACTTCCCCACAGAGGAAACAAATAAGGAGGAGAGTAAATATCAGTAAAAGGAATAGAGAAATACAATTTTGGTGCAGAAGGTTCTGAAGTTTTAGTGGGTTATTATGTTTCTAATTGTGTTTAATAAGCCATTCTGTCCTTTATTTGTTTAAGGGTGTTGGAATATTACTCTCTGAAATGCAAATTATGTGGTTAGCTATCATTCACTTTTTAAACTCTTAATTATTTAATTTGTGGATGCTATTGGGTAAGAACCAAAATGATCTACACTAACACAGTCTAGTGCAGTGGTTCCCAATCTGGGGTACACGCCCCACAGGGGGTTAATTTGATTTTTAAGGGGGGTAATTCGAGAATGAGTTATTAACAGTGAATTTTTTGCATTTATTATGGTTCTAGGGGTCTCACGTACAGTATAAAAGTATATATCGTGATCTATTTATGCATTTCAGTTCTCTATTATATGTTTTGAAACTTTATTTTTTCATAATACTTCATATTACTATTTTTTAAAAACAATTTCTTAGTGATTTCTTCCTCAGGACTTCAACTGTCCTTTTGTTCTTTTATTTTTCTATTTCATGGAGGCCATGTTCTTTGGAAGCTTGTTTAGACCGAGTTAATGGCCTTTTAAACTTCCTCCACGTTAATAGGAGTTCACTTTTTGAATAATAAGAATTATATGTCACAGGCAGAGGGGGCATCAGGATTTTAGAGATGCTTAGGTGGGGCATGGCCAAAAAAAGGTTGGGAACCACTGCTCTAGTGTCTACATTAACATGACTTTACAGTTTTCTTCCTTACCGTGATTTTACTGCTCTACTGTCTTCTTCAACATGATTTTTACTATTTCAAAAAACTCTTACCCAGGAAGCTCAAAATTGCAAATAACTTTCTTATTTCATTCTGGGACGTGTTGCAAATCCATTAAAGGACTATTAAACTACTCAACTTTCAGTAGATGGCTTCGGAACCTCCAAAATGCACTTGGAAATCCTCACCTTGCCTGTCCACCAATCATAAATTGTTATAAGTTAATCCTCAGCCAATCCCAACCAAGCCCTCATCTAATGAAAGATCTGTCTTAAGCCAGAACCTCCACCTTCAACTCCCTCTAAAAAAAGCCTTAAATATCCCGTCTTTGCCCTCCCTCCTCTGAGTGACTATTAAAACTGTCTCCCTCGTGATGGAAAGCAACAGCAGGCTTTCAAAGCCTCGTTTGTTGATATTTTAAGGGAGTCATATTAACTATTTTTTCTCAGGATTATGAAGTTAAACTAGAGGTCTAATTTTTCCCAGGAAAGAGCAACCTCTTATTTTTATCCTGTAGACTCTGGAAGCATCATAAATTTCTGTGGAAAAAAAAGGTGTTCTAACTGCCAAAAGCTTATAATAGTTAGCACAGGAATTGAAAAAAAGAATTAATCATGTCTGTCAGAGAAAACAGTGGGGGAAAAAAACCCCAAATCATTATAAATAAAATTCATTTGAAGTTACATTTTGAGATTAAATTATTTTCTCACTGGTATTCAGACACCTGAAAGTCACTTTAGAATATGTTGGTGAACAATTCTTATTCTCCGCAAGTACATTTTAAAAACAGCAATATTTCATAGTAACTGTATAAAATGAAAATAATTGACTGTCTCTTGCCTTTTGGGACTTGGCTTTTAATCTAAATAGATATGAAACGTACTGACATTCATCTATGTGAGACATTTGTAGACTTAAGAGAAATTAAGTCATAAGCCTAGAAGACTAGTCCATAAATCAGCAACTAGGTAAAACTTTTCCCAAAGGCTACCAAGGGACTCCTTACTCCTTTGGAATGCATTGCCTGTTCTTTCTACCCTTTTAGGCAGGGTTCACCTCCCACTGAAGGTTTGGAAAAAAAAAAAAAAGAAGAATGTATGGAATTAGAATTTATAAGAGCTGACAACATTGATGTCATTTCTGATTGAACAGATTTAGAAGACTTGTTCAAAAATGACTCCTGATTTTAGTTTTCCTTGTAGTTTTCTAAAATGCTGCTCTCAGGGCCTAAAAGCCATCCAGCGAGGAGCAGAAATGCTGTCATGTAACCATTAAGACTGCACTAAAAGGCAAAACGTGGCAGCTAAAAGTATTTTTAATGACTTGAAATTGCTTAGAGTGCTTTCTAAAAGTAAAAGGATGCTGATTTATTTACCTAGTATACTTACCTAAATTAATTTGGCAGGATTACTTTGGACCTAATCCTCTTACAATGAAATTTATATGTTAATATTTTTAAATGGTGCATCATCTTTTTCCTGAAGGATGTAATATATTGCGAGCATGTGACTCTACCCATAGTTATTAAGGAAAGAATTAACCCATTGCTGAAACATGAGCACAGACGACGTTTTCACAGAGACGACATTTATGATATTATGGGACCTTGCAGATAAAACTGTTCATGAGAACAAATAGACTCTCACTCTATTTTTAGTTTCCCCTGGTGTACACTTTCCACGAGAAAGATAGCAGGGGCTTTACTGGGCATAATTTTTTGTCGTCATGTAATTTTCCATTATAAATGAATGAGCTTTTTCTGTACCTTTCTGATTAAGCACAATCTTTACTACAGATTGAATCCTCATGAGATTCTCAGTATGGACCATTCTCCAGGTAATTTTTCTCCTTTTATGGAAATGGTAACCATATTACTAACATCTGAATAGACCCTTCCCAGAGCGAGATCAGGATGGGGTGAGGGCAGGACGGGTGTGCCTCAGTATGTACACACCCACTGATTCCAGTTTGACATCTTGCATTTTTCTCCAGTTAGGGACATCTCCTTGGCACTTAGGGCCATGGCCTTGACAAGAAGTATAATTATAATGCAATGTTATGAACTATGAAATACATTTTTGATCATTAATAATTGATGCGCATTTTAAGTGAATGTGGCAGTTCCTGTGGCTGACACTTAATCCATTTTTATCATGTGCCAGGGACTGTGGGGAGTGTGTGTGAATGGTTGGGTCCCTCCCCCTCAGTTCATATGCCATAGACCTAATCCCCAATGTGATGATATTTGAAGGAAGGACCTTTGGGAGGTAATTAGGTCTTAAGGGTGGAGTGAGTGGGATTAGTGTCCCTAAAAGAAGAGACATGAGACTGATGACTTCCCTCCACCACGTGAAGATGCAGGGAGAACCCCGCCTTCTGCAAACGTGGAAGAGGGCCCCCATCCAGAGGCTGACCCGCTGGCACCGGGATCCCAGCCTTCCAGCCTCCAGGACTGGGAGCAATGTCTGTCTGTAGTCAAGCCCCCTCCCCCCCGCAGCCCCTCCAGCTATGGTATTCTACTGTGGGAGCCTGAACTGACCGGCTTGGCGTGTCACATCATTGTCTTTTTTAATTCTTACAGGAACCACTGCCACCCTTACTTGAGGCAGGAGCAAAAATTGAAGTCAGAGAGGTTAAACAGCTTGTCCAAGACACAGAGCGGCTGAAAGGTGTCCAGGGCTGAATCGGTTTGTCTGCTCCTCCCTAGGTGCTCTGCCTTTCACACTCAATTGTTTGATGTCCCTGTGACTAATGTCTGTCTCCCTGGGACCTACAGACAAACAACAAAAGCACAGAAATCTTGAAATGAAAGCCCCAAGCTCTTTGAGTGGGTTGTGATATTACATAGTAGAGGTAGGTTTCCTCCCTCCCACACATCCTCCAAGTGGGAAACATTGAAATTATAGGGGAGTCAACTTGAAAATAGTCACTATGCAAAAGATTTATTTTCTACAACATCTTGGGAACGTATCTCAGTTTATTTTAAAGAAGGTTAGTGTAACTGTAGGTTTATTTATAGGTCAATCTAGTAAAGTATAGGTTAAATCTTTTTTAAAAGTGTTCAAATTCTGTGTATGTGTTGTACGTGCTTATTGGTGGGTGAGATGGAGTTCAGTAGAGTACACCTCTAGGGAAATCTGAACATCTAGGAGGTACTTTTCCAGGGGGTACAGGCTCCACACCCAGACATTCTCCATCTCCATGGAAATGGGAGAAAAGGATGCTCAGCCCAACAATGCAGTCAGCCTAACCTACAATCCTATTGATCCATCCTGTTCCCATATCTAGGAATTGCCAACCCCAGAAACCACCTCCTACGGTTGTTCTTGGTTCTTCACTCTCCTGTGAGAGCGAACTGTGTTGGTTTCTAGATGCTGCGGTTTTTGAACAGGGCCGTGCCTCTTTCCTCTCTTTACCAGGGGTCCTCAAACTTTTTAAACAGGGGGCCAGTTCACTGTCCCTCAGACCGTTGGAGGGCCAGACTATAGTTTAAAAAAAACTATGAACAAATTCCTATGCACACTGCACATATCTTATTTTGAAGTAAAAAAACAAAACGGCAAAAACACCCGCATGTGGCCCGCGGGCCGTAGTTTGAGGACGCCTGCTTTACACCTTAAGAGTTGCTTCAACAGGTCCCTCTCTCTCCCTCAATTTATGATTCTATAAATTTTATAAATACATACAACAATGGTTAGATCATCCAGAACTACCTACAACTCACATTTTAGCTGTTCTAAGTCAGACATTCACTACTCACCCTTTTTTCCATGTATTTCACTCCAAGGCAGCATCACCCACCTGCCTCTGCCTTTCGGGAGGTGGGTTGGGAGATTTTCAGGGAATTCAGTTCTAAGTAACATGACAGAACTAAAAAGCAATTGAACTAGACAGGGTCCTGGTTCCTCCAGCAGTTGCAGGGTTGGGAGGCGGGCGGCGGGTCGGGGGGGGGGGAGGGGGGGGTTTAGGGTGTGTGTGTGTATGCACAGTCTGCCTGTGGCTTCAAGACAAAGCTAGCATGTTAGTCAGTTAGGGACTTTTACAGACCCAGACTCTAAAAACCATCCCAATAATAACCTCATATCATACAAGAAAACTCTGCAACGGAACAGATGTTCACATTCAGAAATTAGGTGCTTTTCTCAGCATGAGATCCACTTACCTATCACGTTATACCACATCACATGATAAATTATCCAGTGTGATCTAAAACCGCTTGAGACATTTAAAAGTTTTATAGTAGGGTCTTTTAAAGTTTACTAACTATTATATAAAATTAATAAGATCATTTGTACAGTTTCTTGCTTTATTGATTGTGGGTAATAGCCTGTAGATGGCAATATAGTAGAATGATGTGACTAACTGCCTTTAAAAAAAACACACGTATTTAAACTTGAGTAATTTATTCCAGTGTTTCTCGGATTCCTTTCCCTTCTGAAGTCTTGCGGAGAAACGGTCAGATAATACTGAGTGTCTTTGTTCACTAAACATTTTGTGGAGAATTTCTTTAAGGGGAGATGTGGGTTTTAATGCATAAATTTTTTAGACAGACTATTGAAGTTGAAATTTCATTTCAAGAGGCAGTCAGCTTTGTTTAACTCTGTATTTTTAGTATCCACAGTTACTGAACCAGATTTTGCTTTAATTAATAACTATGGGATGTGAGGCAGTTCCAGGCTGCTTTTTCTATTAACTTGCAATTTCCTGTAGGAAATTAATAAAATGAGAGAGGTGGGGGTGGCCAGCGAGAATAAATACACGCTACAGTTGCAAGTCACTAAAATTCATCTGAATAAATTAAGCTGCACAGGTTTTTAAAAATTCTATGAAGTTTCCTAATTCTTCAGGCAAATTTGACCAAGAAGCTATGCCATCCCCAAAAGTGACCGACGTTAATATAAAAGGCATTACTTCATTAAATGATTACGATAAAACATTTTGCTACGCAGTATCACTTAATAGTTAAGAAAGTATATTCTAGAAATAGGTTGTCTGAGTTTGAATTCTGGTTCTGCCACTTCCGAGCCGTGGGAATTTGGACAATTTAATTCCGTATTTCTCTCTTTATGTCTAAAATGGGGATCATAATAACATCTGTCATATCAGGTTGCTCTGAGGATTAAATGAGTTCATATGTGTAGTGTCTGGTACATAGTAAGTGCTACAATTGACTATTCTTAGCATTTGGGTTTTTTTTCCTTTAATATTAAAAAAATTTAAATCATCTTTAATTTAGCTGTCTCTTCTCTAAGCACTGGAGCCAAATCTTCAGAAAAAAAATTAAGTTTTTAAAATACTCCCAATTTTGTTTTGTTTTTCTCAGTCAGCATGAATTTGCCTACTTTTTAAGAGTTTCATCTGGGAATCCAAAGGGCACATGGAGTTCTGCATACATATATATGTATACTAGAGGCCCGGTGCACAAAATTTGTGCACGGGGGCGGGAGGGGAGTCCCTCAGCCTGGCCTGCACTCTCTCCAATCTGGGATCCCTCTCGCAATCTGGGACTGCTGACTCCTAACTGCTCACCTGCCTGCTGGCCTGATCCCCCTAACTGCTCTCCCCTGCCGGCCTTATTGCTCCTAACTGCCTTTGCCTTGGCCCTGCCACCATGGCTTTGTCCGGAAAACATCGGTCTAATTAGCATATTACCCTTTTATTAGTATAGATTTGTTTATTATGTGCATACATACTTTTAAGTCCATGTCATGGACACTGAATTCCAAGTATCTGGTAATTTTTTTTTTTAGTAAAAGGATTCCTTTTGCTGAGATTCCAGAAAATCTTGAAAAAAATATTTTGAAGACTATTGCCAATTGACCAGGATATACAAAGAAACACAGCAGCTGGGCCCTTTAATTACTAGCATTTAGATCTGCAACTCAGCCACTCAGGTAAGAGCGGCAGGCTTCTCAGAGTGTGGCTGGTTGCCTTTTCACAGTTATGAGTATGCTCATTGTACAATCAATATGTATTGCAATTTGAATAAAGACATAATAAAATGTAGAATTAAAGGCTATACTGCTTTGACTGTATTGTTTATCTAGTTAATAGCATTAACAAATTTTAGTTTGGGCTTCGTTTGCACTGCATGTAAATGCCTATTCGGTGACACACCTGAAATAGCTTCTTGTTCTTTGTTATTATGTGCTTGTGTGCTTGTCTGAGCATGTCTTGTTACCAGGATTGCCTTATAAAAGTTGCTTTTAATTTCCCAAGTTAATTAAAGGGTTATCTTACATTATAGGCACCCTAGTTTTGAGTGTTGTTGTTTTTTCCTGGGTGGGGAAGGTTGAAGGAATAGTACCTTTTATCATCTAGTGTTGTATTGTTTATCATTGCTGTATGAATTATTAAGCAATTACTTTTTATTAAGTAATAATAATGAGAGACTGAAGCAGATGTTAATAAAAATGACTACAATTTATATGCCAGCACGTTCATCAGCTTGGTTTTTCCTTCCAAGCACTAGTTTAAATGGACTACACTTGAGAAAGACATTAGCTGGAAAATGTTGCTAACTTGTTGGTATCATGGTAAAAATTACATTAGCAATGTTTTCAAAATGATTTGTTTTCCATTGTAGCACATTTAAACCAGAGCTAGGAAGAAAAGTTTTCTTTTTATTGTGAATAAATAGGATCCCTTAGTATAAGCATTCTGTAATTTATTCATCAGGTTATGGACTTTGTTTTCAGTTTGAAGCTACTGGGGAAAAAAAGCTGTTATGAACTTTATGGATAGCTCTTTTTTGTGGATACTTTTTCATTTCTCTTAATTAAATAAACACCTAGGGGTGGTACTGGACCATAGATTGCATATGTTTAACTTAATGAGACACTACCAAACCATTTCCAAAGAGACAACTGCTGTACATTCCCACCGGCAATCTATGGAAGTTCAGTTGGTCTACATTTCAACCCTTAATTGTAGCCATTCTATTTGGTATCTTGTTGTGGCTTGATTTTGCATTTTCTTATGACTGCGATGTCGAGCATTTTTCCATTTGCTTTTTGGCCTTTTGTATAACTGTGTTGGTAGAGTTCTATTTTTTAACCAATTTCAGTTGGGTTGTTTGTCTTGCTATTAAGTTGCAAGATTATAAGATTTTTAAAAACATACTTTGGATACAGTTCTTTATTATATACCAGAGGCCTGGTGCATGAAATTTGTGCAGGGGTAGGGTCCCTAGGCCTGGTGATCAGGGCCAATCTAGGCCTTTCTTCCCCCAGCTGCTGGCTGGGGCCTTCCTTTATTCCTTACCACCTCCTAGTGGTCAGCGCACGTCATAGCAAGTGGTCGAACTCCCGGTCGGTCAAACTTCCAAGGGGACAATGTGCACATTAGCCTTTTATTAAATAGGATGTGTTTGGCAAATATTGCCTCTCAGTCTGTACTTGCCTTTTCCTTTCCTTATGAGTATCTTTTGAAGAACAGACGTTTTTCATTTTGATGAGTTTCAATTTATTGGGGGTTTTTCTTTTATGAATCATGCTTTTTACTTTCTAGAAGTATTATGCTTTAGCTCTTACATTTCAGGCTCTATTGAGATTTTGTTTTGTTGGGTATTATATTGGTTTTTGCTTAATATTGTGTGAAGTAAGGGTCAAGTTCTGTTTTGTTCATATAGGTAACCTAATTGTCCCAGCACATTCTTTGCCCCCATTGAATTATATGGGCTGCTTTGTTTCAGATTAATTGACTATATATAGTTTATTGATTCACTCTATTCTGCTTTATTGATACACTAGAGGCCCGGTGCATGGATTTGTGCACCAGTTGGGTCCCTCAACCTGACCTACACCCTCTCGCAATCGGGGACCCCTGGGGGATGTCAGACTGCCAATTTCAGGGCCTGCGGGGATCGGGCCGAAACCGGCAGTCGAATATCCCCTGAGGGATGTAGTAGGGCGCAAAGTGGCAGGCAGACAGGGAGGAGCTTGGGCCAGGCGCCACGCCGCTTCTACTCATCCCGGCCCCACTGGGCCTGCTGCCCCGGCCGTGAAGCGGGGAGAGGCTCGCGCCGCCACAGTGGCGTTCACCAGCTGTGAGCCCAGCATCTTGTGCCTGTCAGTCAGCTGAGCAGCACTCCCGCTTTGGGAGTGCACTGACCACCAGGGGGCAGCTCCTGCATTGAGTGTCTGACCCCTGGTGGTCAGTGCTCATCATAGTGGCCTGTCAAACGGTCTTTCGGTCGTTCAATCACTTAGGCTTTTATATATATGGATATAGATCATATCTATCCTTATGCCAGTCCCATAAATTCTTGATTATTATGGCTTTATAGTAAATCTTCAAGAAGGTAGTGTGAATCCAATAATTTGTACTTTTTCAAATTTGTTTTGGCTATTATAGGTCTTTTGCATTTCCATGTAAATTTTAGAATCAACTTTTTTAATTGAATTATCTGTGGGGAGAGTTCACATGTTAACAGTCTTGTGTCTTCTAACTTATAAACATGATACTATGTCTTCATTTATTTAGGCTTATTTTAACCTCTCAGCAATGCTTTGTATTGAAATATTTTGTTAAATTTGTACTTATTTCATTTTTAATGCTATTGTAAGTGGTGCTTTTTTTCATTTCAATTTCCAATTGTATGTAGCCATTGTATACTAAAAATAAGATTAATTTTGTATATTGACCTTTTATCTTGTGATCTTGCTAAACTCAACTTATTGATTTTAATGCATTTTTTGCAATGTCCTTAGGATTTTTTATGTAGAAAGTCAAGTCATCTGCAAATAAAGAAGTTTACTTATTTTTTCCTCATCTGTATAACTTCTTTTCCTTACCTTATTGCATTGGCTAGGACTTTGAATACACCATAGAACTGAAATGTTGAAAGCCAGTATCTTTGCTTTATTTAGATCTTAGGAGGAAAATATTCAGTCTTTTGTCATTAAGTATGATGTTAAATATAGATTTTTCCAAAATGTTCTTTATCAGATTTAAGAAATTTCCTTCTATTCTTAGTTTGCTAAGAATTTTTGTCAGGTTGGATGCTGACCTTTGACAATATTTTTCTGCATTGGATAATCTCATGGTTTAACTTTTTAGTTTGTGGTTATGGTAAATTAAGTTGGTTGATTTTCCAATGTTAAACTGACATTGACAATTGGGGATTAACCTCAGTCATGACATTATCTTTTTCATATATGGCTGAATTCAAATTGCTATTTTTAAAAAGTGTTTTGTTCTGTTTTTGTCTCTATATTAATTTGGTAGACTGATCTATAATTCTTATTTTTTGTCATGTCTTTGTGCAATTTGGGCATCAGAGTAATGCTGGCTATAAAGTGGGTGGGGACATGTTCCCTCCTGAAAATTTCTGGAAGACTATGTACATAATTGTTTTTTTATCATTCTCAAATGTTTGCTAGAAATTACCAATTAATTGGTTTGGTCCCTGGGTTGTTTGAGTGGGGGGAAAGGAGGGTGGTGGCAGGGGTGGATAGTTTTTTACTAAGTCTTACATAGATAAAGGGATGTTCAGGTTACATAATTCTTCTTGAGTAAATTTTGGTAGTTTTGGGGATTTAGGAATTTTTCATTGTATCTAAGTTGTCAAATTTATTGGTAATCCCCTTATTATCTTTTTAACGTTCCCTATTATTTTTTTAAATGCCTGTAGAATTTATAGTGATATCTTCTCTTTCATTCATAATGTTACATCTCTTTTTCTTGGTTAGCCTTGCTGCAAATTTATCAAAATTTTTGTTTACCAAGAAACAGCTTTTGGTTTTATGGATTTATTTTCTGTTTTGCATGTCATTGATATTTGTCTAACATTTCTATTTATCTGTTTCAGCTTAATTTAATACCTCTTTTCTAATGTTTTAAGCGGGAAGCTTGGATCATTGATTTGAAACCTTTCTGATTTCTTCCTAAAGGTATTTGAAGGTATAAATTTTCCTTCAAATACTCCTTGAGCTACATTGCACAAATTTTTTATGTTGCATTTTCATTTTCATTCAATTTAGAACATTTTCTAAATTTTCTGGTGAATTCCCTTTTGACCCTTGAGTTATTTTAGAGTATGTTGTTTAAGTTTCAAGTATTTGGGGATTTTTTCCAACATATTCATGTGCTTTCTTTGATTTAATTCTGTTGTTGTTTAATTCTGTTGTTGTCAGAGAATAATTTTGTGTGATTTTTATTTTTAAAAATTTTTTGTGGTATCTTTTATGGCTCTGAATATGAATATGACCTATCTTGGTTGATGGTCCGTCCATATACACTTGAATAGAGTGTATATCTGCTCTAGTGTGGAGGTCTAGAATTGTCAAGTAGTTCATTTTTATTGATAATATCATTGAAGTCTTCTCCATCCTCAGTTCTGCATTCTTACTGGTCTGTCCTTAGTCCTATATTCTTACTGAAGAGAAGTATTAAAATATTCAATTATAGTTGTGGTCTTATCTCTATCAGGTTTTGCTTTGTGTATTTTGAAGCTCTTTTACTAAGCATTACCCATTTAGGATTGTCATGTCATTTTGATGAGGTGACTTCTTTATCATTATAAAATATCATTCCCTTTTTCTGGTAATATATATATTTTTTTGGTCTGAGATCTACTCTCTCCACTATTAATGTAGCCACTTCATCTTTCTTTTAATTATTGTTTGCATGGAATATCTTTCTTCTTAATCCTCACCTGAAGATATGTTTGCTTGGTTTTTTTTTAGACAGGGAGGGAGGGAGGGAGGGAGGAAGGGGGAAAGAGAGAGAGAGAGAGAGAGAGAGAGAGAGAACAATCAGTCAGTTGCCTCCATTATGCAGCCAAACCGGGATTGAACCCACAACCTACCAGGTATATGCCCTGATGGGGTATTGAACCCGCAACCTTTTGGTGCATGGGACAATGCTCCAACCAACTTTGCCACCCAGCCAGGGCACAGAATATATTTTTTATTATTTTACTTTAACCTAACTGTGTGTTTATATTTAAAATGAGTTTCTTGTGGACAGCTATAATTAGGTCTTGTTTTGTTTGTTTTTTTAAATCCAATTTGAGAATTGTACCATTTATTTATTTATTTATTTATTTAATAAATCTTTATTGTTCAGATTATTACAATTATTATTCCTCTTTTTTCCCCCCATAGCTCCCCTCCACCAGGTTCCTACCCCTCTCTCTGCCCTTACACCCCCCCTCCCCCCGCACTTTCCTCATCCATGGGTGTACGCTTTTTGTTCAGTCTCTTCCCGCTCCCCCCACTCCCCTTTTCCCCTGAGGATTGTTAGTCTACTCCCTTTCTATGCCCCTGATCATATTATATTCACCAGTTAATACTGTTCATCAGATTTTTTATTCCCTTGGTTTTTAGATTCACTTGTTGATAGATACATATTTGTTGTTCATAATTTTTATCTTTATCTTTTTCTTCTTCCTCTTCTTAAAGAATACCTTTCAGCATTTCATATAATTCTGGTTTGGCGGTGATGAACTCCTTTAGCTTTTTCTTATCTGTGAAGCTCTTTATCTGACCTTCAATTCTGAATGATAGTTTTGCTAGGTAGAGTAATCTTGGTTGTAGTTTCTTGCTATTCATCACTTTGAATATTTCTTGCCATTCCCATCTGGCCTGCATAGTTTCTGTTGAGAAATCAGCTGACAATCATATGGGTGCTCCCTTGTAGGTAACTAACTGTTTTTCTCTTGCTGCTTTTAATATTCTCTCTTTGTCTTTTGCTCTTGGAATTTTAATTATGATGTGTCTTGGTGTGGTCCTCTTTGGGTTCCTTTTGTTTGGGGTTCTGTGTGTTTCCTGGACTTGTAAGTCTATTTCTTTCACCAGGTGGAGGAAGTTTTCTGTCACTATTTCTTCAAATAGGTTTTCAGTATCTTGCTCTCTCTCTTCTTCTGGGACCCCCATAATTCTGGTACGCTTGAAGTTGTCCCAGAGGCTTCTTACACTATCTTCAACTTTTTGGATTTTTTTTTCTTTTTGCTTTTCCGAAGGAGTGTTTTTTGCTTCTTGGTATTCCAAATCTTTGACTTGATTCTTGCGATCCTCTAGTCTGCTTTTAGGTCTCTATAGTATTTTTTATTTCAGTCAGTGTATGCTTAATTTCTAGTTGATCTTTTTTCATATCCTCGAGGGTCTCGTTAAATTTATCGGCCTTTTCTAGGAAATCCTTGAAAAACTTATAACCGTGGTTTTGAACTCTATATCCAGTCTTTTGCTTTCCTCCATTTCCTTCCATTGTGGCCTGCCTCTTTGTCTCCGCATTTTAGCTGCTTCCCTGAGTTGATGGAGTTGCTTTGTGTGCTAGGTGTCCTAGCAGGGCCCAGTAGCTCAGCCTCCCCAGTTACCTGTGGTGGACACTCTTTGTGCACCCCTTTGTGGGCTGTGTGTGCAGTCTTGTAGTTAAGCCTTGATTGTTGTTGGTATCACTGGGGGGAGTTGACCTTTAGGCCAATTGGCTCTGAGGATTAGCAGTGTCTCCGCTGGGAGGGCTTCTGTGCTCAGCTTGGATGGGGCGGAGTCTCAGGGTGGAGTAGACAGCCTTGGTTTCCCGTTAGCCCCGCCCTAAGAGGGCCCTGTGTCTCAGTGCCCCGTGGCAATGGCTGCATGCACCTCTGAGAGAAGGCTGCTCTCGAGTTTCGCCCACTGCCAGACAGTCCAGTTTCTCCCCGAATGAGTCTGGTACCCAAAGTCTCACCTGGAGCTGGATTTCAGTACAGTGGGGAGGTTTAGCTTCCCTCCCCAAGGAGAAAGTTAGCCACTGGGAGGGCTTCTGTGCTCAGCTTAGGTGGGGCAGAGTCTCAGGGTGGAGCAGACAGCCTTGGTTTCCTGTCAGCCCCACCCTAAGAGCGCCCTGTGTCTCAGTGTCCTGCGGCAATGGCTGCACGCACCTCTGAGAGAAGGCTGCTCTCGAGTTTCGCCCGCTGCCAGACAGTCCAGTTACTCCCCGAATGAGTCTGGTACCCAAAGTCTCACCCGGAGCTGGATTTCAGTGCAGTCAGGAGGTTTTGTTTTCCTCCCAAACGCAAAAGCTAGCCGTGTGTTTGCTGCCCGCCCTCTCCGCACGCCGCGAGTAAGTCAACCATGTATTCAGCCGCCCGCCCTTTCCGCGTGCTCGGGTCTCCGCACCTCCACAGCTCCTGGGTCTCAGTGTCCTTTTCTCTTCCCTTCTAGTTGTAGAATTTCCACTCAGCCAGCTTTCCGGTGGTTCTGGACGATGTCCGCTCTGTCTTCCAGTTGCAGTTTTAAAATTGTTGTGCGAGGCAGCAGTATAGGTGTTTACCTTATGCCGCCATCTTGGTTTCTCCCAAGAATTATACCTTTTAATTCGTATATTTAGAACACTTATCATAGAATATAATTTCTGATATTTAGAATATATCTTATTATTCCTAAAGTAATAAATTCATAAGATTTTCTAACAGACATAGCAACATAAACAGATTGAGTTCCCAGCATCTCTTGGAGTTAGGAAAGAGCTGGAAATCACACCATTTTACTTCATTGTGAATCTAGGGTTTTTTACAGTATGATGGACATTACACAATTCTCCAATATTAACCCAGCCCCGCAGTTACAGAGTGAAGGCTGGAACCTGGAACTCTCCCAGTTCTTAACCCTATGCTCTTTCTCATAGGGAGAAAGGAGCCTCTATTAAATATAGATACTGGCAGACCGATATCTAGATATAGGACCTCAGGATTCTGTAGAAGACATTCCCACATTGGGTAGCATCTCGAAGTACATATGGTTCTAGTGCTGATTTGGTGTTTGTACATAGTGTACTATAATCCTATATAATAAAAGGGTAATAGGCAAATTGACCCTAAAGGCAGAATGATCAGGAATGACCAGTCACTATGACGCACACTGACCACCAGGGGGCAGACGTTCAATGCAGGAGCTGCCACCTGGTGGTCAATGCGCTCCCACAGGGGAGCTCCACTCAGCCACAAGCCGGGCTGATGGCTGCGAGTGGCAGTGGAGGGAGCCTCTCCCTCCTCCTCGGCAGCATTAAGGATGTCCTACTGCAGCTTCAGACATCCCCCAAGGGCTCCTGGGCTGCCAGAGGGATGTCTGACTTCCAGCTTAGGCCCGATATCCGCTGGGGGTGGGCCTAAGCCAGCAGGGAGAAGGGATCCCGGATTGCGAGAGGGAGCAGGCTGGGCTGAGGGACCCCCCTGAGTGCATGAATTTTCATGCACCAGGCCTCTAGTATCTAATATAATTATCAATATGATTGAGCTGAAATCTGTGATCTTATTATTTGTTTACAAGGTCCTTGTTAGTGTCTTGTCCTACTTCTATAGCTCACATATATTTCACAACATTTCTTTTCTCTTTATATGTGGCCATTATAAGCTTATTCCAATTCTTTCAAGTGGGCTGCATTTCCAATCTCCAGATACTTCCACGTGCAATTCTCTTTGCCTGGTTCACCCGGTCCAGCCTTCCCCTGTTTCTCAACCTCAAATAATTCTTACTCATCCTTCCAATTGCAGTAAAGATTGTATTCCTCTGATAAGTTTTTCTTATATTTCAAGTCTGGGGTAAGTGCCTCTTCCTAACTTTATTTCACATACTCGAGAGTTTGACCCATTAGCACTGAGTTTTTAATCTAAGCTCTCTATAGGAGGAGGGTGTTCGAGGGTGACTGAGGAGGTTTTTCTCTTAAAAAGGAGAACCCCCTAGCAAGATCACCATGAGCATCTGCCAGGCTGTCACACTCCCGCAAGCTCTGAGGGCCTCTCTGAGTTCTTTGGCCCATGCTGCTTGAGATCATCTCAATTAAACTAATGAGAGAGTTCCCTTACCTCCCTGCGAGCATGTCCTTTCCTCACATGTGGTTTGTTTAATTACAGTGTAGTTAGGCATTTTGTTTCATTGTGTTTCAGAGAACGAGGCCCAAAGGAAGTCTCTCTTTCAGATGATTTTTGTTTTTAACAAACCGAAAAGTATGTGTATACTTTTAAAAACTGAAGTGGACTTGTTAAAAAGCCAGTGCTGTTGTTTTTCACTCACAGTGGCTGGAATTATATTACTGGCGGACTACCAAAATCTGATGTATGCTCTTGCAATAGGATAGCTGCTGGTTGCACTTGGTACTCCTGTGAAACAGCATTCTTTTTGTATTAGATTATCACAGAGCATTTAAATAACCTTTTCTAAAATTGATTTTTAAAATTTCCACAACAAATTTCATCAGCATTAATACGTCAAGATAGAACAATTGTAAAATGCTACTAAATAATAGATAGATGTCTAAAGAACAGTATGTAGTTTTTAAAAAACCCTTACAAGACAAATTACGGTAATAGGTATTGACGAGAAATGTGGTTTATCTATTTATAGAAAACATAATTGTAGCAGACATTTTCAAGTATATTTTTCTTACTTCCTTAATTAACTTTAATCAGACATTTTTAGAACATTTTGTACCTACAAAATAATATTCTTTGACAACCAAGTGCAATCTGAAAAGGAGAATCTTATGCGAGTTTTTTTATTTTTTTCATTTGACTCTTAATAGAGAATCTCATTTTTATTACCTTGGTAGGAAGCTACAGTTATATTTTGTTTTATAGAAGGAAGAGAAAATTATATTCTATTAAACAAAACCTTACTATATAGGTAAAAATCTGGTTCATTCTCTGAACATCACATAAATGTAAGATTAAGTAACTGAATGAATGATCTAATTCAGCATTCTAAATATTGTTATACCTTAATTTAGGGAGTACACTGAATCACCATAGTATCAGCCATATTGTGGGAAATATCCTGATGTTGGTTTGGTCAGCAATGGTCACAGACCTCCCCCAAATATATATCTTACCACGAAATTATTTCCAAAGAGATTTTTCAGAACTTGTTGTTGTCTGGAGAGTCTATGTTCATTTTAATTATTTTAATTTATCTAATGGATCTTATTAAATTCAAAATATAGAGTTTAATTTTTTAAATAAGTTTTTAATTTGCAGGAAGCATTCCAGGTGTACTGACACATGTGATACTGAGCTACCGGCCAAATTAAGACCCAGCTGTTAAGAGCTATTGGCTAATGGACTAGGCAGACATTGTTTTCTTCCGTCAGTGTGATGTGTACAGTGTTCTTTTTTAAAAATATATTTTTATTGATTTCTGAGAGGAAGGGAGAGAGAGAGAGAGATAGAAACATCAATGATGAGATGTCAATCATTGATCAGCTGCCTCCTGCACAACCCCCCCCCCCCTCCACTGGGGATCAAGCCGGCAACCCAAGCATGTGCCCTTGACCGGAGTTGAACCCAGGACCCTTCAGTCCACAGGCCGATGCTCTATCCACTGAGCCAAACCGGCCAGGGCTGAACAGTGTTCTTTAACATGCCCTTGAAGTTACGGCAGAGCCTTAACCCGCAGGTCTCAGGAAGGGTTTGAGCCAAGAGAGTAAGACGGGAGGAAGGGGAGGCCGCCGCTCTGGTGTGGCCAGAGTCTAAGCGCTCATTCTCACAGTGCCTGCCTTGCTGTCCAGCTTGGTCAGAAAGCACACATGAATTAGTCATGAGACCTGGGTGTGCGTCCCAGCTCTTACATCTACCAGATGCACAACCTGAGGCAAGTTATCAAGCCTCAGTTTCTCCATCCATTAAAAGCAAGATGGCAGTATCTACCTCCCAGAATTAATGTGCTCTGTCAATTCCATAATGATGTGGGGAAAAAACTGTTCAAATGGGAAATGATGGTACACATATTAATTGCAGCTCACATAATTGGGTTGGAAGAAAATCTGTAGAGAACATTTTCTGAATTGCCTGCCTACGTAACTGCAGTGTGAATAGGTGGGAGCCACTGAACAAACCAGCAAACAAATAAGCAGGCACCGAAAAATGAGCCCCTCGGTTGTCCCCAGGGTCGTGTGAAATCCATAGTCCTTTACCGCCCTTCCTTCAGGCTGACGCTGTTCGCACTGCAAAGTGAAGAGCATAACGGCTCACAGCTGAGACTGGGGGCCGAACACCTCCTATATTGTGAGAACCAGCATAGTAGAAAAGTACAGGTTTGTTATTTGAGAGCAATAAAATGACTCTGCTTATGTACTTGAATGTAATTTTGAATACTGAAAAGTGAGGCTGCTTATTGAATTACACCACCCCAGATCCAAAACATTCATTGGGGGGTGTGTGTGTGAGAATATTCTGGACTTAGGAGTTATTTTTTAGGTTAACAGTCGTAGATTTTCTTTAAGTGGAGGATGACTTCAGAGTACAGATATTTTTCTTTTACTTTTTGTCTCCTCACCAGGCAGAATTAACACAACAAAAATGGGTAACCATCAGTTGACATGCGTGCCGAGAGAAAGTGGCAGCATGGGAGAGGCCTCTGGACCTACATCTATGTCAGAAAGGCTAGAAAATGAGGAAGTGGTAGAACTCTAAGTAGATGTTGTACATTTTATCTTATCAGTGAATACCTGCCTTAATAATTTCTAAGAAAATCATATTTCTGCTCTGGCCTGTGTGCCTCAGTTGGTTGTCTCGTGCATTGAAAGGTTGCTGGTTCTGTTCCAGGTCAGAGCACATGCCTGGGCTGCAGGCTCGATCCCCTGCGGGGAGATGTTCTGCCGATCCATGTTCTGCTCTCACATCGGTGTTTCTCTTCCTCTCTCCCTCTAAAAAATCAATGAAAAATTTTTTTTAGCCCTGACTGGTTTGGCTTAGTGGTTAGAGCGTCGGACTGTGGACTGAGGGGTCCCAGGTTCGGTTCCGGTCAGGGGCACATGCCCGGGTTTCAGGCTCGATCCCCAGTGGGGGTGTAAAGGAGGCAGCTGATCGAAGATTCTCTCTCATCATTGATGTTTCTATCTCTTCCCCTCTCCCTTCCTCTCTATAATCAATAAAAATATATTTTTAAAAAATTTTAAACATCATGTTTCAATCCCAAAGTGCATGGTAAGAGGAGAATAAATAGTATGTCCCAAGCTGACACCATGAACCTTTAGTATGTTCTACTTCACATGAGCATACAGTAGGGGACTAATTATGTTCTCTGGAAACACTCCAGAGATAGGTTCGGTGAATTACAGTCTTGAGGCTAACCCAAGATCATTTTAAGCAAAAAGAAGTCCCTCTTCAATGTGACTGTAGAAAATAAGAAACATTCATGCCACTAAAATTCAGTGAACACAAATGATCACTTCACCTCTAGCTCTACTTGCCTGTGGTCGTGGGGCATGATCTGCCAACTGCAGATTGTGACCATCTGACACTTTGTTCTGCAAGGGAGCCTTGGCTACATCGTGTCACTACATTCTTTGGGCTGTTGCCTCAGATGAGTGATGCTAAACAATGGGCAAGCCAGTTGAACATCACAGTTGCTTAATGATCAAATCATATAAGTCATTCATTAATTCAACAAATGTTCAGTGAGCATCTACTAGAGGTACACATTCTAAGGGTTTTTATTTGGAATCTAAAAAAGTCAAGTCATAGAAGCAGAGAGTAGAATGGTGGTTACCAGGAATGGGGAGGTAGAGAAAATGGGGAGTGATGGTCAAGGGTACAAAGTTGGCAGTTATGTAGGATGAGTAAGTCTAAAGAAGTAACGTGTGGCATGATGCCTATAGTTAATAGGACTGTATTGAATACTGGGAATTGGCTAAGAGAGTAGATTTCAGGTGCTCTCATCACATACACACAAAGATAACTGTGTAAGGAGATGATAATTAGCTTGACTGTATTAATCATTTATATATATGTATATATAATTACTATATCGTATAACAAATATATACAATTTTATTTTTTAAAATAAATCAGTATTCTAATTCCAGATATTTCTGGTAATAATGCCTGTTCTTTCACACTGTGACGAGTAGAGGGGAAAAAATGAGTAACTGATCTATCACATACCTTGCAACTCCTTTAATGAACAATTCGAATAGAATCATGTGTAAAGTTGCATGTGGATTATAGCAGGTTTTCCAGACCTTCTTTTCCTATTACATCAAACAGAAAGTCTTTCTTTTACCTAACTTTTCCTTTTCCTATGGCACTATTGGTTAATTTGTGAGGAAATTGATTCTCTAATACTAATCCCAGGCCAGATTGGAAGTAAATAGTTTACAGTCCGTTTTCAGGTACTGTGTGTCATCCTGCTGCCCCTGCAGAATCCCCGTGCTCCCAGCCACATATCTGCTTGTACAAATTCTGGGCTAGAGCCCTGGGAACACAGAGGGTCTCCAAGGACATCTTCTTTAAGCTCCGCCCCTGGTCTAATTTAAATAACCAAGATCATAAAACTATGCTCCTTCAGTTGGGGAGTAAATATGATTATCCTAGACCCGTGGTCGGCAAACTGCGGCTCGCGAACCACATGCGGCTCTTTGGCCCCTTGAGTGTGGCTCTTCCACAAAATACCACGGCCTGGGCGAGTCTATTTTGAAGAAGTGGCGTTAGAAGAAGTTTGAGTTTAAAAAATTTGGCTCTCAAAAGAAATTTCAATCGTTGTACTGTTGATATTTGGCTCTGTTGACTAATGAGTTTGCTGACCACTGTCCTAGACTGTTAATTGTTCAATTGGGAAAAAATCATGAGATTATTTAAGAGATAATAATAAGCATGATTTAGAGTCCTAGTGTGGATTTCATGAGACTAAATTGTCTAGGGGTTCAAGCACCTGAAAGGTCAACATTTTTTAAATTGTATTCAGTTTATTAAATCAATATTTATTGGGCACTAAATATAAAATATAGGGCTCAGGCAAAAGTGAATGAGATAGAACTTTGACCTTAGTGTTATTTCAATCTAATAAAAATAGATATGTACATATATGATCGAAGGATATGAACAAACAGTGAGCCACATATGTATGCATTGATAAATGCCTGAGTGATTATGTTGAGGTAAACCTTATTAATCTTAGTTTTGCCTCTTCTAATTGTTCTGTTTAACTAGGAAAATAAAACTACCTCTTATACAAGAAGGAAAAGAAAAGAAAAAGAAAAACTGTCAAGATGTTTCATGAGCTGAATTAGCACTTAGCACTAAATGTCTAAGCTAAATTACCCATAAATAGTGTTTTTGTTTTGTTTTGCTTTTTAATTGAGAGATATTTAGCCCTGTAAAATAGGCTTCTTCCCAAAATACAACACTTCAGTATATGGCTTTGATTTTATGTTGTATATTTTTCTATTTTAATGTTCAGTCACACAAACGTGAAGTTATGGCTCCAACAGAAAATTCTAACTGTCGTTAGCCAGTGATTTATCATGGGGAGAGACTGTTTTACAACAAAATTTCCAAACCAAACTTTTCCTCCATCACACAGTCCACCTTCCCCACTCCCTCCTCCTTTCTCTGTTCCATTAGTCTGTGCAAATTGCCTTTCATTTTATTGCTTTCCAAGGGCTTCTAAGTGCTTGTTTAGAAACAATTTTTCTTAAGTCCACACTAAAGTCCAAGATTCACTTGATTCATTTTTTTAATAATCAGCCAATCCTTTACTCATTAGTTTTTGTTTCTGTGGATAAGAGCCAGATGTGAGCTGCTGAAGCTGGAGGTAACTAGGTATCCACTTGGTCCATGAAGACACACTGTGCGCAAGGCTGGACTGCTCGTTTCTAAACTAGTTTCAGGTTAAGAAAAACAATTGAAGCTTATTTGCCTCAGGATTTTAAAACGATACGGCGTTGGATGTTGATGGATGAATGCCCTAGTGTTTTATTCTTTTGTTTTGTTTTTATGCTTTTATTATAACTGTTTTATCCTGTATATTTTCACATCTGTCTGGCAATCAACAAGTAATTAATATATTGCAACTCCATTTTAGTTAAAGAAATTGTTGTTTAAAAAAATGGGTTACTGTCTAGAAACTCTTGCCATGCTCTTCATGAGAGTTTTTTATATTTCCAATGTTAAAGCCTGGATATTATGTTTCTTTCAATCAGCCGCTTTCATTGTTCTTTCCGCACACTACCAGAAATCTCCGGATGGCCAAACCCAGTCCTTGTCTTATTTCACTTGTCTGTGGCATGTCATCCTGCTGGAAACTCCTCTATTAAGTCACTCAAAAACATAAAGTGCCACCCAGGTGCCAGGTGCCATGTGAGTTATTGGGAAGACAAGGCGAGCAGGATAGCCATGGTCATTGCCCATGTAGTGCTTATTATTCAGTGAAGAGTTGAAAGAAAACAGGAATTACAGAAAACAGAACTCGGCCCTTCAGCTCCATGCCTTCATTGAGTCCAGATTTTATCTACCTTCTCAGCCCTCCAGGTCACACCCTCTTCTGCTGGATGCTCCTCCGTTATGTCAGCTGTTACTGTTCCTCGGGCTTCCTTCTGAGGCCCTCTTTTTGCTCTGTCGGCAATCTCATTCCCATCAGACTTCCACCACCTTCCATGTGCCTGTGATGTCCGTTCTCTTGATCTGTAAACCCATGAGCCAGCAGTTTGCTAGAAATCTCCACCCGTCCCCTTGGCACCTCCAACTCAGCATGTTCCAAATCGAACTCATTGGCTTTCATATCTCTTCTTTAAACTTTGCTTCCCCCTCCACCTCTGCTCTTCTCTGTAGTTACGGGCATCACTGGCTCCCTAGAATACAGTCACTCCTGTTTTCCAGGAAGACAGAACTTTTCTGACCAGGTCTGTGTCTCGAGTTCTTGGTAAGGGTGGGCATTCAAAATACGTGCTGAGTAAATGCAGAGGTTTTCTTGACTCTTCTGTCTCCCTCAGAACTAACAAAATGTGTCCAAGTGAAGCTCCTGAATTCACCCCTTTGTCATCGTTTTCACAACATTCTACCACATTCAAGCCCTTTCTTTTATACCTTTAAGGTACTGTTTTTTCTCGTATTTCTGTCTCTCTCCATTAGTCCTTGAACAGTCAGTCATGCTTTGTGAGCTCACATAGCCCGTACTTCGTCACATCACGACTCTTTCCATGGAAACTTTTCTCACTGTGACTCCTCCACGGGTGAGCTTAGCGCCCAGTGTCCACATAAATGGCGCTCCACAAGTTTGCTGAATGAAGGAGCGCTGTAAATAGCACATAGTGTATGTGGACACGAGGTGGTAATGCTGGCCAGGATTTCATCCCCACTGCCTTTTCAGAAATGGATCTACCAATAGACTATCCTATTTTTTTTTTTTCAAACCTGTTTCTTCCTGAATTTCTCTTGAGTTGCTGGGCACTGCCATCCTCTATTCGAGTATCAGGCAGCAAGGAGCTACCCTTTATCAAAGAGATTAATTTGTGGACCTGCGTGGGGCTGAGCATCACAGCTGCCTCAGTCCTGTGCTCTGTGATCGAACATTAACATGCCTGAGGTCAGAGCTCCACAAAACAGCGTGCTCACCTCGGAGGGACCCTGGCGTTTGGGAACCTGACAGCATGCCTCCAACTCACTGCTTTTTGAAAACAACTAAACACAACTAAGCCCATGGCGCACAGGCCAAAGCATTGCAGCTCAGGCTACCAATTGTATAGGCCACACCCGCAGACTGTTCCAGGATGGGAAACCCATGTTGTTGGCCTGTGCTCTGGGATTTTCAATTTTTAGGTATGCTTGATTAGTGCCTACAATTAATGTGGTAGCTAAGCATACACGGTGCAGTTTAGCCAAGAATTGGCAGGCCTTGCGCTGTCTCCAACTCTGTTTCCTACATCCCGTGGCACCCATCTGGAGCCCTCCGAGGTCAGAGGAGGGTATTGGTAGACGTTCATGTTGACGATCATCCAAAGGAATGAAGGCATCATGAACACATTGCACAACATGGTGTGGATTTCACTTTTCGTCTGGACCAACGAATTCTGACAACATCCTAGCTAACAGCTGGACCAGACCGCTGCTGGGAGAGATGGGAAGTCAGGGAAGGCTGCGAGCTCATTTGTCGACAGAATGGCTTCCCAGTGCCACATGTTGGCTTGGGTAAGAGGTGACAGAAGAGCCAAGACAGTTGTCAGATGCTGACACCAGGGAGCTGCCCTGGATTCAGTGAGCACGCAGGTGGTCAGACATGAGACTCTGGCTGGCCTGACGCAGTGGTCACAGTGACATCACAGCGAAGGAATGTTCCCATGGGGCTGCCCGGCGCCCGGAGAAGGAGAGCCAGAGAACTGCAGCAGCCCCAGGCGTGGAGGGCAGAGACCTTAGCAAAGGCCCCACCCGTGTGAATGGAGCGGATGCTTCAAGCAACAGCAAGCCTGGCCAGAGGCTCGGGATGCAGACGGGGCAGCTAGAAGGCTGTGCAGAGAGGCACCCGGGAAGGTGGAAATCAGGGAAATAAAGCAGAGCTCCTTCATGGCTTGTCAATCATTTTACTCTAAAGGACACTTCAGTGGCAGCGAAGGGTTTGAATAGCCGGGTAACCACCGTTCCAATGTTTGCTGCTCACTCTGACTCATAGCATGATTCCTGTATCCTCTGGACAAGGCCTTATATTTACCTGCCTACGTTTTATTACTCTTTCACCGGCCTACTGGCGGGTAGTGGGGGGAGCTATTTGCTCGTCTGACCTTCACAGCCATCTGTTAAATGGCTGGCAGGTTTCACCACAGTCTAGCCGAGTACTGAAGGTTGTCTATACTCACCAGCCTGTGTAGGCACATCTAGGAGTTTTCCAATACAGTGCAAAGAGGGTTACTGAAGTCCTGGTTTTAAAATGTAATGTTACACTACCAGCCCTCTCCACATTCCACATGTGTGGACGGATCTGTTGGAGAGAGGTCCTCGGATTAAAGATGAAGAGTTCTGCCCTCTGCAGATGGGCATTCTTTTGCATCCCCTTTTCATCAGTCTTCCTGTCTGTAGAATCTTCCTCCATAACTATCATGAGGACCAGGAGCAGTAGGGGGTGATTTGTAAGCTGTGTGGAATGTAGGAGTGACGTGCCACAGAGCATCTGAGGGGAAAATGCCCAGAAAGAGCAGACCTACAGCCAGGCGGGTGTCTTCCCCTACAGCCAGGTGGGTCTCTATCCCTAGAGCCAGGTGGGTCTCTAGCCCTACAGCCAGGTGGGTCTCTATCACTTCAGCAGGTGGTTCTCTAGCCCTACAGCCAGATGTGTCTCTATCACTTCAGCAGGTGGGTCTCTAGCCCTACAGCCAGGTGGGTCTCTATCTCTATATCAGGTGGGTCTCTAGCCCTACAGCCAGGTGGGTCTCTATCTCTATATCAGGTGGGTCTCTAGCCCTACAGCCAGGTGGGTCTCTATCTCTATATCAGGTGGGTCTCTAGCCCTACAGCCAGGTGGGTCTCTATCTCTATATCAGGTGGGTCTCTAGCCCTACAGCCAGGTGGGTCTCTATCACTTCAGCAGGTGGTTCTCTAGCCCTACAGGCCAGTGGGTCTCTCACTTCAGCAAGTGGTTCTCTAGCCCTACAGGCAGGTGGGTCTCTATCACTTTAGCAGGTGGTTCTCTAGCCCTATGCATGTTCCCTAGTCTGGGGTGGGAAGGATGTCAGCCAAAGTTGAGGTCATCAGAGGTGTCAAGAGGAGGACAGGTGGGGCAGAATGGAAGGGGAGCAGCCCCAGTCTGGGTGGGGCTCTAGTCAGGAAGAACATAAAGAGAGATTGTTGCTGCTGAGACACATATGTGGATGGGTGGGAATTTTAGGAAGGCTTATGCTGTGTTATATGGCAAGTTTATGTTGATTTCCACTTTTACAGTGTTTTCTTCAGGGGAGTTCAGTAAGCTTCCTTTTTAACTTTTTTTTTTCCAAAAAAAAAAGTGAAGTACTGCTGTTTGCAAGAAGCTGAGCAGCACGATGCCCTGGTATATATCACATCCTCCCCTCCTGGGCTGTCTGAGTCTATTAAGCCAAAAGGGATAACCTTTCTGGAGACCCTATAGCTTATGCCACAAGGAATCCACTTCAGGGAGAGGTTTATTGTTTTTGCTTTTTCCTTTCCAGTTAGGGGACTCCCTAAGATCTCAAGCAGGAAAAAAGTCAACACTAGATGGCCCTCGAAGATGTACTCTTCCCGGTTCAGCCTCTTGTCATATAAATCACCCTGGAAATAATTCCTTGGGCTTTTACTAACACACAGTGATGCCACTTTAGCCCCACTTTTCCCAGACTTTACATGACAAATGCTCCATAATTTTAGTTACATGATAGGAACTCACCTTGGTCTATACTGTGTGAAACCCTTCATAGAGGGACTGACCCTGTTCTAGAGCCAACACTTCATAGGAAGACTGACCCTGTTCTAGAACCAACGCAGTAAGTATTCGCTGCTGTCACTAATCAGCAGACCTGCAACAGGATAATCCTTTGTTACTACCCAATTCTCCTACCCTACGACTGCTGAAGCCTGCAGCCGTCGCTGCACATGGGAGTGCCTGGGGCATTGGAGGTTCTGGGTAAAATGTGTTATGTGGATATACAAGTGAACAAACAAAAGGTTGTTAGCAAAACCTCATTCATCTGGCCAAATGACCTAAGAATACATAGAGATAGAGTCACAACCAGAATCAATTCTTGTTCATTTGTTGGGTTATTGGAAGCGGTTGAGTTGAAGCATCCCTTCATTAAGAATTCAGCAAGACCAACCTCTTCATTATATAAAGCAGCATCTGAGTAATAAGAAATCTGGCCTGGCCACAGTATCTTGCACTTTGGCTATGCTCAATAAACATTTATTGAATGGCTGTCTTGTTACCAAGACTTTGCAGCAATCAGCTTTGGAGGTTTAGTCTGACCATCTGCTTGAGTGGGATGAATTGTGATGACGGTCGTTCAAATTGGGTTTGTGTTCACACGTTCCTAACATTCAAGTGAGATAGATGCAGACCCTCTGTCAGAAAAATACCACAGTATCTGAAACTCAATTGCTTTCCAAATAAAAGGCACAGAAGTGGGACCATTTTAGACGGATGGTTTCAGGTGGAACCGAGGGCTGGTGGAAACCTATGAAGAGGCTTCCACAATTGAACTTTTCCCCCTGGGGAACCTCGGCCAAAGCTTCCTGGCCATTTTTCATGGAACACTAGATGCCTTTGGCTGGTCGTGCTAAGACGGCTTCTTGACAGCCCTCCAGATGTGAGCTAATTTCTGCCCATCGGTCCTAGTGCCTGAGTGACTTTTCTCTCATTTGTATGAAACTGCACAGATGGAAAACTGAGACTCCGTTCAGGATTTGCCTTCTTATCCCAGGACTGGGAGCTAACGTTTAGCCACATGCACTGCTGTCTACTGCTCCCTTTTCTCCTCCCACCTTCCTTCCTGAGCTTCCCACATGCGTATTTTCTGAAAAATATCAAGAAAAGCCATTTTGCTGGCCAAAATCTCCAACCTCCCCCTTGTTCACCAAGAAACACACCCAGGTTGGTTTGTTGTTGAGGTTTGCTGATTCCCGCCCCCCTTTTTTTTTCTTGCTGTGGTTCAGTAACCTCTGGGATGTTTCCCTAAGTGGCATTATTAACTGTTTGTACCTGGGGGGGGGGGGGGGGAGGGGGGAGAGGTGGGGGAGAGTGTGAAAGACAAAGGGTGCTAGTTTGTGGTTCGCTCCTCCTCTTTCCTTTTCCACCTCTCCCTTCAACTTCTCAATCTTACATCAGTTGTGTGCACAATTGTTAGAGGAGCGAGAACTTGAGCTCTAGAGTTTTCGTCAACAGGTTTGTCACTGTTCTTGAGTAAACAGGACGAAGTATCTCACAGATGCGTACAAATGGATGGGCATGATAAAGCCCTGAGACCATGTGATTTCATCAGAAAAGCCCCCCAATAGAAGGACTCTGGGGTGAGGGGGGAGTGGGCACGGGAGAGCGAGCCAGTTGGCAAGGTGCGTGTCTGTGTGAGGAGGAGCGGGAGATGGTGCTTGCGTTTGCACTTAGCACCTGCCAACAAAACACAGCAACGGTGTGGCCTCAAGACTCAGCTCTCAGAGCCCAAGGTTGTCAGTTGCAATGTTTGACACTCCTTCTGTCTCCCCCACAGGGTACCTGTAAGGGTCACGTGAGATTTTTTTTTTAAAGTGATATTTTAAAGAATGTTGTCAACTGGGAGGTGCTAAAAAGAAAGTCCATTGAGGTTGCCATCACGGAGGGAGGAAGCACTTGAAGGAACTGCACTACCTGCAGTCAACAAGGGCGTTAACCACCGGACAGCCAACAGCAAGAAAAGCCATCAGGATCACATTCCCTGACACATAGGAATGCCATGTTACTCACATAGTCCTCCGAGGTGACCTCGGAAAATACGGACTTATTTACAGACAGTAATAGGTTCTCACTCCCCTTCTATGGCGTAAAGGAGCAAAAGTTCAAGTCACTGAAAACCCCAAGGCTTGTGGTTGCTGGAATTGGAGAAATTGGGTTATAGTTCTGTTTTTCAAGAAGTATAGGTTCTGTGGAAAGGGGGCACACTCCTTTTTAAAATGAAACCAGTCTGGGTAGAGAGCTCTTTGGAGCCAGGGTAGATAGGTAAGGATAGAGGCTTTTCCCAATCAGTTGGTGCTGATGGCTTTGCCCTGCGAGCCTCATCTTGGTAAGGAGCTGCCTGTCACCTCCTGCTTCCACCAGCCCAGTCGGGACCATTGGCTCCTCTCACAGGCATCAGAGGGCGGTGCTGAGAGAGGGACAGGAAAGCTGTTTGGAGGTTCTCTCTACATGTCCTCCTGACTGGACATGCTTTTCCTTCTGGTCTCATTCCTTCGAATCTCATAGAATCTCTGCATTCAGAGCCTTGGACTTTGAATGGCCATGTGTCTGGCTGTCTCGAGGGCATCTTGTAAGCTCTGATGCTGGTATGGAGAGGGGGAAAGGCCTGGGTTCAAGTCTTGACTCTCCCACTTAACCCTGCTCAGGCTAGGGAAACATAGCTACTCGAAACATGTTTATTATTATTTCACCTTGAAGCCCCCAGCTGACTTCATCCATCTACCTCCCTTTACTGGCGCTGCCCTTGTTTGCTTCCGGATGAACACCCTTCGTGATGTTTCATCTCTGCCTCTCACCTGACGACCGACCCTTGGCTGCCCCTGCCCCAGCTCTGACAATAACATGAATTACGTTTCAGCGCACAGAGATCTATGGGTGGGAGATGCAGTTAAGTAGCAAGGTAATTCCCTTCTAAATGGAAAATGACCATCACAAGTATTCTCATGACACAGTATTTCATTTTAGTGAGGTGGTGTATGTTTTTTTATTCTTCAGGACATGTAAGAAAGACGAAAAAAAAGGAAATTGACATAGCAAACTAAGAATTTATGGTGTTCAATTCTAATACGCAGGCAAGCTAAAGGTTTGTTTAATTAAGAAAGAGAGAAGGGCTAAATAATAAATGGCTGCCATTTTCTGAACACTCGCCCTGTGCCATGTAATATACCAAGTACTTTACATAAGTTACCCAGTTTACTCACTGCAAAACCCTGTGAGTCTCTGCTGTGATTATGCCCTCTTTCGATGAAGAAACTTGGGCCAGGAAATGTGGTTCCCCCTGCACTCAGGCATGCTTAAATCCCCCCCACCCCCCCCACCCCCCGCCACCTAACACAAAGACAGCACTCCTCATCGCCCGGGTCCTCTTAACCTGCTCTAGTCTACTGCTTGTCACATTCTTCCTGGATGTTATGTTGCCTATTTAATTGGTTTTTAATCATCCTTTTCCCTCTATGAAGGGAAAGGTCCTATCTGCCTTGATCACTGCTTTATGCCTAGTGGCTGAAACAGCATTACTCCAAGCACTTGCTTAGGAAGTGTCTGTAGGATGAATGAGTTACTTTGCCCGGCATTATACATTCGGAAAGAGCATGGTCATGCACTTGAAAGTTCTTCGCACATTCCTGTTCTGTTCTCTGCAGGTGAGAACCAGACCAGAATACCTGCTTCTTTATTTCTTAGCCTGAGAAATGAAACTGTCAACTGTTAAGTTAGGTGATATGATCAGCCTGACTAGCTTTGAGCAGAATGAGATTGCCAGCAGACATGGAGCTGGTGTGAGTAGGAATGTGTAGCAGTGATGGGCAACCTTTTGAGCTTGGTGTGTCAAACTTCACCAAAAAACTGAGCATAACTCGGGTAGTGTGTCACTTTGAGGAAAAAACTAACTCCAAAACTCTCGTCGCAAATGTTTCATCCTCAGGAGCAGCAAATGTTTCATCCTCGGCATGCGGCTGCATGTCACCAGAAATGGCTACACGTGTCAGTGCTGACACGCGTGTCATAGGTTCACCATCACTGGTAGTGGCAAAGCATCACCCTCGTTTTCTCTCTAGTGGACATTGTATTACTACAGTTTTGTTCATTTATCCCTCATTCTAGTACCTTCTATCAGGTCTCCATCCTCAAGGCTATGAATTCTACCCTGCTATGTATATTCTTGCCTCTTCATAATCTTCAAGACTTGACATCGAAAGAAACATACCACTCCAAAGGGTTTAGTTCGCTTGTAGCAGTTGATTTTACAACAGAATGTGACTTTATCATGTTCTGGGTTCAGAATGTGTGCGAATGCTTGGAGCTTATAATGATACTTAGCACAGTGTCCGTAACTGCTTTTTAGTCCAGCTGCTCCCTCTGCCCAAGGGAGGCTTGCTTTCTCAGGAAACCTCCTGACTTCACGGAAAACAAGATGCTTTGACTCATTTGCAACGTAAGTGTGAAGGGTAGGCAGTGCTTCCTCACTTCTTCAGACTGTGGACCAGGCCATGAAGTGAGCACCGAGGCCATACCTTTTGCCCTGTTTTGAGGAGTAAAGTCACCATCCGAGTTGCCAGCCAGGATAGGAAAATGAAAGAGGAAAGTCGTGGTCCAGAAGAGCCAGCATCTTATGGAAAGATTCGTGATGGCGACCGCGGCAGCTGTATACAATGGGAAACAGAGGTGTAGATATCTGATGACCTTATCGGAACCAGAACAGTGTGTGTGTGTCTGGCCAAAGTCGCTTTCTTGGCTAACAAGGACTTCTTTCTGTTAGAGTTACGAATAGTGCGGTGGCGCTGGGATGTGCTATCCAGATCCCCCTTCAGGACTGAGCCTCTCGTGTTCCCAGCTCACAGCTGAGTCCCTCTGCAGGAATTCCCTCTGCGGAGGGAAGCTGCCTCCCCAATGCGATGCCACCTCTCTGGGGACAGCCTCCGTGCGCTGGGACGTTCCCAGGCTTGGCCTCTGGCTCACTTTGGCACAGCTCTGAAGGACCACCCTCTCAGGCAGAGGCCTCTGCGTAGCTGCAGCACAGATTACCCTCTCTCTCTGCCCACCCCACAGGCGTTCTTCCCGAGGCTGCTTCCCAGGAGCCTGCACACACAGCTTGGAGTCTCAGAACCTGTTTCCTAGGAAACCTCACTACAACATACACTTCGTCTGTATTCTAAGGCGCTGTTATGATGACTAGTCCCCGTTTTATGAGTGTCATCAATTTTATGGCGATCACGAAAGTCCCATAACTAAGTGAATTTTCCCATTGACATTTGCCACGCTATGTGATATGTGGCTTATTTTTCAAAGGGAAGTAGTTTGAATGACCCCAAAATAGGGTAAATGCCCTGAGGGATTGGTATTAGTCACAGGTTCTGTATTATGCTTCCCGATCATTTCCAGAAGAACAGAGGAAGATGGCAGCCGATCCATCCTCTCCGGCCATTCTCTCAGGGTCACATTGTGACGGGGGAGACTCGATTTGTTTCCTAGGGCCGCCGTAACAAATTACCACAAACTTGGTGGCTTAAAACAACAGAGATTTATCTTCTCGCCATCCTGGAGGCCAGAAGTTTGCACTGCAGGTGCTGCCGGGGCTGGCTCCTGCAGGAGGGCCTGTGGGGGTTGGGGGGAGTTTGTTCCATGCTTCTCTCCCAGCTCCGGCGGCTGTCAACAGACCTTGGCATTACTTGGCTTGTGGTTGAATTGCTGTAGTCTCTGCGTCTGTCTCCACATGGAGCTTTCTCCTACATGTCACCTCTGTAGGACACAAGGGTCACCCTCATCAGGTTTGACGTGGTCTCAACCAGTTACATCTGCACATGCCCTGTTTCCAAACAGTTGCATTGTGGGAGGGCATGAACTTTCAGGGGCTACTGTTCAACCCACACCAGAGATCAAGTGAGGAAACAACCAGCTTTGTTCCCTTGTTGGCACTTGGAGTTATGCTGTGTCTCTTTTAATTATCCTACCGTCCTTTTTATTTTTTAAATATATTTTTATTGATTTCAGAGAGGAAGGGAGAGGGAGAGAGAGATGCACACAGAAACATCATTGATGAGAGAGAATCACTGATCGGCTGCCTCCTGCATGCCCCACACTGGGGACCCAGCCCACAACCTGGGCACTTGCCATTGGCCGGAATCAAACCTGGGACCCTTTAGTCCACAGGCCGACGCTCTATCCATTGAGCCAGACCAGCTAGGGCTCTACCATCCTTTTTAGAGACAACACAGTGAGCCAGATGTGTGCAGCAGGCCACACCCATTGACGGAGCCAGATGTGTACAGCAGGCCATACCCATTGACCCCAGGCTCCTCCAAGGCCTCAATGATTCCATGATTAGTAGAGGCAGAGGGAGTCGGAAAGCAGCCTGAGGAAAACCAGGGCAAGGACCAGTACACAGACTCTGGCCGTTAGCTTTTAGTCAGACTGCAAAAGGAGGTTTGGGGAAGAACCCGGTTTGGAGGAGTATTTTACTTTTACATACTTCACTTTCTCTTTTAAAATATATTTTTATTGATTTCAGAGAAGAAATGAGAGGGATAGAAAGATAGGAACATCAATGATGAGAGTGAATCATTGATTGGCTGCCTCCTGCTCACCCCCTACTGGGGATCGAGCCTGAAACACAGGCGTGCACTCTGACCTGGAATCGAACAGTGATCTCCTGGTTCATAGGCCGATGCTCAACCACAGAGCCACGCCGGCGGGCAAACTTCACTTCCTAAAGCAAGCTCTGAGGAGGTGGTTGAGTTAACACAACCAAATCATTTGAGGAAAGGGCCAAAGGAAATGCGGGAATGTTTAGTTTGGTCTCAGGGGAGCCCGCATGTCTCAGGACATGGGTGGGGCAGCAAGCCTGCCCTCTGGATGCCAGCGAGTCTGGGAGAGACTGTGGGGTGGCTGCATGAGGTCCCGTGGTCCTGCTAAAAGCATCCTCTGCCTACTATCCTCCTTCCTCTTATTCCCCCCCCCCCTCTTAATTCTCTTGATTATAAAATTAAGGAAATTTTAATCTAGTCAGTAATGGCGAATGAGGTACTGGAAAAAGAGTCTTCCCAGTTACACAGAGAAACAAAATAGCACACTTAGGAACCTTTTCTAAGCATGTCCATCCATAAGATAGTTTTCTTTTCGCTGTAGAAGCAGAAGGTTTTCAGTAGAATATTTATCTTTTCTAATGGATTTTCACCCTGCACCTTCCACCACTTGCATCCATCAACTTCATCTTCTCTACAGACTTGACCTTGGTTCCAACTTGCATGCACAGACACTGGAATACTGGCCCCATACATTGGAACCAAGTCCCAGGGAATGAAAGATAGGAAAAGATCAGGACATTAAACCTCTCTTACTGCCCTGCCACTAATCACCAAACTAAGGGGAAGAGAAAGATAAAGTGGAACCAGATAAAGTGGCTGATATACAATTAGTTTTGATACCTACTTCTTGCCAGGTACTATGTTCAATGCCTTATCCATATATTATTCTTTATGATCCTCAGGTAAACTTGCCAGGTTGGTGTTATAAACTCTATTTCCCATACGAAGAAGGTGAGACATGGAAAAGCTAAATAATTTGCCCAACACCCCATCAGATTTGAACCCAAGTCTGCTTCACATTCAGTAAAGTCACTTGGGCATGATGAAATATTTCTGGATTTTATAATAAGAATACTCCCAAACATGATTGTCAAAAATTCTTAGCATTGAAAAGGCTACTCTGCCTACAAACTTAAAGGGACATAGGAAGACTGTTATGAACGGTGTGGGATTGGACATCATCCTTTGCACTGAGAGGTTGCTGGTTTGATTCCTTGTTAGGTTGAGGGTTTGATCCCTGTCCAGGTGCATGTAGGAGGTGGCCCATCAACTGATGTTTCTCTCTCACATCTATGCTTCTCTCTCTCTCTCTCTCTTTCTTTCTTTCTTCCTTCCTTCCTTCCTTCCTTCCTTCCTTCCTTACTTCCTTCCTTCCTTCCTTCCTCACTCTCTCTTCCTCCTCTCTCTAAAATCAATTTTTTAAAATTCTATATAATAAAAGGCTAATATGCAAATTGTCCCCTCAACCAGGAGTTGGACTGGGAGTTCAACCCCGAGCTCAACCAGGGGGCAGGGCCAGCTGGCCAACCTCCTGCGGCCCTGCCCCCCAGCCGGCCGGCCCCTGATTGGGCTCCCCCACCCCAATTAGGGGCGGGGCAGCCAACTGCTCGCAGCCCCTCTCTCTGGCCAGCCCAGCCTGATTGGCCCAGATTGGGGAGGGCTGGCCAGACCCCACCCATGCACATATTAGTGCAATGGGCCTCTAGTAAATAAATAAAAAAGATGTCTGTGTCCGTGGATTTGGTGATGGAGAAATCAGGCAGTCCTTTGGGTGATGCTGATGGGTCACACAACAGAGATAGCAACAGGGAAGAAGATATTGGGGAGGATGAGAAAAGCCCTTGAGAGGAAGGTGACTTTAACCTTTGGGTTTTACAGAAATGCCATTGTATTGTCTACTGGTTGGTGCAAATCTTTAAGTTGTTTTTATATAAAAAGATAAACATGCAGAAAGCAAGCAGGCATTGGTGACTTCAGAGAAAACAAGAAAGGAAGAAAGAAAAGAAATCCCTAGCACTACAGCTGTAATATTCAAACATACATTTACAACTCCATGTGTCTTCAGCATACTGTGAAAACTGATATTCACAATGGTGATAGTGGGACATTAAGGCGATGTTAAATTATGTTTAATATGTCATACATAGTCTGGTTAAGAAGCAGAGAAATTGATATTTAAGAGAATTCACATTAATCTTAAAATATCCTAAAATTGCAACATCTTAGTCCTTTATAGGGTTAATGTTCTGCTTTCTGGGAAAACTCTGTTGTCCACAGTGATTCAATCTCTAAGAGATCCAGGCAGATTTCACCGCATCGTACATAATTTCATCCATGTGTTTGTCACAAGTCAAATCAGCTCTTTCATTCAGCGTTTGTCCATGCTTTTGTGACTTATAACAGGCGGTGATTGGTATAATAATCTTAGTAGAAAGCCATTTACTGTGCTGGCTCTCTTAACATTTGATTCCTCATTAAGAATATTGCCATATCTGCACTTTTATTCTTTCTGCTGACGGTCACTTTTTACAGTGCTCCTTGATTTAGTTTTATGATTGAAGTTTCAGAAATAAATGTGTTAATTTAATGTTCGCTGTAACAGCTTTGACCAACAGTTTAATAATGAAAGAGCACCGAGTTCCTGATAGAGAAAGGTTGGCTGGTGTGCCTGTGGGGTGATTTGCACCATCTTGATGATGGTTGCTCAGGGCCCGCTGTGCTCTGCACTCCTCAGGTTCTGCCTGAGCATCTGAGCAACTGAGCATGCCTTTCTCACAGGTAGTGATAGTCCCAGCAATGGCCAGGAAGAGTGCAAAGGAGCTGATGAGGGACCTGGGTTTCCTGGAGGGCCCCAGGCTGCCACTGTGGCCTCTTCTCATCCCTGCCTACTGAGCACTTCCTAGGCTCTGTCCACAATGAACTTGCAGCCAGTTTCCCAATAGCCATGTGCCTTCACCGCTCTTCGTTCATGCTTTCCCTTCTGCCAGAAATCTCCATCCTTCCCCATTCTCCTGGTGAACTCCCAGGCATCCTCTGCAGAGTAAAGCCCTTCCCCAGGAGAGCTGTTGGGACCTCCCCTGCCCCCTCCACTCCCAGCCCCGTGGCGCTGCGCATCACTGAGCACACTGAGCTGTGACTTCCTCACGTTGCAGTCAGACTTCCCTGAAGGAAGCTGCACCAGGGCAGGCACTGTGTCCTGGGAGCACTCCGCCCCCTTCGCCAGCAGAAGGCCTGGCTCATTTACCTTTCAAATGGGATTGATCTATCAGCTGCCTTGTAAGGTCACATTTTGCATTAATGACATATAATAATGTATTTTGGAATGGACCAGCCTCGGGAATAAATTTCAAGATCTTGATTTTCTACCTTTTCTGCTTGTGTATATCTCTCTGCTATACATTGAGCTTCCATTTAAACCTTTTTGCCTCAACATTTAGAGATTTATCTTGTGTACAAGTTGAAAAGAAAAACAAATACCCATGTACCCATGAGATAGGTGCGAGGAAAGCTTACTCTGCGTGGTACTCAAAGTCAAGTCAGACCCCTGGCAAAGCAGGGAACAGGAAAGGGGAAATGGGCAGATACTCAGCGGGAGGGGTGACGGGGCACATGTGGAGTTTAGCATTGAGAGCAGATTTCCCCACCCCGTAAGCCTTCAATAACATTCTTTCCTGGAAGCTGAATTTCTTAATGCATTTCAAACCATTAACAGATTTTAAAAATTAGTCCCTGCCCTCAAATAGCTTGCTTTTGAGTTGAATATATTCTTCAGATGGATAAACAGCTCTAAAGCAAAGGGAATTGGACAAAGTGGCATATTGATGATAGCTGACAACAAGTATTGTATGTCGCACTTTATACATATAAATATATACTTTTAAAAATATTTGATACGATATGAAAATTAAGTTTACAATTGGACTACCTTTGGAATCTCAGAAACACCATATATTTCTATTAACTCCTTTAATCCTCATAACAACACCACGTACATGGAAGGTATGGTTAGTTGTGTTTTGCAGATGAGAAACCTGAGACACAGATAGGTTAGGTGATTTGCCCAGGGTCACACTCGGATGGATGAGAAAGCAAACCTTGAACCAGGCAGTGGTTGCTCGAGGTTGTTCTCTTAACAAGTACATTGCACTTCCTCCCGGAAGTCATGGGAGGAAAAAGGAGCTGCTCCTGATGATTGAGGTGGAGCAGAGAGAGGAGGCCCTGGAGTGGCCCAGGATGACCCGGAGGGCTTCTTGCAGGCAGTGAGTGAGTGTTCAGCCTGATCTTGCAGAAACGGGGGTGTTGGCAGGTAGTCCAGGCAGAAGGGCGGCCTGAATACAGAGCACAGGACTGGGCTCACGCAGTGTGCAAAGTCCGCTGACTTGGCAGGCACATTTGTCTCTCACACTTAGCAGTGTTTTTTGAGGTCAGGAAGGTGGCCTGAATTTTTGTTTTTTTATTTTTATTTATTTATTGTCTAAAGTTTTACATATGTCTCCTTTTTCCCCAATTGACAACCCCCACCCCCAGCCATTCCCACCCTGGGCAAACCCCCACCGCCCCAGTATCTGTGTCCATTGGTTATACTAATATGCATGCATTCAAATCCTTTGGTTGCTCTCTAACCCCCCCCCCCCGAATTTTCAAATTAATATATAAAGTATGTATAGTGCTTTTGTTGCTTTTTGCACTCTGCTATTGAGAAACGTATAGGTTGTTAAAAATCTAGTTATGGCAATTATTTTATAGATCATCTCTTTCAATTTTTTGAAAAATGCTATTAGTAATTAACTTTTAAAGATAATCTGTTCAAAGTCACCTCCTATTAACATTCAGATTTATTGGCCAACTCAGGGCAAAGCATGATTATGTATCTCAAAAAGACAATATCCTCATTTTCCAGGACCTAAATACCTGTGAAAAAAATAGGTAGTAAAACTCCAGCTATCACAATCCAGTCTCCTCAAGTCAGTGCCACATAATTAAAATTACAGCAACATCCAGTTCAGCTAGACATTATACTATAGATACAAACCTTAAATTGGTGTGTATATGAGTGTGTGTGTGTGTGTGTGTGTGTGCACGCACACGCGTGTGTGTAGTGAGAGATTTTGAACAGAGATTGAATCTGAGGCATTTCAACAAAGAAGAAAGATCTGTTACGCTATGAAATTACATTTACAATGGGAACCTCAGAAGCAGCACACTGATCCTGTGAATATCATGTTTCATTCCTTTTCCTGTTCCCACATGCAATACTTTATTCTCTTTGAATTTGCTTCTAATGCATTTAACCCTGGTCTTGAGAGTGTCCATCAGCTTAATTTCTTTTGTTGATATGAATTCTCCTAGCAAGTAAAGCCAGCTCATGTATTTTTCCCTTTATCGTTTCATGAAAAGCACACAGTAAATAAGGAAAGAATATGATTTTAATTTTTTTCCAAAGTCTAAACCAAAATCAGAATCTGTTTTTGAGATCTGGAATCTTGGTGATACCAATCCTAAGGAATCAGCACACTTGATTAGCTGTGAGCCAAGCCATCGGGCTGACTTAATTCAATGCTCAGTAAATTAATTCCATTTTGCTAATGTGACTAAAAACTAAATTTCATATCAATATAAACATTCATTAAACTGCAAATACCAAGTGGTGCAAGCTGTTGAAAAAGGCTCATTCTTATTTATAGATAGGTTTTGATAAGAATAGCATTGAAATGTTTTAGTAGGGAAATGTTAGAGTGATTAATGTGCAGTTGTTTGCATTTTTAATATTTCACTCATATATCAGATTAGTATTTGTGCATACTGTCAGACTTTATTCTGTTCTTGTCAAAATACTTATTACTGCTGACAGGTATAACATATCCACATTAATCCTTAATTCCTTGATTCAATTTTCTAATTGCCTTTTTGGCATGCAATGGTGGCCGTTTAGTCTTATGTGATGTATTCATCATATGGTATATTAATGTGCTTTAAAAATTAGATGTGTCATTTAAAGTACCTGGACAGGAAAAAAATGACTAAGGATTGCAAGTTTCACTGTACTTAAGCAAAGTATTAGATATTGGTATCTCACACATTCTGAAGTTGTCCATAAATCATAGTCACAGAATGTTCAAGGGACTTAAAAATCATCCAACCTACTTGTTCATTTTCCAGTTGGGGAAATTGACTTAGTAACACACTCAAGATCATACAACCAAATGGGAGTAGAACTGGCCCTAGAACTCAAGTGTTCTGAATCCTGGTCAGAAACGGGCAGATATTTGTATATAATTTTCATAATTGATATCTTAAGTTGGTTCTTACTATTACTTGCCAAGCTGAGAGAAAGAGAGAATCCTTGTCTTCTTAAGCTATGTTTTTTAGTGGTATTGCTTAGTGGTTAAGAACCAGGATGCTAGAATCATACAGATCTAAGATCCAGTCCTGGATCTGCACCTTAGTACCTATATTACCCTGACGATATTGTCTGACATCTCTTAATTTCAGTTTCTTCATCTGTATAAAACAGAAAATGACACAATAATGCATGTAAAATACTTAGCACAATACTTGGAACCTAGTAACTACTCAATAGATGTTAGCCAATTTTTTAGCTAATAATGTGTTAGCTAATGTTTTCAGTATTTTATTATCCCTTTAATGTGCATTGTGCCATGCCAGCACAGCTAAGGGTTCAGTGCACCTGCGGAGGGGCGGTGAAGGATTAAAGAAAAGACAGACAAAGAGAATATAGCTGGGGCTAGGTGGATCTCCTGTGCCTGGATGAGGCCACAGAGAAGGATCCAGCCAGCAAGCTGAGGCTTTATTTTATAGTCAGAGAAAAACAAGGTAGTGGTCAACATAGTTACAATGTTCTTGTGAGTTTCACTTGTTTTGGCAGCACTTGCTGCACCTCCCACAGCCCATTAGCTACCTAGGAAGGATCTAGGGGGCGGCCATGAGGTCAAGCTTAATTATGCTAAGAGAGCTCTGCCCTCTAAGCTGGGACTTGTTTGTGGCTCTGCCACAGGTCATCTGAGGCTTAACTCTAGAGCTGCTCCCTACAATGCATAATTTGGATAAAATTGAATCATGCCTACCAGCTATCTCTCCATGTGACAAGTAAACTTATTCTTTTATTCACATATTCATTTACCAGCTGCAAAGTGCACTCTAGTAGATGCCATAGGAAAAACAAAGAAGTCTCTAATACCAAACCGTCCTTGGAGGAGCAGGAATCTAACAGTGACATATAACATAGACATCAACACCTACAGTAAATGATGGAGAGACATACGTTCACAAAAGGCAGCACATGCAACATGCTTGGGCACCTCAAAGGCGGAAAGTGAGAACAGGGTCAATAGAGGTGAATGAGAAACTGGACCTGCCCTCAGTATGTCCCAGTGGGAAGACAGGGCCTTTACCCGTGGGTCATTCAGGATAGAACATGAAGCGGTCCATAAATGTACAATGAAAGAACTTTAGAGGGAGTGATTAAATCCCTCAGACCAGGGAAGGCTGTCTGGATGAGTTGGCTCTGGGGGTGTATAATTTTACGTAAGTGAAAGACCTACAGGAAGGACCTCTTAGACAGTAGGGATATGATGAGTGAAGAAGGCACCTTCTGGAAGCCTGGGCACAGTTGTTAAACAGTGAGCACTTACATTGACTAAAACATGGAGCTTGTGCAGAATAAAAGATGAGGTTTGATGAGTGCGTAGACACAGGAGCTTGGCAGCCCTGAAATGTCATTTTGGACTCCATTTTACAGAGATGACAAAGTGGCAGCCCTCAGCCCATGAGAGAGAGATTTAATGTCTTTAAAGAAAACTTTCTAGTTCACTGTAGTCCCTGTCAGCTTTGATTGTCTTATCTGTGAGTTAAGATAATCATCCAAGATAGTTTTCTTTCGTACTGTAGACAGTTACATAGTAATTAAGCACACAAGCTCAGAAGATAGACTTCATTGTTCCAAATTCTGGTTTGGTCACCTAGTAGGTCTGCAGCCTCAGTTATGTAAATCTTTGTGCTTGAATTGCATCATTTGTAGAATGGCAATAGTCCCTGCATAATGGGTAGGATTAAACCCACCTAAGCACACAGCATAGCACTAGGCATAATGCAAGCACTTACTAAACGTTAGCTGTTGTTGAGCTGCTCACCTGGGCCTGGAAGGAATTTGAGTTTGCAAGCCCTGCTTTGGAACTACTAGAAGTTCTTTGAGAAAGACAGTAACATCTTTTTATCCTCGAGTCCTACAGCGTTGGACTAAACCCTGCTGCTCCGAGGACATCAGATCATTATTAGGTGCTCAGCTGCTGCACTTAGGGTTTCCAGTGGTGAACGTCAGTGTGATTTCTCGAAGTGAGCCTCTCACTCCCACACTCCCTTTTTGAGAGAGCCAGTGGGGAAGAAAAAGCCAGCAGCCAGCTTTGCCCACTGGTCTCTTCCAAACATCCCGTGCTTCTCATAACAGCAGTTGCCCAGGACAGATCAAATGGCGGCTTCACTTAGAGAACATTGTGAATTTCAAAAATTACAAATCCTCAGGATTCCAGAAGCTTCTCTGGTAACTTGCTTGTCTCTACTAGCTGAAAATTGGAAAGGGGTTAACATAGAATTGTTACCCACCCAACACAACAACTTGGAAATATGAGTGCAATCATTTTAAAAACACCAGAGTGAACAAAACAAGTCTTTTGTAAAAGTGCTGCCCGCTTTATAAACAATGACTGCTAATTACATAACTGTCAGTGATGTTTCCTGGCACGGCCACACTCCAGCTTCTTTCGGTACAACAAATGAGAAGATGCCTAAAAGGAAATCACAGTTGCTAAGTGCTGTGGGCAAACCCAGGCCTTATCTCTTTCAAAGGCAGCCATGGAAAAGGCATGATAAATTGCACACTTCAGTAAACACGTTATGTCATTGTGGAATGATTTTGATTCATGCTTATGTATTTATCATGGAACAACTGACAAACCTCAAGGTATCAGCAGTATCATTCATGGGGTTTTGCTATTTTATGTTGCAAAATTCAAATGGCATAAAGTATTTTTTTTTTCGTTTTTATTTAAAAATCTTTATTGAAAGTGGGCTTTGTCCCAGAGTCTTTGGAAATAATTCTCTTAATTATGTGAATTCCTGCCAGAAGTGTCAAAGAGCTGTGCTAGTCACTAATATTTTCAATATAATGAATAATTCATATTTTGCTATTATCCTTTTATAAAAATTTTATAGCCAAAAATAGACAAGGTTGTAAGCCAATTTGATTTTTAAATAGAATGATAATCTCCTTTTGTATGGCTTATCAATATAAAAGACATTTCTGAAGTTTTTTGCACAATAGCCATAGAATTAAGAGGGGGAGAGCATTCTTTTAGGAAGATTTTTACAGAAGTGACTTCTATGCAAGCATAATTTCTTTTGCACAGTCAAGGTATTTCACCGCAGTCTATCTGTCACTGCGTCTCAGAAGTTTGAAGTGTTAAGTAATTAAGTCATTTTCCAACTGAAATTTACAGGGTTTTTGTTGTGTTTTTACCACTTTTCCCCTTCAGTTAGTGTTTTGGGCATTAGCATTTAATGTTTCAAACCTTAGGAACAGCAGAAGTCGCCTGACAACAGTATCCACCCATGTGCTCTCAAATGGTTTCTTGTTTGGCTAAATCCCCTAAACCAAAAACCACTCTCAACTTTGCTTTTGCTTTTTTGTTTTATTTCACTGTAATCCGAAAAGCCATCTAATTTTCATAATCCACTATTTTAACATGACTGGATATTTTGGATACTGCCAGTTATCATATTAAGAGCTTACAAACAAAACAGCAAAGAAAACCTTGCCTAATGGTAGAAATGATAGGTTATTCCTTAGGGATATTAGAAAGGACTTTAGTATTGCTAATATATCACCATCATTGAAGCCTGAATTTATTTTATTTTCTCTTAGTATATTTTAACCAATTGACCTTCAAATATACTTTGCATTTATTAAATTAGAATAAATTTCAGTAGACTTGAAATATGGCTCAAACAAGTCGTAGTATTTTTTCTTCTAGCCTTGGAATAGGACAAACCTATTCTCTAAATATTTACATCATGGGAGAATGTCTATGTACTTATGCTGATTTTGACTTAACATTTTCAAAAGTAAATCTGTTAAAATAAATGTAAGCTTTAAAGTGTAGAACCATAAATCATGTAACGTGATACAGGTATTGCAGCATGGCTTCCAGCACTTTCTGTGAAGATTGTTATGCCCTTTCCTTCTAGCACAATGGCCACTTTCACCTTTCTATTGAAAACTCCCAAAATGTATGTGCGTGGGGATAATTTTAAAACATGAGATTTATGTGGCTGTGAAGGAGAAATTCTTTATAACCACATAAAACCATTGTCACCAGAAATTTCAGTCTTAAGTTTTACATGAAAGGGGACATATTTTATTTTAATGCCTCATTAAACTTTCTGGAAATGGTAGTATTCTAAAACATTCTCGCCGAATGACTACACCTGTCCGTAAGTCCTCTGAAAAGTTCAGATGCCGTCAGTGAAAAAAACTAAGCATTTGTTTTAATAATTAAAGCAATGGCATGTTTTCTTCTACTTAATGTGGCATAGATGTTGCTTTGATATGTCACCCATATCTCACCTGCAGTTTTTTTTAGGGTAATAGCCAAAACCACCATTTCTAAACTAAAAAGATATCAAAACTCTGGAGACAGTGAAAAGATCAGTAGTTCCCAGGACGGAGCGAGGGGGTGGGGTGCCCAGGGGGAGCACAGAGGATGTTTAGGGCAGTCGCTCTCCTCTGCATGGTGTTGTGATGGTGGATAGATGTCCTATACATCTGTCCAAACCACCGAGAGTGAACCCTAATGGAAACCACGCACCCGGGTGGTTGGGAGGTATCAGTGCAGGTTCTTCACTTGGAACAGTATCCCTCTGGTGGGGATGTTGATGTCTGGGAGTCTATGAATGCATGGGGGCGGTAGGTATACGGAAAAATCTCTGCACCTCCTCTCAATTCTGCTAAATTGAACCTAAAACTTAAAAAAAAAAGTATTAAAGAAAATAAAGCCAAAAATAGAAGAAAGCAAAGAATACTTTGCAAAAATATGTACCAATATGTAAGTCCCCAAGAAAAATGTCTTTTAAATGTTAATGGCCACCACTACAAAAAATATTACTACAATAAAATATTTAATTAAACTATTTAAAAATTTTACGTGGTGTGTCCCCAAGCACCGGGAATGTGCAGTTTAGCTGACGGAAGCACAGACAGGAGAAAAGTAAAATAGCGGTATTGTGTCATTTCCGCGAATTGAAAATGAGTTTTCTTTTTCAGGGGCCACCCAAACCCATAGCCATTGAACCGTGTGCTGGGAACAGAGCTGCTGTCCTGACTGTGTTTCTCTGTCTGCCGCGAGGATCATCAGGTGCCCCTCCCCCTGGGCAGTCAGGTAAGATGAATGATGAGCCGTCAGCAGTTAAGCAAAAACACATTGACTGAACAGAAACAAAACTACCAAACAGCGCCATAAACACTTTTACATGGTTCTAATTTAGAGTATGGTAAAATTTTATTTGGCTCCAAACTTCTACCCAAATATCTAGATATCTGCATTGCTGTAAGTTCAGATTTCTTATTGTTTCTCTTAGAAATATATGTTGAATATGTGTCTGTTTATATATAATATACACACATATGTGTGCTCACCCCCTCCCTCCAAAATTTTTTTGTTGTAATTACAGTGAGAAATTTCACTAGCAGGGCAAACAAGTTCTTGACCCTTTGGGTCAGTTTCTCTTTTCCTGGTATGTGCATCTTAAAAGATGCTAAATTATAACTAGAAGTTTGTTTTATAAATACGGAATCAAATTAGCGAACCTGCGTGCATGTTGGAATGTTTTAGCAGCATCAGAGGATGATTGCTGGATGCAACCATATCGGTATTATTGAGGTACGTTCTTGCCCAGCCCAGTGGCTCAGCTGGTGAGCATCGTCTGTGCACCGAAAGGTTGCCGTTTTGATTGCAGGTTTGATTGCAGGTTTGGTCCCCAGTTGGGGCAACTGATCCTATCAGTGATGTGTCTCTCTCACAATAGTCCTCTCTCTAGCAGGTCCTTAGGTGAGGATTAAAAAAAAAAAAAAAAAAAAAAGAAAAGTATGTTCTTGCTGTCAGCACCGGTCAGGTGGGATTCGTGTGCCAGGGAGCCTCAGGCATAGACAACCATTTCCTCTGATTCTCCTTTTTCCACATGAAAAGTGTACCTTGAATTGTGGGGTAACCTACCCCATGTAACCTTTTAGATTCCTTCCCATTGCTGTGGTGATGTCCATATTGCAGACATGTTCAGTGTTAAGTATAACTTTAATTAAATAACAAACCATGCTTATTTCTCTCTTATCACATATCCTATTCCATTTGCTTACAATTCCTAATTTTTCTTTCTCCCAGTTGTCTTCTCTAAAAACCTCTTCTTGAAATGGATGCTTTTTGAGGGCAAGGGTAATTTCCAATCTATCTTTCTGTTCAGTTCCTCCTTAAGGTAAAATAAAGCGCCAGAGCTCTGGCAGGTTTTCAATAACAGGAATTGATGATGACCCCGCCTCCCCATGTATTTTATCTTCTCTCGATTCCCTCGCTAGCGCATTTTATCTTTTCTTGACCTTGCTCCTCACCTTCTTGATTTGTGTCCAACCAGACAGAAAAACAGAAGCTACTTTTTACCTGATAAACGTAAGATACTCTTGTAACAGAATTTTTCCCATATGGGGATAGATGTTTTCCATTACTTTTACACTTGTCATTTAGGGTACACTTGTCATTTACGATGCAGGAATTTCTACCCAAAGTTCATTTGTAGCTGCACCTTCTCAGACACTGAGTGAATGCCTCCTCTCCTTTTAGAACCACCAACGTGAAAGGGATGCATAAGTAGGATAGTTGGGCCCTGGTCAGATAAGATGGATAATTATAGGAACTGTGCCCAGCTAATGGAAGTATTGTTTTAAGGCTGGGACGGTTTCCAGGGCAAACACTTCACTAATGAAAACAAGTCAATGTGATAGACACCAATGTTCTTCTAGATCCTTGACAAGATGACGTACTGATGGGCAGAGTGAAGGCATCTGCCAATACTCTGTCCCTTTAACCTTTGAAATCTTTGTGACTGATCTGAAAGAGCCAAGTAGCAATGTGGCCCATTACCTCAGCTGTGTTTTATTACGGATGCATCATGATTGCTAGTGATAATGCTGGCTTCGTGTGCATAAGCCTTAGATAGGGCTTTCAAAGTGGTTTCCTATTTCTCACATTTAATCCTCATGACAAGGCTGTGTTATAAAACTCACTTTATAAATAAGGAATCGAAGCATAGACATCTTCATATTTCTACATTTGAGGAATAATTGAGAAATACTAGATTATGAAGTTGAACAACAAAAAATGCTTCCTGTTAACAATCGGTTAATTTTTCCGTATGGTTTATAGCAGAAAGCTTGTTTCTCTATAATCCACAGCAATGTCTTCACAAAGCCAAACATTCGGAAGAGTGCTGAAAATGCCCACAGGGTGGATACAAGCAGATAAAACCTTGAGCTAACGTACCATGCTTTTCACAGTGCCTGCAGATGGAACTGTGTTGAATATCTATGTGCACAATTCAGAATGAGCTTGTTTATTGTTTTAAAAAAACTAATGAACTTATTTTCTAGCTATCCTTATAGGAGTAGGAAGATTCTTTGATTTTATTTTTTCAAAATATATTATTAACTGCTATCTGGAGTCTACTTAGGAATACACCAAGAACATATATTGATGGATGGATAGTAGGATGGGTAGATGGACAGATGGCACAAAACAAGTAAAGTAAATGTTAATGGTAGAATCTAGGTGGTGGGGATTCTTTCCCCTTGGTATATGTTTGAAATGTTTTATAGTAAGGTGTGGGAAACAGTAAAAAAAAAAAAATCTTAACTTTATTGGGTAAAAAAGACAGTATCTAAAAGAGACATTTTCTATTGTTCACATCTAAGTTTTCCCTAAACAAGGCAAATTCTGACACCAGTTTACAAACTGACTTATTTTTCCCCTCTTCATTCAGATATTTGGTGTGAGCACAGCCAATTAAAACTTACCATCTGTGAGCCTGTGCTTATCAGAGGGCCCTGTACATAGAAAGCAGCTCCGGAATGCTTTAGATGGTGATGAGAGGAGACCTGGGGAACGGGACCTGTAGCACCCACGCCCATCTCTGAGCCTCAGTGAACAACAGTGAGCAAATGGACTAGCATTCAGTTTCCCACATCGCTCTCCTAGGAGCCCTGTGTTCTGAAGAGCCTCCTCCAGTGCTGGTGCAGAGGGAGGAGGTTTGGGGGCGCTTTACGGACAGACTGCGGACCCCCACCTCACCCCACCCCCACCGTGAAGGACAGAGCACCAGGAGTCTTCTCCTGGCTCCTGGGCCATTTCCATCTCCAAATGTTAGCATATCTATTCCGTAATTAATCAGCATTAATTATTAGATTAAAGGTCCCCCTGCAGTACTTTGCACAATCTCAACATTTGTCATCAGGCTCTCTTTCGAAATGCAGCTTCCTAAATGTCGAGTGATGCTGTTCATAATGCACACTCCTCATCCCCGTGAACGAAATCATTCAAGAGAAGGAGGAGTCTGTGGGTATGGAGGATGCGGAAGCCTCTGTGAGCAGCTGGTCTCCCAGAAACTCAATCTCCCCACTAACAAATTAGTGAGTCCAAAACATTCCAGTGGCGATTTTGCTCATCTCTGTTCAGTAGCAGCGAGGACAGATCAAATGGTGGCTTAGAAAGATGGCATTGTCTTTGGACTTCATTCTCTTCCACCAGCAGTAAGTATTGCTGAGTAATCATCAGACACGGCCCTGTGGTGTCTGTCTAACATGTGTGAGGTCCCTTCCATGGCTCTCGTCTTCGCAGAGGTCAAAAGAGAAACTGCAGATTCGCCCTTCAGATCACCCCAGGCACTAATCTCTGTTGGTTGTCTTCAGTGTTATGAATGTAGGTGTTTGTGAGCAGTTCTCCCTCTAGGGCTGTGGTCGGCAAACTGCGGCTCTCAAGCCACATGTGGCTCTTTGGCCCCTTGCGTGTGGCTCTTCCACAAAATACCACGGCCTGGGCAAGTCTATTTTGAAAATGTAGCATTAGAAGAAGTTTAAGTTTAAAAAATTTGGCTCTCAAAAGACATTTCAGTCGTTGTACTGTTGATATTCGGCATTCCTGGCGCTGGGCTGCTCAGGTTCCCTGCTCCCCACCCCACCAACCTGCTGCTTCATTCCTGGGCTTTCTGTAAGCAACCACTGCCAACCCCGCGGCTCTCTCGGGTTAATGTGGGATTTCTGATGTTGACATGTGTACACTGTGCGGTCACTTTCTCTTCTGACCTCCACGTGGCTGAAAAACTGACATCCCCATGAGAACAGGGCACATCAAGTCACTCTGTCGCATGACACTAAACAACCCAGCACGTCCCCACTCACCTTAAACAACAAGGTCCCCTCGAGTTTTAGAATCACATTGAGATGAAAAGTGGACAACTAAACAGGCCTCTTTAAAAGCATCCGTTGAAAAGGGTAATGATGGCTGTCAGTTTGTGATGAAGGATTATGGATTTCATGGTTGATGGGTTCTCACCAGTAGGACGCAGATTAACTTTTTTCAGTGGCCCACGTGTCCACTGCCGAACAGGAGTGATGTGCTTCAGCTAAAAATGGAATTTTGCCTCATGCGTGATTGACTCGAACAGTGCCAAGAGGAAGAAGGCTGCTAGGAAGCCTGAGGTTTTGACAATTTTGTTCTTTAGGCTGAGAAGTTTGGGCAGGATGACCAGATTTTTTTTTTTTTAAATCTAGAAATATTGTATAATGTTCAAAATGATAGTCTCCCCATAGTGTCATGGGTAATGATGACAAAAAGAGAACTTTGGTTTAATTAAATGAAAAGTAGTTTGGAGAAAGAGAACTAGAAATTCTGAGCTTTATATAAATTCATTATATACTTTATATACCTTATTTGCTTCATATATATCAGCTTTATATACATGTATTATATGCTTTATATACATGTACACATAGAGGCACTTTATATACATGCATTGGTTTAACCTTCTAAATGACTCTGCAAAGTAAGTATTATTATCCCAGTTTTACAGATTAAAAAATAGAACTGAAACTCATGTGAGATTAAGTGACTTGTTTGGGGCCAATACAGCTAGTGAGTGAACGAACCAGAATTCGAACCCAGGGCCACCCGGTGCTCAGCCCATGAGACTCTCCCTCATCACTGCTTCTCTGGATGAAGATACAGGGCTACTCCAGATGGCCCTTATTCCTGAAAAACCTCTCTATGCAGAATCAGAGAGGAAGGACTTGAAGGATTCTGCTAAGCATTTGGGTTTAAAGAGGCAAGAGGGATAGATTTATCTTTCCTGGCGATTAAACCCCAGAAGTTTTGGGAAATGCAAATAATGTACGTGCCAACTTCACATCCGCTAATGAGACTGTGGCTCGGTGTGTAACAGTAGTGGCGGGCATGCAGTTACAGAGCAATGACTTATGCTGGTGTGTGAGCTGCAGACTTGATACCTGGATCCAGCTCTGGCACCCACCAACGGTGTGACCCTGGGCCAGCCCATTAGTCTCTGGGCCCTGTTTTCTCACGTGTAAAATGATGCCATCGGGTTAGATTCCCAGGATGCATTTCACGCCAACCTTATTGTACATTTCATGCCAAGCCACACCAGGTTGGGGTAAGAAGAGCAAATCACTTGTTTCTAAGAGGTACCTTAACTTATCTTTCCAGCCGCTGAGGCCCAGCTAAGAAATGATATTCCCCTACACTGCTTGTTAGTGATGAAACATAATTAGCACCACTCCTTAAATTTTAAAGAAATTTCATCATGTTATGAATGAAGACTAGTTCCCAGTCTTCTCAGCATGTTTAAAAGATGTATATAGTTCATAGTGCCCCCATTTGTGGAGTGAGAAGAAGGAAGCTCACGGGCCCGTGAGAGGCAGGAGGTCCTGGGGCGTCGGAGCCGGGCTGGGAACAGGCTCTGGTCCGCAGGCTCTCAGCAGTCAGACCTCTTTCCTCTGCAGCCACATGTTAGAGCTAATGCACGTTTTGCAGAAGCCACGGGAGAGTCTGGGTTGGTTTCCTTCCACACTCTGCCACTGCCTCTCCACACCTGTGGACACACACCTGTTGATCTGCTCTTCGCACTCCCCTGTCAGAAGTGGCTAGAATCAGAAATGAACCCACTAAATGCTATCAGAACTTCATTATTAAGATCTGGCGCAACGGTTACCTTTTACCCTCAAACCCATAAGTGTCATCACAAAGAAGCAAGGAAAAGGGGGCACTTCCTGGCAAAATAAAGTGCTAAGTTAGCCGGAGAACCCAGGGAACCACAGAGATAAGAACAACTGACTGAGCTTATTGTTCAGTATGACTCTGTGTCCCCAAAATATATGTGCCTGATTAAAAGGGCCCTAAAATCAACAGTAGGAAACTATTTTATCCTCTCTCCAAAGCACAGCTGCTATGAATCTTCATTTGCTACCTTTATTCATTGAAGAAATATTTAGGAGTGTCTGCTATTCGGCCAGGCACTGGGTCTACAATAGGGAACAAAACAGAGTTCCTTCCCTCGGCCAGTTACAGCCTCTGTGGAGATAAACATGCCGCTAGTAATCATGCAAATAAACCCATCATTACAGATTGTTTTAAGTGCTCTGGGCAGAGTAGACAGTGCCATGAGGGAGGTGACAGAAAGCTGATGAACAATGGCTAAGCAGAGTAGCTTTCTAGGTAACAACAAAGGGACACACAGTCTTTAAAACGCCCTTTCCCGTTCTCCTTTCCCATCACACCTGTGGTGTTTGACTGTGAATAGTCCCCATCTTGCCTCCTCACCTTCTGGAAACTTCCCCTCTTCTGCTGCTCCATGCCTTAATCTACCTCAGGTACCTAGAGATAATGGATAAATATACTTGGAGATAATGGATATCGAGCACCTCGCCTCTGTCCCTGGTCTGTTCATCTGCCTTCCATACAGGAGGTGGCCCCGAGGTGTGGTCCTTGGCCGGCGCCTCCTCCTGCTCCACCTTCTCCCTTTAGGAGCCTGCCCTGTCCTACGTCATGCTCCCTCAGGGGACTTCTCAGCAGGTAACACCCAACTCCGTGCTCCCGCCAGCACCTCTCACCTGTGGAGCAATAGCATCTCAATCGGGATTTGTTACTCTTTGTTTTTTGTTTTGTTTTTTGTTTTTCAATTACCGTGTACAGTCAGTATTATCTTGTGTTCGTTTCAAGTGTGCAGCAGAGTGGTTAAACCATCATATTCTTTACAAAGTGTTCCCCCTGATATTTCCAGTACCCACCTGGCCCCATACATGGTTATTATCATATCATTGACTATATTCCCTGTGCTGTGCTCTCCATCCCATGACTGTTGTGTGACTACCGCACTGGACTGCTCAGTCCCTTTATGTTTTTCACCGGGTCGCCCAACCCCTTCGCCTCTAGCCACCATCAGTCTGTGCTCTGTATCCATGCAGCTGTTTCTGTTTCGTTTGTTTATATTTCTCTTTAGATTCCTCATAAAATGAAATCATATGGAACGGGTCTGCTCTTCTTTAGGAGGGAAGTCACTCTTCCTTCCCCCTCTCCCCTCTTACCATGCCTACCCCCCAGACCAGCTCTTCCCCTGCCTTCCCTGTTTTCATAATGAAAAGTCCATTCCCGAGTGGCTCAAGCTTGAAACCTTGGCGTTGGCTTTCCTTCTTCTCTCTGTCTCCCCTTTTCCACCCAAGGAATCACCAAGCTCAGAGGTCTCACCCCCGCAGCAGATGGCTCATCCTTTTGATATCCTTGCTCTCTCCCTTCCTTTGTTCAGCCACTGGTTGCCTCTCACCTGGGCTTCTGCCATAGACAAGCACAATGCTCTCTCTCCCTTCCTCCTAAGCCTTTGCTGACTCTGCATTGCCTGTTGAAGTAAGACCAGACATCTCCTCTGGGGCGTGAGGTCCTCCCTGACCTCTCCTCCCCCTTCCTGCAGGCTTAGCACCCACAGGGTCCTTGGTGATCCCTGCCTCCCTGCACAGCTCCACTGGCAAGCTTGTTGGAGCCCTTGGGCAGTTATTTTAACCTCTCAGGTCCTCACTTTCCTTTTCTGTAAAATAAGGAAGATGACTGGATAGAATTTAGTCCTCTTTATGATTGCTGTTAAGCCTGTAGTTCCACACATGTTTCTTCTGTGATTCCATGAGCATACATGTGTGGTCTGCATACTCACTGGTTCCTTGTATGTGAATCGCCCTCTCCCTCTCAGCTGCCTGTTTGCAAAGCCCCATTCAAATGCCACATCCTCTTCCGGGAAGCCCTTCCCATTTCTTCCATATAAATTGGACATTATGTTTTGATCATTCAGGTAGGATTCAAGCTACATACCTTAGGGACTACAATCAAGCCCAGTACTGTGCCTTTGGTGAAAAATATCTATTGAAACTTAGTTGATCAGATTTAAGGTTCATGGAAAATCAGAACATCAAAGAAAGATGACACAATGTCCACGTATTAGTTATGCTCAGGACAGATAAACTCACAAAATACATCTGGCAAAAAAAGTGCCAATTGCTGTTTTTGTTACCATCAATTCATGCCATTCATTGTGAACATAGTCTGTGCTCTTTACCCCTCTCTCACTTCTCACTTCTCTTTCCCGGATGAGGAAAATGAACCCATGGAGTTACTTATAACTTCCACACACAGCCACACAGTAAATAAGCAATGGCACCAGAATTTAAAACCGGAAAAATCTCATACCATAGGGCTCTTTTCAACTCTTCTTCTCTTTTTTGGGGAGTGGGGTGGGAGGAGGGAGGATTTTTTTTATTATGGTTAAAGACCACTAGCCCTGAGCTTCTTGGGACAACACAAGCTTTTCCTTTTACGGACCAGGGTCACTGTAAAGTGACATAGCCAGTGTCCTCCCGTTTGAGATTTAAAATTTTGTCTCGGTGCCATTGTTCATTGAGGGGCATTGACTGCCCTGTAAAGAAAACAAAGACAAAAATGGATAAGAAACTTGACGAATAGTGAACCACACGACTAATTAACATGCCGCAGAGTGAGTGAAATACTCCAAACTGCACTCGCATCCTTTCCAGGCCGAGCAGCGAGAGACCCTCGCATAAACAGAACTTGCGGGCGTGAGAAATGAGGCCACGCGCACGGGAGCACGGCCAACACATTTTTCTTTTCTTTTTCTTCTCCCACCTGCCACCCTTTCAGGTATTTCTAGAAATGACTGGTAAATAATTACTGTGGCCAAAGAGAAAAATAGGAAAAAGTAAGCACCTCCACAAATCAACTTACAAAGCCAAAGGGGAAAAGCAAGATTTGTTTGGAATAAGCAAGCTGCCTTTGAAGCAGCAAACTAAGGATTGTGTGGGTCTGGCTAAAATGCACAGGCTAAATCCCTCCACCCCCCCGCCCCAGGAATTCTTACCATAGCTGCCTCCAAGGTGTGTGTATAACATTGCCAATTAGGAAGACATTTCCCTTTTAATTGGTCGTGAATTAAACAGGCCTGCTTTAGATGGGTTTAGAGGAATTTAGCAGAAGCCTACCTCCTGCATTTAACAAGGATGGACGGGTAATCCAGGATGTCAGAGAACTTGAGAAGTTTTGATGCTTTAGAAGCGGCCTTCGGAATCATCTAGTTCTATCCCGCATGTTTGCAAAAGAGAAACCTAGGGAGCCAGAGACGGGAGAGACTTGTCCGAGGCGCATGCGCTCCTACCTGATCAGGGACCAGAACCAAGGCCTGGACCTGTTACGCAACGTGTTTATGCTGCCCCGTTGCAAAAGCTAATCAGAGAAAGACAATAGTAACGATCCACGTTTTACCAGAAGGCAGGGCTGCACACCTCTGCCACTGGGGCCCAGAAATCACAGGCAGAAGGAGCTAAACCCCTAGATCCACAAAAGGAAGGAAACTTGAGAAATATTTCCTCTTCCCAGCAAATAGACGGAAATGTTAAGGAAATGCAGGTCAAGGGCCCCGGGACTTCCTTCTTCTCACATCAACATTTTTCTTGGGACCACTTCACAGGGCAGTGGTCCACGGGCAAATCCAGAGGGCGTGGATTCAAGTTTCAATAAAAATTCTCCGTTTTACTACCCACCTCCCCAGGTATTTATCACCCTGTTGCCCATGTTATAGACTATGCATGTGACACACACACACACACACACACTCACACACACAGAGGTATGCCAGTCTGTCCCGTGCCTCCGTGCTTCCGGTCTTATTTTGTGGTCAATTCGTTTGGCTCCTTAGATTCCACAAATGCTGAGATCCTGTTGAAAGGCCCGGTGAGGACCAAGCCCAGGGGTAGTGTTGTAATTCTCACTTACAAATCAAGGCAACAGCGGATATAACCACGGTAACTCCTAAAGCCAGAATGGCCTTTCCTTAAGGGCTTTTAGGGAAAGATTTAACCGCCCTCTGAAAGTGAGTAATTTACCCACCCCCTTTCGTCTGCCTTTTTCTTTGCAAATAAACAAGACCCGTGTCAGTGGGGCCAACCTCCCTAGCCAATGGGCAGTGAGTTCAGAGGTGACACACAGAATAAAGCACCGTCACAACGTAAGGGCAGCTCATCCGCTTCCTTAAGAGCCAGGAGACTAGATTGGTCCTCAGGACTCCAAGGAGGTGGTTTGGGAGTGCTGCCTGGTCCCTGGGATCATCGGTCAGGAGCCTGGGAGGCATAAATGGGTTCTCGCCCCGGGAACCTGCTGTCTGACATAATCTGAGCGGAACCTAGAAGTCTGGCCGCAGTATCCATACGTTCAGGCCCCTTTATTCCCGGAGCCAGGCCGGGATCATGAAATCAATAGCAGGACTGGGCCACCCGCCGCCCCCTTGCTCCCCATCCCAATGACAAATGACTCCTTGAGTGTCCTGTGTGGCAATTAGCTCTGAATGCAGAGCTGTAATGGGAAGAGGCCGGGGCCCATTTGTATTCAAAACTTCCCTAGCGGAGTGGAAAGGAAACCGCTGTCCATATTAATAGATACATAAAGTGTATAAATGGGATCATTCCGTTTCACTCTGTGTGTGCATTCCATTGTGCAACTGCAGAGACACGCAGGTAGGAAGGGCACGAAATGACATCTGGCTCAGCCAGCTGCTGGCAGCCACAGCTGGTGCCCCGTCCAGAGACTCTCTAAAGACTTTCCCAAAAGACAGGCCCATAACTTCCGGGACTAATTCCTTCTGCTAATGAACAGTCTTCACTGCATTTGGGTCCCATTTTCTTTCTTCTTCTTCTCATCTCTCCAGAAACAGAACAATAGGAGCCTGACTGCTCCTTGGAGTAACCTGTCCGGTGGCAGACGGCGGTTTTTGTTTGTTTGTTTTTAAAAATATACTTTTATTGATTTCAGAGAGAGGAATGAAGAGGGAGAGAGGGAGAAACATCAGTGATGAGAGAGAATCATGGATTGGCTGCCCCCTGCACACCCCCCACTGGGGATCGAGCCCACAACCAGGCATGTGCCCTGACCAGGAATCGAACCGTGACCGCCTGGTTCATAGGTTGACGCTCAACCACTGAGCCACACCTGCTGGGCGAGAAGGCGGTTTTGAAATCACCTCCCAGCCTGTAGTTCAAGTTCAGTCCAGTGCTCCCAGCCCTTCCGTCCTTGGGGAGAGCCTGGATCTACCAGCTTGGGTCACCGTGTGACTCTGATGCTGCTCTTCAACCTTCCCGAGTATCACTGGCTCCAGAACCCGGGTGGAAAGGGACTCTAGGGGTAGTTCTGCCCTTTGTCTTACAGTGAGGAGCCTGAGTTCTCGGAGCTCACGTGGCAGGCCAGTGCTAGGACCGAGAACCGAGGGGCCCTCCCGGGTTGCTTTCTCGGTGCGTGGCCTCTCTGTTAGAACTGACTGCCCCGCTAGCTGGCTACTTTCCCATTCACCCTTCAGTAGGATTTCTCTGTCCCTTCCTGACCTTCTCTGCCATTCTGCCCATTTTTTTTCTTGCACAAAAAAGGGAAGACATTTGTTTCTCTGGTGTCTTCAGGTCATTTTTAGAGTTTCATCCTATCCTTCTAAACCCCTTCTCATGCCCCATGCCTGTCATCTGCAAAGTTGGTGACTTTGAGGAGATATTAAATGCCTCACTCCGCTAGGTTCCTAAGTGCCTTTGAAAAGACCCCTTGTTATGAGTACCCCACACCTCTGTCCCTTTGCAGGGTCTAGTTCCGCTGCTTGGACCGTCCTCCCTCCCACACCCAGCACCCACACCTCCTTCTTTTCACCAATAGACTTGCTAATTCAAGGGTCACTTCCTCTCTGACACTTGTCCCCATCTCTACCCATCCTCAGTCCACTGCTTGGGTTTTTTATTTACTATTATAAAATATTTAGTGCCCTCTCTGTTCTCCACGGACAGGCTCACATTAGGAATGGTCCCCTTATTTATCATTATATCTCCCAGGAGAAGTGGTGCCTAGAATATAATAGAAACTCAATCTATTTGCCTTCTCTTGGTCACCTGTCTTTATTGGCGCTAACTTCCCAGAGTCCAACTCTTAAGCTGGCTGTGAATTGATCATTTTGACCCCGTTTTGTCCAGGTATTTGTTATGTGTACCTGACTATAGATTAATTATAGATGGTTCTCAGGTTTAAATAGTAGATCGCCTGCCTGGCTGGGGTGACTCAGCGGTTGAGCGTTGACCCAGGAACCAAGAGGTCACTGGTTTGATTCTCGGTCAGGGCACATGCCTGGGTTTTGAGCTTGATCCCCAGTGGGAGCCATACAGGAGGCAGCCAATCGATGACTTTCTCTCTCATCTATGTTTCTACCTCTCACCCTCCTCTCTCTCTAGAAATCAATAAAAATATATTTTAAAATAAGTAAATAATAAAAAGCCTTCTTGATGTCTGGCCTAAAATGTGGCTTAGGAAATAGAATAAAAAACCATACTGTGGTTAAAACAATGAATTTCTCACTAGTAACGAAGGCTGTTGTTTCAGCCCCACCCTAGAGACCTAGGTCACGTTAGTCATTTTGCAATATGTGCTTTTTTTCTATGTTTAAAAGATTTCTTTGGGGTTTTGTTTTGTTTTTCATATATAAAAATCTCTCTTTGATTGTTTGGTCATTCATAAGATCATTGTCTGATTTTTTCTAAGACCATCCTTTTTCCTTTTCTTAAAAATGAAAGCTTCAGAGGTTTTCTGTATTCTCGGTGCTGTAAGCCAGATCAGAGTCCCTGCACGTGTCTGGGCGGCCTGGGTATGAGTGACAAGACGCTGCTTCTGCTGCTTGGACCACCCCATTCACAGCCTCCTCTGGTTCTTGCTTCGCTATCGGGCTTCTGTGTCCTTTGTTGCAGGTTTTCAGATCACCGCTGTTCTTTAAGGCTGAGATTTTTCAAACACCTCGAGTCTTTCTATTTTTAGCATCATTTGTTATTAGCCTTTTTTCTTGCATGTAAAAACAAGTCAATCTTTTAAGCTCAGTGCATTACAGATTATGTTCTGGTTCCCTTTATATCTCCGATGGGTCACTTTCTAGTCTTTATATTAATGCTTTTCACTCTCCCCAACCCTTCAGCAGCATCATCTTTCCCAGGCTTCTTTGCTGACTTATTGTCTTGTCAGGATCCTCCTAAGTTCCATTTTAGTTCTTTGTGAAGCTCCTCGCTGCCCATATGAACTTCCCCTCAGTTTTCATTTTCCATCTGCATTAAAAGTATTTCTAAGAAATGCAAATTAAAACATTACTGAGATATCACTTCTCACCTACCATTTCTTCACCTATTATGTTGGTGAAACATACCATTTCTTCACCTATTATGCTGGTGAAAATTAAAAGGAGGACAGCACGTTGCTGGTGAGAATGCAAACTGGTTCAGCCCTCTTGGAGGGGAACTTGGCATTATCTGAGAAAACTGCACTTTAAATCTTGTGACCTAGCACTCCCACTTCTAGGAATATATTCTAAAAGCTGCCTCCAGCAATATGAAAATATGTAGGCATTGGTTATTCATTTCAGCATTGTTTGTAATCACATCATATTGGAAACAATGTAAATGACCATATATAGGGAAGTAGTAAAATAATTTATGGTACCCACAGTGGAGTAGAGTACATGTGTAAAAAAAAAAAAAGAAAAGAAAAGAAAAAAAAGAATGAGTGTCTTTGTGAACTATTCTGAAATTATTTCCAGGATATATTAAGTGATAAACGTCAAGTGCAAAGGAGTATCTAGAGCAGCAATTTTCAACCTTTTTCATCTCATGGCACACATAAACTAAGTACTAAAATTCTGCAGCATACCAAAACATATATATTTGCCTATCTGACAAAAAAAATAGGTATAATTTTGATTCATTCACACCGGACAGCTATTGTTGTGTAGGCTGTCATTTTTTAAATTTTTCAATGTAAGGAAAAGCGGTCAGTGCCCCTGACTAAATAGTCGGGTATTGCAAGTTTTAATAATTCTTAAAAACCGCTGACCCAGAATGTGCTGTCCTTCATGTAAGAAATAAGGAAAGCATACTGAAATCTCAATTTTGTAAAAGGTTACCAGAAAGATAAAGCAAAAACTAATGATATTAGTTACGTACAGGAAGTGGAATAGAAATTCAGTATAATTCAGTATAAAAGAGGAATAATAGAGGGAGGGTAGGGTGAGTAAGGAGAGACACTGAGTCTACCTTTTTGTATACCTCTGACTCATAAAAACATTGTAATGTTTCACGTACCCGATAAGTAAATACATTAAATCAGGATGTAGGGAACCCAAAATGTTATAGAAACCATAAAAAATGAAGCTAAATGTATTACAAATAAACAACATGGCTACACTGTGGGGATACAGGAAGAAAACAACAACCTAAGTTACTTGGGAAAATAATATTTTGACTAAAGCTAACGGCAAAAAGGACCATATGCAAACATTGTACTATATAGTTGGTACATTTGTTTCTTCAGGAAACAAGGGTATGGGTTAGCAGTTCTGACATTATGTCTATGCCGGGATTGAACAAAGAAGTAAATACATTGTAGATCATGAAATCTTGGTTTATCGCTGTCAGAGAAATAAAAGGATACAGTTGAGGAAAGTGAGAAGGGTGGAATGAATTCTGTGACATTGGATTGCAATTAGAGGGATTAGTATGAACTCAATCACATACAGGTAGATGCATATAGAAATACAGGTGTGTATGTGGGTTCATATATGTATATGTGTTCCTTAGCTGTTTCCACTGAGAGGAGCTAGAAGCAGTAACACCTCCACAGCATTGAGCACACTCAAGCGCCCATCACTTGGTTCCTAACACCTTTCTCCAGTAAAAGGAACCAGGCTTTTTGGAGAAGTGGTTGACACCAAAGGTAGGAAGGGAAAATGCAAGTTGAGTCTGGGACATCTTATGGTTCAAAAAATTACAGCATGTTGAAAAGACACAGGAGCCCAGCTGAAGGAGCACCCAGTTGCCAAAGCTGGGACACCCTGAACAATGAAATAAGTATATTATTGGATTAGAAGTCAAAGAAAACATGAATGTGTGATACTAACATCCTATATAATAAAGAGCTAATATGCTAATTAGACCGAGCAGCAGAACGATCGTCCGGATGAAGCCAGGGCTGCAAGGACCAGCCGGGGCTACGAGGGGCTGCGAGGGCCGAACCCCTTGCACGAATGTCGTGCATCAGGCCTCTAGTAGATATATAATTGAAGAAATAAATAAATGGGAGGGAAGGGGCAGCTCTCCCTCACAGTGTAATTCTAGTTAATGAACAAACAAGAATAACTGAAAGAGGAACATCACCATGAGACAAATAGCACATTTGTAATTATCAGGCAAGAACCGTTGATGGAATCTAAAAGTCATGGAAGACGGTATACTGTAAAACAGCACAATTTCATAGCCTCAAAGCATCTTCCCAGAGACATTTATTAGCTACAAAGGGAAACGTAATTTTACAGTAGGAAAGTGTGGCAGATGTGACCTTACCCAAATGATCAAAGTTCATATCACCAGTATTAAAACGTATAGAAATCATATACCTCCTGATATGTTGCACTACAAAGACCAAAACGTCACTTCTATGCTGTTCCTGCAAAATGCATAACACCAATGTCACCATTAACAAAAGCTCAGGCAAATCCAAACTGAGGGCCGTCTATAAAACAAACGGACCAGAACTCTTCCAAAGTGTCAAGATCATGAAAGATGAGAAAGACCGATTGGAGGAATTCACACCGATTGGAGAATAGGGACATCTACATGCAGTGACATCCCCACATAAATTCTGGACCAGAAAGAAAACAGTCGCAGGAAAACTGCTGAAATTCAAGTAATGCCTGTACATTTCTCAGCAGTGTTCTATCAATGCTCACTCCTTTTTTTTGACAGTTACACCATGACGATGTGAAGTGCTATCATTGGGGGAAGCTGGACAAAGGGCAATGAGAACTCTGTACTCCTTTGTAACTTTTCTGCAAGTCTAAATTTATTTCAAAGTGAAAAGTTTATGAAAAGTATTTCTCAGGCTTCTTCTGCAAATGGGCATATTCCAAAAGTTCATCTATAGGTTCAGGCTCTCTTTTTTTCATAGAAAACTAGAGGCCCGGTGCACGGGATCAGGCCGAAACCGGCAGTCAGACATCCCCCCAAGGGATGTAGCAGTGCCAGAGCGGCAGGTGGCCGGGGAGGAGACCCAGCCAGGGCCAGGCGCAGCTCAGCTGCCACTCATCCCGGCCCCTCTGGGCCAGCCTCCGCTGCTCGGTAGCACGGCCATGGAGGGAGGAGGCTTCTGGCTGAATGGCATTCCTGTGGTGGGAGCGCACTGACCACCAGGGGGCAGCTCCTGCATTGCTGTGGTCAGGGCATGTCACAGCAATCGGTCGTTCGGCCATTCGGTCATAATGGTCGCTTAGGCTTTTATATATATAAATATAGATGGCTGTCGCAGTCTTTGAAGCTCTTCCTCAGAATTCCCAAAGCAAATCTTCTATGCTCCACATAGTTTAATATTTAAGTCAGGCCATCCCCAAATAAGCTCCTTATTGGGTAAAGATCTCTCTAGCCATTATTATGTGATATGTTACCATATAACTAAGACTTCAATTTTTAACGTAGCGTAACCAAATACCAGCGTTAGGGAGAGCCACAATTTCCTAAGCACCTGCCAGGACAGCCGCTATTCCAGGCGCTAATATATGTGTATTAAACCACTTAATTTTCTTACTACGACCCATGAGGGAAATTGTCGCTGTCTCACAGCTTTAAAAAATTCAAGCTTCAAGAAGGTCATTTTACTTGCCAAAAATGTTTTACTAGCAAGGATTTGAGAGCCAGCAAGTTGTAGAGCTGGTGTTAGAAGTAAGTCTTGTGGTCCGTGTGCTGAGCTGCCTTATTGCCCGAGTCTCGGTGGCCCCCTCTACCAGGCCGCTCACCCACCTCATAGGGACGTTGAAAAGGAGTAAATCTTACGGATGCCCCGCGGGAGACTCTTGAATCTTTCCCTTGACTCTTGAACTACATATTTTTCTTTATTTTGCTCATTAGAACACCTTATTCTTAAATATTAAGCTTTAAGTTTTGTAGGGGGTTTTCCCAATTCTGCCTTCTGTCTTTTGATGGGTAAAGCAGAAAATGTTGAACTTAAAATGCAACATACATTTACTGAATGGTTTGCACTTACAAAGTATTGCCATATTTATGGTGGTAATTTTGAAAAATTTTAAGCATTTCGAGATCATGATGAGACTAAGAAGCTTAAAAATATCCTTAAATTATGTTGAAATGAACATCTACTGAACAATTATTGTGGGAGAGCCATGATGCAAATGTCATTTCTATTATGGATTTTTCTCAACTTACAAAATATATTCAACATGTCTAAAATGAGCGAAGACACACACACACCCCAAACAAACCAAAAAACCTACCACTTATTGGGTATTTGCTATGAGTGAGTTGCTATATTAATTGCTTTAATATATTTTCTCATTTAATCTTGTAATAATCCTCTAAGTTAGATACTACTATTTGTATTTTACAAGTTAAGAAAATTGAGGTTCAAAAACTTGCCAATAGTTTATAGAGCTAATAGCAAAGAATCAGGATTTCAATCCAGTTTTTTTCTGACTCTACAGTGTATGCCTGTAATCCCTCTACTTTAAAGTTTCCCTGGCAGAAGTATTAAGTATAGCACAGAAAACTTAGGAGGCGAAAAAGGCACTTACATGAAATATGTGAAGCTTACATTTAATTTGCTCTATTTTATGATTTGGGGGGGAAAAAGAAAGAGGGATTTTAAAGAAAGATTCAGAGATCAAACCTTATTTTATATTTTGTCCCAAAACACTTCAGATCCAAATCCAAGGCCTCGCTGCTGCCGACCCACATTCGCCTGTGTCTGTAATTGGTAAATTCACATCATGTGTGTCCCCAGCAGCTTAAGATGCCAGCATTAGAAAATTCTGGGAATTTCAGGCTTGCTCGGACTAATTGGTCCAATCCATAAAATGCTAATGAAAAAATAAATCCAAACCTTTCCCATAGTAACTCTGAATTCTGACCACAAAGATTAATTTAACTGCCTTTCCAAAATCCTTCAATTATCACACAGTTAAAAAAAAAACACCTATAAAAATTAAAAAACAAACACATATTTGTCTTTTATAAATGGCATTAGGGTTAAACTGGTAATGTAAGGATTACCAAAATTCTAGTTGCAAATGTTAGCTGTTTTATGAAAGGAAACTCCACTGTTACATTGTCTCAGAACAACAGAATTCCCTGTTGTCACTTGTTGCCTTTAATACCATCTTGATAACACATCTAGGAATTGCAAGCAGCTAACTGCTTCAGCATTAGCCGCTCTCTAATGCCACAGAGTCAGCGGCAGCTTCCGTTCATTTGCACCATCTTCAGGAGCAAAAGGGTGGTAGACACAAGGTCAAAGCCTGCTTACTGGAAGCTGCAGCGCTGCTCGGGGTTCCTGGTAGGCTCTCACTCCTTGAACTGCCCCTTTCCTCTCTTCCAATCTCAGTGTCACTAGCATAACAGGATCAGACAGTTAGAGTCCATCTTGCTCAGTCCCCCTTCTTGTGTAGCTCATATGTTTAAATATATCCACACAGTGAGACCTCACAGAGTCTCACCAGATCTTAATTCCCTTGGTATTTAAAATGTGGCTACTCTGTAATTGACTTTTTTCTTCATTTCTTTTTTTCCTTTTCATTACATTTATTGGGGTGACACTGGTTAACGAAATTATACAGGTTTCAGGTGCACAGTTCTACAACACATCATCTGTTCACTATATTGTGTGTTCACCACCCCAAGTCAAGTCTCCATCCGTCACCTCTACACCCTCCTCCACCTTCTTTCACCCTCTCCCCTCAGCAATCAGTGTGGTGATTGCTGAGTTTTCTCTTTTTTTTTTTTTTTTTTTTTTTTGCTCAATCCTTCCACTTGCTTAGAAATATGCATTGAGATGATTTGACTCTGTTTATATTTGCAGTAGCCAAGAATCCCCAGTATTTGGTGGGAAAGAGCTCCGTGAGGTTGGTCACCAGGTGCTTGTACATGTGCGTGCACCTGTGAATACTCCCCCACACACACAGATGCTGAGCCTAAGGGGGTGGCGGAAGGGGTGGGGGATTGAGGTCTTTCTCTTCTGCCCACTTCACCCGCCTCCCACCACCACCACCACCACCACCACCAACCCCGCATCTGCCAGCTCTTCCTCCCGGGGCGCATGGGTATTTACGTTTCATTGGATGGTTTTCTGATTATGTTCTATTGGATGGTCTTCTCATTTTAGAAAGTTTGGAAAAGAGAAACCAAAACCTTGTAACTCAGAGATAACCAGCAAAAGGCAGGGGTCCTCTCAGGACTTGGACACATTGAGATTCTTTCTTTTTACTTAGAGGACATCATTTTTCAGGAAGTTCTGTATTCTGCTTTTTAACTGAATGTTATGTAATGAGTATTTCTGTGTCATTAAAAATTCTCCAGAAACATAATTTTAATGAGTGCATAACATTGCATTTTATGGGTGTATCATAAACTTCTTAATTGGGCTCCTCTTCTTGGTTATTTATGTTGTGTCAAGGCTTCTTCTTCGCGTGTGCGTGTGTGTGCGTGTGTGTGTTGTAAATAATGCTGTGAGGAAGATTCTTATGTAAAATTTTTTCCCGCATCTCTGATTACTTCCTTAGGATATAATACTCCTCCTGAAACTGGTAGTTATGAACCTTTTTTTTTCCCAATACATATTGTTAAGTTGCTTTTCAGGAAAATTTTACCAATTTATATTTAGCCAACTGAGGCATTTTGAATGTCATCAAAACCGCTGTAATAAATTACAGGCACATCCCCTCCCTAGTGAAAATGCCCATGGGATAGAGGGAAACAGTGAGATCCCACAATCGAGGGGTTCATGGCAGTTCACTAGTGACAGGCCCCACAGTCAGCAGACCAGAAGCCTCGGAGGACGAAGTGAGGAAGCGTGTGGTGGACGGGACCTGAAGCTAACACAAGGCCACCCGTTAGCATAGGAAGAAGCTGGAACGAAAGCTCACCGAATACGCCTTGTGCATTTGATAGTGTGCACTGTATTAGTTACCCCCACCTGCATCCTAGAAGCTTTGGGGGTCCCCTTCCCTTGGATTGTTCCTGATGGACTGCACCCTGAGCCCCCCAACATGCATGACTGAGTAACCAGGTTTCAAAGCAGAGATTATTATCCCCATGTAAGTGGGGCCTTAACCAATCCGTCTCTACTTGATTGCTGATAATATCCTGAGTATGTACATCAATCAAGCCTTTATGAAAGGCAGTAAAACATGGAAATGGCTAAGAGCATAGGCTCTGGAGCCAGGCTGCCTGATCTTCATCCCCAGCTCTACCACTTAACAGCTGTGTGCTCTTGGGCCACTTATTCAATATACCTGTGCTTTAGATTTCTCACCTATAAATTGAGGACAATAATAGCTTTTTCCCTTTAGAACTGTTGTGAAGAGTAAATGGGTTAATGCATGTAAAGTGCTAGGACCTTATTGGTTAGTTCTCAGGCCCATAGTAAGTGCTACATAAGAATCTACTACATTTATTATTTCAAGTAAGAATTAACTTCAACAGATGAACTACTGTCAGGCAATAAAAATATTTTAAAGCAAGTGTTTGGACTCTGTGGATAATTGGAAACCTTATCCATCTAGATTCTCCAGAATATTCTGGTTCTGAAAAGTTTTTTTTTTTATGCTTAGTAAACTTTTACATCTCTCAGAAATATTTAAAAGCAGTATCTTATACTAGAGACAAAACCCATCAGCATTACCATCACATCTGATTATCTTCCCTCTAATATGAAAGAAAATATATACTTTATCAACAGACATTTTTTAAAAATCTAGCCCTCTGCCCTGTCTAAGGCAAAGGATTTCCTAAGTTAATACTGAAAAACCACAGAACTTTCGGGTAATCTCACAGTCCATATGTCACAGTGGCAATGACAACCAAAGGCATATTTCCTTTCAGAATGTTTTGTTGTTATTGTTTTTAGCTATACCTTTTCTTCCAGATTCATCAGCGTGAGGTTATCAGGGTGGGTGTAGAATTTGACAGTGCAACCCTGTGAAAAGCTTAGTCAGATTCTTCATGTCCTCATTGGACTTCCAACATTGAACCATTTGAAATCTAATTCTACTGAATGCTCCCAGTGAGCTAGTGAGCTAAATGAAAAAGCATTCAAGTAAAGGAACTAGTCAAAGAATCAGGAAATGCTTCACCAGCAGAAAGCCGGCATGGACTTGAGGGTCTATAAACTCTGGGCCATCATGGATAATTGAAAGTCATGATCTTCCAAAGAGCTTTAATTGAGTATTTGGAAATCTGTATGAAAATAAACTGAGTCAACTAAATGAGAATAAGCACAGCCAAACTACGCAGTATAAATCTTCAAAAGAAGAGCCCTAATTAAAAAGATAGATTGCACTTCCTGGACTTTGCCATTCTGGTTGTTTTCAGTATTATGCCACTGGGAAAATACAACTGTCTCTAATCAAATAATTTAAACCCCCATGCTGGGGCTTAAGGGTGGCTTCTCCCATTTTTCTCCTGCTGCTTGTTTTGGGGATAAAGCAGTGCAAATTATTCAGACACCAATCAGATTTATCATCCCGTGCCTTCTGATGACATCCATCTGTTTATCTAAGAGGCCATTAAAGAGTTATTGAGTTACAGCACTAGGGAGAAAATTGGGTTATCATCTAGGTTAAATCCAATTCTTGCATCTGCCATCTTTTCAGCGTATGTGGTGTGTTCTGAAATTACGCTGCCTTGCAGACCTGCACTACAAGAATACATTTGCTTCATAGCCTTTTTATGTCATTTCTAGAGAATTTCTAATGCATGAGCAATTTGCGGTGCAGGAAAATGTTGACAGAAAGATTGTCAGTGCTTTCTCTTGTTAAAAGTTCAAAAGCCTAATAGGGACTGTGCCAGCTTAAAAGTCTTATCCCAGAGTGGGTACTGTTCAGTTCCCAGGGTTGTATTAGATTGGCCCATTAAAAAAAATAAAAAATGTTTGACTCCAGGTCACAAAGGTAGAATTGTGTTAATCAGAAGATAAAGATAAACTTTATCAAGTCAAATAGACAAAAAAAAAAAAAAAAAAAAAAGTGAGAGCTCATCACAAGTAGTGTTAAGTAAATACCAGCAGGTAAACTGATAAGACACAAAGGATCCAATCTTCCTGGGGAATAACCAGGTAGGAGTTCAGTGCTTATCTCCTAAGTCAAGCAGCTTAAACACTACAAGTCATGTTTTCTGAGCTGGCTGAAGAGGCAGTGGCCTGTGTGGAGAAAACTAATTGAAATCAAGTGAATATGTGCAGTTTCCTGGGGAAACTGTTATGTACTGACTTCGGGGGCTCCAGAGAAAGAGCAGCCGTAAATCAGGCAGCTGCGTCGGTTTGCCAATTTTTCTAGCATTTGCCAGAGAAATAATGAAGGCTCCTTGAGTAAAACATTGCCTTGATTTGTTTATGTAAAACAGGCCAGAATTCTGGGAAGCCTACATTTTCTGGGAAATGTTTGAGGATTACAGCATAGCTGCTCTTCTTTAAAATCTCGCTGTCCACGCTATTTATTGGCCATGTAAGGAGATCCTTCCCATCCCATCTCACAGAGTTCTCCCCTCATTGTAAGATGACTGCTCTGAGAGGGCAGGCAATAGCTGGGCAGCAGGGGAGCATAATCCGTGGAGACGTACGTGCTGGATATGGCTGGTTTCAGAAAGATAGCCCTTTGTCTGTCTTCCCGTTTCCTTGTCTGTGAACTTCTACAGCTTGTCTGTCCCTGGACAGAGAAGCTGGTTCTGTGGGTCACTAATGATGCCACCATGAGAGAAGCCATTGCCAAGACAGGGATGACCAAGAACCAGGGCATAGACCCCAGAGTAGCAAATATGAGGCAGCAGAGTCTCCTGGGAGGATTTCATACTCTCCTAACCTCATCCAGGAGGTGAATTTGAGTTGGACTGGAAAAGCTCTTGTTCAGTACAAGAGGTGAATACTTTATGACTTTTAAGAGCTGTGACCTTTCTCTCTTGACCACTCTAGTCCACCCATAAAATTCTTCCCTAACTTGCTCAGGTCTGAAATTCTATGCCATAAGGTAATTTTCAGTTGGGAAAAGGGAGGCGTGAGGGTCCTTCGGGCCAGAAGGTTAAATGCTTTGTTGCTCCCAAGCTTTTGTGTGGATTCTACTCTGTGGATAGAATTTGGTAAATATTTGACTTCCAATAAAAAAATGGCAGAGGGAAATATACTGACAACTTTTCTTTCATTCATTTAAAGACAATTAATTTCAGAATACTTATGGACTATGTCACAGCATTTTGCTTAATAACTTCATTCATATTAGTGTTCAGGTAGGAAAAATGACATTGAGAATTCCTTAAGAAGGTTTCTAGTAATTCCATTGATTTATCAGTTGAGGTTGTTAACACAGATACAAATAACTTCTGGAATGGCTAAAAGCAAGCTTCTGAGGATGGAGTGGGAATTGCTGGGGACAGTAGATCTGAAAGAACCAGAATGAGACAGCAATGCCCAGGACTAGTACGACCTCTCTCCTCTCCTTCATCTTCTCGTCCCTTATCTCTCCTACACAGCGCTGCAGGCTTCTCAGTTAGGGAAGATTCGGTTGCCGTATCTCTGACGGCCTGCTGGAGAGGATCTGTTCCTTTTCTACCTGTTAGTGACATTCCCTCCACATCTTGACTTTACCCTATGGCTTCCTTAGAATCCAGAGTTCAAGGCCACAGGTGCCTCGTACTTGCTGGGCTGCCTTCTTCGAGCTTGAGATTACCCCTCTGATTGCCTTACCTCTCCATTGAAGTGTCCATTCTCACACTGACCAGTACTAATTGAAGCAGGTAGCACCAGGTCCCTGCCTTGTTTTAGGTTGCCCTCCGTTACTGACTTGGAAGTGACGATGTTGTTTACCTTTACAGGTGCTTCTTGAGAGTCTATTTCTCAAGTACTGGGTACCATTGAATAAAAGAAATGAATATTAATTTTGCACAAACTTCAGGAATAGAAAAGAAAATTTAGATACTTTCTGAAGGAGATTATAACCTCCTCAGGCAGATAATAAATAAATGTATGATACTTCTATTTCTATAAAAGATAAAAATAAGAGATGAAAAAATAACACTAAATGTTATGGTCTGAATTGTGTTCCCCCAAATTCAGATGTTGCAGCCCTGAACCCCAATGTGATAGCATTTGGAGATAGGGCCTTTAAAGAGGTAATTAATGTTACCCTAAATCAGTGGTCGGCAAACTGCCCTAAATCTATAGGAATGATGTCCTTATAAGAGGAGGAGGAGACACCATGGGGGTGTGCTCACAGAAAAATAGACCATGTGTGGACACAGAGAGGAGGCAGCCATCTGAGAGCCAGAGGGAGAGGCCTCAGGAGAAGCCAAACCTGCCAACACCTTGATCTTGGACTTCCAGTCTCTAGAACTGTGTTCTGTTGTTTAAGCCACTCAGTCTGTGATATTTCATTATGGAAGCCCTACCAGACTAATACAGTAAAATTTAAATGGAGTCAGTAGAACTTGAGGATTTTCAAGTGACGAGCAAAACTTGGGCCAACAATATTGCAGAAGAAGATCAATGCAAGTAGAGGAAAGAGGAGAAGAACAATATTGCAGAAGAAGATCAATTCATGAGGAAAGAGGAGTCGGGAATTGGAGGGATTTGAAAGTGGGCAGTTGCTAAGGCAGATGGGAGATGGTAGGGAGCCCTCACTCCCAAGATGCATTTGGTTTTGGTCTGGTGGGGATTGGGAAACCTTTATGAATTGTTGAGCAGGACTGACCAACTTCAAATGCAGGGTTATAAGAAAATGAACTGTGCTGCAGTACTTAAGCTCAATTATAAAAGATTAAGACCCGATGTGGAAGGCCGGTCATGAAAACAAATTACAGTAATCCAAGCAGGTGAGGGTCCAGGGAATGGCAGAAACAGACTGTATCTGATGAATTCAAAAGTTATTACAAAGTAGGAATTGATAGGACTTGCTGACAAAATTGAATTAAATTGACTAATAAATCATTTATCTTTTGTGCATTTCAGCATTGTATGTCTCTACCAGTGAACTCACTGAAAAGATTTTTATGTTAATAGCAAAGTTCTTAATGTAAGTAGATTTAAGAGCTCTTTACCAGTTGAATAAATTTAGTGAGCTGTTGAAATTACCCTAAAGATCTTCATAAGCAAGACATCATTAAAAACTAGGTAATCTATATAAATAAAACATCCATACATTTGAAATTTACTGTCATTACCCAGTTTGGAGAGGGAGAGGGTCTACCCCGTTCAATAGCACTTTGGGGTTAGGTTATTCTAAGGGACAGATGGAGGAATAAGTTCAGGATCAATATTTTATAAGAACAGTTTGGAAAGTGACTCAAAAAGAATCCCTCTAAACCAAGGTATCAGTCCCTAAGAAAAAGTGGAACATGGGAGGAGGATAAAGATACAAGGATCTAAGTAGAGTTAATGCATTTCTGAAATAATACTGTGAACGTGTATTGAGCACCTATTATGGACTAAGGGCTTTGCATGGATAGTTTCATTTGTGTGCTGTGAACACTTTAGTACTAGGTGTGAACACTGACTAGGTGTGTAGCAGACGGGCATCAAACAAGTAATCACACTGGTTTGTGCCTAATTACAAATTGTGGTAACTAAGTGAAGGAAAATACAGAAAGGTATGAGGATTTCTCATTTAGATTTGAAGGTCAAAGATGGTCTTGCTGAATAAAAGATGTTACTGGGAAACTTGGAAGAACGGCCAGGATTAGCCAGAGACTGAAAGGAGATATCAGGGCAGAAGCGAGGCCATGATTTGCAGCGGCTGGGAGCTAGCTTGTTGGCATTGCAGGTCTGTGGCAGCGTGGGTTGAGATCCAGTCTTCCAGAAACTTGAGTTTACTTGCAGAGAGCTCGATCCCTGAATCCAGGGCTTGGATAAAGCAGTCATTAAAGACTTGGGCCTTGGCTTAAGGCAGCCTTCAGTCATAGGAACATTGAAAGACAAATTAGGAAACCAACTACTATGAATCTTGGATACACAGTGAAAATGAGACAAGTGTAAGTATAAGCTGATGAGCCACTACCTGTGAGGTCCTCATATTCCTCCACCCAGGACGGAACGGAAAGGGCAGTGTGGTTTAATGTCAGATTTGCTGCCACTTCCTCAGTGTGTTATCCGGGAAGACACTCAACCTTTCTCGGCTTGTTTTTCATTTTGTAAAAGAGGGATAGTGCTACCTATCTCTTAGGAATAGTTAAGGCTCAAACAAGTTAAGGTCCATACCATGCTTAATTCAGTGCTTGTCAATGTATACTCTTTCCTCGCTCTTCTGTTTGATTTATATTTAGTGGGGTAACAACATGAAAATATCTACATGCCTGTTAAAATGCATGCACTTTATAATCAACTTTTACTTTCCAGCTTTTTCTCCATTTTTAATTGTGTTTCACTGGGAAGTGAAATCACCAGATTGGGGGAGGAGGAAGGAATTAGTATGTAAATTTACTCAGACACAGAATTCAGTGCATGCTCAGTTAAGGTGAGATGAATGAATGATTGCTGTATATTTACAGAGATTTGACAGTGATCAGCATAATTAATTAATTGCCAAGACAGTATATATTAAATAATAATTTGAAAGCATCTGGGGGTAATTTGTGTTTGTAAGTGGTTCGTAAACTGAATTCTAATCTCTTACTCTCTGAATATTCTCTTAGCTCTAAGCCTACCATGTTTTAATTAAAGAACTGTTCTGACAGTTTGGGAAAGAAAACTTTTTTTTCCTTTTTAAAACATTTCTAGCATTTCAGCTAAGCAATTTATCCAGAATGATTTTCCCTTTAAAAAGCCTCGCAGACAATTAGAAGCTCAGTACAGTAAATTTTCTGCCTTATGGCTCCAAGCCAAGAACCATACAACTTTTGTGCTTCCTAAGCAATTACAAACTAAAACGAGTAACTTGTATATTGGAATAGGGCTGCGTTGAGCTGCTATTCCCACAGAATGCTCTTCCGTCTTTCTTAGAAGCCTGAGAACAAAATTGAGAAGGGCTGCATCTGACTGAAGCTAGAATGCTGCTTGCGTTGTTCTTCACTTTAGGCCGAATGGGAGTCATTTTATTTGCCATTAATGTGAATAGAGAGCTTGCTCCTTCTCAGAATGTAGCCTGCAGTAAAGATCTGTAATACCTGTGGCTAGAAATGAAACGGCCTGAGTGGACTTACTATTAGCTGTCCCTGGGATTGGTCAGACGCTAGGAGACCATTCGGGAAATCGTAGTGGGAAGACTATGATTTGCTTAAACAATGCTGTCTGCCGGGAATTCCTGAAATCCCCCTTTAGCTCTTTCGCCAGCTCTTTCTCCGGAATATGGGAGTGCAATCCCAAGCCAGATAGTTTCTATCTGAATAAACAGTTGGGTCAAGAATAGGTTAGTGGCAGCTAGTTGGTAAGGTATGCTGGTATTCAGATATTTCCCCTATGAATTGATTTTTGGACTTTGGGATTGAAAACAGTGCTTGAGAATATTTCAATCCTAGTAAATATAAACAGTAAATAAAATCAATACAATGAACTAGAAATATTTCAGCCCATGACATAGCTCTAGAAATGTTACATTGGTTTAATCCCTCTAAGGATTTGGCAATATTTTTCCCATAACAAGTATACCTCCCTATTTTATACACTTATTCAAAAATATTTCCTGAGTACGAGCAAAATCCTAAGCGCTGTGGTAGGCTGTGTTTCCCCAGCACTGGGTGAAATAAACACACACTCCATCCTTTGGGACGCTAGCCCCGGGCAGAGAGGAGTCCAGTGGTCCCTCCGTGTCTTTTCTGCAAATGAAACTTTTGGAGGAATCCCAACAGATACAAGTGGAGCAGCTCTGGGAGAACGGGACAGGGCCAGGAACCTGCCCTGGCCCTCCCACTGCCCTCCAGGCAAACCTCCTCAGGGCTCTGGAGCTCGTGTGAAAACCACCTTGCCTGTGCAGAGTGATGGCAGGGACCATGGGCCTCTGCTCTGCGGGACACCGGCCTGGCTAACCCTGTTTCAGAGCCTGCGGGCCGGCCTCAGCACACTGACCACTCCCCAACAACACGCAACTTCATTCCACCCACCTGATGTTCCCCGGTGGACTCTCTGCCAGGGAGACACAATTTCTTCATCACTGTGGTTTGGGCAGGAGAGGATGCCACTAGGAAGATGCATCTCCCAGAAAACAGATAACTGTGAGAAACTATAAGAATGAAATAGATACAAATAACTTATAAGCAACCTAAACACACACACACATACACACACACACCCCTTAGCCAAATGCTTGGAATCTGCCGAAGGGACCCAGACTTGCAGAGTATCAGACAATCAAATCCGTGTGTCTCCAGCCCGGTAGATTAATCTGGGGCGGGGCAAATACTCTACAGGCAGCTTTCTTTTGCGCAGGAGGGACAGGAGATGCGCTTCATTTATACGGAGACTAAGAAGGTCCTGCCCGGCATTGTATTCTGGCCCTAAGTTTCAAGAGGCTCTGCTCTCTGCTGCACAATGCGTGTGCTGTGTTCATTCTGCTCCATTAATACCAGTGCTCCTGACACTGTGGACAGGAGTCCTGCACGTAGCTTCGTGGCTCTGCAGCACCAAGGCCTGTACTTGTAGAAAAACTTACCTCCTTACTCCCAGTTGTTTGATTGAAGGATTGGAAGATTCCAGTGGTGGGAATGAGAAAGGATAAAAATGTGGGGTTTTCAGCATAAAAATACTCTAAGGAAGAGAACAGTTGTGATGGGAAGGCTCTCTGACCTGCTGGAAGTGGCCCACGTCAGTGTGTCTGTGTCTTCCGTCCTCAGCCCATGGTGTGGCATTTAGGTGGACAGGAAATTACATTTCTCAGTAGCTTCGTGTCCACTCTGCTCATAGGATCCGGCCTGGTGGTTGACGGTCAATACCATTTCAGGGAAAACTATGCATGTAGATCTGAGCTCCAAGAGCAGCAATACCGGAGCTTTGGGGAAAGGGAAGCGGCCGTCACAAACAGACAAAAGGCAATAGCAATCTCCGTGTGGATCTTACCTTGACGTGGCCATTTAGCCATCACCGTTCCAAAAAGGATTTGAAATGGGTTTTTACCTCGTTTCTCTTTACATCTGGCCCCATATATGTTTAGTTCAGGGGTCCTCAAACTTTTTAAACAGGGGGCCAGTTCACTGTCCCTCAGACCGCTGGAGGGCCGGACTATAGTTTTAAAAAAAACTATGAACAAATTCCTATGCACACTGCACATATCTTATTTTGAAGTAGAAAAACAAAACCGCAAAAACACCCGCATGTGGCCCGCGGGCCGTAGTTTGAGGACGCCTGGTTTAGTTAATCCATGCTTAGGAAGCATGTATACACAGAATCCTGGCGTGTTCTCAAGGGTGGGAGACAGGGTACACCAATCAGCCACAGAGAGGTTTGGATTTGGGATGATTTCATTCCACCAGGCAGAGTGTCGGAGCCATTTCTCAGCGTAGCCGGCTCCTGCAGATTCCAGGATCTGAATCCTGTCACTCCCAGAGAGGAGCCGGCTGTCAGGAGATTCTCAGCAAACAACAGCAACAGAAAGCATTAAGCCGCTTCTTCCTAATTATGTCGCTCTCTAAATATCTAATTATCGTTGAGAACAAATTGCATGTTGCAGAGATAATATTATGGGGACCGTTAATCTGTTGGGCTTCTGCCTTTGAATTCCTGAGTCGGTGCTGCAGCTTGTGGAGCAAAAACTGTTGCCACCTGGACCCTTTATTATGATTTCCCATTTAAATGCAAACCCTGCGTAAGAGGGGTTCCGTTAGATGGACCAGGCATTCGTACTTAGATCCGCATCCCATGGACAGCGTCTCCAGCTTTCCCAGGGAGCCGAGGACAGTGAATAATTGAGCATGGGACCGATTACAAGGGAGCAGTGGGAATATTGTAATACCAATGAGGTGACAGTGGGATTAACTTCTCTAATTCTTGCCCTCACCCAGGCACAAAGGTCTGCAGCTGTTTATGACATTCCTCATAACTACATGGGATTTACTTAATAACTGCTGATCCAAAAAGCACACATTCCCAAAGATTACCTGATAATTGCACCTACTGTAATATGCTTAAAGCTAATTAACATTCAGTCTTCACTTCAGAGAATAGAAATTACCAGGTACTTATCCTATAATTACATCTTTGTGCATTTGCTATTGTAATCCATGGCTTAACTATATAATTAAGTGACGAACAGTGACTGTATAAGTAGAGAGCGCTTATGCAAAAGTTGTGCCTTATCCAAAAAAATAAAGTAAACAGAGCAGAAGAATCATGTCTCATTGTAAGTTCCATTGTTCTGAGGGAGATTGTAGAGCATGACGAGAATTCAAAGTAATTCTGTTAGCTCCTTGGAGGTGGGAAGATGATGACACTGTCAGGAACATGTCCACTGTGGGTCATCTCAGCACTCAGGAGGGGCGGCACTGGCAGCTCTCACCTTTCTTTCTGGGTCTTTATCAGATAACAAGTACTGAGAAGTTGGCTTACTAAACATGACCTGTCCCGAAGCCATTAAGCCTAGTAGTTTTGTGTCAGATGCTTTGTGTAAGAATTCTTTTTAAAACAATGTTTTCATTTTATCATAATGCAAATATATATTCATTGTAAAATGTTTGCAAAATATTGAAAAACCCCCAGAAGAAAATAGAAATCACTTATAATACCATAACAGTGCCAACTTTTTGTTGTCTATGTTTCCAGACTCTTCCAGCTGAATCTCTCGCTAGACACATAAAACATTGCAACCTGGTATTTAAGCAGTGTACTGTGAACAGTCTAACGAAGTATTATTTCTCATCGTATTTCCCCTGACTTCATAATATTCTGCAAGATTGATAGTCTCTAGATTATTTAACTATTTTAATGGATATTTAAATTACTTACAGTTTTTCACCATTAATAATTATTATTTTAGTCTTCACTGTGTGAGGTCCGACTAAGAGAATTTTTAAATGCTGTGTCTTCGTGAAAGCGTATTCTAGATCATCCGTTCTAAATGAGTACCTTGTAGCAATTTCAGTGTCTGAGTTTGCATCTGTATTCACAGTGTACTGGAACCATTGCGGGTCACCTTTGTTATTGTGGACTGATGACAAAGGGCAGAGGTCAACTTAATAGGACAGTGATGGTAGACTTAGTTCCACCAAGTGGAAGCAAGAGACTTCATCGTGTGCAAGACAAATGGAAGTTCAAATAGAGACAAGTGGTGGCAGAATGGCGTCATCACAGGGTGGTAGCATAGATATGTCAAACTCCAAAAGAAACTCAAGAAGTTCATACCATAGTGACATAGCAAGCAGTAATCCAGCTTCAAATGAAGATACGCAGTCACCCTAAATTAATGCTGCTGATTTGAATTTTGTTTGTTGGTAAATATTGTATTTAATTTGTAGATTTGTTTTACATTTATTTAGGTTGTATAGTTGTGCAGGAACTATAACCATCAAGAGTTACTATGTAATTTCATATTTTCACACATTTAAGTAACGTTAAAAATAGCGTAAGTTGACCTGGGGAGGGTGGTCTGTAAGAAGTTTTCTTTGAGGGTGGAGCCGTACATTGTCCCACTTTGGGTTGCACTGCTCTCCAGCTCCATCGTCATGCATATCCTCAGAATAGATTATCTCCTTAGGGAAATTTCCTAGACATGAAATTACTGACAAATGTTGAAAACATTCTAAGGCTTTTGATGTTTTTTGTCAAATGTGAATACAGATCCTCCAAGTTATGTTTTCTCCCTTTAGTTTCTCCTTCATTTGTAAGATTTGCCACAGAGACCCATTCATTCTAAAGTTTGGGAAATATGTACTGAGTGTGTACCACGTACAGCCATCACGCCTGCCACTGGAGCCTCCGAGACGGGAGGATTCGGTGTCTGCCCTAGAGGAGCCCACCCACTGAAAGGAAGACAGCTGGTCACCACAGACTGTGTTCACTTTTCAAAAGGATGGAGGCCCACAAAGAGCTTTTGTCTCATGGATTATATCTATAGATATTTGCTGTGTTAGAAAAGAGATAAATTCTTCAAAGGCCATAAAGCTTCTTTTTCACTGTAAAGCTTCTATTTCACCATTGGCCACACACACTGCCAGTTGTTTTCCTTAAAGTGACAGGCATTTCTTCATTTTTCAGGAGATGTCTCCCATATATCCGCAGCGGAATAACCAAAATTTGTCAGTCATTCATGTAAGATAAAAATGACGTTCTCCCCCCAAAAATGCTCAGCCGGAGGGCACAGAAGCCCCTTTCTTGAGACACCACCGTGGCACAGCCCACGGCACCAGTGCTGTGCGCGTGCTTCCCTTTTCCTGGCACAGAATATTAACATGCCGTGTACACCACGGTCCAGATTCAATGAGTAGCACATTCTTAAGTGAAATTAGTATTACTTTTCACCGTGATTATGTGGCAGATGAGGAACACCTGACTGCTAACGCAGGCTGGTACCACAGTCTTGATTCGGGCTTCAACTCCAGCAGTTTTACCCAACATGTCATTTGCACCATCGGTACAAATAGCTACACAACAAAGTACAATTTCTTAGTATTATTTTGGTAAATAATGTCCTAGCATTATGAAAATGGTTTTGACCTCGTGGCCCCCTTAAAAGGGCCTCAAGGACCCGTAGGTTCCTCGGACCGTACTTTGAGAACCACTGCTCTGGAGTATGATTATCGTGTGATGAGCAGCACACAGTGAGCTGGGGCGGCAGAAGAAAAGAAGTGCCTCAGTCTGCTGGGAAGTCAGGGAAGGATCCACAGGAAAGTGATGATTAAGCTGAAACTCAAAGAACAGGGCATTTGCTTAAGGATCTACCATTGAAAACAACAAATCTAGACACCCTCCCCCCATGCACCTCCCACTACTGCTTCATCTCTATCTATTTCACATCAAGCTTCTCTGAAGAATTTCCTCTGTGCAGTGACTTCATCTCCGCCCCGTCTACTCATTCATCAGCCCACCCAGTCCTACCTTCCGGCTCCATCACACAGCAAAATGGTCCTTCTCCCTCCTTCTTCAAATACGCTCCTGCCTTGACTTCGCTTGTGTAATATTCTCCTGGCTTCCCTCCTTTCTCTCTGTCCCTTTTCTGCTTTCTTTGCCGGCTTATATACCTCTGTCAGCCATTAAAACTCAATGTTTCTTAGAGCTCAGCTCTAGACCCTCCTCTCTTATCACTGTGCTTTCTCTAAGCATCGCTACCCAAACCCAACAGTAGATCCGTAGTTATAGTTTCTCATACATTCTAGCTGCAACCAGACTTGTCCTCCAAACCCCTGCTACTTGAAGTGTGGTCTGTTGATCAGCAGTATTGGCACCACCTGCGAACATGTTAAAAATGCAGAATCACAGACTCCACCCTCCGACCTACTGACTCAGAACCCGCATTTTGACATGCTGTCCAGATGATTTGTGGGCTTATCCCGTTAGAGACGTGCCCTTCTAAGAACCAGACCAGAGGTAGAACTGCTTCCCGGCTATTTCCTCTTGGCTGTCTCAAAGGCACTTCAAAACAGAACTTAGGCCCTAGCCGGTTTGACTCAGTGGATAGAGCATCGACCTGGGAACCAAAGGGTCCCGGGTTCAATTCTGGTTAAGGTCAAGGACATGCACCTCAGTTGCAGGCTCCTCCCCTGCCCAGGCCCTGGTCAGGGCTCGTGCAGGAGGCAACCAATCGATGTGTTTCTCTCACATCGATATTTCTCTGTCTTACCCTCTCTCTTCCACTCTCTAAAAATCACTGGGAAAATGTCCTAAGGTGAGGATTTAAAAAAAAAAAAAGGAACTTAGAGGTTTTTTCCATAGCTAGTTTTCTCCTCCCAATGGCATGCCATTTTCTCTGTCATACAAATGGGAAACCTTCCTCTATCTTCACCCTCATGTCTCATTTATCACCAAGTTCACCATCTCTTACATCCCTTCTATTCTCCCCATTTCCCTCTCCCCTACCGCCATCCTTGTGTACGCTACTATTATCTATTACCTGGACATTTTGCAATATCTTCTCAGTTGGTTCACCTGCTTCAACCTTTACCCCCTCCAGTTTATTTTCTGTAGTAAATTGTGGAAAAGAGTAATCTTTTGGACGCACACATTGGATCTTATCACCGTCTTGCTTAAAACATCCCAATGACTTCCCATTGCTCTCATGATAAAGATGAGCATCTGTAATGCACTCATATGAGGTCTGCCCCTCCTGCCTCTCCAGTTTTGTCCTTGCCTCGTTCTCTAAGGTCCCAGTGCTCTCTCACCTTGTTCTCTCACTGTCACTGCAACTTGTCCAGTTAACTCCTGTTCTCAGATCTCAGGTCAGTCATTTCTTCCTCAGAGATCCTCCTTTGGCCTCCCTAATTAGATGGATTTCTCTTGTTCTATGATCTCATATTATATCACTTAATTCTCCTGCGTGTTTGTCACAGTTGTAACTCAACATTCATTTGTGTGTGTGTGATTCTTTGATTAATGTCTGACTTCTCCATGAGATTGCAAGCTCCATTAGGACAGGGACTATGCATGTTTTCCCCCACTTTGTAACCTCGCTCGGCCTGGAAGATAATAGGCAGTGTCCTATAGGTTCTTTTCTCTCTCTCTCTCTCTCTCTCTCTCTCTCTCTCTCTCTCTCTCTCTCTTTCTCTCTTTCTCTCTTTCTCTCTCTCTCTCTCTCTCTCTCTCTCTCTCTCTGTTTATGAGTAGTTCTACCATATGGAATTCCTTCCTCCCACATTGTCACATAGCTAAATAATAACTATCTTTCAAGATTGACCCATAATGACATCTCCTATATGTGGACTTCACAACTGATATCCTCTTCAGATTTTCATATATACTCAGTATCTTGTATAGTAATTACTATGCTGTTTTTCTCTCTGTGTATTAATTGGTGGAAGAAATGCCTAGTTGTGGAAAAGGTAAACAAAAGTTGAATTTCTCTCCCAGCTGGCATTGTTCACTGGCTGAGCGTTGACCTATGAACCAGGAGATCATGGTTCGATTCCCGGTCAGGGCACATGCCCGGGTTGCAGGCTCAATCCCCAGTGTGGGGTGTGCAGGAGGCAGCTGATCAATGATTCTCTCTCATCATTGATGTTTCTATCTCTCTCCCTCTCCCTTCCTCTCTGAAATCAATAAAAAAATACATTTTTTAAAAATTGAATTTCTCTCACACCTAGTCCAATGGGCTGACTGAAGCAGGGACTTCATCCATCCTTCCTTTATTCAGTGAATCAGGATTTCAGCTGCCTTCTCTTATCACGCTTAGCGTGAAGCTTACAGAGGTGCCACAGGGCATGGAGGCGCCTCACAGTGTAGTAATGTCCTCGCCCAGAAATGTCATGGCACGTCTATGGAACTAGTAATCCGTCCCTTCCCAAATGGATGGGCCAGTGGAGTATAGTCTCCCCGTCTGCCCAGGAAGGTGCACAGAACCAGATCTGAGTGAAAACTAGTCATCGTTACCGAGCCACAAACTCCTGAAAGAGGACCAGATGTAGGTCTGAGTCATCTTTACAGAATACAGAGGTGTTTGACCTGTCACGTGTTTGCTAACAAATACAAGTTGCTGAATGAATAAGCGAAGGCTTCAGAAGATAAAAAACAGAGAGGAGACAAAACCAGAAACAGAAAAGCAGGTACAGAATAGAACCAGCCGACGGCATTTCTTCCATAACCCGTTCCTGTTTGTGACACACATCTGGGCAGTGCTTACTGACCTGGCCAACATTCTGAGCCCCTCTCCTCCCTCAAAAAAAAAAAAAAAAAAAAAAGCCTTTTTTTTTGTTGTTGTTGTAATGCTGTAGCTTCCTATGCTGGAATGTTAATGAGAAATTTCAGGATAATGTCTATGCACTGGATAGTGTGCAAATGTGTTTAAAGCATACCGCCACACAGGAATTCTTTCAACGATTCCGTGGAACAGTGATTCTCACCTCAGAGATCAGGTGTGGTGTAGACCACAGAATTCACACAGCCTCAGAGCGTGGGCTCAGGTCTGTCTGACTCTAAAACCACCATGTCCCACTTCAGAGTTTATGAAACATCTGAATACGTATCAACCCTGAGAATGAGCACATTTAAGTAGTGTAATTAATCTACCCATTGTAATCCCCATGACCTAAACTGGAGAACAGACTCTGAGGGATTACTAGTGGAATCCTGCCAAGACTGTAGGCAAATTCCAAAGCATCCAGGCCTCAGTCCTTAATTAACGTTACACACTCGAAAGCCCAGGTGGTACTCTCACTATTGGTTAATGCTGTTTTGGTTACTATTGGGGAGGTGGGTAGGGAGTCCAGCTGAGACAATAGCCACAAAGTCCCTTGTCCTCTGTCTTTGGTATATACACTCATCTATGTTGGCATAAATCAGACTCGCCTTTGGTTTTACACTTAGCTGTGTGTACAGTCAAAACACGAGGTTGTGCAGATGCTCATCACAGGAAAGCCAGAGAGGCCCCAGGAGCCCTTTGATGGCTGTCTCTGCGCCCACCTCGCTGCGGGGAGGGGGAGGTTGGCCAGGAAAGCACACGGAGTGGGCGGTGGCCTGGATGGTGTTTGAATGTGGAACCTAATGAGCACAGACTGGAAAGCTGAAGGATCCCATTCTTCATCACTCGAGTGCTGTTCATTCTTAAAGTTATTTATTGAACACAAAGACATCTGATTGAGCGCTTGGTGGAATGAATCTTTACCTACCACTCTCATTCATTGCCCATTTGCATCATCTCTTTGTAAAAATGTGCAGTGATGGTGCTGTAGAACGGCCCTTTATGTGGCTCAGAGCGCCTGCAACATAAAATTTTTTTTTTCTCACATCAGCTTTTGAAAATGGCTACTTCTTGTTATTTCACATTTTCTCCCAGGAGCACTGAGTTTACCTGCTGTAGGAAAAGATTATTTAGAGAAAGGTACACTTTCTATCTCCTTTAATCGTGTGGGTTATGATATGTTTGATAGTTCCTGAAGGACACTGTCAGGTTCGGAGAAGGAGCCAGTAAACTTTAGGTGCTAAGAAATATAGCCCCATAATGATGCCGACTCATATGCAGACATATTTTACCTGATTAATGGTACCTTTTAGTCACTGACACCTTAGCTTTACAGGGTTGCTCAATGGCCTGTTTGCCTCTGTGCCAAATGAGTATTGAGGGAGGTTTCTGATGAGAAGAATGTTCAGTTTGGAGATTAGAGTGATGGCCATCCAGCTGGAGGCGGTCAGGCTGGTTTCTCTCAAATGTTACCTTTTACTGCTGATGCAGACTGGGGACTCATGAAAGCCAAAGGAACTCTTATTTGTCTCTAAAGATGCAAATCAAGGTGTGTGGGCATGTGGCGACACCTCCAGCCCGCAGCATTAATGGAAATTTTTGAAAAATATATTTTATCTTCTCTAGGTAAGAATAAAAAAACAAAACATTATATGTTCATCTTATGTTTAAAATATGCTCTTAATGGCAAGTGAAAGCTTATAATATGTGAAGCAGCATACACTACCATTTGAAGCACATGGGTGGCCCAAAAAGAACATTGGGAGTGAGGCCATTTAGGGAAGGAGGAATTGCGGTCAAGATGCAGAGAGTAAGAGGCAGTGTTCTGGGAGTCCAGGGGAAGTGGGATGGCCCATTATCTATAAACTCCCCACGCCCGTGATCTTCATCCAAGGACAGACTTGGGACTGGGCCTGTTGTGTCTTTTTCTATTTTGAAATATAGAGTTTGCAAATAGATGAGTTCTTTTCATGCAAAAACATCATGTGGTCAGTGTATCAGATTAAATTGTACATAGAATTATGCCAGGTTTGGAGCGTATGACTGAGTGTCAAGGCGAGTTATCATGGATCTCCTCTATCCTTGGACCCATTCATTAGACTTTGAGTCCTCAATTTCTTCTGTTTCTAAACGCATCTTCTCCAAACCCTATAAGATCACCTAGTTCCAGATTTTCCCCTCAAACTGGGCAGAAACTTCCAATCATCACCAAAAAATGATAGCTTTAGTTTTCTTTTATTTTGACAATTAGGTTATCTGGCTGCGATTTATTTGACTTGATCAGGTAAGCTAGTAAAATATTTTTTTCCTTAATAAAACTTACAGTGTTTGCTGCATTGATGATAATTTATATATTCTGAATATTCTATCGCTTAAATAGGGCATTATGAATTCAGCTCAGTAGTTCAGATGTGTGGTACACATTTATTGAATGATAGATTCAAGGTAAGAAAAAACAGGAACTCCATCCTTTTGTGGATGACAGTAAAATCTCATGCAGTAAGACTCATGCATGTGAAGAGGGAAAAGTCTACTGAGTCTACTGAAAGCCTGTCAAATAGTTTTTTTATTTTTTTTCTTCTGCTGTATGTACCTAGTTTAGTCTCTCTCAGAAGGATTTTTCTGAAATTTCAAGACATTGCAATGGTAGTTTTTAAAAAGCAAAAGTTGATGGCTTTTGTTTCAGAAACGGGCCAGACAGTACAAACGCAGCCAGTTATTATTCACTGTCGAAAGAATATGGTCACATTTTGTGGAAGGGACCACTTACCCAGTAAGGGGGGATTCACAGTTTCCAAAAGCGTGCTCTAACAATTACGTAATTTCTCCTTGTGATTTAATTTCTATATCTGGTAAGACATTTTTTGCCCTGTTTAGCCACCGGTACTTTCAACATGTACAGTAAATCTTACAAACTTCTGTGTGGCATAGAATCACGCAAAGTGATACCGCTTTTCTTGTTGCCTTCATAATAAGAATAGTGGATTTGAGGTTAGCAATGTTTCATGCTGATTATATATATCTTGTCAGACGATGAGTTCTTTGAAAGCAGGAATAGAAAGGATATCATTTAAACTCCGCTGTGTGTTTATTTGGGGAGGAAGCAGGTGGAGATGACGGAGGACCTGGAGCCCCTCAAGCCACCCACCTGAGTAAGTCGTAGCACAGAGTATTACCCGAGGAGCTAGAACGCTGAGGGAACTCTTTCAGGATCACAGAGTAGTTAGAGGGAATTCAGACGACTGGGGAAAACGGGATCGCGTTGTTTCACATCCTGTTTATGCCCCTGTGTTTGTAATGGTAACCCTAATTATATTTGTACTGTATTACAGGTAAGTGATCTAATTAAATATTTCATAAACTGATAAAAAGTTAGCTCACAAATGGTTTCTGTTAAAATCGATGTTTTAGAAGCTGTTAAGGCAAGTTACTTTTTTAAAATGCTGTTGAATTGCCCTAGCCAATTTGGCTCAGTGGATAGAGCAGCGGCCTGTGGACTGAAGGATCCCAGGTTCAGTTCACGTGCCCAGGTTGCAGGCTTGATCCCCAGTAGGGGGCATGCAGGAGGCAGCTGATCAGTGATTCTCTCTCATCAGTGATATTTCTGTCTCTCCCTCTCCCTTCCAATCTGAAATCAATTAAAAAAAAAAAAAGATGACAATTCTGTTGACTTGTATTTGGACATGTGTGTCATGAAAGCCTAGGGAGGAAGGAGCTTCAGGGAGAGTACACTCAATTGTGTCCAAGTCCCCAAGAACAGGAGGAGAAGAATGTGAACAGTCCATGGATTTGTCCTCTCAGAAGCCACTGCCAGCTGTGCAGGTTAGGGCTTCATTACGTGAGTGAGAGCAGAGCTGAATACGCATGCGATGGAGGGAGAGGGGTGTAGGACGTGGAGACCGTGATTATGAGGCTCATTCAACAGCCAGGCGACGTGGTGAGGAAGGAGTTCAGAGAAGATGGCCGTCTGGAGCTGGGAAGGACTTGATTGACGAGTATGGTGCAGAGCAGGAGCAAAGCTCTGGCTTTGAACGATGTATGTAACTCCTTCTATAAAATCAAAGTAATGACACGTAATCCAAAAGATTGGTAGGTTGACAAAGCTAAATGTAGATTATGGAGCAGAATTTTTTCTTCTCTGTACCTCAGCTTCCTTCTGAGAAGGTCGAGTCCTGCCCAACTGCAGGACTTCGTGTTCTGCCGAGCATGTGGATGGATGAGCGTAAGCCCTTGGGAGCAGGCTGGGCCCTGATCAGTTGCCAGGCATTGAGAGCTCCGATCTGGCTGCTCCCAGGGGAGATCCAGGTGGCAGGGGCGGGCAGCAGGGATGCCCGGGGGCAGTGGGAGGCCAGCAAATGGGACAGACACCTGGCCTGGTATGAAATGTGGCTCCTTCCCCAGGAACCCCCTCCAAAAATAACTTTTCTAATGTCCACTGGGCTCACAAATGCGCAGTACGGATATCTATAATAATAAAAGGGTAATATGCTAATTAGATCGGACGTCCACCCCGACGAAGCCAGGGCTGCGAGGGAAGCCCGGGTCCCAGGTGCCAGAGGGAAGCCGGTGCCGCAGCCGGGGGAAGGAAGGCCTACTCTTGCATGAATTTTGTGCTTCGGGCCTCCAATATATTATAGTAAGAATGGAATGAGGATGTTTGTCTTATGTCTGGGTCAACATGACACAGGAAAGCTTCTCAAGGAAGCCAGACTTTAAGGAAATTCAAAAGACCCTGTAACACCATCTCAAAGAATAAACAATTTGGGAAGGACTTTCTACTCCACAGGATGAGAAAAGAAGCAAGAGGAATATAGAGGCATTTCAACAAGGCATCCGGGGCAAGAAAGCCCTGAGCCGACTCCTGTGCTACATATAAAGCCCAGCGCCTGGAACATAACAGATGCAGAACCAATGGTGCTAGTTAGCACGACCTTTGATGGAAGACGCACCGGAGGGCATTGTTGACGGCCCACTGTCCATCAACTGGTCGGAGGAATGGAGCGGAGATGATGGTTAGATTTCTCTGCTTTATAGGCCATGAAATGAACGACGGGAACAGAACTTGGGCGTTGTGTGGTTTTTCCTTAATTTTGCTGTTCTTTGGGAAGTCACATTGAGCTTTGTTCAGGAACTTGCTGGCCTTGTCACTACCTATCCAGTAAGCAATATGTTAGTCTCACCTCCACAGAAATCTGAGAGCTTTAAAATTGGCTACAAACAGGTGCAATGTGTGTAAGGTTGTGGCGCCCAAGGGAATTTCATTCCTTCTCAAAAATTACAGGCATTCACCAGGCCTCTGCAAGATACCGGAGTCATAATAGAAATGTTCTGGCAATCTCCAAAAAATCCCAAGGAAAAATGGTTTACGAAGTAGCTAACCAGATACTTCTTGCATTGTTATAATGATCAAGAATATGTTCTTAGGCCTGGCCAGTGTGACTCAATGGTTGGAGCTTTGACCCACGCATCGAAGGGTCATGGGTTGGATTCCCGGTCAAGGGCATGTACCTGGGTTGCAGGTTTGATCCCCGGCCCGGTCTGGGCTTGGGCATGGCAACCAATCCATGTGTCACTCTCACATTGATTTCTCTCTCTCTTCCTCCCCCAATCCCTCCCTCCCAATCTCTCTAAACATTAATGAAAAAAATATCCTCGAGGATTAATAACAACACAAAATAGTAAGTTTTTATAAAATAAATTTTTGTCCTGTTTGCTTAGGTTAACAGCGAAATCATTTGCAGTCTGTGATGCCACCACACAGCATTCCTGGACGTGAGAGTGGCAGCAGCGTTTCCTTTAAAACCCACGAATGTCTTCCTCCTTCTGCTTAGACAAAGGCAGCCATAATGGCTTTGCTTCTGGCAGACTGAAATAACATAAGGGGCTCATGTAGAAACACTTGGAATCTACAAAAGGAGCTTTCCGTGTATCCCCCAGTAGTTAATTACTGTACCTCCAAGTCAATTAGATGGCTCCTAACCACTCGGTTGTAACTGTGGTTTCCCTCGCAAGCTGTGTGTGGTAACTCTAGTTTACTTGTCTTAAGTAAAACTCAAATTGCCGTGTGTGTGAGATCCAGAATAATGATCAAAACTGAAGCACACCAAAATGGCTCTGTAATTAAAACAATTTCATCAAAAGCTTCTTATTTTAAATTGCTGTTCTTTTGTTAATGTTCTCTTGGTTCCTCCAAAAATCATTTTGGAAAAAAAAAAACACACACACACACAACAACAACAAATGAAAGGAGCATTTCTACCTTTGTAACTTTCGCACAAATGAATTTTTTTCTCACACGAGTTTTTGAAAATGGCTACTGCTTGTTATTTCGCATTTTTTTCCCAGGAGCACTAAGTTCCTGAAGGACACTGTCATGGCACCTTCAAGAAAGCCACCACCCTGCTTTGAGTACATATCCCATCCTCGGCTGTGCGCTGAGAGAGGACTGCCCTACCCCCTGCTAATGTCGGGCTTAGCCATGTGTCTCACTTTTGCAACTTGTGGCTGTAATAAATGATCATTTAAAGTTTAAGATTTGCACAGGGTTCATCCTCATCCTGCTGTTCTCATCATTTCCAGCTCTGGGATGCTCTACCAAGAGCTTATGATCACTTCCTGCCCACTCTTGCCTATGATTCCTTCTTCTGAGAAATGCCCAATGAAAGATCTGTCGGCCTCTACCACCCCACCTTCAAGAAAGCCACCACCCCTGCTTTGTGCATTCAGTAAACACTTAGTGAGCATCTACTATATCCCAAACACTACTAAATACCAGGCAAATAAGGTGAATAATACCCAGACCTTGTGCTCCAAGATGTTAATGTCCTATAAAGGAGCAGCCATTTAGACAAGTAAGTACAAGGTCTGATAAGAACTCCTGATTGAGATGCCCGCAAAGGGCCATGGGCAAAAAGAAGAGAGAACACCTGATTGTATCCAAGGGTGATGTGCAGAAGAGACACCATAGTGGCCCTCCCAGGGAAGCTGGTGCTTGACTTGGGTCTAGAAGGATGCAAGGAAGTTGCCAGGTGGATCAAATAGGGAGTGGAGATGTGACCAGAAGAAAGAGCAAGAGTTGACGGCAGAAAGGATGGCCTTCCGATCAGCTATGGGGATGAGATGCCATAAACCAAAAAGGGGAAAATATGAAGCATGTAGGAGCCCAGCCAGATTTCTCTCTGTTATTGTGACTGTCACTGTCATCATCTTCATCATCAAACCGTATTTCCCTAATCCATTCCACTAATGCTTTCCCAGCAGATTCCCCATTTAAGGCCAAATTGCCCATTGTGAATGAATCCAGTGGTGTGTTGTCTTCCTAATGTAGAATATGTACTTTGCGATTATTGTTCTGCCTTTATGTACTTTGAAATTACAAAATCATGACCCACAAGTTGGAAAGTTTAAATTAACCAATAATCAGAAAATAACTTTAGAAAGGTATTTCAAAAGCTAGGATCTACATCAAGCATGTCAAACTTGTGGCCGAGGCACGTGGCCTTCCGGCCGCGAGTTTGACATGCTTGATCTACATGGTTTTTTTAGGCAAATTGTTTTAAACTTTCAAGAAATAAGGAATTCCAGTGCTAATTAAACTATTTCAAAGCATAGTGAAATAAGTCAACTTTTTCTAGAGCAAGTATAAATATAATACAAACCTAACAAAGCATAGTGAAAAGATACCTTGATAAAATAGTTATACAGTTTATTTAAAATAATAAAGGTATAAAAATATCTAGCAAAGTATGAAAAAATAATAATGAAAAGAATAATTATTCTAGATATTAAAGCATATAGCTATAGAAATTGTAACAATGTGGGGCATAGACTAAACACACAAATCAATGAAATAATACAGAAATAGGCACATACATATTGTAATTTAGTGCAATAATAAAGAATATCAAGTAAGGGAAGAATAATTTTTTAAATTATATTGAGGCAGTTGGCTAGTACTGTTCAAATAAATAGAAATTTGAACATTACTCCTTACATTAAAATAAGTTTCAGATGGATAAAATAACATACTATAAGGAGACTGATGTAAATATATTAAATTAAAATATTAGTATTTTTATAAAAGTTTAATTGGGGAGACCCACAAAGAAAAATTCTAATGGCTGTGATTGCAATACTGACACATACATTTCAGAACCAAAGTCACAGTGGAAGACTAAAACACTGCCAAACTTTAGGACATTTATCACAGCGTCAATATTTCTAACATATTGAGTCCCGATTAATTAATTTTTAAAATTAAATGTGCCAATTGGAAGCTAGACAAAGGAAGTGAACAAGCAGCTGACATACCTACAAAGAAAGAAACAGGAATGGCAGATAAGAATGTGGAAATATATTCAACTTTGCTAATGATTAAAAAAATGCAACTTGTGACTGTAATAAATGATCATTTATGACCAATTATATAAGCAGAAGAGAAACAACTTTATAATATCCAGTGTCACCAGTGTTTGAAGAAGGGGACCTGCTCATGCATTGTTGGAAGGATAGTGTGACAATATTCATCAAAATGTGCAATGTGCTGTATTAATCTCTTTGGAATTAACGATATTTGAACAAATATTCAAAGGTAGATTTAAGGCTGTTTATATCAGCATCTATATATATAATCTAAATATATCTATAGATATAGATATATAATAGAGAAATATGCTAATTAACTGGGACACCATAACGGGTCGACTGGACAGGAGGAGGTTGCATGTGCAGCGTTGGGGGCGGGGCAGCGGGGACCTCCACGTGCCTGCGCTGGGGGAGGGCCTGATCAGCAACAGCCGCGGCTGCTTCAAGGGCCAGAGAGGGAGGCAGGGCCGGACTGGCAACTTGAGGGTGGGCAGCGCCACACGATTTCAAGTTGTGCGCTGGGCTCCTTCTTTTATATAATAATGAAAAGTTAGAAATATCCTAAATGTTAATCAGTAGGAGATCTGGGCAGATATTAAAACTTAAATGCCTAGGACTGTCATGACAGTCGTGAATAGGGGAGTGGGTCAGGTGTGAGACAACAGGGAGTGATGGGGACTGGAGAGAACTGGAGAGCATTTGCTTTCCCAAGGGGACAGCCACTATCAGCTGCAACTGTTTGTTGCCGTGAGGTAATGCTGAGCCAGGCTGCCAGAGTTCCCAATTTGTCTGGAAGAGAAGCTGGACGTCGGATTTGAAACCTAATTTTAAAAGAAAACACCATGTGTATCATATAGACATGTGAAATTTGACTTCGGAACACCAATTCGCTCCATCTGGTTTATGCCACGGAGTATGTACGGCCGTCATTGTGGTAGATTGTTAACTACCCTACATGTGCTTTCCCTTCCCTGGAAGAGGAGTATGTACCCCACCCCCTGCTGAGCGCTGGGAGAGCCTCCTGCGGACGCAGTGGGCTGCCCTACCCCCTGCTAATGTCGGGCTCAGCCATGTGTCTCACTTTGGCCAAACCAATGTGAGCAGGGGTGACCACACCATGTCCATCCACCCCACCTTCCCTTCTGCCTCTGCCCTAAGTAGGGGCTGCCCGAATCCTGGACTGGGGCAACATGTGACACAGAGCCTAGCAGATGACCCCCAACCCCAGACATGTCATGTCCACAAGAAATAAATATTTGTAGTTATAAGGCACTAAACTGTTGGGTTGTCATTGCAGCAAAGCTGACCAATACAAACACCAGTGAAAATTATGACAGTTCTTGACATGAAGCGACTTCTACAATGTGTTACTGAGTGAAAAAAAGCAAGCACTAAAACATGAATTTATAAATTAACCTCTTTATATATAAAAATTATTAATATACCTTCTGATAAGCATATCTATTTTAAAAAGGTATGAAAGCTATACAAAAATTCTTGATGGTGATTATCTTGAGATATAGAATTAGGACAATTTTTACTTTTGTATTTCTCCTGTATTTTTTATTTTCTACAACAAATCATCTTTATATAAAGAAAAGAATTAATATTTTTTCTTGCTTGATGGTGGAAAGAAGTTCAAGAGCCGCATTGAGCATTATAAAATAATTCCATTGGGAGAATTTCTCCTCAAAATAATAAATATCTATCTTCCCATCAAAACTTGATTCTAGAGCCAAAACTAGCTAAGGCACTTCAGAAGAAAGTCAGAGGGCAGGAATTTGCTTATCAGGATTTCAAGATTTATTCTAAAGCTTGACGAAGTGGCGCTGGCACAGAACAGGTACATAAAGCAATAAAAGACAGCGCTGAGAGTCCACACCGCTCCAGAAACCTGATTCATAGCTACGTTGGCAGGTAGACTAGCTGGAAGGAATGGAGTTTCCGATAAATGGTATTAGAAAATTGGTTGCCTATAAACATAAAAAAAGAAAGAAATTGGACCCCTACCTCACATAATAACTCAAAATGAATACCATATGGTTTAAAATTTTAATATAAAGGTAATATTAAACATTTAGAACACATCTACAAAAGATTATAATGTCTTTGCAGAAGGGAAGAATTTCCTTAACATAAAGCTCAAACCATGAAAAAAATTGATTAATTGAACAACATCGGAGAACTTGTGTTCATCAAGAGACTTCCATCTTTTTTAACAGGAGATATTTTTCAAACCTGCAACTGGCAAGTAATAATATTTAGCAATTTTTGAGTGCTTACTGTGTGTTAGATACTGTACTCAGTACTTTATATATATTTATGTACTTCATTCTCACAACCGCCCTGTGAGACCACGCAGTATGGTCATCACTGTTTTAATAGGTAGCCCCGAGGCTCAGGGAGGTTAGGAAACTTGCTCAAGTCCACACAGTAAGTGGCAGAGCTGGGATTTGAACCCTGGCAGACTGGCGCCAAAGTCTGTTCTTTCAACCACTTTGTACTACCTCAGCTATATTAAGTAAAGGATGATCATCCAGAACATATAAAGGATAACTACAAGTAAATAACAAAAATAACAACAATACAATGTAAAAGGGGCAAAAGATGTATCAGTCACTTCACAGATGAAATATTAATGGTTAATAAACATATGAATAGAGCTCAATTCCACTAGCAATCAATGAAATGCAAATTAGAGCTATAAGGAGCTAAACCCACCAGATTGGCAAGGATTGGGAAGTTTGCCAGTATAAAATAATGGCATGATTGTGACTGCTCTACCCTAATAGTGGGACTGTAAATTCATAAATGTATTAAAATCCTCATAAGAGTTAATTAATTGATATTTTGGTCCTACTATCTAAAGTTCTTATGGGGAAGAAAACAAACCCTATCTTTTTTTCTTTATTTAACACAACAGTTTATCTAACATAGACACATGAAATAGTCCCACTAAATATAGAAGCAAATACATTTTGGTTTATAAAATATAAATATGGAGTTTATTGAATGGCTTGTAAAATATAAAATTAGTCTTTAAAAATTGATGGAAAAATTGAGCCTCATTCAAGTCTACTTTAATTAAAAAGATGGTACCTATTTGAGTGAAAAATTATTTCACTTGTTATTAAGAACCTACTCAAGAAGAATTTTTCTACCAACTTGGAGGGGTTGACAAACCCAAATGGTAATTGTTAATTGATTGCAGAGTTTTAGGCTGGTCTTTCTTTATTATCTAATCTGGTGCCCTTTGCCTCATCTCTCACTGTTCCTTGTATGATATTTATCTTAAAATATTGAATCAGCCAGGGAAGTGTCAGAAGATTATAGCTCGGTTCATCTCAAACCTCATATCTTTACTCTGACCTGCAACACCGTCTTAGGATGTTATTATGAAAAGGCCAGAGAGCAAAAGAATTTAAAAAAAAAAAAAAGCTTACCTGTTCTAAGATCAGTGTTAAAAATCATCATGCTTTGAACTATCATTTCTTTATATATTTTTATTGGTTTCAGAGAGGGAGAGAGAGATAGAAACATCAATGATGAGAGAATCATTGATCAGCTGCCTCCTGCACTCCCCACACTGAAGATCGAGTTTGCAACCCGGGCGTGTGTCCTGACTAGGAATCGAACCATGACCTCCTGGCTCATAGGTAGATGGTCAACCATTGAGCCACACCGGCCAGGCTAAACTCTCATTTTTTACTAGATGGTTGTGTTAGAGAGAATGCCTCTCATCCCCTCAACCCAGACCTGCAGAATTGCGTCCTGGCCAGTCCTCGGAGGTATTGATCTGTGAAAGAACCCAACACTGCCAGCAGCTAATGGGGCCCCGAGTATAATAATAGGGCAAATTATGTTTTCTTTTCCACGTCTGCACGCTGAGATTGTTTTGGAGATCTTTCAACTTAACTCATTATAATCAAGTTGTACCAGCCTTTGTTTTAATAAGATTCTAATCTCGAGGTCTATCCTGCGCATCAGTGCCTTCACACACTGTTAATTGCTTTCTTGTCCCCCATTAAATTGCGGTTGCAATTGCTTCGCCTTAACAGGCACTTTGTACTTTATATTCTGCCCCGTGCTCTGCAGACACGTAGTCCCATCATCTTCCCAAAGAACAAAATCACCTATTATCCCTCTAATCTTGATGTGCTTTTTTATGTATTTGGTTCCTAGCTAGTGTCCAACCAGGAAGCTGCACATTATCTTCTTCTTTTTTCTTTAATAAAATCTTTTTTTTAAAGCAGCATAGTGTGGATGGCCAAAATGCATTTCTAGATAGAACTCGCACAGTGCACTCGTTTATTGTTTTATAGAACTAATTAAAAAGACAAAGGGTCTACTCTCCCCTGGATACACCAGAGTGACTTCCATTAATATTAATGGAGGGGAAACGCTGGCCCGGGGATGAGAGGGGCCATCCTGTTAGAAAGCGAAGAAGAACAGCAGCTGGAGGGAGCGTGCCCATGGTTTGCTCCGAGAACCGCACAGAAAGCCCGCTCGCAGCGCAGGTCACAGATGCCTTTTCCCTCTGCGCTTCCGGCCTGTTTGTCGATTAAAGAAAATTGGCGAACAATGTTGAGGCAGTTGCTCCCTTCGCAAATCCACCGGCCGAGAATTTGTTATCTTAACACAAATGACACGGCAAACAGGAGGGGGGTGCGGGCCTGAGAGGCAGCCGGGGATTTGACAGGTGTGCGCTGACGTGGAGCCCCGTGAGGCCTGCCTTGGAGGCAGAGGTGCCGGCGGAAATCGGGTACCTGGAGAACTCTGCGCGGAGAAGCGTGGTTTTCCAGGGAGACGGGCTGTCCGTGTCACGCTCATCTTTTGACACATCCTGTCTGAAATCCATCACAGTCGGCTTTGACTTCTCAGCGCCGCATCTGGATCTCAGCTCCTCTCAGCCCTCCTGTGAATCTTACTTTTATTCATTCATTCATTCATTCATTCATTCATTTAATAATTCTTTATTGTTGAAAGTATTACATATGCCCCCCTCAAACCGCCCCCCATTGACCCTCCCCAGGCCCTCACCACCCTATTGTCTGTGTCCATGGGTTATGCATCTATGCATTCAAGGTCTTTGGTTGATTACCTCCCACCCACCCACCATCCGCCGCCTTCCCTCCGAGATTCCGCACTCTGTTCCATGCTCCCGTGTCTCTGGATCCCCTCCGTTCCTCGGTTTATTTTGTTACTTAGGTTCCTCCTGTGTGCCTGAGGAAGGGTTTACATTTTAGACTAACGTCGCCCGGCCCACATTGGGGAAGCTCCTCTTGCATCATTTCATTTTTTGGGTGAATTGCTTGGCAGTTAAAGTGTGACTAGCTCTCCATTGTCATCTTTTCTTTAAAAATATTGACACATTCGTTTTGCACCCCCTGGATGTTAAGTGCAAATTCGATCTCAGCCTTTGAAAACGTGCTTCAGAGATCCGGGCAGTGTTGTGAGTGACAGCCTCTCCTGGCTCTCTCTCAGCCTGAGGTCCGTTTCCCGGGCCTGGACTTGCACTGACCACAGAAAGCGGGCGCAGGCCTGCATCGTTTTCCGCCTCCCGTCTCCCCCTCCCAGGGCTGCCTCGCGTGATCTCTGGGATGTTGTTACTATTCATACTGACCTAGAAAACGTTTCTGAGGTGGTTCCTACTTTAATTGCTTCCTTTCTCAACGATGACAAATTCCCTGCTTCACAGCGCTGCCTGCAACTTTCTTTGCAGCCAAGAGAGATTCAGCTCCTTTCGCCAGAGTTCCTTTTTTAGCTCAAAATGTGACTGTATCCCTGTCCTCTATTTCTCCCTTCCATATCCTCTCTTTTGTCCTAGGACCCAGTTCAAACTTGATGTGCTCTGGTCAGAATTCCTAAAGAATCATCCTTATTTTCTCCTTCTAGCAAAACCCGGCTGTGTGTGTTTCCTTCCATACTTGGTTTTGTGAAATGGTTTGCGTCAAGTATCCAAAGGAGCCCTCGCCGGTTTGGCTCGGTGGTTATAGCGTCGGTCCACAGACTGAAGGGTCTCCGGTTAGATTCCTGGTCAAGGGCACATACCTCAGTTTCAGGTTTGACCCCTGGCCCCAGTCCTGGCACGTGCGGAAGGCAACCAGTCAGTGTGTCTCTCTCACATCGATGTTTCTCTCTGTCTCTCTCCCTCCCTTCCATTCTCTCGAGTGAGGTTTAACAAAAAATAAAGTATCCAAAGCAATCTGGTGTTGGGGAAGTGGAAATGGCAATAAGGAGGTCCCGTAAGCATTGAATTTTAACTTTACAGGTTGGAAATGCTGTTACTGCCTCTGACACTTCTCAGGGTGTTAGTTCAAGACCTCTGAGAGGCTGCTGCCCAGGCGAGGTCAGAGGGCAAGGGTTTTACTGGGGGATCTGCTCGGGAAGGATGCCCGCGGGAAGCTGAATAAGTGAGGAGAGCCTCAGTCCGGGGTGCACGGCTGGCACCTGTGAAAGGCCAGGAGGAGGGATGATGGGGTAGGTGTCGTGAGCAAGGTTCATCCCCAAAAGGAGTCACTCTCATGTGTGTTTCCACAGTGCCAGGTTTGTTAGGGGACACCGCCCCAATAAGCCAATAGAGCCCCAGAGTAAGCCTGGGGCGCCACACCCCGCTGTCTGTCTTCCCGCTGGCGGTGTGGCTGTTGCCCTCAGAGGAAGACGTCAGCAGACAGGATAGTTCCGTTCCTGCTGGCAGCTCTCCCAGTGCCCACTGCTGCTCCGTTGGGCACCATCATGAGATCACTGATGGGCATTGGAGATCACCTCCTCCCCCTCCCCCAAAGCACTGAAACTGATGAAAATCATACATCAATTAAATTGGCTCCAAGCCAATTGCTGCAGCCAGGGCTGGAATTCCACTTCCTGTTCCCCATTCCAAATTATATACAGCCACATCCCTGATAGTGCGCATAACAGGTTGTGGAGATCAAACGCCGTTGAGGTACTTTGATAATAGACTGCCAACAGGACCATGCCCTGTGCTTGAATATAAACCCCTGCCATTTTCCAATTCCTGGAGAGAGATCGAAGTCCAGATATTTAATCACTTTAGAAAGTAAAGCCCAAAGGAAACCACGTGTACAGTCAGGTTCTCTTGCCCTAAAATTCAACTGTTTTTTCAAGTTCAAAGTTCATGCTCTCCAGTTACTCATGTTGGTTGCTCAGCACCAACTAGTGGGCTCTTAGTACCAGGCCAGTTAGGGTTTCTGGAGCAGCTCTATCCGGGTCTGTCCATCATTGGGATGGATTTAGTTCCTTCAGTGCTTCATAAATTACAGGCTAATTTTGAATAAGTCCAAACAGCTATAGGACAACCCTGGCCTCACACTTACCCAAGCTAGAAGAGACACTAGTCTCAGCCCCTAAAGTCATTATCCCGGTACCCAAGGTTACCAAAACCATAGTGGAGATTCAGTGGGGAGTGAGTGACGGGGAGTAGCTGGAGAAAGTCGTGGTTTCAGCTTTCCAGGGATGCCAGTCAGTCTATGCCTAACGCCTGGAACCCATGACCTGTGAGTATAAACCAACTGTGAGACTGTCTCCAGGAGAGGTTCATTAGACCCAAAGCATGTATACCTGTGGTGGGAAGTGCACCTGTGTAAGGGTTCACTCCAGTAAATGTCCTCCTTTGAAAGCACTTACCTTGAGGCTAAGGACCACGTCCGTCATGGGCACTGCAGAATCCCAGGCATCCCGCGCCCGCACACAGCAGGGGCTTGATAAATAATAAGAAGAAAAGGGCATTTAATTCCTATTCATGTCATTCAATCTTCCATATCACCTTCTTTACAAGGTGACCTGATAAAAATCTACACTAATAAAAGAGAAATGCAAATTGACTGTACCTCCACAATGCCCACCAGCCAATCAGAAGTGAGTATGCAAATTAACCCAACAAAGTTGGTGGGTTAATTTTCATATGCAGGCACGGAGTGGCCGGGTGGGGCTGGACGCCTACTATGAGGGGGAGGGCAGGTGGTGGAGGGAGCTACAGGAGCGGTGCTCCGCCAGGAGCGAGGACTTGCAGGCTCCCAGGCGGCCAGGAGTGAAGCCAGGGCAAGGAAGGCCTATTCTTGCACAAATCTTCATGCAACAGGCCTCTAGTCTATTATAATTGATAATCATATGAGGCAGGATTTCCTAAACACTAGGTCACAGAAAGAAAAACAGAACTAAACAGGCTCTGGGACCATCCTCGGGCACTGGGGCTCTCACCTCTGATCTCACATGTTCATGTTCTTCACAATAGCCATATTATTTTCATCAGTCGACTTTGTGACAAGGAAATGTTTACTGTTTCACCTGTAATAAAACAGGTGTAAACAACTAATGAAATGTTGCATTTGACAACCTGTGATTTTTCAAAGCTAGGTTCCTGCTAATAAAGTTGGAAAACCACTGGTTCCGCACTGGTCACATTGGCCTAGAGCCGGAGATTTTATCTGGACTCAGGTTATTTTCTCACTTAACGTATATGAGACTCAGGTCAGTCTCAGGTAAAAGGGATGATTGTACAAACGAAAGATTGCTGCAAATCTGAAACGCCCCTGCACCCACCACGTAGGCTCTCTCCTGTTTCCCTCCGTTCTTAAATGCCTTCCACAGAGCAGTCCCCGTGGACCAGCAGGCAACCAGAGAGGCACTTAATAAATGTTTTGATTAATTCCATTTTCAGTATGTTAAGATATTTTAATTAATTTCCATTATAACTGGGTAAAGCAGTTTTCATTATTATAATTCAGTACTTTTCCTAAGTTTTGGATTACTTTGTTTATACCTCCTTTCCAGCACGTGCCTCCCGCTAGAATTTCCGTGCCTTTGGGACCAGAGTTGTGTCTTAGTCTTCATCTTCACTATGGGGGCCATATAGCTGAGCTCAGGAAGTTCTGAATAAATAACTTTTTTAAAAAAATTCAGGAAACACATACATAAAACATAGGTACCAGTCTCTGTTATAAGTACGTTCTTTGTAAATATTAACCCACTCCATCCTCGTAATCCTCTGAGGTAGCTACTGTCAGACTCCCATTTCACAGAAGTAGGAGCTGGGCCATCGAGAGAGGCAGTGACCTGGTCAGTCACACACTAAGTCAGCGCGAGAGCCAGCACAGAGCCCACGGCTGCCTGACCTGGAGGTCCGTTCTCTTGGTCCTTGCACTGTGCCACCTCCCACTAATGAAAATGATGATCGAATAAAATGTTTAAAAAAATAAATAGAACAAGAAAGAAAATGTGATTGAATCACAAAAAGGGAGTTGCAGTAGAAAGCTGATTGAATTCATAGTAATTCAGTGCTAGGCTTTGTGTTGTGGTTTCCATAGCAACCTTAACTCTTCCTGCTTGGAATGCATACATTAGAAAGAAGCATCCACAGAGTTGAGCTCAGTCAGTGTAGATGTGGTATTGATACATACAGAACCATTTCATCCGCAGCACTGTGAGCACAGGGTCCGGGGCCCATGGAAATGTTTAAGGACTAACACAAAAATTTTATTCTAAAAGAAGAAAACAACAAAAATTAAAACTTAAGAAATAGCTACAAAATGTAGTATCATGCCAACTTCAGTCGTTAGATTTAGTATTGATCAAATATTTCAATACACTTGCAAACACTCATAGGTTTAATCAGCTTACTTTATTAGAATTTCTAACTGTGCAGGATAATTATAACCAACCAAATATTATACTTATAGTAAAAATATTTAAAATAAAAATTATTTTAAATATTTTTACATATTTTATAATGACAGTTACACTGAGTGGCCAGATTATTATGATCTCTGAATGCATAATAATCTGGCCACTCAGTATATATATATATATATATATGAGGCCCGGTGCATGAATTCGTGCATGGGTGGGGTCCGGCCAGCCTGGCCAGGGGGAAGGGACATGGGTGGTTGGCTGGCCTGCCTGCTGGTCGAACTCCTGGTCGAGGGGACAATTTGCATATTAGCCTTTTATTATATAGGATATACACTGAGTGGCCAGATTATTATGCATTCAGAGATCATAATAATCTGGCCACTCAGTGTATATTTCATGTGGCTACATTTTACAGTGTTTGGTATGACACATAGAGGGGTCTGCGCAGGTCTTCAAGTGACCTTGTCACACACTTCATTTCCATGCTGACCAACTACCAGCGAGATGCCCACTTCTCTGCCCCCGGGCAGCCGCATGAAGGAGAAAAAGAAGAACCATGCCCTGTCTTACTGATGAGCTTCATAAGTAACGAGTGTTTACAAAGCAATAGTATTTTTCCTAAACATTATCATACAACTCTCGGGATTATTCCTCCTTCTCCAATTTGGGTGAAAATGGTAAAGGGATTAAGAAGTACATATTCATAGTTACAAAATAGTCACAGGGATGTAAAGAACAGCATAGAGAATATAGTCGTGTACCATTCAGGTGGGTGCTTGGAAATATCAGGGGGAACACTTTGTAAAGTACATGATTGTCTGACCACTATGCTGTACCCATGAAATCAGTACAAAATAATATCGAAAGTAAACTGTAATTGGAAAATAATAAATGCCCCCCAAAAAAGCGAGAGAGAAAAAATGAAAAGATGTCAAAGGCAGCAGTGGCATAAAACTGCCAGAGTCGGGTGCCACTTAGTGATGACCCCTCAGCATCCCCTTCCTCTCTTTGTGCCTCGGGTTCTATATATAAAATGTAAAGAGCAGTAGCTTTTCTACTGCATACTGCCCTCAGGAACCAGTGTTTCGTTTTTGTCTTTTATTAAAACACATCTGATTTCTAAACCAGCCAGCCATCAAGGCTGCCTAAGTCAAAGGCTACAAGGTAAAGGGCAAACTCCTCGTCAGAGAGACTCTTGAAATCGGAACCCTCCCTCCCTTTCCAGCTTCATCCGCCATCGCTTCCACTGCACAGGACCCTCCAGTGAACCCATCTGCTCCCCAGGACCCAAACACGCCAAAGAGAGGAGATGACCTAGATTTCTCTCTCAGTGTGTGTGCGTTTCAATAAATAGGAAAAGGGGGGAGCTGGTGTCAACTATTATTAGAGACTTTCTAAAATATTATGATGATTATCTTGCCTTGGAAAAAGAGAAGAAATATAGTGGATGTGTTTAAATTCAGATAAAGGGTATGTTTCAGATTAGAAGGTGCAGCTAATCAGAGATAACTTGGTACTATTGAACCATATCTTGTCCTAAATAAAGTACATGGGAGAGCCAAAACTGATTTCCTACTTCACTCAGTGGGCATTAAGAGTAAGCTTCTACTTGGGATGTTGCGACTTGATTTGGGGGGACAGAGTGGGATGGAGACTAGAAGTCTCAGCTCTGGGCAAGGCTTGGTATTCCTAAAGGGCACCTCTTCTTATTCACCTGATGCCTCAGCACCAATCACGTGGTGAAAAGCAACCCCCCAAGACAACTCAGGATGGACCATTGGCTTCCTCCCCAAGTCACTTTCCTCTGGGGGAGGAATGCCTACACCAGGCGAATATTCTGTCGGGGGATCAGGGCTGTGAGAACAGAGGAAAGAGGTTGTACGTACTACATTCTCAGCTTCAGTCTGCCCTTATGCCCTTTACATGGACCTCTTTTACTTTTTAAGAGCTGTGTTAAGGGTGCTCAAGTTGATGGTTCTGGGTGAACGGGCTTTTGACAGGTTGTTTTTCCCCCAGCACCCATCTGTGCCTCTCAGAGAAGCTGTCTAAGACCCTTGCCATGCCCTTTCTCATCTCGAGACCTTCGTACGTGCTGTTCCAGTAACTGGCCGCCCTTTCAGCCTCCCCCTTGCACTCCAGGCAGTTCCTGTCCATTGTCAGCACTCAGCATCACTTCTGTGAAGCGCTTCCTAATGACCAGCAGGGCCTAACACACACAGCAAGGAAAGGTCATCCATTAATATTGTACACCTGCCCCTTTAATGTATTATGCAGACTGTGCAGAGGTGGGCAAAAGTAGGTTTACAGTTGTTCCTATGGAAAAGAACACAGTGATTGCCAACCCCTGTGTGTGTGTATGTATCACGGAACCTTCCTGCAGTCTTTTCATCAAAACATTTTGTTCAGCAGGCGATGCTGGCGGCCAACACAGAAGTCACGTTAAATGACTACAGGGCCTGCTTTTTAGGGACATTTAAATGCATATCATGGGGCAGGGGGGTGGATGGGGGTGGGAGAATGAAAAGAAACCAGACTAATCACCTGAGAAAAATCATGGCTTCTTCTTCTGCTTGCCACTGAATTTTTCCTTCAAGATACTAAATAACTACATCAAAACCTCCTTGAAAATGCAGGAGTTATGTTTCCGTTTTGCTTTATACTTTCCAAGTTGTTTTTATATTCATTTTCTCACTGAATTGCAACCCTGTGCAACACCCATTTTATAGATGGCGAGATTGAGGTCCAACAAGGGCACTTGGCTTGTCTAAAGTAACAGAGCCATTGGGTGGCAGGCAGGAGAGAAGTGTGTGGTTCTCCATCAACCGTTTCTCCAGCACACCCTCAGCAGACAGATGGTATGTGCTGGGCACTAGTAACACACCGGGGAGATGCAGATGGATCAGCTGTGGTTTCTCCCCTCGGGTACTGCTGCCTTGCTCCTCCCATGCACCACCTGTGTCCCCCCCGCTTCCTCCTCACTTGAGCTGCCTATTATTTCAGGAACTCGTGCCACGCTCAGTTGGAAAGTTTGGAGCCTGGGAAGTCCTGCGTTGTGATTCATTTCCTAAGTCTGCATACCTTAATAGAGCTCCGTATGGGGTGCTTCCTGCATGTCCTGTTTTTCTTACCACCACACCATGTGCTAACACGAGACTATTAAATGATTTAATCTCAGGCTAACATGAGACTATTAAATGATTTCATCTCAGGCCTCTGACTTCAATAGCTTCTCATCCATTGGGTGTCAGGAAGAACTGGGTTGGAAGAACTACAGAAGACAGGGGCCCTCCAGTCTTAGAGGTCTCTATCGATAAGGAAGACATCAAGTGGCAGCTAAAGCAAGGGTGAGGGTTGGGGGGGAGGAATCTAGGGGAATATTTTCAGCAAATACAATAAAACAGATTTTTTTTATTATAAGGGAGCTAATACAAATAAGGAAAATCTTAGAGCAATACAAAAAGGGACAAGATGCACAAAGAAGCAATTGATAAACAGGCTAATGACCATTAAAAAATATCCAGTCTATAGTCTAACTAGTAGTCAACAAAATAGATATTAAAACAACAATCCTCACCTGTCAAAAATAAAACATATATGTGTATATGATGAAACAAGCATGTTTTAAATACTGCTGGTAGAGGTGCAAAGTAAGTCCCTATAAAATAAATTGTGACTGGGTATCAAGAGTTTCAAAAGAGTTCAAATTCTTGCACTTAATTATTTCATGTTTAGAAATCTAGTACTTGACGGAAAGAGTCAAGAATTTTGTCAAGTAATGAGAAGCAGAGATGGTCAATCCAACATTATTTATAGTAGTAGGAAACTGGAAATTTAGATGAATAAAAATGTACATAGATTATCAATTATGTGTTATAATAATGCAAAGAATATCTAATGACCTGGGGCAATATCAAGTTATCAAATGTCAGAATTCACCTAAAATCTTGGAAGAATATAATTGCTCTTCTTGTACACTCTTCAGCTCACCTGTACACCTACTAGGTGATTCTCTTCGTTGATGCCCATGGAATCAGCACCCTTTCTCACAGCTGACTGGTGGGGACCCCTTTCCGTTTGATAAATGTGTTTCCTCTCCTTATTTTGAATATTACGACTCCGTGAGCTAAAGGGAGATGGAAGTATGGGCGCTGGAGTCAGAAGAGGATTCAAACCTCAGCCCTGCCCCTTCCTAGCTCTGTGTGCATGGGAAAGTTAATTTCCCAAAGCCTCTATTTCCATATTTGTAACATAAATATGAAAATACCACATCGCCCCCCACTATTGCGAGAATTCATTGAGAAAATATATTCATAGAGAAACTAGCATTCGTAGGCGGTTACTAAATACCTCCTTTCCCTTCCGTGGAGAACTGTTTAAATGCGAATATTGCGTTTTATATGTTTGCAGTGTTTAAGGACAAATATTGTTCTTGTGGCTTTGTGAATATCTAATCAAATATGCTTGGGAGTGTTTTGGTGACTAAAAACAATTACAACCAGGTCAAGTGCTAAGGATATAACGATAAACAAGACCAAGTTCTTGCTGGCTGGGGTTCTCCTTTTAGTTGGGAAAGACAGCAGGTAATTAACATGTATGTAAATGACTCACAGACAAAGATTTTTATAGCAAAAGAAGATAGTCCTAGATGCTTACTCTGCATCACTTTTAAATGGAGATTTTTTTCCCAATTGATCGATTGACGATGTTAGCTGGTGAGAAGGGCATGTGAATGAAACCCCAGAGTCCAAGGTATCAGGCTCTAAAGAGATTAGAGTGAGGAGGCGGATTTTGAGCTGAGAAGGATCACGTGAGGATGTCTAAGAAAATGCATTCTATAAACTGTGACACCTCAGAAAACGAAGTCAGCTGGCTTTCCTAGGCCAGCAAATTACTGGTGACCCTGGAGGGTTGTGTGAGGCCACAATTTAATTGCACAAGCTTTGAGAGATCTGCAGTCCTTTATCCCATTAATTCAACCTGCAACTTTGTTCTCCTGTCCTTTTGAATATGCAGTTCTCATTGATTTCCGTGGGAGTTACAGACTCGGGGAGGGGAGGGTTGTGCTCATTATCTGTTCAAAGCAGAGCATCACTGAAGGTACGGTTTTCAAGTGTTTGCAGGCACATTACTGAGTCAGCTCCTTTTTGCTGGCCGGTCCGGAAGGCTTTCCCTTTGGAATGGACCGTTTTAAAGGGCAGTCTCCTTCCCTAAAATCTCGGTGTCATGCTCACGCACCAGTAATTGGTTTGTGACTGCCGGGAGGCAATGACCTCACAGTTCCATCTCCATTTTACTGCTGAATTGTTTCAGATTTAACTCTCGCCTAATCGTAATTACCAACCCCAGATATCATTGTGAATTCTGAGAATGCCGGTAGGGCTCTGACCGGTGGTCCACACGGCCAGTAAGGTCGATCCAGCCACGGCCCTCAGAGACCTTCTGTTTGAAATAGTCTCTGTCCATCGGTCATGTACCAACATAGTGCAAAGGTTGTAAGTATGACATTTAAAGCCACTGCATTCGCACAGACAGTGAGCGCGGCACTGTGATTCCGGCTCTGCCTCACCTTATGGGCCAGGCGTTACAGCATTTGGCTGCCTGGTAAAATCTGTAAAGCAAATCTATTTTCTACTGATTTCCATTCTGTAATTCCACGTGCATTAGCATTCACAAAAGTCTTCTCTGAAAACACCTGTGAGGGTTGGAGGAGGGAGATCCAGATGGTGTGGCCTGCCAGACCCTGCAGCTCCCGAGCTGCCCCAGGTCTGAGGGACTCCTCGATGCTGGACACGTTGTGGCCCCGGGAGCTCAGGGTCTTCTTTTTGCTGGGAGCCCTTTCTGTGACCCAGAGCAAGTTATTTCTGCCGCATTTGGAGATGCGCCCAGTGCATGCTGCAGTGGCCCTCCTGTCCTTTTGTCTGGTATTTGTAATGCTTTGGAGGACCAGTCTCAGGATCGGTCTCCATCAGTGGTTGTCTGGAGGTGTAGCACACAGATCAAGCTCAGAATTTTCACTTTTGCAAAACAAAGCAAGAAGGCTGCCGTTCACAGCCCTGCAGGTCTCACAGTCCACCCCATTCATGGAGACACAGAAAAAGCTGTCTTCTTGCTACATGGTAAAGGGAATATCATAGGAGCTTTGAGATGAGTTTGGATTCTGCCTTCAAGGTCAGAAGCTAAATTGGAGATGGGCTGTCTCTGGGAGGCCAAGTTTCTTCCCCTGTAAGGTGAGGCTATACTATCTACCTTCTAGAGCAATTGTGCAGACTAGATATGAGGAAGTATGCGAAAAACCTGCTCATTATGCAGTGGTTTTCTGGTTTCTGATTTGTTTTGTGTTCAGAGGGTTATTGAAATATTAGAGGCCCAGTGCATGGATTTGTGCACCGATGGGGTCCCTCGGCCTGGCCTGTGGGGATAGGGCTGAAACCGGCACTCTGACATCCCCCGAGGGGTCCCGGATTGCAAGAGGGCACAGGCCAGTCCAAGGGACCCCACCAGTGCACGAATCCATGCACCAGGCCTCTAGTATGCATATAAGATCTTTGATTAATCCCTTCCCACCCTCTCTCCTCCCCCCTTCTCTCTGAGATTCATCAGTCTGTTCCATGTTTCCATGCCTGTGGTTTCTGCTCCTGCATTGAGCATCTGCTCCCTGGTGGTCAGTGTGTGTCATAGCTACCGGCCGGCCAGCCGGTCGCTTAGGCTCTGATACATATAGATATTATAGACTTTTCATGGAGTAAAAAGTCCATATGTGATTAATATTTCAAAGAAAAAACTCATTTATCTTTCTCAAATGCCATTTCATAAGGAACAAAGACCTGTGAAACAGCTCACCAAATACGTATGATGTCCATACTTTGTTCATAATAAAGCTTGCATGGAAATTGTCTTCAGGGCTTGATTATTAATAGTTCAGGTCAGCTCAGTGCTTATGCACCTGATATTTTCTGTGTAAACAAGTAGCAACAAAATAAGTGTAGGAAAGAAGAATCACTGCTATTCTAATTATTACAAACAAATATTCTTTGGTTAATTGATTTCTTATATGAAATCCTATTTCTTATCATTGTTAATAGTAATAGGTCCCAGAAGTAAAGAATATTATCAGTTTTAAAATCCTTTAAAAAAAATTTTTTTGCCTGCTCTAAAATAAATATTCTGAGATTAGAGTGATAAGTGTCTTAGTTCACAGCAACCTCCTTTATAGCGTTTTCTCCATGCCCTCCAAGTGGTTATTAGATCAACAAGTAATGTTAGCTACCTTCCATGTGACTATAGGGTTAAGAAATTCTCAGGAAAAGTTTAAATAATTTTTAAGCCTTTGTTTCAGTCAATTTTAGGAAATAATTAGACTTTTAAATTAACCAGTGAGTTTTTCTACAGAAGTATAGTGGGGGTTAGGAGTTTTGAAGATCCTCTTTAATCTTCTGGCCAATTTTGATCAGCGGTTGGAGCGTTGGTCTGCACACCGATATGTCTCTCTCACATCGATGTTTTTCTCTGTCTCTCCCCCTCCGCCCTCCCTTCCACTCTTTCTGGAAATCGATGGAAAGAATATCCTCAGGTGAGGATTAAAAAAAGAAGAGCTTGCTGGAGAAAGCAGGTCTTAGGCGGGGACTTGAGGGAAAAATGAAGAGAATTTGGATAGACAAAGGAAATATGGTCCTTGGGAAATATGGTCTTATACCTGTGATCACAGTGGAAATCTGTGAATTCTTTCACATTATGAGTGGATCAGATATTTCCAGGTAATTAGCAAACATAAGAACTTTACTGTAAATGGCTGAAAGGATTGGCCCTTATCCGCCAGTAAAATTTCACAGTGATGACCCGTGGGAAGAGGAACCACTCCCAGGAGGCCCACCTCTCCAGCTGGCATTCAGCATCGCCCTGAGTTTTTGCTGCAGCTCCTCAAACGATAAGGGATCAACAGATTGTGCTCATGCAAATGAGGTATTCCAATTCTACTTGGGAGCACGAGTAAAGAGTAAACCAGAGAACCTGAAGGTTAGCTAAATTGGAAAGCTGGCTGAAATGCTACACAGAACGTACTTAATAAGAAATGATGGGTTCACTCAGCCCAGAGGAAGTGCGGCGGATGGAGAATGTTTTCTCGCACAGCTCTCTGCGCGTTAGGATCTCAGCTCCCGCTTCTGCAGTGATCGGTACCGAAGGCACATTGGAAGCTTTCCACATGTCTAATGATTTCCTGCTAAGTCTGTCTTCCAAAAGTTCAAACACTTAGGAATCACAGTAAATTTTATGTTTTTCTTCAGATCAAATGATGTCAGAAGTATTAGAGTTCTGTGCTGTGGATGATAGATACAAATACAGATATAGATATAGATATAGATATATAGATATAGATATAGATATAGATATATAGATTTAGCTAGAGATATATACACACAGGGTGGGGCAAAGTAGGTTTACAGTTCATATGGAAAATAATAAAATAACTATAAATAAACTCTGTTTCATGTACTCACAACTGTAAACCTACTTTTGTCCCACTCTGTGTGTGTGTAGAGAGAGAAAGAGAATATAAAAAATGAGCCTTAGAGTCGCCTTAAGAGTCTGCTCACCTCTTTGTTTTCCCCAGTATTCCCTTCTCATCTCGAATCTCATCCTTCCTAACTAACAAACCTAGACCCACTGACAGCCCTTTTTCTCACACTCTTTCCCACCACTCCCCGCCCATGTTATATTAGATTCCTAGGAACCCTATGCATTCTCTACCTCTTTCACGGTCCACATAGGGAGAGCTTGTTCCCGACTTTGATGACTGTGGTCATTTTAAAATGTCCACAAGTTCTCCGATACTCCTCCCTCCAAAAGTGGGGCCTAATTCTCCTCCCCTGCAAAGTGGGCTGGACTCTGGCTCGCTTCTAATAAAGAGAAGAAGGCAGGAGCCTCTGTGTGCGCCTGTCGATGCCAGGTTACCAAAGACTTCAGCTTCTCACGCTCCCCCTCGGATCCGAGCAAAGCCAGATGCCGGGACACGAGGACACTCACTCCGGAGAGGCCCACGTGGTGAGGAACGGAGCCCTCTTGCCAATAGCCACTGAATGAGCTCCAGTGCAGATCCTCAGGCCTGGTCAGGCCAGCAGGTGACTGTCGCCATGGCCAGCATCTTAGTTGCCATCTCATGAAAGACCCCGAGCCAGAACCGCTCAGCTAAGTGGCTTCCAAGTTTTGACTCAAAGAAACTGTGAGACTAAAAATGCTTGTTATTTTTTATTGTTGGCATCTGAGATTGGGTATAATTTGTCATAGTATGGATACCTAATACAGTGACCTACCCGAGTATGGTGCCGTGCTGAAGTAAAAAAGCCACACAAAGAATTCGGTGAGAATTCCTCACTTTTGGATAGGCTTTGAAAAGGCACACTAACCTTTGCTTCACCTTTGCAATTCTTCACATCTTAGCCAAGAGAGCACTTTACAACAGCCGTTCTCAGTGGGGCCAACACTTCCCCCTAAGATTTTTCATAAATTTGCAGGACATTCTGGGTTTGCGTGACGATTGGGGCCATCAGAAAGGCAGTCAGTAGGCAGGACACAGGGATCCTTGATGCTTGGTGATTGTACAAATAGGTGAAAGTGCCTGACTCCTTGTGATACAGCCGTATGCCAGCCTTACGTATTGAAATACACATTAGGTTAAAGTTCCCCTTTCTGTATCCTGCATTTTACAGTTAGAACGCTATATTGCTCTAGTGAAAATTATTTGCGTATTTTCTATGTTTTGTGAATTTTTTTCAGTTAATAAGGAACACAACAAAATATTTCCAAAGGGGCACAGTAAGTCTCGTAGAGATGAAAACCATTGCTCTTGATGGGTCACCGCATGTGGGTTGAGAGGCGGTGTAGTCAAGTGGAGTGAGTGACAGAGCTGGATTCAAATCCTGCTTCTACCATAATTACTGTCAGTTCGTATCTTACTACCTCTTTTAGGATTGCATGTTGTCATCTGGAAGATAAGCTAATAACAAACACCTTGCAGGTTTTTGGAAGGGTTAGAGCTAATATGTTGAAGTGTTCCGCATAGTGCCTGCCCACTGTGGGTGTGTGGTAATGATACATGTTACAGGAAGTAGTAGGGCAAATTTTGACGCATCCAGAAATGAGCAGTGCGTAGTTATTCTTCCCAGGTGCGCTAGGTAGGAAGCCAGTTTGATTCTGAAACCTAACAACAGTCATGCTTAAAAATAACAAGAGGAAACCCAGTGATAAATAAGGTATCACTTAGCATAACAGTAAAGAGACGTAGCTCCCATCTGTGATGAGCTGGAAAGGAGCACATTAAGGCAAGCTGAGGGACCTCCAGTCTATTCAATGCGGAATAACATTTTCAGTTACATTTCTGATGCAGAGTGTACGTCTCACCCCTCCTCTCCAAAAGGTTAGACCAGAGCTACAATAAAGCGATGAATGTGGCATCTACACTTCTCCCACAGTCTCCTAGGCGCCACCCTCGCATCCCTCCTCTCCACGAGAACACAGGGGCGTGGCTGTAAGTGGTGAGGGTTGGTGTGTTCTGGTACACGCTGTCTTATGTGCTCACAAGTGGACGGAAGCTCCTGCTGACTCTAGCACACGGGCGGAGCTGTGCTCTGACCTCTCCTCGGCCATCATGGCACTCGGGCCAGCCAAAGCCAAAGTTATCACCGCACCTCCAAAGAAATGGCGAAAGCTGGATCATGGGCGAGAGTAATATTAAGACTATAATTCTGAGACACCCAACCATGGCCTGCCGGGGTGTACCCTGATTGCTTTCCTGCATTACAGAGGCCCGCAGTGGAAGAGGGGCACAAGATCTCAGCCCGCTTCATCTGGCATGAGACTCATTTGGTAGGAACCCCCAAGGAGAACTCTTTGGAGGGGCAGAGCAGCCCCAAAGTCCATGAAAAGGATTTAAGCCATCCCTTAAAGTGACCTTGCATTGTTTCACCAACATCTGGATTTATTGCCATTGTGCTTTTAAAGCAGAAACACCTTCATGACTTGAGATGGGAACATTAATAAAACAGGGAGCTTTTCTAGTCCGTATACATCAAATGAAGTCATACAAATCCAATGTTTTATAGATATTGGCACTCAAATGACAAAAGAAACATTTTACGAGAAAAAAAATGAAGGTGTTAAGAATGATCAAAATATCAGTACTTTCTACAACTGGTGTATATATAGGAGATATTTAAATATAAATGATCTATGAACCAAATTGAGGTGAAGAATAGCACAATGATAGCAGTGGCTATTGAAACCATGTGAGATTGCCTCAATAATGATATGACTGTCAAAGTTGCTCAGAGAATAAGATAGCATTAGGCAAATTTCAGCAGACATTTTTTTTGGTTTCACAAAGGACATCCCTGAAGACTGGAAGATCGGTTACATAATGCAATTATTTCATCAAGAATGTCAAATACCAGCCATCACGCAGCCTGCTTCTTGAAGTGGAGGAAGCCAGGAACTAGAGGGGTGGTTTAAAAAGAGGCAGAGGAAGAATGAATGACAAAAAAGAAAATAAAACATAATTACATGTAGTCTAAAAGGAGTGGGTGTAGATTGCAGTCATTTTTGTCTCAAAAGTTCATATATGACCTAATATGTGTTAAAATATAAAAAGGATATTGTATATGTCAACTTTTAAAAAGGAGGTTAGCGTTACAACATCTTTTGATGTTATGGTTCTTACATTCTCCTATAGCTCCGACCTCTGCGTCTCCAGATTTTACTGGATTGCAGTTTGATGATGACATCCATCATTGACCTTCTAACTGTAGCTGTCTCAGGTTTGACTCAAGGGGATAGCTCAGGTGGTGTTCTCATCAGCTAGCAGGTGCCATGTACCCAGAGCTCGTATCAATCCCCGGGAAAACATAACGGGCTCACCTTCCCTTCATACAGTAGCTGGCTGTCTAGAGTGCCTCGTCAGTGTGAAATACTGGTGAGTCCCATCATTTTGAAATGGAATGAACGTACATATAATAACATTTTTATAACTCTACATTTTCAGATATTGTCAAATAAAAAGATTAAATGAATATTGTGGATGATTCGGAGTTAACTTAAAGTGCCTACGTTTCAAACCTATGGGTGAAAATGCTTCTTTAACACTCACTGATTTTGACTCACCTGCAGTAGCAGGTCCAAGGCTCTGCTCAGCTGATGGAGGCTGGGGCCGGCCTCATTGCCCAGGGCTGGGGGTCGAACTGGTGCTACAGCCTCTCTGGACCCAGCCCTGCCTGCTCACCAAATATGTCAGCTCTGTCATTTACTTGAAGTGAAAAAGTCCTGTGGCTATTCAAAGGCCATTTGGCATTGCCGGAGCTGGAGAAATTATTTTTATTTTATGCCTTATCTTTTAGAGAAATACTACAATTTGTCAACTAGGATTTGTATGTTTTAATTTTAAAAACCACACAATGAAGAGTTGTCTCTGATCACTTAGTGAAAATACAATTTTTGTAAAGTTTTCTGAAGATAAACCATAAAAATTATGTATACTTAAATAAAATAAATAGCCCTTTTCCATATATATATATATATATATATATATATATATATCCTCTCTAATGGTAATATGCAAATTAACCATCACTCCGCTACATAAGCCATGCCCACCAGCCAAGCCACACCCGCCAGCCAATCAGGGCAAGTATGCAAATTAACCCAAACCAAGATGGCTACAGCCACAGAGAGCAAGGTTTCCTAGGTAACAGAGGAAGCCAAGCTTTCCATAGCCGTTGCAGGCCTAAGCCTCCACTCAAGCTACAAAGTTTCAATTATAGAAGGTAAACAAATTCAAACAAATGGCGGCAGAATGGAGCTTGAGAGAGCAGGCCAGGGTTGCCGGCGGCAACAGGGGAAGCAAAGCTTTCCACACACCCTGGCCGGGCTCACACGCTTAAGGCTACAAAGTTTCAATTGTAGAAGGTGAATTAACTGCCACAGAAATGGCTGCCGCCCCGGAGGGAGCCCTAGGCTTGGCTCTGCTCCAGGCTACGAAGTTTCAATTGTAGAAGGAAAATAAATTCCAGATACCAGGGCCTCTCTTGGGTTGCCAGGGGGCGTGGCTGGCCTGCAAACCACCACAGGCCCCTCACTCAGGCCACCCCACGCCCCAAGGGAACCCCACCCTGATCCGGGACACCCTTCAGGGCAAACCAGCTGGCCCCCACCCCTGTACCAGGCCTCTATCCTATCTAATAAAAGAGTAATATGCAGATTGATCATCACTGCAACACACAATATAGCTGCCCCCATGTGGTCAAAGATCCTTCCCCCATGTGGACACCAGATGCCCACCACAAGATGGCCAGCAGGAGAGGGCAGTTGGGAGGCACCCTGCCTGCAAGGGAGGGCAGTTGTGAGGGACCAGGCCTGCAAGGGAGGGCAGTTGAGAGGGACCAGGCTTGCAAGGGAGGGCAGTTGGAGGTGATCAACCCTGCAGGAGAGGGCAGTTACGGGTGACCAGGCTGGCAGAGGAGGGAAGTTGGGGGCAAACAGGCTGGCAGGGGAGCAGTTAAGCATCAACCAGGCTGGCAGTGGAGTGGTTAGGGGGTGACCAGGCTGGCAGGCAGAAGGGGTTAGGGGCAATTAGGAAGGCAGGCAGGCAAGCAGTTGGGAGCCAGCAGTCCTGGATTGTGAGAGGGATGTCCGACTGCCCGTTGGGATCGGGCCTAAACGGGCAGTCGGACATCCCTCGAGGAGTCCCAGATTGGAGAGGGTACAGGCTGGGCTGAGGGACAACCCCCCGCCGTGCACGAATTTCGTGCACCGGGCTTCTAGTATATATATATATCTCCAGCATAACATTCTTTCTCAATAGTCAATAAAGATTATCGCTAGTAAAAATTTCCCTTTTTCATGCTAGCATATGTGGTACTATAAGAGCAGATTTTTAAAAATTTAATAAGTAAATAAGAAATAAGGCAACCTTTCACATAAAGAATAACAGAGAAAAGAGTCAGGGGTTAAGAGAAGAAGTTAAGTTCATTTCTACAGAAACAAAGTTCAAGTGGATTAAAAATAATTTAGAATTTCAGCACAAGGAAAATACAATCCATGTGTAGTAAGTGGGCACATGGGTTATTGTATTCACGTTAAGATATGAGCACTTCTTTACCCTGCAGTAAAGGCGGGGTACAAATTATTTTTGTGATTCAGCAGGTTTGAATCACGAAAAGCTATTGGATTTTTTGTTAAGATCGTTCTGTATGCTCTCACAGTGTTTTCTTGTCAAAGCCTTTAGTTAAGGATTGAAATGTTTCAAATAATGCTGACATGGCTCTAATGAAGTGGCCCCATGATTTATATTATTATTTCAACACCTTTATGTAACCCAGTAATGAACATATGTGTATCATATTCACTACATACATATGACATATGCTACATACACAGGAATGTGTATATACTGTAATATGTACGTAGTGGGTCAAAAATTAGAATAACATTTCACTCAAAAGTGACTACTAAAGTGTGACCATTTGCAGAGAATACTGTGATTACTATTGCTTTTGGTAATTGCTAATGTATTTTCTTAGTAATACCAACATTTACATAAAAAGGAAGCAACAAAGTCATGTGGCATAGGAATCATACAACTGATCTGTGACTTGAACTGCATCTAAAAGAAAAAATGCTGAGAAGAAAAAAAACAAAGTAAAAAGACAAATAGCCAAATTGGAGAAATATTTACAATACAGTGCCTTGCTGTTGAATGTTCTTCCATCCAAACCTTTTCACAGTGATCCCAGCCTGTAAATGTATCTGACAGTATTTCATTGACTTGTCAGAGGAATCAGTGCACAGGGTAGGTGTTGGGAACAGTTTTAGTGCTGTGTTCATGCCATTTTCTTTTAAAACATCAAAATTCTGCAATTAATGTTTCATGTTATAATTCAGCAGCATCTCTGGGCTCAAACTGTACTCTCAAGACCTCAGGGATGAGAGGTGGCTTGGTTTGGGAGGAACCGAAGTCATTTAAATGCCAATTAGTCAATCCTGGATTAATTCTAACTTTTGCGGTGGTTTCGAAAGGAGAAAATGAAAAATTAAATCCCTCCTCACTGCCCTGCTCCACGGCCAGATTGGGAGGGGGAATTGCTCTGTCCCCATTTGTTAAACCAGGGACTTTCTGAGATTCCTTGCAGCTCAAATTCTCGGGTTCTAAGAATATCCCCATTATTATCATCACATCTCATTTTGCTTCCAGAATGTTAACACAGTCTCTTATCTTACATCTAGCTTTGTGAGAACGGGTAAAGGAAACTGAATGGAGTTTCTTCATGATTAATGCATTTGTCAAATTCTTTCCAAGTAGCAAATTAATTTATTGTGTTTTTTTTTTTCAGGAATGCCAATTAAAGCTTTGCAAACTATTGTGGTAAAACTTCGCAGTCCTTTTTTATAAATGAGAGCTAACTGATTTAATGTTAATGAAAGGAACTATATTCAAATACAAATGTTAATAACACGGGCAGAAAGAAAACCCCAGACTTCAGAAGCTTTGCCTTACATAAAATTCATGTAACTTGAACAGAGAAAGTCATTAAAATGTAATGTTCCAGAGTGAAGCCTGTATTAATTGCCTTGTGTGAAAGTAGGAAAAGTTCCTCCATAAGTATCTGGTCCTCTGTATCCCTGAGAAGAAAATTGTCTATTGATTATAATGATCTCAAACCATGGGCCCCAGGTTTAGGTTTTGATAATCACTGTCTTTTGCTTTGTTTGAATATTTTCATTGCAACTGGAAGTAAAACAATTTTTATTTAAATAAGGAAGTATTTTGCTCATGTTCATACTGATTATACAAAGAGCACCAGTATAAATTCAATAGAATATTATACAACTTATTGGTCCTTAGGACTTAGTCTACTACCCCATGAATATAGGTACATATTTATGTGTGTGGAAAGTATCTTTTATTAATAAGAAATTAGAAATGTGTCCAAGGAGCTTGATTCTCTTATATTTTTAAGATGACCTAAGTTCACTTCAATGGGATTGTAAGAAACAAAGGCTTGGCAAACTCACTGAATCGTGTTCTTTGCCATAACTGTCTGTAAGCCCCATTTTATAGAATACTTATCCTGGAGAACATGAGAGAATCAAAATCAGTATTTTCTCTTGCTTTTTGCATTTTAATTGCATTTCTGCTTGGTTTTCTTTTGTTGTTGTTGTTGTTAATCCTCACCCAAGGATATTTTTTCTATTGATTTTTAGACAGAGTAGAAGGGAGAGGGTGAGACAGCGGGAGCAGGGCAGGGGATTGAGCCTGCAACCAAGCTACCTGTCCTTGGACAGGAATCGAACCCATGGCCCTTCAGTCTGCAGGCCGATGCTCTAACCACGGAGAAAACCAGCCAGGGCTCTGCTTGGTTTTTCCCTCAGTTCAACAAGGAGAAAGTTTGACTTTTTATGTGGTAAACTTTATTTTTTTATTGAATTTATTGACTTTTTATATTGACTAAAGAAACAAACTATAGGGGCTAATTTTGCTCATATTTTTAAAAGGAAAACATTTATAGAAGCTAAATTTGACTACATGTATTTCATACTGGGTTTTAGGAATTTTTGTACAATTAAAATACGTGATTTTTTAATATTAATGCTTGCATTGTTCATGAAACGTAAAAGGTGGTGCCAGATTAGATTTACTGCTCACTTAATTCTAAGACTAATCATTTAAATTGAGAACGAGAAAGCTAACGTGTAAATCTTTTATACTAATTCCATCTTTTTGATGTCATACTGAAAGTCATAAGAATTAATAAAACAATGAAATTAAAACTGAAATACATCCAACATCTTGTTGGCTCACCATCTAAGAACTAGAGAAGTGCCAAGTTGAAGGATCTGTGCTTGAGTAAAGTCAGAGGGCCAGATAGTTGGTCTTGCCTCCAATAGCCAACACTGTTGGGTTTTGCTTTAAGAGAAAATGAGCTCACGGAGAAGCAAGCACTGCAGGCTGTAATGAGGAACATATGTAACATTTTTCACCCACATTTTCGTTTTTATCTTGGCTTCCTTAATGTCTTCTTTCAAAATGTCAGCAGTGATTAGCCTACATTATGGGATAATTAATATGAACTTTTATAGTAAAGCTAATTTTGAGAAATAGTAGAACAAAACACATGTCAAGATGTAAAAGACGGAAAGTTGAACAGATTGCTTTTGTGTATAAAAAAATACATATTTTCTCTTTTCAGTTCACCTTTCTTTTCAAATATCAAACCAACATAGATGTTTGAGAAAGCTTAAATATTAACCTGTGAAGGAAACACCTTTTGAAGTTTGGGGGCCACTGAAATCCTTTCCTAGAATATGGTATAGATTCTTACATGTTATAATATTGGCCATTTGGGGGAGTTTAGGAAATATTTCCTCATGTACTTGGACTCAGGGGATGTGACTGTGGTTGAGTAGCTATGTCCAATTCAGGCTTTAATGCCAGTCTTCATGTTTTAAAATTATCTTCATGTGGCATCAGATGCCTTGTTTTCCTCTTCGAAATTGGCCTTTCCCCAGATTTGTTAAAATTACTAAACATTTTATTTCATCCCACAGTAATTCTAGAGATTTATTAGAGGTTTGCCCCTAAGTTGCTTCTGCCATGTTTGATTACACATCTGAATAGAGTCTGAGTATGACACCTCTTATGTTGGACCAAAAACTACAGGACACGATCTAGTCACACCACGAAGGCACCATAACTGGAGGCTGATCTGCACATTTCAAGCAAGTTAGCAAGCTACAATTTCATTGATGGTTTTATTTGAAGTAAAATTCAATCTTATATCTAAGTGGCTTAGCTCTTGCTTCACCTGGGCCAGTTCAGGCCATACAAGTTGTTCTGGACCAAGACAGCCATATATCGCAGGCAGCTCATGCAATGTATTTTAGAGAACATGGTTTGTAATCTGCAAAGGGTGCTGGAACTGTGCAACAAAGAGTAATTGCTACTAGACAGGAGCTAGCTAGTCATGAGTGTTAGGATCTGTTTCTTTGTACACTGACCTTCCATTATTGCAATTATTCTAGTTCTTTAGCAAAAAGTGGGTAGTCCTTTGGCCTTGTGGCTCATTAGCTGCAGATCAGTATTTTTTTTAAAAATATATATTTCTTTCTTGATTTCAGAGAGGAAAGAAGAGGGATAGAGAGATAGAAACATCAATGATGAGAGAGAATCATTGATCGGCTGCCTCCTGCACACCCCCCACTGGGGATCAAGCCCATAACCCAGGCATGTGCCCTTGGCCAGAATCGAACTTGGGACCCTTCAGTCTGCAGGCCGACGCTCTATCTACTGAGCCAAACCAGCTAGGGCTGCAGATCAGTATTTTTACTTACTTGTCCATTCTCTTCGCTTAATTCATACTTAACCAAAGAAATAAAACAACTGGTTGGCTGTTTGCAACTCCAGAAAGTGAAATGGGACGCAATATAATTACTTAAAATCTGCATTTATTCATAGAGAATTTGCTTTTGTTCTGATTATCATGATCCCAATTTGTCAAAAACACTTGTAAAAAGGTATTCTTTTGCCAAAAAAAGGAGGGGAGACTCAACATACCTTGTCAATGATAAATCAGCCATTTATCATTTTGCCTTTCAAGATCCTCTTTGACATTGTTTAGGGAAAGTCCCAAATACCTTTGCAAATAAAAATTATAATCTTCATTTCTCCAACTTTAATAATTAAGGATTTGAAGTAGAAGGATATGAAACCAAATTTGATGAAATATATATACTTTTTAAAAACCTTGACAATACCATACTCCTGCTATATATACTTCTCTACTTTGTTCAATATAATGCCTCTAAAATGTCGTTTATTTTCTAAATAAATAAATTCTCTAATTATGGGAACTCATTGACCATTGGGCTGAAAGTCCGCGGCATCTGGGTGGTGAGCTGGCCCCTTGCCCAGACCTCAGAGTAGACTAATTTGAAAACCCTTTAGAGAATGCAGCTGAGTCCACATGGTTCAGAAGATCCTGCTCTAATCTACCATTGATCAGAAGAGATTTCCTTTATTGACCTGAAAGCAAGTTTTTTTTCATCTTTCTGCCAGCTAAGGCACTTACTGAAAGTAGGTAGATAACATCCAAAGTGAATATGCCTAATAAAGTGGACAAAGTCGTCCCTCTCCCCGCAAATGACATTCTGATTCTCTCTGGTAGGCCTTCTGTAGTGACACGTGCTAATAGGAATTTCCATCTCCTTCCATCCATCTCTTAACCCTCTTCATTGCCACCCGATGAGGAACCTGTTCCTGTAAAAGCACACTGGGCACATCACTTAGGAACTGTTGTCAGGGGGTGTGGAACCAACGTGTGAGAATTCTCTCTGTGACTGGAGACAACATGGAATGAACGTGTTTACCCTGCCGGGTATAACATCAGAAAGTTCCAGATCTCTCAAGTCAGCTCCCTCCATGGTTCACCCGCCCGCAGAGTGTAAAGGTTCCTTCTAGTGCTGACTCTGCGACACTTCTCAATTTACAGTAGCTCAGAGGCCATGTGATTGTTCCCAAAGGCAAAGTGGGGTGAAATGATACTTTTTGCACTCAGAAAGGTTAGCATTTATGGGACATGCTCAGTCAGATTCTCAAAATTGCTTCAGAGAATGAAAGCTGCTTTTGTACTATCCTGTTAGATTAAAGGAGGTCATTTAAACACAATCCTTCTTAAAAGTCCCCGTTATGAATTACTGTGGAGAATGTGTACTATCTGGAGCCCGGGATCACTTAGCAAACGTCAGAGGAATGGTTTGAAGTCTGTTCTGAGAAATACACTGTCCAAATATACAGCCTTTACCTTCAGCAAAGGAAATTTATCAGGGATCAGTTTGGCTGCAGACACATCTGCTTTTGTTAAAATGCCTTTGGCCATTAAGTTATCTGTAATAACTTTTGGGAAGGTCTAAGCAATTTATAATAACATTAATGGAAAAGTCGTGATTCTGGGTAGCATTTTTGTCTTCCATTTTCTCTAAATGGCTACAAGTGAGGATTTGCATAATTTTATCTAACTTTTCCTGTGATCTGAGACTTTTATATAAAAGGCATAAATTTATATTGCTATTGGAGTTTGTTAAAGTAATAATTTGACTTTGCAGAGATAAGCTGTGTATTTTCAAATTCTTTAATGTTAAAATTATTTAAAATATTGAGTGGCTATGAACGTAGGGGAGCAGAAACAACACCTTGGACAATGCTAAAATTCATTTTGTTAGTTGATAGCTTGTCTTCTAACGTTCAGTGTGGTCCTCGCTGCCGGCTTGCTGAAGTCATACCTTTGTAGCCAGAAGTGACCTTAGCAGCCACCTACTCCTACTTCCTTCCAAGAGAATTCTCTCCAGGGATGTTCTGGATTTCAGATCAAGAAAAGCTTGGAAACCACACACTTGACTGGCTTACAGTTGTCATGGAATTTGGGGACTATTTGTTGCAAACAAAAATAGGATGCACAGGTTGTAAGTAGCCACTGACTCGTCTTCTTATAAAGTCTGTGGAGAATCCCAGTCCTGGCTTTCTCATACATCTCTGGATGTTTCTGTCTCCTCACGGGCTCCCCTTCTCCATTATCAGTCCTCTCCTTGATCTTCTCTCCTTCTTACTCTATTCTTTCTACCAGGGTGGCCTGGTCCACTCCAGTGGTAGATACTGCTGGATCTCCGCCCAGGATTTGACCCCTCCCCTCATGACACCACATCCCTCATGCCAGAGTTCTTCATCTGACGAGTTCATTCTTATCTTTCAGCCTCAGCTCAGAGATCATCTCCATCAGGAAGTTTTGACCTCCACACCCATCTCAGAGATCTCACCTCTGAGATTTCTGTGTATGTATTTTTTTATTGATTTCAGAGAGGGAGAGCGAGAGAGAGATAGAGAGAGAGAGAGAGAGAAACATCAATGATGAGAGAGAATATCATTGATTGGCTGCTTCTTGCATGCCCCCCTCACTGAGGATCAAGCCCACAACCTAGGCATGTGCCCTGACCAGGAATCAAACCACGACCTCCTGGTTCATAGGTCAACACTCAACCACTGAGCCATACCAGCCAGACTGTCTTTCTTTCATGCCTTGTGCCTACTTCATAGACTTTGTCTCTGTGCTAATGTTAGAAAACCTAGGAGCTCTTGCCTTCTTGCCCTAGTGTAATGCTATTTAGTAATGACTCTCTGAGAGCAACCAATGTTAACCACGCAGCCTGCAGTGTGCCCTCTATACATGTTTATGGATATAACCTGTGTTGTCACCCACTTCCTTCTACGGCATAAATGGGTAAAACATGCATCAGAGTATTTAGGGCAGTGCCTGGCATTCAGTAAGCATTCACTGAATGTTAACACAATAGTTGTTTTTTATAGAACTAAATTAATTTACTAGAGGCCCGGTGCACGAAATTCATGCACAGGGGGGGCGGGTCCCTCAACCCAGCCTGCACCCTCTCCAATCTGGGACCCCTCGAGGGATCCCATAATCCAGGACTGCCCGTTTAGGCCCGATCCCATAATCCAGGACTGCTGGTTCCCAACTGCTCACCTGCCTGCCTTCCTGATTGCCCCTAACCGCTTTTGCCTGCCAGCCTGATTACCCCCTAACCACTCCCCTGCCAGCCTGATTGATGCCTAACTGCTCCCCTGCCAGCCTGTTTGCCCCTAACTGCCATCCCCTGCAGGCCTGGTCACCCCTAACTGCCCTACCCTGCTGGCCATCTTGTGGTGGCCATCTTGTGTCCACATGGGTGCAGGATCTTTGACCACATGAGGGCAACAATCTTGTGTGTTGGAGTGATGGTCAATCTGCATATTACTCTTTTATTAGATAGGATAGAGGCCTGGGGCATGGGTGGGGGCCGGCTGGTTTGACCTGAAGGATGTCCCGGATCAGGGTGGGGGTTCCCTTGGGGCATGGGGTGACCTGGGCGAGGGGCCTGTGGTGGTTTGCAGGCTGGCCACGCCCCCTGGCGACCCAAGTAGATGCCCTGGTATCTGGGGTTTATTTATCTTCTACAATTGAAACTTTGTAGCCTGGAGCGGAGCCAAGCCTTCTGCTTGCTCCGGGGCAGCAGCCATTTCTGTTGGGGTTTATGTATCTTCTATAATTGAAACTTTGTAGCCTTAAGCAGAGGCCTGGGCAGGCCAGGGTGTGTGGAAAGCTTGGCTTCCTCCATTGCCGGGGGCAACCCTCGCCTCCCGCTCTTTCCAGCTCCGTGGCTGCCGCCATTTCTGTTGGAATTTATTTATCTTCTATAATTGAAACTTTGTAGCCTTGAGTGGAGGCCTAGGCCAGCAAGGGCAGGCGGAAAGCTTGGCTTCCTCCATTGCCTGGGAAGCCCAAGCCTCCCTCCTGCTCGCTCAGTGGCTGCAGCCATCTTGGTTGGGTTAATTTGCATAATCACTCCTGATTGGCTGGTGGGCATGGCTGGTGGGCGTGGTTTGTGGGTATAGCAGAGTGATGGTTAATTTGCATATTAATCTTTTATTAGATAGGATTACTGTCAGCATTAATAGCTTTGACCATAACTGATTTCACACCCCTGCCGGTTTTTGTTTTTCTTTTTCTTTGACTCAAAATCATGTGCTAGGCATTTGTACTAAAGCAGCAGTTTCCTTCTAATGGCTCTAAAGTGAATAGAGTGCAAGTCAAGGGATCTGGAGTCCTAAGTTCGGATCCTACCACTACCAACAGGTCTGTGAGCCTGAACTAGTCAATCACTCGGTGCCTCTTTTAGGCCATCTGCAAAGCAGGTATAAAAATAACTTTCTGACCCACTTCCAACAGAACAGTCTTAAGGAACAACCTAGATATGAATGTGAAAGCATTTTTAACTCTAAAAATGTGTACAAGTTTATTAGTAGTAGTATTACCAATAATATAAGCAATATCAATATAAACAATGCTTTGTTTAATGTTGTCATTCTTCTATTTTCCCATAATCAATTCCAAGTATTTTCAGATTTTTTTAATGAATGGGCAACACTCACAAGTCATTTATATCTTCAGGAGCAAGTTCTCAATTTTATTACCCAAGACATTAAAATAATTCTGGATTGAGGATGTAACACCTCACTGACAATGTTGGTCTAAATTGATGCTGTCAGTGACTCCATGTTTCTGTCAAATTTTGTTCTTTATTTGGCATTCCACACAATTAGTAGGCATACTAAGTTTTGAATGAATGAATGAATGAATGCTACTAAAGGATATTGAATAAATTTGCTTATTTTTTTGTTTGTTTCTCTTGCCCAAGGAGATGTATTAGACAAAAATATTACTAAAGAAATGCCAGAGAGTTTAATGCCTATAAATTTTTCTAGAATTTTTATGGTTTTGGGTCTTCCATTTAAGTCTTTAATCCATTTTGAGTTTATTCTTTTATATTGTGTAAGAAGGTATTTTTTGACACAATTATAAATAGGATTGTTTTCTTAATTTCTCTTTCTGATAGTTCATCATTGGTACATAAAAATGCAACCAATTTCTGAATGTTAATTTTGTATCCTGCTACTCTATTGTTTCATTTATAAGTTCTAGTAGTTTTTTTAGTGGCATCTTCAAGGTGCTCTCTATATAGTTTTGTGTCAGATGATGGACATTTTTGAGCTCTTATGTGGAGGCACATTTCTAAGCCCTTTCCATTTAATCATCACAATAACTTTGTCAAAGGAACATGAGCTTGATCCACTCTAACATAAGCTCCATGAAGAGCAGAATCTTTTATGTCTTCTCTGTCTTACTCACTGCTAAATCCTGAAGGATCAGAGCAGTGCCCAGCATGTATATAATAAGCACTTGAGAAATAATAGTCGAATGAAGTGATTTGCTCCACAAAAAAAATTTTATCCTTAGGACTTTGGAGTTTTCTGGACATTTGTGATTTTATTGTGATTTCATATTATTAGTAGTAGTGACTGATTGTTTTATAATAGAATGATTAACCTTGTATAATATATTATAAATACATTTTACAAAATACTTTCACATATAATCTCATCTAATTTAAAGCAACCAATGACATTTTACTACTAGAAATGCTAAAGTACAATGTCCCTAAGTAATAAAAATAAATCATTCCTTTTATTGCAAAATTGCTATAGTTCAGTGTCTTCAATGAGCAGTAAGTGCTTCAGTTAAATTAAGGATTATTAAGGCTTAAATTAAGGGATTATCATATATCAGATTTTTTAATTAAAGAAAGAAAATACTAGAAAATATATTCCCAGTTGGCTTAGAAAAAGGGAATATAATTCGGAAATTTATTTAACAATTATGAAAGGTAGCTACAATGTTGATTCCTGTAATGTTTGTGGCTCCAAAAAAAATCACAAATTTTTCAAAATAAAACTTCCTAGTATTTGATTAACAGTAGAATTGATAAGACCTAAAAGAAGCTTTACCTGTTGAAAGCCATGAAGATTTGCATTAAACAATGACTTGAGACAGTAGAGGTCCTTATTTCTTCGGCACATCTGACCAATGAGGAAACAGTTCGTGTGAAATTTAGGGAGGACTTGGCAGTGTTATAGAAAGTGGCATCTGTGCTGCTAGAGTAGAACTACATTTTCGAGTACATGTACAGTGTGTCTTTAAGTGAAATTTTAAACTAATATGTGTTAAAGGCCAAACACAAATTTATAACCAGAATACAATTATCATTTGTATTTAAACATTGGCATGTGTAGTTGTCATTGGTTTTTAGTAGGTGAAGAGAAATATTTCTTTAGTCTCAGACAAATGTGACTAGTCCATTTGTCATTCCTGTGTTTTCAGCACTTAAAGTATTTCAATTTTTGTTCAACAATGTAACCTTTGGAGTTTTGCCTAATAATGACTTCAGTTGTGCTGGCCTTCCAGCAGATAAATTAAAATGGAAATGCATATTTTCTAATTATGCATCCGGCCCCAGTTGCATATTGGCAAGGGTGGCCACACTGAATGTTCAATTAAGTCAGCACAATAGATAGAGTCTATGGAACATCAAAGTTTCCCAAAGTCACTTTCTTAATCCGGGGAAGGATCGCCGAGACCGTGATTGGTAGTACTAGTATGTAGCTATATACAATCAGAGGGAAAACATTTAAACATCTCAGCATGGGATTTCCATTTAAATCTGATTACAGTGAAATAAAACTGTAGCCATTAAAGGTTTAGAAGAACTACAAATACAAGCCGTAAAAGAAGACAGATAGTAAATGAGGTCGTAAAGCATTTCAGTGGGGGAAACCGTCTACAACACTCATTCAAGTCTTCCTGAAGCAGACTGTGCAATTCACCACACACCCCGCACGGTTCCCCGAGCTCCACTTAAACCTGCAATTAACCTTTCACGCCTAATGAAGCTGTTTTCCTGGAAAATTAAAATATATAGTGGTGCCTGCTCTTACACAGACAGAGGGGAGGGGGGAAAGCATGCCAAAATGAATGACTTTTCTGAGGCTTCGTGCAAATGTAAAATGGAAGTGCTATGTTTGTATATACAGTGATAGTGTTCTTTCAGGCAGTTTCATTGGATGTGCCGTGTTTTATGGCTGTACTTATTAATTGTTCTGTATAATTGTAAGAAAACACACACATCGGTAATTTTACGATTAGATTGTTACTGCCAGAGTCTACTAAGATCATTCTACTTCCATTAGGAAAAAACTAGAGTTTTTCTAAATATAACTAAATTCCTGATGCTTCTCCGTGATGGTTTTCATTGCAAATTTAGTGGTTTAAAAAGGTATATTTGCCGTCCAAATATTTAGCTGTTAGACATTTTCATTGCATTTTCTTTTGGGCACGTCTACACATGGTTATTGAGAAACAAAGTTCTGAAATTTTAGGAAAAAATACTGTGGGTTGTTTTGGTGTGTTTTTTTTTTAAGGTTCTGGGTAAAGATCTGATTTGGGTGCAATGTCTACTTATTTACAAAATTATCTATGGTAGCTCTTAGCATCCAAACCAGAGATGACTAAATTGTGCCCACGGTCCAAAGGAAATCCACATGTCCCCGGAGGAGCCCTCCTCCTTCCCAGCGGCCCTGCCCTGGGTAACCCCGAGCAGCCCACCATGGGGTTCCACATGAGCAAGTGCCAGTGGCCAGGGGGCCATGGGAAAAGGAACAGGACACAGAAGAGGGTACTTGCTTCCTTATGAGGTTTATAATTCAGATTTAAATAACCTAAATGCCGTAGTGTCTGATGTTCAAGAACGACAGGTGCAAAAAGGTAAAACTTACAATACATATTTAACCCCCCAACATTTTTATTGCGTCTGCGGGGATATTTTGATATAGATTCTGCTAGCCCGCAGCGTCTGTGCATCATCTTGACATGGTAAATGAAATTCCTTTAGCCCACCAGTCTGAAATAATGAATTGTTCCCCCACTTAATTGTATTGCTTCGATAACAAGGAACTGTGCTAGGCCTAGAGAACACAATAAGTGGATTTCACCAGATGATTTGTGTGACGTTTTGAAAAAACGATCCTCTGGAGTGGCCTGGTTTTAATGGGACTCTATAAGGGCGCCAGCATGAGCCACTAGGCATGCAGCATCCTTCCAGGGGGGAGGAGGGACTTCCTCCTATGGGTGGGGACTGTGGGGTCATCACCAGATAACCGCTCACCGGAAACAGTTCCCAGGGAAATGTAAACCAGGAGAAAGCTTTTGCCTCGGACAGCAGTACAGAGAACTTATTATTAAGTTGCTTTTATTTTATGGGCGCATATTTTTTTAATCTCAAGCTATGTTTATCTCTTCATCATCAGTGTGAAACCAAACCAAATAACTAGCAAAGGGTGGCTATTCCGAACTCGCTATGTATAACCAGGGAGTCAGCCATGGCTGGCTTGTGTTTTGGCAGAGACTTAAAGAGAGGCGAGTGTGTGGGAACTCTTGAGAAGGGGAGAAGGGTAAGGCCCAAGTGTGCCCAGGCTGCTGGCCCGGGGAAGCAGGAGGCAGGCTAATGAGAAGCAGGGCATCCTGTGTGGTTGTTAGGGGAGCATATTTTCTCTTCTCTGATTGGTCCTAAGGTAGAAGCAGGGACAAAACTCACAAAGCTGTCAGTTATTAATCAAGTCCTGGGTATTTGGGGCCCATGGCTACAGGGCTAATCATTTGACTTCGCAATTATTAGAGACTAGAGGCCCGTTGCACGAAGAGATTCGTGCAATAGGCCTTCCTTCCCTTGGCTTCCAGCACCGGTTTTCCTCCGGCACCCAGGACCCAGGCATTCACTCTGGCCAGAGTCTGCTGTCTTCGTCTTCGCTGCAGACTCCGGAGTCTGCAATCTTGTCTTTGCTGCGGCACTCCGCTCCTGTAGATCCCTTCGCCTCCATCCTCCCTCTCATAGCAGGCGTCCTGCCCCACCTGGCCACTCTGCGCCTTGAGCAGCTGGGCAGCCACCATCTTTGGCCTTCTAATTTGCATACTCACTCTGATTGGCTGTGGGCATAGCAGAGGTACGGTCAATTTACATGTTTGTCTATTATTAGGTAAGATAGCTGACTGACTTGCTACAAGTCTTCCGTGGCAGGTTTGTAGATAGGGGGTTGGTTTCCAGGGCAGGTTGCTGCAGCTTGGACCAGGGTTCTGGCCATCACCTGTGTGTCTATTCAGTCTCTCACCAGCATATAAATATCACATTGTGGGAAGGGCAGGTATTATTATCGTTTTGAAAGAGCCACTGACTTGGTTTTTCTTTTTAACAATTAAGAAACTCAGATGCCCTACAATAAAGTATGCTGAAGGGAAAGGAAAGGATAGAAATTGCTTTAATTTTTCTTTCTTTTTTAAAGAGTCTTCCACACCCTAGACCATTAGGAATCCAGGGGCCTTATCTCTCTTGTTTACTCTTGTGTCTAGGCCGTCTTGTAGGAGAAGGAGGACCTAGCAATTTGTGGGTGGTGGTGGTTGTTGTTTAAAGTTCCCCAAGTACTAAAATATGAAGAAATGCAAGCATAGTAATACAAATCTTGCACCCAACAGTTTGACACTTAGGCGTACCCACACGCAGCTATTGTGATTATTGTGTTACTTATGAATAATCTTACGGGATTTATAAAGCAGAATCACTCACGGTGTGCCACACGCTGTGTGGGGCAGTGACGGGCACAAGCTTAAATCTGAATGAAAACCTCATTCGGCCCATCAAGAAGATTAGACCTGGGCAGGTAGCCCTCTGAGCATCCTCTGTGAGTCGGTTGGTGGATACTCAGGTATCACTGGGGAGGAATGCGAGGCTTCCTACATTCCTATGGCCTTTCACACAGGATCTAGAAATGCAGTTGATTTTCCATTTTCAGAGGAAAGGACAAAAAGCTGTCAAATTAAAAGTAAGCACGATTTGCAATTTTATTTGTAAATTAAGAACTGAAATGATTTATTATTTTCAACCGAATATGTTTCCAAGCTTACGAATCATTAGTAAAACCAGGATATGGTGTGAGAGACGCTGCTTTAATTAGGCTTTCGACTTCATATACTCCATAATACAAAGATACAGTGACAGTTTCAGATTAGTATAAAATCTCCTGTTTTGGCAACTCCAGCTGTTTACTTCTCAGTTGGCACTGTACCTCCTGTAAGGGGGACGGCTTTAGCAGCCACATGGAAATGGAAAGTATTTGTTTTCAGAGCTCCTTCGGACTAGGTCATGCGATAGTTTAATGAACAACATGATCTCATATTTGGATGCTGTGATCATTGGAATTAGTGTAAGTGGTCTCTGTCCACATTAAAGGAGATATATCCATATTATTTGTCATATTTGGCTGTCTCTGGATAAGATGGTGCCAGGAGTGGGATGATAGGAGGTTGTAAATTATGACAGAACTATGATGGGAGATCTGAGGGAACTGGAGGTCTGCCTGAACTGAACTTTGGGTTAGCACAGCCATGGTCTGTGGCTTTCCCTTCAATAATGTGCTTCAGCTCGGCTCCCTCCCTTAAAGAAATAACAAAATCAGTATTTCCTGTAGCAGAATAAGAGGTTAAAACATCTGTGGGGGACATTCAAGAAGTTCATATGTGCTTTCCAAAGGTCAAACAAGAGATTTTTTATTTAAAATTTGACTCTTTGATCTTGTATTATCTCTAAATAATTTCTAAGAAATATTTACTATCCTGAAAGAGTACGTTATTTAACAGCATCTCTTAGAGGTAAATATGTAAGATTATTAGCTTAGCTGGGATAGCTATAATTTTTTGACCCCTTCCATCTAACAACCATCAATTTCTCCTTCTCTATAAATACCTTCTCTTCTGTTTTCAAATGCACTTGAGGCTCCTTTTTCCTAAAAAAAAAAAAAAAAAAAAAAAAATACATGTACTCGGGTAATCATATAAATCCACATATATTTCACCTGACCTTGCTGGTTCCCCTATAAACCAGCTTAGAATACATTGCCCCAGAGGAATCAAATGGTTTAATGACACGTTACATAGGCTAAGATCCAAAAGCGAAGCCTTCTAATAGCAGCGCATTGATAATATGTCTGTGAGGGCTCAGGGATTGGTTCAGCTCGATCCAGAATCAAGTCCCCAAGACCTTGCAGAAGGCAGTCTTGTCTCTTGGTTTAGTATGGTGATTTGGTACATTATGCTTTACTCAAGAATTAGAGGGAGCTCCATGATAAACCAGGCTATCTGTTTGAGCCATTGCTTTTACAAATTTAGGAAATTCTTTCCTGTCCCTGAACATCTTACCAAACATTCCTGTCAATCAATGGACAACACTGTTTAACTCAACATTATTGTTTTATTGCCCATGAGAGCTAGAGATCACTTTGGTGCTGAAATTCTGCTGATAATACTCAAGGTCCTTTTCTTATATTTAAAATATTTATCAGCTAAATTTCTATAGGTCATCTTTCTTCCATATCCACCTGTGCATAACACATCTTTGGCTTTCTTTCTTCTTCTTAAAACCAGTTTTAAATAATGAAAAATAAGCCACAAAACACATATCTGGTAAAGGACTGATATCCAAAATGTAAAAGAAATCTCTTAAAACAATAAGAAAGCAAATGGCCTCATTAAAAATGGGCAAAAAATCTGATACCTCACCAAAGAAGAGATACATATTTATAACAAAAAAGCATATGAAAAGATTGCAACATAATGTTACTGGGGAATTACAGACTAAAACAGCCATGAACTACAGCTACATACCTGTTAGGATGGCTAAAGTCCAAAACACTGACAATAGCAAATGCTGACAGAGATGTGGAGCAACATTCATTGCTGGTGGGAATGCAAAATGGCACAGCCACTTTGGAAGACAGTTTGGCAGTTTCTCTTAAAACTGAAACATAGGCTGACCATGTGCCTTGAGGATCTCGCGCCTAGGGATTTGTGAATTGAAAACTTTGGTTCACACAAAAACTTGCATGTGGATGTTTATGGTACCTTTATTCATAATTGCCCAAAATTGGAAGCAGCCATCATGCCCTTCAATGGATAAACAAACCGTGGTCCATCTATACAATGGAATGTTACTCAGGGATAAAAAGAAATGAGCCATTGAGCCAAAAAAAGATATGATGGAACTTAAAGGCATATTTCTAAGTGGAATAAGGCAATCTGTAAAGGCTTATATTTTACTGTTTCAATTATATGACATTCTAGAAAAGGCAAAACTGTAGAGACATAGGCATAGGAGAAGGGGAGGAATGTATTAGTAAAGTATAGGGGATTATCAGGGCAGGGAAACTCTTCCCTCTGATACTATAGTGGTGAGCACATGATATTATGCATTTGTCAAAACCCATAGAGCTGTTCAACGCAAAGCATGGACCCTTAAGTAAACAAACTATGGACTTTAGATAACAATCCTGTATCAATATTGGTTCAATTTTTATGTAAACCTACAACTGCTCTAAAAATTTAAAAAGAATTTGTAAGGCAATGACCTCTGTTCCACACACAAAATAAACCCTACTAACCCTGGAAATTCCTTGTACATCCAAAGCAGACCTGTGTGCAGGCGTAGCAACTAAGTTGTGGGTCTCACCCACTACTCACTGTGGTATCGTGTCACGCACTGAATTTGATGGTCTGACGTCAGAGCCAGTTACCTCTGTGTTAATCCTTGTTCTTCTCCATGTGTTTAAGTTCCTTGACCAAGTGAAGAAACTTTGTAAATAAAGGGTAAACTACTTGATAACTTCCAATGCCTGAATGTAAAACAATAAAAATAACGTGCTACGCCACCACTGTCGCCTTTCTAGAAAGATCTAAGCAAACATTTAAAGGCCTTTTCCTTGTCTTCCAGGCCTTGCAATCGCCAGTGCTCTAGTAGATACTTCACAACAGAAGCCTTCGGATAGTAAAGACAAGACGTCGGGCGTGCGGAATCGGAAACACCACCTCTCAACGCGCCAAGGAACTTGCGTCTGAGAAACGGGAGTCCTCCCGGATCCGTTGTGCTGTTTCACCTTTTAAATGGCTCCCCTATGGCCTCAAGTTGTCTGGAGACAAAACTCTTCATGGTCCCAGGACCCAAGTACAGTTCCCTGCAAGTGGGCAATGACCCAAGTGGCCAAAGAATGTTCACGAGTTTTCTAGAAGTAACAGTATTGAAGGTCATGGATGAAAAAGTCATTTTTTATGACTCTCTTAGGCTTATCCTAGATAACTTTAAATTTCTCTGGAAAAAAAACTATGTATATTGTTTCTTAATGCAGATGAAAAATATGTAATTCGTATAAACCAAACTGTTTATATCCCAAGACATTAAAGAAAGACATTTTATAATGCCTGAACGATGAGAATTGTACAGTTTTTGCCTCATAAGCAAACTTAAATCGCTTGTATATGAACGGGAAATGAACAAATTGCAACAGCTTTAAATGCTGTTTTTATCTCACTGTACATGTAAATGCGAGATTTTGATTTAGTAGGATGTAGGCAATGCATTTAAATATTTCACACAATGGTTTCATGCCCAAAGTCAAATTGAGAATGTGACTATTTCCCACCTAACTGAAATGCAGACTCAAATGAGTCCATTTGGATGGATGGTAGGTGCAACTTCACAGGAGGTTTATTAGGATTCTGAGTGAAGAGGACCTTCCTGTGGTCCACGCCAACTGCCTAACTCATTATGAGAACCGATAGAGCATGGAGAAGCCTGGCCAGCAATCAGTTTTCCCTCCCTCCCAGCACAGCCTCCAACACTACGAACCCGAAGAGAGCTGAAATCGTGATTTTGCAGTGTGCCAGCTTCTGCCCTCACATGGTAACTTCTTAATTGCCCGGGCACCATGGGATCAAACCTACATGATCCATCTGCATTTTTAAGAGAATAGATCATCTTCTTTTGACCTTCGTCTGATAGCTGCTAGATTTTATCTACCCTTACAAATGTGATGGAAAGCATTTTAGACCGACACCTCCCAGGTTATAATCTGACCCAGGTTCCTTCCTGCCAACCATCTCACCGAGAACACAAGCCGGGACGAGCATTTAGCTGGCGTGCATCTACAGATTTCTCATTTCCAACATGAACACATTGGTGTCCTGAGCGAAAGTCTCCCGTGTGATAAGGAAGTTCAGTATTGCCCCCATTCAGCCTCTTCTTAGTGACCCAAACCCCTGAATTATGGCAGAAAGGAAAGATAATATAAAACAGCTTTCACATTGGAACGTAGGCTCCTGTGTGACCCAACCTTGACCACAGTTCACAAGGGGTCAGTGGCATTACAGATCTTGTTGGGAATTGTAGTTCCTAACGTCAGGGTGACTACAACATATTTGTAGAGAACACTGAGAGATATCCAAAACTGCTTTATATGCTATAGTTTTGTTCAATCTGAAAGTCATTTAAATATCACTGATGTTTAGAACCACATATGTACTTTCCATATTCTTTGGGTTTCTGGAAGGTAATGATACTTCACTGTTTACAGCTCATGCCTAGTTGCTTGCATGCTATGGTTGTGCAGTAGCGGAACAGGACACTAGTGTGATAGAAAATGTTGATTTCATAATGCCATTTATACATAGTCAGCTTAATTTGGTGAGGATCGAATGTAATATATATCAGGAATGATCATACACTATGTAGTTGCATCGTATATAAGATTGCTAGGTTACATCTAACCATGACTATGTCATTGTTTTAATAATTAGGCATTTCTGAGTTATGGTGTATATTCCTTACGTTGGCATGATATTTTGCTGTTTTCCATGAGTTAAGAATAAGACTGATTCTTAGAGAAATTTTATCTATGCCCTGTGGGTTTTTTCTTTTGAGGGGAGGGAGTGGAGCTGGTTTTTATCTCCCTGTGATATTTTATCTCTCAAAAAAAGTGAGCAAAGTTTGTAAACGTCTCTTAAAAACAATCAAACACTTTTATTAGCTTCTTTTTGGACCCTTTAAAGTGTTCATTTTTTCTCCTGGAAAAATAAATTGACAAAACTGCTGATTACAAAAATATAAATCATTTAGAAATAAAATGATTGCCCAATTTGTGTAATTTTCTAACAGTTGTCATGAGAGAAAGCTTATGTAACAAAAACAGAGTTGTATGCGAAATCTATATCAGCTATATCTTTTGAGAGTCTAAGCAAACAGTGTTACTGTGAAAGAATTGTCAAGCTTCATTCAGCTCGAATCCCAGCAGGTTCCTAAAATATGGAAATCTGAACTTTAGAGAATTATGGGACACAATGCAATGTTAAAGTCATACTATACCTTTCTGGGCCAAATATTGCTAACTTCCTAATTATGCAATATCTTCTCAACTTATCAAAGCTTTTTACTGACAATAAAATGCTTCACCCTCAGGTGCCATGGATTGAAAACATCTTAGGGATAATCACTGTGAATGTGTACTTTTATTCCCCCCCCCCCCGTCCCCCCCACATTGCAACAATTTTACTTTTGTATGCTGCCTTTTTTATTTTTAAGCAAACCACAAGTATGCAGAAACGTCAAGAAGTTAGCAAGTAAAGGACTGGTTCTCTTAAAAATGTATTTTAAAGGAATTCTGTATATATCCATTTAGAATGACTTTGAAAAAAACCTTTAGATTTTAGGATGTATTGCTCTTCCGGGAATGAAAATCTTGGATTAAGTGTAATGGAGTTTTAAAAATTAACCAGGGGACACTATTTGGACACAACAGAGAATTCTTATTGAAAGATCGCACATGTTTGCAGATTGATTGAATACATATTAAGAGGATTGGGATTTTTGTAATTGCTTGTAAATGAAAATTTATTCTAGGGAATACACATAGAAGGGAAATGTATGCCATATACTATTGTACCATGTTCACTAGGAAAACTTGAAACAGGATGTATTCCGATGAGTAATCGATACTTACTATACTTCCCAACATCGCATTTTCTTTGGTTCCAGTAAGACTGTGACTATGGCTGTTGTCACTGCAGGTCACTTAGAGTGCAGGCTGGGGGAGGGGCCTGAGAACGGATGTGGGACCCGCTTTGAGCTGGGTGGTGCTGGGCAAGGTTTACCCTTTGAAGCGTCAGACTTTTTTTTTAAATTTCTTTATTGATTAAGGTATCACATATTTGTCCTCATCCCCCCATTCCCATCCCAAACCCCTCCCCACACATGCCCCCACCCCCCTGTTGTCCATGACCACTGGTTAGGCTCATATGCATGCACACAAGTCCTTTGGTTGATCTCTCCCCCTTATCCCCACCCTCCCCTACCTTCCCTCTGAGGTCCGACAGCCTGATCAATGCCTCCTTATCTCTGGGTCTGTTCTTGTTCATCAGTCTATGCTGTTCATCATTTCCCCTAGATGAGTCAGACTCTTCACCTGTGAAGGGAGGGATGAGCCTGGGAGAAAGTAGACACAAAGCTCCCACAGCGATGCAGTGCAGCTGCCCTGAACAACCTTGGGGCCACCAGGCCACTCTTGTTCTACCCATTGTTTTATGAATCCATCTCTTTATTTATTTATTTTTAATCCGACTTTTCTCCATAGAGAAAAGCCAGGTAGGTTTTGGCAAATGAAGATGTCATGAAAATCCTGAGTACTTATAGTATTTCTAAGGTATAGAGATTTCTCAACGACTACGTTGATATTTGGGTCAATAGAGGATTTGACTCTTTCTAAATATATACTGTTTTAATAAAGTATTTTTAAAATTACCCCTGATGACAGACGGGAACATCAATTGGCACTTTCACTTTCAAATTAGGCAAAACCAGATCAATCCTTCCATTGGGTTGTCATACATGGTACATCTTTTTATTTTTATTGACTATATGATTTGAAAAGTATGTTATATGTAAGGTTTTAAAAATTAAAACTGGTCAAATGAATCACTTCTATCTACCCACATACATTTTTTTAAAAAACGGACTTCCATTTTACTAGAGTGGGTGTGGAATTCGATCATAAGAACTGCCCGGGTGGGTGCAAATGCTTACGTTTTCTCTAGCGATTAAGATCCCGGAGGACTGGCTTGGCCCCTGGAGATTAATATGCTTAATAAGCACCTCGGGGATTCTGACGATTAGTCAAACTAGGGAAACGCTGCTCTGGGCCAAAAGGCTGCTCTTCTTAACAGTCAGAAGAATTTCTTTGAGTAATGAAGTTATCACTCTCATTCAAAAGGCTTTAAATATTTTTCCAAGGAATAGAAGCCATCTGGTTGGTGTTACAGCAGTGTCTTCATTAGAGTGTACGTTTCACATTTCAGTTTTCTCAAATTTTTTAAAATTAAGAATTAGAACCCTATCAGTGTACATGTCTACAGGAGTGCATGCCAGTGTTATAACAGACTATGTAAAGTTCAAACCTGCTTTCAAAAGCGAATTTTATGATAGCGTGTGCTATTGATCAGGAGCTTAATTACTGGAATAAAAACTGGATCTCCCAACCCCCACTGCCAAGTGCAGTTTTGTTTTGTTTTGTTTTTACCTTTCCAAGATCATACAGGAAAAAGCACTCAACACCTGGTAAAGCCCTCCCTCCTCGGCCCACCTTCTAAGACTTGGTTGTACAATTTGTGTTATTGAAAATACATTGTCTCTCTTTCCCTCTTCACCTGATTTCCGTTGGCTTTTTCTACGTGACTCTCGGCACAGCGTGCCCAACACTGGGATGGTCCTGGGATGGAAGAAATTCTCAGAGCCTGAGGGGCAGACACCAGCTACCGCCGCAGGTCTCTGCTCCAACCCTGTGTTTTGTGTTTGCATAAAAGTCCCCTTTCTTTTTTTCTTTTCTTTTTTTAAATATATTTTATTGATTTTCCACAGAGAGGAAGGGAGAGGGATAGAGAGCTAGAAACATCGATGAGAGAGAAACATCGATCAGCCGCCTCCCACACACCCTCCACTGAGGATGTGCCTGCAACCAAGGTACGTGCCCTTGACCGGATTCGAACCCGGGACCCTTGAGTCCGCAGGCCCACGCTCTATCCACTGAGCCAAACCGGTTTCGGCAAAAGTCCCCTTTCTGGGACTGGTGCAGCCGTGGCAGAGCTGAGGAATGTTCTAGAACAGTCTGCTTGTTCTTTGCATGCTTTGGAATGAGACCCATGCTGCCACCTGCATCCCAGCCTCCTGTCAGAGCCACTGCTCTGCTGGGTCTTCTCTGGAGTCATTGAGAAGGAGCGGCCCCGGGGAACCCAGCGCTTCTCTTCTTTCTGCCCCGAAGGCCCGAGTGCAGGGGACCCTGATTGGCCTCGGGCCTCAGGCGGCTCTCTGCCTCCTAACCCGAGGCCCAAAGCTGAGGCTGGCCCTGCCCGTGCTTAGACTAGAGGATGGAACGGGCATCTCCTCCCAGGCGCCCTCCATCTCACCTCCCAGAGGTCAGGCCAGGGAAGAGGGGGCACCAAGAGGCTCACTCAGCCCTGAGACACGCCCAACGTGGCTGGCATCTTCCAGAAGCTTCAGAAAAGAAAAAGACGCTTTGGGAGGGGCCCAGGTGAGCAAGTGCCCAAAGGGGAGAGAACTTAGAGTTGAATCTCAGAGCCCCTTTCGCTTACAAGATACCTGTAAAACCATCGACAATAAAAAATACATTTAAAAATGAAAAACAAACAACAACAACAAAGCAGCAGTTTCTCTGACCACCTGAGCCATATACACATTCCTCTTCAGCTTTTTAAATTTAATATATATTTTTATTCAAGAGAGATGAAGGGAGAAAGAGAAACATCAATGATGAGAATCATTGATCGGCTGCCTCCTGCACACCCCCTACGGGGGATCGAGTTCACAGCCCGGGCATGTGCCCTGACCAGGAATCGAACTGCGACCTCCTGGTTCATGGGTCAGTGCTCAACCACTGAGCCATGCCGACTGTACCCCTTCAGCTTTTTGATGGTGGATTAGTGGCTATTGGGAGATTTGAAGATTTTAGCTCAAAACTGATTTTTCTCTGCCCTGCAGAGGTTTCTTCAAAGAAGTCGCTTGGGAGTGGCCGAAGTGAGGGGCAGGCATGCTTTCCGCTCTGACCCACAGCTTTTTCTGATGAACATACAACTCCCTCTCCAAAGTCTCATGGGGTTTCCTACTTGGTACCTGGCATAGGCCAGAGCAGCCAAGGTTTTGTTGAGCTTTACTTTCTCCTGCCCTACTCATGCACACGGCGAGTATTATTATTTTGCATTCCAAGTATGAGAGTACTTTATCATTTTGGTTGAGCTTTTACTAGTATACATTGCACCCCGTCCCCAATTCTGACCAAGTCTGCTACCAGGGGTCCCATCCTTTGTTGAAATAACCCTGCCCTGCGCAAGGACTGGTTGTGGAGCAGTCCGAATCGAACAAGAAACCAAGCACTCGGACCACTGCAGAGACACTGTATTCTACTCACCATCCAAAGGTTTGACAACGTTTATACTTGGCACAGGTGAAATTTTCACACAGGCAAGATAGCTATTTAATCATTAGCTTTAAACCAGCTGTGTTCACGGCCAGGTAAGAGCTACTGGGCCAGCAATCCACCTAGGAAAACAGCATTAGTGAGCAAATTCTTGTAACAGTTCTTTGTGCTTCTATAGCCCCTTTACCAAAAGATACCTTACATTTTGTCTTTCAAGTGAAGTACAAGTTACCTTCAAATAAGTCCTATCTGGGGACACACCGGAGTCTTAATGTGAACTCAAATGCCAACGTTTTCTAATGTCTTGGGCCAGTTGTCGAAATCATTTTTAAGTAACCGGGGGTGAAAATGATCACCTGTCTCACCTATGTGTTGTGACAAGTTTCTCTTGTTGACATGGGAAACATATCAGAGTTGAATGTTTTCTCCTTTTACTTTGAAAAGGTTCAAGGTTAAATTCAAGGAATCACAAGCCCCAATTTCCCCTTGAAATGGTGTTGGTAACACGAAAGTGCATACATGTGCCAAAGTTCCCAAAGAATTCAGTTGCAATAGACCCCGATGACATGTGCTTTTCAGGATCTTTACAATGTCTGTACGTATTTCAGATGTTATCTTCCTCAACTTCCCATGGTAATTTTGCAGCAAACACGAACAGACTGTGTTGGATGTTCTTTCCCATCATCATGCGTCTCCCCTGGCCCTTCACAGACTGGTCAGCTCATTTCATCCCTGCAGCAGGCCAGCACTCTCATCCCTGCTCCAGCGCTTTGAAAATAAATACATAACATAAAACAGGTCTTGCACATCCCCGTTCCCTGGTGACCATGCACGTTGGCAGCAGGGATCTTTTCCTTCAGGTCAGCGTGACTGAAATACGATGGCACTTAGAAGGCCGGCCGGCTGGAAGGTCACCAATAAAAACACTAGCTCCGCTGAAAACAATTTGATTTCCACCCAAAATGAATCACCCTGCCGCACAAATAGATAATGGTAAACAGAACATGCTACTTACCAAGACGATTCCCTGCTGAGAGGCAGAACTTATTTGAAGCTCGTTACCCTGTGAGGATAAAGGAATATGGTCTCGTGGACATTTATGTGGGATGAACTAGTTGGAAGAGGAAAAAGGCTGAGTACCCAACGTCCGCTCCTTGCTGATTTCTGAAGTGACGGCTCCAAGTGGACCCCAATGCAAACACGCAGTCGGTGTTGGCCAATAAAGGAGTCGGCCTTCTGGAAGGGAAACTACCACGGAGCGTCCTTCAGTGTCTCAGGAGGCAGGGTCTGTGCTGAGCTTCACAAGCGAGAAGTTGTAAGGACATAGAAGGGTGTCTTGTTTGTGCTGTTATACAAAACACACAGCGCTTTAGTGACATGACATTCCCTCTACACAATATCCAGAAGATGGCTATGTGGCAGACTTTTTATCAGTAATTCTTCTTCTGATAGTACGTATGAACCACTTAGGTTTTGTGCACTCATGAATTGAGAATTACTTTGTCCTAAGGTCAATATCCAAAGAAAGCAGATGCCTCTGGGGGAAAAAAAACACAACTTATTGTGTTTCAAAATATTATAACCATGCTTATATCCTTCCATACTGCATGAATGATAGCCGTTCTCCTTTCTTTGGTGCAGATTACTCTGTGTAGATATTCTTCATGTAATCTTGATAATTGCCCCCACAATGTAGTCTGTAAGGGATTATTTACAATATTTGCAAAGATTATGGCAATGTCAGGTTTACCGTCGTAGTGGAATATAAGGTAAGTGTAATGATTAATAATGTCTACAAAGTTTAAAGTCTAGCCTGGCCGGGTGGTTCTGTTGGTTGGAGCATCATCCCGTACACCAAAAAAGGTTTCAGATTCAATTCCTGGTCAGGGCATACCTACCGTATTTTCTGGCATATAAGACGACTGGGCGTATAAGATTTTCCTGGGTTAAAAAGTTGTTTTACACGCCGGAAAATACGGTAGTCCAATATATCTAATCCATTACATCTAATCCCATCAATATAGTCCAATATACCATATTTCCCGGCGTATAAAGGACTTTTTAACCCAGGAAAATCTTATACGCCCAGTCGTCTTATACGCCAGAAAGTACGGTAGGTTGCAGGTTCAATCCCTAGTTGAGGCAACTGATCAATGTTTCTCTCTCACTCTCCATCTCTTCCTTCCTTTCTCTAAAATCAATAAATATATCTTCAGGTGAGGATTTATTTTTTTTAAGTTTGAAGTCTACTATGACTGTTGGTATAGAGTTTATTCTACTTAAAACAAGTTACTCATGTCACTAAAAATTAAATACAGTTTTCCAAAATAAGGTCTCAACCACATTAATATCAATCTGAAATGGTAGCATTTGGGACGTTTGGGGTTTTATGTTATATGAACCAGTCTATAAACTAGACAGTGAACCAAAACTATTCAAGGACAGAGAGGTAGTTGAATCAATTCTGAAATTATTTAAAAGAACACATGACCTAGCCCTGGCTAGGTAGCTCAGTTGGTTAGAGCAGTGGTCAGCAGCAAACTGCGGCTCTTGAGCCACATGCGGCTCGCGAGCCGCGGTTTGCCGCTCTGTTGACTAATGAGTTTGCCGACCACTGCTGTAAGGCATTACCCTTACCCAGAAGTTTTGACTTCAGAGTAAAGATATTATTACATTATTAAAATGTTTTTTAAGTGTTTTTCCCTAAGGCAGTGGTTGGCAATCTCATTAGTCAACAGAGCGGCAAACCGAGGCTCGCGAGCCGCATGTGGCTCGTGAGCCGCAGTTTGCTGACCACTGGGTTAGAGCATCATCATGATACACCAATCAGGGCACAGGCAAGAATGAACCAACAAATGCATAAGTAAGTGGAACAACAAATCAATGTTTCTCTCCTTGCTCTCCCTTCATCTCTCTAAAATCAATTTTTAGAGAAAAGAACACATGGTCTAGTGGTTAAAGTGGAGACCTGGGAAAACTAGAATAAACCCAGATTCTGTCCTCCAATGAGAGACTGAGCCTCGCCATGTTTTATTTACCTTGTGTAGAAGAAAATGAGAACACTGCTTCCTTCCTTTCAGGATGCTCCTGAGAAGTACCAGCTGCTACCACTGGTGCTATCAGAAGGCTGTCCGTGTAGCACTGTGTATCCGCCTTCGGTAATATTCTTGGGATTGTCCTGACACCTCTAACAATTTGGTTTCCTAAAGATATTCCCGTCTTCAGTGTTTTCTAGATTTCACAGGCAGAGGGATGCATCCTATCTCATTGACCTGCAGAAGCTCTCGGTATATAAAGAAATGAATGACAAAGGTGCCGTGTCATGATCTGAATTTCCATTTGTGGCTGAATTTGTGAAGTGTAACACTGTGGTGGTTTCTGTCCCACTGTTAAACGATAAAGTTACTCAGCTGTACCTAGGCATGTGAAATTTTATCAGGTTATTACCTAAGTGAAGTATTTTACACAAAACATTAAAATTGGTGTTAGAAGGAACAGCTTGATCAATATTGGCATAGGTAAGACATTTCTAAAGCTCTCAACAAAATCATAAACTAAAACCTCTCTCTCTCCCCGTTAAACATCGTGGAGCGCTTTTTCTCTCAGATAAACCATCTATGGTGTGTTTACTGAAGCTTGCACGGATAGTCCCTCATAGTGTTTGCAGCCCGAGTTCTGTTCCAGCAGCTACACGCCGGGAGTCCACAGTGCAGAGCAGGCGGCCCCTCTGGAACCTCGGCTTGTTTGTTCTCTCGCTGTTCGAAAGGTAATTAAGGAGCATTGCATGTTTCTCAATTAATGATTTCTCATTCAACAGGGGATCTTTGATGCTAATTTGTTTTAATCAGGGCAGAGGCTGCTCAAAAACTCCAAACAATTCAGTGAAGAGGAACCAGGAATTTTTAATCAAGTGGAAGAGATTTAAATGCTCTGAGGGACGCATCCGTCATGCACTTCCAATTCCTGCTCATTTAAGAATGTTCTGTGGGGTTTTATAAACCAATGTGAGGATTATTAGAGTACATTGTATCATACAATATGATTTTCCTTTCTATATTTGTGTGACTATATAATGAACTCCACTGAACGCCTACTTAGAAACAACCTCCATCTCTCTCTCTCTCTCTCTCTCTCTCTCTCTCTCTCTCTCTCTCTCATGTATTTATGCGGACATCTAATACCCTTATTTACATAGACACTTGTAAAGATAGAACGTGTGTGTGTAAGAGTATATTTACATATATGTAGCAAACGAAGACTGGAGGGTTTGTTATAAAGGAGCATGAGGTGTAAAACATTCTGTTCACCCCTTGGGTGACTGTCCTGAGAGGCTGGCTGTTCGTAATTTGAGCTGCTAAGTCACATTGCATTATGTACATGGAAACACAGGCTATACAGCAGGGGTACCTTGAAGAGCGTTACAGTGCGATTAGGCCCTAACTTGTGTTAAAAAAAAATGACTTAACCAGCTTGACTACGCCTCATGGAGATTAATACACACAGTCGTTAAATGACAACGCTGCCTTTCTTTCCCAATGATCAGGTTCCGATCCTCTCGTTCTGACGACTTCACGCCAAGACTGCTTTGCAGGAGCGTCCTTCATGTGCCGATGAGGTGGGCTGAGGTTTCTTCCTCCCTCTCGCTGAATACAGAAACGTCTCAGCGCCTGAGAGGTAACTATGTATGTGTTCACTGGGAGCGGGAAACACGCTTTGTTTTTCATCCAGGGGCTCTGGAACTTGCGAGCCGATCACAGCCACCTGGAGAGCTTGTTAAACCAGCTCCCGGGCTCCTCCTGGGGCGCCTGATTGGGCGAATCCGGGGTGGGGCTGAGGCTTTCATTCCCAGCACGTGCTCAGAGGATGCTGGGCCGGGCTGGCGGCCCGACTTCCAGAACTCCGGTGAGGAATAAATCAATCAGAACGAGGCGAGCCAGGGCTCGGACGCAGCGCTGGGCCCCGCGTCCTGCGTGTGTTCCCGTGTGCTGATTGATCACAGGTCCGCTCGGCCCGACAGTAGGCGAGCCTGGGTGTCTCCGCAGCGGCCTTGGGGTGAGTCGCTGGCCCAGTTGGGCGGGCACTGAGTGGGGGACTTGGGCAGGGGGGTGACACCTGTGCCTGGTTTTTATTCATCGAGAGCCCCTAGCGCCGTGGTCGGCAAACCGCGGCTCGCGAGCCACATGCGGCTCTTTGGCCCCTTGAGTGTGGCTCTTCCACAAAATACCACGGCCTGGGCGAGTCTGTTTTGAAGAAGTGGCGTTAGAAGAAGTTTCAGTTTAAAAAATGTGGCTCTCCAAAGACATTTCAGTCGTTGTGCTGTTGGTATTTGGCTCTGTTGACGAATGAGTTTGCCGACCACTGCGGCCTAGCGGGCTTTGCAGGAATGAGGGACATTTGAAAACAAATGTTTGAATGGAAATGACGACGTAGCATACCTGGGCTAATGGGCAACGGCCAAAGCCAAACTGGCTTGTGAAAGACTGGAACATGCCCTGGCCATTTGCTCAGTAGGTAAAGCGTCCGTCCATGGGGAGAAGGGTTGTGGATTCGATTCCAGGTCAAGGGCACCTACCTCAGTTGCAGGTTCCATCCATGGCCCCAGGAGGGTTCGTGTGGGAGGCAACCAGTCGATGTGTCTCTCTCACATCTCTCTCCCTCTCTCTCTCTCTCTCCCCCTCCTCCTACCTCCCTCCCTCCCACTCTCTCTCTCTAAAGATCAATCGAAAAAATACCCTTGGGTGAGGATTTTTAAAAAAACAACACTAGACCAAGATGAAGTTTGCTAGCCCTGCTCAGAATAAGCATGATCTGGGCGCTCTGTCTGACATCTGTGTTTCCAGTAAGACGCCAGTCAATTCAACAAACAAGCGTGGGGAACTCTACGTAAGAGCCCAGTTCTTTTTCCTTAGAGCTGTTCTTCATAGGGGCACCAAAATCGCCTAAACAGAACCTCAGAGGGAAGCCCGCTCCTCCAGCCTCCGCCTGGGGCAAGTGCCCATGCGCTTCACAGGCTGACCTTGGCCCTCAGCTTCCCCTGACGGGTGGCATAACTGCATTAGGGGGCCATGAATTGGCCCAGTGTGCCTCTCAGCTGCGTGATTATTGCACGTAGTGTGATGAGTTCAAGTATTACTGCTTCCATTCTGTCAATTGGGGTTTTTTTCTGATTCCAATATCATAAGGCAGTTTAGGGATGGGGGAGGGGATTCGGTTCTCCTGCGTATGTATGCATGGTTGTTCAGTTGCATTTACATTTGTCCTTAAAATTAATTGGTAGCCAAGGAGTCACGTGCTTAAAGATGATCCTGTTTTGAAATGTGTCTTCTGAAAGTCCAGATAGTTCATGGCACCTGTGCTCTAGGCAGTATGCGTGTGATTTAATCTTCCTACGACCAATAGGAGGGGCGTATTGGAAGCCCTAGTTTACAGATAAGAAAACTAGGGCTTAGAGCTTTCACCTGCCTAAGCCCACGAGGCAGTTTTGGGAAAGACTCAGCCACAGCATGCAACTCCTCTTCCTCCCCCTGAAACTGCTGGAGATTAACACACCACCTTCAGACAACGGCAGGAAAAAATGATGTCAGAAACTCTACCATCATTCCCTTACCATACTTTCCAATGCCGGGATTATTTTTAATAGAAGGGACATTTTCCCTTTTCCGATGAGCAGTCTCATCTTCTGGAATGAGCATGGTTCTCCCAGGTGGAGAAAAGGAGCTCCACCTCGGCCCAGCTCCAGGCAGTCTCAGACCTTCAGATGCCCTTGACCCACGGTGCCCAGGAGTCGGCCTCGTCAATCACACAATCATTGTGGGAGGCCAGGGGCTGGCTTCAGACCTAGTCATGTCCTATGGTTGGGTCATAAAAGTGCTGGTGATCTAATGAAAAGTGACTTTGCAATTACGCGTTACATCTTGATGTGATCATCTTGTCGGTACCTGACTTTGCAGGGATTTACAAATCCTGAGACTGGAGTTGGGATGATCGTGAAAGCTCGGTGCAGTGGCCAGGGCCCTTGCAGTGACTCACTGTCCCAGGTCACTACTTACTTTGGATCAAGTCCAGCACACCACCCTCCTCTGCTCTCCCTGCACCCTGACTGAGCGACCCCCTCTCTGCTGGATTCCGTCCCGCACCATTGCTTAGCGATGCTAAACTCACAGAGAAGAGAGCACGGGTTGTCATGGGTGCTGTAGGTTTGCATCGGGTCAAATCTCATTACAAGTTGCTATGCGAGGCATTCAATTTACTTCAGAGAACTCTGATGTTGCTGTCAAAAATGCTGTCTACGCTTGGAGTCCTTTCTTTACACAGATCCCACAACAGCAGGAATGGAGACACAGCACTTTCCAGTTCAAGTGTGTTCACAGGACTAGTTAGCTGACTTGTCTTCCTCAGTTTCCTCATCTGTCTGGTGAAAGGCCATCTCAGGAAAGACCGGCTCTGAGCTCTGACTGGTTGGCGATGCGGTCGTGTGTCCCTGGGTTGCGGTGCCTTAGAATCTTGTGAAATCAGCTCTGAGAAGGGTGTTCTGGAACCCATCCGGTTAGTCCAGCTTCCCAAGAAATACGTGCTCTTAAAATGGCACACAAATCGACATTGGCAAGGTGGCATTGGCAAGGTGAAAGTTTGCCTTCTGTGATCTTAGACTCTCTGCTTTGGCCTGGCACGATAGAGAGTCCTGACAGAAATGGGTTTGCAGCCTCCTCGCGCATCTTCTGTATCTTTTCTAACAGGGATCCTTTGAATCGTCCATCAAATAGTCTTCATTCACCATCACCAAAATACTAAATTCTTCTTTTTTTAGTGAAGCTTCATTGCTACCCACAGGAGAGTGTATTGTGACTTCACTGTTTCAGCTGTGTGTCCAACAACCTTCGTTGCCTGGAGAGGGAATTTAGGAAATACATTCTTTTGACTCAGAAGATAAAAATGAGATGTAATTCATAAATTTGGGGGCATCAAAAGACTCTATATACAGAGCTGCTGGTTAACAGACAGGAATGTTAGTGTCCCTTAGTCTCCTAAAAAAAAAGATGACTGGATATATTTTTGAAACAGCCAACTTTCAGGAGAAACAGCACAATGATTTCATGATTATGTTGAAGAGAAGTCATTATTTTCCATCTGGGGCCAAAATAAATGGTAATTCTCCATCTCCTAACCACTTAGAGGCATGCGAACACTAGGTAACCAGCTAGTGTGTTTATATGCAGATGTCTGACCTAGATACATCTCTAACATTAATTTAACGGTGCAGCTCTGGGCCTGGCTAATACTCTTAACAAGTTTTTTTTCCCCCTTTAATGATGAGCATGAACCCTGAGGGCATTGTGTTTGATAGGAATGACAGCTCTGAGATGCAAGCCCCTCTCGGTAAGGGTGCTGACTCAAATAGGAGGGGAGTTTTCAGACAAATGAGAAACCTTCTAGATTAAAAGGTATGTAGCTAATCAGTGCTGCGGGCACACTTTCATCATATACCAGAGAAGGTGGTGCCTTCCTAAAGATTTAGTTACTGTCTGGCTGGTGTGGCTCCTATGAGACCTGTGAACCAGGAGGTCATGGTTAGATTCCCAGTGAGGGCACATACCTGCGTTTCGGGCTCGACCCCCAGTAGGGGGCATGCATGAGGCAGCGGATCAATGATTCTCTCTCATTAATGCTTCTATCTTGCTCTCCCTCTCCCTCTCTGAAATCAATAAAAATATTTTTTTAAAAAAAGATTTAGTTCTTAAAAGGACAGTCGGTATAGCATCTAGAATCCGCATGACCAACTGTCCTAAGGCTGTCTCTTTCAATGTCTGATGTATTTTGAATTCTATAGCAACTAACTAAAGGAATTTATTTTCTCTTCCTCCCTCCCTCCCTCCCTCCTTTCTTCCCTCCCTCCCTCCCTTCTCCCTTTCTCCCTCCCTCCCTTTCCTCCCTCCCTCCCTCCCTCCCTCCCTCCCTCCCTCCCTCCCTCCCTTCCTTCCTTCCTTCCTTCCTTCCTTCCTTCCTTCCTTCCTTCCTTCCTTCCTTCCTTCCTTCCTTCTCCCCTTTTGCCTCCAGAAGATTCATCACGTTCCTGAAGCCACTCGGGACTTTGAAATCTCAGTCTTTCAGATATGCTTTGAAATAAAATCGCAGCTGCTTGTGTACTTCTAAGATATTGCCTAATTAAGTCTGAGATCAATGAAGGAATTCAAACAAACAATTCAGCAAGAAAAATAGGTATTTGTGTCTATTTGCCTGGGATTTTCTTTCAAGTAGCTTAAGTTCCAGTCAGGATTAATTAATCCTGTGGCTGACTGAGGTGATGCAGGGAGCGGAGGGAGCATCCGTGTGATCTGGAAAGTGGGCAGGAGGTGTGTGTGCCCAGACTGAAATAAGCATGCCGAAAAGGACATGCGCGAAACATCTACTAGGAGGGCTTTCCAATCTGTTAGGTAAGAGAGGAAATGAGACTTAAATGGTTTAGCAGTTCAATGCCAGTATCAGAATCCTAATGATTTCAGGTAGGATTTCACCAATTCAGGTATCATACTGGAAGGGCATTCTGAGTTTGTGACTTAATGAAGATGATGAAAGGATTCTGGAGACTCTGTTACAAGCTCAGGAATGAGAACTATAGGCTCTGTTACCATATAGTAACAACGATAAGGTGCCATGAGTGGGGTTCAGATAGTCATTTAAAGGTGCCCCCCACTATGGAGAACTGGTGGGTCCTTAGTCACCTTCTGAAGGGTGTGTCTGGACTCCCATTCTCTGTGCCTTGTTCCTATTTTGTTGCGTCTTCCCGAGGTTCCTGTCAGTTTTATGTCAGACAAACAGATCTCTGTTGGATTCTGCCTTGCTCTGTCACTTCCCCAGCTCTTCCCCGGATTCTGAGCTCTGGAAGAACAAAGCATGACATTAGCCCGGGTGCTCTAGGTTTGCATCAAGTCAAATCACATTACAAGTTGCTATGAGAAGCATTAAAATTCTCTCCTAGAACTCCAGGGTATTGAGCTATAAATAATAGACAGCCTCACGGTGGATTAAACCACATGGAATTTATATTTCACTTAACAAGAAAACCTGGCAGTGAGAGTCCTGGGGTTTTGAGGCTCAAAGGTGTTTCCCTCCTCCCCATCCTCCATGGGTGGGCTTTATCCTCACTGTGTCCATCTTGGTCACAAGATGCTGCCCCAGCCAGGGCCTCACCTCCTCCCATGACATTGTGCAAAGCAGGGAGGGAGAGAAGGTGGCCATGTTGCTCTCTCGTTTAGAATTCTCTTGTCTTTCATCAGGAAGGAAAATCTTCAGAAGCCAACCCTGCCCTTCATCACACCTTCTCTTAGCTTCTATTGGCTAGGACTGAGTCACAGGCTTACCCTGGACCAAGTGCTGGTACGGGGCAAGTGATTACCGTGATTGGCTTAGGTGTGAACCAAGGAAGAGAGCATCCACATCACCTGGGACTATGTTAGAATTGCAGCCCAGACCTACGGAACCTGAACTTGCATTTTAACAAGGGCTCCCTGGTGTTCAGGTGGACATGAAATTGTGAGACACTGCAGCTTTAAGGATTCTTCCCCTGAGGCAGGGCGTGTTGCAATTTGGGAAAAATCAGGATTATGCTAGCAAGACAGTAGGGCATGGCTTTGGGGTAGGCAACCATCAGTGTCTACCAAAATCTTCTTGTTCTTCTGTACCTATATTGGGATTATCACTTGTTTTGGTGACTATTACTTTTCCTCCAAAATGTTCTGCCAAAAAGAAAGAAAGAAAGAAATGCTGGCTGGTCCTGTTATATGCTTCCCCAGGGAATGGTTCAGATTCCCGGAATGGCCCTGCTGCTCTCTCCCTCGTCTGCTGGCCCTCGGATCATGTCCAGATTCTCCCTGAGCGCTGAGGCAAAGGCACGTGTGCTATCCACCCCCTTGGGCAGGAAGGACCACTTCCTGAGCAGGATCTAGGCTGAAAATGTTCCACATGTGGCAGGCTACATAATGACCACCTCCCCACCCCCAAGATACCCATGTCCTAATCCCAGACACATGGACATATGTAGCAAAAGAGACTTTGCAGATATGGGGCCTAAAGGTAATCATAAATGTCCTTATGGGAATAAAGCAGAGGGAGGTTTGGCTTCAGAACGAGAGATGGCAACGTGACAACAGAAGCAAAGATTGAGGGGGTGGGGCTACAAGCTAAGCAATGCCATTTGCCACCAGAAACCGGAAGAAGGAACCAGTCCTGCCAGAGACTTGATTTCATCCAGTAAGACTGACTTATTTTGAACTTTTGGCCTCCCAAGCTGTAAAATAACCCAAACAAACCCAAAACAGTTCTGTTATTTTAGGCCACTCATTTTAGGGTAATTTCTTACAGCAGCCACAGGAAGCTAATACATCTGTCTTACCATCCCTGTCATTATTGGTTTAAATTCAACAATGTTACCTTTTCATTATTTTAATCTAGCTTACAGATGCAATTTTAGATTAAATTTTTACAAGATATTCAAATATCGTCAAAATGAGATCCTGTTTGGGTTATGATAATACATTAGACCCTAGGAAGCCTAGAGACACGACTACCTGCCCATCATAGTTGCAGGTCCTCCATCACCATCATCCTCTTGCCCCCAGCAGCAGAAAGAGCATGAGGATGAAGGGAAGAGGAGCCCGAGATCATACACACACACACACACACACACACACACACACACGTGTGCTTGACTTGAATTGAGCAGCTCATAAGGTAGGGAAAAAGAAGAAGCACGATTAGAAAACCAACTTCATACATGCTTCCCAGATTTTATTCTATAGCGAGCCCGGCAAATTGCACTTTTCTCCACCAAAACCATTTGACAAGACGCTGAAGACCGAGAAAGGTCAAAAGCAGAAGCTCTGAGGAGACCAAACGTGCCCCCGAAATGAATAAAGGGTGGTCATTAGCAGCCGTGAAGGGGTATGAACTGGATCTGGAAAAGGCTGAGAGGAGACAAGGAAGGTCTCATGCAAAGCAGGGCCAGCAGGCGAGTGGGCAGAGGCCACAGCGCAGGCCTGGGGGTGGGGGGAGGCTGTAATTCTGCAGACACGGGGCCTTGACCTCCGGCAGGAAGAAGGAGCCGCTCCTGGCGTTGGCACGTTTGTGCTGAGGGAGGCTTTTAGAGGCGCTCTTTGGACAGTGTTCATCTCAGGCCATTTGGATGGAGATGGATGAGGGTCTGTAGTGAGGCCGACTAATGTGAAGAATCATTGTTTTCGCTGCTGGGAAGGAGGGGGAAGGAGCTGTCACAATCTTGCAAGCACAGCTTTTTCTCAGAAATGAGCTCGCAGCCCTGAAGTCTGCTCCTAAACGCCATGCACGGCTTAATGGTGCTAATGACGCTGGGCCCTCGCGTCACTCATCCCACCGCTGGTGGGAGCCATCTTCTCCAGTCTCATCCCCGTCCTACTCCTTTGTTTGGAAAGAGCCCGCTCCCTGGGGTCATCGCTGGGCCTTGTGGCACAAACTCTCACAGTGGAGAAGGCTGGTAGGGGACATTGACTGGGTGGTTACTGTTTTTAGTTTTGTGTTTTGAACTTGGTCATTGAAATTCCTTTGTTTACACCATCTTGGCGGACCTTCCCGAATAAAACAGATCTTTAGGAAAAGCAGACCTTGGCTTCTGGTCTCCAGAGAAAGAAGGACCAAGTGAAATACAAAAATAAATAAAATACAGTCACATTCAGTTCTGTGGCCCAAGGCCTAGACCTCCATAGGCTCAACAGAATCTTTAGCCAATAGGTTCCTGCCCTCGGCCATCCTCCGCCAGGGAGAGGGTCCCTGCTAGATGCGTACACGGAAGACGGGGGGAATCTATAGAGGAGAGAGGTGCAGCCTTCGTTCCTCTTTAGACTAAGACCACGGGGTGGATGAGGAGGGCATGCGCACACATGTACACCAAATACATACAGTGAAAATACATTGTACTATTAGTATCCATTTTCCTTTACAAACCCAAACCACTCAAATTTAAAAAGTAATTGTTTCACATACACAGGTCCACAGTACTCAAAATTTGCACCAAATATTCTACGCCCATTGCATATGAGCAGCCACAGAGAAGTATGTGAAAATGTTGGTCGGCAAAGGTTTTACGCTCTATTGAAATATGTATCCATACAGACATCAGAAGGGTATAGCTTGATGGAGTTCTCAAGGTGATGTCTGAAACCAGAACTAGATGGAGAACCACATTGCGGCATCTCCAGAGCTGTCCTGTGCCTTCTTCCTGTTGCTGCTTTGACTTCACCCAAGGGTAATGTCTTTCTTGCCTTCTACCTCTACAGACTTCGCTGGCCTGTCTCTGCGCTCCATCTGAGTGTGTGACGAGGTATATCCTCTCCCGTGTCTGGCTTCTGTTCAACACTATAGGTGTGAGATTCATCTGTGCTGTGCAAATGGCTGCAGATGGTTCATTCTCCTTGCTATCATTGTGTGCATGGACCCTAATGTGCTTATCCATTCTGGAGCTAGTGGGCTCTCTCAGGCCCTTCTGAATAGTGGAGCTCTGAGCATTGTCATACATGTCCTCTGGGGAACCTATGTACACATTTTGAAGTGATAAGGGGTTCACCGTCAGCTTTGGTTCTGACTTATGTTTTAAGGGAGCCACTCTGGTTTGCTGTGTAAGGAACAGGCTCAAAGATGACAAGGGTGGACACAAAGAAACCAGTGAGAAGGCTCAGGGGACAATCTGGGAGATACGAGTGCTGCTGGGACCAGGATGGAAGCAGTCTGAGTGGTGAAGAGTGGTCGGGGTCCGGATGTATTTTGAAGGCTTCTCACAAGGATCTGGGGTCTTGCTGTGGTCAGTAGCCCAGCAGTGGCTTGTCACTTCAGTCTTGTCCTGACGGCCCTCTGGGCTGTAATGCCTGTGCACGTCCCACTCCCTGACATGGTGGCCACAACGACTGGCCACCATCTGAGGCCCAACAGGGAGTCCCCCCAGAACACTCTGGGTGGCCAGCGGTAGAAGAGAAAGCAAGATTAGAGAGGAGCTTTTGAAATGGTTTTCTTCCAAGAGAGCGTGACTGCCATTAAAAGCTACAAAGGTTTGTTTATAAGATTCTTTGCTCCATCTCAAAGGAACTGACTTGCAACTTTGTCCACATGTAGCTCGTTATCCGCAAGTTTTTTAAGCAACAACAGAAAACCCAGGGTTGTCTAAAACACTGACCCTTCCTAAGACTCCCAGGATTCCCTCCAGCCACTTCCTCCTCCACACAGACCAACAGTTCACTCTCCGTCTTCGTGGCTGAGTCTCCAATTCCTCTTCAGTTTCCTCAGGAGAATTCGTGTCTGCGGGCGTCCAACATGAAAAATTCGGAATGATCTCTCTCGTGCTTCCCCATCTCCACCCCAGTTCCAGGCACTAGGGCACATTTCTCTCCACTTCTGAGTTTTATGAGAAAGATTCCCCCTCTCTGTTGACCATCGTTTTCACGTAATTTTCTGTTTGTCTTTCTGAAATTACTAAGGCATTAAGACCGCACTTTTGTTATTCCACCCCAACAACTAACTTTCTTTTTATGTTATCAGAACTCTTGTTAGCTCGTGTGAGGTTTCTCTTTCACATAATACAAGACCTCTTTTTCTTCCGAGTAAACAGGGTTACCTACACCTGCTTAACTCAGTCAATAAGCAAATGGATTTTCAAGTTTCTTTCAAATAAATAGCCTAGACCACTTGACTGCCAACGCAAGTGACATCTTTGAACTAAATCTGACAGAGAAAGATGGGAATAACTGATTCCTGTGTGTGTTTTTCTTTCTTGAGAGAAGATGAAACGGGAGCCTTCAGACAACCCCATCATTGATTTTTAGTCTTTTATCCTCCATGAAAGAAACCCCCTTATCCCAGCTTTAGCAAAACTGCAAACAGGTGTTGCTTCTATGTACAGCGCTGCGTGGGCTCGCTCTCTCCCTTCCCCTGGATTCGGGGTGGCACGGTCCCTGGTGCTGGGGAGTGAGTAAAGAAACTGTCCTTGGAGCTGCCCTCACCTACTGCGCCTGTGTCACCTGTTGGAACTCAGTGGGGTTGATGGACGGCAAGTTGTAGGATTGCTCATGGTTTCTGCTGAGAACAGACTTAATAGAACGGGCTGTCACAGGGCAGTGAAGTATGGCATTCGGTGGATTTAAACACATATATAATATGCACAAAAGATGGGGAAATACTCAATTATTAAAGACCAGTGACATGAGCATTGACTAATGAGCTCACAGCACACCCCATGCAGCTATGGGAAGAGGCGCCCTAGAGGTTATCCTGCAAACGGACCATTTATCCAAGTCTGCTTCTGAATAACTGTCCCTCGCCCGGGTCCTCCCAGGATTCTGGCTCCTCCCTGGGACCCCTTGCAAAGGAGCAGCTAATTATCCCACCTCAAGCACCTCTGAGTAACAGGCCCTCTAGGCAGCCTGCTTCTCTGTGCCCTTCCCAGCATCTCCCTTATTCTGATGATGGTTGAGCATGGACTCTAAAGTGCTTCCTGGGATTTAAGGCTGCAGCTCTGATGCCCCCTCTCACTCTCCAGCCAGCTGCTCCTGAAACCCTGGGCAGCATCGCCTTAGGCCTCTGCCCTGTGTCCCTTGGCCTGAAAAGTCCCCCCTGGAGATTGGCACACCCCATTTCCCACATTAGATCTCTGCTCAGATGTCGCTTCCCACGCCTTCTTATCACTGTCTAAAGTGCACCCCCATCGCGCACTCTCCCCTTACCCTGCTTCATTTTTCTTTATAGTAGGGGTACCTTCCCATAACTTTTCCATTTTTCTGACATAACCTACTTGCTAAAGTTCATTCCTTTGTACATTCTCTGAGTGTTGACAAAAACATACAATCCTGCATCCACCACCACCATTAAGGTAAAGCACAGTTGCATCACCCCAAAAAATTCACTGATGCCCTTCCCACCTCTTTCTTAGCAAACACGGACCTGTTTTCTGTCCTTCTAGTTTTGCCTTTTCCAGAACCGCCTAGAAGAGGGATCATAACAGTATGTGGCGTTCTGAGTCTGTCTCTTCCATTGAGCAAGTGCCTCTGGGAGTCATTCATGATGTTGGGCATCGAGTCCCTTCCTGGGTGTGGCTGCACAGCACTCCATCGTGTGGGTGGACCACAGCTTGTTTATCGTTCCCTATTGAGAGTATTGGGGTTGTTTGGGGTGAATGTGGCAGATTACAGCTGCTATCATCACTTGTGATCAAGTTTTTGTGTACACATACGTTATTATTTGGGGGGCTAACTACCTAGGAGTGGGGTTCCTGAGTCATGTGGTCAGTGTATGTTTAACTTAATATGCATCTGGCAAACACTTGCCCAGAGTGGTCAAACCTTTTTCCATTTCCACCAAACCGACCCTGGCCCTTCGTCTCCTGGTTGCCGGCTTCCCTGCCCCCTCTGAGCAGCCTCCCTGCTCTCCCAGGGTTTGGGCGAGCTCAGGGGGGTGCAGGGTGATGCCTTCCAGTTCTTTCGAAGGATCTCGGCGGCCAGGGGAGAACTTGGAGCCTGAAAGAAAGCCCACAGGAGGCCTCTCGGAGGCAGCAGAATCTGCTTTCGGCAGCTGCCAGTGAGGAGGGAGGCCTGTGAGAGTGGACGTCACACTCGCCCAAATCGTGCCCGTTTTGAAGTGCTCCTGGGAGAGGATTTCTAGACCCTGAGTCGGAAGCGCGCTTGAGTGCGTCTGAGCTCAAGGGCTTTCAAAAGGCCCTTCTGGAAGTCAACTCTCAGCACTTGGACCTGCAGAAGCCTAAAGAGCTGATGCCCTAGAGCTGCGTGTGGTGGGGCTCAGGCCTGGTCACCATGGGGAAGGGGGGTCCAAGTCTCAGGAAGGCTGATGGGGGACAGGGATTAGGGCTTCAGGGGGACCCCGGAGCCTTGGAGGGGCCTACACTATGTCAATAAAAGCAAGCAGCACAATACAATTTTCAATGTCTGCGTCGCCATGTATAAGGGTGGCTGTTTTGGTCACTGTATGTAAGATTAATTTTCTTAAAAACGATTGGAGCCTAATCAGTATCCCTCTCTTCCCCCCCAAATTAAGTATTTGGTGTTATGCAAACTGAGATTTGGAGATGCTCCTCAAAAGAGTTCTGATCCATTTGTGACGTGACCCATCTCACCCTCTCTTTGTTGGAAACCCGGCTACTGGGTGTAATTGTTAAGAATAAGTTAAGTAGGTACTACAGGGAGAGAGGGGGGACCCCACCCCAACCCTGAGACCTGAGCATTTTCAGGACTTTGTAGGTGGTCTTGGAATGGGCTGAGGATTTGGGCTCTAGACTTCCGGGTGAGGTAGCAAATCATATTTTCTACGTCAGGGCAACTCTCAGGGCTTGGACGCTGAAGCTCAGGCTGCACTCCTCAAATAGCATTTAGTGTACCTACGACGCACACTGACAGCTGTCCCAGGCACACAGACAGGTTGCAGTTGGAGAAGAATTGGGCAGAATTGCAATGCTTGAAGAAACTATACTTATAGCCCAAGTCTTTGGGTTGTCTTTTGGAAGGGAGAGATGTGTACCAGGTTTGTTAAAATTTTTATTTGGCAACTCTATACGTAAGACACACACCAGGGTTCTGTGAGGAACATAAAGCTGGTTAAGTTATGGACAATGAATGGATGCAGGGATAGATTGATGGATGGATGCATGCATGCATGGATGGATGCATGGATAGATTGATAGGTGGATGGGTGGATGCATGCATGCATGCATAGATGGATGGATGCGTGGATAGATTGATGGATGGGTTGGTGGATGGATGGGTGGATGGATGAATGGATGGATAGACACTGAATTCCGGGAATATGCAGGTGTTGGGCCAGGGACCTGCACATTTTCTCTTTCCATCTGCCCAGCAAACAATTCCCATGAAGCCTTTTAACAGACAAGAAAACAGGGGCTCACTGAGGATGACTAAGTGAGCAGCAGCGATAGAGTCTGGTCCCAGCTGAGAGGGCCCTTGGGGACAGCGAGCTCCTGGACACGGGTAGGGCTTTATTGTGGGCCTCTGTGCTGCCCACCCTCCCCTGGTCCTGCCCCTGGGGAAAGCAGCCCTGGCACAGCTGAGCTCCCATGGGAGGCAGGAGGATGGGGGCATGTTCAGTAAAGGAGTCCCTCACCGTCTCTCTGCCTGAGCTTTCCCCCGGAGCTTCCAGATGATATTCCGATCCCTGACACCTTCCGTCTCTGCATCGGTAATGACCGGCCTCCGGGGCCTGGGCTGCCTCTCTGCCGGTTTCCCTGACGCGGCACTTTTTCCTCGGTGCATTCTTTCCCCCAGATTTTCAAATTCCCCGGGGACGCTGATCAGACGGCGAGCTCCGCACACTTGGCAAGTTTTGAGTTTTAATAAAAAATCATGTTTATTCCTGTGAAGACTCTTTTCTTTCCCCAGGAACTCTCCTAACAAATGCAGTTTTTACTCGACTCGGACTTTTTCTTGACTTTTTTTTTTAAGCTGACTCTGTCCCCAGATTCTTTCTGCCCTCACGAGCCCAGCACCTGCCCCGTGGCTCTGGCTTTGGCAGCCCCGATCCTGGGGGGGCCGGGGGGGAGAACTTGTGTCCTCTCTCTCTGGTTAACAGTCCTAGCGTTTCCAAAGTGGTTTAGAACATTGCGGGTGAATGGAAGAAGAAAGAGGATACAACCCTGTGCGTGAGGCTCTCCCAGGCTCCGTGTGTAAGGACTCCAATGCCATGAGCAACAGCCGTGGGGACAGCAGGCCATCGGAGGTGTCTATGGCCCCCAATTCTGTCCTGGGGTCACCTTGGCAGGGACCAGTCCCTGTTGCTACAACACAAATGCAGGGAAAATGAAGTGCACAGAGGAGCCGTGTCTTTCATGTATGAGTCTGAGCATCTCGTTATTGGCGTACAGCTCACTGATATTTCTCTTTGTGTGAGCGGGTGGTCATGTGTTTTGTCCACTTTCCAGTTGAGCGCTGGTGCTTTTTCTTCTTGATTTCCAGACGTTTTTATATGAAAAGATAAGCCTTTCTCATCAGAGCAGGAAGGGAAGGGCAGCCATCAGCAGAGGTGTTGGCAGGGAGGTGGGAGGGCCTGGGGCTGGAAGGGCAGGTGTACTTAGTAAGAACAACCTTGTTATTACTCAGGGGTCAAGGCCCAGCTCAGATCCCACCTCTGCCAGGAAGCTCTCCCAGATCTGCCCAGTTGGGAACTTGATCCCCGTCTGTCTATCACCAGGCCAGGGCCCAGCTCTGTGGGCATCATGGTCTTCCTTGTGCTGGTGAGTGGTCAGAAGGCGGAGGAGAAAGAGTGTTGGCGGGCTAGTTGGAAGCTATGAAACCTGCGTCCCAACGGTGGTGCGTCCGTACTTCACCTTGGTCACGCCCCTTCTCCCATGTGGGTCTCCATTTGCACATCGCACAGTGGAAGAAGACCAGATTGCTGTCAGGCAGAATCGCCTGGGGAAACGTCTTCACATCGCACATGCCTGGTCCGGACCTCAGATTTGATGGGCTGCCAGGGGTGGCTGTGTATTTTTATGTGTGTCTCTTGGTGAAGACCAACTGGTGCAAATGATGACCGTCAGGACCCCTCACCTCCCAGAGGCTCGGTCAGGGTCTTCTTGCCGAAACTGTAAACCCTGGGAGCTTGTTTCTTCCCAGGGGAAGTACTTCCTCACAACACGTGATTGGTGCTCGGGAGACAGTTGTGGAATCAAGTACAGGGCGTTGTCTTCTTCCCTAGCCTCATGGTGATAGTTCTGCTGCTTATGAAAATACACTGGTGGGGCCGAAACCGGTTTGGCTCAGTGGATAGAGCGTCGGCCTACAGACTGAAAGGTTCCAGGTTCGATTCCAGTCAAGGGCATGTACCTTGATTGCAGGCACATCCCCAGTAGGGGGTGTGCAGGAGGCAGCTGATCGATGTTTCTCTCTCATCGATGTTTCTAACTCTCTATCCCTCTCCCTTCCTCTTTGTAAAAAATCAATAAAATAAAAAAGAAAATACACTGGTGGGAACGTACAATGTTGTGGGTTTTTAAAGAATATGTTTTTATTGATTTTTTAGTGAAAGGAAGGGAGAGGGATAGAGAGATATAGAAACATTGATCGGCTGTCTCCTGTACGCCTCCTACCGGGGAGCCCCAAACCTGGACATGTGCCTGGACGTGGAATGGTACCAGTGACCTCTTGGTTCCTGGGTTGAGACTCCACCACCGAGTCCCTCCGGCCTGCAGGAACAAATAATTTTGTAACCTCTCAACTGTGTGGATTTGAACTATTTATAACACAGAATTAATCTAGCCCAAGTTAATCACCCTGAAGCCATTAGCCATTTGGAATCTCTCTCCAATGGGACGAGAGGTCAGGCATTTAAAACATGTGGGCTTTATGAGTAATTGTTTCCTCTTCCATGCTGAGCTGTTTTCTTGATGAAAAATTCATGACTCCCCCCCCCCCCCCCATCTGATTGGAGGCTACTGTTCAGACTTGGAGCCTCCCCAGCCCTTGCTTTAATAACTCTGGCCTCTTTGACCTTTCAGCTCTGCTTTCCTCCTCGTGCCCCTTGACGTGGTAGAAAAATCCAGAGTGTGTGTCCAGCAAATGGCCGCCAGGGGACCTGGCTTGTGGGCCCACTGACTGCATTTTGAGTGCTTTTATGTTGCAAATGCTCCTAAACAAACAGCGGGCAGCCTTGGTCATTAGGGGACCTGTGGACGCTTAGTGGTGCCTCAGCCAATGGGGGGGGGAGGGGGGTACGTCCAGCAGGCTTTACCCTGTGGTCGGGGCCCATGGCCCTTCAAGTGTAATCAGTGCTGTGGCAGCTAATGAATTGCTTTTCGGCTGAATCGGCCCGAGGCTGCTACATGGACCCCAGCTTTGTCCGGTGAAGCACGCACGCGGCATTGCACTTGGAGAAGGCATGCGCCACGTCGGCGAGGCCCCTTCCATGAGGAATAGAGCCTCGGGGTGAGGTGTTTGCCACGTCAAAGGCATGTGGCAGAGAGCAGCCGCTTGCCACCTTGGGCTTGCTGGGTGGCAGGCAGGGGACCTGTGACGATGACAAAAAACCTTTCTTTTTAATTCCCAGCTCCAACCAAGAGCTTTGCCATGATGTTTCTCTCCTATGAATCACCCCCAAGAATAAAGCGTGTGTGCAGTCAGCCTTTCCTTGACTGCTTTGTAGGAAAAGAAATGACCGTGTTTTCCCCACCCCACTGCCCCCTTAGTGGGTATAACGGGCACCGATGGGATATCAGACAACAGGCCATGGCCCTTGCTCTGCCCCAGGGTCCCCATCCAGCCTCAGTTTACCCCTGGGGGAATGGGAATAATAGTACCTATCCCGTGTCTCTCACTGGTAATTGGAAAAGTGACTGAAAGCAATCCCTGAGGCCTGCCACATCTCCCAAACGCACAGTGTTCTTACCTCACTGCTTGGACCGGGCGTCTGTCCCCTCTGTATCTCGGTGGTGGCTGACTTCCCATCGGCCGCACAAAGCGCCTTCAGAGCTGGTGTGTGTGGCAGCGAGGGGCGGCTCACTTTCGTCACTGTCACCGGTGGTTACGTTCCCTAAAGGAGATCGCTGTAGATCAGGCGCCGGTTTGTTGGGGGCAGTTATCCATCAAGGCGGAAGCTGGGCCGTTCATCTTGGGCCTGGCAGCTGCGCCGGCTCGGAGCAGGGCTGCCCTGAAGGTGAGAAATGACAGAGGCGCCTCCGCTGAGAGCTCGCCACGCAGCCTGGCCTCGGGATGTGTGCATTCGGGGGACAAGACGCAAAGAGCGGAGGTGACTGCCCTAAACCCCGTCCCCGATGCCATGTACCTTTTGCCCAAGTCTAATGCGGAAGGAGGAAGGGATGGTCTCAGGAGACTGGTCTCCTGTGCAGGCATCTTAAACGCCCACATCATCGTCATTCAGGTCAGAGAATGACGGGAAGCTCAGGGGAAGCTGCTGTGACCGCTGGAACGTTGAGGAATTAGACGTCATTTGTGCAGTGACTGTGCACTCCGAGCCGGGAGCGAGCCAGACAGGGCCTGTCCCGGGAACTGCCGGTCCAGCGGGAAGACGAGGTGACAGTAAAGGCATCGCTGCGTCATGTGACAGGGAGACGTGGGGGGCTCTAGGAGCACCTGGAGCAGGCAGCTCGTCTAGATGGAGACTCAGGGAAGCTGGTGGAATGTTAGCCAGGGCTGGGTCAGAGGGCACGTGGGAGTGGAGGCGGGTTCGAGGCGAAGGGGGAGCAGGTGTGAGGCCCACAGTGCGCAGGGAAGGCGTGCTGCCTTCCAGCTGCTTCCGCAATGGAGTCCCGGGCCAGCATCACGGGCATCACCTGGGAAGCTGTTAGGAACGCAAACCCTTGGCCCCCTGCAGGCCTGAGAATCAGGGACTTGGCTGCCAATACACAGCAGTAGGGGCTCCTGGTCACCTGACTGAGTGAAAGCTGCCCTCCCCTCCCCACCCTCCCCCACCCCCCTCCCCCAGCCACAGACACATGCCAAGGAGGCCGGTGCTCCCTGGAGCGGGCTTTGGGCGTACAGTCCCCGTCCCCGGGCACTGACCCCGGGGGCCCAGCTGCCGGGCCCAGGCCCCTTTGTTGGCTCGCCCAGCTGTCCCCTCTCAGAAAGCCCAGGGCGTCCTCGATGGGAAAATGAACTTGGTGCACGCGCTTCCAATAGGTGTGGTGTCTGCTGCCTGCAGATACACACGCTGCATTGTTGCCAGCTGGGGTTTCCTCGCGGCCAGCGAGAGATTGATGACAGGAGGCGAGCAAAGAATCCCATTCAGGAATTTGGGAGCGTGCAGCGGGGAAGACAGAGACAAATTAGGAGCGCTTGCCCCGTGGTGCCTGTCCGAGGAGGCCTCCAACAGCTGGGCTCTCCATGCAGGCCCGCCGCTCTCTGAAGTTCCCCTCTCGCTGCAGGACAAGGTTTCTGAGGAGGGTATGTGGGCACAGAACAATGTCTGCCATCTGCGCTTCAAAACCCACGCTGAGGGAGGCTGGGGATGCAGAGAGAAGTTTGAATAACCATCGCACTTTTAATCGGCGCTCCTGGCACCGGCTCATCCGTCAAAGCCACAACTGCTACTGACCCGCAGCTTTCGTGCGTTAGGCTGGAGAGGGTAGCCGGGAGATCCCAATGCATCTGAGTTCCTTTCCGCCCAGTGAGCGACTCCCAGGGAGCGGGGACTCGTGCTCCTGAAAAGGGAGCACGCCGAGGCCAATGCAGCAGCTGCGCTGACCTCGTGGCAGGGAGGACGCCAAGGGACCGTGGGTGGGCAGGGGCTTTCTGAGAAGTCTCTTCCCTAATGGACGGGCATGTTGACAGAGGCCTAGCCCTTTCCAACGCGGGTGACTCTGCAAATGGCGGGGAATCTGGAGCCCGAGGTTCCTTGCCTCTCCAGTCCCCACAGCACACCCTTTGCAGTCCCCCCTCGACTAGGACTCGGCGCCCATGAGCCACACGAGCCACATTCAGCCCTCCGAGGGCCCTTGATACGGCAGAGCAAGCTGTCCCCTGGGGAGGAAGGATCCTTGCAGTAAGAGTAGGCGGGGTGAGGGGTAGAGTCGGGATGTGGGGTGGTGAGTGGGAAAGGGGAAACCAGCTAGGTTTAATACAGCTTTTCCCCGTTAAATCTTAAAGTCTCCGTCTGATCTGTTTGTCACTATTTGCCCAGCACTGGCCAGTATCTGTTGTTGCATGAATGATCTGGCCGCTCTCCCAATGTCTTTCTGGAGAGAACTGGTTCTTAAACTTGAGTGCTCATTCATGGGCCTTACTGGCAATCTTTTGGGTTGGAATCTGAGAGTGGAGGTGGGATGGGACTAAGATGTGCATTTTTCACAAGCTCCATGCTCCACAGTCTGGTCTGCATGGTTTAGGATCTTAAAGGGCCTTTGCTTCTGGAATTCAAATGTAATGGGACACTCAGGGGCCAGGACCTTCAGCGAGTCTTGCAAAACATAGCATCTTGTTCGCGCCTTTGATCTGTCTCATCCGTAAGCCCGTTACAGACAGTCAGAAGGAAGGGAGGCATTAGGCTGTCTCTGTTGTGCACTGTGAATAAGCTCTTCTATATTCTATTTTGACTGTGGTTGAAATTAACCAAAGACAGAACGTCCTGTTTAAGTGGAAAAGCCTTCCTTGAACGCGAGCCCTTGCAAGAAACGCTGACTCTGGGTGGGCAGGGCTGTGCTCGCACTGGCCGATGGTGACCATCTCTTCCCCTCGCCCTGTTCAGTGAAGTCATGTGGGTAGCTTGAAGTTAACCACGGTGGGAGTTTTTACACCACAGGAATTGGCAAGTGCTCTCAATCAGGGTTTTTATTAAGCATCGACCAGCACACAGCCGAATCTAGGCTGGCCAGCCCCATCTGTTGTGAGGGTACAAAACCTCACTTTTGCATTCAAGGGACTGAGAGGAGGAATGCTGTCAGAACAGGCCACACTGTTGTCACTGGAGCCAGCGCTAAAAGCACAGCCAGATCTGTCCCTACAGGATGCCAAGCTGCGAGGGCCAGTGTGACCTGGGAAATACTGTGAGGTTTGGGGGCTCCCCTTCCCCACTATTTCCTACCTACAACGGCCCCCTCCTCTGGCCCCACCCACACATATGGTATCTTCTTGTTCATCATGTTAATCAGCAACACGTGTGCTTTCTAAACCCTTATGGGCCTATCCTTATGCCTGGCACTGAGAGGCATGCGGAGGTGTTTGAGGCTCTGCCCCTAAAGAAATTGGGGGATGAGGGTGGAGAAAACAGAGCTGAAATCTGTGAACAAGTTTATGAACAGTGGAGAGAAACACTGGCAGCCACCGGAAGTTTAGGGACAACAGAAATCGGGGTGCTGGGGAGCTCTGAATTATGTCCTTGCTCCTCCGCGGTCCTGCAGGTGTTGTGCCTCCGTCCTTGCAGCTGCAGCCTCGCTGCACGGGGATGCCTGCTCCCACCTGTGCCCCCTGCTCCCGCCTCTGGGCACAGCTGGGCCTGTGGTCCGCTCGCTGTCTTTATAGCCACGCTGGACAGGGCCGTTTCCAGCACATGTGCCTCACACCCAGCAAGCGACGGTGAGTGGAGGGTCTTGAACCTGAGGAATTGGCAGGACTCAGAAGTCAGGAGAGAGTTGCGATTCCAGACAGGAGAGCAGCATAAACAAAACACCTGAACAAGGCTTACCCAGGCGCCCCCAGCAGTCAGCCCACCTGTAGCTGCCAGGGCCCATTGCGGGAGCAAGGCAGGTGAGGTTAAAGGGGAGGGTGCAATGCAGGTGAACTTGGACCGGGCTGAAATGGGAGATTTTCTAATTATATTCTTCCAGAGAACCCCAGGGCACTCCAGGGGCGCTCCAGCAGCTCTTTAAATAATTTAAATTTAATTTTCCAAATTACATAGTTTAAACAGTAACACAATTACATCGGCACATGCAAATTGGGTTTACGCTAAATTTTAACACATTGTGGACCTCCAGGAGGCTAGCTTGTGCTGGCCCATCAATCCTCTGAATGAAACTCGGGCCACAGCTGTTTAATTGAACCCTGTTCTGAGATTGCAACATGTGCTATTAAGCTGTAAATGGTATCAGCTTTCCTGATATGAATCGAGATTTTTCTCCACTTGATGCAACTTAAACCAAATACAGAAATAAATTGCAGGTGGAGGCTGATGGGAGAGTGCCCTTTCTTCCATAAACCCAGATTTCAAAGTTTTATGTTCGTCGAAACCGCCTCTTTATTCTCATGGACTGACTTCATTGTAGTCACGAATGTTTATCACTTGGACTTGGGAAATCAGTTTATATCAATGTTGCAGAGTACCTCAGCAGAAAGGGAGACCCTCACGTTGTTGAAATCTCATTGGGGCGAAAGCTAAAAAGCGACCAAGAAACCCAGCCTGCCTTTTCAAAACCGAAAGTGTCTTGTGAGAAGTGGGGAGGTCAAAACTCCTTTGGGGAACTAGATTCTTAGTTTTGGGAAAAACACCCACCTAGGGCAGTGGTCGGCAAACTCATTAGTCAACAGAGCCAAATATCAACAGTACAACGACTGAAATTTCTTTTGAGAGCCGAAAACCGACTGCTGCGCATGGGCCACAAAGTTTCAATCGCACTGTACGTGCGCGCCTGCACGTGGTATTTTGTGGAAGAGCCACACTCAAGGGGCCAAAGAGCCGCATGTGGCTCACAAGCCACAGTTTGCCGACCACTGCCCTAGGTCTTTTATTGTGGAAGTGTGAAGACCCTCTTCTGAAAGAGAGACATTTGAGATGCAAACCATAGTTGTGGGAGTAGGAGGGGTGTTGGCAGAGTTTGGTGGGAGGGGCATCGTCGCAGAGGTTGGGGGACAGAAGCAAAGTGACTTCTGAGTACATACTCTGGGTTGAATTATGTCTCTTAAAAAGGATGTTGGAGCCCTGGCCCGCATGCTCAGTGGTTAGAGCATCAGCCCACGCACGGAAGGGTCTCAAGTCTGAATCCGGTCAAGGGCACATACTTGGGTTGCAGGTTCAGTCCCCAGACAGGTTGGGGTGCTTGTGGAAGGCAACCAATCAATGTGTCTCTCTCACATCAATGTTTCTCTTTCTCCTCCCCCTCCTCTCTCCCTTCCACTCTCTCTAAAAAAATCTATGGAAAGGGTGGGATTGACAACAAAAAAAGGATGTTGGATTCCTAAGCTACTGTAATTCAGAATGTGACCTATTTTGGACCTAGAATCTTCATAGAGGTGATCGAGTTAAGATGAGGTCATGGGGGTGGGCTCTAATCCAATATGACTGGTGTCCTTATAAGAAAGGAAGTTATGGACACAGAGATAGACACATGCACACAGGGAAAATGCCACGTGAAAATGATGTCACCACAATAGCCAAGGAACTACCAGAAGCTGGGAGAGAGGCCTGGACCAGATCCCTCTCTAGCCGTTCAGAGGGAGCATAGCCCTGTGACCCCCGGGTCTGTGACCTCCAGACTCAGAACTGAGAGAATAAATGCCTGTGGTTTAAGCCACTTAATTTGTGGTCCTTGCTAACAGCAGCCCTGGACACTAATGTAGAGGGAGGGCTGCTTTGGACAAGATGATGGAGGGTGCCATGGCATCTCTTGTTCACCTAGCGCCCCCAATAGGAGTTTAGCCTCAAAAACTAAAAGGAGGGAAAGTTCGGAGGGACATAGCACAAGACCAGCACTTCAGGGTCCAATCCCATCACGTATTGGGATTTTACACGAAGCTGTTTGAAAAAGGAATTCAGATATTCTGAAGAATTTTTGTGGTAGACCATGGGATATTTTGAGCTTTAGGGTGGCGAAACAAATGAGGTATTTTAGGAAATCCATTTGTAGGGTTATACAATGTCACTGAACAGCTGCTGTGCCCCCTCCTCTGCCCCCCAGGACATGGGGTGACATTCCAGGCAACTCAAATCATCCTCCAGTCACTCGAGCGAGGTCTGCCCTTGCTCAAAACACAACATTGTCTGCAAAAGTGATTGGACTCCAAGCAGGAAGCTCCCAGGAACCCGGTTACCATCAGGGTCAAGCTTGTACCTTTTGCTGAGCTCTTGAGGCCACTGAGGTAGTGACTGGACAGAACTCTGCTCAGGACTAGTCAAGGTTTTTTATTCAGGAATCTCTCAAGCTGTTGACCTTGTCAGAGGGAGGCCTGACTGCCCTGAACACCCTGTACCTTCTCTTTAACCTGCACCTTGAGAAGGAAGAGGAGAAGGGGATGGAGCAGGGAAGGCAAGGGATCTGGTCCAAAGGGGTAGCTGCTCGGATGGCCTTCTGAAGGCCCCTTCCCAAGTATCTGAGTTCCCCTGAGCCTCTGGCAACGGTTACCTTGACCTGGGATGGGAGGGCCACCTTTTAACAACTTCACCCACCAAATATGAGGTCACCTGACCCCTCCGCGGTGCTGCTGGCTGGGCAGGTGGTGGTTTGGTGCTCTGTGGCACACTGCACCAGTCACATAGTCTGGATAGTAGAGGACAGCCCTGACTTTTGGTCATTCTTACTCTTTTCAATGAAGCTTATTCTGTGTGTAATTCAATGTGATTTCATGTTTGCTAAGCTTCACATGAAAATGTACACAGACATCCTTTGTCAGAGCTGATGCCCCAAATCCAGTTCAAAAAAGGTCTTCTCTGTGCTGGAGCGGAGACCAGAGCACCGGAAGTCAGAGTTCAGAGGTGCTACAAAGGTCATCATAACACCTGCTCCGCTATCAGAGTGTTTGTGAGGTTCAAACACACCCCGTGCTCTTTCCACAGGGCTGTGCACATGTCAGGACGGGCTAGAAGGACAATTTCTATCCCCGGGGTTTGGGATCTTCCGGGAAATTAGTAATTTACCCAGGGAGGCTGGGCAGGGGCACGGGAGAGAACCAGAGGGCCCCCTGGAATCGGAGCGATTTCTAGACATGTTTGCAAGGACCCCTTTATTTCAAGCAAAGACAGGGCCGAAGCAGCCTGTGAAGACGGAGCTTGTGGCTTGTCTCAAACACCCAAACCCCGTGGGGTTGTACGAGTGTCACCAAAGAAATGAGCTTTCCCTTTTCCCTGCCAGGACCAATGTTCATAGGTGTGCCGTGCGCCGGGCCTCGTGGTGAGGATCGCCCATAAAAGATTTTGCTTTGCTTTCCGCCCAAGCCAAGGCGAGTGAGAACTGAGGGTGTGTGCTTGGGGGGGGGGGGGGGGGCCTGGGAGCTGGAAATAGCTCGTAGGAGAAGATGAAAAAGAAGGCCCCCCTCTTGTCGGCCTGGCTACAAATCCAATTACAACTTTCCTGCCGATTGTGGGGCTGCGGAGAGCAGGTTCCACATCACTGAGCTCTGGCTGCTGTCCTCGCTGGGAACGATGTGCGGTTTCTACACTGGCCGCGGTGCTAACCGGGGCCCCGGGGATGGACTGTGCGGATCGCCAGGGGCTCCGATCCGGTCTGTTCATTCATTTATCTTGCTTTTCCCCCGCGCGTTGCCTGTCAGCTGCAGAGCTAAAGACCGCGCCATTCCGAGGTGGTTAACTTCTGCCGAAGCCGAGAAAATAGCCTTCGGGGCCCCGTATCACCAAATCAATCTGTCCGTGCACCCCCGAAATGAAAGTAATATGCTTTCGAGAATTCTCTTGTGGTGTTCCACAGCCCCGAGAAGTTTTGGGTGTGTGTGTGTGTTTTTTTTGTGTGTTTTTTTTTCCCCAATTTAGTTTCATTTGCCACTTTTTATTATTATTTTGCAAATTGAGTTTTTATTTCCCCTGTTAATTTCCCAAAACTCCTTTGGAGGCAAAGTTCATACAAGCAGCATGTGGATTCTCTGGGTTTGAACCTGAGGCTGCCCTGCCCCAGCTCCTCTCCGGTCCTGGGTGCTGCCGGACAGCCAGGCCCTGTGCCCCGGGGGCTGCCTTGGAGGCGCCTCTGATTACATCCCTGGCCTGGGACCTGTCATCTGGGCAGTGCGTTCCCGGGCGATCCCTGTGGGCTGTGACACCTGAGCCGGATCTCCAATCCCCTCCTGGCATGGATGAGTGCAGAGTCTGGGGAAGAGGCCCACGTCAGAGCTGTCCAGTTGAGAAGTAAGGTGAGCCACACGTGAAATGATACATGGTTCAGTAGCGACATCAAAAATGAAAAGAAATCGGTGGCATGATTTCTAATAATATATTTTATCTAATTCAATGTATTCAAAGCATTACTTCCACATGGAATGAGTATAAACAAATGATTAAGGGCAACCAAGACCCTTGTCACTCCTTTGCCAAGTCCCTGTAATCTTCACTGTTATTATCTCCACCGCTGATGAAGCTTTTACTCTGCGCCAAGCAGTTCCTCGTGTTTTCTCTAATCTCCAGAGCAGTTGTACAAGGTGGGGACGGTTGTGCCCTTTCCCCACATCTCTGACTGTAGGAATGATCCGTTGCACTCCGGGACACTCGCTTCCAAGCCTTTGAGTTACGCTTATCCCCCGAGAAACGAGCTTTGTTAAGACAGTTCTGTAGGGGAATTGACTGCTTCCATGCTTTTATCTGCTCTGGGCACTATAATTTCGACTACAAAGCCAGGCAGGGTTCGCTCAGTTCAGATACTTATCTGTAACAGCACATCCAAGTGCTCTTTCACTGGGGACTGCACAGAGACAGCCAGCTAATGCGCTGAGAGCAACTGAGACCGCAGTGCGGAGGGAAAACTACGCGCAATTCATCATCAGCTACAATATTCACTCCAACTGATATTCTTCATGTTTCTCCTCTTCCTCCTTGTCTTCTTTCTCCATCTTGCTACTCTTATTATTATTGGTACTTAGTGAGGTTCTGATTCACTTCTAGTTCTTTCTCTCTGAAGAATTAGTAAATCTTTTGATAAAAATGGCTAGAAGGGGAGAGATTTCATGGTAAAGACTGATAATGGCTTTCCAAGCATCGTCCTCGGTCTCAGAGTCTCTCTGAGTCTTCTTGTTTTTCTACCTGGCCCTCGGCTTTCACTACGTCGTGCTAAGCATCTTTCTCTCCTTCTCTGCTTTTGCACTCACCCAACTTTAGGCACATACTTACCAACTCCATTGCCCTAGAGACCGTGTTTTCCTCCAAAAGATCCCCACCCCAAAGGTGCACCTACTTTTCTCATTACCCCAAGCACGATGCTCACTCTCGTGGCTTCTTGCCCAGTTTGACCTGAGTCCTTTCGGGTTGCATTTTCCTGTACATGCTGCTCAATGCCTCGATCAGTAGGCCATGTTAACGTTTGGGAGTGAAACTGAAAAGGAGATCTCTCATTGGACAAAAATGCGACAACCACGTGTGACACTTTTTGACATTTTTCTCCTGGATATGGAAGCTCAGGGGGGTCTTCTCTTAATGTTTCATGTTCATATGCACTTCGCAGCGGTCAGTGTGAATGGAAGAGCGAGCCTGTGGGCTCACTGTTGTCATCTGCTCAGTGTGCAGCTAGACTGAAACCAAACTCTGGTGATGGGTAAGGCATTGGGGGCGCTGCAGGAGGGGGCACGGGAATGGTACAACGTGTTCTTGATCCAGCATTCACAATCTAGGGTGGGAGTCTAGACAAAACCAGAGGACGCCCGTTCTTTAAGAACCAGTCGCATTGAGCACCGGAGGGAGCATGGCAGGGGAAGGCTTCTGGGAACGAGCAAGGGGAAAGCACAGTTGAGTGGACTTTCAGTAACATTTCTGGGAGAGAGGGGGACAAGGATTGGACCTGGAGGGATGGGTAGGCTTTGATAGGTAGAGGGGGCGGGAAGGATGATCAGAGGAAAGGGACAAGGAGAGAATGAAGATCTTCAGTGACGTAACCCATTCTAAAGAGGTCAGTTTGGCTGGAAAAGAGGGCTCGTGCTGAAGACAAGGAGGAGAAATAGGAGGAAAGGCCAGGGTCCACCAGATTGCCTAGGATGGTGTGCTCTCTGGTAGTCAGCAGTCCGATGTGGCTGTTTAAACTTCAGTCTAAACGTTAGTAAATTAAAATTTCCATTCATTGGTGGCTGTGGTCACATTACAAGAGCTCAGCGGTCACGTGTGCCTAGTGGCTACCGTGTTGGACAGTAAGTTATAGAACATTTCACTACAGCAAGTTCTGGTGGACAATCTCAGGTTGTGGAATGCCAAGCTGAAGAACATGGGCTTTTTCATGAGGGCCTTGGAGAACCTTGATGATGATTAAGCAGATTACCTGGGGTGAAATAGCTTACATTTTTATGAATACACTAGAGGCCCAGTGCATGACTGAATCATGCACGTGTAGGGTCCCCTACACGCTTTCACTTTTCACGGTGGAGCTGGGTGCCTGTCCGCTGGTGCACCAGGCCTTTCAGAAGCCTCCGGCTCGGTGGAGGCTTCTGAAAGGCCTGGTGCCGGAGCAGACAGGCACCCAGGTCCCCCACTTTTATTTTGTTTTTGTTTTTGTTTTTGCTGTGAAAGAGCTCATTTATTGGGGTGGTGGACTCAGTGGATCCAAAGTGGAGAGCTGGTGAAGGGATCGGTGGCTTCCAGTTTCAAACGCTGGTTCTCAGTCCTGCGGCACCTGTTTATGGATCGCTTCGGCGAGGCTGGGCCAGGTCAGGGCTGCACGCACTTTGGCATCCGGGCCAGGGATGCTCTCCAGGCCCCACAGGGTGAAGCGGCTGAAACTGACGGAGGCACGAATAAAGCGGTTGAAGTCCCGCTCCAGCGCCTCCGGGGGTTCCACCAGCTCCTGCTCGTCCTTGTCGGATACCGCTGAAAAGTCCTGCTTCCCCACCGACTTCTCTTCCGTCACCATCACGTATCCCAGCAGGCCAGGCAGCACCTCCACTTCCTCACCCCTCAGACTGCGGCCCCGAAACGACACTTTGAGTCCATAGGGACCCTGAAGGATGGCCGGGGTGAAAAAGCGCCCCACAGGGGCGGGCCGGTTAACCCGGACTTCACAGGGCAGGAGGTGCAGCAGTGTGCGCAGAGTGACGGGGCGTAGGTGGATGCGGTGCTTCTCCATGTCTTCCTCGTCGTTGCTCTCCATCCTCTGCCGGGTTTCCGTGGCTCGCTGACTGAGGCCAGAGCTCGCTCCCCCACTTTTGATGGTCCACGGCCGCTGAGGGGGGCTACCATGCAGTTGAGAGGCGCAGGGGGAGGGACCCCCTCAGCGGCCCCGGATCTGGCCATTGAGAGGCACAGGGGGCGGGAGTCCTGCCCTCTTCGCCTCTCAACAGCAGCGTAGCCCCGCTCAGTGGCAGCGGATCCGTGCCTCTCAATGGCCGGATAGGCCACCCAAGTCCCGCCCCCCAGCCTCCCGCCGCCCAATCGTGGGCATAGCGGAGTGATGGTAATTTACATGGTACTCTATTATTAGATAGGATGTGAAAGATTGTATTTCCCTCATTAATGAATGAGGGAACCTGTAAGACGTTACAACCAATTTAGTAATTGATATTTTTTAATTGAAGTGAAATTCACATAACATAAAAGTAACCATTTTAAAGTTAGTTGCTTGATTTTCAGTTGTAGTTGAAAAGAGTTTTTAAAATAATCTGATGGACCTGTGAAGGGGGTACTGGCGGGGCAAGAGAGGGGAGACAGGGAGGCCGTCGGAGGTCTGGGAAGGGCAGAGGTCTGAGGGGCTGAGCCTGGTACCAGGGGAGCAGGAGGAGGGTGAGGTGGGTGAGGAAAGGCAGCAGCATTTGCAGGCAGAGCAGGTCAGGCTTATTGACTAGACCAGTGGTCGGCAAACGGCGGCTCGCGGGCCACATGAGGCTCGCGAGCCGCCGTTTGCCGCTCTGTTGACGAATGAGTTTGCCGACCACTGTCATATACTACCCTTTACCTCTTTGCACACAATATGCCACAATTGCCTAATCCTCACAGCTTCCAACTACACGGTAACGTTTAGTCTAGACAGAGGCCTAAGTGAGAATTAACAATCAAAAATTCCTGGAAAATGGAGAGGTTGCTGGCTTGGAGGGGCCAGTAAGTTCAGATAGGCTCTTCCTCCGAATTGACGAGAAGCCATCCAAGCCATGGCTTCTATGAAGCACCGGAGTTGGAGTAGGAGAGGGAACAACATATGAGGCCCACACATCAGTGACTGCGTGGGGAAAGGTGCGTGGCTGTGTTGACATTGAGAAGGGAAGGAAGGCAGAGCCTGAGCATTGAGGGGCATCTACAGTTAGGGCTGTTCTGCAGAAGAAAGGGAGCAAGTGCAACAGCAGGAGAGGGGACAGGGCATGGTTCCTTCAGCACATCTTTCCTGAGCACCTGCTGTATACACAGCCGTATCCTGCTGATGCTGAGGGTATGGTGATAATGCTGCTCAAAACCCAAACAGCTGACAGACTCAATGAGAGAAGAAGATAGAATTGGCCCAGTGAGAGAACACGATAGAATTTCTGAAACAGGGAGGCGTGTCGTGACTGCATGTTGCCAAGAAGTCAGTGAGGAACAGGAGCCCCGAGTAAAATCTTTGAGTTTGGGAGAAGGCAGCAGCAGCGTCCAGGGCCTGGGAGAGACAGCCACCGCAGGGGAGCAAGAGCGCAGGGTCCAGACTGCAGAAGACGGAGCCATGATTGACAGTCGAGAAATTGGAGACAGCAGCCATCACCACCACTGCAGGAGCCTTATCAGTAAGAGGAAGAAGAGAAAACCTGTCACTAGGGGAGGCGGCAGATCTGAGCGGAGGCTTTTTTGGGAACCTCTCTGCTCTCCACTGGGCTGCCAGGAGGAAGCCGGTGAGGGGCCAGCTGGGGAAATGACCAGAGCAAGCATGTCAAACTCACGGCCCGCACGCCTCGTTTATTTAAACAAGGCATGCGGCCCGCCGGAGTTTGACGTGCTTGGACTAGAGGGAGGAGCTAAGTGTGGAGTGGAAGCTGAGAAAGGATGACATCTAGCGTGTAGGTGTCAACTTGTTTGTCTTAATTAACTTTTTTTAAATGAAAAGGCTGTGCGTGCTCACGGTAAAAATTCAGTGACTCAGTTACCCTTCCCAGAGGTAGCTGTGGGATCCAGTTCCTTCTGTTTCCTTCCGGAAGTGCTGTGTCCAGCTGCAACTCTGCGTATCTGAGTGCGTGCCTGTCATCCGCCCTCCTTTGTATCTACACAGTTGGGAGCACCCACTGCTTCACTTTATTCTTTATTTTACAAATAAGGTTTGGAGATCATTATCTATCAATGCACAGAGAGCCATCTAGTTATGTTTAATGGCTGCATCTTCTTAAATGTACCAGCCCCACATTCACAGCCACTTAGGTTGTTGCTGGTCTTTTGCTATTACACACTACATTAAAGGGAGGATCCTATAACAATATTATTTTTCCTTTTCTAATTGTGATAAAATACATATAAAATGGACCGTTTTAACCATTTTGAAGTGTCCGGTTCAGTGACAGTAGTACATTGTCCTTTTAGTCTCAGGGGCTCATATTCTCAGGAGGGGGTGGGGGGAGCTGGGTGAACAACAGATGCTCTGTCACCCTCTATCATTCTTCCGAAAGGCAGCCCTAGCCTGTGGTAGTATGTGCATTTGGCCAGTTGGCCAGCAAGTTTTAAAAAAATGGTAAATATAGTCTTCTAGGATTGGAAGAGTCTTGGAAAAAGTCCTTCCCTGGTTCTTTGCCAAATCTTGATTCAGGGAAAAATGAAAACTTCAGTAAGTTTTTCTCTAACTCTATAATCCCCGCAAAGGCAGCGATAGCTACCAGGAAGCCCTGTTTTCACAGCATTTCAGAGCTTGAGATGTGCTTGTCAGGGCGGATGTTAAACAGGCTGGACAACCTCCAAGAGTTTTGATTTTGGTTTCATTTCCTCACCAACCGCCCCTGAAGATCCCAGTTCCCTCAGACCCCGATGTTATGATGATCCTGACCATTGCTTGCCTCCGGGGAGTCACTAGAAGTTCAGCAGAAACAACTGGAGAAGGACACGCCTCCAACTGTTCCACTCCTCAGCAGACAGTCTCAGATTGGGCTGGACTTTTCAGGTTGCATTTCCTGACCTGGGACCACTGAGTCCACACGTCCGCAGTGGGAACGCGTGTTTATTTTTCATTAAAGAGGGACGAGAAAGATGATGCTCACATGTGGATTTACACAACACCAGTCAGCCCTTTCCCCTGGAGGTTAGCTGATGAATAAACGAGTCTTCTATAAATACATGTTGCAAGCACTCTTGTACCCTTCGGAGCCATTATTATAATTCATCAAAGCAAATATGTAAATGGGATGACTGTCTCAAGGAGAGAAGAATTGGGAAATCAGGATTTACCCATATTCTGGGAAGATCTTTGCCTTCAGTTTGGTGCCCTCAGTATTTGGGTCCTACCAGCGTCCTTGGAAAACACAGCAGCCCCATACCTGGCTGCCTTCCCACTCTCGTGACCTTTTCCCTGGAGATACAACACATTGCATATGATGTCTGATATTCTCTGCTAGATAATGCTTTGGGCTATTTTTTAAACCCAGCATTTCAGCTGATAACAGTCATATTTTTCCCATCTGTTCTTTCCAACCTATTGCCAGAGGTTCTGGGCAATAGATATGCTTTTGAGTAAATAGAATCCTGAATCGAGGCAATAGATCATAAGTTTAAGGCAACGAGCCTCTTTCTTCACCATCCAGTAAAAAAGGTCACCGGACAACGAGGAAGAAAGGGAACGGTGGGAGATGAAAAAGTTTTAATCAGGCAGCCGCCAGGAAGATCAGCTTTCCTCCCCTCCCTGGACCTGAGAAGGTCAAGTCCTCGCCAGAGGGCAGGACACACACTCATTCCCACCCCCATGGATGGAACCACCAGAATCTCCTGAAAATTCATCAAACTTGTCTCTCCTGGGTTTGGGGTGTGAGTCATTGTCTAAGGAGGTAGAGGGGGAACTCCTTATTGGCCTTTGTGTGCTTTTTAAAGAAACAGGAGTTGTTTAATGTTTTCCAGGCAGGCAGGCGAGCTTTCTATAAGCTGTGAAGAACTTGACTTCTAGGTGGCATACCACCATTGGTGGGGCAGGGGCAGAATAGGTGAACTCGGTGCCCATATCTTAGGTGAAAAGGCTGTAGAAATAAGGTCTGAGTCTCATCTCCCTTGTTTCCAAAGCCGTGTGTGTGGTGAGCAGGGCAGGAGGGGCCAAGGGGTAGAGAGGGAAGGAAAGACACAGGTGAGAGCTAGTGTTCCGTACTCTCTGCCTTTCTCTCCTTAGGGTGCCATCATCACCCCCACCTCACGAGCTTGACATTCTGAATCTTGGTCTTGTTTTCTCAGAAGTTGACAAAGGAGTAGCTGATTTAAAAAAAAAATTTTTTTAATAAATTCAGCACCAGTGCCAAGCGATGTTGATTGTGAATTGCCTCCTGCAACGCAGATGCTGCCGTTAGAAAGTTCTGTTGATCAAATAAACAAATCACTTTTTCCTAAAACAGTTCTGAGCTCTCTGATGGTGCAATTCCCCGGGTTTATGCGTTCCGTTTTAGAAGCAATCGGCCCATAATGCAGTGTCTTGGGAAGTTAGCTTCTGTTTTGGGTTGGTCTGGCATCTGTGACTCTGCTCAATTTTTTCAAACTGTGTCCCCCTTCCCTCTCCTCCTGCTTCTGAGCTTTATGTGATGTTTTATTTAATACTAGAGGCCCGGTGCACAAAATTCATGCATGGGGTAGGGGGTGGGGTGATTGTCCCTCAGCCCAGCCTGCACGCTCTCCAATCTGGGATCCCCCTCACAATCCAGGACTGCCTTCTTGATTGCCCCTAACTGCCCTCCCCTGCAGGCCTGGGTTCCTCCCAACTGCCCTTCCCTGCAGGCCCGGTCTCCCTCAACTGCCCTCCCTTGCAGGCCTGGTCCCTCCCAACTGCCCTCCCCTGCTGGCCTGATCGTCCACAACTGCCCTCCTCTGCTGGCCATCTTGTGGCAACCATCTTGTGTACACATGGGGGCAGCCATCTTTGACCACATGGGGGCAGCCATCTTGTGTTGGAGTGACAGTCAATTTGCATATTACTCTTTTATTAGATAGGATGGCATGCAAAATATTGGTCTTCAGTCCAAATTGCAATTTTACATCAAAACCAGTTCTCTCAACAGTTGACTGTGGATAGCCCATTTCTGAAGTTCACGTGCTGCCCTGGTTCTGGTTGGGAAAATGGAACAGCTCACCTACCCTGAGACTTTGTCCACAAGGAAAAGAGAGTTCCCTGCCAACCAGTGTGATGTAATTTACTAGTCTCCTTCAAGTGCTTGGGTGCAATAAGGGATCATGTTCAAATACCGCAGACATTTCCCAAGAATTGAGTCCATCAGCACTTGAATGCTACACTGGCATGCATCCCTGACATTAGCAAGGATCTGGGGTGACTGTAGCAGTTATGTATGGATTTCTGAGTTTCTCCTTCACAGGATCTGGGTTCTGCCTGGCCTCCTAGCTCTTTGTGGAAAGTGCAACTTGATCACAAGCTTTTATGACCCGTCTTGCCAAAGCCTCTGAAGGAAAAAATGTAAACGCATGTGCTAGATACCTTTTTAGCTCTAGCAACCTATACAACGTGGAAAAATAAAATTGCAGTTTACACTGTATGTTAATAATTATTCTTAAGGTTGAAGTGCACAGAGATGCCCCATTTCTCTACGGAATGCCATAGGGGGCACTCGGCTCTCTTTAAAGTATTCAGCTTCCTATTTTATCTCCCACTGCTTTCCTCTTTGTTGATTACTGCATTCATTGTGTGCAACCCACATTCACTGGGTGTCTCCTGTATGCCAGGCACGGTGCTGTGTGCTTAATAAACCTTCCCCCCTTTTCTCTACCTGCATCCTGCCATTCTTCAAGGTCAAGGAGCATTTCCCCTTCTTCCTATGATGCTTCTTCTCAGATGCTCCCAGGCCATAGGGATCTCTCCTGACTCCTCTGCATTTCCCTTGATAGCTTGTTTTGTACTTATTCTTTCTTCACCTCAAGTAATTCTGCCAGGTTTCTGAATCCTGAGTCACCAATGGGATTCTTGTAGGTGGGGATTGCTTCTCTGTGTTTCTCCCCAGCCTCACAGCTCAGCATGGGTGCTGAGCGTGTGTTTGGGTCATTGGAATCCCACTGCCCCACCTCCCCTGACCTCCGCATCCTTCCCTGACGTTCCTCTTAAGAACACACCTGCTCAGGAGCTTGGTCCTCACTGTTCCCACTGTCTGAATCCTCTGCTCTCGGTAATCGGCAGGACTTCCTCCCTTGCTTCCTTCAGGTCTCTGCTCAGTGTCTCCTCATCAGAGGAGCCTTCCCTGAGCACTTTGCATGAAATAGCACCACTCCCATTCTGCTTTGTTCTTCTTGTTCACTAACCACTGAACATAGTATTTGCTTCTTTGGTCTGTTTGTCATCTTTCATGAGACTGTAAACCCCTTGGCTTAACAGAGTTTGCCTCTTTTGTTCACTGCTATATTTTGAGTGTTCAGCACGGGGTCTGATGAGGGTGTGGTTCTGGGTTTGTCCTTGATTGGTCCCGATCTGACACAGAGAGAATGAAAGGGAAGGAAGAAAACGGGAGTGAATGTCCATGCCAAGAGCGAGATGAATTTTGAGCTGACTGGTTCTGAGGAGTTCTCTCCTAGGCTGTTTTGACTACACAGACAGTTTAACTTTTTTTTTTTTAAGTGTTCCTTTCATGCCTTTGTTCAAACCAGGGGAAAGAGAAGAGAGCTTGCAGTGTTTCATTGTAACGGCTTTCTGTCTTGTTCCTATGGTAAGCACAGTGTGTTCCCTGCAACCTAACTAAAACAGGGTTTATTACAGCCTGAAAACACACACAGGCCTTTGGCTTAGCAGCTTCCCCAAGTGCATATCAGAAACTTGGCACTAACCAGCCTCAGTGCCAAAGCAGAACTAACTCGGAGCCCACCCTTCCGCCCATCTCCAATAGTGGGTGTTTCTCTTCACACAGCTCCTATTTTTCTCATTATCCAAGCTTAACATTTGATTAATTCTCATAACTCTAGGAGACATTGGAGTTCTTTTTCTATTGCCTATCAGTAGGTTGCCTACCCATAATTTTCCTTCAGTGGTCCCAAATATTCTTCAAAGACTAATTTGACCTTGAAAAGAAGAGTCGTTTTCATAGGCAATTTGACAGCAGATTTGAAAAATCACCTCTGTGCATCCTAACAGGTGCTCTCTTAGGGAAAAGCCAAGGAAAGCTGAGAAATGATGTGTAGACTCTCTTCAATCATGTTTTCTCAAAAGGTATATCTGATCGTGAAATGATGGAGCCTGGGGGAGAAGATCAAGTTGAAAAAAAAAAAGAAAAACACACACACACACACACACACACACACACACACACACACTCACACAAACACACAAAACCAACCCACAAAAGACTGAAGGTGTTTTGTTTTCCTGATCAAGTGGAGACATGGTGGTCAGAGTCTTTTTTATCATGCTACCACTGACATTAAATTTTTTACTTACCAGAAATTTAAATAAAAACAAAGAACACAATGACCTATTAGTGTCTTGGACGCATCACCCTTTTTATTGACAGCACCTTCACTCTTTTCTTGAAAATGGCTAACCAGCCTGGGCCAGAGCCTTCAGGAGAGGGACAGACAATTTCTTGAAGAAAGGATGCTCAACAGCCTCCATGTTCCTGGCTCAGGCTGCTGGGTCTTGGGCCTCCTGGTGAATTTCCCCATTTCAGAGCACTTGGAGGACATTGAGTTTGAGGCGGTTTAAGATTTGTTAACAGTTAAAAGAGAACTGGACCTGGGTTCAAATCCTAGTTCTTCCAGTTACAAGTGGTTCATTCTACATTTCTCGGTTTTTGCATCTTTAAAATGGGAATAACAATCTGGAATGAGATAATTCAGGTCAAGGACTGAGGACAGCACCTGCCTCTATACAGGTCAGATGTTGTCGCTGCTGCAGGTCCCAGTGTTTTCACGGTCGAGAGACTCTGGACTTAGGAGACTCTACAGGCATAGAATTTAAAGACACATGCCTTCTCTAGCTTCTGCTTTTCCCCTTTCTGTGCCAAAATCAAACTCTGGATTGTAATTTTGAGGCCCACATGTTGACAACCCTTGGAACGGTAACTTGTGTGCTTTTAAGCCCAGAAGAGACCATCGGTGAATCTGAATTCAATTTGAGTAGGACACGTGGAATATGAACACTCTCCTGCCCTCCCAGCCCCCTCTCTCTCCCTGGAAAGGAGTCAAGACTTGTGTTTTGTCTGTTTAGAGGGAGACAGTGTTTCATAGCTGTGGTTTCCAAACCTCAGTCCTTTTCAAACTCCCTTCATGTCTGCTTCCATGTCTAAGTAATACCTGTTCTATGATTTACTTATTGCTAATTCTTCACATGGATCTAAATATGCTGACTGTTATTACTTTGCCTCACTCTAAGTAATCCTACCTCTAAAATTACATTTGGATGTGCTAATTGTACTTTTAGCAACACACAAGAAAGTAACTCCTAGAAATTAAAATGGAATCTGACATGTGGTCTTGTCCACCACCCTTGGAACACATAGTACCCGTTGCGGGGACACAGCCCTGAGGTTCTGGTGGGACAGTGAGTTTCTAAGGAAGGAATGTTCCATGTGAGGCGGAACCATGACCAAAGGCCCCTGCAAAACTGTGGCCCCAGTCCCTTTGGTTTTGATCTCCTGACAGCCCAGAGCCAAGGACTCCGAAGGATAGATACAGAGGAGACATTTTCTGTCAGTGACAAGAGAGTGTGTCTCAGGCAGCTGTCGCCGAACAATTAATCTTCAAAATGAGATCTCAATTACCAAACATGTGTTTTCATGAGCGAGGTCCTATTCTCATCATCCGAAGCTGCCATCAGACACAAATAATATATATTTCCATTCATAATTCTCTCCCCTTAATGCAGTCTTGATGATGATGATGATGTATGTTGTAGCTGTTGACTCCTCGCTGTTGGAATGGTTAACATATTGTGAAAATAGGCACAAACTCATTCTTTCCAAGCTGAGTTTTTGCTGTTAAAATTAGAAAGAGCAATATGACTTTGAACAGCGTGAATAGGAAGAGAAGATGATCAATTCTTGTGCTCGGGAGTGCAACTGACTCTCTGGAGCCAGGATTTCTTGCTGTCTCATCTTAGATCTTCTTGTGCTGCTGGTAATAAAGACAACAGAGTGAAAGGGGTGGAGGCTGAGAGGGATAATGGAATATTTTAGTATAAAATGATTTTGATTTTAATATGGTTTCAATTTGCATTAACAGATAGACTTGGCTATTAGAAGCTTGACAGAAATGATATGCACTTAGTTTATCGAGGGGGTTTGAAGTACATTTTTGATTCAATATCTTTTGATTGGCTGCTCACCCAAAAGAGAGGACATGTCTTGAAAAATTTAAAGAAAAATCTAGACAATATATTTTTTTATAAGTTGTCACTAAAATTAAACACATATCTATTGAACAGACAAGTACCAACGCCATTTGTTCAGCACTGAGACTTGGCAATGGTGACTCCCAAGAGACCAGTGAATCCTTTGATTTCTGAAAAACAATTAGGATTTTTGTTCAAACCAGCGTAACGGGATGAAAAATACTTTCTTGCTCCATTAGGAAAATAACCACTTTCCGTCCTTGCTCCCGTCCCCTTTGAGGGTCTCAGCGGTTTCCTGCCCAGGATTGGCTTTCTTTCAGCCACTGGTCCTTGGGCATTTTGTTCCATGAAGCCATTAGGGAAATAAATGGGCCCTCCTTCCCGTAGCTGCCATTAAATGTGTTCCCAGCTCTTCATTCAGGAAACAGTCTGTGACCAACAAGTCCCAGAACTGAGTCCAAAAGGCACTGCCCACCCCCGCCTCATCACCAGAACAACTCCTGTCCTTTTCCCGTGACCTTCGGTAGACCTTTCCTGACTCAGGGGCCAATGATGCCGTCTTCCCTGCAGGGCCTCTGGTATTTGTGGGGCAGCACCTTGCCCTGGGAGCCTAGCACGGGTGACATCTAGAAACTAGGAGGCTGCCTTGGTGAACCCCCCAAAACTTGTTTGAAATGTCAACACCGTCCTTGTTGGGACTTTTAAACAGAGATTTGTTACAGACCAGCAGAGAGTTGCCTGTCTGTCCTGCCTCCAAAGGATGTTTGAAAACTCGAGTACGTGATTCACACCGAGCACTAATGAGACCTGGAGGATGATAGGAAGGGAGGGAGTTCCCATAAGCACGTATTATGGAAAGTTAATGTCATTCCAAAGCAGACCACCCAGACAGAACGCACGCCGCCTCTACTCAATGAGGGGTCCAGGAGACACTCCTCATTCAAGTTCTAGTCCTCTGTCCAGACCTGTGGTAAAGCACTGAGGAACTCTTCTAATGCTTGGTTACTGTGGATAGTACCATATTTTCCGGCGTATAAGACGACTTTTTAACCCAGGAAAATCTTCTATACGCCCAGTCGTCTTATACACTGGAAAATACGGTAGTATTTTTGCGAAGATAACATGAGGTTTTGCTTACCACCAGACTCTCCATTAATATTTATTTCTACAGAGGCCGGGATCAGGGCCTGTTCTTTGTGTGGGAAAGTAGCTACCAAAATCCCAGCTACCTCGTTCTCTTTGGGCGACTTTTTAAAATTGCCTATGAGAGTATATTATTTAAAATCGCCCATCATGTTTTAAGGAAACACACTTTCAAAGGTAGGATCACCTACTGTGAACATTGGTAAAATGGTACATCATGTCTTCAGGAAATATACCTTCCAAGTTAGAATAGCCTGGTTAGAAGAAACACCTGCTTCTGTGATTCATCTGTCATCTCTGGAGTTTGGGACTTGAGGGAGTTAGAGGAGGGAGGGTCTGGAAGGTTCCAGAGAGAGCCCTACCCTCGTCAGATCTGCTGTGAGGTTGATACGCAAGTCGTCTTTGCTTAAGCACTTCCTTGGTGGGGTATTGATCAGAGCTGAATATCTGGTTTTACTTGATGTCCTGGCCATTCCAATGGATTAAATGTATTTCAAATAGATAAGCGAGGAGACACGGTTTTAAATATGCAGAACAACAGGGCAGGAAGTCCATATGGCACAGAATAAGGACACACACTTCTGAAAACTTAAAAGGCTGTCATCAGCTAAGCCTGCCCGTAACAGCCACTCTCGAAGATAATTGCCACCCATGTGTCCTTGATGAAAAGCACATCACGCTGCCCAGGACATTGTCTTCAACTGCAGCAAGAAAGACTTAGATTAGCTGAGGCAGGACTTCCTCCCGAGTGACCCTGTGTTATGAGAGCCAGGGGCTGGGGGTGGGCTCTAGGATGGGCTCGATGCCCTCATACTTCCGTCCCTTTTTCCTCCTCTTCAGGCCTTGAACGTCTCCCTGAGCTGTGGCGGAGACAGGTTGTTACTGTCACCAGCATAATTGGTCACGTGGGGACATGAATTTTAAAGAGCTGGGCTTGTTTCCTCACTTCCCATTTGGGCAACTGATAGAATCAACCTCCAAAGGGTGGCTGACCCGCTCGATGGTGCTGGCACTGTTCTGGGTGCTGAGTGGCTGCCCTCCAGAGTGCGCCATCTGGCCACGGAGGCAAAGCCGTGGGCACACCAAAGCCTCGCCCCGCAGGCAGCACTGCAGGGAAGTGAGAGGAGAAAGCAGGTGGGGAGGGGGCATCCCGGGAAAGGTTTTACCCATAGAGTAGGACACCTTCGAAGATGGGTGGGCAGGAAACTGAGGGGAGGCTAGGGCAATGGCCCGATGGAGGGGATAGCCAGACTTGAGCTCATGAGTCCCCACTCCAAGCCCGCAGGGGACAGGGAAGCAGCCCAGGTGGGATTGCTTACAGCCTAACGAGGTGGGACCTGCACCTGACACGCAGGCCCAGGAGGCAGGGATTGCCAGGGAAACCGGCCATCTGTATTCCCTTCCCAGGTAAAGGCTTTTGTTACGTGTTTTCTTGAATCTCTTGAAACTGTGTAGGTCAAGAACACCCTGACCGCCGGTGGACTTGCCACTTGTGTGCACAGTTAATGTGCCATCAAAACTACTCTGGGGTCCCTTAGACCTCTGGGTGGACAGACCAAATGCTGGTGACTTGTGCTGGTGCCTCAGCATCCTTGGCTAATGGGTCACTTCTGACCCTAACAAACTTTCATCCTGGGGTCACTGCCACCCGCTCCGCAGCTCACAGGGGCCTGAGAGGGGAGCTGGGGGCAGGAGGGACCGGCTAGAATCTGGACTCGCATATCTGGAGCAGTCACAGTGGCCTGTCCACCTCTCAGGACTTATTCAGGCTCCTCATGCTGAGTGTTCGTTGATGCCCACCCATGTCTTCCAGGGTCAGGGGAGCCAGAGCAGCCACAAAGTCTGTCCACTTCCGTGCAGAGCCCCATGCGCCCAGGCAGGGAATGCAGATGGGGCCTGGGGGCCTCCCGCCAGACAGGCATCCGGATCCAGGGCCCCACCCCTCCCCCAGTCTGTGCCCGGGAGCCATTTGGGCAGCCTGGCAAGTGCGCTGGAGCAGCTTAATGTGCGCTCCTGCTTCAGAGACCCGAGTATTAGGGAGAATTATAAACATTCCTTTCTGTGGATTCTGGGTTATTTTGCCTATTTGGAGTAATAATTCTCATTATGCTTTGTGGTCCTTTTTAATAAAAATGACATTCCCTTTCTCTTTAAAGGTTGAAATCTCAGCCTAATGTATGACCCGCACTCTCCGTGGAGAGTTATAAAAATTAGATTATATAACCTCACATTTCCTGCTAATGAACATGGCGATGCTTCGGCCCAATGAGAGGGAGACAAGAGATGGGGATTTATGCTTTAATAATCCTGCTTAGATTGGGGTGTGTGGCTGCGGGCAGCGGGCCACCAATGGGCACAGCAGGCACTGCGGCTTTCCTGGCCGGCGGGGCAATATTTTTTGGTGGCAGTAAATCTCTCCGGGGCGAGGGTTTCTTAGTTTCTTACGCTGCACCAGGGGACAGCGGTGGCAGTGGCTGTATGTATGAAATTGCTCTGGAAATAAGACTCTTCTTATGTAGAAAAATGCTACATGGTAGGTACTGCTGTTCTTTGGGTTTTAATGTATAGATAGAGGCTGCTCTGGGCACCCACTGGTACCAGGCATGACGCTGGTGGCCATACATGCACTCTTCCTATTTGTTCTTCATGCTCTCCCTATGAGACAGGTATTGTTCGTGTCCCCATTTTACACTGGGACCTTCCTTAGGGCAGGGACTGTGTTTTCGTTTCTGTATTCCCAGTGCCCGGGGCAGTTCCTAGCCCGTGGTTGGTCAGTGTTGCTAAATAACAAAGGGAGACCTATGGTGGTTAAGTTTTTGAGACAACTTGGCCAGGCCTTGGTACTCAGGTATTTGGTCAGGTATTATTCTAAATGTGTCTGTGATGCTGAGTGGAGGAGATGAACGTTTATATCGGTGGACTTTGAGGAAAGCAGGCTGCCTTCCATAATGTTTGTGGGTCTCATCCAATCAGCTGAAGGCCTTCATACAGATGGGTCCCCAAAAAAGAAATTCTGCCAGCAGACTTTGGATCTGCAACTCTTCCCTGAGCCTCCTCTGCAGATGTTGGATTTACTAGGCATCGACGATGGTGTGAACCAATTCTTTAGAAGTAAGATAGATAGATAGATAGATAGATAGATAGATAGATAGATAGATAGTTATTTCTATATCTATGTCTATATCTCTAGCTAGTTAGCTAGCTATATAGCTATCTCTATATCTGTATATATCTTCTATTGGTTATGTTACTCTGGAGAATGCTAAGTAATACAAGACCCAATCGAATTTTCAAATGTGAACCACATGGGAAGTACCTAGGGAGTTTTAAAAAAATACTGATTTCTTGAGCACCATAACCGGATAGTCTGATTTAATTAGTCAGGGTACAGATAGGAAATCAGTACTTTTAAAAATGCTCCTCAGGTAGCCATCATGGAAATGCAAATCAAAACCACAATGAGATACTTCAAACCCACTAGGATGGCTCCAATAAAGAGGACAGGCAATAGTAAGTGTTGTCCAAGATGTGGAGAAATTGGAATCCTCATCCATTGCCGGCGGAATGTAGCAGGCACCTTGGAAAAAAGCCTGAACATTCCTGAAATGTTAAATACAGAATTACTGTAGGATTCAACAATTCCACTGCTAGGTATAAGCCCAAGAGAAATGAAAATGTACACTCACATAAAAACTTGTACACGAGTATTCATAGCAGCATTGTACATAATCACTAAAAAATAGAAACAACACAAATGTTCACCATCCAGTGAAAGTGACTTTCCTTTGTTCTTGAAAGACATATTCACTAAGGATAAAATTCTAGGTTGACAGTAATTTTCCCCTTGGCACATTGAAGATAGCATTTTCTTGTCTTCTAGTTTCCATTTTTGCTGCTGAGGAATTAGCTATCAGTTTTTGAAGGTGGTCTGTTTCTTCTCTCTGGCTTGTCTTTTTAAAAAATTTCTTCATATGTGCTGTCGTCTGCATGTTTGTGCTCCTCTCCCCGCAACTCAGTCAACCTAATGTCCAATGGGATGGTCCTAGGAGGTGGGGGCTGTGGGGGGGTGCTTATAACTGACCCCAGAGAGCTTGCTTTCCCCTTCCAGGGTACAACTGGAAGTCTGAAACCCAGAATAGGACCCTTACCTGACCATGCCGCCACGCTGATCTCATATCCACCCTCAGAGCTGTGAGAAATACATTTCTATTGTGTATAAGCTCTTCAGTCTACTCTGCACTCTGGCTTTTAAAATATTTATTTTTTCTTTTTAGTGTATTAAAGTTTTATATATATATATATATATATATATATATATATATATACACACATACATACATATATATGATTCATAGGAATCGATTTACTTTATTTCTTCAAATATTTTGCCCCATTTCCTCTATACTCTAATTCACGAGCTTAATTTGGACCCGGATTTTGCAGTCTCAGCACTATCACCACAGTTCTTTACTGGGCAAGGCTCTGCAAAACACCGTAAAATTTTTAGCAGCATCCCTGGCCTCTGCCCAGGGAATATATACAGGCCGGGAGCATATAGTCCCTCCTTTTGCCAGTGGTGACGGCCAAAAATGTCCCCTGAGGGCAAACCTGCCCCTGGCTGGGAATGACCCTGACTTAGACATATAGTACACCTTTCTAACCACTCTCCCTGTTTTCTTAATGCCTCGTGCATGCATTCCAAACCTTTGTTATTTCTGGATAATTTAAATAATTTCTTCACTACTTCTCTTTTTAGTTTTATCTTCTTGTTTATTTTTTATATTTTCCATATCTCTGCTTATATTCAAACTGGTCTTTTATTTCTATAAACATAATCATCTTCTTCTTTTTTTTTTTTTGTCTCTGATAATTTCAGGATCCGAAGGCATTGTTACCGATTTTTGGTTTTTGCCGGTTCTTACTTATGGTCCCTCATTTCCTTGTGTGCTCAGCAAAAGAGTTGCTCGTTTTCTTTGAAATTCTGTCTGTGGGGAATTTCGGTCTCTCCAGGGATGATGTGATTTGGTGTCTGCTGGATCCCTGCTAATCTAGGGCCACTTCCATTGCTGAGAATGTTCAGACTCCTCCAGGCCCCAACATTTCTCCTGCAAACCTGCGTGAGGGCCAGCTTGTGGATGTCGGTTCTCAGGCCTCTTTCCCCCTCTGTTCCAAGGTTCAAGAGAGGTAACACTTCCCGTAGTTCATTGGTGGTTAGAGGGGAGTGGAGTTGTTCATAACTCACCTTTACACTAAAAGTCCAGCTCACGGGATCCTAGTTTTATTAGTCAGGGTCTCTTATTCAACCCCCCTTCCTGCCAGAGGGACCCTGTACTTGGTCGTTGGTGCCCTGTGAGGTTGGGAAGACCTCAGCTCACTATCCCCGGCTCTGCACGTGCCCCCAGCGAGAAAGCTGTTCCGTTTTCTGCTTGCCTCTTGGGCTCATCCCTCCACTTTATTTTCTGCCTTCATGCGCCTTATTTCCTTGTCAGTTTGTCAATGCCCTTCAGAAGGTGATTACGATTTTTGCCCAGCTTTTTAAGCTATTTTTTAATGGGAAAGTTGGTTGAGGTACCTCGTTTGTTCTCTTACCCGGCAACGAATATTGAGTTGCTTTTTATTTTGCTTTTTCTAGTTACACATCAATTAGTTTATTGGGTATGCCACTTCAAACTATACCTGTTTCATCCACCATACACAGCGAGCTGGAGGTTCTTGGGTTGGGGTTTTATAGGACTTGCAGATGGAGAGCTACACTAGGAATACCGTTCCATGGCTGTCTTCACAGACCTTTCTGTTGCCGTTGACCCTCTCTGGCTGGAGGCAATTACATGTGTGAACTTAATGTAGTCCCGGGTCCCTGAGGCTCGCCCCGACCATGCACTGAGAGTCCGCTGAGCAAGGCACTGTCTCAGCACAAATGGTTAAGAACTTCCAGCATCAAGAAACCATTTCTGGCATCTTCACCTTTTTAACTCGTTCCTCGGTGATTGAATGCCACTTTTGAATGAGCTTGGAGTGTGCCCACCTGCAATAAAAACTAGAAAAATAAGCCAGGGAAATAGTTTGCTGTTACTGACTGGGAATAGCCAGGCACAACAATCATAATGAACATAACGAGCAGGCCGATGACAGCAGTGGTGTTTACTCCGTACTGCTCCCTGTCCTCGGGACTTACCTGGATTAATCCATCCGGATGATCTCATCTAATTAATCTCATGAACAACTGGCCTTGCTGTTTAATTATTGCCGGAATCAAAACTGATTATCGCTGTGGAGCTAATGAACCACCTCAGCAGCAACCCTTGCTCACTCCCCTTGGCATTGACTTTGGCAACTGGCTCATGTTCCAAATGTGGGTGGGACCATCGGCACTGCACCTCATGGATCTTCAATGGTGTGTGTTTATGGATGAGGTAGGTGTTTCGTTTTCCTGTTGTAAAAGTGTCCCGAGATAAAATTATTACAGGTATGCTATATGATCCGACTTTTAGGCATCGATCCATATTTGTAACAGAAGATCTTTTGGGGTGTGTTCTAAGGAAAATCTTGGCTCTGTCTACAAGCTCATTGTTGGTCACCACTGAATGGAGGTGGTCACCTCCTTTTATATATTCAAGACCTTGATAGGCAGCCCATTCATTCTGCTACAGCAGCGATTTTCAAACGTTTTGTGCAACAGTCTCAAACCTACCCAAAGTTTGATAAGCACCCTACAAATAACTTTTTTGTCCTAACATCCTTGAGAGTAAGTTGTTCATGTGATAACTCATTACTTCTGGTACTTTTAAAATATATATATTTCCTACACATACAAACATCCGGCCATATTTCCACAACACAACCATCAAAATCAGAAAGTTATTGTGGGTGTGTCACCTACCATCTGATCCTCAGACTTCATTCAGATTCTGTGAATCATCCCAATAATGTCTTCGACAGCAAAGAGACCCAGTTCAGGATCACGTGTTGCATTTTGCTATCCTGTCTTTCAGTGTCTTTTTCCTTAGAGGTTCCTAAACTCGTGTGAACATGACACTTCTGAAAATTACAAGTCAGACGTTTTGTAGAACGTGTCTCCATTTGGGTTTGTCTGATGTCTCCTCATGATTAGATCTGAGCTATGCATCTTAGGCAGGTACGTCACAGAAGTGACGGGGAGTTCCTCCTATTCTTCCTATCAGGTGGCACTGTGGTGATTCATTCCATTTCTTTTTTTTTTTTTAATATATTTTATTGATTTTTTACAGAGAGGAAGAGAGAGGGATAGAGAGTTAGAAACATCGATGAGAGAGAATCATTGATCAGCTGCCTCCTGCACACCCCCCACTGGGGATGTGCCCGCAACCAAGGTACATGCCCCTGACCGGAATCGAACCCGGGACCTTTCAGTCCACAGGCCGATGCTCTATCCACTGAGCCAAACCGGTCCTGGCTCATTCCATTTCTGATGGTAACTTGCACTCTTAGATGAAGGAGGTCTATGTCATGCTAATCTCCCACCCTTTGTAATAAATAAGTATTTCATGGGGAGCATTTTTGAGACTATGTAACACCCTATTCCTCGTCAAACTTTCAATCTATTCATTTAGTTATGTCAATATTGGCCCATGGTTTCTTATTTTATTCTGATGCATATATTTTGATCTTCAAATATTTCCAGATGTGGCCAGTAGTTAGTTGCCCATTCATTTGCGTCTGAGGGGCAGGGTCCCTGTGGCCTGGTTGTGAGGTCCGAGACTTGCTAGTGAAGAGCTCGACAGGAAATCCCTGGAAGACGCATGGTGTCATGTTGATGTATGCGCTGGTTAAGAGGAAGGGAGGCTTTGTTAGGCAAGAGATCAGTGTCAGGAGGTATTGGATGGGTAACAGGAAATGCTTTGCCCATTTCCGGCCTGATTTTGTATCCCTTTCCTGGACTTCTGATCTCTGGATACTCTTCATCTATTCTTGTTTTTAGACAGCCTGTCTCTCCTTGCAGCAGGGGTGACCCCAGCCTGGGGTGAGCTTTGAGAAGTTCCTGAATGGCCCAGCTGGGCTGTCAATTAGCATAACTGGCAGGCCCCATCTGTCCAGTTTACGTTGTGTAACTAATGCTGCTCTAGCTTCCCATGGTCCAGATCTCATTCTGTGGGCACAGGTGGGGAGGAATCTCACTCCCCGACACGCTCACTGAGGAGGGAGATGCACGTATTAGCCTCGCCTGTGAAGTGGAGGGAGTAGTAACAATGTCTTCCCCGTGGGCTGTGCCGAGTAGAGGAGCTGATACCTGCAGGCTCCGCCAGGGCCTGGCACGTGCTGGCTGCTGCCTGTGGGAAGCTGAGATGCTGATGGTGGTACTGAACTCCCTGAGCCTTTTCTACCACGTGGGCAGGGCAACAGTAGGGACCCCCGGGACTGCCACTGGGGTGCTTCTCAGCCTCACTCAGGAACTGGTTGGCAAATTGCCTTCTGGAAGAATCACTGGCCACAGGTGATTCCACAATGAATATCAAGTGTCCTACCTCCCAACTTGTCTCCTGGCTTCTGGGTGGGTTTTCTCACCAGCACTCTTGGCAGGCAGGTTAAACACCTGGGCCTGCCATCCGGATGCAACCTCACCCCCATCTCCCCTCCCCCGCCCCCGCCCCTACTTCTGCCTGGTCCCTTTCCGGAAGCGTCTCTGAACTTACACTTGCGTCTACTCCCTCTTTCCTTGCTTGCCCCAGGCAGGTGTTTTCCAACATTGTGTTATACGACAGCATTCTCCAATAGTTGATATGTAATGAGAACGGGGAGTGGGAGGGCCCAGGATGAAGAATCCCACATAGCCTCCCACCTCAGCATTGACCTTGGGACTCACACCAAAGCCTCCAGGGCTCTATGAAAGCCACTGCCTGGGACAGTTACACTGTCTCCTAAGGAACTCACCTGGCTCTGCCCCAGCACCTGCTGCATGCCCCGTCACCAGAGGAATCTTCGTTACCCTCTGGCTGTGTTCTTCCGTGCCTCAATGTGTCCAGTCACTGCCTAGTGCCTGCCCAATAGAGCCCACTTCTGGCATGTGGCCTTGAGCAAGTCACTTAATCTCTTTGTCTCTCAGTTTTCTCATCTGTAAAATGGGATTTTAGTGAGTCCACATCTGATTGTGCCTATAAAATACTCAGCTCTGTGCAGACATAAGTTTGCAGGAAGTCTTAGATGACAATCTACTTGTTTACGTACACGCCATACCTTCCTTCTTCAATTGTAAGCAATGTAGAAAATTTACAATCCAGTGCCTAATATAGGGCCTGACACAAAAGTATTTGCTCAGTGAGAATTTTGACTCCTACATAGCTTCGCAGAATTGTGACTTAGGGCTTCCAAATCGTTATTTCTCAAAATGTGGGCTGGAGACCACCTATTTCAGAATAATCCTGAGTGTATACAGAGGCCTAGACCCCATTTCAGACCTACTGAATAAACATTCCTGGGGGCAGAGCCCAGGAATCTACAATTCAACGTAATATTCTAGGGGTTCCCTGCAGAGAGCCCGGAGTGGGTGTTGAATCCTTGCCTTTGGCTCTGCCCTCACAGGAACCCTCTCCAGGCTGAGAGGCAGTAATTCTTTGGTCCCATTCCCATCAATCTCTCTGCATCAACGTTTAATCTCAACAGCCTCCTCCTGCCCCATGCTGACATCATACAATCAGCCCATGCCAGAAATACTGACTTCAACCCAAAAAATTATAGCGAACTTCTTTCTCCTTCAGCTCTAGTCAAGACGTTATTTTGGGGGGACCGGGTCTTTCTGAGTGCCCGCGTCCCACTATTTATCAGTTCAGTAATAACAACAAAAGGCTCTTCATTTTTTATCCATTTGCCTGCGCTGTGAAGGCTTATTTTGGTTCCATGGAGGCAACGAATTAATTACTTAATGTTCATTTGTATTTTTCCCAACATTAGGCCAAATTTACATTGTGGAACGAGCCATCCATATAGTATGTGTCATAATTACTGTTTTGCAATTTCACACCAGCAAAAAATTATTAAAACTTCACGACTCATTAATGGCAAGTGATCATAATCGCTTAACAGAAAAGGAAAACGGCTAATGAGGGCGGCTTTGATGAACGCATTTGACCTTAAGTCATGAAGTCAAGTGAAATTAATAAGGCCGAGTGTTGAACATAAGGTTTTTTACAATGCACATCATTTCAATCATCGTAAAAGCCAAGCAAACCAGTTTTCAGTTTGACGCGATTTGAAAGCCTTTTAAGTCTTCACAACAAATTAAGGGAACGGGCTGTTAATGAACTGCTATCCAATGACAATTAAGTGACGGGATGTGAGTAGACGCAGAAATGGCTCTTTTTGATCAGTGCCGGTCTCTGACGTCCACTTGGCTGGGGAAACGGGCAGGCGCGTCACCAGGGCTGAAGTCTGTCCAAAAGAATTTAGCGTGTGGTCGGGAGGGACGTGGCGGGCACTGGAAGACCTCCCCCTCTCCATCCAGATGAATGCGTGGGGGTCTAGGAGGCTCTGTCGCTCAGAAACACTCAGGCCGGCGTTGGTTCCTTGGTGTTCACTGTGTATGTTGCAGCTCCTTTCACTGGTTTCATGTCGGGGATGAGGGACAGGAAGGGAAGGGTGACTCTCAGGGGGCAGTCCTGGCACTCAGATGGCTTGTCATGTTTCTCTTTAAATCTGTTCTTTTCCTGAAGGCAAGGGAGGTCATTCTCTTTGGAAAGCAAGCGTGTGCCGCAGCCCGTTAGCTTGGGCTGCGGGCACGACAGGGCCCCCCAGTGTGGGCGGAGGGGAATGAAGTGGGGATGTGAAGATGTGGGGTGGACCTGTGAGCTTTCCTGCTCAGAAGCCCTGGCCTCCCTGCCTCCCCGCCTTCTCCAAGGCTGGAGGGCAGAGAATAGCTTCTACAGGAACTGGCATCAGGACACTGAATTCAACTCTCATTTTGCCTTCCTTCGCTGTGTGGCTTTGCATCAGTCACTTGCCCTCTCTGAGCCTCCGTCTCTTCATTGCAAAATTAGATCGTTTCCATCTTGGGGTTGTTGTGAGGACTGAATGAGGTCATGGGCATGGACCCCATCCGTCCTGGTGCTGGGAGTGCGTGGGGAGCTCCCAATACCCAGTGGCTGTTATTATCACGATTCCTCTGAGGGTGCTGTCCACAGGGCTAATCTTGACATTCCTGCCACCGGAAGCGCTCCTCGTGGCCTGGGTGGGCCCCGTGTGTCACCAACCACAGAGGGAGAAGTTACTTAAAAACCCTCCTAGGCACATGGCATACACAGGTGCCTCTTCCCTACATCGTGGCCATTTCTCTCCACGGAGGTCCGTGGGGCCCTGGGCATGCAGAGGCAACGGCACTCGGCGTGCTCCGGGCCAGGCCCCTCTGCTGCTCCTCCAAGAGCAGGGCCAGACCTGAGGTGCCAGCAGTTGTGCACAGCTCGCCTTCCTTTACTTTGTATTCCTTAAAAATCAGTGGGGAAAAAGAATATACAAATGTAATAAAAACTGCTTATCTAGGGAATATCCCACTACCATCTATCTACCTTTCTATCTATCCCATCCATCCATCATCAATTTATCTATCAATCCACCCATCCTCCTTCTACCAACTATCTATTATATCATCGTCATCATCAATCTACCTTCTATCATCTATTCATCCATCATCCCTCTATCAACTATCTATTATATCATCATCAGTCTACCTTCTATCATCTATTTATCCATCCATCCATAATCAATTTATCAATCCACCCATTATCCCTCTATCATGTATCTATTATATCATCATCTCTCTATCATCTGTCTACCTTCTATCATCTATCACCCTCTATATCATCATCTATATATAATCATCTGTCATCTTCCCCTCCCCCCTCTTTCTCTCTCCCCTCTATATTTTTAAAATGTACACAACTAGGGCCATATACTTAATTGTCCTGTATCTTCTCTTTTTACTTTACCACATTCCACTTTCAATTTCAGTGACCATAAGTCTACTTTTTTTTATATAGGAACTTTGATATCCCCTCGTCTCCATGCACCACGAGTTCTTCAACCAGTTCACTGCCGATGGACATGCAGTTTCAGGTATTTCGCGATTTATCACGGGTTATTCTGCAATGAAAATCCTTTGGCATGGATCTTGGCACGCTGTGTAGGAATGCAGGATAAATCCTGCAGTGGAGTTGTTGGCTCGAAGGGGATGCGGATTTTAAAGTATAACACATATTGTCAAACAGTGTTCTAAAAAGAGATGGTACCTATTTATACAGGCACTCAAAGTCTTCTCAAGCTAAATATTCACCATGTTATTTAGACACGGTTTATTGTCTACCAGCCAGGATGGGAGAGACCTTCCTGAGGATAAAACCCATCAGAGCAGCCAGCACTGCCCGTTTATGTAACTTTTATGGATCCTCCTGCCCATATCTTCCCCATCACTGTTGTCGTTTATGCTTTATTTAGATCACCAAGCACAGGCAGTCTTGCATCTTGTTTCTGTCATAGTTTTTATTCACTTTCTTGGCATTTCTCTCAGGGTTTTATTAGTCACTTCTTGCTCCCGCTCCTAACATCTGTATCACCTGTGTGCTGGGGATTTGGTTGCAGTCAGATGATTAGGATACTGAGGGGCTGTGGGAGGAAACGGGTCCCCAGAGCGCTGCTGCCTCTGAGGTGTGACTGGTGGTTCAGGGGAGATGTCAGTGTCCCGTCCTTTCCCAGGGGCCGGGCGCTCTGGGGTGCTGCCACCTGGGGTCTGTTTCTCTGTGAGCAAAGTTGGGGATCTCTGCTCAGGCTGCCTGAGAACCCCTGACTGGTGAGATGCGGGGTCTGGGGCTTTGCTATGCGTCTAACACCCCAGGCCCAGATCCAGTGCTCACAAAGGTTTTCTCTACACTGTGGGGTCGGTGGAAACCATTCTACACTTGGTCCTTGGAAAGCAGGCCCGGGGAGCCAGGGAGGAGGGGACCCCCGTTGGATGAGAAATCACAAAAACTAAGCGGGTCCCGCAGGACCTGCAAGGGCGAGGCCTCGGGTAGCGAGGGGATGTGAGGTGCAGGACGTGAGGTGCAGGGACGATTACTCCCTGTGTCTGGGCGTCAGTGTTTTGCCGGATGGTCCGAGATGCTCACCTCCCCAGGAAGGTGGGGGAGTTGTGTTTTGAGCCCCACAACCATGATGTTCTAGCGAATGAATCCAGCCCATGCGGGTTCAGGTGCTTGTTCTCTGCCAGGCGCTGAGCTCCATGTTGGAAATGAGGGCAACGACCACCCGACGTCTTGCCCTCTCATTGGAATACTATCTGTGAGTCCATACACGCAATGCCGTCCACACGGGACTGGGAGAACCACCTGCCCGTCTTCTCATTAGAACACGGCATGTGGGCTATTCGGTTGTGTCTAAATCAGTGGCTCTCAACCAGCGGATTTGATGCCTCCCCCTCCCAGGGGGTTTGTCAATGTCCTAGCAAGCGTATCAAACTCGAGGCCGGTGGGCTGCATGCCTTAAACGAGTTTGACAGGCTTGTGGGGGTTGGGCGGTGCGACTGGATCTAGTGGGGGTTGGGCGGTGCGACTGGATCTAGTGGGGGTTGGGCGGTGCTACTGGATCTAGTGGGGGTTGGGGCGGTGCTACTGGATCTAGTGGGTAGAGACCAGGGGTGCTGCTAAGTAGCCTGCAGTGCACAGGACCAACCCCCCCCCCCCCGCCCCCCACACACACACCTGCAGCAAAGATTCTCTAAAAGCACCTGTGTCGGCCACACCGTCCTTGATCACGTAACTCCTCTGCTGGGCAGACCCGCTCTCCTGACACTGGGGATCTCTATATGTTTGTAGGTTTCAAGCTCATTTCCCAATGAATTACAATACCCCCACCCCCACCCCCCCAAAAAGATACCTCAACAACCATTTTTGTTTTTCTAAAAAAAAAGAAAACGTTTATTAGGATACTCGAGGGTGGGGGGCTGGCTGAGGGACGACGTACGTGTACAATCAGTAGTGCTTGAGCAAATGCGAACAGGAAAGTCAAACATCACAAAACCACTTCCAAAGTCCAAAGGGCAAAACTCGTACTTCTGACACGTGGAGGGTCCCCGTGGGTGTGGGCGAGGAAGCGCGTTGCACACAGCTGTGCGAGGAGGCCGCGTGGGAGGGACCCCAGGGGGACCTCGGGCTCCTTCCTCGGGAAAGCAGATACACCGGCCCGGGGGATACATGTATGTGCCTCAAAGGCAAAGACGCAGGCAGCACACTATCAAGTGGAGAGCGGAAGGAAAGCCGCTCATCTGGGCCCCTTCTCCCCCTCACCCCGGCTCGGAGGAACCCCTCTCCCAGGACAGAATCCTAAAACGACCCTAGAACCCAGAATCCTTTTGGTATTCCACCTCCATCGTTAAACTTGCAGGAAACAAAGAACAGGAGCTGAGACGTACCCTCCGGTGAAGAGTACAAATCCAGCGCCAGCCCAAAGACTGCACCGGAAAAAGTCCGCATCCCAAATCTCACCCAGCTTCTCAGCAGGGCTCGGATTAAACAGGAGAAAATAATTTCAATATCAAGGGATAAGGCGCAGGAGATGAGAAAACTCTTTAAAGCCAACTCTGTGATGAAAAGTGTTTCCCCTCCTCCCTCGGGGGGACAACGAGAGGAGAAAAGAAAAGATAGATAATTAGGAGAACGATAAGGCCCTGGATTTCAAGTTTCTGAAGCGGTTTCTTCAACCCTCCGAGGACGATCAGCTATTTCTAAATCCAAAAGAGCGCAGCAGAAATATCTGATTGCCGTAGGCCTTGGCCAACGAAGGCAGGGCATTTCTGGGATTTGGTGCTATCATTTCCATTCTCCTCCCCGCCCCCCAACACACATTTTAGCTAAAGCTACGAAATAAAAAACAAAACAAAAATCCAGATCAAGCACGCTTTGCACGCCGAGGAAGATGCTGCATCCCGCCGCTCCGCAGCGTCTGGGACAGGGAGCTCACGTGCCACTGTGCCGAGCAGGCCTGCAGCTATCCCTGCGACAGACACCCTGCCCAGAGCAGTGACAGGACAGCCCTTTACCTACGGGTAACAGCCCCGGGGTTGCCATACGCAGGGCATCCATCGGTTGTTCCAATTCTTCATCCTACTTGAACCTTACGACGTCACGTTTGACGGGCACCAGGGGTCACTGCTCGTTCAAGGTTCTGCAATGGTGAGTGGGCACTGCCGAGGGTTTGCTTTCCTTGGCTACAGAAGGCTGGCGTCTCCCGTTGTCCCCTGCGCCGTGGCTGGGACCTGACGGCTGGGACAGTTCACTGACAGCCCCACCTGGCCACGCTCCCAGCCCTCTGAGGCTCAGAGAAAACAAGGGAAGGGGCTGATGGTCTCTGGCCAGTCCCTTGGCACTTTCTACAGAACAAACCACGGGGACTGGTAAGAAAGCCCAGCCTGGGATGAAGAGAAGAAAATGAGAGCAAACCTTCGATGGAGGCCAGTGCCAAGCTTGGCGGCTGCCCTGGAGCAAGAATAAACTCCCCGTGGCAGTGGGACAAGAGGCGGATGTGGGCACCTGCCAGAGGCACACGGCGAAGTCGCAGCTGCGCTGGTCAAATGAGCTGGAGGCCTCAGGGGGCTGAGGCCTGGATGAGTGCGAGCAGGCCGCGGTTCTCCGCAGGCAGCTGATTAAAGCAGCGTCGGTGGGCCGGTCCCACTCCTCCGGGCTGGGTCTCAGAGCCATCAGAAGTGCAGGTGGCGCATCCTGCTGAACACCCCGAGCCGTCTCGGGGAGGCAAGGGGAGCTCATCAGAGAGCAGCAGGCAACAAAGGGATGCCTGCAGAGGATGCAGCAGGTGAGACTGCGCTAAGAGGGAGCTCAGGGGCGTGTTGAATGGACGAACTTCCTAGTCGGGGATTAGCATCATCTTCAGATCTCCTGGCCCCTAAGAAAGGCGTCTCCACCTTCAAAAGGCCAGGGTCTACCTGTGAAAAAGGCCTCTGCTGGAACAAGAAGCAGTTGGGTCCGACTACATTTAGAGGGACGAGGATGAAGAATGGATGGGAAGGGACCGTGTTACATATTCAGGCAATACGTGACAAGGGTAAGGGTAGGGGGCGGGGCATCAATCAATATGAAAGGGAACTGAGGCAGCCAATACCTTCACGCACTATCCTTGTGAAGTGAAATGTCCCACTAAATACACCCCGGGTCGGAGGCGGTGGCAAAACCCACAGATTTAAGGCCTCTGCAGTGAGAATGGGTCTTGGAGGCACGGCTCTCCTGAAGAATTCCAGACAACAGGCTTCAAACAAATGGTCACGTGAGAATAAAAGCCATGTCGAACTCAGGAAGTGTCCGATCTATACACGAGAAGCCCGTCTGAGGAATAAGAGAAGAACTTAGCTTCTTAGGGTGTCCAACCCAATTCCCAGCTGTTTTACTCCTTTAGAATCTCTAAAAAGACATTATTTTCTCTGTTACCCAGGTATTAGTTCAGGCTTGCTTCCCCCAGAGACACTGCCATCTAATTGAAGGACCTCTGGCTCTTTGGTTAGGACACGGTTCCTATCCGGATCAGTAAGGGACATCCTCGGACTGTGTGATCGTCACCCACGCAGGTGTCCTCCTGTTGCACCTCGATTCGCCTCCTCTCCAAACGCCTCAAGCTCAGTGCAGATCGGCCCTTCTGCGGGGACCGTGCCTCATCCATTCGTAATTTACTCTGTTGCCATTGCTTTTGGTCTTTCTTGAAAAGATGGGTCGGTCTCCCATGATCTCATTTGCTTTATCAAAGAGCAGAAGCAGCAAAGATCACAGGGGTATGAATTCAGGAGCTCAAGGACAGCTTCGAAGGAGAATTAGGAAATGGGAACTCGCTTCAGCAGGCCTTTTCTGGCCCCGAGTTTAGACTCAAAGAAGTACATTGCCTGACTACATGAATGAAAACATATATTTTGGAAGAGACAGCCCCTCCAAGGCCGCTCTTTGGTAAATACTAACGGCAGAAATACATTTATGCCGGATTCTAAGAAAAGAATGTGATTATTTTAACTCCCACTGCTCTTCCATCTCCTTCCCCAAGCACTTGCCACTGACTTTGAAATGTTTCTGCCCCCACTTCCCTAGGGCAGCAGCTGGAGTGTGGGGAGTGTCTGACTTAGGGTACAAAGGGGCAGGTGGGAAGCTGGACACAGCTGGAGAGGACCCATCCTCAGAGTGTGCGCATGACAAGAGCAGTCTTAACACAGCCCAAACCAAAGGCCACCCAGCCCTGGAGGAGCCTTGCCTGTATTTGATGAACTCAGACACACGGCTTCTAAGACATTTTTAACTACAGGATAAACAAGTTTTTTAACAATTCATTTTAATGGAAACCACACTCCTATCGCATTTTGGATACAGTTTGCTATACTTGGTGAAAAATACCTAATGTAATTCTCAACTTACATGTTTTCTACTAGAGACTCGAAAAATTCAAATATGGAAAAATACAGACTCAGGTGGCCTTCTGAATTAATTCCCTCTCTCTATTGTGCACGCCTTCCTTCCTGTGCTCTATTAACAAGACACACAAAACAAAGATTGGCCGAAGAGATTCAACATCGAAGTGGAATGAATGTGCTTCTAATTGGTTTGGCAAACGTGCCTTTCTTTTCCTCTGAAATAAGTTGGGTGTTCCTAGCCTTGATCTGGGATTCACGGTCTACCTGGACAGAAATGACTGTTTTGGTTTTGTCGAAGTCAACTATGATGAGCTGCTTTCTGCCAGAGGCCCAAGCCTCAGCGGACAGCCCTTGTACTGGGTGGCTCCCTAAATGCAGGGACTGAAAGACAAGAGGTAGTGAATGATTTCTGCTTTGAGTGCTGCAAAAGATAATCAGACACGGCAAAGATTTAAGTCACTTGCCTGTTCCAGTCCCGGGGCACATGATGGGGTTTCAAAGCCACTGGGTTCAACTGAGATCACGCCGAATGGCAGAAACAGGCTCGGCATGATTTTATAAGCAGCTCTCTAATGTGTTGTCCTTCCCCCCGGCTATTTAATCAGCAATTTATTTTCAAATTGAGGATTTGGTAACTCTAATATGCTTCTATTCCTGAAGAAAAATGAGATCTTTGTTGGTGATAGATGAGGCTTTTCAAAATGTAATTTATGTGTTGTACATCCATGCGTTCTTCAGCGCAGGGTACCCTTGTTAGCCCTGATAACGCCCATCTCCTCGTGGTCATCTGAAGCTAATTAGAGCCGCTGTTTCCTGCAGAAGTAATCAATAGCTTTCCACAGTAGACCACATGGACTCAGACCCACATGCAATTAGTCCAGTGTAGATGCACAGGGATATCTTAATTAAAACGAAATATGCCTTGTAAGGGCTATGCTGTCATAGATGACTGGAATTCCAAGTATTTTGACACATTTAATGGGTTTATTCAAAGTAAGTCTTTAGGAAACTTTTCACTAATCAAATTGGTTTGGTGAGCTTCCCTGGAAAACATTTTGAAGTGAAAATGTTGGTTCTTAGTATTATCCATTTATATTTATTAACATTTGGATATAAATGCACTTCAGACACCAATGGAGCTCAAAGACTATGCCTTCAGCTCGGAGTTAATAGATTTTCAAACCCCAGTAATGTGACTAATTCTTACAAGACAAGCGTCAGTGGGCCGAGGGGATCAGCATGACATGGGGACCATGGCTTCCTCCTCCAGCCCCTCTACTGATGTGACAAGAAAGGCGATGTTCCCAGCACTCTGCGAAGGTGGAATCGCTTTTCGATTTGGTTCTGGAGACACATGGCTACCAGCACCCGATCACTGTAGATTCTGAATCGCGCCATTCCAACCGGACTTCCCAAGCGCACGCGAGGGTCTCCTTAAGGAAGAGGACGATGGAAGATGGGATGCCGTTCACAGGCCAGATGCCCTATACCCAGAGTCCTGTTCTGTGTATCTGTGCCAACCAGCTCATCTCCGCAGACCTAGTGTTGACCTTGATCCACAAGTCTTTTCTTCTCACACAGTCAGTCCCGGTCTGCCCTGGAGCATGCAGAACAAATGCAAGCAGGTTCCTGATGACCTTCAGACCCAACTGCTCTCCACAGCGGCCAAGCCATCGCAGTCCGGAGAGAACTCCGAACCCTGGCATGGACCCGCTTCGGAAGAGAGGGTAGCATGTCCCCGTCCCCTGTCCCAGTCAAAGCTGCCTTTGTCAGGCAATGCGAAAACCAAGGTACTGGATTATGGCAATAGCAAGGGTGCCATCAGCCACTGCGGAACCTTTACCAGTGGCCACCAGTTTCCTCACATCGTAGGATGCATTTACCAGCGCACACGTGTTTCACCAAGAAATGGTGACAGATGAGCGTGGCTGCTCTGTCTCCTCCTCCTGTCCACAGCAACGTGACGCAGAGCTCTCTGCTGAAGCACGAGGCCCCTCGGAATCGGCCTCGGAGGGCTGTTCAGGGAGTTAGTGTCGGAGCTAACCCCACTGAAGGGGAGGAAAACAAGCTCCGTGTTTTGTATTAAACCATCAGTAAAAAATGGAGACAAGATCATTATTCTCAAAATATAGAAAGCCAACAGTTGAAATCATTTAGTAGTAAATTGTTTTCTACATAGAACATCAAACATGTAAAGAGGTTAGGGGGACGCTTCAGCTCTGCTGGGCGCTTAGTGGGAGGGCTTCTCGCGTGGGGAAGGCTCAGGAGAGGGAGGTCGATGGCCCAGGCTCGGGAAGCTTCACACCCACGCCCCTCACTCTCCGCTTGCACTAGAAGCCAGGCACCACCTTTGGGTGTGACGGGCGCTTTTGGTTTTGTAGGAGAGAGCAGAACTGGCTACGGAACACAAACATTAGCGCCGAAAGGGCTAGAACGTATAGAAAGCTGAGCATGGGGACAAGCTCGCCTGCACAAAGTCCATCAAGGATTCTCTTGAGGAGAATCTCTGATTTGTGACCAAAAAGCTTGGGAGGCTGCATTACGTCATCAGAAACCAAAGCCACCACATGAAATGGGGGAGACTCTGGAGCAATACTAACTCCTTCGCTAGCTGGCAAAGGGCAGGGTTAAATTGTTAAAATCATCATCATCATGAAAAACTTGGCCCCCGTTCGCTTCACAGCCAGATGTACAAACTGCCCCTTTACAATATAACATACCCCAAAGCCTTCTGAGTTTGGAATGTGGCACTGCATTGGGAATCCCACAGAAGCCCTAAGGATCACAAGAAGCTTTCTTAAAAAACAAACCAAAAAAAAGGGGGAAAAGTTTCAGTTGGATGAAACTGCTTGAGCAATGTTTCAACGGAGCGCCTAAAACTGGAATTTCAGATATACGAGAGGACAGGAAACAGATAACTTGGTGAGTGTCTTTTTACAGGTCCATGTTGTTTCGGACACGCAGCTACAATGTTTCTGCCAGGGACAAAGGTAAGAGGGTGGACAGGGCGGTTACCACCAGAACCAGCCGTGGGCTCAGACCGCAGCTCGGAGGGGCGGCCATTGATTTTGTGGTTATGTGGCTGGAGGCACCGGCGAGGCCATCCTTTTCGTAATCGCGCTGTAAGAAAGAATGCTGCCGTTACCATCCACCGCAGGGGTTCATTCCATCGCCCTGTATTTAACCACACGTCTTTCTCTCTCTCTCACCCCCGGCCCCTAACTAGCTTCTGTCACTCATCGAAGCTGGCCCAGGGCCTCCCAATTCACCCGCCTGTGGTTGTATGGGAAGCATCATGAATCTGGGTGAGAACTAGATACTTTTAACAAACTGTCTGCTCAGCATTCATATCTCTGCTCCTCTGTTATGGATTTTAAAATCTACTTGGGTGGGGGGGGGTGGAATGTGAATTGCCATCCCCCCCTCCACTTCCCAGATCCCCTAGTAACTACGCAGCATGGAACCCTGTCCTTCTGGGACCACTGACTGGGGTGGAATGCTGGCTGACCCTGCCCGCCATGGGAGGAGGACAGGAAGAATCACCTGAGAACACTTGCCCAGGTCAATACCGGCTCAGACAGAGAGGGGTCCCAGGTCACATCGGGACCAGCAGAGCCGGCAGCCTTCCCTTCGTTGGCCTAGATTCTGTAGATGGAGTCCTCCCTGCTGCTTTGTAGGAGAGCCCAAGCCAGCACCCAGGCGTCCTGTGTTTTATTTAATCCAATATTTGCCATCTCCACATGCAGTCAATATAAAATCAGAGATTCTTTTCGTCCATACCAAGTCTTCAAACTATGACACAGCAGGTGTCAATCCGGACCTGGCCCCTCCTAGTCAGCATGGCTGACCTTCCATAGGATGTGCTACTCCCTCCCGCCCCCAGCACCGGCTCAATCCCATTATGTCGCATCTCACCACAGTGAGCCAGGATCGTGACAGAATCATCCATCTCCTCACCTGTAAATTGGGGAGAGTTACGTGGCTGCCCCAGATACCTCTGGGTTGCTATGGCAATGAGAGGAACTGGAGCTAGAGGACATCCGGTAAGCAGGGAGCGTACTTTTCTGTGCCGGATGATGGCATGTGCCTGTGGCTTTGGGACAATGGTATCCACGCTGGGTCCAGTTCTGAGGCGAGGAGCCCGGGGCCCCTCACTTGATTCTAACTTTATCCAATGGCTGCACCTTGCTCGAAGGCCGGAGGAACGTGGAGGGTGCCTTACTTTTTTTTCTGGACTGGAAACTTTGTTGTCTCTGAGCCCTTCGCATCAGACCCTGCCCCAGGGGCCCTGTCTCTATGATGCAAGGAGACCCCGAAAGAAACACAACTTACATCAGAAAGACAGAGGTGTGGACTGCCCGACACATTGGATTTCAGCTTCTGTGCCTGAGGAGAGACAAACACACACACAAAATCACGCCTGCATAAAGTGAAAGAGTAATTACTACAATCCATTCATCAACTGTCTAGGGCAGTGCCATTGATAACAGGTGAAGTTAATAACATTTTATTTAATCCAATATGTGCCATCACCACGGATAAGCAATATAAAATGATCCAGATACTTCACATTCTTTTTTTTCCAACCAAGTCTTCAAAATATGACAGCACATCCCGTTTCGGACCTGCCCCAGTTCAAAGGCTCAATAGCTCCCGGGGGCTAGTAGAGGAAGCACAAGATGAGGTTACTAAAGACCAAGTTTGGAAGTCATTTATATTTTGAACTCCTGCTTCTGAATGTTAATTTCTGGGACGTACCTTCAAAGCACAAATGTTGCAATAAAAATCCCCGTGTGTTAGTAATATAGAGATAGGCGCTCCTAAAACTTGTTTGTTCATTTGCTTATTCATCGCTCCAGTCAACACTTACCAAGCTATTTTCCAAGGCAGGGCCTATGGCGATATGAACACAAGGATGGAGTCCCTGGGCTCACGGGCTGCCCTGCGGTGAGTAAGACACTCACTGCTTGGACAGGACAGGTGGACTTTCAGACGGGTCTCCTCAAGGAATTGTGCGGGCATCATAGACGCCCGACCCAGCATTCTTAAAACCTGGTCCTCAGGGAGCTGAGCTGCGAAAGCTATACGTTCGCTAATTCCATACGACTGGAACAAGTCTCCGCTGGGCTTGTCCCTGAGAACTGAGTTGAAGGTCCCATTACTCACACAGTTGCAATGAAAATTGCCAAGCGGGTGGCAGCCTCCTTGTTTTACATAAGTAAACAATTAGGGTGCAGAGAAGTTACGTGACTTACCCAAGGTCACACAGCAATTTACTTGTGAGTCAGGACACAGACCAGGTCTCTAAAAATCTTGAACAAAACTGTGCTCTTTCCTACATTACAGTGTTTCTCCCAGGGAACCCTGGCATGCCTTACCTGCCCCCAAACCCACACAACCCCTCCCAGGACCGCCACCACCCAAACAGGAGCCCAACGGCACCAAATGTCGGAGCGCCCATGTGCCAACAGGATGAACCTGGTTCGGCATCCCGCCGGAATCAGTAGCATCTGGCAAGCAGTTCCGTGGGAATGGCCTTTGCAGGCCCCGTGCCTGCTGCAGGAACTCTGCAACTCACTGAAGACACACGAGCTGAAACGATAGCATCTTTACCCAAGGAGTAATTTATTGGCCATAATGCTACTTGGGAGGCATCGTAATCTTTTACTGATATTTGCATATGCCAGCTGTGAATATGAAATGGAAACCTTTAAACAGGCATCAAGAATAAGACCCTGGGAAGCACCCCCGGGCTGTTCAAAGGTCACTAAATGTTATATATAAGAAGATCAGAGGTGAAACTGAGAGAGGAATTTAACCTTATTCCACAACCTGCTTTTAATCTATATTAATAGCAAATCTCGGTCTATGGCATTATTACCTGCAGAGAGAAACGTGTAGAACTTTCCCACGTTTTATTTCTGTTTGAGAAATAAATTGGAATTGTGCCCAGACACCAAAATGACCCTAAAACATCACATTCTGTCTCTTCTTTCTGAGGCCATAATCTACAAAAGACACAAACTTGTGTGCTAAGGGCCTTTGCATAACTAAGAAATTCACTCAGATGCGCAGAGAAGGCAGCCTGGCTTCTGAAGTGGGACACAGGACAGCTTCAGGGTGTTTCTGGACTTGTGCCCACAGCTGAGCGGCCCACAGTGGCCTCTAGGAGTCCCCAGGGCTGGGCCGGCCTCCTTCCGACTTGGGTCTGCATAATTAGCACAGCACCCCGCGTTTTCCTCATTGTCTACACAGCCTAGATGCTTACCAGCTTGTCTTACATCAGGTGCCTGTTGAAGTACTCTTATAATACTTCCACCGATACACTAGAAGTCTCCCATCTTAACAGGGTTTCTTAAGTGGACGATGGATCGCCACAGGTAGTTCTGGTCCTCGTTAGTCGCTGAGCGTCCATCTGTGTACAGGACTTCAGGCATACAACCAGGTAGACGTGCACAGGTCTAACTTCCCAGCCTCTTGCCCTCCATCTGGGAGTGGCTAAGTGTTCAATCACGTGGGAAGCTGCATTTAGACTAGCGGTCACCAACCTTTCGGACTTCACGGACCACCGGTTGGTGACCGCTGATTTAGACCACGTCCAAGTCTGCAAAGTCTTTGGGCTCTTTTCCCCCCTAAAGTGGGCTTCTTGCGGGCCTCTATGGAAAGGACATGGTCACCTTCTGGCCTTGTTTCCCTGTAGCCCCACTGGCTGCACTAAATCTGGAGGCGTCAGCCCCAAGCTCCTCCGGCCTTGAGGACCGTTCGGGTTGGCATACGAGGATGAAATGCTGAGTGAAAGTAATAATGGACAGCCAGGCCCCTCCAGGTGCTCTGGGGGACCGCCTTCTCTCCCGTTTCCCAACCCACAGATGCACGCCGCACTCCAGAGGCTTAGCGGTCCACGCACCCAGGCCTTGAAGTGCTCTGCTTACACAGCATGTTCACACAGCTTCCGACAGAGCGGGCTGGTGCAGACCTGAGCAGAGCAGGGGCCACAGGAAGGTCTGCGAGTCTGATCTGTGTAGACAGAATGCCTCCAGCTCCAGGCAGAGTGACAGGCTGGATGCCCAGGGCCCCTCAGGGTTCATGAGCTGCGGACAGAGGGGCAGAGCCTGGGACTCTAGCCAGGTGCATGTCAGGCTGGTTGCGTGCTTATCGGTCCTGTGTGCAGTCGGAGCCCTGCCAGTGACCCCGAGATCAGATATCTGCCTCCACAGCCCCCCTAAGAAAACCTGGCTTAGAAGGCCCTTGTAGAAGCCTGCTATTTTGACATTTTAAAGGCTTTCATCCTGAGCATTTTTTAAAGCCTCATCAAGCTATCGCTGTCTGCGAGTCAGGTATGATAAATGCTAACGTCCAATTACAGGGCGTCCCCCACTTTCCACTCTTGCAAAGAGTATTTAACATACTTTAAATGCTGTCTCCGTTGATGGAAACTGAGATGGGGCCAGAACAGCTTAAAAAATATATTAGATCTTGTAAGATATAAGGTAAGCAAGAAACTGGAAGGACCCCTTTCATCGCCAGATTCTAAACCGGTAAAACCAAGAGTGTCACAGCGGAAGTGCCGGCAGGATGCTCAAGGTCGCTCAAGGCAGTCTGCTCAGTACGAGATGTGCAAGGACACCCGCCCCTGACACGAAACCGTACAGTGTGTGACTTTAAAACATGGCATCTCTTAAAAAGGAGACAGGGAGGAAGAAGAGAACGGATTCATTTTTCTACCAGTCACTTTTAACCATTGTTCCAGCCTGCTGAAAAATGAATTATTTAATCTCTCTCAGGAAAGAGGGCTTCCTACCAGCTAATTCACAGTGACCTGGCGGCGGGGGAAGACGCCTGACTCGGAGCTGGGGGAACCACCACCACCAAAGCACAGAACCACCAGGTTCTCATCTTGGAAATGGAGAGATGAAGAATATCCTGGGGAAACCCACCCCAAACCAGAAGCCAGCCTGCCCCCCCCCCCTCTCTCTCTCTCTCTCTCAATCCAGGGAACCTGGTCTTTAGCCACGTCGTGAGCCTGTCCAGCACTTTCATAAAATTGTCACGGGCAGTCATCTGCAAGTCCAGGCACGTCACATAATAGGATTTCCAGGGCCCTGTAATTGCGGGGCGGACCTCGCCAGTCCCTGGCACGAGAGGGTTAATAAATGCATTAGATGCTGTTAACCTCTGCTACCTGGAGTCAGGCTGTCCACGCTCCTTGCTTTTTAGCCCGGTGATTAGCATTTGGAAAGCCTGCCGGGGTGCTCGTGACTTTCCTGCACAGAAAGCACAGAAACACGTAATTTACAGCTCCCAGGCCAGCCGCGCCTCGGCCACCGCGCACGCGCACAGGCGTTCTGCCCACAGTAGGCTCTCCGGCCTGGGGGCCCGGCGGCGGCGGGCGGCGGGCTTTGGAGCAGCGCGCTTTGCTCTGTTTATGGGATTGGAGACTTAGAAGTGCGCCCACTCGGAACCTGGCATGTCAGCCCCCGGGACTCCATTTCTGCAAAGAAGCCAGTGTTTAATCTCGGGCTTTTAGGTAGCTGTCAGCCAGCGGGGCATGCAACATTTCTCCGCTCGCCTCCACGCCTAAGAAAAGCCAGTTTCTGCTCTACCTCCAGAAAATTAAACCGGAGGAAGTTGCCCAATCCAATCGCAACAGACTGTCCAAGGCTGCAGCCAAATGGTCGTAATTAACGATGCTTCTGGTTCTTTTCTCCCTTGCTTTACTGATTAGAGAGATTTGCTATATTAGGAACCTGTTTGCTTAATGACAGAATACAGGCAATAAACAAGAGGAATACACAGACTGTAAAATGCAATCAACTCTGCTCTCCAGCACTCACTAAGTACCTCGCTGCATCTATCACACTTGTCAATAGCAGTTTATGAGCGAATGCGTCTCTTCCGCAGCCTGGATGGGGCCTTTGCTAGGGAAAAGCATCTGCGTGAGTCCTTCCCGAAACAGTCCAGCACTCACAGCCGTTTCTCGGTTTAAATCTACGCACCCTACGGTTCCTTGTAAGACAAAACGCAGGAGGAGGCATGTGCCCCCTAATTCCGAAGGATAACCGAGGAGACTAACCTGCGTCAGTCTGCACTTGCATTTCACATTGCATTTCAACAAAATCGACTCACCTGCCCACAGTGGCCTCCGTGCCTGACAACGCAGGTATATCCACCTGATTTTATGGGTAGTACTTACTATATAACAGTTCTATTGTGCTTTTGATATGTGCTCGCCTGGTAATTTCTGCACAATAAAAAAAATAAATAAGCAAGAAGCTGCCGGCTGCTGTATCCCAGCCAAGTAATGGTGGTCGTCCTGGCGCTCTGCAGTCTGACACGCTTTTCGGGTTTTGCTGGTTGGATTTGGGAGAGCCAGCGGAGGTTTTACGGCCGGTCTGGTCACAAGCAGTTGACCAGCCTTCCTAAAATCCCTTCCACTGTCCATTTTGAAACTCGCCTTCCGGATGATTTGTTTTGCCTAGAACCTTGGTAACAACCACTTGCAACCACTGGTCTGAATAATGCGCAGTAAAATCCGCTACGTGAAACAAGTGGACACATGAATAAGGCCTGCTCCGAGCCCCCAGGCTTGGGGTTTTGTCTTTCGGAGCCTGTGCTTGGCAGGGAAGGGATCCATTTTATCCACACTGACCTCTGCCAGCCCCGTGGACCCTGGCACAGGTCAGGAAGGGCTGAGGGGTATGAGGAGGGCAAGAGTGAGATAGGGCAAGTGTCCTGAGAAGGGCGTGGTGAGCATCCTTGGGCAGCTTGTCTGCCCTGTCTCTTCTATCTACGCCCTCCAAGACACTGTGTCTACGTACTGCCTGAACTTCAGCCAAAGGCTTTCATTACATTAAGCTCTGAGAAGGCCTTATAAAGATATTTCACTCAGCGGGGTTTAGGAAGGGCCCACCGGTGCCAAGATGTGTTAGTCTGGCAGGTTCTGGGCAGGTTGGACCTGATCATAAGATGCGGGTGAGGAAAGGTCTGGAAGCCTGATAACGCTTTCTTATCAGGAAACGCTCAGGCTCAGACCCCAGTTGGGTCGCCAGATTGAATGGGGGGAAGGGGGGAGAAGGAGGAGATGGCCTGGAAGGTGATGTGTATTTATGTTCTAGAATCTGAGAGTCCTTGGGTTCCAAGTTGAACTGTGCTGTTTGGGTTGAGCCTAAAGTAGAAAATGCTCTCACCTGACAGGACTAGGGACTGGGCCCATACATAGGTCATTGGTCCACTGACAAATTATGTTCAAGGGCAAAATCATGACATCACTTGGAATTTTTACATTGGCATCAAATTTTTTTAAATTTCAAAGCTTCTCTTTTTTAAAATTGTGGTAAGAACACTTAACATGAGATCTACCCTCTTAAATTTTTTCAAGTGTACAATCCAGTCCTGTTTCTATAGGCACAGGCTGCCTAGGGGATCTAGGACCTATTCATCTTGCACTACTGAAACAGTACACCTGTTGATGAGCAGCTCCTCATTTCCCCTCCCCCAGTACCCAGCACCCAAAATTCTATCCCTTGCTTCCATGAGTTTACCTATGATGTGCCCTTACACATCGTATAAGTGGACTCATGCAGTGTTTGTTTGTCCTTCTGTGACTGGCTTATTTCACTTAACGCAATGTCCTTCAGACTCATTCACTGTTATTTATTGCAGGACTTGTCCCTTTTTTAAGGCTAGGTAGTAGTCCATTGCATCAAAAATTTTATTTTAAAATCTGAATGTGTGATCTACTGATTTTTGGATACACGAGCAAGGCCACCCTCTTTAAAACATTTTTTAAAGAAAGAGTTTGCCGATTACAGTTTCCTGGCTTACGTTCTGCAGAAGCCACACTTGTAAGTCACAGCCTGCTATTTCCAGTCTTAGTTTCTTTGAAACAGGAGGGACACTTGTTTGATACCCACAGAGGAGTCTCAGTGCAGACTCTTTCTACAGTCTTTTCTAGTTCTCTTGCTCACACCTAATCCCAAGGCTTTGTGTGTGTGTGTGTGTTTTCTTAAGGAATTTGCCTTTTCCAATATATTCAACTAAGTTTCCCTTGAAGCAGCTATGCTTCCTTTTGTGCTCTTATTTCAATCATTCATGTGATATTGAATTCAATGATGTGGGGAACATACCAACTACAACAGCACAGAAAGGTCTGCGAACAAATACACACGTTCCTGGCTCTTCCGCGCCTGCCTCTCCACTGGACAGAGCAAGGCACAGAGGCGAGCGGGAGAGAGGCCAGTCACCTGGGCGCTGTCTGTCTCGGGCATTTGATGTTTCCAGGGGAATGGAGAGGTCGGCTGCTGTGTGGCGCTGGTTACGGTGCAATGGGTGGGAAACTCTTAGTCATTCTTGAGGGTCTCCTCGTTTTTCTCTGGTCCCTATGCTGGCGGTTCTTGGATTCGGACAGGGGTGGGGAAAAAGGCTCAAGCTGATTTGGCTTGTGATCATTAATACTAAATAGAACTGGCTTGTGACCTTCTGTGTTTCCCTGGACTTAAAGATGAATGCCCTGAGAGAGATCCAGTCCTGGAAGAGTTACCAACAGTCCTCCATTAGCTAAGCAGCCCCTCGGGCTTGCCCGTCAGCCCCTGGGGCTCACCATGAAAGGGACGCTGCGGCCCCGCACTTGTAATGTAACAATAATGGCTGGATGGCAAGTGGCACTGTGTGCAGACACCGCCTACAGGAGGGACCTTAGCAAGCACGGCAGCTGGCCTTCCTGCTTCCCATAACCCCACAGATCGCCTGACATCTACTGTCCTTTTCTCAAACTTGGGACAAACTCATGTTGCCCACAACCTCAGGAAACTGTGTTTTCAGTTCACGGTTAACTTGCTTGATTAGTAAAATATTCAGAAAAGGAGCAATTATCAGCTGTCTTTTAGAAAATTATGCCCAATGAACAATGTGATTATTCCCAACAATGCGTGAACGACGTGTTGGGTTGGTGGGGGGGGTAGTGTTTTGCAGAGCAGACACTCAGCCATAAGGGTGCACAGGCAACGAGGCGGACGGCCCTGCAAGGAAACATTTGTTTTCGCAAAATGTGCGAGTCGGAAATGCAAATGTGCAGGAGCAGCGGCAGATTCATTGTGGTCCCCGATGGGAAGTGCACGAAGCCCATCTCATCCGGCACGCATCCTCATCACCATCGGAGGATATTTATGAGGCCGCGGTTCCCCCGCGCGTTGACGTGCGGCTGAGGGCGCCCCGTAATGGCTCTGTGACTTACGGCGGTAACTAGGGTTTGATAGAAAACGCCGAGGTCTGGAGACGGAACGGACCCAGAGCTTTTTGCTCATGCTGTTTCGGAAGATGGAGCACTCTTGGTGCCACGGAAAGTAAGGTGACAGCCAAACATTTAAAAACTGCTTACAAAATGTGCTTTGGGTAGACAGAGAAAAATATTCTAGAAAACAGAGGAAAACCAAGTAGGCTAGCAGAGATGACGACGGTGACGATCACTCTTCCTAACAGCCTCCACTGCCAGTGGCCCCAGCCACATGGTACTGCGTGCTCCCCAGGACTGGGAGGACTTTTTGAGGAGAGCACCGCCCCCCCTTTGTACAGATGGGGGCTCTGTACTTGGGCTGGGACTTGCCCACGTTTCTGCAGTTTGGGGTGGCTGCGCTGAGATCTGAGCCTGGTGTCAACTCCGAAACCTGTGCATGTGGACTCCGTGTGAGACATGGCCCACGCCACCTCCGTCATGTGTAGATCAAACCTCAGAAGGAGTTATTTTCCCAGGGATCACTGAGGAGGGTTCTGAGGGGCAGTAATGAGCCCCAGGTCACACAACCAGCTCGGGCAGCCTAGACTCAACCAAGTAGCTTAGTCAAGGGGAGCACAGCACTGGGGGGGGGGGGGGTCCCACCAAGTCTCTCCTTGGCCATCAGAGCAACATGGGCAAATGGGACTTCTGCTGGGAGTCAGAGGTTAAGCTAGTCCTGGTGTTTTTTGTGTTTTTCCCGGAGAGCCCAGAGATGAAGCCCTCTTATGTCCTACCTGAGGTGCCTGCAGCAAAGGGCAGGCAGGGACAGCCCCTCTGGGGAAACCTCCCATGATGCCCCCTGCTGACCCCATCCCCAGCTTCCTCTCTAGACAGCCTCATCCATGATGCAACTCCTCTTGGGCCTTAAATAGGAGGGGAGGGAAGCCCTTCACTGAACCTCACCCCCCAGAGGACCGGAGCCTTCGTTCTCACGTTGGTTAGCTCCGTGGCTCAAGCGCCAGGCAGCGCCGATCACCCGGGGAGGCACGGCTGGTTAGAAGTCCTAAGGATAGGAGGTCAGTGGGGGGTGCAAGAAATTGGGTTTATTTATGGTACCTGATCTAAGTGTGCTCAGAGGTATTCTCGTAGGTTACCCAGAACAAGAGAGCATATTTATAGCCAGGATGACACAGACGCCCCATTCCTTCTTATTAAGCATGTTCATTACCCAGAAATTGGGTTAAGCAACTGTCCGACTGCTGAATTACTGTCCCTCTGATGGGCCAGCATTACCACCTGTGGACCACAGGTGCAGGTGGCCTAACAGCTCTTCCCAGAATGCACTGAGGGGCCTCGTCTTCTCATCCCTATCCTTAAGTTATTCTCATTTTGAGAGAAAAGTGGTTTTAAAAAAAGATGTTTAGGAGAAGACATCCTAAATGGGTGGTCATAAAAAATCAGTGCATCCGAAGGCCCACTTCCGCACCCTACCTGACTCCCCGTTTATTTCCCAGGTGCATTGTGGGCTAAAGGTCCCTTTAGCCCAGGCTTCCTCTGTCTCATGGTCGGCACAGACCAACCAGGAAGATTAAAAAAAAAAAAAAAAAGATAAAATAATTACTGTGCTGGAGGCTCTGTTACTGTGCCGAAGAATTTTAATTTGTTTAATTATCACAGCCCTCCTAGGCGGTCCTGCTCATTATTCCCATATTACAGATGATGAATCCAAGATTAAGGAGATTAAACGACTCGTCATCGGAGCGCACAGGAAGGTCTGAGTTTATTGACACAAAAACTCTGATCCTTCAGTATAGTCTACTCTTAAGCATAGCAGCTTCTTTTTCTTTTTTCTTTTTTTTTTTTTTTAAAAAGAGCAACTTTGAGAACTAACGGTGCCACACTGTTGGCCTTTTGTCCGCATGATCCCTTGTCAAGCTTCGGCGCAGCCCGTGCTTCCGTTACATTATCTTACAGGGAGCTTGGTTGTGGGGTGAGAGGAATGATGCTGCCGCCTCTACTTTCCACAGGACCCCAGAATCACTAGCTGCTCCCTCTAGCCCTGTTATGACATAGGGGTTGTCATGGCCGCGGCAGGTCATAGGTGGAGACAACATCTGAAGCCTGGAGCAAATGCCTGCCCCTGTGGCCAGCAAGAAGGGGATTTGCCTGTGGCATCGTTACTGCGATGACCATGACCTGGCAAAAGGTATCTAAAGCCCTTACGCTGTTCCGACCAACACCAAATTTCAGCTCGAAATCCTCTGGCGCTGACAAAGAAGGGTGAGGCAACTGGACAGCTGAGTGGGAGCCCGAGGAAAGGGGGCCCGTATCATTTCAAGATGACGCAAGAGAGGATTTCTAGCCACTGTGGGCAGTTCAGAGTCAGCCTCCCTGCCACTCACATACCAGGCACCGCTGTGTATAACACAGAGTGGAAATGGGCCGTGAGCCCCGAGCTCCTGGAATGCACCCCTGAGAGGAAGGAGCCCAGCCATCTGGGACTTGCCCTGGATGTTGCCATTTCTGTGGAACAACACTGGGCCCTTCAAAAACCGCACTGCACCCAAGGGTCCGGGGACCGTGTTCCCAAGCTGTGGGCCATGTCCTCACGGTAACCATGTTAGTGCACCTGGTCCACGGCCGCCTCTGTGATTGCCTTCAGTCGTCTCATTACTTTCCCCTGGAGATTCCCAGAAACACACTAACATGGAGTATGATTCCAATGAGAACATGAGATAGTGTCTTCTTCCCGGTGCTGTACACTGAGTGGCCAGATTATTATGATCTCTGAACACATAATAATCTGGCCACTCAGTGTATATCCTATATAATAAAAGGCTAATATGCAAATTGTCCCCTCGACCAGGAGTTCGACCAGCAGGCAGGCTGGCCAACTGCCCATGTCACCTCCCCCTGGCCAGGCTGGCCAGACCCCACCCATACACGAATTCATGCACCGGGCCTCTAATATATACATACTAGAGGCCCGATGCACGAAGATTCATGCAAGAATGGGCCTTCCTTCCCCTGGCTGCCAGCACCGCCTTTGATCTGGCCAGAACCACCTTTTCACTCCAGCCCAGAGCCGCCTTTCCACCTTCCCATGCTGCCCAGAGGCCCGGAGTGGCGCAGAACACCTGTGTCGTCGCCATGGCGACGACGTAAGCATCCCACCCCATCTCCAGCTGCTCAGCACCTGTATATGCAAATTAACCTGCCGTCTTTGTTGGGTTATTTGCATATTCACTCCTGATTTGCCTGGTGGGCGTGGTAAAGGTATTGTAAATTTGCATCTTACTCTTTAATTAGTGTAGATATACACTGAGTGGCCAGATTATTATGTGTTCAGAGATCATAATAATCTGGCCACTCAGTGTATGCTAACGCTTTTATTGCTCCTAGTGATAGTATACAATGATATTAGAATTTAGGGCTCCCACTTTTGCCACTCACTTCCCAATATGGTGAAGAAGCAACATTATCTGGAGGCCTTCACAAGACTGGATTAGAGTTAGGAGCCGGGGCTGACACCGTAGGATCAAGGGGCCATCTGGAAAATGAAGGACCTTCGCCAGAGACCCAATATACGCCCTGCTCCTGCGGATGCTCTTCTGGCCTAGCGGGAGTTCACCTCCTGCTTGGCAAATGGGCTTATTCTAGCTCTAGAGATGAGGGATAAAAGGGAAAAGGAGGAGAGAAGAACCAGCACCGAGAGATCCTGCACATGTGCTTCATTTGGAGGGCTTTGTGGTTGAGAAAAACAGGCGCGGTGATCTGCCTTTGTTGGAAAGGTGACATCTGGGTTCCTTCAAGGTGTGTGCCCAATTTTGAGAAAGGCTATTTTTCTAAGTCATTAAATTGGTATTTAGGAACTCCACTCTTCTTCATTTGAACAATTATTAAACTGTAAAATAGAATGGCACAATTGCTAAAACCCGTAATCTGAAATTTTACAGTCAGCCATAAAGGGCTATATTATTAAACTGTACTAAAGACGCTCGAGCCCATTACAACTTTTTAAATGAATTATAAAACCCTTTAGAGCTGATAAAATAATCTTAAATTACAGTATTGTGTGTTCTAACAATACGCGGAACCGAAGTTGGCTACAATGCAAACGTGCCAATCATAGAGAAATCATTACCTGAATTAAGTTTGCAGCAGCCCGGAACCTGCTAGCTCTGCTCCAGCGAGGCGGAGAGCACTGAGGTGTGCACGCGGGCGGGAAGCTCACCCCCGCTCCAGGCAGGTCCCTTTCCCCCCACCCCTTCATCCGCAGCGTTAGCCCCAAGTCAGAGCTTCTCTTGTGGGTTCAAGGGCTGCCCAAATGACACTTAGCAGGACCCTGTGGACTAGGAAAGGCTTGTGGTGCTAACAGCTTTCATCCCCTTCTCTTTGCCCCCAAAGTGAGATTCTGAAAATGACAAGTGTCCAGCTACTGAGGACCTGCCCTGTATGGGCTGAATTCGGTCCCTCCAAAACTCACAGGCGGAAGTCCTAACCCCCAGAATGGGACTCTATATTCGGAGATGGTGTCTTTAAAGAGGTAGTTAAGCTAAAATGAGGACACTCGAGTGGGCCTGCATGAAGGCGGACTGGTGTCCTTTAGACACGGGTTGGCACCGGGCATGCTCACTAGAGGAAAGGCCCCGTGAGGACACAGGGGAGGCAGCCATGTGCACGCCAAGGAGGGGGGGCGCAGGAGAAACTAGACCCGTTGACGCCTTGATCTTGGATGATCGGTCTCCAGAAAGGCGAGAAAGAAATCTCTACAGCTAAGTCACCCAATCTGCGGTACTTTGTCTTGTCAACCCCAGCAAATGACTACCCTGTGCTCTGTGATCCGCATGCCTGGAATGAAGCCAGGCCCCTGAGATAAAACCCCTGGTTTTTGGTACCAGTCATACCCTGCAAGCTTCCGTCTCCAGCAGGGTTTGAATCCGCAATTGAACATGCACTTGGGCTTGCTGGGCTGCACGGCAGGGTTAACGGAGTGATGCTCAATTCTGAGCAGGCTTGCCAGAGTAATACTCGATTTTGAGCTCCGAATTCAAGTACTCTCCGGGATGAAGGGCTTTGAAAATGCTCTCTAAGCAGTTATTTCAAAAAGTGTTTTTACAACAGCCTCTGTCCTCCCAGGGCTAACGTGGGTGGATGCGGGGCAGCGGCTTCCTCTGAGCTCATCTGCTGGCACCTGAGCCTGAGAGATTAAGCCCCAGGAGGCCGCTGGCTGCCTCTCCGTGCTGGGAGCAGCCGGGCCCATAACAGAGGGCCTGGGGCTCCTTGGCAGCCGGGTCCAGAGCTCTGCTGTGAGGCTTCCAGTGCAGCCCAGAAGCAGGCTGGGTAGGGGTGGGGGGGCCCTGCGGCTTAGCACTTCTGCTAGGGAAGACTCCCCCCCCCCCCCGCCCACCCCGGCCCCAGCTCATTTCTCCCAGAGTGGGGAAGTCCGCTCATTCTGAGCAGGAGACCACTATGCAAAGGAAATGCTAGGTGCAGCCTGCTCAGAGGGCTGAAGCTCGCCGAGGCTTCCTGGCTGGTGGTCACAGTGATGGGAGGGAGATGTCCCCTAATTCTATAGAGGAGGGAGCAGAAGTTCCCACTGGGAACTTCCCAGAGCTCAGCCTATGTCTCTCTCCATTTGGCTAGTCCTGATCTGTAGCCTTTATAATAAACCTAAAATCAGAGGTAGAGCGCCTTCCTGAGGTCTGAGTTGTTGAGCCTGAGGGGGTTGTGGGAGCGAACCCCTGAATTTGTAGCTGCTTAGAGTGCAGGAGGCCCGAGGACCCCTACAATGTGGCTGGCATCTGAAGTAAGGGCGGCCTTGCAGGGGACCGTGTCCTCAACCTGGGGAGTCTGTGCCAACTCCGGGCCTAGCCTCAGAATTGAGCTGTATTGCCGGACGCCAGTTGGTGTCAGAATAGGCATCATTACCTTTCTTTATGCCCGTTTATGAACTAGCATGGCCCTTTAAGCTGCCAGATGCTCAGCAAGAATGAAGGGACTGCTGTAATCTATGTTGAATGGAGCATGTTATCCAGGACAAAAAGGTAAGTGCTCTGACTGAGGGGGTGCAGTGTAGCCATTGAGAGCACACAGAGGGGCAAAGGCTGCTTTACACTTCTCTCCCGATCCGGCCTTGCAGAGTCTCAGGGCTGCTGCCCAAAAACATGGGAATAGCAATGGCACTGACCTCATGTGTGTGTGTGTGTATGTGTGTATGCATAGACACAAACATGTATGCATAGACACAGACATGTATATATATAATATTTATGTATAATACATATACACAGCTACACTAATAAAAGAGAAACATGCAAATTGACTGTCACTTTGCAATGCCCACCAGCCAATCAGGAGTGAGTATGCAAATTAACCCAACAAAGATGGTGGTGGCCCCGCCCCCCAGCTGCTCCAGGCCTCTAGGCAGCATGCATGCAGGCACGGAGTGGCCGGGCAGGGCGGGACGCCTGCTATGAGAGGGAAGGTGGGGGCGGAGGGAGCTATAGGAGCGGCACTCCGGCCAGAGTGAAGACTGAAGGTTCTGGCCAGAGCGAAGGCCTGGGTCCTGGGTGCCGGAGGAAAACCGGTGCCAGCAGCCAGGGGAAGGAAGGCCTATTGCATGAATCTTTGTGCACCGGGCCTCTAGTATATATATAATGTGCCTAGATCAGTACTGGACTCATGGGAAGTGCTACATGCACATCTGCTTTATTAACACCAGACCATACAAAGCAGAGGTGATGCAGGTTGTTAAAACAAATGGTTGTGGGGTCTGTCATAATGATTAGGTTGTTATAAGGAGTCCCAGAGTGGGGTCTGAGGACCACTGGTGTGTATGACATTATTTAGGTGCCATACAAACATCTGCACTGTTTTCAATTTAATCTCTCTGTCGAGAGCTAGCACACTGATTCACATGTGTTTCACAAATGTTGTTAACAGTATCCCTAGTCACCGAGATTGAAGATAAGTGTTAAGCCAGCGATAGTACTGGTGGAATGCTGGTATGAGCAAGGCTGCGAAATCTGGGGCTTTGAGGCTAAGAGGCAGGGCTGGTTCTCAAACAGCATCTTCTCTGCAACGAGGAGCGTTTCCTGTTTACAACTGTGTCACCTCTTCCCAATGTCAGCACTGGTTAGAGAGACGTGGCAACAGCCCCTGGCAGACAGTCAAGATCTGACTATACTCAGTCTGGATCCAGATCTGACTATTGTCCCTGTTCCAAGTCACGGCCCCAAGGAGCTGACTGTGGGGACGTAGCTCCCAGGAGAACCCTTCTGGGCACAGAGAGGTGGATTTGGGGCAGTTCTATCCCCTCAGACCTGGTCCTTTGTTTACGGCCTTGTGGTTTCCCTTCCTTCTTAGCCTGGTGTCCAAGGACCATCCCACCCTGAAGCCTCCTCCCTTGGGACTTTCTACAATGACCAGCAGGATATCACTTGGCTCAACCAGTTCTTACAACTTAATCAAAACCTAAGGAGCTCCATTCTCCCTCCACGGCCCCCAGCCCCTGGGAACAGCCCTCTCTGTACAGCCCCAGTGTCAGTGTTAAAGCTCTAAGGCATCTCTTCAATCTCAGTAAGAGTGGCGGCCACCTACCAAGTGCAGTGGGTTGGCCAGTCCTGCTGGGCCTTTTGCATACAAGCACTAGTTCTTCTATCCTCACAACAAACCCAAGAGGTGGGTGATGTTTTACAGCACACATTCAGAGAAGGTAAGAAACCTGCCCCAGGTCACACAGCAATAGGAAGTGAGCTGGGATTTTCACTCAGGTTCCACTAACTCCCAAGCTCATACTCTTCCCCACAAAGCAATTCCCAGGCTGTCGACCACAGGTGACCGAGAGAGCACTGAGGAGGTGCCCACAGGCTAGGTCTGCCCGCTGGAAGGGGCAGTGAGAGTACAGGGAGTGAGTGGCCCCATGCCAGGGGCCTCGCCTGGAAATAAGTACTTTCTTCTCCCCTTGCAGCTTCCTGGCCGCCCACCAGCCACCCGAACCCCGGCGCCCTGGCCTTGCGCACAAGCACCTCTTCTCCAGCGAAAGATTAACGGGACGCCAAAGCGCCCCATTGCCCTGCCAGCATAAATTGCAAGGGAAACATTTAGAATATTGATTAAGTGCTTCATGCTGGAAGATTTAAATTTACCTCCTGTATTTCCAGGATTAGCTGACATAATGGGGTCAGTCTGCTGGCACCAATGATTTACAGAACACCCATTGGCAGCTTTCCTTTTAAAACTCAACACTTCAAATTTTCACATGGTCACAGCCAGTGGAGTCCTGGGTACTTAGCAGGTTTGGATAATCGCCCTCCTGCCACATCCAGACTTTTGGGGTTTGGCCCTGAGAAGAGTTTCGAAATCATTCCCGTGCTGGTCTGGCCCTATCCGGTACGAATGGGCCTTGCTGAGATCTCCTGAGACACAGCTCTTCCAGGATGCAATGTCTTGGTTCCGATAGAGATTATTTTCAATGTTCTAAGGCAGTATGCTAATCCTATATAATAAAAGGCTAATATGCAAACTGTCCCCTCAGGAGTTCGACCGCTTGCTATGACGTGCACTGACCACCAGGGGGCGGTGCAGAATGAAGGAAGATCAGCCCTGATCACTGTCCAGGCCTAGGGACCCTACCCGTGTATGAATTTTTTGCACCGGGTCTCTAGTATTCCATATTCAAATTCAATACTCTAGGACTCACATGTGTTAGGTATTAAAGATAGGCAAATCCTGCCTCCCTTTCCACACCTATCAATCCATAAGGGTGGTGCTGCAGCCTACAAGCGCCCAGCTCATTGCTCTAAGCTCCAAACTGTACTCTGGGAAGAGAAGGGCCTGGAGTGAGGCTTTCCCAGGAGGCCGGGGAGGTGTGGCCTCACACTGAAATCCAGTGGATGTTGTAGGTCCTCGGCTGTAGAATGATGCCCTCCCCATGGCCCACAGAGGGCCATCAGTGACCCAGCTGTGGGACCCCTAGAGCTAGCGTGGCCTGACCACCAAAGTAGATGAAGCGATGATTGAGGGGGGAAGGGGGCAGCTGGCCTCTGCATTGCTGATTTTAGCAGGAAGCATTCTTGCCAAGGCCATCCATTGGGACCCTGCTCACATCTTTTATGACTGAGAAAGCTGCCTTAAAAGTCCCATGAGGACGGGGGCCGGCACTTGAACTTGAGTCCTCCACGTCTCACCCACGGATATGTTTTATTTGGCTCCCAACACAAAACAACTGACTTTAAATATGGCCTGCACTGTTTACCAGAGCTCACACACTGCCCGGAACTATCCCAGACCCATCCTGCTAGGCCTGGCTCTGAGGGTACGCCCTGGTCTATCCGGCTTTCTCCTCTCAATCACCCTTCCCAGCTCTTTCCAGGAAAGGAGCAGAGGGAGTTACACTTTTCAGGGGTCCTAAGCCCTAGTCCTAAGCCTGTATTACCTAGTCTTTACTAGTATAACCCTATATAACCATGGAAACCGGGGGTCCACAAATGCCACTTTGAATGGTCTTCACCTTATGCCACCAGAGATAAACAGTGCAGTGATGCCAAAGAGAGATTTTTCCCATACTTGCATCTCCCCCGAACATCTACTTCATATAAATGACAAGCACAATCCATTTGGCTTGCGCATCCTGAGCTTTTTCCAGCTACCAGACCACTCAAGTGCGCAGAAGATGAAATAATTGGTAGGCTTTTAAATATTGCCTTGTTTCTCATTGACCGTTTTGTACAGAGTCAAAGGGATGTGCCAACAATAGCATCGCCTGTGTCACGCTTGTTACTAATACGACTGCCAATTAATCCCAACATGGGAGTGTGGTGGGTTACCCCAAACCTGGTAATTTAGCACCTCAGGGAGCCGGACCTTGGACATTTCCATGACATTTCATACGAATCAATCAACTTTCCTTTTTTATAGCAGAGCCTTTCATAGCAACCACAGATGAGTCCTGGGTGCACCGCACACACCCAACGCCACCGTTTCCCCACACAGAACTGGGTTTGGTGTGTTGATAATTACCCTTCCAAGCTGACTTTTTGAAAATGTTTATTCTATTGCTTCCCTGCCAAGGGGGAAATCTATCTCAAATGTTAAGACAGAAACTCAAGTCCCCGCGAGTCTTCTCGTATTATTGTACATTATAAAATATTACAAGAGGGTGCCTCTCGGGGGAGGTGAACTTTAGAGCTGCCAGACGTAGCTGACTTTCTCCAAATCTGTTACCAATGGGTCCCAAGCTGGTTCTATTCTGAGTAATGACATATGCGGCGGGCAAACGCCCTTCTAAGGTATTTCTGGGGCCCCCAGGCAAATGGTGATTTACCTGGAGACAGCCAGGCAGGCGAAGGAAGGACAGACGGGAGAATGCATATCCTGGGGGCCCTGCGTCAAAGCAGGTGACCCAACTCAGCGCCAGGGACCCCATTCTCATGGGCTGAGACCCATCTCTCATCACTTGCTCATCCCCCGATCGATCCCCTGGCCTCCAGTGATTCTTTCCACCATTCTCAATCTAAGTCATCCTGAAGAGGTCACCAAGCTGCACAGAGTTTTGCTGGCGAACTCTCAGGGCTTCCCCGGCACCCTGTCTCCTGGAACGGTGGTGGGAGGAAACCAGCCCCAAGATGAGCTTTGTGTTTCCTGTCACACGCATCACCGTCTTCAGGAAGAACTGGGCCTAGGGGTCCCTCAAACCAGCTTCTTCCTGCTCATCTTTTCTGCACCCGCCCCCAGCTTTCTTGAGTTATCATTGAGAAATAAGAATTGTATATAGGCAAGGCATACAATGGGATGCTTTTATACACGCATACATTGTGAAAGGTTTACCACAATCAAGTTACCATTTGGGGGGTTGTGAGAACAATAAAGATCTGCCCTCTGAGCAAATCTCAAGCACAGAATGCAGTATGTGCAACTGTGGTCCCCACGCTGTCCATTAGACACCCCCAGAACTTACTCATCCTATGTAGCTGGAACTTTGCACCCTTTGCCCCGCATCCCCCCACTTCCCCCTCCCCACCCTCTTGTAACCACCGTTCTACTCCCTGCTTCTCCGGACTCAACTTTTTCAGATTCCACACGGACCTGGCAGTCAAGATGCGAAGTGAAGTAAGCCAGACACAGAAAGACACCTGCTGCATGGCCTCCTTTTCTAGTTTTCACTTCCTCCTCTCTGTCCATCCCTAATTCAGAGAAGGAGCCCAGGTTGTCCAAGGCCATGGAACAAGGCCGACGTCCAGGACCTGGGAGCAAGGCCGAGGCACACTGGCTTCGGAGCCAGAAATCCCAGCCCTGCCAGGACACTGCTGTGTGAGCTTGGGTGAATCGCCAGCCTCTCCCTGCCTCAGTGGCCCCGTGTGTCAAAGGGACGGATGTCTATCACACCCGACTCACGGGCTGGTAAGGAGTGAAGGGCACAAAGCAGGTGAAATGTTTTGAAAAAGCTAAATACGCTCTTATGCCTGTGAGTGCCAACACGCCAGTTTTCCCTAGCACAGCACCCTACCCCATGCGCGCGCAACACCAGCATCTGTTTACTGTTGTAAAGGGCCCAAGTAGCCAGCGATGTAGGAGCGGGCACTGCCTGGGATGTTTCTAAAGCACCATTCTGGAGCCTTCTCCGTGCCCCAAGCACTGACGCATGGCCTCGTTTGATCCTCACAGCCCTAGCAGGGAGGCCAGCCTCTGGTCTCACAGATGAGGGAGCTGAGGCTAGGAGAGGCCCTGATGCTGGGGAGCCTTCTGGCCAGACTGAGTCTTACGGGGAGAGAGAGGAGAGAAGGGAAGCTGTGCTCCAGTGACGAGTGTGAAGTATGACAAGTGTGACAGCACGGTGCTTGGCAAACGCCCCCTTCCGCACAGGGCAGGAGACAGAAGTCACCACGCGGTCAGCACTACCCCAAATACAGGGAGAGCCCTGAAAAGAAGGCGAGGATCCTGGACCCCCAGCGCCGGGCCTGTGACCCACCAGCTCCGCAGGCTCCAGCGAAAGTGGTACCTCGCTGAACCCGTGTCCTCGAATGAAAGAACCAGCCTGGCCGGACCACAGTAATAGCATCTCCCCCGCAGCCGCAGGAGCGTAACATGCAAAGAGGGAAAGCGCACGAAAAGACTCGGTGAGCACATGAATATGTACCGTCCCGCCAAACAGCTGAATGCTCTTTACTCCGGGAAAATCCATGGAAGGGCAGAATCAGCACCCTGCTTTGACGAAGTCAAGAAGCCACCGTGAGTGTGGTGTGGTCCTGCCCTGGGAAGTCGGGATTAACCCCGAGGAGGCCTCCGGGCCGTTCCCGCTGGTCTGTGCTCACAGGGCAGCTGCTCACAACTCCTCCTACTGAGGAAGAACGGACAAGCCCCAAGGGGCTCCACGTTTGAGCTAACGCCTCACTGGTAGCTCTGTCTCTGGTTCCCCTTTAGAGACAGTTGTATTTTTTAATATATTTTTGTTGATTTCAGAGAGGAAGGGAGAAGGAGAGGGAGAGGGAAAGAGAGAGAGAGAGAGAAACAGAAACATCAATGATGAGAGAGGATCATTGATCGGCTGCCTCCTGCACTCCCCACACTGGGGATCAAGCCCATAACCTGGGCATGTGCCCTGACTGGGAATTGAACCATGACCTCCTGGTTTATAGGTAGACGCTCAACCACTGAGCCACATCGGTTGGGCTAGACACAGTTTTACATCATTCCGATTGAGCGGCGGTGTTGGGGACAAAGCCAAAAGCTCCTTTCTTTTCAATATGCTGCTGTTTTGTAGAAAACACAGAATAAGCTTAATACACATGCGCACGGCCGATCTAGCTGGACCCCACGAATGAAAACCTTCAGGACCCAGCTGCCCAGCCCTCACACCATGTTACAGATGAGGACTCCAAGGGCAGATCCATGTGCAGGAGCCTTGACCAAAGCCACACCCCCTAGGATGACAGTCCAAGTCCAGCTTTCGCTCCACTCTATGGCACTTCCCCATCCCCATGTATCACGGTTAAGATGCACTTTTTAAAAATTCCAACCTGGGCATCGTTTGCCGCCTGGCTCTAAAGAAAATGCGCCTGTGTGGCGCCAGCCGTGAGCTCCGACAGTCAGCCCCGCACTTACCTGTAAGTTTGCACAAGGCGGTAAAACGTGGGTGGGGATCTCGTTCTCGGACCCTGCTGGCCCCAGGGGCTGGTTCTTGACCCGGAAGGCTGTGGTGGTGGTGGCAGTGGTGGTCTGAGCTGGGAGGGCTGGCTGCCACACAGTGACATCGGAGCCGTTGCCAAAAGCCTGGATTGCATTTTCTGCAGGAAAACAGGAGGAAATCCAATTTCAAAGTCAAGCAGCAAATGTACCAGACAAGCTACAGAAAGCCAGACAGGCAGCCTAGAAATTCTGAATATAGCTCTGGACTTCCCTGAACAAAACCCACCCAGCTGTCTAGCCTACGTGTGCTGAGAGCCAGCCACTGGGTCAGATGTTCAAAAGTCAATTCATTCATTCAACACTGAGCTGGACGCTTGGATGCTCCAACTGCAACCCACACCTATTCCGTTCCGACTGATGCGCCAGGTCCTTGCCCTGAAATACCCGGTACTCATTGGTTAAGCCCTTTGAAATCCAGCCTTGGACCTGTTATTTGAGATCCCAACCCCTGTCCCATCTTCCAAGAAAACCTTTGTGCTCTGTCAAAATCCTGTACCCAAAGCAAACTCATTCTTTTTTTGTTGTTATTGGTTTTTTTTAAGTATAACATCCTTAACTATGGGACTGAGAAGACTCAGTGGCGATGACATTCATTTGTTAGGCAGTGAAATCGAAGAGCAAAAAAAATGTGATTCCCCAGCACAGAGCACCTACTATGAGGCCTGCATTGCTCACAGCACAAATGCAGCCAGTTTCTGTAGAAGAAAAATCTCCCCCGAACCTCAGCAATAATCTAATGAAAATTTAACTGAGATTATTTTTTTCCCTTTCTGCTCCCAGTCTTCTAAACAAGATCTGCATAATTAGGTAGGAGCAGCCCTGCTTAAATGAAAAGTTGAAAATGTAAAACTTTAAAAGCTTATTACAAGTTCATGGGATTAGATTGTTTTTATGGCAAGAGTAAATTGGTTGTATTGTTCCCCCTCCCCCTCAAATGAATAAGAAACAGTTTAATCAGGTCTTCGGGGATTTGGCCTGGATTTAGGCATTTTTTACTTCATATTCATTGTATAAGAAATCAAACTCTTCCACTTGGGACCTGAATGTGCAAATTGTTAATATCTGACTCTTAGCTGGCATTTTTCGATATACAAGACAGAATAATTTAAGCCTAATGTTCCTCTTAGAAGTGACATTTTGTTCTAAAATTGTTATCCTTTAAGTTCAGAAAATTGGAAACCTGTTTTCTACAACTTTACATTTCCAAGGCTGTAGGAAACAGCTTCAAATTAATATAAATGCCTTTTCTGCTTCTAGCCATGTCATATGGCCCAACGAGTGGGTGGAAAGTTAGAGAAAGGTATATGGGGGACTGGTTTCCTTGAATGACCCAGAGCAACAATAACAAAAGAACAGCAAAACCTTCCTCTTTCTTCTTAAGACATGTAGATTCAAGAGACCCATTTGCCATTCATTGAAACTACCTGTGCTTTTCGATGAGTTTGCCCTGGCACTTGGGGAGGTTGTTTGTTCACTTGCTCATTCATTCATTCATTCATTCAAATGTCAACGGAACATCCACAAAGTGCCAGGCACTAGGGATGCTGCGAAGATCAATGACAGCAATGAAAGACAAAAGTCCCTGCCCTCCTGGAGGTCACATTCTGCTTGGGAGGAAACAAGGAGAATATACAATACATTAGGGGGTGAGAAATGCTTGGAGAAAAAGGAAGCAGGTGGGGTGCAGGACACCCTGGGTGGGAATGGGGAGGTGCAGTTTAGATGAAGTGGTCCAGGGAGGGGAAGGTGGCATCTAAAGAAAGACTTGAGTGACAGTAACAGTCACCTTCACCTTCAGCTCATGCTTTCATCTCTCTTTCCCCAACATCTGCCATGCACTTTGATGTAAAATTAACTGTTTTCCCCACAATAACCAGAAGCCAACAACAGGTCGGAGAGGTGTTCATGACAGGGGAGCCCGGGGAAGAGGTGGTTAATCTGAAGAGAGCAGAGCTGGGTTACTGCATTGGGGTGGGAATGCACAAGTTCCAGTTCCTTCTACTCGAGGGCCTTGGCAGAGACTGAGTCCACAGCACTGTGTCTTTGGTATGCTGTGCCCCTTCTAAACAAAGTATAAATGAAATGAGTATGAAAAATTCTGGCTGGCCTTGGCCCGCGTTGAAGACCAAATGCACTTATTTTTATTGCAAAGTCATTAGCAATAAGATACCAGACTATTCTCCCCTTCACCAAAATATTATTACGCAGGGACAACTTGAGTTTCTCTGTGAAGGAGCAGCTTCCCGGGCAGCGTGAGCGTCTTTTTCTTACCCTGGCCTCTACTGTCATTGCTTTATCTTCACTAAATCTTGTATGCTGCCAGAAGAGCATGCAGGAGGGGAAAAATATCACATAAAATATACATTTTTTGACGTCAAGACCAAACAAGAGGTCCATAGTATGCCCAATGTCTTGGCAAATGACTCCCCACTTGAGACTAGTTTTGTGTGTCTGAATTTCACTTAAGTTTTCAAAAGCTTGTTTTTGTTTAAGGATATGGTCACAGCCACATGACTAAGAAACCTGGTCACTTAGATGTGTCTTTTCTAGAAACAATGAGGAGGTTGGAAAAGCAACACGGGAAAGCCTTTCCAGTGTGCACATGGCAAGTGGTTAGCTAATCCTTTAGAAATCAGTCACCGTCCAGCAGCGCCTCCTGGAGAAATTGTCCCTGGAGGACAGGGCTCTCAGAGGGGCTGCTGAGCCTCGATTCCTAGAAACTTGGTCCACACCGGCCACCAGGATGTCATACCTGGTCCCTGACGTTCAGGTGTATGTTCTTGCCCAATGGGCCTTTCAATAGCAGGCACGACACTAACTCCTTAAGGGACAGGGGGCTGCAGAAGAAGGAACTCAGGCTTTGCATCATATCTTTAGCGTGGATGGTCTACGTCAGTGGTCAGCAAACTACGGCTCGCGAGCCACATGCGGCTCTTTGGTCCCTTGAGTGTGGCTCTTCCACAAAGTACCACGGCCTGGGCGAATCTATTTTGAAGAAGTGGCGTTAGAAGACGTTTAAAAAATTTCTCAAAAGAAATTTCTCAAAAGAAATTTCAATCGTTGTACTGTTGATATTTGGTTCTGTTGACTAATGAGTTTGCCGACCACTGGTCTACGTGAAGACCAGCCATTTATTCAACTGTGAAGTAGAGATAATTATACCTCTTGTGCAGATTATGGCAAATGAGATAATGCATATATTAGACGCCCTAAAGAGTGAGCTGAAGGCACCCAGTAAATGCACTGTGGCCGCCTCAACATGCGGGTGAGGTACTCAAGCATCTCAGTGGCGTTGTCACCGGCAGCACACGCATCTCAGTGGCTAGAAGGGAGACCTGGCACAGTCCTTTGGCAGTTCGTCTGATGAATGGTGTTCACCCGTACGTTCCTCTCCATCTCTCTCCCTTTGGGAAATACGTTTCCCATTTGCCTAGAGGTTCCTCCTCCGCCCCCACCCATCCAGTGCTCATCTCCACCTCCCGAGATAACCAACCTCCCGGCTGCACAGCCAGCAGCTCTCACTCAGGAATTGCTGCTTCTCCTCTGAGCCAACGTGGAACATCATGGGGGCTATTGATGCTGACATTCTAATTTTTCTCCGAGAGCCCTGAGGGGCCTCCCCCCATCTAATTTGTCTGAGCCTCTCACATTGTATAGCACACTCAGGTTTTAAGAACCTTTGGAACGGACTTGGTGCTGGCTGCCAAGATCAAAATTTGATCTGTGGGTAGAAGGGTTCCTTCCCACACAATGGGCCCTCGGTTACTAGAATCTCTTGTTCTCTCGAGTTTTTGGAGTCTCCGTCTTGGCAGCACCCAGCTGATCACCTACTGTGTTCCCCGATGCATTAGGCAGTGTGGACAAAGGATGTGCCGAGAGGGAGAGGGAGAGGGAGAGGGAGAGGGAGAGGGAGAGGGAGAGGGAGAGGGAGAGGGAGAGGGAGAGGGAGAGGGAGAGGGAGAGGGAGAGGGAGAGGGAGAGGGAGAGATGGGGGGAATGGACACAAGAAACATAAGGAACATGGAAGTAGGGCTTGAACTCAGAGAGAAAAACGTGTTTGTTTCCTATTAAAAAAAACACCAAAAAACAACTTACTAAGACACGTATTGTCCTTGAAGAAATTCAGAAACTTCAAGCACTCTTCCAGGTCGTTGCCACTGTTGCTGCAGTCACACCAAGGGGCGACGCTGAGGCTGCTGGAGTCGATGTAGTTGGGGGTCATGACTGTACCTAAAGGAGGAGAAACCAGGTGTTTTATTCTTGCCTGACGATAAGGACTTTTCTACAGCCTGAAAAGAAACAAATGCTCTCTCAGGGCGGATGCGCCGTGGGTAATTGCAAACACTGCGTTGGCAGAGTGGGAAATTATGTTAAGCAGTGCATTTTCCCGGCAATTTATCTCGAGCACATAAAATAATTTACACATTTACTTAAAAAATTGTAACAGAACTCCTTGAGCTGCATTTAGGGCGGTTTTCCTTTCTTTTTTTTTATTTTCCCCTGCGCCAATGGTATGGATGTCTTGGAGTAGGAGAGAATTAACTTTGAATGCATGAGTTGCCAAATCCCTTGCATTTTCTTGAGAATGTCATTAATCTCCATAAACAGAGAGAACTGGCTTTACGTATCTTAAAAATCCTTTTAGGACGTCGAATCTACTTCCCTCGGCAGCAAATGGCTTCTTCGGAGAAACCAGGGGAGCTTCGAAGCGCTATCTTTACGGATTACCCCACATCCTGACTGTACTGTGTGACGAGGCCTCTGCTCGCCAGACGCCCTCGGATTGAAATAAAGTCTTCCAAGCTGTGGGGGAAGTGGCAGCCAACAGTGGAGACTCCCTAAGCTGATGGCTCCTAGAGCATTGTCTCAACAGTCCTCAAAAGCCCTAAAAGAAGTTCTGGGTGGTCTCTCTTGCCCACATCTTCCTGTGCGCATGGTTTTTCTGGTGAGCTCTGTTCTGGCACAAATAAACAGTGCATTTCTACTTAATACAACCCGAATGCCTTCTCCTGGGTGGCTCACGCCAGGCGATGCCAACTCATGCCAAGAAACCCTCTGTTTTTATATATTTTGTGGAAATAAGAAGAAGTGGTCAGCGATCCACAGGATATGTTTGGTTCACAAACAGAAAAAAACATTTTTTCTTTGTAAGCTCTTCTGGGTCCAGAGTACATCTTCTCTGCCTTACATTCCTCACTGACTTGAACTAAATTAGGTGCCATTATACCCTGAGATGAGAACTTCGACCCACAACAGAGAGGGAGCTCCTGACGTTGGGTGAGAAAGGAACTGAGCAAAGAGGTTGACATGTACCTACTAAGCGCGCCTGGCACCACAGTGCGTCCCTGACACATGGAAAAAGTCGGAGCCAGCTTTGTCCTCAACGAAGTTAGAATGCAATGACCGTGGAAGGAGGGATCCGGACCCAACAGAGAAATAGATTTTGGTCTATAGAATGCGCTGCCTCCACCGATTATTCCCTTAAGAGAAGAGGATCTCATCCTCAGGCATGTAACAGATTGCCTAGCCATTCAAGGCGGATTTCACCAGCATGTGTGCCTGGAGGGATGGGACTGAGGTGTTAACAGCAATTACACCTGGGAGTGGACTTCTAGCTCCTTAAAACTGTCTCCTTTGGGCTTCTGTTTGTTTGTTTCTTTACTTTTTACATTGAGCATGCCTTAATTACTTCTGTTATTTCTTAAACCTATAATGCCATAGTTAAGCCATCCCTCCTAGGGACTAACTTAAAAGAAGGAGAGAGCGAATGCCAATTTGGAACACTGACTTAAGGAAATTATACACATTGGACCTATCCATAAACGTGGTCAACAACCCAACAGAGCACAGGTATCCTTTCAAAAGAATTGGGGCCTTAGCCGGTTTGGCTCAGTGGATAGAGCATCAGCCTGCAGACTGAAGGGTCCTGGGTTCGATTCTGGTCAAGAGCACATGCCCAGGTTGCTGGCTCGGTCCCCAGTTGGGGGCGTGCAGGAGGGGACATGTGTGCAAACACACCTGTAATACCCCTGCGTAAGTCCCTGTTGTCGATTTTCCCATGGCTCTTGCTGAGGACACGCTGGCGACAAAGAATTTGGTCTGTGCTGTTGTGTTGGGGGGGAGGGAGGGCGAGGGGAGTTCCTTCTGCCTGGTGACATGCGTGATCCTGGCACGAACACACATCCTGGCTGAGCCATCGCGCTCCTGACAGCCGCGATCTCCCTCCCCCTCCCAGCCTGCACTGTGTGTTCCTCCCCAAATGTCAATCCCGAAGCAGCCCTGTCACCCAGGCTCCCCAGGCCCTGGTCCCCGGAGCAGCCACACGGACCCAGGGGCACACATCTGCCTCCGTCTGGCCCCCTGCCAACCCACCGGAGACTGTTCAATCACCCTGGTCTCCTGGGCCCAGCACCTGGTCTGCTCGCGCCTCAGGTCTGGAAAGACAGAAAGGACTGTTCCTGCTGCTGAGCCTGTTCTCAGGGAAAACATGTGGAGGCCAAGTCACCCCTGCACTACAGGAGCCGCATTAGCAGGCCGTGAGTGGGGAGCAGGACCCCAGCATCAGGGGCTTTCTCGCCAAAGGGCCCCCTCTGGGAAACAGCCTTTCGGATTTCCCCAGAAGGAACGACGTCCAAGTTCCCTGTCTCCAAAGTCCCCCGATTCCGTTTCCCTGGCTTGACGCGCTCTCCTCTCCCCCACGCAGGCTTTTCTGTACTTTGGTTCCACATGGTCGGTTCTCCTACTGCGCTGCTGTCTGCCTGCTCTTTAACAACCCCTGCTCCCCGCCTTTGCCTTTGCGAGCCCATTAGCCTCCGTTTTTTTAAAACAGACAAGTCCTAGAGGCCTGACCTCAACAGCCCAGCACAGAAGGTCACTGGAGCTTGTGGCTCTCACAGGCCACGGCGGCTACAGCGGGAAGAGTCCCTGAGTATTTGTAAACCAGCCTTTCCCCCCCTCTTGCTGCTCCCCATCTTACCAATGAGCCCCGAGTAGGCGAGGAGGCAATCGGCGTAGTTCTCCTTCAGACAGCTGCTGGCAGATCTGGACTCCGGCTGGCAGTTGGTGAAAAAATCCGCGAGGCGAGATCTGGGTTAGGAAGAGAGGGGGGAGGGTGCTTTAAAATAACCTGAGCCTCGCCTGCCTGGGTGACCCAGTGGTTGAGCGTCGATCTATGAACCAGGAGGTCAGGGTTCGATGGCAGGTCAGGGCACAGGCCCGGGTTTCAGGTTCATTCCCCAGCGTGGGGCGTGCAGGAGGCAGCTGTTCTATGATGCTCTCTCATCACTGATGTTTCTATCTCTCTCTCCTTTCCTCTCTGAAATCAATAATCATCTATTTTTTAAAAATATCCCGAGCCTCTAGACAGGCATAACTTTGCTTGACTCCTTTGCGGTAACGCCTTTTCCAACCCCCCAAATACAGAAAACACAAAGTCTGAAAATGAGAGAGCATCCTCTACTGTACACACACCCTCACCCCCACCCACCTGGGTGGTGGCAGCGGCTTATTTGCAAGAAGTCTTTGGGGCCCACAACTGGAGAAACTAAGATGCATTGCAGTTTCCATTCAATATTTATTTCTAACTCGACTCATTTGCATCTTGAGGAAATCTGCTTCCCTACAGCCTCACCGGAGATCCACGCTGGGAAAATATTTACTTTACACACAACCCTGTCCCTGGCATCAAAACAGGCTCCTGCCGCCCATCTGTTCCCGAAATTCCTACTGGCGCTAAAACTCCACGGATCTGTCCTGTAAGTCATGGCTCCCCGACCAGCCGGGGGCAGTGCTTCTTCCAGCCTAGTGGCCGTGGGGAGAGCTTGCCTTCCTGCAACTGAAGGGAAAGGCAGAGGGATGCTCCCTGGGGCCCTGGTTTCACTGTCTCTCCCTTGCGGGGGGGGGGGGGGGGGTCTGCTATAGGTGGAGGTGGTGCTGGGGGGGAGGGTGAGGGCGAGGGGTGTCTACTGATGAAAATGCAGCATATTTGCAGTCTGGGGACTCCTTGGGGGCCAGCCAGTCCCCCAATGTGCTGGGTGCCGGTGAAGTCGCAGAGACCCAGTGTGGAGAGGGGCCGCAGACACTCTGGTCTGGGGGAGGAAGGGGGGGGGGGGAGAGGCCTCTTTGTGACCAACTGGCTGTTTTTCAGTCTGAAGAGGATATTGTTGGAGAAATCCGGCCTGCGAGCTGGGCCCTCTGAGGTCATCTGAGCAGACAACAGCTCTGTATCCATGTGCAGAGCACAATGGACCGCCAGAGAAGTTAAATTCCCCGGCGATTACGGCCGACAATGAACGGTTGTCTCAGCCTTCTTCTCCTTCGCTCCCCCGCGTGGGCAGCCCACCAACCCAGTGCTGTTTCCACGTCTTTCCACCCAGGCAACTGCGTGTACTTAGCATCTTTTTACAAGCAGACCGAGCAAGGTAGGAGGTGGGATGGTCACCAAGGTTTGTCCCAGGCCCGCAGGGAGCACATCTGCGTCCCTTTATCACAGGCTTGCTTCAAGTGGCAGGGGCCTGAAAGGTTCCCAGCACACGGCAGAGGCCGCGCAGGGTTCCCGGGAGACTGGCCTCTCCTCGGACCCTTGTAAACAAGGCGTGTCTGCCTCCCCCTCCCACCCATCTGTGCCGATCTGTGCGCTCCGTATGTTGTGGGCCCGGTTCCATCGCTGTGAATCCCCCGGGGCGGGTGCTGGAGCTCGGCTTCCTTGTCTTGCCCGGCACCTGACCCTCTCTGGGGGGCCCGCTCTGTGGCTTCCCAGCAGGGCCACGTGCTGAAGCCAAGCAACTCGACAAAACCCTCCATCTGAGACTCGGGCCCGCAGGTGGGCGCGCCTGGCTCTCCCCCGCAGCCTGGGCCTCGCCGGCCTGTTCGGCCTCTAATTGAACACACTGGAGCGCACAGACCCCGGCCGTTTCCGGCAGCCTGGTTAAAGGATTTATTTTTCGGAGAAAATCCCCGGAGGTGGCCCAGGCTCGCCGAGCTGGCTCCAATGGCATCCAGCTTGGATGGAGTGTTAATTTCCGAAGTCTTTTCCTGGTCATGAAAGTTAACGATCTCGCCGTCCCGGGCTTCTAACTTTGCAAAAGCCAACAGCGGGGCCGGCAGCTCTGGCTCCCGCTCTGCACACCATCCGATCGATCGATTGGCTCTCTGACCTGGCAGCCCCACCCGGTGGGCCCCACCCCCACCCGGACGGATGAAAGGTCGCCCCGTCTACGTGTCTCCCGTTTCTCGTGGTCTCTCGAGGAGACTATTATTAACTGAACGGCCCCGTGATGTGGATGACTGTCCCTGAGCGCGAGGCGACTGCCACCAGACTCATTTTGCTTAACAACCTCAGAATTGACTCACAATTGGACTCTGGAACGAAAGGCTAATTGAGTCAGTCTGCTGCACCGGGCACCATCCCGATCCAGAGGATAAAGCGGTATGCGCTGCTCCGAGCAGAACGCTGGGCAGCCTGGTGCTGGAGAGAGGACCATCAGCACAGACCCTGGCGCTCAGACAGACACACAGACACGGCCAGCAGAGGGGATGGGAATTTTAAAGTAACGGTGACGCAGGCAGCTTCGCTAAAACACTGCCATTGCCACGGTTCCTTCCCACTGGACCCGGCTGCCCGGGGCCTTTCTGTGTGGAGACAGGATCGCATTATAGGATCGCATTTTACAGAGATTAAAAACTCAAGTAAGAAGTTTACACAGCGGAGTGATGGAGCCCGCTCATTGCTGGCCGACGGGTACATTTTCAGGAGTTTCGTGAGGAATTGCAGTGGTAGCTTGCAGGCGGCCTCGGTGGGAATATTTACACCACAGTCATCAGCACACACCACAAATCAGGGCTCTGTGTTGTTCTGGGAGAAGAGTTTTTAAATATTTACCAGCACAACCCTTTTTAAGAACCAGTATATGATACTGTCAATCCCACCCATAGAACATGTGTCGTGGCTGGGCAGTCCGTCCCTGCCCTGGTTGGACAGATGTCCTCTCCCATCCCCAGACACCTCGGGCCCAGAGGAAACGGTGTAGCTCCAATTAACTTCCGGTTTTCAGTACCTTCCAAAGAACGGAAACAAGCCTCCCCCAGAGGTACTTCCTTCTCTTACCAGCTCTTCCTTCACAGTTCTCTGAAATCTCCTTTTCTTTTTCTTTATGTTTTTTAAATTAAAGTTTATTGGGGTGATATTAACAGGGTCATATAGGTTTCAGGTATTAGATTCCTATGTTACAAAATCTCTATATTGCACTATGTGCCCCCCCCCCCCCTGAAATCTCTTAAAGCAACGGTTCCACATATTGACAAAGCAGCTGAATTCGTGTCCGTTCCATTGACGGAATGATGTGTCAAGTGTCGTGATCTAATGATAAGCTCCCTGTCCCTGAACTCCAATAACTCACAGTCTAGAAGCTGAGAGAAACATGGAGTATAATAATACAGTGGCTAGCTCTTGATAAAAAAAAAAAAAAAGGCTGCTAATAAAAATGCTAACATGAATGAAGTACTTAGTATATGCCAGGTATGTCTTTACACACTTTATATTTTTCCCCAACAACTCTAACAAGGTAGGGACTGGTGTTTCACTCCCCTAATTTTATAGATAAGAAAACCACGGCCTAGCAAGTTTAGACCAGAGCAGGGGCAGGGAACGTATAAGGCCTGAGCAATCACTTAGTCTGGCCCTGCCAAGGCATGAGTTAATTAAACGTCTGACTAAATATAGCAGGCTAATTTTTAAGTTGGTAATTCTGTATGGCCCGCCAAGGATGTTATAAATACCCAAATGGCCATTGGCAGAAAGCAAGTTCCCTACCCCTGGACTAGAGAAAAACAGTGAGTCGTAGGAAGCGGGATTTAAAATGTTTTCTTTTTAACTGATTTTTAGAGAAAATGGAAGGGAGAAGGCGAGAAACATCCATGTGAGAGTGAAACATAGATCGATTGCCTCCTGCATGCTCCCTATCTGGGACGGAGCCGGTAACCCAGGCGTTTGAGTAGAACCGGTGCATGGGACAATGCCCAACCAACTGAGCCACACTGGCCAGGGCTAGAAGCAGGATTTAAAACCACACATTCTGACCACCACAACTTAAGCTTATAATATGCCTCAGCTACACAAGCTGGCTTCAGAGAGGCCGGGGCACTGGGACTGAGACTTGGAGGACGTGTAGGATCTATGGGATCACAGTGGAGGAAGGTACTCCAGGCAGAAGGAAGAGGCATAGGATTAAGTAACCACACTCATAATAATCTCAGGGTAACCATAATGTGGTGTTTGTACGTGCCAGGCACTGATCTAAGAGCTCTATTCACACATCTGATTCTCACAACAGCCTTAGTAAGTGATACCCTGAGCACCATTTTACAGTTGAAGAAACTGAGGCAAAGAGGGGCTAAGTAACGCCTTCCCAGAGGTAGAGCTATTTGGGAAGAGCTGGAATGTGACCCTATTTAATCTGATTACAGAGCTGGGAATCCTTGTCCATCACCACCTTTCACACAGCACCCTCCAGAAAATAGTCCGTCATTCGCTGGGGATGGCAGGGCCACAGGGGGCAAATGCTGAGTGATGGGAGATGGCCCCCGCCCGGTGAGGTTGCAAAGAGCCTTGAATGACCGACCCAAGAGTTGGGACTTTACTTGAAAAGCAGTGGAAGCCACTGGAGGATTTTACACGGAGAAGCACTAAGATCTGATTTGCATACGAGGAAGCCTCTTTCATCTCTCAATGGTTCAGCAAAGGTTTGCTCAGGACCTACTCTGTGACATCACTGTCCTAGCAGCCATGGCGAGGGCAGGGAACTGGCCTAGGACAGGCTACTTAGGAGGCTGCCACCAGCGGTGAACCCAAGGGAAGAACTGAGGGCCGGAAGGGGAGGAAGAAAGGGTGCACTGAGGGGTGGGCATCGCTCAAACAGAAGTCAAGACTGGAAAAGGGGGGGGGCAGAATCAGGGCATGGACACCTCGGCAGACAGTGGTGCTGTGGGGCAGACACGGGAGGACAGGTCTGCAAGGAACGCAGAGGGCTGGGGTGGAATCGTGCTGAGTTCACGGTGCTGTGAGGAGCCAAGTGTCTAGTAGGTTGTTAGGACCCAGATCTTCATCTGTCCAATCAGCAACCACGGCCTGAGCCCTGGCGATCCCCCCTCCTCCCCAGCATCCAGGGGGCCAGCCCCTCTGCACGCTCGCCCTGCCCGCCCGGGGTGCGGAATCACGCCGCAGCCCATTTGAATGGCTCCCCCGCCGGGGCTGCAGCCATCCACGCCAGAACGCTCCCACATCCAGGGTGCGGGTGACAAAGGAAACCCACAGTGGGGCTTCTTCGGGAGGCATGCAATCTCCATGACGACAGCGGCGATGAACACGATGCTTTTTCTGGGACAAAACGGACGTGAAATGAAGAGTCGCTCATGGGAAAAACCTATCTCCCTCTGAAAGAGAAGGGTCCCTGCTCTTAGAGCTACAGGCCGGCCCACGCCACGCGGGCCTCGGGAGACCCGGGAGGAGGACACGGTGGCTTCTGCAGGAAACGCCACGTCCAAGGGAGCGGGCTGCTCACTGGGAGCAGGAAAGCGATTTTAACGATAAAACGTGGGAGCGTCTCTCAAACAGCAGAGGGGCCTTGGACAGTGGGGGGCTCACCATTGACCTACTGGTTTTCTAACGCTTTGGGGAAAAGGGCGAGCAGGTGAAAACCTCCCCAGACGTGCCGGCTCCACTCCTCCGGGATCACCCCGAGGCCTTCCATGTCTTCTCGGGACAAGCCCCACCCTGGGACACACGCCGTGTGCTCGGTGGATCGGAGCCCTGGACTGAGCCTGTGAGCTCTTGGATGCGGCCCAGGCTCTGACACTCATTAACCAGAGTTCCCACATACGTTCCTTCATTAGTTAAGCTCTTGGATTCCCCTCCCACCTCAGAAACATGGTCTGTGGCAGCGGTCGCCAACCGGTGGCCCCTGAGGTCTGAAAGGTTGGCGACCGCTGGTCTACGGGACACTCGAAGCTACTTGGGGAGAAAAAAACCCACTTGCTTTCACAGCGTTATTATTTCTCTTACCCGTGGTTGCATTCTGCCGTTACATATGATGTGAGAGTCATGGCATTGGATTCCTTGGAGTATAGAAACTGAGATTTTTCCAGAAGACGCCCTCATCGCACCTACAAGCTCAGGGCGAAGAGGTTAAGGCCCTCCTAAAGCCACATACCCGGTGGTGGTGGCACATGGCCCTCCCTGAGAGGAACTGCCATGCCCGTGACTCAGCCCTGGAAGGGGACCGTGCAGAGGGCGTGGGCTTTCATTTTTCTGGGATTTTATTTAAGTCATCCAACATCCCATCGCTCTCCCTCTGCCACTATTGGGCCAGATTGTTCTTCAGAGCCTTCTTCCTAACGTGGCGCCGACTTAGCCTCAGGGAGCACTTTAACACAACGCAGGGGCACAACAGGGGCCGCACGGTGCACATGGACTGGCCGGCGCGGCTCCGTGGTTGAGCGTAGACCCAGGAACCAGGAGGTCACGGGTGGATTCCCAGTCAGGGCACATGCCCGGGATGTGGGCTCTATTCCCAGTGGGGGGCGTGCAGGAGGCAGCCAATCAATGATTCTTTCTCATCACTGATGTTTCTCTCTCTCTCTCTCTCTCTCTCTCTCTCTCTCTCTCCTTTCCTCTTTGAAATCAATAAAGATATATATATTTTTTTATTTTTTATTTTTTTTAAAGAGGGCAGTGAGTCTATCGATGAACGAGGCTCCCTTTTATAAGGGTCTCTGGGATCAACCACTGCCCACACAGGAGAGACCCAGGGCCTTGGGACAGGATGCCCTTATTAATCTGCCCGGGTAAGAAATCCCTAGTATTTTTCTCGGAGCCCAGTGTGAGCACGAGGGCGCTGGAGTCTTGGTCTTCAAGCCTTCCCTCCTGAAAGCTTCCTCAGCGGGCCAGTGAGAGGAAGCCAAGGATGCCAGGCCCGCAGCGGCGCACACCTGGGCTCATCCCAGCCCCGCCCGGCTCCAGGCTCTTGCCCCTTAGGGAGCTATTTCACTCCCCCACCTCTCAGCTTCTTCACCTGGGAAATGGGTGCGTGTTTGCAATGGCTGCTGCAGGACCTCCAGGTCAGTTACATCCAGCGCCTCCCCAGAACCCGGAAAACACACTGCCCAATAAACGCTTACTTCCCACCCCTCCATCTCTCCTCCCCAATCCCTGGTCCCTCCCACGGTTAAGCCCTTGCAGCTACAACAACAACAACAACAACAACAACAACACACACCAAACACAGAAACACACATCCTCGTCTATCATCTGCTGGCCCTTGTACTGCAGACTCCCAACAGGCTACCCCTCTGTGGCTGAAGTCGGCAACTCTGACCACCACGAATCTGAGACGTCCCAGGCCAGGGACCCTGTGGCATGACGTAAAGCATCTCAGTCACATGAGCTCATCAAATAACGGCATTGTAAGCAAAGCTACTTTTTGCCCCGCTCGGGGGTTTAGGGGGAAAAGGCATAGGTTGGCAATGACGCAATGTCAGTGCGTTGGTTGATACGGCTCATCTCCTATGCAGAATGAAAATAACTGGGCAAACATGCTGCTAACATGAGACCTGGGCCGACCAAGCAGGAGCGCGGTCCCGGTCCTTTTCTGCTGCAGTGACACAAAGCAGGTTTCCCTCTCTCGGTGTCTAGTCAATTACCTTAGCCCACCCTCCCCGCCGGCCTCCCGGGAGACAGCACATCTGGACGGCAGCCGTGGGCAAATCGGGGCCTCTTTTATTTTTTATTTTTGAATATATTTTATTGATTTTTTACAGAGAGGAAGAGAGAGGGATAGAGAGTTAGAAACATCGATGAGAGAGAAACATCGATCAGCTGCCTCCTGCACACCCCCTACCGGGGATGTACCCGTAACCAAGGTACATGCCCTGACCGGAATCGAACCTGGGACCCTTGAGTCCGCAGGCCGATGCTCTATCCACTGAGCCAAACCGGTTTCGGCGAATCAGGGCCTCTATCAGATCCATTTGGCAGGGGTGGTTTCTGGCCCTGCTGTTCCCCACGTTGGGCTGCGCATACTGGCTCCTCGGAGCAAAGGCCCAGCATTTACCGGGGGGGCGGGCTGTGCAGCTGGGGGCTCAGGCCGCCCCTCAGAAAGCTCAGGTCCTCCCGCCGTCCGGGAGGACGTGTCCACTCGGAGGATGGTTCCCACGCCCCCGGCACAGATGCCCCAAGCCCCGCACCCCGTGTGCTCCTCGCCCTTCACAGGGATTCCCACTCCTGCTGGGATGATTAAAGCCTCGCACATGGACATGGTGCTGGGAAAGAGGACTTTGGGGTCTCCGAAGCCTTCGAGACTCGCCTGACGCCTATCTCCTGGGCCGGGAAGGGCTCTGTGGCCAAGCAGAGGCCAATGCCGGTTCCCCCGAACCCCTGCTCAGCTTGATTTTGGTACTTGAGAGGCTACACCCCATTTAACAGACGCCCGCTCCCCACTCGCTCTGAGGAACCCCAACCACGTTGCTCGTCTGGCTCCTCGGCAGCTCCTGGCCAGGCACGCGGGTCCCTGGAGGCTGTGGTCACTGCCCTCTGCGCTTGGCCCCCAGGGCTGCCAGAAAGCGCCCCCTCTCCCCAGGGAGGAAGCAATGCTGGGACCCAGGAAGAGCCATGCCTCACTGTCGTCCATGCGTCCTGCCTGGGGTCCCGCCAGGGTGAGGGTTGGTGACAGCAGTCCATGCGGCAGAGACAGGAAGCGTCCTTAGGCTCTCTGATCGCCTCAGACTGCAGCGGCTCCTGAGGGAAGTCCGGGAAGCATCCCATCCACCTCGGCATCCCTCACACAGACACCTTTGCCTGAACCCTGACAGCCGTCAATCAACATCAGCAGAGAGGCTGGTGGGCTGGACAGCTCATCTCTGCGTGGCACATGTGAAAAGCAAGTTACGGTAGTTGGCAAGGGCATCCATTCCAGCCTAGAAAGGGCTCTTGGCAGCCTCTGATCGGATGCCCCAGAGCGGCCCTTCGGCCGGGGCCTCCTCCCTCTCCAACCAATCTTTCCCATGCACAGCCTCATGCCCCGGTTCCACAGACTGTAGGTCATAACGGGAGCGCAGAACATTGCAAACAACCCTACGCGGCGGCGCCAAGTCAATAAAGTTGTTTTGTGCTAGCCACGCTACAGCATGTCCATTAGTGTAGAAAACCTAGCTTTGGCAGGACTTGCTCTTATGGGGAGAAGTGGAGGGAGAAAAGACATGGCAGGCTTTCTGGATGCTGACACTCTCCAATAGCTTTCTGATGGGAGAGCAGCTGAGGACAAATATACGCTGGAACTCCTGAAGAGTACATCTTATCCCGTTCGGCGTTTCTATTTCTGCAGGGAAACTTGGGCGATCGGTTGTGTGACTTTGAGCCCCAAGGAGAAACGGAAATCTAGATGTTCAACCCGTCTTTCACGGGGAGAGCCAGAGCTTACATCTCCAGACCGACACGGTGTGGGTTTGTTTCGTGGGGAGTCCGGCAGGCACCTCCACCTTCAGGAGTGAGTGACGGAAGCTGCCTCACATTCCTCCCGGAGCCTAAGAAGCTCCGAGTCGCTGGCTCAGGAACCCTGGGCTGGGAAGGGCACCCAGCATGGCTCCATTGAATTACTGATGCCCTAACCCTCTCTTGCTTCAGAAAGAAGTGTGAGATGCATTCCGGTGTAGCTTTGATGCAACAGAATCAACGTAAACAATCAACGGGATTGGAATCCGTGGCCTAGAAAGATAATGCACACATAGCCCCAGCTAGAGGCATTTGGTTCTGTGCCTTCTCACAACCTCTGGGAAGCCAGGGGAAATGACGATTTTGGTATGACGATTCACGGCATACCAACATGTAGATCAAGACAGAAGCTCGGAAGAAACAGTGCTTGGGGTAGCCCAGTGGTCGGCAACCCGCGGCTCGTGAGCCCCATGCGGCTCTTTGGCCCCTTGAGTGTGGCTCTTCTACAAAATACCACGGCCTGGGCGAGTCTATTTTGAAGAAGTGGCGTTAGAAGAAGTTTAAGTTGAAAAAATTTGGCTCTCAAAAGAAATTTCAATCGTTGTACTGTTGATATTCGGCTCTGTTGACTAATGAGTTTGCCGACCACTGGGGTAGGTAGAATCATGGCGCCTGACGACGTCTCCACTCGAATCCCTGGAACCTAAGAAACCTTTCCCGACAAAGAGCCTCTGCAGGTAAGACTGTGGCTGTGAGCCGTGAGGTGGAGAGATTATCCTGGATCCCTCAGGTGGGCCCAGTGTGACCACAAGGGGCCTTAAAAGTGGGAGGGAGAGGCAGAGAGGAAGGCAGAGCCACGGGATGTGAGAAAGGCTGGACTGGCCTCTGCTGACTTTGAAGATGGAGGGAGGGGCCCTGAGCCAAGGAATGAGGGTGGGAAAAAGGCAAACGTTCTCATATTGACGTTTACAGCCAGGAGAAACGGAGTCTCATTACTTTAGGGAAACACGGGTACATTCTAGAAATTATCCCAAAAGCTGCCTGGCCTCCCTCAGTCAAACATTGCTTCTCTGGGAGTTCCCAGAAGATGAACAATTAAAGTTATACTCTTCACTTAAATCGTTTGGAAAAACGCCTTCCCCTGACCCCCAGCCCCAAAGGATAAGCCCTAATATCTCTGAGGTAGGTGTGGCCCCACGCTCTAAACTCATCGGAATGTTCATTTAAGGGGCCGAGTTTCTCTGTGTCCGGGGGGTGGGAGGGAGGCAGTGGATGTCCGACTGGCTAACAGCCTGCACTTGCACAAACAGACCTGAAGCAGAAACATATGACAATAACATCCCTTATCCATCTTTAATAGGGTTGCAGACGCCCTAAGGAGAAGTATGCTCAACAGTAAATATACACCCGGTCGCTTCTCCTCCAGCCAAGTTGTTCTCAGGTCAGCAGAGACCTGGAGCTCAGCAAACAGCTGGTCCCTCAGACCTTCCTTCCTAGACGGACTCCTGCTCGGGAGACCGGGAACTGTGGGGTTACACATCCACAGAACACCTCCCTCCTTCCAGTGCCGTCCGATGATAATCCTCCCCTTTTCAGAAAATCCATAACCCTGCTTTGTAATCCCTTCTCACGCTCCACATCCTCTTCTCAGCAGCACCTTCCCACCCCCTCACCTCGTGCCTCGCTCTTCTACACTTCATCCTAGAGCTCCTGGCTATGAAAACTACACGGTCCCCGATTTTTCTGCAGGGCAGTGGGGGCTGTCTTACATGGTCCACTGAAGCCATGTTAATCATGAACTGTCCCCCAACCACGCCACCCAAGCGGGTGATCTTAGGGTCTGTTTGTTTAGTTAGTTATTTTTTACCAGAACATCATGTAAGTTTATTGCAGATGTTACAGCAATGCTAAAGCCAACCAGTTTAATTCTTAGCTGCATCAAGGAAACAGAGCCATTGAAGTCTTTTTAAAGGTTTTCTCCCAAAAACTGAGGGGCCAGCAAGATCCACACACTTTGTACCGGAAGGAGGCAGCCATGCATCCGGGCCCCGGGCCCTGCAGACACCTCTGGGTTTGCGTTCCAGCGGCATCGCTTGGATGCCTGCAGACGCTGCTCAGGGTCGCACCTCGTCATCGGTGAAATGGGGAGCGACGTGACCGCCCCCACTCCCGGGGCTGCTGGGAAGTGCTCAGCACAGGGCCTGGCACACAGCAAATGTCAAACAAATGTTGCTTTCCCCGTCCTCCTCCTCCTCCTCGTCACCATCGCCGTCATCCACGCGTCCCCGCCACGTTGTCCCTGGCTCAGCCGATGTGGGGCCCCGGAGTCCTGCACAACCAGCCCCGCGGCCCCCGGCTCCCGTCCTCACCGGGTGGCCGGGTGACTCACAGCACAGAACCGCCCAGCAGGGAGGAAGGTGCCTGAGTCAGTGGCTGCCCTTTGCTGGGGAGCTCACATCACTGACTCAGACACAGCACCTCCAAGACGCCTCTCTTCGCGGTTACTAAGGGTCACCAGCACAGCACGTGCCCCCGAGCCTGCCAGCGGTCCCCACCACCACCCATTCAGTGTAGACAATAGTGAATCGAGGACTCCAGGCCCAGCGTCCCATGGGCAGCCCCCTTCATGCCTCCCTGTGCGTAGTGTGGCGTGTCAATAGCTGTCTATTCTGCACAGAATCGTCTTGAGGTGACACACGCTCCAAGCACCTCTGGACCTTGTCTGCACCCGCCTCCGTCCCCCCGTTTTCCCCAATGCTACCAGACCATGCAATGCTGAAGCGTAAGGCTTACCGCGGGCCTCACACAGCAGGGTGGCACTTCCACATGCTGCTGGAACCCGTGGGTGCCTACGAGTGTGAAGCATAAGAACCTGCCCGCTCCGCCCACAGAGCCCATGCTGACGGTGTCTGCCTGCCTCTGGGGGCGAAGTGCTACGTTAGGAATCTTAAGCTTTCTCTGTCCCCTAAGATAAAACCCGGGGAAAGGGCGAGGGAGAAAGGGGACAGGCGGTGTCCTGATGGAGGTGGCGGGCCCGGTGCTGACGCTGTTGCACAGAGACTGCATTTAGCCTTCGCAGCTGCCCCGTGAGGATGGAGGCATTACCTCCATTTGTAGACGTGAAACGCAGGCCTCGAGCTGCCCCCGTTCTAGAAGCAGCCAAACCAAGGTGCCCACCGGGTCCACCTCACTCACAAACACATGGACAGGGATCGGGGAAGGAAAACCAAAATGAAACCCCAGCTCCAGCTCGGGGCGGTACTTCTCACATGGGTGCTTCTTTTAAGTCCCTGCTTTTCTTGGAGGCCACATTTTCTGCGTAATTAATTGCTTTGGAAAATGACAGCGCGGTTTCCCATTCACTGAGTTGGAAATGCCCACGGAAGTGGAAAACGCCGAGGTGACTGCAGGATAACTCACTTGGGGTACCGCCTGGGAGGGGCCTGGGGTCTCCCTGGGTGGAGCTGAACTCCGAGCTTGGCTGAGACCTGAGCATTGATTAGGCATGACAACCACCCAGCCCCTGAGGGTGGCAGGCTGTGAGTGCTGGCTGGAGTGGGGTGCCCTTGGACCCCCATAGGCTGTTGTCTGGATGAGGAGGCAGCCTCCTAGGAAGACGGGGGTCTCCCTTCTCCCCATTCTTTGACTCGTTCCTTGCTCAGTGGATAGAACACATTTGAGCAGTATGAAAGAGAAGCATGCCCTACCTTTGGGATTTAAAAAAGAGAGAGAGAGAGAGAGAGAAATGGTAAATCGAAGTTTAGGTCTAGGCTTGAAGGGGAAGCTAGGTATCCCTGCCTGCGCACTTCATGGGTCCAAGTACATGAAACGGCCACTGGGCGAGCAGAGGGGTCCCCTGTGCAGAGGAAAAAGCAGGGGAGGGGATCCATCAGTGGCCCGTAGTCTTACACCAGGGGTCTGAGTCTTGGGTCCCAGAGACCCCCTCCCCCAACCTACCCCCACTTCTAGGAATGATTCCAGGTCTCCCATACCCCCCCCCCCAAACCTTTGACCAGCACCGCACTCAACGCAAAGTCCACAAAACAGAGGCTTTCCTGTGGTCAATGAACTGGCCACGGGGCAAGGAGAAGGTAGGAAGGCAAACACCTGGAGGACCCCAGTCGGGGGACACAACCATGGATGATTTTGAGTTGGTTGTCACTCTGTGACAGCAAAGAATCCATCTCCCGTGGGATCCACAGCCAGGCCCCTCACATGGGCCACCTTGGGGTAGCTGAGGCCTGAGGACTCCGAATTCCTTTGACGGTTCAGCAGGGAGTCCCGAGTCCAACCAGGTAAAGGGGGGGGGGGGGGGGGGAGGCGGGGGGCCTCCTGGGAACAGGGCACACGACTTACACATCTAGGGCCCTTGGGGTCCAACAGACTGTGCTCAATAAACATGACTGCGTTCGTAATAATAATAAAAAACCACCAGGAGGATCTTTTCCTATTTGTAGAAAGGACTCCTGCAATTACTAAGCCGTCACAGAGAAACCACTCTATAGCCAGGAAAGAATGCTCAAAAGGAAATTAGGTAAAGCAGGAGCCTCGTGAGCATGTATTACCTGGGCAGTTTTTCCTTTTCCGATGGATTACGTCCTAACTCTCCGTGGACACTGCCTCCCGGCCCAGGCTGTCCCGGCGGCTGAGCCAGGAGGGGGCCGATTCCGAGCCCGGCCGGGATCCTCCTCCTGCCCGCCTGGAACTAAAGGCGGAGAGCCTGAGCCGTGTAAGAACACCGCATTCTTGTCACGAACGGCAATCGTTTGGAAATGGTGACAGAACCCAGGCTTCAGAGTTAGCAAGGCCAGGCTGATTCCCAAATCTCCACGTGGCAGCCGGCACCACGGGGCTCATCACTTGCCACCTGTCCCCGTGCTGGGCGGCTGGGCTGATGCAAGATGACAGTCGTGAGCTGTGTAGCTGGTGCTGCTCATGTCAAAACCCAGCGCCTGGGTGCTGTTTTACCTCCCGCGCATTCGCGTTCCTCACACCCACAGCCCCCGGCCCATGTCCCGCGCCTGCCACAGTAGCGCTCGCCCACGTCACTCATCCTTCCAGCCTGGCTCAGGTGGCAGCTTCTGCAGGAAGCCTTGCCGGCCCGCCAGGCTGAGCTTTCTCCCAAAGCGCTTTGTACCTTCCTGACCGCAGGGCCACTCCAGGTTGTCATGATGGTGTGTGCCCGCCTTCCCCTCTGTACTGTAGGTGAGAAGCAGGTCCTTATTCCTGGCGTAAGAACTGCGGGCCAGCTGATGGATGGATCGATGGGGGATGAATGATGGATGGATGGATGGATGATGGATAGATGGATGCAGGGATAGAGAAATGGAAGGATGGATGAAGGAATGGAGGGATGGAGAGATGGAAGGATGGATGAAGGAATGGAGGGATGAAGGAATGGAGGGATAGAAGGATGGATGGATGGATGGATGGATGGATGGATGGATAGATAGATAGATAGATGGATGAAGGGATGGATGAAGGAATGGAGAGATGGAAGGATGGATGAAGGAATGGAGAGATGGAGGGATGGAGAGATGGAAGGATGGATGAAGGGATGGAGGGATGAAGGAATGGAGGGATAGAAGGATGGATGGATGGATGGATAGATAGATAGATAGATAGATAGATAGATAGATAGATAGATAGATAGATAGATAGATAGAGGGATGAAGGGATGGATGAAGGAATGGAGGGATGGAGAGGTAGAAGGATGGAGGGGTGGATAGATGGATAGATGGATAGATGGATGGATGGAGGGATGGAGGGATGGATGAAGGAGTGTATGCAGGGATGGAAGGATGGATGAATTTCCTGCGTGTTAAGTCCTGTGTCACTCGGAGGTCTCCTCTACCTGCCCTGTGAGTGACTGACATTGATGCCCTTTAGTGATGCCCTCCGCCCTTTAATCCTGAGGTTCTGTTCCCCGTTGCCTTTGTTGAGGTCCCACCCCCATCACTGCACTCCCCAACACTGAGCACCTGTCTTCGACTTGACTTTCCCTATTTCTCAGTCTCCAAGGCTGGATCTGAGTCTGGCTCCTGACCCTCCACTACGACACCTCTGACCCCCAAAAACATGAGGCGCTCTGTTTGGGCTTTCTGGGTGGGTCCAAACTGCTCCTTTTCCACCCACTTTCATACTGAAGGACAGTAACACAGCTCTGGTGCCAGGACCCCATCTTTCCACAGAACGTTCCGTGTACAGACAGACTGACAAATCTCAGAGGGAAGGGGCTGGGGAGGATTAACCAAAAACCTTATCTTCTTATATGCATAACCTATGGACACAGACAGTAGTGTGGTGAAGGCCTGGGGTGGGGCGGGAACCGGGTGGAGGGGAGAAATGGCGGGAAAAGAGGGACATCTGTTTTACTCTCAACAATAAAGACTTTTTTTAAGAGGGGAGGGGAGGGGAGGGGAGGGGAGAGGAGTCTGAGTCTTTCTGTCTCAGGGCCAGCAGTGGCCAAGGTGCCTTTGCTGAGGATGGGGGCAGGTGAAGGAAGGAGCGAGGAGAACCAGGCAGAGACTGAGCTCGGGCAGGTGCAGCGGAGGGGCCAGCTGGAGAGAGGGGATCTGGAGTCAATCTAGATAAGCGCTTTGTAAGCGACAGGCTCCAACAGGAACGGACAAATGGCTTTACACCAGCCTCTGCCAAAGAAGAGATAAGGAGGGAGATAGGAGGCACAAGCTAGAGCAGGTTGGAGCAGGCTCCTGCCTGAGTCACGTCAGGTTACCCCTGCCAGCGGGGCAGGCGGCGAGCTCCCTCCTCCCCGGCTTAGCTGCTGCTCCGTGGCCTCAGGTCTCATCTCACCCGGGGCTGGGGCTGGAGGCAGGAAGAGGCAACAAGAAGCATGCTCCTCCCGCTGGCTGTCCAGGGTCAAGGAAGAAGAGGTGGTACCAGAGGTCAGAGGCCATCCTTGCTGTTCTGATAAACCCTCTGCAGGAGCCCGGGGACCCCAGCGCAGAGGCTGGGTGGCAGGCAGCTCACGCAGGTGGAAGGCATTAAACGCGAGCCGCCCGGCTCTCTGAACACGTTGCTAAAGACACCCCTGTAATCGCGTGAAATGAAAACTGCTCAAATGAACTGGAAAATGTCTGACTTGTGTTTTCTCATCTTCCCGAAACTTTCCTTCCACGGTTCAAGGGTTTGCATTGTCTAATTGCCGATTTCCATTTGTGAATGAATCAGGGTAAAATAAAATTAAATGCCAAATTAATCTACCCATCTAGTTTTAGGCATTAATTATCCTCGGAGACACTCCCCCCTGTGCTCACTGCGCATCGAGACAAGCCCGGATACCATGATGGGAAAATCCAGCTTTTAGCGCAGGGATTTAGCCCGGCAATGGAGGGTGACCTTGATCTCCAAGATCCACAGTTTACTGTGCGAGAAAGGGGCTGGTCCCAGGCAAATAAAGCACATTCCTCACCTTTCAAAGCTGCCCTAACTCTGTCCGACCAAGCGAGTGCCTGGGGCAGGAATGCCTGTGGCTTGGTGACATGTCTCCCCAATTGTCCTGGTAAACGAACTAACAACAACACATCTCCTCTAAGTTTCAAAGGTCAAAGGTCAGCCTTAGTGTTGACCATGTGGGGCCGGTTAGGGCAGAATTCGGAACATTTCATAAGCTTTTGGAGCCTTCTTGGTTCAGCTAAAACAAAAGAAAACAAGGCCCTCAGATGTCCGGGATATGATGATAAGGCGCTCAGTCCCTGGGGAAAGGAAAACCATATACTTGGTCATCTGATCAAAGCCCCCTCTCCTGGAAACGATGGGACACAGAGGCTGGGTACCAGCAGGGCCAGGAAAGCCTTGGGCTCAGAGGGCACACGGGCTCTGACCCCTTCCCTTTTGAGGTTCAGCATTATCAGAATCTTTCTAGAAGGAACGAGATGTCCTTGACCAAGCAGCGCTGCAGCCTTGAGACAGAAGGACATCTTGCTCTATGCAGCCACGTGGATGGACCTGAAGACTATGCTAAGTGAACTAAGCCAGTCACAGAAGGAGAAACGCTGCAGGATTCCACTTGTATGAGGCATCTAAGACGGTCCAAGGCATGGCCACAGAGAAGAGAACTGTGGGTGCCAGGGGCTGAGGGGAGGGGGAGGGGGGAGTTGCTGATCAATAGGGATCAAGTTTCCGTTATGAAAAGTAAGTTCTAGGGATCGGCTGTACAATGCCGTGCCTATAGACAACAATATGGTACTGTGCACTGAAAAATCTGCTAAGAGGGTAGATCTCAAGTTAAGTGTTCTTACAATAGGAAGGAAGGAGAGAAGGAAAAGGGAGGAAGGGAAGGAAGGGAGGAAGGAAGGGAGGGAGGGCTGGACAGCAAATACACTATTCAGTTCCACCTCCATGCACTGCCAGGAAAGAGAGCACCTGGGACACAATGTGTGCAAGTTGGAAGGCTGTTTCTGACTGGAACACCCTTAGCACCCAGCCCCCAGGGCAAAAGGCTTTGGGAAATGGGCTACACGCTGAGTATGGAGTAAGAATTGGTGCTCTGGAGCCCAAGGATGCAGCAACTCTTACAAATGCAGAGAAGGGCCAAGAAGGGTTCAGCCACCGACCCGCCAAGCATCCTCCTGGCTGCTCCCAACAGCGACACCGCCTGGCAGCCGCTAACGCCACAGGCCGGTGGCCGGTCCATAGCCTCAGGCTCCCTCTTTGCTTGGCATTGGAAACACCGTTCATGGGTTTTGGAAAATAATGTTGTAATTCCTAGATGAAAACTGGAAGGGACATGCTCAAGAGGAAGACACTAGACATCTTGGCAATAAAAAATAGCAGAGCCCTGGCCCAGTGGCTCAGCTGGTTTGAGTGTCATACTGTGCACCAAAAGGTTGTGGGTTCGATTCCCGGTCAGGGCACATACCTGGGTTGCAAGTTCGATCCCCATTTGGGTTGAATATCAGAGGCAACTAATTGATGTTTCTTTTTCACATCAATGTTTCTCTCTCCCTTCCTCTCTCTCTAAAAATCATAAAACATATTCTTGTATACGGATTAAATAAAAACAAAAAATAGCTGAGGCATCTGAGCGATTCATTCGAAAAATAAAAGAGATATGAAACATATTTGCAGCACCCCGAGCCAGCGCTCAGGGCCTGAGCTTATCCTGGACATCCGAGTTCGGGGAAAACGAGGCAAGGCATACGTTTAAATTATGTATGGAGAGCAACACGTATCAGGAACAAAGGTTTATGCTTCCTTTATGGCCACCCTCAGCCCTGACATCTTTGCAGGCACGAAGAAAGCAACCAGAAGAACACCAGCAAGGGAGACACTGTGCTTCGGGGGAGGAATGGGAGCTTTTAAACTCCATCACACCCTTCTAATAACACCTCCGCGCCTGCTTCTCTCTAGACATGCTCTGAGGCCCAGCCCATCAAGCTCTCCCGCTCCCCAGCACCCCAAGAGGAAAGGAACCTGTCAGCTTCCCTAAAAGGGAGCGGAAGAAAGCAGCAGGAGTCAAAAGGAAAAGCTAAAGTTGCAGCTCCTCCGTTTGAAGGCACCGGGCAGGAGAGAGACAGGCGCGGTCAGACCCTCGGGAAGCAGCCTGGGCGCTGCGGGTTGGGAAACATGAGTGCGGGGACGTTTTAATGAGCCTGGGCAGCTCTCTGATCGTCACTCGCGTCGAGATGGAAATGGAGCATTTGCAAAAGTGTGAGCTTTCGAAGAATGTGGTTTTTAGGAAGTGATTTTCCCTCCTGCCATCCTTTCGGCTTTGGGGAGAAGCAAGTTAAACCTGAAATCATCCCTTCAGCCGCACCCCCTCCCTCTGGGTGGGGCTGGGTCGGGCGCCTGAAGGTAAAACCCCACACAAGCCCAGCTCTGGGGGACCCACTGCTGCTAGCAAGGATCTCACCGAGATGGATTGGGGGGGGGGGAAGGGGGAGGATAAATTTAAAGACAAGATTAATAAACTCTGATCGAAGCAAACACTGCCAGACTACCTAGCAGCTTAAATTACATTTACCACAACTGACAGGGAGGGGGTAATCATGAGTCAGACATCCAGGCTCTGGAAAGCAATCATGGGCTAAATGACGACAGGTCACACCGGGGAGTCACTGATTCCCCTTCGCGGGGAAGACTCAAGATAGGGTATGAAACCCATCAATCACACCGAGGCCAGTTTCACCTGGTAGGGCCCCCGGATAGTCCAGGATCCGGGTTCCTCCTCCAGCCAGAGATGAGGCAGCAGCACAAAGACCGCCCCCAGCCGACCTCCCACTCCCGCTGACCTTCACCCCTCTGCGGGGTGGCCACTGTCACGTCCCCACCTCGGGGCGACCAGTCAGGCGGTTATCAGGCGAGGGCTGCCCCTTGTTCATTTCTGCCCCATCAGCTGCGGCCGCTATCCTATCAGGGCTGTCTCTCCACACACAGGGTCCCTGGAACCTTCCTACCAGGTCAGTCTGAGCCTCCAAACAGCACTCAAATCACCCCGTTATCTGCAGGTTCCTCTTGCCAACTCCCCAAAACACCCCAAGTTCCCAAGCTCCCCGCTCTTTCTCACTACAGCTTAGCAGGAAAGCAATCTGATTTGACGAATTCACACCAACCTCTGAGGAGTCTCTGTTTTTGGAGGAGCAGGCCAGGTGCTGCCAATGCACCCCTCAGGGAGGGCTTCCCGCCCGTGCAGGGGACGTCGGGGACCTTCCCCAGACCTCGTGTGCGAGATGAACCTCGTAAGAGGAAAAGGCTCCCCCCCTCTCCTCTCCCACCTCCCAGCATTGCCCCTTTGGCAAAAGGCGCACCCCCAGCTCCCTACACAGCTGCTTGGAGCCACCAGGGAACAGGGTAACATCTGCAGAGAGAGTTGTCTGGCTTCAGGCCAAGGGGGACCCTGGAAACCCAGTCCTGCTCCTAGAAGAGGGATCCCTTCTGTTCAAAGACTGAACTTGGCCCAGGAACTTGGGGTTGCAGACCCAGAGGTCTCCAGGAGAGGGGTCTCCTGGGCTCTCTGCTCCATGACATCCTACACCCTGAGCAAAGCTCCTGCCTGCCCCCACCCCCACCCCGCGTCCTGCTCCTCACCACGTCCACCTCCTGCGGGGGGTTCGGTGGCTCCCTGGTTGACTGGCTCCCCAGGTCAGAGCTGTGTGGGGGCCCTTCCTCTTCCTCAGGACCCTTCCAGCGTAGACATCCAGACCCCAGCCCGCAACCAAGAGGGACTCAATGGAACGGGGCGTGGAAGGGAGGAAGAGCCTTGGAGAAGCTGCTCTGCGGAAACACCTGACTCCTCCCCCAAGACCCACGTGGTCACCTGAGCTCTTCCTCATATAGCAGGTCACCTGCTTCCAACTTAAAAAATAATAATAAAAGAACAGGGGCAAAACTCTTCGAAAATCTTCAGCATGTGACAGTCCTACTTCTCTTTTTCTTCGGTCCCTCTTAGAGCTAGTTTAAGGAAAGACAGCGGGGGGGGGGGGGGGTCCCCTTCTACCAAAATGAAATTGAAATTGACCAGAAACTCAGTTCACCAGCATCCTCAAAATATCAGTCTCCTCTTTCCTGCTCTTTAGAACTAAACTGGGGCATCTGTAAGAAAGCAGGCAATCACACACCCTCACGCACCTGCCCACTGAGCGTCTGCTGGGGGCATGCGATTTTGTCAGAGGGGGCGCTGGAGGGCTCCTGGCTCTACCCTGGGGACAAAGCCCAGGGGGTTGCCAACAGGATGCCCCCTCTGAACCTCCAGCCCTGCACCCAGCCTTCGCATCTGAATCCGGCACCAGCGTCGCCTGAGGCTGCAAAGGCAAGTCTCTGCTTCTCAAAATCTACTTGCTCCATCCGCACCTGAACTCAGTCCCCAACTCTGGAAGGACACACATCACGCTGCTGACAGTGGCCGCTGGGGGCAAGTGAGAGGAGCGTGAAGAGAGACCTTTTCTTTCCCTCTCCCTCGTTCTATATTGCTTAAAACCGTGGTTGGCAAACTGCGGCTCGCGAGCCACATGCGGCTCTTTGGCCCCTTGAGTGTGGCTCTTCCACAAAATACCACGGCCTGGGCGGGTCTATTTTGAAGAAGTGGCGTTAGAAGAAGTTTAAGTTTAAGAAATGTGGCTCTCAAAAGAAATTTCAATTGTTGTACTGTCGATATTTGGCTCTGTTGACTAATGAGTTTGCCGACCACTGGCTTAGAAAAACAAAGCAACAACAACAACACAGAAACAGACTGTCTTCAGGCACTCCTTCAAACATCAGAAGGGTAAGTGGCCCAAATGGCAAAAGAAGTGACTGTTTTCAACACCAGGGCCCAGGCTTAGCGGGTGCCTGATGGAGGCGGGATCTGGGAGCATGGCCGAGCAGGAAGGGGCCTGCTCCTTCCGCCCACATCAGTGACTGACGGATGGCCCAGAACAGACTCAGGGGTTCTGGAACTCTCTTCAGGGCTCAGCCACAGCTCAAACCCTCTCTCTGGTCTCCCCAGTGTTCTGACCTCGATGGCCATGAGCCTCCGTACCTCCAGCCCATGCCTCCCCTGACTTACTTAACCCCTTGGGACTCCTGGCGGCGTCTCAGGGGGAGTGGGCATGTGCCCACTTCAGGCTCCCCTGGCTCAGGCGCCCCTCCCTACGTGCTAAGCACAGTGGTATGTACCTCACTCCAGCCACTCTGGACGCTCTCGTGGGGTACATGGGGAACCTTCCCAGCACAGCAGTCACCTGACCAGCTTCCGAAGGACCGTGTGTCAGACACAGAGGTCAGTTTCTGGCCAGCCTCTCCGATGCCTGCCCTGCCCGCCCCTCCCTCGAGCTCGGCCACAGATGCAGCCGCGGCGGTCCCCCTGCCACCCCATGCATCCCCCGGCCGCCCCGCGCGCCTACCTGCAGATGTAATTTGTCTTGCAGGAGTCCTGCAGATTCAGACAGTTGGGCTTCTCCCTCTCCTCGTAGGAGCACACGGGCACGATGGTCTGCCGCCGCCGCTCGGTGCAGGCGATGTCCCTGCAGGAGCAGAAGAGCATCCCGTAGCTGTGCTTGGCCGGCACCTTGTCGAAGAACTGCCTCAGGGCCTTGTGGCACTTGCGCCGGTTGCAGACCTCGTTGGACATGCTGGTGGTGCACGGGGTGATGTAGGCGGACCTGTACTTCTTGCAGGTGTCGTCCAGGTTGCAGGCCTTGGCGGCGTCCAGGCAGTTGTTCCCTTTGGGGATGTGCTCCACTGCAAAGGGAGGGAGAGGAAGGCGGGCGTGAGCGCCGTGCGGGGAGCCCGGCTGCTCTGCTTTAACGAAAGCACCTCCTGGGTTTTCGGGGATACCTTTGCATTGACCTGGCAGTGCTCGGAGCTCTGACCGACTCTGTGTGGGGAAGCTAAGCACTTAAAGAGTTCGGGACCAGGAGCAAATGCTAAGCATGCGGACGCGCTGGGAGCCCACCGCAGAACGCCAGCTCCCAGCACTCCCTTCGCCGTGTAATTAGGAGGCACTGAGAGGCCGGAGGAGCTGGTGCACCTGCCCCGTTGCACGTAAACAAGGCAAGAGGAGGAGAAGTCCCCAACTCCTGCTTGGTAGACCGAAATCAGGATAAAGGAAGAAAGCAACAAATTATACACTTGTTCATTACACAGTATATAAAATGATACGCTGAATCTAAGTGTAATTGCCATGCAATCCCCCAGGAACATAATTATGTAATAAATGCATATAGTACATGCTAATTACTATATGATTACCGAGTAATTACGTGGTTATTTGAGCCCAGAAGACAAAATATTATGCTAGGCTCTCTAAACAGGAAGAAACACCACTACAGCGAAGCTGTAGTTAAGTTCTAGCTCAGAGGCCATTGGAAGAAAACCAGAATAAATTACCTAAAAGCGTACAAAAACCTCAATTACCACTTAACGCACCACCTACAGAATGCGGGCTCCTCGAGCACTAAGGTTGCAGATTAGGAAAACCTGGCTACTATTTTGGATGGAATCTCAATGGGCTTACACACCACAGGCCTTGGGAATCTCTCAAAATGAATGCTGCCTTCTTCCCAAGGCCTCTGCTGTCAGGCACCGGGGCTGCCCGCTGCTGGGCTGCCTGCCATGTGGCCTGCAGAGAGAGCCCGGTGGAGGCAGAGCCCACCAGGGTGATGGCTGGTGGGCTGACAGAGCCAAGCCCAATGGGTGAAGTTCGAAGATGAGTGGACAGCCCAGCTGGTATGGCTCAGTGGTTGAACCAGGAGGTCGTGGTTCGAGTCCCAGTCAGGGCACATGCCCTGGTTTCAGGTTTGATCCCCAGTAGGGGGCGTGCCAGAGGCAGCCAATCAAAGATTCTCTCTCATCATTGATGTTTCTATCTCTCTCTCTCCCTTCCTCTCTGAAATCAATAAAAATATATTTAAAAAAGATGAGTGGACAAGGGAAATTAAGCTCAGTCATCATGATACAGGGGTTTCCATGGGGAGAGGAAGTGGTGGGAAACATTCCAGTGCCTAATTACAAGGTGGTCCATGGAAAATCGATACTAAGATGTAACAGGAGCCCCCAGGAAACAGCAGGGGGGCAGCCAAACACCACACAATTGTCGGATTTGACCCCTCAGCTAGTTCCTGCTCAGGCCTCAGCCCTTCCTTGAATTCTGGAACCTTCTTTCATTCCCTTTATGATCCAGTCAACAGGGACCATAATGTTATTTGGGAAATTACAAGAGAATTGGCCACAGAAGAGAAAGATTCCAGGTGGGTTGGGTGGGACTACGATGGAGCCCTGCATTTAGTGTACATCTGAAGAGCACATGGAATTTTAAGCAGCCTTAAAAAAAGAAGGAAATCCTGCTGTACGCGATACCAGGAACGAGCCTTGAGGACATTGCGCTAAGTGAAATAAACCAGCCACAGAAGGACAAGCACAGTATGAATCCACTCGCATGAGGAATCTGAAACACTGAAGCTCACAGAAGCAGCGGGTAGAATGGTCATTGCCAGAGGCTGGGGTGGGAGAAGGGGAAATGGGGAGTTATTATCGAAGAGGTATAAAATCTCAGTTCTGCAAGACCCGAGGAACTGCTGCATGACATCGTACCGATACTTAACAATCCTATACTGTACACTTAAAAATCTGTGAAGAGAGTATATCTTACGTTAAATGTCCTTTCAATGAAAAAGGTTCTAAAGAAGGGAATAAGTAAAGGACACACACAGCAAGCCCAACACTCGTCTCCCCGTTGTACTGACAATGTGACTTGCTTTAAGAAACCCCAAAATGCAGAAACCTGAAAACAGAGGTGCACCCTGGCAGCACGAGCAGTACTTTGCTATGCTCCGGGTTCCTGTCTCTGCCGTGACACCCGACGGCAACCAGTGAATGTAGGAGGCAATAAACAAGACAGTCTGCCCTTTCCAGGTGAGCCGCGCAGCGCAGGAGGCCAGCAGCTGCGTGGGCGTCCCTGGATGGTTTAACAAGCCCACCTGGTGCACGTTCTCCAGCGTGACCTTCCCAAACCGGCTTCTCCCTGGATCCTCCGTTTTCACACTCAGGTCCTTAGGGCTCGAGGACTGAAATATTCACCAGGCGCCCTGAGAAGATCACTAGGACCTCCGGGCCTTGGTGTCACTTCTAGCCGTTTCCTCTTTTGAGACTTCTCATGTTGTGCGGCTGGGCCCATGGGCAACAGTGATTTCTATTCTTTTTTAAAGAATATATTTTTATTGATTTCAGAGAGGGAGGGAGGGAGAGGTAGAAACATCAATGATGAGAGAATCATTGATCGGGTTGCTTCCTGCACGCCCCCCACTGGGGACCAAGCCCACAACCTGGGCATGTGCCCTGACCAGGACTTGAACCGTGACCTCCTGGTTCATAGGTCGACGCTCATCCACTGAGCCACAATGGCCGGGTATATATTCTTGAAGGTCTACAGTTTGCTAGGCGATTTCTAAATTATGCATTTTGATTATAATCTAAAATAAGTTGCTATAACCAAACTATACATAATCTAGATTAGGCTTATAAGGCTGGATATTGGTACACAATTTGCTGCATGCAATTTATACTATGTACACGCTACTAAAAAGAAAAGAATAGAGGCAAAGAGGTGAAGTTAACACCTAAATGATGTAGCCAGTGACATATGAATAAGCAGTTCATGTGCATTTGAATGGAGAAAAATGGCAGATGAATTAAGTCATCGCATGGCGGCCAGTTAGATAGGCCTGCCAACCCAAAAGAATTCATGCTGAAACAGGGTGCCACCCACTGAGTATAAGCACCAATCTAGCTTCAGCAAACAATATCATCCCTTATATTAAGCTAATGTAATTAGCTTGCATTTAATTGTTTTCAAAGTTTTGCTCATACTTAATTTGTGTGCATTGCTTTTATGGTTATATAACAGCAAAGAATAAGAACTTACAGTTTTTTGTTTAGAGATTTCAAATAGAATTATAACAAAACTAGTAAAATGCAACAAATAAGGTCCAGAAAATGTATTTCTCCTGAATGTAGCCCACATAATACACAGGTTTTAAAAAATTGGCCTGGAAAAAAGCTCCTCTCATGGGTCTTCACAATGATTTTTTGGATATAACACAAGCAGCAGAATAAAAAATAAGCAAGTAGGATTACAGCAAACTAAAAAGCTTCTGCACAGCAAAGAAAACCATCAACAAAAGGAAAAGGCAACCAAATGGAGGGGAGAAATTATTTGCAAATGATGTATCTGGCAGGGGTTAATATCCAAAATATATAAATTCATATAATTCAGTAGCAAAAACAAAAACAAAAACAAAAAACAACAAAACAACAACAACAAAAAACCCCTCCTATAATAAATAAAAGGCAAATACGGAAATTGTCCCCTCGGGAGTTCAACCAGGAGACGGAGAATTTGATCGCTTGCTATGATGTGCACTGACCGCCAGGGGGTGGTGTGGAACATGGCAGGTGACCAGTAATGGCAGGGCGCTGAGGAGGTGGGGAGACCGGCAGGCGGGGAACCTGATAGGCCCTGATTGCCGGGGACCCTACCCATGCACAAATTTCCTGCACCAGGCCTCTAGTTTTAAAAAATGGGCAAAGGAACTGAATAGACATTTTCCAAAGAAAATATTCACATGGCCAAAAGGTACATGTAAAGATGTTCAACATCACTAATCATTAGGGAAATACAAATCAAAACCACAATGAGATACCACCTCACACTTGTAAGAATGGCTATCATCAATAAAGCAACAAACAGGTGTTGGCGAGGACGTGGAGAAAAGAGAACCCTCGTGCACTGTTGGTGGGATTGCATGTTGGTGCAGCCACTATGGAAAACAGAAGGGAGGCTCCTCAAAAATTAAAAGTAGAGCTACTTATGACCCAGCTATTCTGCTCTGGGTTTTTATAGGAAGAAAATGAAAACACTAACTCAAAAAGAGCTGTGCACCCCCTGTGTTCACTGCGGTATTATTTACAATAGCCAAGAGACATGGGAACAACTTAAGAGTCTGTCAACAAATGAATGGATAAAGAAGAAGCATGTAGGTATACACAATAATATACTACTCAGCCATAAAAAAAGAAGAAAACGCTGTCATTTGTGACAACATGGATATACCTCTAGGGCATTATGCTAAGTGAAATAAGTCAGAAAAACACAAATACTATATCATCTCACTTATATGTGGAATCAGTCAATAAATAAATAAATCTCAAAGAGAAAAAATATCATATTTGTGGTTATCAGAGGCTGGAGAAGAGGGTGGGGGAATTGGGTAAAGGTGGTCCAAAGTAAGAGATTTCCAATTATCAGATAATAAGGCATGAGAATGTAATCTACAACATGATGACTACAGTTAATAATTCCCTGTGGTATATGTGAAATAACCCATGTACTCATCAATAGGAAAACGCCTAAACTGTGGTCTTTCAACACAGTGAAATACTACCCAGAAACAAGAACAGATGACCTACTAATACACCCAATAACATGGATGAATCTCAAAAACACTGCGCTGAGTGAAAAAAAAAAAGCCTTAACACAAAACAGTACAAAAGTACACACTGTAAGATTCTAGATATGTGATATTCTAGAATGGGCAAAACTACTTTATTCTGAAAAAAATTCAGAAGAGGGGTTGGTTCTAAGGGGCGGAGGTGGGGATTGGCTGGGAACAGGCCAGAGGGAACGTTCTAGAGTGATGGCAATGTTCTCTATCTTGACACAAGTTTGGGTCACAACTCAGCACGGTACACTTAAGCTTGTACATATATAACGTATGCCTCAAAAGGAAAAAACACACTAAATAATGAAAACTAATTGATGACATGTATGCTGACACATTTAGGAGAGGTATATTGATGTCAGCATTTTAAAAACCAAATGCATTGACAGATGGACACAAAGATGGAAGGATGGATACTTACAAAGCGATTACCTTCACATTTAGTGATAGAATCCAGGAGATGGGTTCATTGCAAAATTTTTTCCCACTTTGCTGTATGATTGAAAATATTCAAATAAAATACTGGGTGGAGGGGGAATAGATTCATGTCTACCCTATTCTTTTTTAAAAGGTTTCACACACAGAAAATGCGGAAAACAACTCATAGCCTCTACCCCCTTCTCCCTTCTTCATCTCCTCACAAAATCACCTCCAACTCTCTCTCAGGTAATGCTGCGATTCCTGCTGCTGAAGTAGGAGTCAGGGGGATTAAATGTGGTCATGAATTAAAATTAAACCCTCCTGAAATCACAGGACATAGAAATTGGAGTTGAGTTTTCACTTGGTAAGATCGATCCCCCCTATGTATTAAAATGATCCCCCGGTGCCCCAAAACCCAGCCTCGATGACTTGAGGGCAGAGGGAGGGATGCCCAGAATGAGCAGGTGAAGCCACCTGAGCCACGCCCCGCTCTGCAGCAGCGCACAGGGCGCCGAGGGGGCAGGCGGCGCCAGTGCTTTAGGGTCTGGGCACAGGCGCCTCCCCTATCCTGCGCCTGCGTGGGATGGCTTCTGTACAGCTTTGCCATAACTCAGGGTGCCGCCCCCCCACAGCTCCCTTTAGAGCTCCCTCTCCCTCCACCGCTAATCTCTCCCTCCATCTGCTGTTACTCACTCTTTAACTCAGTAGAATGTCTGGGATGCTGTCTGAATGGGAAGTAGCCTCAGAACGCAGGCTGGTGACTAGAAACGCTTTTGCCGTGGGTGTGGGCTGTGCTGGCGAATGAGCTCCTCCCCAGCATCGGTCCGGCGCGGTGCGATGGAGAATGCCGTTTCACCGGCGTTTCCTTTCCAAGTTGGGCATAACCACATAGTTACTTTGCAGGTTACCTATTGCTTTCTCTACCATCGTTCTCTGCCTCTCTGGCTGTGATCCCACCAGATGTGACTTGTTTCCTCCTGTTTTCCGGGGTGTGGGAGGTATAACCTTCATAACAACGGGAGGGCCAGCTCCCAGAAAACAGGGGTAACGGGGGCAGATGCTAATGAAGGAGCAGTGAAGTAGGAGTCAGAGGGATTAAATGTGGTCCAAATCGCCGGAGGGTCTTTGTACAGGCCGCTTTCCCCCCGTGGGCCTCAGTTTCCCCATTTGTAGGATGATTTATCTAAGGTCCCTTCAAGCCTCAAGCTCCTTTGATTTGATGGTTATCCTATAAAAAATGCCTTTTCCTGATCATACCATCGAGTGTTTAGGATCGACCTTGATGATGAGGGACAGAATGTAAAACCCCAGGACTGGGAGGCAGGCGCTAGCCTCTCAGCCGTTTGCTGCTCCAGAGAGTCAGTCCATGGCCCAGTGCTCTCATCCCGGACCTGCCGGCACAGCCGATGTGAAAAAGGTCCTCCCAGCAAAGGGAGACGCGGAGGTGTCAGGATGAATTATGCGCGGGGAGAAGCTTTGGCATTCTGAATTCCTCTGGAGCGAGGAGCTGCCTTCATCCCAAGTACAATCCTCACACTGTCCCCAATCAAAGAGGCTATCACTGTGGCCAGCAGCCTCCCATTCTTTACACTTAGAAAATGGCCCCGTTATTGGCGATCGCTGGGGCCGGCTCACCCGTCTAAATGGTGCAGGAGGAGACAGGGATGCAAGCAACCAGAAACCCCCTTCTATAGATGAGGAGGGGGCGTAACAGTACACATATGAAAATCCGCATGGTCTGCATGAAGAAGGAAGTTCAAAGGCACGGGGAGAGAACCGTGTTTACAAATGCCAATTTCCAGGCATCTTTCTGCCCTGCTCCTGAGGGCGGCAGAATTGAATCCACAACCGGTTTCCTCTTCCTTTCTGGCGTGATTAATTACCATGTTCACGTAACTACTGTTCTTCTCCCAATAGGCTCCCTCTAACATGTTATCCCAGCAAACAAAACATGGGCTCCCAACATCCTCACAGAGGTAAGAGCAGGCTTTTCTCCGAGCTCACATTTCCAGTCTGGTCTTCTGATGGCAAATCTGATCACACAGGTTGTGACCCTTGTGCAGTAATCAATCCTTCCAGAGTTGGGTCTTTTCCAGCTGGGATGCTAAAAATTACATTTAAAACCCACATGCCGGCTCTTGGGAGCGCATTCTGTCATTCACACACCGTGTCAGACATACTGTATTTCAGGGTGTTGCATTTCCCCCTCGTTCTACTTTTCTGCAGCTTCCATGACTACATTATGCCTCAAGCCGTACCCAAGTTTGCTCCAGGGTTCCCAGTGACTGACTAAATCCGAATACTAGTGAATTTGGCAAGAATTCTTTCATCTGGTGAACACAGTGCCCAGTGTGAAGCACAAGTCACAGGCTCACCCCACGCTCACGCACCCCAAGCTCACCCGTGAGCGTGTCCTTTCTCAGAGCGCACTGTGGCCCTCCAGGCCATCCACATCTTAAAGATTAGATGCAGCCTATCCGGGGTGCGCGAGTCCCATGCTTGTTGCTGCACGGTGATTAATAGTGCTGTCTCAGCAAACGGGATCATTACATTTTTAATTAACCTTTCCAACCTCCTCCATCTTTGCTTTTTTGTTAGACATCAGTTCTCGGAAGTTCTCGACTTGTTTATGTTTCATCCTTTTTGCAACAAAAGTATGAAAATGACAGCAGGTGATGCAGGAGTCGGGGCCCAGTTAAGATGCCCGGTGAGGTGCGGTGCCCCATTGCATGTAGGATATGGGGACAGACGCTCAGGACGTGGTGGCTGGGTGCCCACCTAATTTTTGTTTTGGCAGCTTAGCGTTATTTAATGGCTTTGGCTACCAGGAAACTGGCTTTTGAAAAAAAATCTCTTTCAAGCTAATTATAATTACTGTGTGTAAATCATACAATGATCAATTATAAAAAAATCTCGGGTTCATAAATATTTAACTTAGCATTCAACTCCACGCTGCGGGAGTGCCTGAAATTCCGAGCCCTTCTCTTTGCAAACAACTGCTTTATTACCGTTCCGATGCCAATTACCCAAAACTGAACCCAGCCGGCCTGGCAGCACGCTCAGGCGCATATTTGAGCATAGCGCCTTTCCCTGTATGAAGACAGCATGACTCGGTTATTTCTACAACACCCAGGCCTCTCATTAAGAAGGTATTTGACCAAGTCTTCTATCACCATCTTTTAATTCCTCAAGTATGGAGAGGCACGATTCTGATATTAGACATAAAACACTCATTAGAATATATTTTTATCTAATATGAGGTGGATTCGGAGATAATTGAGGTCAGATTTGTTTGGAAAATGCATTGTGACATGTGCAAACGCTGATGCAAAGAGGAAATGATCTTCCACGAGGACTGGAGCAAAACAGCTAAATATTTTTCAGCCAAACCATAAAGCCGTAATTGGATTTCAATTTAGTAATAGTCGGCCTAAGACAGGCCATTTTTAATAATCTAATTATGCTCGGGGCCTACCCCAGAACTCAGTGACTGCTTCAGAACTAGTAATTGTACTCAATCCTGTTGCATCTTCAACCATGAAATTTGCTATTACATCTAGGACTGGCTCTCCGTGATGAGTATTTTTTTTTTCTTCTCAACCTCAGATAATCTTTATAATATCCACCAATGCTTACACCTTTAATTTCCTACAAGCGAAATCTTTTAATGACTTTCGCTGGACCAGAACACTTGATCCCTGGGAGCTCAGAATTGCCGCCCTCCTACAGACGCAAGTCAGAGTGAGATCTAGAAACAACTTCCCTCATATTTGTATGAAGTCAGAGAGAAAGAGCATCCCTTGCTTTCGTCTGATTTTCATTAATTAAAGGTATTTAATTGCTCACATCTCATTAGCAGTAAAATTAATGAGTGCTTCAACTACAGGAAGAGATCTGCATGATAATGTAAACCTAATTCATTTCATGGGGTACAGGCTGGAGCTCCGCTGATGTTTAGCCTTTACAGCAGGAAAGGGCTAACCAGGCCTTCGAAACCGGGGCCGCTGCTCCCCAGAGAAAACAACAAATGTGGGCCAACCACATTAACAGCGTTCCCCCTCACTGTTCCACCAACACATCGCCACGGAGAGGGCTGGGTGGGTGAAGTGGAAGGGAAATAGGAAGTTGTTCGTTTTTAGCAATTTTCTCAATAAAGCCGTAGACTTCAAACCATGTGCCTGAACTTTTACACTAGCAGATTTAGCAACGTCTCCGCGTGGACCCTGCAAAGCAATCGCTCTGGGAAGCTGGACACATCCCAGACATTTCACACTTCTCTTTCCCAGGAGCCTGAGGTGTGTTCGTCGGGATACTGTGAGCAACAGGCAATCTCTGCGTTGGGTGGGGATGGGTTTTACAAGCCAAATGCCGTTTCCCACGAAATGTGGTCAGGAATTAGGTGCTAGCGTTGGGCAATGCCTAGCGGTAGTAAACAAGCGATGAGTATCTGTAAGGATTTTTTCCACATGGGCGACTTAAACATAACCAGCCAAGTGGCTTTCCTGAAAGGGAGCCAATGACAGCACTGGAATGAGGGTTTTTGCTTCTCAAGGTGACTACTTTGAAGGACAAAACTCATTCGGATATATGTGTGCTTGGGAGGTGCAGTATGCACGGTGATGCCTTTCTCCAACGAGCTCGAGCCAAAGGATGCCACCAGAAGGTCCGAATGTCACTTTCACTACACAATCTACAAAAAGTTGCTCAGGCCTCTGATACACATAGACAGGAGAAAAGTTATGCACACTCAAGCTGAAGAATCCGCTGAAACAATGAAAAATGAAGAGGCTGAAGACCCTATTAAGTAGCCCGGATGATGCTGAGATAATAATGAATCACTGACGATCCTGGCGGTTGTCAGGGCCCTCACGGTGCGGGATTTTCAGCAAAGATAAGCTAAATATCAGGTCTTTATTTTTAGTTAAAGAGCATAAAACGCAATGCCTTTCCTCCCACGAGCCTATTTGCATACCTGCTGGGCTACCCATTTGCCTTCACCTGTTCCCCAATTAATACCCCATTAAGCCGCTCCACCTGCGGTGGCTTTTCCCTTCTCCGCAGTCCTGCCGCCAGCACTCAGCCGGCTACCGCTCCACTGTTTCTTTGGGGAAGATAAACAGAAGCTGCGTGAATAATCATGGCAGGACTTTGCGTTTGCAGAGCGTGAGTTCAAAAGGTAGTAGCCAGAAGCTCAGGCCAGTTTCAGAAAGAGAAAGCCAGCCACGGGCTGGGCAGAATGTCTGCAGTTACCTGCAGCCATAGTCCAGGACAGGCGTCCTCAAACTACGGCCCGCGGGCCACATGCGGGTGTTTTTGCTGTTTTGTTTTTTTTACTTCAAAATAAGATATGTGCAGTGTGCATAGGAATTTGTTCGTAGTTTTTTTTAAACTCTAGTCCGGCCCTCCAACGGTCTGAGGGACAGTGAACTGGTTCCCTGTTTAAAAAGTTGGAGGACCCCTGGTCCAGGAGGTTACACGGAGGAGGAAGGGCCATCTTAATAAGTCAAATTCTGTGAATTCCAGAATACACTCACACACACACACACACACACACACACACACACATTTTAATAGTGTTTTGCTTTCATGTCAAGTTGGGTTAATATTTTGAGTGGTGGAGGGTTGTTTTAATGAAGACTAGCACGTTATTTCTCTTTTATGCAAACAGAGTGTACAAGTTTGAAAAGCTGATTTCTTCAAGCAGGGACCACACCTAGAGGATATCAGAAGCCCCTGGAGACCAAACTTAGAAAAAAACAAACAAAAACAAAACCCCTAGCTTCCCGGGCCCTGTTCCACCCTCTGAGAATCCGGATTCTGCCAAAGCTCCCAAGTACTTCGGATGATCAGACAGGATTCGCTGATCGGGGCATTCAACCGTTCCTTTTAGCTACCCACCTCACACCCACGTATTTTCCTAGGAAATCCCAGCTTTCTGGTTGGCTCTGGTCACACTTTCAGGAATGTCATCTCTAAGAGGTGCCTCTCGTGGATAGCTCATTCAGGCATCATTCCGGAAAGATCTTGTGGATGAGGGCTTCCTTTGCCCATGTTCCCAGTGTAACTTGAATTAAGCCTAGACTAGATGTACCAGGTGGCCCCAGCACAGATACTCCAAAGTGGGCTAACACAACCCCCCTGCCCACACTCACACACACACACGGCCCCCACAGCCACCGTGAGCCGCAGAGGAAGCAGACAGCAGACCGGGCGTGTGTGTGCCAATCTGCATGCCTCAGTGAGCCTCCGTGTTTTAGGTGAATGGTACACTGGCACGTGTTCCCGCTCATTTCATTCCTGGCTTTACATTGGTTCCAAATGCATTCACAAATCTACCCGTCCGAGCCCCAGGATCACTCTTGTTAGGTCCCCATTTGAAGCGCTACACCAGTTAGCGCGAGGATTAAGGGTAAACCCCAGAATTTTTACATTAAAATTCCTTAGTCAGGACCTCCTTTGTGCCTCTGCAACTTAATCTGTGGCCCTGTCTCCCGCAGGAACTGCCGAGTAAATACAGCCATCGCCGCACGGTGCTCTGTGGGCACCGAGCCACCGCTCCCCGGGAGGTGTCCTCCCACTTGGCTCGTGTCCAGGGGCTGCTGTGAGTCTGGCAAGGCCGGACGAGGCAGGTGGGGAGCCCAGCACGCCCAGGCTGCTTGGGGAGCGTGTCTTTCCTCAGCGGCTCTTTCCACAGACAGTCCTCTGTGGAGCTGTCGTGTCCTGAAGTACATGTAATTGGAGAACCCTGGGCTAAATGAGAATCATCCCAGCTCCCGAAGCTGATATTTCCACCTCGCTACTTGCTTAGGGAAACATAAGGTATAATAGGCCAAATGCATGTGTTCTACCCCAAAACCTCTTTAAGCTTCAAAGTGTTCCTTTTCTGATAGAGACCCGGACTCGCACGCTACCTAGTTAAGGTAAGAAATGGCCACTTGAACAGTTATATTTAACCCTGGGTGAGTTCGAAGCTAGATGGGAATATTGGGGTCAAGACAAACCCATCAGCTTTATGCCTGGAGGGATCAGAATGACATTCAACGCGAGTGCTGGGGTACAGGCCAGCCGCTAATGCTGCTCTCAGCACCCCTGGACATGCCAGAGGAGCCAGGTCACCCTCTCCATAGGGCATTCGGGGACGGCAAAAGTGAGGGGGGCGGGCCACGGAATGGCCACCACGCTGCCTTTCGGTGGGGGTGTAATGAGGGGATGAAAAGCAGCAAAGACTTGCTGCCCTATAGGAGGTCAGCCTGGGTCCCCAAATAGCCCTGCACTGTGGAAGGGGCTCTGTGTTGCAGAAAATCCTGTGTTTCTACCGGAAAAAAAGTCTGGAAGAACCAAGCAAAGCTAGTCCTGCTAGCTCTGTGATTTAGCCTTCTGACCACAAATTGTCAAACACTTTGACTCTTTGGCCTTCAAAAGTGAAGAGTGAATAGCTGCTGAGAATTTCCTTGATGTGCGTAGAACTGCCTCCACGACCAGGAAAGATCCAACAGTCTTCTCGCTGCTCTGTTCACTCATGAACTGACCCCAAAGAACTAAGAAAGTTCCTAATGTGGAAAACATGGCAGCACTATTGTTCCTAAGGAGAAGCATGAAGGTGGGAATGGGGACTGGTTGACTCGGTGTGGAAGCAGGCGTTCCCAGGACCACGGGGCACCCTCCCAGAAGTTCTAGGAAAAAACCCACAAAACAACATGGAAGTCCAATGGGCTGCTGGGGGCGGGGGGGCAAGGCTTTCCCAGTTTCTATTGTATTTATTGTGGGGGACAGATGCCCTTCAGTGCTGGATTTAAGAGCTCTGCGTTGTAACTGAAGGAGATCCATCTCCCCAGAGTTTTCTACAAGCCCCTCGAGGATGTCACCTGAGAAGTTCTGTTCAGCATTATCAGTGAGAGCCTATTTAGTGATGTTTGGGGGTAGTAGTGGTGGCTTATACAGATCAGAGATTTGGCTTAGGCATATATTCGTGTGTGTGTGTTTAAAGCAAAAATTATATACAGCTTTAAGAAGATAGGTCTAAAAACCCAATAGCAGAGAACCAAAGTTTTGGAAATCGAACCTATGTCCTGAAATTGGGACTTCATTTCTAGTATGGTGTCTCTGTGTTAGAAATCTTTAAAAAGCAACTGTCTAGACCTATTTGTTTGACACCAATGAGAGATCCTCCTGGTGCGGGAAAGACTTCTTTAGCATGCCAGTAACTCAGGCGTGCTTCCGCAGGTGAGAGAGAACAAAAAGGAAAGTATGCATGTGGTTACAAACACAACCCTGTCTCAATCATCCGCTAAATCCGAACACCACAGAGGAGGCAAAGGTGTCCACGGGAGAGGAGTGTGTCAGTAAATACATAAAGTACAGAAGTCCCGCGTATTTGACGTCCGAAGAACAAAGCCATCCATCAGTGTCCTGGCGCAGATCGATCAAACAGAATGCTCCTGCTAAAAACCTAATAGTATGATGGTAATAACGCGGCCATAAAACCTCTGGTCTGTAATTGACTGCTTCCACTTGGAGCTAACATGTCTCAAACAGTGAGTAATGTTCACCTAAAGATTTCACTGGCGTTGAATGACAATCAGTTACACCTGACACTAGTCTCCATGGATGGCTTGTGCCGGATAATGGCCCAGGGACAGACGCCAGGGGGATGGGGAGTATATCCCCAAACAAGCAAGGCAGGTCCGTGATGCTTAAAAATGTGGATCTCAAGTAGGTTTCCTCTTGGCCTTTAGATGCAAGGAGGCTGCCACTCTGTGACAAAGTAATTAGAAACGAAGCGTCTGGTACCATTATCGCCAAGTTCCTCGGGGCATCCAGGTCTTAGTTGTCGAGTTTTGTTTAGTGAGCATATGACCATGCATCACATTCCCAGACCACACAGTGTATGCTCCGTCTCTCCCCTTAACAATAAGTACCAGGTGCAGAGAACAGACGGGCAGGGGCCTGTGCTGTGGAGGGGACACCATTCACATGTCTTGGCCTGCTCCCACCCTTTTCTTTTTAAGATTTAAAAAATTGATTCGAGAGAGAGAGGAAGGGGAAGGGAGAGAAAAACATTGATGTGAGCGAAACACTGATCAGCTGCCTTCTGTATGCCCCCCACTGGGGATCAAGCCCGGAATCTGGGCATGTGCCCTGACCAGGAATCGAACCGGCAATCCCTTGGTGCTCTGGACAACACTCAACCAACTGAGCCACACCGCAGGGTTCTACCACACGCACTCTTTTTTAAACATCTGTGAGTTCTGGGGGACAGTCTGGTGAATAGATTAGTTAAGTGGGCCTTCTTGGAAGAGAGAGGTGGCTAGGCTGTTGACAGTGAGATCCAAATGCTGAAAGGAAAGCTTGTTGCTACTGCTGGAACACTAAGTGAAAATGTAGTTACCTCTCAGCACAAATTCAGAGCCCTCCAGTTGGACAAATGGCTGCTGAAGGGGCAGGGACCACGCGGTCCGGGGTTATTAATAGTGGGCGTTTACCACCAAGAGATCCAGCAAGTTCAACAATGCCGGCCACACAGCAAGACCAAAAGAGGGCCGCGTTACACACACCTCTCAGTGTTTTGCTTTTTATTTAAATTATAACCGAAAGGAGGTCCATTTCCTTGGAGTGTCGTTCATGCACCTGCATATCTCAAGGCCACTCCCACTTTGCTGATGCTTAATTTCAACTTATGAGCACTCCTCCCTTCCCTTCAACCCACGCGCAACAGAGAAGCCCTCTGCACCTCCCAGTTCACACTTCTGGGTTAAAAGCGCTTGATATGTTGGATGCAAGTAAAATGAAGTCATCCCTGGGTTTCATTGTGACAAAAGTCTCCAACACCTCTCTGTGCCCAAATGAATTTGCAAGTTCCTGCTTCTCAGCTGGCCAGACACTGTTATCAAAAGCAGAAATTTTTATCCACGCGGTAACTATAAATTTTAATTAATAAGCCTGGTGGCTTCTAATGGACTTGGAGCATACGTCAGATTGCTCTGTGCCCTTTGATATATACTTAAAGGTAATTGGGTAGTCTTTCTGATGTATTTTTAAAGAGCAAACTATCGATGAATAATGTTTCAGTATTAATATAACCACTTTGTGTAGATCAAGAAACATCAATAGTAGAAAACCCTATTTATCTGCAAATGAACAACTCGGTATAGATCTGTTACTTAAAGCTAAATGGGGTGCGGCCACTCATGCCGGGCCGATGGGGACTGGACTCCCCGTGATAAAGATGAAAGCTGGAGTCGGCCTTATCCTCCCAGCGCCTGGCATGGATGGTGCCGCTGAAGAGGACCGGCCGTAAAGCGCCGGTCCGCGTCCCCCTCTGACAGGCCGATATTTTTAACACCTCACCTGATGAAAACATTTCATACTTTGGGAGCCCTAATTGCTGCCGCCGCCGAGCAGAATGAAATAAAAACGATTGTACCATTCATTCTGGATGGAGGTGGGGATGATCCCCGCTTCATCGCTGCTTGAAACAGTTGTGCGGTTCATGTATTTCAAGGGTCCGCTCATTCAAATGGATCGCTGCGAGGAGGAAATGCTGGAGAATTGAGGAGGCTGGCAATGAACCAGTTCCCGGGGCTGGGTTTTAGGACACCCGGCAAAGTATTTCTCAAACAAACCGGAACTGGCGGTTCTTTTGTTTTATTTTTCATTTAAATACCTAGAAGGCATATTAAAGAGGTTCTATGAAAGAGGTTGGTTTGAACAGCATCCTTCGGTTGTCTTTAGCATGGCAGTTGGGGCCCGCTAACCTTCAGGCAGTCGGTGTGTAAACAATTTCCATGCTGGGACCCCAAGCCACATTTCTGCAAGGGTCACTTTGCTCTGAGCGGATGACAAAATATCCAGACACTGCAAATGCTACCCGAATGTTATTCAGATTTATGGAGAGAGGACAAAGACAGCAGCTGGCAGGGCTCCTCGTCCTAGTTTAATGCTTTCTCCCAGCCATGAGCATGGCCAATTTAATTGTAACTCTCCACCACGCTGGAAGGGCCACCGATGGAAATGGAGATACAGAGCACTAAGGTGATGCACAGTGAGGTCACAGGGTACGTGACCTACGCCCTCAGGAGACTGGAGGTGAGCATCCAGTGCCCTGACCACCGGCCAATGTTCTCTCCACTCCAATGTGTTACGACCTACAGGTCTTTCCAGTGGCTTTGCTATAAGAGGTCGCTGGTTTGCATGTCACTGCTCTGTTTAGTAGAACATCTGAACAGGGGCCCTGAATGACATTTCATGAAACCAAATTTTTTTTTTTTTGAACCTAAGACTCTCCTGGAGAGCTTGGCTCCCACCCCCACAGAATCTGACATAGTGGATCTGGGGTGGGAGCCAGATATCTGCATCTCAACACATTTCTCTTGGTTCTGCTACACCACATTTTGAGAAATACTCCTGAAAGGAAACGGCTTCCTAGCAAGCGAAGTCCATTAATGAGATCAATGTGCTGCATCCAAAGAATAAGTCAATAATAATTTAGCTATAACAAGTATCTCTAATAATTCTATCACAACTCATTCATTCACTTATTCATTCATAGTGTTGATGCTAACATTTATGAGGTTTACTACCAACCATATAAATTCTGCCTCTATTATTCCAAGACCAATCTACCCAGTCACATTCAGTTCAAGTTAGTGAATATTGCCCTGGCTGGTTTGGCTCAGTGGATAGAGTGTCGGCCTGCGGACTGAAGGGTCCCGGGTTCATCCAGTCAAGAGCACATGCCCAGGTTGTGGGTTTAATCCCCAGTAGGGGGCATGCAGGAGGCAGCCAACCAATGATTCTATATCTCCCTCTCCATTCTGCTCTGAAATCAATAAAATATATATTTTTTAAAAGTTAGTGAATATTAACCAAACAAATGATTTGGCATAAATGTGCTGGTTACCTGTGAGGAATACAAGGTAATGTCAGGTGAGCCAAAAATAGCCCCTTCTTGTTAAAAATTTGAGGAGCAAATATACTCAAGGAACAACAGTGCTAGATATATATGAGATCTAACAGAAACTATCAGCTGGCAAAGGATGAACTACTTAAAAACAGTCCTGTGACTACTGGCTATCCCCTTATAAAAAGATAAAATTATATTTTTAAGGCATCCATACACAAAAATAAATTCTTAGTGGATGAAAGAATAAAATGTGAAAAACAAAACTTGAAAAATTTTAGGAAAAAATATCAGATTATCTTTATGACTTTGAGATGGGTAAAAAATATTAAAAGAAGACACACATACCCCCAAACTATAAAGGAAAATTAACAAATAGACTACATTAAAATTAAAAACTTAGTACAGAAAGACTCCAAAAGCAAAATACAAAGGTGAGCCACAGCTCTAGCCTGTTTGGCTCAATGGATAGAGTGTCAGTGTGCAGATGGAAGGGTCCCAGGTTCGATTCCGGTCGAGGGCATATGCCCAGGTTGCGGGCTCAGAGAATCTCTCTCATCATTGTTGTTTCTATCTCCCTCTCCCTCTCTTTTCCTGTCTGAAATCAATAAAAATATATTTACAAAAAGAAAAAAAGGTGAGCCACAGACTAGGAAAGATACTTAAATTCACAAAATGACAAAAGAATGATACCCCCAAATTATAGACAAGTGCTATGAATCAATATGAAAGAGAGAAATATGATGATGTGGTCAATAAGAGACTGTCAGGCATAAAAATATATTGCATGTCGATAGAATTCTACACATGGAAAAAAAATAGAATTTCAAGTTCAAAGGCCAAAAGGAGTGATATACACTTTCTAACTATTAAGAAGAATCCTAGTAGTATATTATTTAAATGAATGCTAGTGAAAGTCAGATTGTGATATTATTTTCATCTAACTGCATTCTTTGAAAAGAGTGATCTTTAGTTTTATCTTGAAATATCTATATTAAAATAGTATGCAAATGAAATCCTTTCCAACTACATAAAACTTAGGCTGGAATATTTTAGCTGTCAATTCAAATATGTATGAGGAAGCACAGAGTTTTCCAAAATTCTCTTGGGGACTATCTGAGCAAAAGAGTTTGAAGACCATAGCTATAGAGAATCTCTCCTATGGATGAATAACGATGAGATTTCATTGTCCATTATTTACTTCCAGTTAATAATTATTATAATCCAAGTGCCCACTGATGGGAGACAGGACAAGTAAACTATGGTACAGTCACACCATGAAGTACTGTACTACACAAGGCAGTGAAAAGGAATAAACAAGAGGTATACGTGTCAAGATGGATAAACTTCAAAACAATGTTTGAAAATGAGGCAAATATATGTATTGGATAATCTTTTTATAAAGAACAACCTAGAAAATAGGTTTGTGCGTTTATATATTTAGTAAATAATACAGTATAAATGACCGTGATGAACACCAAATCAAGAGGGGAATAGAATCCAATATGTACAGAGAGCCGGGTTTTGTGGGAGCATAGACTATGTAATTTAGGATGCTTTCTTTAAAACATGAATACAGAGTGTGTGTGTTTATCCTTGTGCATGCTACATTATCAAGCACATTGCCGAAAGCAGGGCCCTTCCAACGTGAGTAGGTGTTGACAGGAGTAGAAGCATTTGCCGACCATTTGATATGCCTCACAGTTTGACATTTTCCCCCACAGACTAGTTTCTGGCTCTATACTTTTCATACTTGGTTCCTCCTCTCCTACTCACACACATCAGGCGAGGGCACCACAGGCCTCTGGTCCTGTGGCTTCATGACACATCGCTGGTGAGTGAGGGCAGTGGGCAGTGGGAGTATTTTGGGAGCCATGCCACGTCCTCCACTGGGTCATCTAGCAATGACTTAACAATACATGGAAAGAACTGGGGCCCACGTAAATATATCCCACTCAACCCAAACTAACTGCGTCCCTGTGGTCGCCTTCCCCTTAGCCAGAGGCTCAATTATCCAAGGCCTGGTGAATCCCGCTGGACACGGGGGACGCACGTGTGACTGAGGAAAGGTCAGAGTGGGCGGAGACAGTGATCTTCACCACCTGCAGCTGAAGTCTTACTTCTGCGGATTTTGCACATTTTTACCAAAACCATATAATCATGTAAACACATTGCTGGAGCCTCTCTCTCCTAGGGCTGGGGAAGGCAGGGGCCAGTATCTCAAGTTTCATTAGCTTCCCAGTAAGTCCACCCCTGGGGATCTGGGGGTGAGGAAGAGATCTGTAATGATTTATTTATTTGTGTGTGTGTGTGTGTGTGTGTGTGAGAGAGAGAGAGAGAGAGAGAGAGAGCGCTATCTCAGATGCAAATATGGCAATATGTTAAGATGTGATAAAGCTGGGTTGGTAGGTACTTGTGTGTACATTTATATTTCTGTTTACATTTGTTTGTAGGTTTGAAATATTCCACTAAGATACAGATGCAGAAACAGAGAAAAGGATGAGTATGCTTGCATCCTGAAGTCTCCTGGGGAACAACCAGTGGAGAATTGGGGGACAGGGGATTGAGGGGGTGGCAGCCTGACAGATCTGTGACAGACAGCTGTCAATCACCGAAGGTCAAGCTCTGTGCTCTCCTGGTTGGAACTGGGAGTTCCTAATACACCGGGGAATTTAAAAAACACACGTGTGACACATCCTGTTTTCAGAAGAGACCAGCGCATGCCCCCACTCCTGACTCCCCACAGAAACGGCTACCTGCTTTATCAAGACAAAAAGAAACCGCTCGCGCCAAGCGTGACTGTCACCACATGTCACTTCACATCGGCTGGCACATGTCAAAGAATGACACACAAAGCTACCACCTGCCATCCTCTCCCCGAGCACATCAAACTTCCTTTTGTAAAACACTTCAACGGCAACCCGGAGAAATGTCCTTTATGAGCCCGATGCCACCTCCGAGAGCGAGAGTGAGGTGAAATCTCTTTCCTAGGACTGGAGACAACGGAAGAGGAAGCCACTCTGCAGAAGGTCTCAGTTAAAAATAGACCCGCCACTCTTCCCACCTGCAGACATTCCTCCCCCACACATTGGCTTCCTGGGGACCACAGTGGAGGTGTCAAAAAGCCACACGGAGCCTTTTTTGGAATGAGTTGTAACAATTCCTGCCTAAAAATGACGAATATTCTAGGATGTGAGGGCTGGGCTATTTTTCACTGTGCTTTTCATCAAGAGTGAGAACCCAGTGTGGTGAAGGCCTGGGGAGTGGTGGGGGGAGGGGGTCAATGGTGGGATAAAAAGGGGACATCTGTGATACTTTCAATAATGAAAATAAATTTAAAAAGAGTGAGAAAAAAAGAAAATTATTTGGGGGGGTGGGGTGGAGGTTGAGAGGGGAGGATGTTTTGAGAATTTCGCCTCTTGTATTCTGGCTTAACCTTGGAATACTTTAAAATAATTACCAAGAATTATAAAATCTGAGGGCCAAATGTAACCTCAGAGATAATCCAGTCCAATATCCTCATAAAAGTGAAGAACCATATGATTTCACTTATATGTGGGATATAAAACAGAAGGCAACAAATGAACAAACAAGACCAACCAACAGCAAACAAAAACTCACAGATACAGACAGCAGTACGGTGCTTACAGCAGGAAATGGAATTGTGGGGGAAGGGGGTAGCGAAGGGTAAAGGGGGTCGAATATATGGTGATGAAAGGAGACAACTTTGGGCGATGAACACACAATGCAATATGTAGATGATGTATTGTAGAACTGTACAGTTGAAACTCTTTTATTAACCAATATCACCTAATGGAATAAAATTTTTAAAAATTATTAAATCACACCCCCTCAAAAAAAAAATAAATAAAGGCAAAGGAAAGCAGCCCCCTTGCCTGAAGCCACACAGCTAGCTGAAGGCAGAGCCAGGAGGACTCAAATCCTCCCTCAGCAGACCCTACTATCACATGGCTTTGGGCAAGTTCCTAACCTCTATTCTTCCATTTCCCCATCTATTAAATGGGGATATGTAATAATAGTCTGAACATAATAGAGTTTTGTGAGGATTAAATGAGACCACACACACCTAGTATGTAGTATGTGCTAACAGTGTGAGTTCTCGTTTTATCATTAACCAGTTCACATACTTCTTCCACGTTGCTGTGACTCCACTACCCCAAGCACTGTTCCAGAAAGAGCTTTATTGGGGGCGGGGGAGTTGAGGGGCAGAGACACACACAGACAGACTCACAAATAGAAAAGAATCATTTTCATGCGATGACTTTTATAAAATAATGGACTTCGATCTGAAGAAAAAAAAGCGTTAAACACGAGGATGCAGCTTATCCCAGGACATGAAGAAAAGACAGGATGGATGAGAGAATGAGGAATTAAGTCTCGAACTACAATGAAGACAAGTGACAAAAGGACATCTATACGCTAATGGGATCACTTTTTAAATTGATTCAAATTAAATTTCTAATGCATTCTTTTTTTTTCCCCAAGGAAAGAAATTGTTCTAACGGCGAGAGTACATTGGGTCTAGGGAATGCTGCACACACGCAGACAAAGGGGTGGCTGGGCATGGTCACCATGCAAGCACCCCACAAGTCTAAGGGGCATCACCAGCAAATTACATGGATGAGAGAGTTAGCTTCACCATTATGCACATCTTTAAAACAGGCTTCCAGGGTGCTCCTGTAAGACAGAGCCACTGTCATGTTGGAGAACTTACAGCAAGTTAATAAGAATCTCAATATGCTTGAGAATATGTGGGGTGTAACTATGAAACCGTTACTCTTTATCTCTTTGAATTCCAAGAAAGTAAGAAATAGCAGCACAATAAAAAAAATCTTTCATAACGGTTGATTAGAAAATATAGCCTGCGGAAAATCAGGCTCTCATACTTTGCACATTAAAAATCCAGAACCTGGGATTTTTAGCCCCCCTCCCCCCACCACAGCTTTAACACAAAGAATCACATTAATAAGATACAATTTAGATTTGCATTTTTTAATAAGCTTGGGATCAAAGGGAATGCATAGCTGAAGGGGTATTAAGCTGTGTGCACACAAACTGCTCACAACATGTCAGAGGAAGAAAACACGTCCCCCACCCCCTGCAGGAAGACACCTATAATTTGAGAAGTTGAAAATATTCTTTCTTTGGTACATTATGACTGCTTCACAATTCCCAAGCATTCCAAATCGGTCCAGGTCGACTGACCTGCCGATCACCCAATGGACTCAGTCCAGCCGAACGTTCCAGCACATTGATTGTGGAAATCAATGAAGGAACTGACTTAGGACGGTTCCTCCTGTGTATATTTCTCATTCTGTAGGGACAAGAATCAGTCCTTCAATTCCTCAGGTTGAGTAGGCTATGAGTGTGGTCTACTATTTATCAAACCTTTCTTCATTATCATGAAAACACCATCATTCCCATTTTTAAAGCTTGAAATCAGGGTACCAGGGGCCAAGAGCCTCACACAGACATCCTCCTCCTGAACATGTTCCAGGCACTGCACCAATGGCCTCACTTGCGACAGTGCAGTTATAGCCTTCTGATAGTTATGTTCGTTAATAGTTGCCGGCTCCTATGGCAAGGGGAAAGGAAGAGGGCCCATCTGAAATCTCTGAATGTCATTGAAGGAGGCAGAAAGCACGCCTGGTTGTGGGTGAGAGTAGGATGTAGGAGGATAAATACATGCTGAAGACCTGGCAGGTGTGGTCTTACAATCCAAGATGGGGAGAGGCTGATAACAAATGGCCATTCGTCTACTGAATCAGTTATTTTTTTAAAAATACATTTTTATTGACTTCAGAGAAGAAGGGAGAGGGAGAGAGAAATAAAAACATCAATGATGAGAATCATTGCTCAGCTGCCTCCTACATGCCCCTGACTGGGGATCAAGCTCGCAACCCAGGCATGTGCCTTGACTGGAATCAAACTGGGGACCCTTCGGTCCGCAGGACGATGCTCTATCCATTGAGCCAAACCAGGTGGGGTGACTGAATCAGTTATTGATGTGTCCCAGAAGTGAACCACAGTTTAAATTCCAGAAGTGAAGAGAAGCAAAGCAAACAAATAAATACATACACAAGGTATGTATGATGGAGGGAATACTATAGTAAGATGAGTAGTCAACTCTACCACCCAATACTAGGAAAAGTCAGGGGAGAGCTCCCCGAGAAGGTGAGGGCTGAGCCCAGCCCCAGGACAGGGAGAAACTAGGTGATCTGGAGACACAAGAAGGACACTGTGTGTCTGAGTACAGTGTGGGAAGGGGGAGTAGTAGAAGATGAGGTCAGAAAAACTGGCAAGTACCAGATATGCAGATTCATAAGCATGAGAAAAAAGTGGGGATATTATCTCAAGTGCAAAGGGAAATCATGGAAGGATTCTAAGCAGAGAATGACATGATCCAAGTCAGGTCCGCTGGGTAGAGAATGAATAGGTAGAGCAATAGCAGGTAGACCGGAGAGGGAGCAGTGGCACCAGTTGGGAGGCTACAGCCATAACTCAGTACCCCGCGCTGTGTAATCACCCACCACCATCTTCACAACCACCATTTTTTTTTAAATATATGTTATTGATTTTTTACAGAGAGGAAGGGAGAGAGATAGGGAGTTAGAAACATCGATGAGAGAGAAACATCTATCAGCTGCCCCCTGCAGTCCTCCTACTGGGGATGTGCCCGCAACCAAGATACATGCCTTTGACCGGAATCGAACCTGGGACCTTTCAGTCCGCAGGCCAGTGCTCTATCCACTGAGCCAAATCAGTTAGGGCCACAATCACCATTTTAAAATGTTCACCAAGAAGCACATCTCCATCAGCATACTCACTCACTGAGCAGCTGGCAGGTAGAGTCTGACTTAAACACTTCACGGCAGTGTCTTTTATGTATTTACTTATTTTGATGTCTCAAAACTTCACACATTTGCTACCCTGGTCATCAGGCAAAGCTGCATGTGGATTTCTCAACCTTACATCGACTGAGTTCGATATCTGCCGCACCAGATTCACTAAGCTGATGACACTCTGTGCTTCAGCAAGTAATTACTGTTCGTTAGGAAGGGGTTAGAAGACAAGGCCTTTTATTGAGCTGGAAACTGTATACCAACAGTGGACCGAGTACTTTATGAACCTGGTCTTATTTAACGGTCAGCTCAGTTGATCAACCATCCATCCATCCATCCATCCATCCATCCATCCATCCACCTTTCCATCCATCCACCTTTCCTTCCATCCACCCATCCATCTATCCATCCAACTATCCATCCATCCATCCATCCATCCAACAAATAAATACCGAGTGGTCCTCTTTATTGCCCCAATTTTACAGATCAAGACTCAAGACAGTTAAATGATTTGTTAAACACTATAAAGCCAGTAATCTATGGAGTTCCTGAGCCAGGAGAGCAGGTTTAGATGATGGACACAAGGTTTTCAGAAGACAGAGACAGGATAAGCAAGGGGAGTGCCGAACAAAGGATGAAGCCCTTCCCAAAGCCCCTGGGGGCGGGGGAGATACCATTTCACCGTGCCCCCTCCCTCTATACATCTTTCTGGAATTCCTAGAGCAGGAACAGGTTTGTACTGATGAGGACTAGGATGCTTGCGACAAGTAAGCAAGTCCTGTGGCTACCTGTGCGGAGCAGCGAGGCTTTGCCCAATACTTCCCACCTACACAATGCCTGCGCTCCTGCCACGGAGGGTGTTACCTGCTGTTCGGAAATGGAACTCCGTCACCTTAAGACATCACTTTGGATAGCTTTCCCTTCATGAAATAAATATTATAAAACACGATTTTCTATTTCGCCCCCAAGTTCACTGATGTGCTGAACAACTTTTCTCCTTCAAGCCCAGTCAGGTTCGGGAGCCATGGTTAACAAATGAGAAGCTTTGAAAGCAAAATGCTGAGAAAATGCGGGAAAGCGCACTTATTCCTCCAGCACCTCGTGAAAAGGGAAGGTTTGGCTGTCTGGGTGTGCATGGCCCTGCTTCTGAGCCACCCCGTCCTCACCCTCGCACAGGCAGTGCCAACGCCAGAGAGGCTCGTGGACTTGATGAAAAATCGATGGTTGTCAAGACTAGCTCTGGCTTCTGAATGTGGCCGGCTGGAAAGGGAGAAGCCCGCTGACGAAACAGGCTCTCCAGCACATCCACTGAAAGAAAACGCTAGAAAACAAAGAAGGCTACTACCCCACCCAGGCCTGAGTGGCCCAGGTGAGTCAGTTTCACCTGAAGCAGGTACCCAAGGAGCATGTTCTCATTCCCCAGTGGGTGCCGTCAGCCGCGGAAGGCAGCGATGTGGGCCGCAGTTGGTGCATGGTGGTCTGAAGGTCTGAAGACAGTTCTGCTGCTAAGCCTGCAGAGCGGGTCCTCGCAGCCGAGGGGAGCTGGTTATAATTAGCCGGCTCTGGCAATGATCCTTATAAACGAGGGCGCCCCTCGCAACACGTGGGAGGAGGAGACAATGAACCCCTCCCCTCCCGGTTGGTAACACAATAGTACAACTCACGTTAAAGAACAAAAGGGAAACGGTGTAAATCGTGCAAGGAAATATCATCTCTAATTGGGTTTTCCTTCCATAATAGCGCAGATTAAATGCAGAGTGTCAACTTAACCTTTCCATTCGCCGCCTTTATCAGCCAAACACAGATGGGTAACATGATTTATTGTTTTGTTCTTAGTGTAGTTCTCCGCCGTTTAATTGGAATCAGATGATCAAACTGTTGTGAAAACAACCTGGAGTTGAGGTGTCTGTTTTATCACCGAATAAAATGAAGGAAGGCTAGGTAGGGGTGGGGTACACGTCCGATTGGACCTGAAAACACGGCGTGGGAGACGTCGGGGTGAGACAAGAGTTGGAAACCGTATTAGGGGGATTCCAACATCCGGGCCTCCACACAGTTCTTTGCACACAAAGGTTTGTAAAATCGCGTAAATATTGTTTGACCTGTGAATGGAACATGTGAAAATAAAATGCTGGGGAAATTCTTCAGAAAACTAAAGAAAATCACTTGAACCCATAACTTAATTTGAGACGACTCCTAATGACCTGTAATTTCCTCCTTTTGAAATGGTCCCCATTACATTAATCAGATTGATGCCGTGGTGATAGATTATTCCCATTAAAAGGGATATTTTTTGTTGTCCTTGAAGGTCTCCCCTCTGGAGTCCCAGCGCAGGGACGTGCAGGAGGCTCCAGCTCCATTCACTTTGAGTGGCCCGTTTTGTCTGGCTTGGTTCAGCGTGAGGCCTGCATCGCTACTTCCATTTGTGAATGAAAACACTCTCCTTGGGTACCTGCTTCAGGGGAAACCGATTCACCTGGGCCACCCAGGCCTGTGTGGGATAGTAGCCTTCTTTGCTTTCTAGCATTTTCTTTCAGTGTCTATGCTGGAGAAAACAAAAAGTGAAGACTACCTATAATCCCCCAACTTCCAAACCATATGTCAGTCATTAATCCCACCTCCCATCAAGAACCGGACTATAAAGCTTTCAAAACACAGAATTGTGGGTTTTTTTCTGTACAGAACAGAATCATGTGAAATTGACCTTTTCTCACTAACCAGTATCAGGGACACAAGGAACTGCCTCATCCATGCGATCCACTTCCTGCTACTCCCTGGTAAGAACTGCCTCTTGTTCCCCAACCCCTTATCGCTGGACATAAAAGTCATTTTGTTTTTTTGTCTTTTGGTCTTTATGATGTGTTGTTCCAACGTGGCGGTAAGCATTCTGGAATTTATGGCTTTGCACACGACATGTTTGCACGCTAAGTTCCTAGAGAGAGGACTATAGGAAAAATATTCGAAGTGAAGAATATTTTTAATTTCTGAAGATATTGTCAAACGACTCTCCCCAACTGTCGTAACTGTTTTTAGGTTCCTGCCAACACTAGAGGAGAAGGCTGCTTAGCACTTTTCCATAATAGTTATTTGGGTTTATGTCTTATTTCTGCAACCAGTCAGAAAATGCCTGCAAGGCAGCCAACATCACTCATCCATCTCTGGGTATCACGTGCTTGGCGTTTCATCTCACTCAGGAGATGCTCCAGGAATGTTTGCTGGGTGAATGTCAGTAAGAAATCATCAGGCATCATTCAAGTGCCTCAGATGAAACCATAATCCACAAGCAATAAACTAAGACCCAGTGTTATACAACATGACAAAGGCATACAATTATCTGTAAGAATAACTGTCCTAAATGGGCTGGAGATCAATGACCAATTAATGGGCAATATAAGTTTCACAAAAGGATGTATTGCCTTTAACAAATCATGCATTTAGACAACCCCCAAGAGGCGGGGACCACCAGGCTCCCAGCCATTAATGGATCTCAACATCCAATCCCAGACCACAGTCCATTCGACGCAAGCCAGGGCCAGTTTCTGAACTACGTGGAGAGGACAGCTGTCAATAACAACGATGAATTATTAATTCCTTGGTTACAGGATCTTAATTTACTGCTCACCTCCTCATAGGAAATCCATGCACGTGTAGAAACCAGGACATGCCCGGGACTCCTGTCTCCTTCTCAGGAGAATTCTGGGCACAATGGTGCCAGTAGCGGGAGCCACAGGAGGGTTTCCAGCCTGGAGATGGGCCTGGAGGGCAGAACTCAGGTGTAAGAGCCGTGGCGCCCACTTGCAGAGGAGCGGTGAGAGCCCTAGTACCCTGTGCTTCATCCACAAGACAGACCAGACGGAGGGAAGGGTGGGGTATGCACCTTTAACCACAGCCTTGGAAAGTTTGAACGAGAAAACACACTTCCCACGATCTTCTGAAACTGGGGTTTTCTTAGAGCCGTCACTGGGAAGCTCAGTTCTCCCGCCCGATGCTTCCAGCTGACTCATGGCCTCTGATGTGCTGTTTCTTACTGCTGATTCTGAATCCAGGACCTTCCCTTGACTTCCAACTCCCAAACATGCAGATTCGTATTTGTGGTGAATCCCACCACATTCTAACAGAATGAATTTGGAAAGAGCGGCATTTCTGCAATAGACCCTGGCAACTTCTTCCATCAAGAAGGAAATTGATTACAACTATGCCCCGAATCTGTACATCCTATGTACAATTTTACTGCTATTGTGCAAAAAAAAAAAAATGTATGCCAGTATGCAAATGGGTCACTTGGCTCCGTTTAGGGCCATTTTAAAAATTTAGAAAGACTGTAGGCCACAGCTCAGATAACACCCAGTGGGGGCAGGGGCTGGTTTTCCAGGGTGTTTCCTGCTTACGGCTCTTTACAAGCTCCAGGTTTCTGAGCAGGATCATCTTTCATAACTTGGTTTTCTGGGATTATTTCACATGCTGAACACATATTGTTTTATCAGCTCGCCCAGTTTCTAAAGGGTACCGAGCCTGGGATAACCAGCAGTAGTTGGACCTGGACTCTATGCAGCCAGGCCTGGTCTGGCCCCTATCATGAGCAGGAGGAGGTCAATCCAGAGACCAGATACTGAGGTCTATGTGGAGATAGCCTATGAGAGCAGCATTAACTGTAGCCTCAGAGCTCAGGGCTTTCATTTCTCTGAGAGTTTAAGCTCTGCATTAATCATAGTCAGGAGGAGCTTGGAGGGCTGAGGAAGCCCTGATGGCCTCCTGGGTGGGCCTTCCCTGGCTTGGCTGGCTCTGGGCTCCCCCCTTCTTGCCAAGCTCGTGTGGTCAGGCCTCACAGTCCATTCCCAGAAGTTCATTTGCAGAGGCTCTGGAGAATGCACACACACACACACACACACCCAGAGGCACTTCACTTAATGGAAAAAACTCACAAGAAAGCAAATAGCCCATGTTGCAAACTTTCAACCATCAAAATAGATTTCTCAGGAGACAATTATTCTATTGTTCAACGGTCTCTGTGCTGTGATGGTTGCACAACCTTGTAAATACACTAAGAAGTGCTTTAAAGGGGGAAGTCTATGGTGTGTAAATTGTATCTCAACTGTTTAATGAACGCCTTTGACTTTGATTTCTTTGCCAGGGTTGTGTATGCCTTTAGTGGATGGACACTGTGACTAGATTCACAAAGACAGCTTGGGGATCTGCATGTCCTGTCTTAGCACAGGCAACTCTACCTGCATGTGGAACAGGATGGGACGACAGTCACTTCCTCATTGTAATGGTCACCAGGCTGCTGACCATTCTAATGTCACATGCTGCTGCTGGCAGGCTACCCCACAGTCCCCAGTGTGGGAAAGGCCAAGTGCCCTGCTCTTAATCTCCCCAGGCCTGGATGAGGAAAATCAATGTAATGACCCATAAGAGGAACCTGCTCATAAAGAAGGTCACTAAGCACCTCTAGTTATTCGCTGGCTCTTTAGGAAAGAAAATACCGTAAAATTCTATGAGTGGGGCATAACCCGATGCTCCATTAACACATGTGATCTGGGGATGAAAAGGACTCATGTGTTCTCATGCTAACATTTTCTCTCTCTTGTTTCTGTCCAACTGCCCTTGCATGGATCCAGTGTTCCCTAAATGCCCATAGGCCGGCACTTGCTTGAGAAACATCAGATGCCAAAGCACAACCGACACCAAGACGGGCTTATTTGTTCTCAACACATGGAAGACATTGTCAGGAAGCAATTCATCCACAGACCCAGCTTTCCAATGTCACTACCGTGTCTGCAAGGTCTGTTTCATCTTGGGTTGTCAGTTTCTTAGTGCAAACTCCAAGCTGCACCTTGAAATTCACTCAAATTCATGAATAAATATGATTTGCTTCTTGGAAACATGCCTTGGCCTCCCTCCCCAGGTGTGCTGTGCTGCCTCGCCCCCCCAGCATCAGACTGCCCGAGGCAGGTCCACAGAACCCAAAGCACCTGGTCCCCATCTGGGTGTCCTGGTTCTTGTACCCCTTTCAGACTGGAAAGCACATGGTGAATTTGTGAGCCACAGAGGAAGCCGAATCTAGATGAGCCAGAATCTCACACTCCGCTCAAAGCTCGGCCACGAATTTCTATCATGTGCCCTACTCCTCCAGGGATTCTAACTCAAGTATCCTCAAGGGTCTGCATCCTCAAGTTTAACCTGTCTCTCCAGCACCAGGGAGATGTTAGACATTGAACTCTACCTGACCTTGTGGGGTATCAACAAGTCCTTGCTGTGGATGCTCCAGAAATGCGCCCACTGACCCCTTCGGTGCTTCTCTTTAGAAATACCATTCCTACCCCTGCAGAGGTCTACCAGAGCCCTAGGTCAGGAGAACCTGGCCTGTCACTCCTCTGAGGGGATAGACACAGGACAGTCCTCTTCCCAGGCCTTGGCCTTGTTACACCAGTCCTGTTGGCCAGACAGAATGCTGGCTACTGCAGCTGACGAGCCCAAAGATGGCCTGTCATACCCCAACTCCTCGTTACTGGATGTCTGACTGCTCTGCATCAGTTAAGATGCAGTTAAGACACAACCTTGGGCTGAGTACCATTCACTGGGCTTACAAATAAGCAGCACCTCTCAAATTCTGCATTTTCCTTTAAATAAAAAAACCAACGTTGACCCCCCCCCCATAAAAAACTCAAAATATTTTGTTCATCAGGTGTGTGTGTGTGTGTGTGTGTGTGTGTGTGTGTGTGTGTGTGTATGTGTGTAACCAATTAGTCTCTCTGGTGCTCTTGGTCCTGCCTTGGTTTGGGTAAGAGTGAACAGCATTTAAAATGAAGGCATTGTTTATTCACAAATCAAATAAGCTCCCGACAGCTGCCCCAGTGGCTTCCTCATTCGGTTAAATTAATGCCCAGGGCCTCAGGGTGAATGGTCTTCTGGGGAGAATGTGGGTATTTATTTTCAGATTCCCATTCGGTGTTGGGTCTTTTAATGCCAAATCCTATTTAATGTACTCGTGTTGTGTTAAACTGTGTGCAAATTTATTCTAGGGACTACTTGACAGAATTCATACTATTAAAGTCGAACATGATTTGCACTTGAAAAATAAGATCTTTACTTCACTTTCAAACAGCACAACCCAGTGTTGCCTTTAGCAGAGTTTAAGGACAACCAGAAACCACATCCATCTAAAACCGGCCCTCATTTTCTTCCCAAAGACCATTGGAGGAAAAGGTCATTTAAAAGTTCCATAGACATTGTGTTCCTAACTCATGAAACCACTTAAATGACATTTTCCTAAGTTTCTTCGTTGTTCTTTTTAAGTATGTAACCTGAACTACTTTCCAATATTGCGCTTTCTCCCTCTACCTTGCACAGGACAGATGGTTCTTAATAACGTGTTACTGAATTTTATAACCATTGTTTGGTCATTGTAGTCTCTGGAAACACTGAGCTTCTAAGAGCTTTTGGTCATGAAATCTCTGAGTCTGAGGTGAGTTTTGAATAAACCAGAATCTTAGTTGCTTCATTGGTTCTATCATAATATCTTGGCTGGCCTTCAACATCCCCTAGTCCTCAAAAATATCTCAGGAATGCTCAAAATAGCAGACATATGGAGGCTCTCCAACATTTTGTTCTTATCACTCAACAATCCTTTTCCTATCAGAGATAATAAGAAATTACTTTAAATATTCCTGAACTGTTTGGAACATTTTTCTACTTATAACACTGAGAATATCCCAAGAGAGAAACTCTTACTCAATAACATGGCCGGGCTGTCATTGTTCTTCCTTCTCTCTCTACTGGTAATTCGTATGAGCCGTCCAACCATGGCCATTAATAGCATGTCCCTTGGTCCCTGAAATCACTTCTAACCAGGATAAGTCTGGTGGGTTATTGTTACACTCCCAGGTCAAGAAACAATTCCAGAACTCGCTGTGCACGTGTGAGGTTTCCAATGACTGGCTTGGTCTTGGTTTCCTGCTCTCTCTCTCTCCCTTTCTCTCCATCTCCCTTACACACACATGTGCACAGACACACACACACACACACACACACACACACACACACACACACACACAGGACTGCATGGCTATTTAAACTCACTATACTAATAGTCCCAGACTATATTTCTCTGTGGGACCACTTCACTTCTTTCTCAAATCGCCAATGAATTTCTCTCTCTGCCCACCACGCCCCTCTCTGTGCATAAACACATTCAGATCCCCATCATCTAAATGCATTTTCCCTCAACTCCTTAAATTGCCATCTAAGTCCCATCTCTCCCTATCACACCTTGGAGTCAGGAAGAGAAGCATTTTCTGTTGGTGCCCTTTCCTCACCCGCCACTCCCTCCCATTCCGTAAACTCTGATTTCAGCCAAAACCTGCCAAGGAATTCCCTCCCTTCAAGGATCCCCATAATCTCCTTAATCTCCAATCCAGCAGTGTTTGCTTAGACACATTCCCTTTAACCTTTAAATAGCAGCAATCAACTGTCCATATCCTCATGGGCTTTCCCTCTGAGACATCACAATCTCAAGGTTTTCCTAACTGGCCAACAGCTCTTCAAGCATTTCCCGTATCATTACATTGACTACGGAATTCCTTGAACTTAAACTTATCCACTCCACCATCACCAACTGTTTGACTCCTACCCAACATCCCAGGTCCAACAATCTGAGGCCTTCCCTCTGGCCTCCCGCATCTTCCTCTCCCCTCAACAACTAGAACACTTCCTCTGACACAGCCCTCTCGCTTTCTACTTCATGGTTTTCTCTATTCCTGTCGCTCCTCCCTGGCCAGATCCTGTACTTACTGTGGGCAGAGACTGTCTCAATTCTCTTAAGATCTCCGCGCATTTGGCCCAATGCCTGGTATGTAGTGCCTGCTGAATGCTGAATGAGTTCATTTTCAAAATTAGTTGTAACCAAAGTCATATATTTCCCTCCTGTTTTCATTGTTAGACTCTCACTTGGCACCTGTAAGAGCAAAGCTCTCAGGCTTTACACACCTACAATCAGAGACCTGAGGATGACCGCTCAGATCATCTGAAGCCGTGGGTCGAGGGTGGATCCCAAGACTCTCCATTTTCATCAAGCATTCCAAGTGTCCAGGCCATGCTTTGAGGAAGGCTCTTTTATATCCACCATCCCAATAGAACCACCGATATGAAATACCCATAAGAGAGGTAACCTTTGGGTCAGGTGCTAAATTCAGTCCTGATTCATGAAATTCTTGATTCTTACTAAGCATCCACGGTCAGAAACCTCATGGATTTTCTTTTTTAGATAAAACAGGCACAGGTGACTGTCAATCAACAATTACTTTCTGAGGCTTTGCTAAGTGCGAGTAACTGTTCTAGGCACTTGGACTACAGTCGTGAGTTCAAACTAAGTGAAAATTCCTGTTGCAGAGCCTCCTGCCAGCGCACCCTCCACCACGCAACCACTTCCGTCAGTCTCGCGACAGGACAGAGAACAAGGCAGGGAAAATGGGCTTAAAACAGTGTTTCTGTGGCATATGTAATCAGTTTCCACACTGGGCAGCCTTGGCCCAGTGTCCATCTGGGTCAGCGACTTCCTTCCCCAAATGTCCACCTGTCTTTGTGTCACGCTTGGTCCTCGCCTCGTTCTGCCTGTTCACCCGGCCTCAGAAGGAAGGATGTGGGTGCCAGCCTGTGGAAGTAAATGCTCAAGCCCCTATGGGTCAAGCCTTGGGGTGGGAGGTGTGTGTGTGTGTGGGGGGGGGGGGGGGCGGAGGAGACTGGTGGGGATTATCCTAAGGTCCCAGAGAGCCTCCCTGCCTGTCAGGTAGAGATGGGCCTGGCGCTGAATCTTTCATGTTTATTGGCTGCCACTGGAGTTGTTTTATTCATCATTACTTCTATTTGATCCAACTGTTTCTTGAAGCCATCCTCATCCAGCATGCAGATTATATGCGGACCAGATTTCCTTTCAAAAAATAAAACCCACAAGGACTCTGCTATGTAAACAACCTCTCAGTACTTCAGAGCACTTTAGTAGCTTCCCTTTGAAAACAAAACCCTAAGTGGTATTTAGACAGGGGTTCCAGATGGGGCACTTAAGTATACTTGCCCCTGGGAAATGAGCGGCAGCTTCAAGGCTGCAGGCCCCCAGCCCCGCCTCCTTCCCTTGGTCACCTGGCATCTGCTCCCTGCAGGATGGATGCCCTCGCCACCCAGAATCTGCCTCTGACTTCAGGACACAGGGCTAGTTCTGGGGGCACTCCACCTCACCCAGCTCCCCTGAGCTCATCAAGAGTCTCCTTGGCTTGACCAGTTCCGTTCACTCTTTGACTTCCAAAGACTCCCCAGGATCCTGAACTTTAAAAAGTGAAATGAGCCCGGCTATGGTGGCTCCGTGGGTGAGTGTCGACCTAGGAACCAGAAGGTCACTGTTGGATGCCTGGTCAGGGCACATGCCTGGCTTGCAGGCTCGATTCCCAGTGGGGCGGCATGCAGGAGGCAGTCGATCAATGATTCTCTCTCATCATTGATGTTTCTATCTCTTTCTCCCTCTCCCTTCCTCTCTGAAATCAATAAAAAAATATTTTTTTAAAAAGTGAAATCAAAAGCTCCTTCCCATAAAGCTGCTCCCAATCACCCAGTCATCAGAGGTCTCCAGTGAGCTCACTTTCAGGTTAAGAGCAGGAGAAGGTCACCAGGGTTATTGACAGTGTGACAAGGAGCCAGTCTAAATATGGATTCTACTCATAGCGAGGACACCTGGAGGTAAACCCTTAACTATTTGTTAGTATCTAGTAGGGGTGGGCCTCTCTGGATCACACTGCTCACAAGTGTCTCACTCTTTACTTCCAAGTTTTCCCTTGAGATAATTCACATGAAATGCCTGGAATACAATGACCTGGACATCGTGGCTACTCAATGGATGGGGGCTCCACTCACCCTTCTACACTTCTGTCTTATGGGCCAAGTCAAAGAAAACCTAGACCCTATTTGCTATTGACCGCAGGGCACAATCCCTTTCACCTTCTCTTCCCCTCACTCCTGCCTTTAAACATTTAAAATGCAGGCTCTGTTGTACCTCGTGACTCTTGGGTGCTCAATAAACATCAGATGGCAACTCATTCGGAGTCCCCAAGACCTTGGGAATTGTGAGTTAAAGTCTCAAGGAGACTGCGACGTCTATTCTCCAAAACACCCCTGCTTTTTCAAACCCCATCTTAATAAGTCCAATGAAACAAACGATGCTGTTTATGTAAATTTCAGCCTATCAGTTGATACAATGGAGCTCAGATAAGCATGAAAACCCCCAAGAGCTTAGCCCAGAAGGCACGGACAAAGGAGCTCCTCCTGAAAGCTTATCTGTCCTCCGGGGACCTTGATTTCAATGGCTGCTGCAACCTGATGTCTGAGAGTCCTTCGAGAATTCCTTTTCCATTTTACATATTCACAGGACACGTCCTTTTACTAACACGCCCTGGCCAGGGTGCCAAAGTCATCCTCACAGATATTTGCTCCGTTTAGTGGTAAAAGCTATCAATTAGGAAAACCTCTCTCTCTCTCTGAGGGTCAGAGACTGCATCCTATTTGTCTGTACACAGACACACAATGAATCACAGGCCTTCGCTAATCCTTTAAGGGTGTTAAGGGTCCCCCGGGGCTGTTCCAATGAAGGCAAGCCCTGCCCTGTATTATGCTATTTCCTACTAATCCTAGGAAAATGAATGTTAATTTATCATGGAAAAGGGTTAATTATGCATTTATTTCCGGCCTAGGTACATGAGATGAGGCTCAGAAATAATACCCAGGATAATTCCCTCTTCAATGAGGATTCCATTTTCAGCATTTTTATCAAACAGACGCTCAACCCGGAGCAACTGCGCCGAAGCGAGAGAGGGACTGGCGAATGACGAGGCCCAGCTGTAATTTTAATTAACCTCCTGATCCCGCTTAAGCATATTTTGCCTTGCAAAAATCTGTAACATCTATCTCGATCTCCGCTGCTATCCGTCACTAAATTGAAAATGGATGCCTAGGCCGGTTGGGCAAAGAGATTCAAGAAACTTCCCTTTCTTCTCTCTGGTTTATTAAAGTAATAATTTGTAGCCTAAAACGTTCTCTGATGAAGTAATGGCGTGCGATTAAATCACCAGGTTTCCTAGGCAGCACGCACAGCTGGAAGGACGGTGACTGTTGGCAGATGCCGAGTCCCCTGTGCGTCTTGACGGTGGCTTTCCGCCAGCTCCCCCAGCCCTGTCTCCCACGGTCCCTGAGGGTCTCCAGGCCTCTTCCACTGGCCGACTCCTGCTCACAATGAAAGAGGCGTCCTCGGGCAGGGTCACTCTGCAGTGTCAGTGTGGAAAGCAGCTGAGGGAGGTGAGGCAAGGAAACACCCCTGAGGTCAGCCGCAGACAATGGACTTCAGGCCCAGGTGGGTCCTTTCGCCTCTTCCCTTCTCCTGTCTCCCCTCGGAGCCCCAACAGCTCCATTCTGAACGCCTTCCTCTTCCCGAGGATGCACTTCAACACCTGAGCCTTGTCTACCCTCAGCCCCGAGAACCCCTTGGAAGGTGGCACCAGGGGACAGGTGTCACCACCAAGCCTTTGGCATTTGGCTGGAGGAAGAGTAGAAAAGGGTCTGTCGGGGATGATACCACTCTGAGTCAATATACAGACCTAACCCCTCTGCATGCTGCTCTCTCCTGACAACGGGCACGCTAGAAGCTGAAAGGTAAGACATGGGCGCCTCATACCTATCTCCACCCACCCACCCACCCACCCACCCACCCACCAGTGTTTACTGGGGGCGGGGGGGGGGGGAAGGAAGGCCCAGTCATCTTATTCTTAATATGTCCAGAGTCCTAAAGGAAGGTAGATACAAGACCAAAAGCCATAGTCCAACAGAGGAAGTTCACCAGAGGCCAACGGGAGGCTTAGCTGGAAGAGGGGAGGCGAACGTTTGCAAGAGGCGATGGCCCTGGAGCCCCTGCTTGGGGGTCAGCGTGTCCCGCTATCAGCGTGGCTCAGAGATGGCGCTAAGACAAGACGTCGTTTCTCCTCTTCCTAGTGCAGTGGTTTCCCAGGTACTACCACACTGTCTCTGGCATAGACACCTTTCCTCTGTCACCCCCTATATGGCCTAAAGAGTATGGTTCCTGCTCTCCCAGAACTGCCTTTCCAGTAACTACACCTTCCCTCTGAAGGGCACCAGGCAGAGCATCGGCCTCGAGGGATTCAGAAAGCCTTCCCTGTTCTAAACTGAGGCATGGAATCTGATTAAACACACACACACACACACACACACACACACGCATTAAATACCCACTTAAACTAGAGAAAACTTTCTGTCATGTGTCTGTTTAGTTTGGGCTGAATAGGTTTTTTTCCCAGGTGAAAAAAGTCAGCCAGTGGCCAGACCTGCCAACCCTGATCTTTCCGATGAATTGAACTTCTCAAAAAAAAAAAAAAATTGCTTTTCTTTTTTCTTTGCAAACGTACAAAAAGTGAATGTGTCCTTGTGGGCTAACATACGATTCCAATATATTTCTGATCTATATACATTTACCACGTAACCAAAATCCCTTTCCAGACTGATATATCTCTATTCCGGGGGAGAGTGCTAAGCGAATCCTAACGAACAAAATGAGCTAATTTTGTGAATCTTCCAGCGAAGTCTTTCCCCCTGCATTCTTCTCCTTAATAACCTATAAATTTTAGTCATGAGAATCATTCTTCAGTGTCTGGAGCGGTAAAACTCTCGCTAAAAAAAATCAATAGTCTGCCTACTTTTAAGACTTCAACGTGTGGTTAAGCAGCGGAGGCCTTTTCTTTATAATACTCCGTAATGACCTCAAGCAGATTTGAGTTCAGAAATCAGAATTCGCCCGCTAATAGGCTTTCATTTAAGAAGGCTCTCCTCCCAGAGAACAGATCACCAAATGGGTTAGATTTTTCAATTTTATACCTTCGTCCATAAGTGCTCATTTCTCAGTGGAGCAGCCAGATAATATACTACTAGAGACCACGGAAACCTCTAGCCACAGTTGTGAATTATTAATTTAAAAGGTTATGCGCCAGCACTAATATAAATTATCTTTTAAAACTATCCATATGGGCAACATTTTAATAAGCTCTAAAACATGATTTTTCACTCTTGATGTTGAAAGCAAAATATAATACATACATGGCTCTGAGAGAGAGCTCTGGATTTATCGTATCCCCCCCCCCAAAAAAAAAAAAAAAAAACGATTTGCCCGACCATTTCCCATAAGGGATGCGAAAGCCCCAACCGTGGGTCCTGCCCTGCACATGCGCTGTCCTCATCGATTGAAGGTGGCAGGTGTTCCTGGCTCCCTCGGTCCTAGGACTCTGCATGACATCTCCCGCTCCCCCCACCTGTTAGAAAACCTGTATTCAAGCTTCACCTGAGCACTTCCCGGGGAAGAGGCAGGATCCGGTCAGGCCCCAAGGGAAGCAAATAAAATACCAGCACTGCGGCAGCCTGCGGAAACCTCAGCCACCCTCCAGGTTAGCACCAGGCTTTATCCTCAACATGGGACCGTATCCTTGAGAAAGAGGATGGCTCGGGGGACATAGGTGACTTCTTTGCTGTCTAGCTACGTGCCAGCTCCACACGAAGGCTTGACATTCATCAAGAAGGCTGAGCAAAGCGGGAGCCCAGCAGGCTGCCTTCCGCCAAGGACAGAAGAAGAAGGGGGGGGGGGGGGGGAGGAAATGCAATGTGAGATCACCACACATAGATCATTAAAGGGCCAGAGGAGTGCGGGTTGATTTTATGCTCGTGACCATCCTCGCCTGGGAACCTCTTCCAGAATTTTCTTGCTAGTGTTGCTCTGTGGGCTAAATTAGAAACTTGGGAGACATCCGTCAAGGTAGCTGGCCCAGACCTCTGCCACGCTCGGGGTCCCTTTGTTTTGCCCTCCCGCTGCCATGGGGAGATGTTACCAACCTCTCCCATCCCTCAGCAAGGCTGGCTTCATTACATTGTTACAAAACGTGCACGTCGGTGTGCTAATTAAAGGAAGCAGAGAATGCAGCTGCGCCGCTTTTCAAATTCAGGAGGAAATGGACGTCTTCTCGGTTTTTCCCTTTTTAGGTTCGTGGCCTTATTTTCCAAAGGGACCTGCCAGTTTCAGCTTCGCAGGGCCTCGGCAGTAAGTCAAACAGCAGGCCCACATGGGAGGTGGAGTTCCCAGCTGGTTACCAAATGACCTTCCTTTAGCGTTTCCCTAAGTCGATGTTGTTGTTGTTTTAAATGGGGACTAATGTCTGATGCCAGCAGACTTTCCACCACAAATAACCCAGCAAACGCACTATTTTTTTTTTAAGAAGATGGCAAACAAAATCTTTATAAGCAGAGAGAATAATAACCAGTTGCCTGTTTTGCTTTGTTTTTTTACAGCCCAAGAATTTCAAAGCACATTGTCCACGAACACATGTCTGTCTGCAAAGATCTGCTAAGAGCCCATTGATTATACGCCAGTGCTCCTGGTCAGAGGTGGCGCGGGAAACAAGAAGTACAGGACATCCTTAGGCACCGGGAAGATGGGACAGAAGCGCTTGCGTGGAGGTTATTTTAGGATTCTAAATGGAATTCAGGCACTCCTGTCTTCCATCTTTCCCTTTTTCCGTCCCTTCTTTTCTCCCTCCCTCCTCCTTCCCTTCCCTTCTTCCTTCTATCAAGCAGCCAGATCTGCTTCCATCCTTCCAACCACCCCCACACCAATATCAGGCCTACCGTGGGCCAGGCACTGGAGGTACAAAGATGAGACTCAGTGCCAGCCCTCGGGAAGTTAACTTCTACCAACAGGCCAACAGCCAAGCAGGATGTGGCCATGCGGTGTGGCAGGTGCCATAGTGGAGACGTGGTCCACGTGCATAGCTTCACAGACAAGGGACTTTGAGTTGGGTCTTGAAGGGTGGCCTGCCATTCACTAGGTAAACAAGACAGACAGAGACCAATGGACAGTGTGAACAAAAGCACAGAGGCTGTAACCTATCTGGCTCGTCCAGGGAAAGGCAAAAAAGTCAGTGTGTCTAGAACACAGATGATGCTTGAGAAGAGGTGGCCAGAGGGAAAGGTGGAGCCCTAACCACGAAGACTATCAAAGGCTCTGATAAGGAATGCAGATTTTCTCCTCTGACAATGAGTCAGACAGGGTTCTCCAACTAGAGCATATCCATGCGCTAGGGCCGTGGTTGGCAAACTGCGGCTCGCGAGCCACATGCGGCTCTTTGGCCCCTTGAGTGTGGCTCTTCCACAAAATACCACGGCCTGGGCGAGTCTATTTTGAAGTGGTGTTAGAAGAAGTTTAAGTTTAAAAAATTTGGCTCTCAAAAGAAATTTTAATTGTTGTACTGTTGATATTTGGCTCTGTTGACTAATGAGTTTGCCGACCACTTGCTAGGGCATTGACCCTAATTATAGTTTAAAGGACAGAAAGATTTGGCCCATGAGGAGGCTTCTACAATGGTCCAGAAAAAAAAAATAAGGGCCTGTGCTAAGAGAGAAGACAGAGGAATGGAAACAAGGGGAAGGATTTGAGACGGACCCGGAAGGTAGAATTCCAGGACCGATGAATGTCCACGTGCCAAGTGGAGGAGGGGAGGAGCAGAAGGAAAATGGGCTGACACCAGGCTCGGGGCCAAGGTGGTGCCACCATCTGCAATAGGACACACAGAAGGGGACAGGCCGTGGGTGGGCGCAATGAGGAATCTGCAGAGGCCGAGAGAACAAGCACCAGGAATAAGGATCTGGAACTTGGGAGCAGGGTCTGGACCTGAGTTGGAGGTTGTCAGAATAGAGGTGGTAATTGAAATCGTGGGAGCAGATGAGCATGAACAGAAGGTAAAAAGAAGGCACCAAGCATCCACTCCCATCCTCCATTCTCCATAGGAACCGGAGGTACCACAAGACGATGATACTTTAATGGGGAAAATGAATCCATGAACACGAGAAGGCAGGGAGCAGATTCTAGATTCCAGGGGCCATCAGCTCAGAGAGGCTGCTCCTGTTCTGTCCACTGGAGAGGAAACACCGATTCCAGGTGTCCCCCACCAAGCTGACCTTGCAAAGGAGACCTTTTGCTTCCCATACCATGAATCTTGTAACTCTGGCAATCTGCAATTTGTCAAATGAATTAGATTCCTGAATAGTCATTATTCCTAGCTGGGTTGGTTCAATGGATAGAGCATTGGCCTGCGGACTGAAGGTTCCGGGTTTGAGTCTGGTCAAGGGCACATGCCTGGGTTGTGGGTTCGGTCCCCAGTAGGAGGCAGCTAGTCAATGATTCTCTCTCATCATTGATGTTTCAATCTCTCTCTCCCTCTCCCTTCCTCTCTCTGAAATCAATAAAGATATATTAAAATAATAATAATAATCATTATTCCAACGCATGCCAGTCAACAAATATTTCTTCTCAAACAAATACATAATTAATCCAGACAACACCTTTTTTGACTCAAAGGTTTTAAAGTGACTGGCTGAGGTGAACATTCAGGAAAAATAATGGTATTTCCAAAGGAAAATTCATACAGAGTTCAATTTACAATATTGTAATAAGACTCTGCAGCATAAATTCTAGTACACTGGACAGAAAAGCTATTTGTGTAGCGTGCGAGAACATAAATAAAAGCCAAATACTTATACTGTCCTCACAAATATGAAATTTTCTTTTGTGAATCTACACTCCCTGACACATATTCCAAGAAAGTTGGGTCCCGTGATAAATATTTTGACTGGAAGGTCTTCATCAATATCAACTCTCTCTCTCATTATTCAGTTACTAAATAAAAAGGATGGTAATAACAGAGTAACAAATAACAGAATAATATAATTAAAGTTATGCATCAACTTTCATTCAACACTCAGTCACGACAAAGTTTGTCACCAACTTCTTAACGTTTCCTCCCAATGAAAGGAATGATGTCATCCTTGCTTTTTAGCTTCTTCCACTCAACAGTGGCCAATCACTGGCCTCTTCTGACCTGTTACTCAGCTCCTTCTATTCCTTCTTTGAAGGTTTCTTTCTATGAGCTCTGTTCTGGTTTTGAATCCAATTGGAAGCCCCACCCCTTCTGTGCTTTCCACAGCCCCAGCATCACTCCCTCCAAATAGAGTTCTTTCCAAACCCTTCTGTAAATCACACCTGCGGTCTCTTTCGAGAAAGCACCCCTGTTCCGAGATCGTCGTTCCATTTCTGAATAGTGTTTCGAAGCCTTTGATGGACCCACCATTTGAGCAAGAAAGAGCCTTGGTTTCAGAAGCCCGGACGTTCCCCTCCTTCTAAATCATCCCACGTCCCACTATCGCCCATAAAGAAGGTTTCCTGGTAGAGAGCCGATTCTGAGGAAGCGCTTGAGGTGGATGATCATAATAAACTGAAATAAGCCTATTGGACACCCTTTGTGAGGACCTAGGAACAAAGGCACTATTATCCGCCTGCCTGTAAGAATAATAACGTGCTTGCAATATTTCCTTTGCTGTCGCGCGTGGGAGGCACTGCTATCTCCTGTTGAGCAGCAAAGAGCAGGAAACACAAGTAGAAATGGTCTGTGAACGCGGTCATATTGCAGAATAAGAGAATGGGGTAAAGAGAGGCCAAAGGCCCTGGAGCCCAGCCTCTGCCCAAGGACTGAATAAGCATGCAACTATCAGGACCACCAAAGCTGGACTCTTTTAGAGGCTCGAGTCCCCAAGGGAGTTGAAAAGAAGAAAGGAAACTAAGGTCACTGGTCTGTAAGGGGAAAGGGTACTGCCCAGGAGTCAAGAGTAAGGAAGGCCTAGCTCTGCCATCCACCTTAACCTCATGGGCTCGTGCTGGAGGTCTCACTTTAGTGATCTGTGAAATGGCCACAGTGATGCCTCACTGAGCTATTAGGTCACCACCTTCCCCCCCCACGCCCCCCCCCCACACACAGAATTTATTTAAAAGTTCCTAGAGCAGAAACTATAAGCTAGCTAAATGTACAAAAACATGGGTTGGTCTCTAAAAGTTTTGAGTGGAATTGGTAAGGAATTGGACAAGCACTATAGTTTTATATCTTTACTAGAGGCCCAGTGCACGTAATTCATGCACTTGGTGGGGGGGCGGTCCCCCAGCCCTGCCTGCGCTCTCTCACAGTCTGGGAGCCCTCAGGGGATGTCTGACTGACAGGGAGCTGGCCTAAACCATCAGTCGGACATCCTTAGAGGCTCCCGCCACCACCGCTGCGCTTGCCAGCCATGAGCCCAGCTTCTGGCGCTTCTGCCCCCTGGTAGTCAGTGCACATCATAGCAACCAGTCGTTCTGCTGTTCGGTTGATTTGTATATTATCCTTTTATTATATAGTATTTTTAAAAATCATGGGCACACAGAAAAATATCTTGTTCAAGGATACACACATATTCAAGAGCATGGATTAAACCCCTGAGCGGGGAGAGAGGGTTAGGGGGAGGGCAGAGATAGGGAATGGAGGAGGGGGGAAACATAGATAAACCAAAGACACGGGCTGTCCCTTTTACAATGCACCGATAATGGTATTCAAACAAGGAGGATAGTCACCTGACTATCAGATGACCAAATGATGATATTAATAATAATAATTAATAATAATAACAGAGCAGTGACTTTCTTGCTGGCTCTGTATTTTGTTGAGGAACTGTGAAAAGAAAGCATATCTCAAATGTTTCATTAAAGAGCAAACCTGTCTTAAGCATCAGAGTTTGGCCTGAACATCGCGGTCTGCCATCACTCTCTTCTCTATCCCAAAACTCAAAAACCGGCCTAAGCACTTTAGGAAGTTGCTGAGTGAGCACCTCTGAAGAGCCCTGGATTCCGTGGTCGGCAGCCTTCACTGAACCACATGCCGGAAACTCCCCAGGGGCTAATGCTGGTTCCAAAACAGAGCAAGCTGGTCCCCATCCTCCGAGCGGGAGATGACCCAGAAGTAGCTCAGTGACTCAGGAGCCAAGTAAACACCATGTGCATCATGTTCAACTTCCGGGAGATGGAAGGCCCACTCACCCAGCTCCCAATAGCACACGAGGAAAGAAACACGGGGACCTGTCACTGTCACTTGCCAGTTCTGAGAGACGCCCAGGCCCGTGCTTGGAGGAGCAGCAGGAAGTCACGCAGATGAAAGATAAGGACATCCACATGCAGGTATCACCAAGAGCTGAGCACGCCAGCGAGACACTTCACATGGGCCCTGTGTTCGCCATGCAGCCCAGTGGTTTGTGATGAGCCAACACTGTGCCATTTATCTTTTGGGATCAAGGTCACCCAAGGGCCTTCCCAAAGGTCTGTCCCTCCTCATTTTTCTTTACCTTCCTGACTTTCCGAAAGCCTTGAGTATTGAACAGGGGTTGGGGGGGGGGGGTGGGCACTCTCTTCCTCTGAGAGAACAAGCATGGCATTTGTGGATTCATTTCCTTTTCTTTCGCCATTTCAAAGCCATCTCATCAGTGCACTCCAGACAGATGAAGAAGGAAGCTTTGCTCACGGGGCCTGGGGTTCAAGGCTGATCCCTTCAAATCAGAAAATGCTGGGGAAGGACAGCGTATCACACTGGGAGGTTACCTGCCATTCAGGGAGTACCCTGATGGGTCCAACCTAATTCTAATAGCTCTTACAGAACACAGTGAATGCCATGTGGCCGTGTTCACTAAGAAAGTTAAATGCATTACATCATATAGTTGTCTCAATAGCCCTTGAGTATACCTATTTCATGGGCGAGCTCAGGTTCAGAGATGCTAACTTGCTCAAGTTCAAGAAGGTGTGTGTGAACACTGGTTGGTAGAAATCATGCTCTCCCCTCCACCCCCCACTGTGAGCACTGAGTGGGCAGAGCCCAATGGACGGAGAGCAAGGTGCTCATAGGCCATCAATGAATAAGGGCAAGAGGGGCAAGTAGGGAACACCACCCAGGCTCTCCCTTTTCCCAGCCCCCGCCTCTCCAGGAAAGGCCCAGGACTCTGAAGGCTGAGGAGAGATGTCCAGCTTCCGGTTCTCTCTTGTCTCTCATCCCCTCCCCTCTCTCCCTCTTCTCACTCATCTACTCTTTCTCTATGTCCACTGGGTCCATCACTCAGAGAGGGCAACAGAGCTTGATGCTGCTTGCCCCAGCGTTTTGATGCCAGGCTCCCCCATGTTTGGTAGCCCACCAGGGCCGCTGATCTGAGCATCCCTGCCCACCTATCAGTCCAGTTTCTGTTCAAGCTCCCTGCAGGCTGGGAGAGTGTTTGCTCCATCTCCCCAGGGCCACATTCCAATTTCACTCCAATATCAGGACCTGGGACAGATCCCCAGACCTCCAGATGCATGCTCTTTGCATCACCCCACTGCGACCCCTGGGAAATGTGCTAGAGGGAAGGTCGCTGCCTCGCCCAGTGCTTGGGACACCTCCGGGCGCTGGCTGCTGCCAGTTCTTCCGAGATGGCATGGAGCATTTTCCGTAATACGTGGTGCCAACCCCACCTGGAAGCCTAAGAAAGTCCCTTGCTTTTGCATAAGCCTAATTGCTCACGAAATGCAGTCTTACAGACTCTTTGATTCTCCCGACGTTGTAAAAAATAGGCCAGGAAGCACAGCTTTCCTGAGCCTCTAGTAACTAGATCATGCAATCTCCGGGCGTACAGAGGAACTGCCAGCCAAAGGCCCCAGATGGCTTGGGGAGCTCCTGAAAATCACGGGCTGCCAGGACCAGTTACCTCCTGGCTGGCCCTTAGTGGAGAGGTCCACGTAGCTTGGAGGAGGATGGATGGCAGACTTCTCTCCAGGCCCACATGCCAGCATCCATCAGCTTCCCAGTTCTCAGAAATTGCCCTCACTCCCTCGGCTGACGATGAATTACAGCATTTCCTTTACTTGGCCTGCCAGGGACCTGCAGCTCCCGGGTCCAGCCCCAAACCAACCCCCCGACAGGCTGGACAAGAGAAGGCCAGCTTTCTCTCTCATCAGGCTCGGATCTCCAAGAGGAGGGGGCACGGCAGCTGGGCTCCCTGGCTGGTTGCTCAGTTCTAACTGAAATGTCTCCTCTGAGGTCACAGCAGAGACAAGAGGCCCCCTAGGTGCATCTTCCCTGCCTTGACGTGAGCCTGGACTGAGTTCTCAAAGGAGGAAAACTGGCCGCTTCACTCACCCTGGTTCCTGGCTGTGTAACCAGGGCCCTGGCAGGAGGGAGCCAGAGCTGCTTGGCCCTGGAGCCAGGCCCAATGCGGAGAGCCTCTTTGGTGGGACACTTCTTTCAACAGGTGCCTCATGCCCCCAAGAGGCCTTCATCTGAACTTGCATTGGCTTCCTCCACTTCCCTGTCCTGCCTTCCCGGCTCCCGACCAGTTTCTTCAGGAAGCAATTTTCTGTGAATCATTTGCACACACATTCTCATCTCAGAGTCTGCTGAACACTCACAGGACAACAGGGCAATCGTCGCTATTGTAACTACCATCCTGCCCTGCACAGGACTGAATCTCTCTAGTTGATATCTAGGCATGGGCTCTGTGTACCTCCAGGTAAGCTGAAGTTTTAACCCATTTTATTTTATTTTACCATATTCTTTTCTTTTCTGGGGGGAGGGGGCGGGGGAGGGAGCATTGTGGGAGGAAGGACCACAGGGAATCTCTTCCCAGAGCCTCAGAACACAGGGCCAGCGAGCAGCAGGTACTCTGCGTTTGGCCACGGATCAGCACGGGACCACAGGGCCCAGGAACGGCCCCAGGGGAACGGAGCCTCCTGTGCTAACTGGAGGTGGCAGCAGGCACTCTGTGGTCCCAGCGACAGTCCCTGGGAAAGAGCTACTTCTGAGGGTTCAAGTGCAGTTAGAACAGTGCTGGACCACCTGGCCACTTTCCAAGGAGGTTTCTCTTATCCCCGTGATGGAATGCGACTCCCCCGCGGCCCCCCGAGGAACCAAGTGACAAGAGAAAGAACGCCAGGCTGCCTCACGCAGAGGTGGTGGCAGCTCCCTGACACGCCACTGAGCAAGGTCTTGCCAACAGCCAGGTGAGCGGGTGCACTTCTAAATGAGGGCACGTCCCCCCGCTGATGGGTTTACACACGCAGCGGAGACATCCCACGAGTCTGAAAGGCCAACCTCCCTTTCTCTGTGTAAGTCAAAGGAGAAAGGCTCCTTCAAAAAAATCCCCATTTAAATGCCATATTGTTTCCCACCCAATTATCTCTGTGCTCTGTATACAGACGAGGGAAAATGCTGAGTGTTCATTTTAAGTTCCATCTATCATCTGCTTAATTAATCGCAAGCAAACTCCGATTTGCATTTCAGGTGAACAGGACATAAAAGAAATGAGATTTTTTTTTCTCTCACAAATGAAATTACTGTATTTATAAGGAATATGACTCCTCCACACACACACACACACACACACACACACACACACACACACTGAAAAACATTTTTTTAACTGCAGGTTGTCTCAAGTTCCTGTGAGTTCTAAGCAAACTTAGAGTGTGTCTCCCCTCGTGGGCCTCAAGCTAATAATGTCCCCTCAAGTTGTTACCCAAAAAGCTGGAAGAGGACCTGTTCACATCTCAGTCCTTTTCTCAAGAACCAGTAATGTGCCTGGAAACCCTAATGTTAGAACCCAATGAGGCCCTGGCCCGTGTGGCTCAGTTGGTTGAGTGCCATCCCATGCATCGAAAGGTCACCGGTTACATTCCCAGGCAGGGCACCTGCCCAGGTTGCAGGTTCCTGCAGGAGGCAACCTAATGATGTTTCTCTCTCTTTTTCTCCCTTCCTCTCTCTCTCTAAAATCAATATATATATATATATATATATATATATATATATATATATATATATATATATATATATATATATATAAATTTTATATATTTATTTAATATATAAATATAATATTTATATATTATATTTAATATATATATTAAAAGAACTCAGTGAGGAAGTAACCTGACATTTTTCATAGACGTGTTCAGATAACTGCTATTTAAATGAAAGTTAGGGCTTTAAAGGCAACGAGGTATAAAAGACAATGACTGCAATACTTGCATTCATTAATAAAGGCACCAAGTAGTCTAAAAAAAAAAAAAAAGAAGACTTAACTCTTCCTGAATGCAAATAATCTGTGAATATTTTGGGTATATATATATATATATATATATATATATATATATATATATACACACACACACACATATATCTTTTCATTCAAAAATTTGGGGTCATGAGGCCAGAGCCCTGGATTTTTAGTGCCTGTTCGGCCAGTATCTCTGGACCACTATGACATCTCCAATGTCCCCTGCTTGTGTTTCTTCTTCATACAATGAGTAAATGTCATACAATGGATTAGGTGTTTAGGGAGCCCCACCAAGACTTCAGCCTTACGCAAGGAGTGGTTCTAATTCCCCAGGTCTGAAAACTGCTGTCTTCCTTTTAATATTAATAAGGTCTAATTAACATAATCATCTAGGAGTTAGTGGCTTGGATAATCCAATAAAGGAGCCCATCCATAAGGCGTTTTATCTGGCATAAGAACACAGGGGTTGACTTTTCTGTCGTAGTTTTTAGCTTCTAATTGTGTTCTATTTAGATGGACTTTAAATTTGTGTGCCTTCTCTGAGCACACATCCCTGGAACAAAGCAGCCCAGAACCGTATCAGGCTACGAGAGGGGGACAGGGAATGGAACTCCGACCTCCTGATTACTGGGTCAACATTCAACCACTGAGCCACACTGGCCTGGCAGCAACTGGGTATTTTAAAGCTCCCTGGGTCAGTTAGTGCGTCCACCTACAGACAGAGACTTGGCTCTGCCTCTTCACTGAATAAACCAGTCTTTCCCCAACAAAGGGCAACGATTTCAGGGGGTGGCTCTCACCAGGAGGCACCTGGCACAGGATGCTCCTGTTCCTCCAAATTGCCATTCAAGAAACACTTCCTCCAAGGGGTTTCCTTGATTAACACGCCTTGTTTCCTCACCAGATGAATCCCATCCCCTCAGCCCCAGCATGCTCTTTAGTGCTTTCCTCTACATGTTTGTCTTCCTATTGGTCTTAGAGAGCATCACCCCTCTCTCCTTCTTCCACTCCTCCCCCCATCCCATCCAGCTAGCCTATAAGCATGTTTTACCCTTTGGGGCAACGTTTACATTTTCAACTACATACATGAACTATCTTAAAAGTTTAATTCTCTTTAAGTATAGATCACAGCAGAATTATTACTTAAATGGGTTCTGAAATGCATTCATTCATCATTCATTCATTCACTGATACTTAAAGAATGAAACATCTCTTAAGCAATAGAAATAAGAAAAGTTAAGCTGCAAAACCATTGACTTCCACAATTTTATTCAATGCTTTGAGTTTGATTTCCTAGTACAGTTTACATTTCCAGTTTTATCCAGTACAGTGCTTTCTTCCAAGCCAAAGACAGACTTTTCTATGAGCCATGGGATGTGTAAGAGTTATCTACTTCTCCATTTACAGCACTCATCATTTGAGAAGGTCAAGGCAAATGCATTAGACCAGAGGTTTTTTTAAGGTCTCTTTTCTTGATGAAGGTAAAGATGGACATAGTTCTCTATGAGAAGACAAATGCCCCCCAGGGAGGCATTTCAAGCCTGCTGAGAGCCCAGGGCGGGGCAGAGAGGGGACCAGAGCTGGGGAGGGCACTACAGCACAGCAACTGGAATGCAGCTGGAGGACCACTGGTAGGTCAGGCCCAGCGATGACACAGCCCAGGAGCACAACAGCCCACCCGAATGGGAGAAGAATCCTTCACTCAACAAGTTGGCTTAGCATCTTCCCTGTGAAGTGATCGGCACACATCCTGACACAGAGCTGGTGCCCTCGAAGCTCGATGGATGTTTAAACTCAAAATCCTGGCACTAAGTCATCACCAGTCTGCTCCTCTCTCGACCTGGGCAGGAGAAATGAGCAGTGCACCCCTCTTGCTGGAGTTCAAGAGCAGCGGGCTCCCAGGAACTCAGGTCTACTGGAGCCAGTGCTCTGCACACAGGAGGTGGGAGGAAGCTGGACCCCCACCTTTCTCCAGAGCGCCCATAAAGGCGCAGGCCCAGGAGCTCAGGTCCCTGCAGAGACCCAGCGAATGCTGCCAGGACCCAACCGCTGGGTGAGGAAACTGTACGCAGGATGTGTGCTTCCTTCAGTCCTTCCCAAGAAGTCCCAACAAACCCTTCTCCAAAACACAGGATTCCCATCTACCAACTCCCCAAAGCCATTTGCAAGAGTTTCTGAGAGTAAAAGGAAGGGAGGGAGGGGAGAGGAGGAAGAAAGAAGAAAGAAGGCTGGGCCTGACTTTGCCTAAAGGAAAAACAACCACCAGCCTCTCCTTCCCCTTTGTGCCACCGACATGTGTGTCATTTATTTGGTGACAAAGCTCTGAATGCTAATTGAATGCATTAAAGGCATAATCACACAATCCAAAGAATTGTGTGGCTGTATTTTTAAACTTCCAGTGTGCCTGGCTACCTGCAGTTGAACAAGGACAGGTAAAAAGATCTTCCTGAAATGAAAACAAGATTGTTTGGGGGGGGGGGGGGGAGGGTAAGAAGAGGGCGGGGCTGGCATCTACTTGAAGAGTTCACGGGGTGCCCATGGAGAAAAGGGCAAGTGCCTGGTGCAAGACAGTTTGGTATCAATGCAATAATTTCTGGATCGCTGCCAGTGCTGAGGTTAAAAAGCAATATTACAAGGCTTCTGTGCTGACAGCCTACTGGGAGACATTTGTGGAAAATTGCTTTGCCTATCATTTAGTCAGCAAAAAAACCCACAGTACTAGTTATGCTCCAACTCTGTTGAGTGTGCATCTATAAATGATTCAAATTGTAAGCACATAAAGCCCCCATACAGGTAGATGTAATCACCATAAAAGCCCGGAGCCTCAGCTCTGTTCTTTCGCATTGATAGGCCGTATAAATTTTCACCCTATGTTGCCGAATAAGAGGCATAATTATCGGGAGAGTCTATTCTGAGTTTTCCATTCAACTTTCAAAAATGAAATCACAGTGACTTTTCTGGCACAAGGCAATAAACTTTTCAGCAGCCGCATGATGCGAAGCGGACACCCTACCTACACAGTACAGCATCCTGCAGCCGCCTTCGTTGAACCGTTCTTTTAAGGCCAGCGAGAAGAGGGGCCACTTGCACCTCGACAGGGGAAAATTGCAAGGTTTTTACTAGACTGTCTCTTCGAGTCTCCAGACAGTTAGAAACATGTTAAAGCAAGCTAAGGTGTTTAAAAGAAAAAAATAAAGGACTGCTCGTTCAGTGATCAGGGCGGTGTGAAGAAATCCAAGGTAGTCCGCAGCTAAGGGGAGGCTAGGTGCTGCCTGGCTTATACTGCGGAGTCCCAAAGGAATTCTTTCTTTCGTTCCTCGCCGTCATTTAAGGGGTAATTTCATTTCTCCTTACATATCTGGGGCTTTTTGCCTGCACGGATATAAAATTCTTTGCTTTGAATGAGCAACCCCATTCCTTGTCCCAATGGGCCAGGAATATCTATCTTTTTTAAAAAATATATATGTTTGTATTGATTTTAGAGAGAAAGGAAGGGAGAGGAAGAGAGAAATATTGATCGGCTGCCTCCTGCACACCCCCTACTAGGGATGGAGCCTGCAACCCGGACATGTGCCCTATGGTGTCAATCGAACCAACGACCTCTTGGTGCTTGGGACAACGCACTGAGCCACACCAGCCAGGGCAGGAATATGTACCTCAATGCAAACAAATACATCCTCACTCCTACCAGTGGGTTTGAGACGAAGTTAGGGTTTGTAGGTGGGGTGTCTTGAGGCCTCTTGGCTGTGAAGGGGCGGGGGCCTCTGCTTGCACACCTGCCCAGAGCCCCCAGATGTTAGGGGCAGGCCTGCCCTCAGCACCACTGATAGCCTTGGAAAACTCATCTGGGGTGACAGTTCCCCTGAGAGCATACTTCCAGGGTCATCTCAAACAAGATCAACACCAAGGTCTAGCGAGGGTGAGCGAATCACCCAAGGCAAACGCAAAGCTGGTTGTGTTTGCAGACTGAAGCCACAGAGTCCAACTGTACAACCCGGGACTCGATAGCGGCCGCCTGGTGCACCTTTGCCCCAAGGCAATCCCCTTGCAAAGCTGACAAGCTCTTGTCCATCCCACCTCCGCCTGAGCAAATCCTCTCGGAAGCAGAGCTCAGAAACACACCGAAAACTCCACAAGAGTGTGGCTGGTCCCTCACGGAGCTGAAGATCCAAACTGGCCAGCCCAGCAAGCAGTGACGGGCACCAAGAATAGGCCTGTAATGGGAATGAGATGCTTCCCTCTCATTCTTCCCTCTCATTCTTAACTTAGCCATGGGATACAAAGGCAGTCCCAGGGGAGGCTTGGAAAGTGGGTTTCTACCTTCATGCTTGCTTTTAAGCGGTCAAGTGAAGGCAGAAACAGCTGCCATCTAGGAACCAAATCCTTACACCCTTTGTACAACACCACCCCTCATTGCTCCCCAGCTCCCCTACACACACACACACACACACACACACACACACACAGCCAACCCCCACCACAAACAGCTGTTCTTTGATCAAGCTGGGAAACCATATTCATCAGGCCAATTTTGGGAAGTTACTAAAGTGGCCTGGAAAAATGAGAGCCAAGGAGCCTCAAGATTAAGAAATAAAAATAGATGTGTTTTTTTTTTTTTATCGAGGCATTTTAAGAGCAATTATGTTGCTGCAGTCATAACAGCCACTTGTGCAAACAGCAGGTTTAGGAAGTATAAAAGACTCCCGCCACCTCCACGCCCACTCCAGGGGCTATTAAAGTTTGGGGAGGGGAAGGAAACAAAAAGGATTTTGAAGACTTTGGGGTTTTCTGGGTTGATCCTTTTAAAAAAAATCTATTAACATATTCTTTACCATTGAAAGGAAACTAAAACCAAAAACACTTTGGGGAGATGAAGTGAATAAACTACAGATTGGAGATGAAAGATAAAGGGTTTTTCTTCATGTTCCAAGTTCACGGAAATGTCACCAATCCCTCACCATCAATCACATCTGTTTTGTATTTCCTGATGTCGCCAGCAGAGAAGGATCGGTCTCCTAAGAGACACGAATCCTGCTTTTGTTGGGGAAATTCTGTGTTCTGCTACCTGAGAAGGCAGAGAGGTGCAGGCAGGCTCTCAGCTAAACCCGGGGAGGGTCTCACACTGGGACTGGCTTCCCGATGGCCACGCCCCCACCTACCCCATTTACCACCGTCAACAGGAAGCTCCTTATAAAACCTTAAATGAGGAGCTTTAAGATGGCCAGTAGGTTTCTAATAATTCGCTGTCTCTGGACCTGCTGGATATGCAGAAAGTGGATTGTAAATATTCCCATGAATGTGTTTTGCTATTTACAGAGTGGGTCTGCTGGGTAAATCAATATTGCCCAAGTTGACTGATAAATAAGAACAGAATACCTAAAAATAGCCCTATGAATTCTTTCCCAGCAGAAAACCAAGACAACAAAGCCATTTCCAATGACTCGTTCTGGATTCAGCCCACCTTTCTGGGTCACCTTTAACCTACCCCTCCCTCTGCAGGTGAGCCCAGTAGACACTCTATGTGCTCTGGTTTACCCTGGAGAGATCAAGAGGGAGTTTGAAAGGTTAATTAAAATTTCCTCTATAGCTCTTGTCAATATCTAACTAGCTGGATCAAGGACTGGGCTTCTGAATAATTAAGTGTTCTGGTTCATAAGAGAATTACCCTATAGCCACAGATACTCAATAATCAGAATTGAAACAAAACCACTGAGCATTTCTTTTTATGATTCCACTGTTAGCCTCCTGACTCACACGTACCATGGCATCGATAATTGTTTGCTACATGACTGAATCAAGAAGATAACTTAGCATTTAGGAGCACTGGTAGGCTCATTTCATCACTCTATCAACATCTTCATCTTAATTCCCTAAACAGATTAACAATAATTTCTGAAACTTCTAATGCATTATGGCTTCTGACCAAATATCTGCTATGGAGATACAGGAAAGTAGGGGTTAGCACTCTCGTCCTATAAAGGGCCAGATCATACATGTTTTCAGTGTGTAGACCGTACAGTCTTTGTAGAAACCATTCAACCCCGCCACTGTGGTGCAGAGGGAGCCATAAACAATATTTAAATGAATGGGTGTGGCTGTGCTCCAAAATAACTTTATTTACAAAAATAGGCAGGCCATGGTTATTCAACCCCTGAACTAAAATAATAGTTTCTTTTCCTTCGCAGTCAAGTTTAGAAAACACCTCCCCATTGAGCCTTCTTTCGTGTCTTCAAGAACTTTTTCTCTACTTTAAATTGACCTATTGATTTAGTTCTGTCTTTTTTTGTTATACTTTCGCAGTCAGATCGAGATTTGTGGCATGCCAGGCAGACTGCTAATTCTGTCTTTCACACTGATAGGCTTTAAACAGTTGCTTGGCATTCTTGTACGGGGAAGACTGAGTGCTATGTCAGGGAAGGGTCAGAGGGATCATCACCGGGGCACTCAGATCCCTTGCCTCGTTCCCAATGATTCAGCTTAGACCCAAACTTGCAAACCTGTTCGGTGAAACCCAGCTTCACTAAGGAAGGGAGTTCCTTGGAGTTCTACTTCCTAACCCAAACTCCTTATTAATTTTTGTCCATACACATCCCGAACTCTTTGCAAGAAGAGTCTGTACAGTCTTTTCTAGGTCATGTTTGATGTTGCTTTACCTCATCTTATAGATGGATGGGTGCCCTAAGTAGCTGCTTGGCTGGCCCACCCATCATCTGCAGGCAGATCAATGTCAGCCTTGTGGTATTATTCTTATACTCGCCTTATCTTCCTTATAGAACTTTAAACTCCTCGAGGAACAGACCTATGTCTGATTTTATTTTAATCCAGCAGGCCCACTTTGTGCATCACAGTCTGACATGTATTAGGTGTTCCATAAATGCTAATCCTATCTAATAAAAGAGAAACATGCAAATTGACCATACCTCTACTACGCCCATAAGACACGCCCACCAGTCACGCCCACCAACCAATCAGGAGCAAATATGCAAATTAATCCAACCAAGATGGCGGTTTATTTGAATATCCAGGCAGAGAGTGAAGACTGAAGACAGCCTAGAAGGAAGCCAAGCACTGCAGAAGGGAGGGAAGCTGCAGAGAAGCAAGCGGGGCGGCGGAGAAGGGAGGAAAGTAGGCGGGGCTACAGAGACTGCTGCAGGAAGCCCTATTGCAGAAATCTTCCTGCAACGGGCCTCTAGTTAGATGATAATACTCTTACCCAAGTTACCCTCTTTCCTTCAGTATTTTGATCTAGCCCTCCCTATCTGTATTAGCTTCTTATTGCTGCTATAACAAATTACCATATACTTGGTCGTTTAAAACAACACAGATTTAGTAGCTTACAATTTAGAGTCAGAAGTTCTAACATTGAGGAGTCAGCAGGGTTGTACTCCTTCCAGGTTTTCTAGGAGGGAACCATTTCCTTGTCTTTTCCAGCCTCTTACAGCCATCTACATTCCTTGGCTTGTAATCCTTACCTCAATCTTCAAGGCCAGCAGCATAGCACCTTCAAATCTCTCTCTCTCTCTCTCTCTCTCTCTCTCATATCAAGATCCTTAAATTACTCTCAGCTGCGAAGGCCTTTTCCCCATGTAACATAACATATTTGCAAGTTTCAGGAATGAGGATGCAAACACGTTTTTAGTGGGCCATTCTTCTGTCTGCCATACTATCTTTAAAGTCTACCCTAATGGGAATGAAGACAGAGAGACAGGCATCAACATTTCTGGAGGAGAGGTGAGCCTCTCCCCATGGGAAATCCCCACCAGACACACAAAAGGGTGTCATGGATCAGCACACATGGCTTAGAAACCTTTCAAGGAAGGCTTCAAAATCTCCCCCAAAATTCTGGTTGACTTTTCGGAAACCCACATATCACGAAACAAGAAGCAAGTTCACAGAAATGGCACAGTCCTGAACTGTTCCCCAAGTCATGGTGGTCTCAGAATGACAGAGACTCATCCGGAATGAAGTCAAATACACATACCACCCTCAGCTAACATGTCCCTGGGGTGGAGTGACTAAGGAGAGGCTTGAAGCCTAGGTGATGGAGGGAAAGATGGGTAAAACTGTTTGGAGTATTAAAGCAGAAGTGATTGGAAGTCATTATTTGATAGAATAACAGCCTGTGCAGGATGAGTTTTCAAAAAGATGACTAATCCCTTTATTTTACCGATGAGAAAACTCAAGCATCAAAGCTGATCTTTCTGATATCACTCCGTGGTTAGGTGAGGTGCCCCAAAAAGCCCCCATGGCCTCTGAGTGGCAGTCTACTCAGCTATGAATTTTCTACTTTGAAGCTATACTTCTTCTAGATTTTAGAACAACCACACGTTAGTGGGTGTGAAAAATGTAAGAAAAGACAAAGATTTACTATAACTGTTGGTCAACTCAAGCACGTAAGCCATGACCGCACACAGCCAGCGGCCTCCTTACAGAACGGAACGTTGCTAGGTACCGTCAGGGTGGCCACGTACATGATCATTTCTCTACATTATATGGCAAGTTCTTTTTCAGAGTTGCCTTCACTGTAAGGCTCTTAGTCAACCACCCACCCACCCATCCATTCATTCAAATATCCACCCCAAACTTACTGTGTAGCAGGCCCTGGAGAGAAAAGGATGACTAAGATGGGTCCCGCCCGCAAGAAGCTTGTAGTGTAGTGGGGAGAACACAGGAAAGCCATTCTGCTAACCCTAACGCCACAGCCTACTCCTGACCCACATTAGCAGTACCATGCCGGCTGACTTGCTCACCTTAAGTAGTAAAATGAACTTTAACCTTTAGCTTGTTTCCAAAAGCCAGATTCATCCTTATATAACCAAGCTAGATTCATCCTATATAACCAAGACAGGCACCGGCAGAGAATATTAGAAAACCTATGCTGATACTATTTTTCCCTTAAGAACAAAAGAAACGTTATTTACTTACCCCCAAAATAAGTTGGGACTAGGAGAAAGACACGTTTTATACCAAAGTACTTCGAAGGTAGCTCCCTTCAGTTACCAGTGTAATACTAATAGATGTCTTGTACATCTGCTTTGGGAACTAGACCAGAAGCCGCACAGCACTGTGGGCCACAGGAGCTAGAGCAGTCACGCTTGCACATCAAAACAAACTTCTTCAATAAACAACTGTCAGTGTGTACATTATTTACCAAAACAAAACACCAAAGTAAAAATGCTGTGTGAGAGAGAGAGAGAGGGAGAGAGGGAGACAAAGCGAGCGAACGAGAGAAGCTTTTCTATTAGTCTCTAGGGTTGATGAGTAAAAAATCAGGTACAAAAGTTCCAGGGAGCCAAAAAGGGATAACTGATTTAAATTAATTCAGCTTGAGAAGCAGAGGAGAGAGTGAAGGGTAGACAGTCAGGATTCATCAGGAATCAAATCTGCAAGATGACCCAGCCCAACGCCCCACTGCAGGTGCCCCATAAAATCTAATGAGTGCGCCAGATGTGCTCGAGTATCCAGGGGGGAAATCAAACTCAGGTGTTTTCCCCTTTTGGGGGGGGGGAAGAGAAGAGCAGTGACCCTCAGAGTCACAATCCATCTGAGCGGTAAGTCCTCCCCCAGGCTGTTTGCAGATGCACATCCTTCCTGTGGAGGAGTGGACAGCATCCGGTTCCCTCCTCCACGGACGGGACCCAGGAGACTCCAGTCTTAGCGGTGCTGCTGGGCCAGCAGGCTGCGTGTCTCCCTGCCTGCGAGGACTTCCTTCCCCAGGGCAGGCTACGAACCAGTCCTCCTGGGAAGGGTTCCAGTGCCCACTTGTAAGGTGTAAAACTACACTGGGGGAGGCGGGGATGCAACTCAAAATAAATTGTAAAGAATCTAAAAATAATTCTTTCAAAATAGCAACCAAGCTGCTGTGACGTGGTCGAAGAAACCTGAACCTGAGGACCAGAAGGCCTGAGTCTGAATCCTGACTCTTCCATGGGGCACTTGAAGTTAAGAAACCTCCCTGGGTGTCAGCTTCATTACCAGAGATCAAGACAACAATGCTTATCTCACAGGTTCCATTAACTGGGCAAGTGCTTACTGAGCAAGTGTGCTGTGCCTGGCGCTGCTCTAGACCCTGGAGGTAGGGATTAGAAACAGAGTGAGACCCTTGCATCCAATGGGTTTATATTCTGGCTGGAGAGAGGGCCACGAACAGGTTAGCAAAAAAAATAAAAATTTAAAAAAAATGAAGAAAGTAATTTCAGACAGTAATAAGTGTTGGTTTCTCAGGGCTGCTCCAACCAAGGACCACAAATTTAGTAGCTTAAAATTTTGTCAATGTCTTCTTTCACAGTTCTGGGGCCAGAAGGTTATCATAACGAAGGCCCGATTCCTTCTAAAGCTTCTAGAAAAGAACCCTCCTTTGCCTCTTGCAGGTTCTGGTGGCTTCCGGCGTTCCTTGGCTTGTAGCAGCATCACTCCAACCACTGCCTCCGTGTCCAGGTGGCCTTCTCTCTGGGTCTCGCTTGGTCTTCTCCTTCTTCTTATAAAGGCAACTAGTCCCTGATTTCAGGGCTCACCCTAAATCTAGGACAATTTCACCTCTATTTCCAAACGAGGTCACAGTCTGCGGTTCCAGCTGGACATGAGCTGAAACCATTGACAAGCGCTATGAAGAAATGACATGAGGAAATGGGGGACAGCGTCTGGGGGGTACAAAGCTTTCGCAAGGGTGGCCAGGGAAGGCGGCTCTGAGAAGGTGACTGCCCAACAATGAGGAGCCTGCGACAGGAGGAACCTTCCAGAGCCCTGCGGCCCGAGGAAGCTCGAATGACGGGTCCAAGAGTCCAAATGAAGGCCTGAGGAGGTACGTGAGGGAGGTGAGTGAGGGAGGCAAAACCAGGGCCTGCCTGGGGCCAGATCTCAGAAGCTGGTGTGAGAACTGAGAGCAGTCAAGGATGCACGACCTCCTTCTCGGGGCTCCAGGGGCTGAACTTGTGATCCGCCCACCAAAGAGAGTGGGTGGTCCAAGCCCAGGAAGCCCCAAACCACAGCAGGCCTGTGTTCTGAGAGCGCATTCCTGTAGAGGCCTCCGCGGCCCACCCCCCGCCCCCCTCCCCACGCAGGTGGTTTCCTGATGCAGGATATTAGCTTTCAGCGGCTGGAGGTCCCTAGCCTCCACACCGGCCTAAAAGGCTGCCTCGGGTTTGGCTAAGCCTCAGATAAGGAGCTGAACTTTGGTGGGCTTATGAGAACCGCACCTGCAATCCTGCTGAGATTCCCTCATCACCAGCCTTAATCCGTCTCGAATAAAACCCGTGCTTGCCGACGCGCTTTCCCACCACGGCTGTTTAGTAGGGGGAAACGAACCACATTGTTTCTCCTGCGAAAGCCTCCTCTGTGCGCACTTGGCCCGTGGATTTAATTTCTGAGATTTACATTTTAATTCTTTAAGATATTCAGGAGATAAATGGATAGAGAAGCCTTTCCTGGGAAACCTACCCGACTTGTTTTCTTCCCTCCCAAGCCCCATTTCTTGCTCTTAGCAAATTAAACGGACTTCCTTCTCCACTCTCAGGACTTCCCCCATCTCTCAGCCCTTTGCTCTCTCCCCTGCCCCAGTCCTCCACCCACAAGGCCCTCCCCTCATTTTGGGACCCTCAAATTGGTTGGTCACCTGTCAAGGTTGAAGAGTGCCCCCCCCCCCCAAATTCATGTCCACGCCAAACCTCATCATGTGACCTTATTGAGAAACAGGTGTTTGCCGACGTCACTAAGTTAAGATGAGGTCACCCTGGAATAGGTGGACCCCAAATCCATGCATGACTGGTGTCCTCCCGAGTTGAGGAGGGGACACAGAGAGGAAAAGGCCACGTGAGGATGGAGGAGACTGGAGCAATCGAGCCACCAGCCCAGGGCGGCCAAGGCTTGCTGGAAGCCTCCAGAAGCTGGAAGAGGCAAGGAAGGATCCTCCCCTAGAGCCTTCAGAGAGAAGGAGGCCCTGCCCACACCTTGATTTCAGACTTCTAGCCTCCAAAACTGGGAGAGAATAAATGCCAGGAAACTAGCAGCGGGTCCACAGCCTTCTCTCCACCCACCTCTCACCTGGAGCCCCCGGAACCCTGCAGCTGAAGTCCTGCAGCCGAAGCCCAGGCCCTGCCTCTCTGGCGCCGTCCGGCCTCTGCCTGGCCTGTGCCTTCACGGTTCCCTGGCCACACGCTCTGTCTACAGAAAGGACCCCAGCGGGGATTTCTTCTTTTCCCCTCAACATTTTATGACGAAGATTTCAAACACATAGCGAAGTTGAAAGAATTTACAATGAGCACCCACACACCTACCACTTCCATTCACCATTAACATGGTACTATACCTGCTTTTCCACTATCTATCTATTTACCCACCCCTCCATCCATCCATCAATCCATTTTTGTTGTTTAGATGCATTTCAAAATATACTGTAGACATCAGTATGCTCACCCCTAAATGCTTCAGGGTGTACATCATTAACCAGAATTCAATATTAGTTTGTAGGTCTTTTTTTTTTTTTAAGGTAAAATTTACATAAGTGGAATGTACAAATCTTAAGGGCATATTCTCTCAGTGTTAACAAATGCATATACCTGTATAGGCCAAAGCCCCTGTCAATGGAATTACTATGAGCCTCTTCCGAGTCAATCTCCACTCCCATTTTCCCAGAAGCGACCGACATGCTGAGTTCTGTCCACAGATTCGTTTTAAAAATTTCATAGAAATGAAATCACACAGGGTGTCCTCAGTAGCATAATGTTCCTGAGGTCCCTCCATGCTGTTGTGTGTATCAACATTTTGCTTCTCATTATTTCTGAGTAGCATTCCGTTCCATGTGAATACTACAGTAGTTGATCCTTTCTCCTTCCTGTGGATAGGCAACTAACTGGGCTGTTGCTATACAGACTGTACACAAGTTTTCTGGTTGAACATATGCTTCCATTTCTCTGGGTTTGGGCTGGGATTTCTTGCCTGATCACAGCACTGTCTATCTTACCCATCGGTGAGCCCACCTCAGTCTCCTGGTCCCTCCGAGACGACTTGTGTATGTGGTCATTAAGAATTCAGACAAAGTCCAACTGCCTGGGTGTGAACTCAGACTGGGCCCTTCACTAGCTGGGAGACCTGTAAAGTAAAACTACTTAAGCTTTCTGATCGATTTCAGCATCTGAAAAATGGGGATAAATGTGGAGATAGATCCTATAGATGGGCCTCATAGGATTATTCTGGGGAGAAAGTGAGTTCATGCATGTGCCTGGCACATGCTAAGCAAGCAGAGGCCGTCTGTATCCTCTGCCGCCAGCCTACAGCTTGGTTCTGTTGCGTGCACAGCGCATGCTCTTTCTCGGCTCAAAAAGCTGTAATAGCTTTCCTGACCTTCCTAGACCAAGACTAAACTTTGCTGCCTAGATTTTAAAATAACCTCACCACCACTGCTCGAGCGATCTAAAACATCAAGCTGGGTTTTTGATGGACTGGAATTTCATCAACTCAGAGCATAACATTCACTGTGCTGATCAGGAATGCTGATTGGCTGATTGGTCACCCTTGAGTAGCAAAAGAAGTAATAAAATGAGTAATAAAAAAATGGGAAAACTCAATAACCAATACCATTCATTTGGTAGATAAAATCTTTTCAATCATACTGGGAGTGTTGGGGGTCACAAGAAGTGTCTGACCATCAACAGGTTGTGAAGGCTCCATAACCAGGTCCATTGAATCCCAACACCCAGCCTGTGAGGTTTAAGGCGCCCTCAACAGCCCATAAACACAGCACTACGCTTGTATTTGTCTCCACCTCCATTCAGACTGTCCTTCCCACACTGTACCCACCCCTGGGCCTGCCCTTATCCTGCCCACTCAGACCTCTGCCTCCTTCAAAACTCCCTCTCCCAGGGCACGATCCCTTCCCCAGGGATCAACACCATGCAAAGGCAAAGAGGTGGGGATGAGCATCTGGAAGAACAGGGATTAATCTGGTAGAGCCTTATGGTGATGAATGGAATGAGATGGGGGGAAGGGGTTCCAGAAACTATGGGGGGGCAAGGCTTGAGGTCTGGCCTAGTGTCCCCTAGAAGAATCTGCTTTTCAACGAGTGCCCACATCTAGCCAACAGCCTGGGAGCATGCCATCAAACCAACTGTCAAATCCAAAGAACAAATTTCCATCAACTCGCAAAATGCTTCCCAAAAGATTGCTTCATCTACCAACCAAACATTCGAATGAATCAACTACAATTGTTTGTAATGTTCTGTGACTTCCAGCAAACCAGGCTCCAAAAACAGCAGGAGTGGAGCTCCCTGACACCATGGGGTTCGAGAGCCCCCCCACTCCTTGATTGCTGGCCTGGAGGAGACCAGGTGCACCAGAGATACCAGAGGGCATTGGCAAATGGGCACCGCCTGTCTCCACAGGCACCCCCATCGGCCAGCTGATGAGTGTCTCCATCAAGGCAGGCCTCCCTGGGAGACCATCCTCTCTGCCTGGAGGGGATAGTGCACCAGCCCAGGCATCTGGGAAAGGATATGAGAGAGAGGAAGCGGGGGAAATGGGCTGGTGGTGCCAACCCAAATGGATAAACATGCTCAGCCTCCCATGTACCCTCCTGCCAAGCAAGCAGGAAACACTCACAGCCTCGTAATCGGTCCCCGGGACAAACTCAGCGACTTAAGGAATGGATCTGTCTTGGACCCCAATGAGCAGTAATCAATCAAAGGATGGTGTAGGGGGCTGTAAGCGCTCAACCGTGGAAGATTACAAACTCATCAGGTGTGTCCCTGGCCTGCCCAGAAAGTGCAAATGTCTTGGCTCACCAACAAGGCACTATATGCCCTCAGCTCGTGCAAACCCACTGAGAAGCTATGGAGCTAGAACCGGCTGAGAAGTCACAAGAGCAAGCCTGTGCCTGGTGAGTAAGCAGAGGGGCACCGTGATGGACTGAATGTGTCCCCTCCACGTTCACGTGTGAAATCCTGGCTCCCAAGGCAATGACATTAGGAGGTGGACCCTCTGAGATGGTCAGATCAGGAGCGTCGAGCCCTCATGAGTGGGATTAATGCCCCTACAAATGGACCCCAGAGAGCTCCTTCCCCGTTCCGCCCTGTGAGAACACAGCGAGAGACAGCATTTATGAACCAGGAGGTGGCTCTCAGCAGACACCAAGGCTGCCAGCACCTTGATCTAAGACTTCCGGCCTCTGGAACCATGAGAAATAAACGATTGTTGTGTGAGCCCCCACACTGTATGGTATTTTGTTCGAGCAGACGGAACTGACTAAGACAGGTACCCAACCAGTAAACTCACCCTCTGCACCTGGGCAGTCCTGTTGGGACTCAGAAGGGCCGAGGATCTGTGATTGTCACATGGGGCTAGATGAAACCCTTTCTTCAGGAGTCAGGTGGGCATGCCGCAGCACCTGCAGTCACACTCCAAACTCAGGCTCAGGGATCTCACCTTGGGAGTGGGGGTGCACAGACAAGCAAGGGGAGGGAGCGAGAAGGATCCATGTGGTAATGGACAAGAGTTAGTAATCATCCTTCGATTGATTACTGCTCATTGGGGTCCAAGACAGACCCATTCCTGCCTTGGCCCGGTGCGACTGACACTGGTACATTTTTACGGTCACATTTTACTGAGCATTAATTTCGTCAGTAAGAGCTCACGCTTAGCTAACTATAGACACACCTGGTTACATCTAGAAATAGTTGTGACTATGCACTTACACACAGGTTCGTATACACAGGCATAGTTCTTTGCTCGGTCAGCTGAGAGGGCTTAACAGAAAGGACACTCCAGTAGCAACAACCACACCGGCACCTATATCTTGGTTTCTAATATCATTCTCCAATCCAAGGAGCCAGGACTCCTAGAGAAATGCCTGCATCTAGGATGGAGGTGGGAACTATCCAAGATGACGCTGGAGCATCTTGTCGCAACAGGAAGTACTGCAGAAGTGCTTAATTAAAAAAGAATGGACGGGCCACGAGGTACCAGCAAAAAGAGCTCCCCATGGCCAAAGCTGGAACAAGGCTGGGCAAGAGCGCCTCGTGGCCAAAGCAAGCAAATCAATACAACTGTCCTGCATTATAACCCAACGTACACAGTGAATATCCACGCGTCCATACTGACCTAAATAAGTGATTGCAGAAAGTAATAGAGGAGGACTAAGAGCCAAATCTCCCACACAGAGTCACGGATGCACACACTGTTCCCTCGATGAGCTGGAGGGAGCATGACTCCCCACGCCTTCAGGGTGGGCTCTGCATGGATTTCCTTGGGAAAGTGCAGGAGGATAAGGGACTTTGCAGTGGAAAAGCTTGACAAACACGGCTTCAGCCAAGCGGTGAAGGTCAGCATCAATTAGCATAGGTCATGTGCATAGTAGGGGCCTTGGATGTGTGATGCGAGTGGGATAATCTTTCCCGAAACCCATCACCTCAGCCTAATCATGAGGGAAACATCAGGCAAACTCCAAGAGAGGGGCATCCTATAATATAACCCTCAAAACACCTGTACTCCTCATACCGTCAAGGTCTTCAAAAATAAGGGAAGTCTTAGAAACTGTCACAGCCAAGGGGAGCCGAGGAGACATAACAACTAAGTGTGCTGTGGTAACCCGGAAACCTGGATGGGATCCCAGAACAGAAAGGGGTCATTAGGTAAAAACGAAAGGAATCGAAATAAGCTATGGACTTTAGTTCATAATAATGAATCAACGCCGGGTCATTGCTTTAATAAATGTACCATACTGATGTAAGATTAATAACAGAGAAAACGAGGTGTGGGGTATGTGGGAATTCTCTGTACTGTCTTCACAATTTTTCCTGAAAATCTAAAACTGTTCTGTCGAATAAAGTCTCTCAAGAAAAAAAAAAAAATCCTGGCTCTACCACTCACTACTCCTATAACCATCATTGTATCGATTCCACTCTGTGCCTCAGTTTTCTCCTCTGTAAAACGGGATCATTGGTTGTAATGCCTACTTCATAAAAATGTGGGGGCAGGTTCAATGAAAAAAATATGTATAAAGTGCCTGTCCCAATGCCTGGAATACAGGAGGCATAAAAATGTTGGTATTATTATTATTATTATCATTATTATTATTATCATCATCATCATTCCAATAAAATAAAATTTTAAAAAGACAAACTGCTCTTCCTATTAGCAACCACACCAGCAAAGGAATCTAAAAGTTTCCCACTTTACCGATCTCGCAATTTTGAAACTCAAGTTACTGACCCGAGAGGCTCTGAAGCCCCAAACCCCCGTCCTGGGATCAGAGTGGGTACACAGTGAACGTGCTACGAGGAGAAGCCCGCCCCACGGTCACCTGGCACGGAATGGGCGGCCCTGCACAGCGCACTGGGAATGGGCTAAGCCTCAGAGAGTGCGATTATTTAAACGCGGTTATCTTTTTCCCCATACCTCCCGCACGCACACAAAGTGGATCTGAGTAAAATTAAATGGCGATGTTGCTCCGTTTGTGCTGGAAAGATGGATGTGTCTCCTACATGACTCTGAATATTCTACTGACTCTGGACAAAACGGGGATGGTCTACGTACCCAGGAAACGTTCGCCTGCGGGAAATGAGTCCAGGGAACCGACCCCTCGCCACCATAAAAACGTGAACGCGTTTTTCTCATTTGCTAGTTACCATCAGATGACAACGTGGATTTTTTTTATTTTTTAACCTGGAAATGGTAACACTAGCTTTAATTTATTCCCGCAAATCCCACACTCATGAAGAAAACAATCTGTCACAGTCTACGACATGACCAGAGGGACCATAATTCGTGGCTACAGGGTCAGATCTTTGTAACAGATGGGTTGGCGGAAGTGGCGGGGAAAACCTCAGCTCCAGCCCCAGCAGTTCAGCCCATACATTCGAAATACACAGAAGAGCTCAAGTCAAGCAGGCTCTGAAGGGCACTGGTCCCTGTCACCACCGCCCACCCCAGCAATTAACAGGCTTGGCGGGACTGCCAGGGACCAAACTATGATTGATTTTTCTGTTCAAATGAGAAAAGGCAGTGCCCTCCATTGTGGGTGCCAGGATTCATCCATGTGGGAAAGAGCTGGGACTTCCAAGCGGCCAAGTGAGGAAGTTACACATCGGAAATCGCAATTCTTTCAACCTGGATTCTCAGCCGCCAGGGGAGCCTCTCTCACCCCGTCAAAACCTGCAGCGGGGGCTGTGTGTGTGCACTCTGGAGGCAAATCCAGAAGCTGCGGGGTGAGCAGGAAGCCGAGGGGGTCCCCGCCTCTCATTTTACAGACGGGAAAACCAGGCCACAGGGCCAAGCCACTGGGCCAAGTTCCCCGCAGCGGCATCACCCCTACTGGGAGCCAAACGGAAGTCTCCTACGCCTATTAACACACATCTGTATGAATCTGTCATACATATGATACACATGTGTGTACGCATTAGCGAGAAGTGGCTTTTTACAACCTAAACACACATAGAGGAGTATGTGAACGAGGCCCTCGGTGAGCATCGGTTGCCAGGAGGGGAGGTGTAAGTCACGGGCACCAGGCTCCCCGCAGGCAAAGCGAGCAGAAAGCGCAGCACTCAGTGGAGCTAGCTGCTGGGTATGGGCCGCCGGGTGGGTCCCACTGCCCAGGATGGCGGAGTCCCAGGAGGGGAGCAATGAGGGCCTGGGGGCAGGGCCCAGCCCGGTCCTGTCCGAGCCCGTTCAGCGCTCAGTTCTGGTCCTGGTTTAACGTCTCACGCACTGTTCTTGTGCATCTGGCAGCCACCAGCTTGGCGGTGTTTAGTGTAAATAGACCAGGTCACTCTTATGTTTAAAACCCACCACCGTTTCCTTCCTCCAGTCCCCAAACGGCCACTCCTGCTCCCCTCTGCTTGTTCACTGCACACAACTCTCTCCACACACACAGAAGCCCCAGCAACACTGGGGTGTTTCTGCCTAACCGCTGCGCCCTCGCACATCCCCCTGCTGGGCCCCAAGTCCTCCAATAGCTGGTCCTTCTTGTCATTCTCTGGCCACCCCATCTAAAGTGGCCCTCCTAGCCTCCAGCACGCCACCCTGTGATACTTTCTTCATCACAAGCATCCCCCTAGAATATTTATTTTTGTTGTGACTCCTCACCTGAGGATATTTTTCCATTGATTTTTAGTGAGAGTGGAAGAGAGAGGGAAAGACAGAGAGAAACATCCATGGGAGAGAAAAACATCCATTGGTTGCCTCCGGCACATGCCCCGATCAACCCTGGGCCAGGGAGGAGCCTGCTACCAAGGTACGTGCCCTTGACCAGAACTGAACCTGAGACCCTTTGATCTGCAGGCCAATGCTCTATCCACTGAGCCAAACCAGCCAACACTAGAATTGATTGATTTGCATGCTTGGCACCAATGTTCCCCGACCTAGACTGTGAGTTCCACGAGAACAGGGCATTTGCTGTCTTTTCCTCTCTCTTCTCCTCATGGCCCAGAGGGTGCCTGGCAGTGACTGGTTGCAAAATAGACAGTGCAATCCAAAGTTACTTGGGCGGGAAGAAAAATCTCTCCAATAGCAAGATCCCAGCTGCAGGTGGGAACGGAGTGAGGGGAGAGGCTGTACCTCTCCGCGCTCAGAGTCTAGAAGGGACTTCAGTGCACGGGAAAGAGCGGAGAATTAACTCAATGGCACAGTCTTTATGCTGCGCCCACTTATGCTCTCAAACACCCTGCTGAGTGGCACCGCTTGATTTCCAGGCCGCTTGCTCCGTTTCTGTTCCATTTCAGAATCAAGGTTGAGCGCGCGGAAGAGCATTCAAAAGGTGCTTCAGCAAGTTCAAGTGAGGCACGTGTGTGGCCCTGGCTGCACCATGAAAGGATCGGTATGAAAGTGCTCTACCACTCGAGATTCTAGACACGTGTGCACACAGAGCGTTTCCAATTGCATTTGAGATGGCGAAGAGCAATTCTACGGCACTTTGGGACTCCTGAGAGCCATCCACTGGCTATGAGCTCTGTGGACAACAGGGAATGTGGGTCGACAAGGGCTCTTTGAAAACGTGGTCCTGGAACTTCGACATTCCCCAGGCCCAGCTGCGGGTCCCCTGTCCTTGACAGTCCTCACGCCCTGGGTCTAACGGGCACAGCGAGAGGCATTTGCAGATGAAAGAACCAAAAAGAGCACACAGCACGGATGCAGCCGATAAAGGCCCAGCAGCAGCTGCTGCACCGTCACCTGCCATAACAAGATTGATCTGCAGTGAAATAAAAGGTAATGCAATCCAGAGGCAATAACCTCGGCTTCCTCCGAGAATGTCTCATGTTGTCGACTGGCAAGCCTGCCTCCCTCTCCTGCCTGCCCCGGTGCACAGCGGCCCACACATGCACGGGCTCCTCTCACGCATGCACTCCCTGCCAGAAGCACACACTCGCAGAGCAGCCTCTCCGCTCCCCTGACTGCCCGGGCATCCTTGAACAAGCCAAAGCCAGCGGGGCCTGGACGCCCACGGCGTGGCCAGGAGGCCAGAGCCACTCAGACGTGCCCTGGGTGGACGGGATGCAGAGACGGCTCCGTGGCTTCTGCTCATCTAAAGCCACGTGGTTGGCTGGTGGTTTGTTTCTGGTCCAGTTCAGGGCCCCCAGGTTTCAAGGGAACGGCCCAGTTCCTGGGACAGAGTTGCAATCTCGGAAGATGTCGCGGAGTCGTGTTCTGGATTGTCTGTGAGACACAGAACCTTTTGTCTTGGCCCGGTGCGACTGTCACTGGTACAATTTTACAGTCACATTTTACTGAGCATTAATTTCACAGCGAGAATGGCCAGAAGCAAAGGGAAAGGAGGGGGGACCGGCTGGCACGTCCTTTGCCATCATTTCAGAGAAAGTCTCTCCATACGAAAGGATCCTCCAAGGCCTGTGAATAATTCACAAGCGCCAGTTCCGTTCTCTCCATTTGAAATCCTAGTAATCTATACTAATAAAAGGCTAATATGCAAATTGGTCAGGACGCCCTCACAGTAACGACCGAACAGCAGGCTGCGTGGGGCGACCAGGCCAGCAGGGGGGTTAGTGAGGGACGACCAAACAACTGAACAGCAGGCTGCATGGGGTGACCAGGCCAGCAGGGGGGTTAGTGAGGGACGACCAAATGACTGAACAGCAGGCTGCGTGGGGCGACCAGGCCGGCAGGGCGGGGGGGAGGGAGGGGGTGGCAGTGAGGGGCAACCAGGCCGGCAGGCAGAGGCGGTTAGGGGCGATCAGACAGGCAGGCAGGTGAGCAGTTAGGAGCCAATGGTCCCGGATTGTGAGAGGGATGATCCCAGGGATTGGGCCTAAACCGGCAGTCGGACATCCCCCGAGGGGTCCCGGAGTGGAGAGGGTGCAGGCTGGACTGAGAGGACCCCTTCCCCCCATGCACAAATTTCGTGCACTGGGCCTCTAGTATCTTATAAGGGGACTGCCATCTGCCAGCACACAGGGCACTGGGTGGCTGGCAGCTTCCGTCTCTGGAAGATGCTATTAGGCCTCGCCAGCCAGTGATTTGGAGATGATTATAACTTTTGCTCTGCATATCACTGTTACTGACAGGCAAATGCCATCCATCAAACAGCATGACGGATTTAAAAAGAAGGCAAACCTGACAGAGGTGGTCTGATAGGCCATTTTTCATGCCGATGACAACAACCAGGGACGCTCACACGCTCCTGAAAGATGGTCGAAACAGAAGCGTTTTGTGCCTCGAAAGGGGACATGCCCCATTCAGCTCTGGGCAGTGCTGGCAGTCTGGCCCACAGGAAACAACCCACCTCCCTCCCAGAGTGTCCCACCGAGCTCCCAATCTGTCCAGGAAAAAAAAATGCAACTGCAGCCAGGGGCCCCGATGGCGCCCCTTTTATGACGTGAACGGGTGCGGCTCCTTCTCAGTTTTGCTCATCTGTTCGTCTCTAGCCAAATGGAACATATTACTTGTAGCTTGCTGGGATGTATGAATTATTTATAAAAGCAGGTCTCCGACTGCAGACTCTTAGAAGACAACGCCACAGTCCCCTCACTGTTGCCCACAACTGCGCTTTTATCAGGGAGAGCAGGCCGGCGTTCCCGTAGCACGTGCTGCCTGTCGGGGGCGAAATAATAGTTGTGGAAATAGCAAGCCTTTAAGATGATGCGGAAGCTATTTATGGAAAGCCTGGATATATTTTTAAACCAGGCTCCTCTTCTGAGCCAGACCTGGATTCAAGAAAGACGCAGCAGACTGTGCCACCAACGTATCTCCCAGCTTGAACACAAACAGCTATTCCCTGCCACTCTGCCCGCTCGCTTCTGCCTGTGATAAACACGGGAATGAGGCCGGTCCCCCTGCGTGGAGGTCTAGCAGGTTCAGCAAGGTCATGCCCCTGAGTCTCCCCGGGCCCTGCATCCTACGTGGGGACGAGGGCACGCACAGTCGGGGTCGAGCATTCAGACTCCAGCTCCCAGAGCACATGACCTTCGCTGGCCAAACAGACCAGACACTGCCCGCCCGTGCCTGGCCCTGTTTCTGGCCCAGGCCCAGTCAGAGGGGTTGTGGGGGACGCCTGGGTTGGAGGGCATGCAGCGACCAGCCAGCTGTGGTCTTGCCCACACCTCCAGGACAGGGACACGGCTGTTTGGTAAAAGAATGCCCACGTGAAGCCAGCCTAGGGAGCCCTGAGCGATGGGGACTCCACCTGGCCGCCTCCAGAGACACCTGCTCTCCGCCCATCACAAGTTCCACAGCGCCCCTGCCCCCTGACAGGGGCTCAGCCATAAAGGGTCCCCAATGTCCCTGCCCAAGATGTCCCGTTCCCATCTGTCTCCCAAACATGGTCCAGAGGAAGACCCGGAGGCTGGATGGCACTTCAGGCCACCTCAGGCCACTGTCCTCATCTTGCCTCCTAAAGCCCCCGTGACATGTCCAGAGAGAATAAGAAGCCCCGTGAACCTCTGCACACAGACTGTCTACCCTTGTTCCCCAAACAGCACAGCCAATGGGAAAGCAGGCAGAAGGTAGTGACCTTACCTTGCTGAAACACGTCTGCCAGGAGGGAGGAGAAACAGGGCAGGAGGGCAGGGGGAGAGAGAGAGGAGAAAAAAAAATTAATAATAATGTTGATCATGACCATGACGATAATCATCGCAAACGTATGCTGACTGCTGCTTAAGCACTCCACGCGGACGTAGTTCCTTTAACTCGGAGGCAGTGGTTAAGAGCTTGGGCTCTGGCACGAAACCGCCCTGGCTTGAATCCTGGCTCGACACTTACTAACTCTGTGGTTGACATTCTCTAAACCACAAGTAGACAGGAGTATTGGGAAGATTAAACAAACTGTGGCTGATGTTTGCAGGGCTCAGAACACTGCCCATGACGTAGTGAAGGCACAAAGTTAGGTCGTTGATATTTTTAACACCCTCCTTTTCACAACACCTCTGTAGAGCAGGCTGTGTGATCATGCTCATTTTATGGGTGGGGCAACTGAGGGTCTGGAAGGTTGAGTAACTCATCCTAAACCACAGGCAAGTAAGGAATGGGCTCAGGAGTGAACTCAAGTCTGTTGGATTCCAGAAACTGTCTTCTTAGCCACCGCTAAGCTGCCTGGACTGGCTTGTAAGTAACAACAAAGCAACAAGTACACACAGAAGGATAAACTGAGGCAGGGCCTATGAATCTTTACATCATATAAACAAAACATGGGTGTAAGTCCCCCACATCATAGCTCACAGCTAAGACCATGCCTTCCTATGAAATGCTAGATCAAAGGTGAAAAAAGTGTTTCAATAAATACTCGCGAGGCTACTATATGCCAAGCACTGTGTCTGGCACTGGGAACCATACTTCCAGCAAAAAGCATACATGAGCAAGCAGTCACTAACACCCCCCCCCCCCCACCAAGGGGAACCCTAGCTTGACTTCTAACACCTTACATTTGCTTTGACTATTTTTGAACTTTGTATAAATGGACCGATTCCGTGTGAATTTATTCTGTCTGCCTTCTTTGCTCCACAGAGAGTGTGGGTCCCCATGCTGTAGCATGTAGTAGATCATTCATGCTCACCGCTGTATAGTATTCCATTGGTAACTAGATCCTCATGTTTTAATTTTATGGAAGCATTTCTGTATTGTTCTCATTTTTAACAATGAGCATGTCTTACATTTATAATCTGAACTTTAAAACAAGTTATTTTCATCTCAAAAACTAAATGAGAACTGTATCATCAACATTTAAATTTGTTGTCAGCCATTCCTACTAAACCATCAGCTCCTATAAGGTCACGGAGAGCCAACGGCCCATGAATGGTGTGGATGAAATGTGACCAGGTAGGTAAGACAGACGGCACGGACAGAACACCTATGGGGGCAGTTTTCATTTCAACGGATCACATGTGACCCCCTAAGGAGCTTCATTCCTATTCCCTACACCTCCACCCAGGCCAGACCGCAGACTCCCAGTTACCAGTCCCAGGGAGGTGGCTAACACGCCACCCTTTCTCTCGCACTTGTGAACACCAACTGGGATATAAATGGCCCATATTGGTACCTTTATGGGATGTCAACTCCGCTCCCATTGATATGTGCAATATGTCATTCTCTAACCCGTCAGTCATCATGAGCCCCAGTCATTCATCATGAGCCATTCACCTCCCATCCCCGGACACTGCCCAGAGCCTGAGAAGAACCAAGTACAGCTCCCTCAGCAAACCACGGTCATGTGCACCTGCTGCCTCCACCAACACAGAGTCTGCACCACCCACTCTGACCAGCCTGCTCACTTGCAGGAGCCCTCCTCCCGGCCTTCAAATGTCTTAGCCACGGCGAGGTTTCCCAGAGCCTATCCCCATGGAGAGGGAAGTCAGTTTCCGCCTCTGTGCTCCCCGAGTAATTTGTGTGTGTTGCAATTACAGCTCCTATTATGATTAGTTATTTATGTGGACCCTGAGCGCCTGAGGACAAGGGCTAAGTGTCTTCATCACTCTGGTGGGTCCTAACTGCCTGGCGTGGTATGCTCCCACACCAGCGAGAAGGAGAGAGGGCTGGTCTGTCTCAACACCCACCTGGTCCAACCCCCTCATGTTACAGATGAGGAACCTGAGTCCCAGAGACGGGGGAGATTCTTCCCAAGGCCACACACGGCGCTAGAGGCCGAGCCAGGACGACACTGAGATTCATTTAACCTTAATGAAGCACGAAAGCTCATCCCTATTAGCAAAGCACAAATTCGAGATTTATCATGCTCCTCTAATGAATACAGACAAAAATTTCCAACCTTGGAAACATCATGAAATATGATTAGTCTTTCAAATACGGATCCAGTCTGGACATCTGTCCACAGTCCCCACCCTCCTCTCCGTGGCTTTGACAGGGAGCACATCCTTCAAAATTCAGCACAGACTGGAATCACTGGAAAGCATCCGCGAGTGGGCAGGGAGGGAGGAAATTGGGGCAGGGATGTCGTGACCTTATTCCTTCCAAATCCACCGGGTATTCCATGCGTTAGCAGACAAATCTACACAAATACTATTCATGTCTTCTCTTCCAAAGAAACCTCGCTTGATTTCCAGAGGAGCTATTTTAGATTTCTAAAGGAACCCTTTTTCAGCTTCATTGACATTTGCACCTTTTTATTCAAATGTAAATTTTAATAAACACCAGTATAAATATTGCAACAATTTTGCCCATGAGTTATCTTGTAATTTACACTGTAAATTTATGTCTTTTGTAGTCTGTGGCATAAATCATTTTGTTCTTAGCATCATTTAGCTCTTTGCTCTGTATACTAATGGCTTGGGTTCCTCCTTTAAAATCTGACTTTCCCCGACTGAGCCAGCCATCCAGACTTAGCCATCCAGGTTCAAATGACTCATGGACAGAAGAGCAGAAAATAAATGAGAAGACGGTAAGTTTTGTGCTGTTTGGCTACCTTTTACCCCCCCTCCCCACCCTACCCCCACACCCAAGCCTCCAATTGTGGGCCTCACACAATATTAGCCACAAAAATACACTTACCATCTTCTTCACTGGTGTTCATGCCCAACACCCTCCCACCCACCTCGCCATCTCCCAAACCATAGGCACCAGTCCCTATAAAAGACCTCACAGTGGAGTGTGATCTTCTTTTAGTCTAACCAGCCCCTCCGAACTACCTGGGAGTCAGTCATACTCTGAGCTTGAGTTTCCTCACTGCTGAGGGCCACAACTCTGGTGCCGGGAGGTTAAGTTAGAGAATTTGCAGGAACACGTTCCCATCAGTGGCTGTGGGGAATCACTCGAGAAGAAGACTCGGCGCCATTCGTCTGCTCTCCCCAGAAATGGAAGTCAGAGCTGGGAGCCTCCACTCTAACCACAGCCAGGTTGCGCCCAGAGCACTCCAGGGACACTTGTGCAGAGGAAATGAACTCCTTCGGACAAAGCTCTGCTCTTACTCACTTCCCCAGGGAGAAAACCTCGCAGCCCAGTCCTTCAGGGGAACAAAGAAGGCTGTTCTCCAGCCCCACCCCCACCCCCTGGAGCCAGGCTGGTCCTACAGACAGATGAAAGGCCGCGGGTAGAAGTCAGTGACCGCAGATGTGGGAAGGAGAAAGGGGGAAAGAGGGACTTGAGATGAGCCTCTATGTCTAGTTTCTTCAACGAGGAATGAACATCGAGGATGCCTGCCCCCTCCCGCATCCCTGCTGAGCGATTCACACCCCAGAGACGGTTAATGCACGGAGTCCTCCAGAGACAGGGGCCGTAAAAAGACTAGATTATTTATTAGTATTAATAAGTGATGGCAATTAGGCCGGGGGATTCCTAAACGCTGCTGATTAAAAACTTTCTGGAGCACTGCTCGTCCACATGGCCAGTGTTTACCTCTATTAAAAATGATTTAACTCCACCGGGTGAGCCCCTCTCCTGCTCCGGGGTTAATAATCAGCCGTGCGCAGAGCCACGCGGGTTAAGTAAGTTGGCGCTCCTTTATTTATCTATGGCTTTGTTTTATGAACAGCCCTGGATGGCCGTCTTATTGCCCCTGCCGTCTGCTAAGGATAATTTACTATTTCGATCCACGGCCCATAACTACGGTCAGGAACGCTCTCACACTTAGCATTAAAGATAGGCCAAACCGTGCAAGTGTGCCCGACTTCCGTAAGACGGGAGGAAGCAAAGCTACTGGGCCTCAGACAATGTAATCACACTCTCTCTCACTTTTGCTTTCTTTTCTAGGGTAAATTATATATGAGGGGAGTTTGGTTTCTTGAAAACGCATGCACTTAACTCCCATTTAAGAACTCTCACCTGGGGAGACAGCTGTCTTGTGAGTCCTCCTGTGGATTGAGCTAGAGAAGGAAAAGTCTCAAGTACAAGTGCTTTTACAGTAAAGCACGGTAACTTTTACGAGGACCCAACTAACCAGGGGCAGGGAAGAGTGGAATGAATGCTGATTCCTAGAGTGGGGTCAGGGTCACCATGAGCCAAAGTCAACTTCAAGATGGGCTAGGTGGCCCCCTCACCAAATTTCAAAGCCCAGCTGGCTCTATACATGGACATGAAGAGTACCAGAATGCAGCCTGTGGCTTTTGTGTCCTGCAAGTCCCTGCGAATGAAGTGGGTCCCTCCAATGCCTCCCCTCTTAGTGAATGCTGGCACTCCAGAGTAGATTCCCATTGACAAAGCCTAGGTCCAAAAATTGCCGGGCGCAGTGGCGCACGCCTGTAGTCCCAGATACTCGGGAGGCTGAGGCTGGAGGATCGCTTGAGCCCAGGAGTTCTGGGCTGTAGTGCGCTATGCCGATCGGGTGTCCGCACTAAGTTCGGCATCAATATGGTGACCTCCCGGGAGCGGGGGGCCACCAGGTTGCCTAAGGAGGGGTGAACTGGCCCAGGTCGGAGACGGAGCAGGTCAAAGCTCCCGTGCTGATCAAAAATGGCAGGTGGGCTTCTCAGGGAAGGCAGGGTTATCTCCTTCTCTCCCAGATACATTCCAGGGCCATGTCACCACATGATAGTGGCCACTGGATCCCATAACCTAAGACTGGGCCCCAGCTCCTCGTGAGGTGGAAACCTAGTGGCGGGGGGGGGGGGGGGGCGGGCCTCTTGTAGCCTGTGTTCTCATCTAATAAGCGGGGATAGTTGAGATACGCTTTGTCCTACCATAGGGATATCATGGAGGTCAAGGCAGGTAATTTAATCAGCGTGGAGCCCATGGACTGAGGAGTCTAACGCTAGGTTCAGATCCTGGGCTAGCTATTTCACCCCTCTTGATCCCCATTCCTTCACTTACAAAATGGGGATAACAAAGCTTACCTTTCCAAATGCACAATGACAACCAAGATCATACGTGTAACGCTCTCAGTGAGCACATGGCAGCTGGTTTGCGGTACATGTTCAGTCAGTGAAAGTTACTGCTCTTATAATCATAAGCAATAGAACAGGGTAGCAAAGAGCTCAGGTCTTGAAGTCGGAGTTGGGCCCAGGTCTGGCTGTGTGATCTTAGACAAATGACTGAGCCTCCCCAAACCTCGCTTTTCTCATCAGCAACAGGGAGCTAATGACCATAGCTAACGTTTGTGTTACCTCATAAAGTGCTATGGAGACTCAACCAGGTAATACGGAGAAGAGTACACAGCAGTACTCAGAAAGACGTCTATGAATGGTAGCGTTACAAGTCAACATCGATTGGTTGCCTCCTACTTGAAAAACCTTTGCGACTTTCTATAGGGCTGTAAAAGTTATCACCAGAGGAAATCCTAAAATAAAAATGATCGTTTTCATTTCTTCTTCTCATCATGTAGCTCTGTGCCATTGAGAAACACTTAAGCAGTTCTCCAACATTACCTTTCGGATGAATTATTCTTCATCTCTGCGATCAGTGGTCCAATGACATCCTAGCATCAATCCTCCGTGATCTAAGGGGGTGTGATTAGAAGCCCCAGAAATCCAGGGCCCAGCCTTGATTTCCGGCACCGCTCACCCCTCTGACATCGCCTGTCTCCTCTGGGCCTGCCATGACTTCTCAAGGTCACCCTGTATGGGGCTCGCCTGCCCCGGGCTTTGATCCGTGTTTCAAGCCGTGCTCCCTGGAAGGCTAGGGCTCAAAAGAGGTGGGGACTGCGTGGGGGCCGCGGGACTGAAAACCTCTCCTCGGTGCAGTGGGGTTCTGTGAAGGATTTGTCTGGGCAAAGGGTTCTGCTACTTTATTAGATAAACTGGGTAAAGTTTGAACACAACAAACCACTTACAGGAGCCCTTCCTGTCCAGGTGCAGGCCTGCGCTCTCCTGGAGCACGGCCAGCGAGCATCCAAGCCTCCTCCGGAGTCCCCACGTGGTCTCGATGGCACCACACGGGGCGGTGATTAGTTTCCTGTGTCTCCAAAACCAGACAGCTCAGGCAGCCGGTGGCCACCCAGGCCCCTCTTGCTTCCCTATTCCTATTCTTTTGTTTGTTTGTTTGTTTTATTTTTTATTCCTCACCCAAGGGTATTTTTCCATTGATTTTTAGAGAGTAGAGGGAGAGGGGAAGACAGAGAGAAATATCAATGTGAGAGAAACATATCAAATGGTTGCCTCCCGCACGAGCCCTGACCAGGGCCCTGGCTGGGGAGGAGCCTGCAACCGAGGTTCACGCTCTAGACCAGAATTGAACCCAGGACCCTTTGGGTCCGCAGGCCAATTGAGCTATCAATTGTAGCTCTGTATCCACTGAGCCACACCGTCTAGGGCCTGATTCCCCATTCTTGAATGCGGTGGGACTTGAATCTCTCCGTCCTTTTTCTTCTCTGTCTCATTTGGGACCCAGGCCGGGTAAAGTCCTCTCATTCTCCCTGCTCCTGGCCTCTCCTCCCCTTTTATCAGGTTAGCCATGAAGACCACGACTTTGCCTATCACTGTCTTCCCTCTGATGGCACGTGGCCTTCAGTAGATGTCTTTTGTTGTAAAAAAAAAAAAATGATTTTAAGCCCTGAAGTATCTTCCTACTACATTTCCTAGGGAATGTGCCGCCAACATCAATCTTAGGGCACGTGCTTAGAAGCACCAGCCCACACGGATTCGGGGGCAGTGCGAGGGACGGAGCGGTGAGTCCCTGCCATTTTTACGACATTACATCCCCAGTCTATCTCATTCGCCGCACAGAGGGATGAAGCCCTTAACTACTGAAAGAACATAAAAAAATAGATTTAGGAATAATACTTTTTATGATTGCATTCTGTATACTATGGAAGTGATGTTCACTTCTGCGGTACTTTATGGAGCTGATAAAGTAGAACAGGCTGGCTCCCCGGCGCACAGTGTATTTTATATCCGTTTAAAATGTTTTCTCTTCAACTGAATTACTTTTTGAGTAATTATAATAAGACTAATCTGGGCTTAATGAATTCATGTACGAATACGTTAGACGGCGTTATTGAAACCGCTCTGATATGAAACTATATTAAACTCAATCCCTTCAGCAGCCAGTGTTTTTCTTTCAAAAGAACGGCGTACGTGACTGGCTCTGAATTCCTTTAAGTCAGCTCGCCGAGAAGTCATAAGGAGCCACATTAATAGCGCAACCAAAAGAAGATGTTGACAAATAACTTTGTTCTAATTTCCCTAAGCTCACGTAATTGAGTTTTAATTAGGAGTCACAGGAAGTGTTTTTATGAAGCATCCATCCACATATGCAAAGGGCTGAAGAGAAGGTCCACCTTCCAGAAGAAATCAGTTATGGCTCTGATCAGTTATAGTTCTGATCAATTATGGGTCTGATCAGTTATAGCTCTGATCAGTCATGGGTCTGATCAATTATGGGTCTGATCAGTTATGGGTCTGATCAGTTATAGCTCTGATCAGTTATGGCTCTGATCAGTTATGGGTCTGATCAGTTATGGGTCTGATCAGTTATGGCTCTGATCAGTTATGGGTCTGATCAGTTATGGGTCTGATCAGTTATGGCTCTGATCAACTATAGGCCTGATTAGTTATAGCTCTCATCAGTTATGGGTCTGATCAGTTATGACTCTGATCAGTTATAGCTCTGATCAGTTATGGCTCTGATCAGTTATGGGTCTTATCAGTGCGGCTCTGATCAGTACGGCTCTGATCAATTATAGCTCTGATTAGCAATGACATAAAACCACTAAAGGTAAAACACTAAAAATGATCTGTGGATACTGAGCCTTCTTTTCTACAAAGTCCCCAAACCCAACAGTCTGAATCTCTGGATTCGAGTTGGCACTAGAGGCAAAGCCACTCATCTTCTCCGGGATTCAGCCCCTCCATCAGAAAGCGGATTTGTGCTAGGTGATCTCTGAGGTCCCTTCCAGTTCTAAAACATGATGGTTTCAAGTTTAAAATTACACACATTATATCAGATGGACTGTTATTGCATAGAGCTTATTTGTCATCTTATCCACACTAAATTACAGTCACAGGGAAAAAAAATCTCATTCCCTGCATTTCACACACATCCATAAACACATTCATAATATGGCTGGTGATTTCAGATTTATCTCAAGACATTATCTCGGTGGTAAAATATTTTTCCCATTACAGATAAATTATAAACCAGCTGAAAACCTCTAAGGTTACAGGGCCTCCTTGAATCGATTTCTATTTGCACCCCCACCCCTACCCACCCAGCATGCACTTCCTGAAGGATGTTCTGTCATCTCCATTTCTAAGTCAACTGGTTACTTTCATCATGTATCTATCCCTCAGGCAGGTCTCTGAGATCCAGGTTTTAATAGGACTACCCCGTATCCTAAATTCAAACTAGGTATTTACAAATGTCCAGCAGAATAAATCTCTTCCTTTGCCAGGTGATCGTTACCAGGATGGACAACTTTAAAGTAAACATAAGACAATGCCGTCATCATTATTCTGATGGCTTGGCACAAATTACCATCAGGAGAGCTTCCAGGAGCCAGAGACAATTAAAGTCTGAGTTCGGAGAAGCTGCCCCCAACATCAAGCACTGCTGATTAGAATGATTTGCAAGTAAATATGTTCCAGCAAATTGGCCCAAGTCTTCAAGGAGGAAGTTTTGGCCACGGGATGCGTTCTGGCCGGTCCCATTTCGGGAAGTACAGGTTCTGGCCAGGCCCTGCCATGAATCCCCTGAAAAATCGAGGATAAATCATTGCAGCATTCTGGGTCCCAAAGGTTTGACTGGAGTCTCTGCAGTCCCTTCCGGTTCTAAAAGCTCCAAAATGAACCTTTTCGCTAGGACCCTCTGCTATGTGCTCCCAGGTCACCTGGGAACTATGCCAGAATCTGCACCCCATGCCCAGCAGGCCCCCAGCGGGGAGGCGGGTGGACAGGGGGGAGATGGGAGAAAACATCTCCAGCAATGCAGCGTTCATTCTCTCCGAATCCTATCTGTTCCTTTGGAAGCAGGATCCACGTTTATCCAATGAACAAACATTAACCCGCACAAGTACTGCCCCGCACTCTGTATCACGGAAGTGCTGGTAATTTTCAGAGGCAGTTGAGAGCAAGAAGTTCAATGTGAACTATAGGCTCTTTCATGAATGTTTCAGTGCACAGGTCTTTCTTCGGGAAGGCAGCACATTTTTTAAAGTCACCCACTCAGAGGCTCAGTACGGTTCCTCTCTCTCCATCATTCCATGTGCACGGCAGGGCCGCACAATGGACCGGGCTCTTGTGCATCGAAGGCAGGCATCTCGAGGGGCAGAGGACCGCAAGGGCTGAGGACACCTTCCCAACAGCCTCTGCGGCTGTACATTTTCATCTTTGGGAAGAAGAGGCAGCGAGCAGTCCATCTGGGTACCAACAGGTCATACTTGACTGAGTGCCTTTTCAAGAAAGAAGGGGAAATTCATTCCGCAGTTTAAGATTCTTTTAAACCTGCATGACATTCAGTGGCTCAACGCGGTCAGGAAATGTAGATGACAGTTTCACGAAGGGTCTGTGCAGCTGCTTTGCCCTGAACCAAAGGATGCCAGCATCTCACAGGGCTGAATGTATTTGAAGCATCCTACCTAATAATAGAGTAATATGCAAATTGACCGTACCTTTGCTACACCCACAAGCCACGCCCACCAGCCATGCCCACCAGGAAACGGTTGCAGGGACGCTGGGGTGCGGCTGGGCCCAAGGCCGCCGCCCGGGGCCAAGCCCCGACCCTGAAAGAAGGCAGAAGGTGGTGGCCACAGCCAAGGCCTGGGTTCCCGGTGCCGGCAGAAAACTGGTGCAGGCAGCCAGGTGAATGAAGGTCTATTGCACGAATCTTCGTGCAAACGGGCTACTAGTTATATATATATATATATATATATATATATATATATATATATATGTATGTATATATTTCCAAGCATCATGGCTATTATTCTTCAAGTCCAGAGAGCTGAGAGCTGGGTTCTAGTTCTACCTCTGCCCTAACTGGCGATGGCTGGTGGGTAATCCTCTCTTGGGGAGCCCTAGTTGCAGTGAAAGCTGCCTTAACTAATTCTCCGAGGAAACAATAAGATAGTGGATGTGCTCACACTTTGAAAATAAAATAAAATAAAAATTTCTGTTACTTTTGTTAGTGTCCACTGGAGCTGATACAATGTAATGAGCAATTAATGGGCTCAAAGGACGCTGAAATCCAGACCCTGTGGTCCAAGAGCTTATAATAAAAAAGAGAGCCAGACACACTCAAGGAAAGGGCGCCAAATTCTACCTGGAGATGAAAACAGGACAGTGAGGAAGAGAGACATTTTGAGGAGGGGGCTCTGGGCAGTCTTCACGGACTAGATACAACCTGAGCTGGATCGTGAAGGGCAGTCCTAAACAAGGCTAGCATTTATGGAGCCCTCGTTTCTTAGGACTTCACTTAAAATTCTCTATATATAGAAGCCAAGTGACTTAAAATTCTCTATATATAGAAGCCAAGTGACCAGAAAGACCACAACGACCGGTCGCTATGATGAGCACTGCAGCCAGCCAACCAGCCGGATGGGGGCAGGGCCGGCCAGCCAACCTCCCGAGGCCCCTCCCCTGCTCCGGCCTGCCCCAATCGGCCCCTATTGGGGTGGGGCAGCCGGACCCCACCTGTGCACGAATCGTGCACCAGGCCTCTAGTAGTACATATCATTCTCACCTTCAGTTTACCCATAAGTTCATTTGCCAAAGACCCCATAGACAATCTGACTGTAGGGCACACCCCCATCACCACTGCACGGTAGGACTCAAAATGTGGAGATGAGGGACCATGGAGCAACAGCACAAGGGAGTCAGAAGAAATAAAATGGGCTCACGGGAAATGGAAGAAAACATAAATAGATGGCGGTATATGCCATATTCACAGACTGAAGGACTCAATATTATTAAGATATTGTTTCTCCCCAAATTAGCCTATATATTCAATACAATCCCAATAGCAAGTGCACCAGAATTTTTGTAGGAAGTGACAAGCAAATTCTAAAATGTATAGGAAATATAAGAATCTAGAGTAGCCAAAGCTATCTTGATAAAGGAGAGCAACGTCGGAGGATTGACACTACTCGACTTCAAGACATAAAATAAAGCCACAGAAATTAAGACAGTGTCGCTGACAGACAAGCAGACTAGGGGAGCAGAACAGAGAGCCCAGAAATAGACCTGCAAATTTACAATCATTTGCTTTTTGACAAAGGAGCCAATGTAATCCAATAATGAAAAGCCAGTCTCTTCAACAAAATGGTACTGGAACATCCATACAGACAAAAACAAAAACAAAAAACTTAGACTTCTGCCTCAGACAATACACAAAAATTAATTCACAATAAGTCGCAGGCCTACAGATTAATGCTTAAATTATAACGTTTCTAGAAAAAAATGCCATAAGAAAATAACCACATTACTTAGGAGTAGGTAAAGATTTCTTAACTGTAGAATCCAGCTGGATGTTTACGATATAGTTCTTTCAACTTTTTTTATGCTTGAAATTTGTCATAATAAAATATTGGGAAAATGAGCGCATGGAATTGGGTGTTAATAATATAGAGGAGACAAAGATACAAACGATAATAAATGCTCTACTTGTAATGCACCATTGGGGTTTTGAAGTCTGTGCATTTTAGGACCTATTCCTGAATAAATTCCCTGCAACTCTCCTTCTCCTAGCACATCAAAGGTGACTTAACCACTCTGTCCATTTTCCCTCTGGATCTAACAACCTACTATGCTCTGTATTACCAGGTGGGTAAATGACAGGGGTCAAGGTCTTTGCAAAGTTTCACAAAGCACGGTGATGTCTCTGTGGAAGAGAAGAAAAGGAACTAAATCGGGAACAGAGTTCGGTCCATGGGTCAAAAGACTTAATACCGTCAAAATGGAAATACTCTCCAAACTGATACACACTTTCAACACAATCCTATCAAAACTGCAGCCTTCTTTGCAGAAGTTAGCAAGCCGATCCTAAAATTCATAGGCAATCTCAAGATGTTCTGCATAGCCAAAACAATCTTGAAAAAGAACAAAGTTGGAGGACTCACACTTTCTGATTTCAAAACTTATTTCAAAGCTACAGTTAATAAAGTCAGTGAGGTATGGGTATAAAGGACAGACACATTGATCAAAGGCCTAGAACTGACAGTCCAGAAATAAACCCTCAGAGTTATAGTTGATTGAATTTTGATAAGACAATTCAATAGGAAAAAAATAGTATTTTCAACTAATGGTGCTGGGACAACTGAATATCCACATGTAAGAGAATTAAAATGGACCCTTATCTCATACCACATACAAATTAATTCAAAATGGATCAAAGAGCTAGAACTATAAAACTCTTAGAAGATAACACGATATAAATCTTTGTGACTTTCTAAGATTAGACAATAGTTTCTTAAATATGACATCAAAAGCAGAAGCAATGAAAGAAAAACAGATGAACTGGACATAATCAAAATAAAAAAACATTTATGCTTCAAAGGGAACCATCATGAAAGTGAAAATACAACCCCACAGAATTATATAAAATAATTGCCAATCATATGTCTGATAAGGCACTTGTACCTAGACTGTATAAAGAACTATGACAAGTCAAAAATGTAAAAGATATATACCCAATGATGGTCCTGGAGATTATTATGCTAAGGGACATGAGCCAGTCAGAGAAAGATAAACACCATTTGATCTCACTTATATGTGGAATCTAATGAGCAAAATAAACTGACGAACAAAACAGAAACAGGGGCATGGATCCATGGTACAGACTGACAGCTGTCAGAGGGGAGGGCGGTGGGGGGACTGGATGAAAGAAGGTGAAGGGATTAGCCCCCCCCAAAAAAAATGCATACATAACACACAGACACCAACAACAATGTGGTGATAGCCAGAGGGAAAGGGGAGTGGGGGCTACGTGGAGGAGGGCAAAGGGGCGGAGGGAGGTTGGGGATAGACAGAGACTTTTCTTGGGGCGGTGGGCACAAGATCCAGTGTGCAGATGATGTTTTATTGCGTTGTACACTTGAAACCTGTATGGTCTTGTGAACCAATGTCACCCCAATAAATTCAACTTAAAAAAAATGGGCAAAGAATCTGAATAGACATTTCTCCAAAGAAGATATACAAATGACCACATGGGGAAATGCTCAACCTCATTAGGGATCAGGGAATTGCAAATATAATAAAAAAGGCAGATAAATAACAAGTGTTGGCAAAGATCCGGAGAAACTGGAGTTCTCACACACTGCTGGTCGGCATGCAAAATGGGGTAGCCACTTTGGAAAACAGTCTGGCAGGTCCTCAAACGGTTAAACACAGAGCTACCATATGACCCAGCAATTCCACTCCTGGGCATGGACCCCAAAGACAGGAAAGCATATATCCACACAAAACCTTGTACACAGCAGCATCACTCACGATAGTCAAGAAGTGGAAACAATCCAAATATCTCAATAAAAGGTGGTATATCCACACAACAGGATCTTATTTGGCAATAAAGAGAAACGAAGTACTAACGGAAGTTACAATGTGGATGAACCTTTCAAACATGATGCCAAGTGAAAGAAGGTAGTCACAGGGACCATGTTCCATGGCTCCATTTATGTGGACTGTCCAGAATAGGCAAATCTAGAAACCGAAGATAGATTAATGGTTGCCCCGGGCTGGAGGGGATGAGAGATGGGAGGGAGCGACAGCTGAGGGGTGCCTGGTTTCTTTTGGGAATAACAAAAAAGTCCTAAAATTGATTGTTTGATGGATATACAACTCTATGAATTTACTAAAAACCACGGAACTGTTGTATGATATGTGAATTATCTATAATAATAAAAATGCAATATGCTAATTAGACTGAACAACCTTCAGGACAACCTTCCAGATGAAGCCACAGTGGGAGGCCGAGGCAGAGGCAGTTGCTGCGGCTGCGGAGGCTGAGCCCCTTGCACAAATTTTGAGCTTCGGGCCTCTAATGTACCAATAAAGCTGTTTAAAGAAGAAAAAAAGAGTCCTGGGTTGTGACTACATTTCTAATGCCCAGTATTGTCACCTCTGAGCTTCTCTGGACCACAGCTGGGCAAGCCAATCCCTCCTAACTGCACCCAGCTCTTCATCCTATGAACTCATCTAAAGAGCCACACTCAGGTGCTGGCCCCACATGGGGCCTGAGGAAGCTAAGTGCGTACAGCATCATCCCTGCCTGGCGTCAGTCTACACCAGGCCACGTGCGGCCACCGAGCTTGATCGTGGTGCATCTGAATTGGGATGTGCTTTAAGTATAAAAGAGACGTCGGATTTCAAAGACCTGGTTAGTGAGAAAAGTCAAACAGCTTATTAATAATTGTTTGCATTGAGTTACATGCTGAAATGATATGTTGGGTAAATTAAGCGAAATTAAATGTTCTTTAAAATTAATGTCACCTGAGCTTTGTAATAGTTTGATGGTGGCACCAGAAATTTTAAATTAAACATGCAGCTCACATTCTGTTTCTATTGGGTAGCACCGGTTTAGATTTTGAAATATAAATAAATCATCAAAACGTTCCTGATCCCCAGTGTTGGGGGGATATTTTATGCAGACGTCTAAACGGTAATTAACTTTGAAGTCCACTCAGTAGCTATAAAATGCCTGCTGCTGGGCAATTATGAAGGCACAAAAGGTTCCTTGTTCGCTGCCCTCGGCCAGGGGGTCCTCTGGATTCCAGTGAAAGATGCTCAGCGTGGCCTTTTAAAGACTGGCGTGCCCAAGTCTTCACAAAGCACAAATGTTTCCCAAATAAGCCGGGCCCCGAAAACTTCCTCTGCCCTCTTTAAGAACCCGGATCAAAGGGCGCCTTTAGAAAACGATGAAAGAGCAGACTGAGATGACAGACCGCTGTTCACAGGATGGAAATGCCTTCTCAAAGGGGTTTTATCGGGAAGGGGCTTTGCGTGTCCTCTGAGGGTTTCCCTCTTCACCCTCACTGGGGAACCCTGACCTGTGTAGGGAGCTTCTTGCTTCTCCTGCCCTGGGTTCCTCTTTGCTCCACCGGCCCAGGGCAGTGAGAGCAGGGCTGTGGGGCAGAGGCAAGCTCTAAACGTTGGCTCTGCAGACACCTTATGAAACTATCCAGAGCCCCGCCGGTGTGGCTCAATGGCTGAGTGTCGACCCACAAACCACGGGGTCATGGTTCAATTCTAGGTCAGGGTACATGCCCGGGTTGCAGGCTCAATCCCAGTAGGGGGCATGCAGGGGACAGCCAATCAATGATTTTCTCTCATCATTGATGTTTCTCTCTCTCTCCCTCTCCTTTACTCTCTCTAAAACCAATACATATCCTATATAATAAAAGCATAGTATGCAAATTGTCCCCTCCACCGGGAGTTCATCCAGGAGTTCAACCAGGGGGTGGGCCCGGCCGGGGGAAGGAAGGGAGTACCCAGCCTGCAGATGGCAGCCGCTGGGGACCCTACCAGTGCACTGGGCCTCTGGTGTATAGTGATAGATAGATAGATAGATAGATAGATAGATAGATAGATGATAGATAGATAGATAGATAGATAGATAGATAGATAGATAGATAGATTAAAACTATCCAGAGATGATCTGTACCCCCAACAGAGGAAACAGAAATGCACCTGAGATGTGGCAGCCTCTGGTGATAAAGATGCCAGCTTAGAGGAGCAGGGCGTCCGGCTGCTCCTTCTTTACCCAGCCAAAGCCCAAAGGACTGAGCCAACCGAGCCTTCACCCCCACTCTCTGGGGTAAAGAAAGTAGGTTTGGAGGTGAAGGAACATGGCCAGGGCTCCAGTTCCAAGGTGGGTCCACCTCGTTCCAAAGCTAACGCCCTAGTGAACACTGAGCTATGGATGCTGCCTCCACTCTGCAACACTCCTCTGGGCTGCGTGCTGTGGGAACAGGTTAGCACAGTGATGGGCAACCTTTTGAGCTTGGTATGTCAAACTTCGCCAAAAAACTGAGCATAACTCGGGTAGTGTGTCACTTTGAGGAAAAAACATTATTTCGCAAATGTTTCATCCTCAGGAGAAGCAAATGTTTCATCCTCGGCATGTGGCCGCCTCAGCGGCCGCGTGTCATCAGAAATGGCTATGCGTGTCAGTGCTAACACGCGTGTCATAGGCTCGCCATCACTGGGTTAGCAGGTGGTTTTTTGAAAAGATACATGGCCTGGGTTGGTGTGGCTCAGTTGGTTGGAGGGTTGTCCCATTCACTGAAAGGTCGTGGGTTCGATTCCTGGTCAGGGCACATACCTAGGTTGCAGGTTCAATCCCCCGTCAGGGTGCATGCAGGAGGAAACTCATCAATGTTTGACTCTCACATTGATGTTTCTCTCCCCCCCCCCCCCGCCCTCCTCCTCTCTTTCTGAAATTAATAAAAGCATGTCCTCAGGTGAGGATTAAAACAAAAAACAAACAACAAAAAGGTATATGAACTAGAATCCTGCCTCTTCAACAACGGAGATACTCTTAAATTCTTACACCTACTTTTGCTCAGAATCTCCTGGAACAGAAGACAGTTTCATTGGCTTAACTGCCTTCATTTTGTGCATTACAGAAGCAAAGACAAAATATCTCTGGGTCCTTAATCCCTGCTGGGCCGCCCCGTGTAGAAGTGGGAAACACGGCGGGTGCTTAATGCTGTGTCCTGTCCCAGTGGAGCCATTTCTTCCACCTGCTCCTAGATGGGAGAGCATGCCATGTACCAGCCTGCTGCAGCCCCTAGGGCGGGCCGGGCATCGTGCTCAGCGCGGGGCATATGCAAAGACGAATACGCTGCAATCTCTGCCTTTTAGGATATTCCTCAGTAAGTGCCTATCAAGTTATTGTAAAGGTTTGAGACAAAGTGTGCCGTTAGAACAAAGCTCGTTTCTGGAGCTAGCTTGTGGCTCGAGACGTCTTCTAAATTACAGCAGCTGTTACAAAATGTACCTGCCTTACAGCTTCAAAAGCACGGGCTGTAACATGGCTATTTCTGGATGGACTGTTTCTGGGTTCGGTGAGGTAAGCAATGCCGTCATTTTCCATCCTCCTCCCGCCCCTCTCATTATGGGCCAGGCCTGGTCGTCGGTAAGCATGTGGCCGGCGAAGCAGGCCCCGGCGGCTGGTGTGACTTAGAAAGTGAAGGGAATTAGGATGGAAATGTCATCGCAGGCCACCAACCATCTGGAGGCCTCTGGTGAAGAGATTGAAAGGTGGCGCCTCAACCATTTCGTGGCCAGAGGCTCCCAAGAAGCCAGGGTGGCTCCAAGGGTGGCCGAGGGCACTGCCCTTCTCCACCTCCAGCCGTGGTGGGCACAAGCATGGCCCCCAGAGATGTCCACGTCCCAGACCCTGGAACCTGTGACTGTGTTACCGCACATACCGCAAGGGACTTTGCAGATGTCATTAAGAGTCTTGAGATGGGGAGATTTTCCTGCATTTTCTGGGCAAGCTGACTCTAATCATATGAATCCCTAAAAGCAAAGAACCCTCCTCTGGAGAGAAGTCGGAGTGATGCCACTTTGATGACTTCAAAGATGGAGGAAGGGACTACAAATCATCTAGCATGGTTCCTAAGCAAAGGGGTGCCTGATACATCCTGATGATTCTTACCGCCATCACCTGAGTGCCCCCCCTATTCCAAGCTCTTCCCACATATCTTCGGAGTTGGTCCTTAGAGTGGTGAGTGTTATTATCCCATTTTAGAGATGAGGAAACTGAGACTGATAGCATCCTCAAGATCACCGTGCTGGTAAAGGAAGGTGCTGGGTTCAACACCAGCATGAGTTCTTCTCACTGCTGCAGGCCTCCCAAGATGGGAGCTGTCTGCTCCCCACAAGCTTCCCGAGAAGCGCCTCACTGAATGCACACATCACACAGAGGCGGCTGTGCCCCAGTTCTCAGTTCAAAGCTGCCCTCCCCAGCTAGGCAGGGGAAGAATTCTTGATGAGGTAACTAAGACTGGTTTCAATTCTAGTACTGAGCAACTACTACTCAGAGGCCATGCACATCAACAGAACAGAACCCCTTCTCTCTATTAAAGAACCCAGGCAGGCACGCACTCCTGGGCACACCCACACCATTATAATGTAAGACAGAAAGAAAACCAGCACTTCATCAAAGCTATCAGCAAGGAAAGTGTTTCAAAAGTAAGCAACAGCCACAGGAATGAATTCAGTGAGCTTCGGAGAGGAGGTAAGTCAAAGCAGACACAGAAGGAAAACGTGGAGGGGCACGCGGAACGCCTCTGCATGAGTGGAGGCAGCGGGAGGGCAGGGCAAGGGCTGGGTTACAGATTGGGGACCACTGGGAATATGATGGTAAGGGGAGTTTGGATTTTATCTCCTATTCCAAAAATATTATTTTTACGTATTTTAAATGCATCCCCTGGGGAGGCATGAAGACTTCTGAGCAGGTTAGTAAAATGTGCACGGCTGTGCTTTCAGGGAATTCCTGAAAGAGATACAGGATCAGCCACGGCCGATGGGTCCCTGAGAAGGTGACCAGCCAGGCGCAAAACCTGTCCTCCTGACTGTCCCCAGAGTCGGCGAAGTACGACAAAGCCTACGTTTCCAGCCCCAGCTCTTTCACTCTGTGGCGTGGGCTAAGTGACTGAAACTTCCTGAACCTCAGTCCCCTCGTGTCTGAAATGATGAGGTTGAACTCAATACCTTCTAAAACCACATCTACCTCTAGAACCATGATTCACGGTTACAGATTTCTGCACATCACAGGAGGTGTGCCTCTGTGTCCTCTGAAGCATGAAGCATGGAGATAACGGGTCCCCAGAACACTTAGATCTCCTGGTGGAGTCTGATGACGTAATTTATACAAAGCACCTTTTTCAATGCACATGTGATGGGGACATGCAAGTGCCAGCTTCTTGTTCGTGAACGTTCCCTTGATGAAATGATCTGTTCCTTTCCCAGTCTTAGAAAGTATCCCCTGCCTTCCTGTTCCAAACTCTAGACCTCTGTCTTAACAAAAACCAGCTGCCAACCCTCTCTCAACTCACCGCTTAGCGAAGGAAAATAATCTGTTGGAATATACCCACACATTTAAAGTCTAACTACAGTATAAAAGCTAATGCTCTGTGACAGGCATTATTCCGCATTTCCACAACACCTAAATCAAGGCCTGGGCACGCCGGCTTATTTCAAACAAATTCAGCCAAATTGTGCATCAACTGCACTTCCTTCTGCAAATGGAAGGAAGCAGGAGTCCCTTAAAATGTGGCCACGTTGATTGGAAAAATGAGACATTTTGGGGGGGGGGGGGCTAGCAATCTGAATCTGTGCCATTAACCTAATGCACATTCTTGTTAGCCTATAGTCTAGCCACTGCCCCTTTAATTATCTGATCCTGCAAGACCTGTTTACCCAAAATACTACTCCCCTTTTAGAGAGGCCATAAACCATCCCCAGACGGAGTTATCAGTGCTGGCTGCAGGCCAGTCCTTCAGATGTGGTCCCACTGCCCCCATCCCAGCACATGGGGCTTTTGGCAAAGCCCGTGAAAGGTCCGGAAGCCCCATTCCATATTTGGGAGACAAAGACCAAGAGGATATAAAAAGGGAAAACCTCCTTCATGTTGGGGTTCAGGATTTGGAGAGAAACAGACTCTGCCGAGTCACTGTACCGGTACATGTTGAAATGTCTGGAAATAAATGTGTGTGTTTTCCTGTGCCTCCGGTACTCCTGCGTATTTTTTTCGGTCGCCTGGTAAATTCTGTAACAATGTCTACAGGGCACAAGTAGAAGTTGCACCTGGGAACCCTATCAGGACCCGTATGAAGAGAACAACCAAGGAAGAGAGAGGAGCAGGCAAACCTATGATCTCTTTCCTCCTCAGTGGCTCCCTTTGTCTTTACGCCAACAGATAACTGATCATTCAAACTGGTGGGAGGCTCAGGTACGCCTGTTGCTCTGTCATGTCAAACTATCCGAACCTGCTGCTGGACTCTGGAAACTGTTCAGATAAACAGGTTAAAATGGAAACAGACTCAGAACTAACGTGAGGGAACACACCAGCGACTTCCTCCTCCGGGGGAATATATATTACAGAGTCTCATCTGGCAGCCCTCCAGGATCTTGTCTTAAAGAGCTGTTGGGTGATTTAAAGAGATGAGTATTTTAGTGCCTTGACTCCTCTTTAAATATACACCGTTTGAGTGGATCCATTTGTTGTAAATATCAAGGCATTGTATTTAAGACTTCAGATCTCAAGAGAAAAAAAAAGTTCTCTGCCATTTTTCTTCAAACCTTTCAAGATACTTAAATGATTCCTAATTTTTTTTTAAAAAAAATTACTAATCCTGGTGTTTAATGATGATAAAGGACTTGTCTGTTTTTGTAACAAATCACCAGAACAAAAAGCTATTACAGAGTAATTAAGCACCACATTCGGCATAGATGCGGAGAAAGGAAGAATTGCAAATTACTTTTTACAGCTTGTTCTGGAGTTTCCTGAAGTGGAACACGTTTAATCATGCAACTCCTTAAAGGTGTTAGGAAGTCATCGGGAGCGAGCTGTATGGGACAGCCTTCAATTCCAGGGCCCAGGAGCCTCGGATCTGCCCAGGGCCCCCAGCTGAGGGCTGTCCCAGTCTGAGCCCCCCTCTTTGGTAAGCCCATTCAGAGGCAACTGCTGCAAAGCCCACTTTCCATGTGTTTGCCGGGGGGGGGGGGGGGGGGGTTTAAACACCTCTGGCCTTTCATTAAATGTGGTTTGCTAGCTCCGGCCAAAGAACAAGTTACTTTCCGTTCAGGCATGTGGATGACAAGCTCAGGGAAGGCCTGCATGGAGGCCTTGCAAACTCAGAGACCTGACCTCACCTGCTCCAGTGAAACTTTTAAAGGCCGCGAAGAACTTCTGGCCATGGGAACCCATTGAATTCTCACCTGGCCAGGGTCAAGCCGACTTTTAACTGAACAGCATCTTGGGATCCAGTGAAATGAAGAGAGGAGCATCGAGCAGACGCCAGCTGCAGCTGGTGCGGGGACGCGGGGGCTAGAACCCTAGAACGGAGCCAGCCAGCCTCGGCACCTGGGAGGCGTGTTTCTGAAGTCTGCCTTGGCCAGGGCACACGGAGCTGGGAACAGCTCCCCTTCAGCAGGGAGAGGGGCCTGGGCTGAGAAACCTCCCCTCCAGCCCCCAACAGAAGGCTGCCAGCACCTTCTCTCACATAAAAGGAGAGAGTGCTCAGTGTTTCAGATTTATAAAATGACCAAGTAAGGACACATCGCTGTGAAGAAAGCAAGCTGAATTAATATGGTTCCTGCCTCCAGGAGGCAGGTGATCTGAGGAAAACCAGACCCGGAGGAAAAAAAAACGATGAAACGCAGGCAACTGATGAAAACGACTGAGTCAGTCCCCACTCTGTATACACATTAAACATGCGCTGTGTGTATCCCATATGAGGGAAGGAGCAGCTGTGAGAATTACATAGCATTTACTTAAACCAAGAAGAGCTGAAAGAGGAAAATAAAGGCATCGTCCAGTCACCACGTCTGGGCAGCTCCCTGTCTTCCAAAAAGTTAAGGTACAAGTTCATCTGTGTTTCCAGAACAAGTTATCCCTCCCCCGTCCAGCCCCCCAGCCCCAACCCAACACATGGGCTGCATCCTGCGATTGCCTGTCTTCTCCACTACACAGGAAAAGTCTACTTCCGTGCAACTGTGTTTCAACGTTACACCCACAACAAACAAAAAAAGTTCAGTGAAGTCTCCCTCCCACTGCTGTCCAAATTCCCACACTCCCTTCACAGGTCACCATTGTTATCAGTGTCAGGTGTATCCATCCAGAGTCTATGTTTACATAAGCTCCATGTTTTATACAAAAGGTAGAGTATAATGCAAATTTGCTTTACTCATCTCGGAAATCTATTCTTTTTACAGCTGTATAATATTCCACTCTGGTTGCACCACAAAATATTTAACCACACCTCTATGGATGGACACGTCCATGATTATATTTTACAGATGAGAAAACTGAGGCTCAGAGAGGTTAAGTGAATGGTCCAAAGTCACACAGCTGGCAGAGGAAGGGCTCAAGCTGAAGTTGATTACATTCGAGCCTAAGCTCTTACACAATTCCCTGCATTTACTGCCTGGCACAACACCTGGTATGTAACAGATAATCAATATTTGTTGAGTGTTGAATAGATGAATGAGCCAACAAACCAATAGTTAAAAAAAAAAAAAAGCAAGAGGAGCAATCCTGCTCTCTCTCTCCGCCTCCTTCACTGGTATCACGCTCTTCCTCTTCCCTCTGTAGGTACAGGTCCCCCCTGTATCTTCACAGTAGAAGAAAGAAGTGCTGGGCCATTCCTGGGTCCTCCCTGGTCCCCACACGTTATTTACTCCTACCCACGCCCTGGAGAGGGGACATTCGGGAATGGATCCAAGTGTGTCACCTCTGCCTGGCCAACGCCCCCAAAGATCTGCTCACTGAGGTCACAAGGGAGTGGAGATAGGTAAAATAGATTTTCCTATTTGTTTCTAATACAGCTGGACATGGCTCATGCTAGTCCTGCTTTGAGATTTCTGTTCCACATGTTCCAATGTGAGCCCATTTGAGGAAACACACACACACACACACACACACACACACACACACACACACGAACTTTAAAAGTTTCTCACTTTAGGGGGATATGCAAATGCTAACTCTATAGTTCCTGGGGGCAGACAACACCTGTGCCGGGATCCCGGGGCGTCACCCAGACACAGCCGGGCGTCCCTGTGGATTCGACGGCTGACTTGCAAGCTTTTCTCCGGGGCTCAGGGCTGGTCTTCCTCCGCGCAGACACCCTGAGACTTTCAACTCCTTCTAAAGTGCCCGAAAGCCGACACACGCACGCTTTTTGCACTGTGTTGTACAGGCGGCTCAGCCGTCCAATAAATTGAACACCGGCATTAGACACACCACTAAGTGCACTCGCTCACAGCCGGTGTCTTCGCAGGCGCTTCTGGGAACAGCTGCTGGGAAGGTGCCGCGTCTGACAGCAGGAAGGCTGTGTCTTTCAGCGTCCCAGGCCCTGGGGAACGCTGGCCTGCCAGGTGACCTGCCCGCGACCCCGCTGGGTGCAGGATGGTTTACCTCTTCTGACATGTGAGTGTGAGAAGAGCAGCGAGCTCTGTCATCTGCATTCAGCCTTCCAGTCCCTCCGAAGAGGCGAACAGCTGTCTCCCACAGGCCCGGGCTTAAACCCACTCCGAATGCGATACACACCAGCCCCTGTCCACGGTCTCGGTGCGTATTCCACGTACACCTACAGTTTCTGGAAAGTGGGCGGCCGCATGGGGAAACGCACCCCGTCTTCCCGCGGACACTTTTGCTGTCGTGTTGGATACTAAGCGATACTTAATGAGACCTCAGGATGGCAACTGAATTGGTTGTAATCTGCTCAGTGAAAGAATATGTATGTCCTCTACAATTATTCTAATCTAATCCGCTTCATCTAAAATCTAGGGGACATTACCGATTCTTCTGAGATGGGGCTATTGAAAATCTCTTCCTCCACATTTAATTTAAATTACTGACATGCCAAAGAAATGGCCATTCCTTTTAAAGGCTGCAATATACAAAAAGGTCTATCCTTCTGGCCCATGTGTTTGCCTGCTAGCTATAGAGTTAGCATTTGCATCTTCCCCTAAAGTGAGAAACTTTTAAAGTGTGTGTGTGTGTGTGTGTGTGTGTGTGTGTGTGTGTGTGTGTGTTTCCTTAACTGGGCTCACATTGGAACATGTGGAACAGAAATCTCAAAGCAGGACTAGCATGAGCCATGTCCAGCTGAATTAGAAGCAAATAGGAAAATCTGTTTTACCAAACTGCCTGGGGGGAGGAGGGGGAGAAGAGAGGAAGAGAGAAAGAGAGAGAGAGAGAGAGAGAGAGAGAGAGAGAGAGGAGGGAGAGATTCGCCAGCCAATCAATCAACAAACAAGCTCATCTTCATTTGTGAGTTTCCATTAAAAATGTTTATATTCATGGTTCTTCCTAACACATCATGTTCATGCATTTTGTTCAAACAAAGCCCGGTCCTGCCGAGCACTGTTACGCTCTGCGGGCCTTGCAATTCTCAGGTTTCCCGTGATCGTCAAAACGCAGATCACGATGGAATAATTTTTTGACATTTTTGTTTTATAATTATTATTATCACAGTGCAATTTTCGTGGGGCTCTGCCGGATATATATCAGAGGCGAAAATCTTTTTAAAGTAAATCATTATAAAACCCCTTTCCTTTATACCGTGCTGGAAGTGCAGTGGCTAAAGGTCTTTCGGGAAAATAAATAATGGAAATTTCGTTATTGATCTCATGAAGAGGCAGTGAATCTAATGAGTTATTGTTATTTTACCCACAGCAAATATTACGAGGTCCGAAATAATAACATTCAATTAAAGAAAGCAAGCCAGATAGGATGCAGGATAAGAACGTGGCTTAACAATGAGATCCTTTCCCTACTTCCTAAACACTAACTTAGCCTGCCAAACATTTAGAATGGAATTCTTTTTTAAAAGTCATCTCCCATGCCACAGCAATTACTGGAATGATATTTATCTTGTGAGAGACAAGTGTCATCTTCAACAAAAGGTTTCTGATTTTCATTAAAAGATAAGTTATACTTGTTTTTTCTAATCTAACTAGAGGCCAGGTGCGCGAAATTCGTGCATGGGGTGGGGGGTCCCTCAGCCTGGCCTGCACCCTCTCCAATCCGGGACCCCTCAGGGGATGTTTGAAACCGGCAGTTGGACATCCCTCTCGCAATCTGGGACCTCTGGATCCTAACTGCTCACCTGTCTGCCAGCCTGATTGCCCCTAACTGCCCTCCCCTGCCGGCCTGGTTGCCCCTAACCGCTGCTGCCTCGGCCCCCACCACCGTGGCTTTGTGTGGAAGGACATCCGGATGGATGTCCGGAAGATGTCCGGTCTAATTAGTATATTACCCTTTTATTAGTATAGATAACAATAACAAAACCTGAAGCGAACAGTCAAATCTGCTTGACTGTTACCAAATTTTCGCAGAGTTAAACTTGAGCAAAACTATAAAAGCCATTTTGAAAGTGTTGCCCCTGTTAGCACGGCCCCTCCTTACAGGAGTTGAGGGTTGTCAGACTGAAAGGTCACAATGTGCCCCCCAGAGCTTCGCTAGACCCAGGAAACCGGAGCCTTCCAAGGGAGACAGAGGACAGACAGCGACGGCAGGTGCTTGTCTGATTTCTCCGCGGCGGATTAGAAACAATGGGAAGCCATTGCATGTTTAAGTCATGGATCTGGTTTATGAAGCCATCAAGCAACTCCAAGTGACTTCTGGGTGCTAGGAAGCAGCTGCCATAACCTTCCATCTTCGGGACAAAGCGCCCACTGTTCTGCCCCAGGCTGACCCCACACACTCGCCGTGTACTCCCATGGCTGTGAGCCTACTGCTCGGCAGCTCCATTCTCGCTGGATGGTGAGACCTCCCAACACCCGGCTCATTTACTCCACTTCACCCCTGCACCCCGTTCCTGGGCTCAGAAAACGCCCCAGCCACCTCCCCAGGCAGCGAAAATGAAGACTGAAACCTCGACACCCAGCGGCTATTCTCGTTCTCATAAAGAGTAACAAAACCCCATTTACAAAGAGTCGTCTTTTAGAGGCGGCTTTCATCGTCGAGGAGATTCGTCCTAGGATCTCCCAAAAGACAAAGCAACCAGAGGGTGAATGGACTCACTTTGAACTTTGCCCTTCGTGGCCACCTAACACAGCACTGGGGTGGAGTAAAAAAGAGGGCCCTCAAAATAGGGGGGAAACCCCTAGAAAGGGTTATGTGTACCTATCTACCCTCCACTCACTAGAGTATCCCAGTAACTATCACCTGCTTTAAATACACACACACACACACACACACACACACTATATTATTGATTTCAGAGAAGAAGGGAGAGAGAGATAGAAACATCAATGATGAGAGTGAATCATGGATTGGCTGCCTCCTGCACACCCCCCACTGGGGATCGAGCCTGCAACCAGGGCATGTGCCCTGACCAGGAATCGAACCGTGACCTCCTGGTTCATCGGTCCACGCTCAACCACAGAGCCACGCCGGCTGGGCTCACCTGCTTTTTTGACCCATTCGCCCCCAAGCTGCTGGCTGGAGGAGAGAGACTAGGTATGCATTCCTACAACCTGGCATCCTACACAAATGTCAGCCGACCAAATAAATGACTAAGGAATAGATGAATGAAAAACAGCCAGCAGACAGAGTGCTGCCTCTATGCCAGGAATGACACTAAGCATTTAATATTCTAGACACCCGTAAGTTAAGATCATCCCATTTTACAGATGATGAAACTGAGGCTTAAAGAGGTTCAGATTTTCCATCTAAGACGTACGGAGTGGAGGTCTGACACCACACCCTCTCTACCAGGCCTTACGCTCTCAATTGCCGTGAGGAAGCACTTAACCAGATGAACAAAATGACTCTCAATCTTCAGAAGCAAGTCCTTACTGAAAGGCACCTATTTTCACATAATGGACAAACCTACTTCCACATAATGGATAATTTATGATTTCATAACACGCCGGATTGCTAAAACATGTGTGTTTCTTTGCAAAAACAATCCTCTTAGACAGCGAAGCCACAGAGGGCCTCCTGCCAGAAGAACTTCAAGAACGTTCAAACCCACCATCGGGGGGATCACACCAATTCACACGTGTCCAAGAACCTGTCACCGCGAGGTTCACGGTCCCCATGCTTTCGCCCAACGAGCATGTGAGCGTTTCAAATTGCCTGGAAGAGACTGGGAAAGCAGAGAGGCCTCGGAGAACCCAATCTGTCAAAACAAATCTCAGCCACGCAATTTCTCAGCCCTCGCAGGGCCTTCATGGGGAGGCAAAAAGGCAGGGCCTCGGGGGTCTCGGAGGCCGCCCAGCTGAGGGTCGGCATTGTTCCCCTGCCCCGCGGGGAGCGTCCTCAGCTGAGCCGAGCAGCAGCTCGATGGGTATGAGCACGTGTTGCCACACGGTGCAGATGAGTTTGGGAATGGAATTAGCATGCATTGGCTGAGGCTCCCCTTTGGCAGTCAACAGAGGCGCATAGAAGCAGGTACCATCTGGAACTGCTAAGATGGGCAAATTGGATATTTCTCTAACCCTGGGAGTCCTGGCCACGCTGTTTGTGACGGTTAGATACAGGTGGGCTCTGAAGCCTTTTCACATGCAGGATCTGATAGCACTGGCTAGACGACCGTGTGCTTTCTCCAGGGGTTAGCTAGAAAAATGCCTCGGTTCAGAAAGAAGTTTCTTCCCCACCAGGCGTAGGGAAAGCAACTGGCTCACCTACCCAGCCATCTCCACCGAAAGGCAGCGAGGAATATCCACGGATGCGAAAAGGGGGCTCAAGTACGCAATTCCTGAGCGAGGGTCCTCATCGTGAAAAAATGGCGATTTCCAAAATGGAAATTTTTTTTTAATATATTTTTATTGATTTTTTACAGAGAGGAAGGGAGAGAGATAGAGAGTCAGAAACATGGATGAGAGAGAAACATCGATCAGCTGCCTCCTGCACATCCCCCACTGGGGATGTGCCCGCAACCAAGGCACGCGCCCTTGACTGGAATCGAACCCGGGACCCCCCAGTCCACAGGCCGACGCTCTATCCACTGAGCCAAACTGGTTTCGGCAAAATGGAAATTTTTTAAAAAAAGAAAAAGTCGTCAATTGTGCCACAGCTGTGTTTACACATTCAAAGTGAAGTGGAAAACGGAGGCGATTACCCATGTGATTTCAATCAAAACATCCCCTCAACTAAAACATCCAGAAAACTGAAGCTATAATCTGGGGGATTCTTGTTTGCTTGGCTTGGATTACCCAGATCATCCCTTCGTCTCTCCACTGTTCTTATGTAGACGCAGCCTAGAGCCATCCCATGCACTAACGGCTGGAAGTGCATACTTGGACACAAGTGTCTATGGCAACAATGATGTGCAGATGTAATTCAAACCAAGCTGGAGTCAAGTCTGAAGTTGGTAACCCTGTTTTGACAATTTGACACTAAACATAGATCATTCCTTTTAAACTCCAACCCCGGTCATAAATCACTTAAGTAGATAATGACAATTCATATACAATTAAAAAAAAAACAATCCATATATAATCAAACATGCCTTAAAACTGCCCTATTTTGATCCTTTCATTATTTGAAGAGAGAAGGCATCCATGAAAACAGAGCTTTTAATAACAAAGAACCCTTTCAAAAATTGCCCCCTTTCCCTTCAGAAATCACATTTACATCAAATGTATTTCTTAAATCAAGTAGAAAAAACTACCTCCCTTCTAAATATCACTTCTCCTCACCTTGATTTCTGAATAATCTATTTTATCCACCCCCCCAAAAAAAAAAACAATTTCCATCATTTCTTACATGACATTTAAAATCTTATTATAGTTACAAGTATGCCCCCCAAATTTAACTTATTTTGAAACATATTCTCCAACTGCAGAACGTATTCAAATATTTGTATCACAAAAGAGAAGCAAAGAATGTCACTAACTCAAATTCAGCCCCAAACTATAAATTGGTTTTAATTAAAGATAACGTGATAAGCACGCATGCTGAGAGAAATGAATGGGGGGAGGGTGCCATAAAAACAGTTATCTTTTGCAGAGAAATTAAAAATGGCAGGAAGAATCCAATAAAGCCAGAGAGGCCTGTTGAAACCTTTTGTTTGAATCCTTTATCAAAGACCCCTGGTTAAAATGTGGTGCTTCTCATTTCTGGTCAGCACAGTACCCAGGTATACATCTACCCCCACTCCCAAGAAAGGAAAAAAAAAAAAAAAAACAGAGAAAATACTAAACGTAATGTAAAAAGAAAAGAAAAACACGTGAAAGCAAGATAAACCTAGCCACATGCCAATGAGGCAATAATTTTCAACGTGGGCCAAACATTGAAAATTATGCACTGTGTCCAATTATGCACTTTCAGCCGTTAGTGCATGGGATGGCTTTAGGCTATGTCTAAATAAGAACAGTGGAGAGATAAAGAGATGATCTGGATAATCCAAGCCAAGCAAACAAGAATCCCCCAGATTATAACTTCAGTTTTCTGGAAGCTTTAAAAATATACCTGAGGGTGGGGTCCAGGTATCAGGACCTCGAGTTCCCAGGTGATTCCAATGTGCAGCCCATCCTGAGACAGGGACATGACATGAGACTGTGACAGGCACATGAAGGAGCAGCCACCCTGGTCACAGGCCCTTGTCCAGGACACTAGCAAACACCTCACTGCATGAGACCAGTAGCCATTAAAGGTCCAGAACTTGAAACAAGGCCCAGAGTATCCTGACTCACTGGTCTCAGGATAAGACCCAGAAAAGAGCTTGAATCCTGCCCGGGTATGGCGTCTCCAGGATGTTCTTCACATGGCGTCTGGATTCCAAGGCAAGGAATTCACTTAAAAATGGCCCCTAACCCACTAAAACCCATGAGGTCCAGCCAAGGAAATATAGATTCTGCAAGACCCCATCATCTTAAATGTGGTTTCTGAAGCTTTTCAAAAAGGGGGCAATTTTTGAAGGAACTCTTTGTTATTAAAAACTCTGTTTTCTCTCTTCAAATAATGAAAAAAATAAAGAAAAGTAGGGCAGTTTTAAGGACACGTTCTATTGTGGATGGATTCGTTTGATAATTAGAAATTATCATCTGCTTAAGTGACTTTTTATAGGGGGCGGAGTTGAAAAGGAATGATCTCTGGTTTTAATCAGATTTTCAAAACAGGATTCCAAAACGTGAACTTAAGAGTTGAAATATTAAAACATGTAACAACAAAATCCTGATAGGATTTTCAGGGGCAACAGGTGGGAGAATGAAATAGATCGATCTGAAAGGAGGCGTAAGAATATGTTCAGTAAGATAGAGGAACAAACGGAAACCACAAAAACACATCTTATTAAAAATATTTTAAACATGTATACAGGAATTCTAAAATGAAAATATAAAGCTGTTGAAATAAATAGCTCAACAGATGGGTTCAGTGAAACCCAAGAAGAGAAAATTAATGACTAGGAAAACAGACCAAAAGCCTTGACCCAGAGCATACCTCAGAGAAACAACATACATGAATACCAACTCCTGACACCTGGAGGACAGAGTAAGTGATCTGTCTTCTATTAAAAGTTCAAAAGGAGGATAAATGAGAGAAAAGAGGAGTATTAGAAGAGATCATCACTGAATTTTGAAGAACTAAACAAAGACATGATTTTTCAGATAGAAAAAATGAATCATACCTAGTACCAAACAGAATAAGTTAAAAATAAATCACACCTAAATATCTGTGAAATAAGTGAATTAAAAACAACCCAAATCGTAAACTATTGGAAGTAGCTCAAAGAATAATAATAATTAGACTGACAACAGACTTGACATCAGCAACAACAGATGCCAACTGACAGTGAAATTATAGTATAGAAGCACTAAAAGAAAATAATTCCCAAACTAGAATATTATATCCAAGCAAACTATTTAAGGATGAAAACAAAGACATTTTCAACGTTAAAAAAGATGCAGTGAACCACATATTTGATAAAGGATTATATCCAAAATATATAGAACTCTTAAAACTTAACAATAAGAAAATAAACAACCCGATTTTAAAAATGAGTAAAAGATTTGAACAGACAATTCACCAAAGACGATACACCAGTGGCAAATAAGCATATGAAAAGATGTTAAACATATGCCATTAGGCAATTATAAATTAAAATAAAATAAACTATAATATACTACTATACAGACACCTTAAAATGGCTAAAATCCCAAAACCTGACAGTACTAAATGCTGACAAACGTGCAGAGCAATGGGAACTTGCATGCATTGCTAGTGAGAATGCAAAAGGGTACAGCAGCTTTGGAAGACAGTTTGAGAATTTTTACAAAACTAAACCACAGACCTAAAAATACAGTCTGCCATCACACTCCTAGGTAGGTACCCAAATGAGTTGAAAATTTTTATCTACACCAAAATTCGGAACACAAATGTTTATAGCACCTTCATTCATAAGCTTCAAAAAGTAAAAGCTAAAAGGAAGATGTCAGTAGGTGAATGGATAAACAAAGTGTAGTACACATCAAGACAATGGAATACTATTTAGTGATAAGAGAAGAAATGAATTGCCAAGTCACAAAAAGACACGGAGGAACCCCAAGTGCAATTATGGAGTGAAAGAAGCTAATCTGAATGCCTATAAGATTCCAACCATATGACATTCTGAAAAGATAAAACTAGGAAGGCAGTAAAAAGATCAGTGGCTGCCCATAGCTCAGGGTATGGGGGGTGATGAACAGGTGGAGATCAGGGGAGTGTCAGAGAGGTGAAGCCATTCTGTATGATACTGTAACAGTGGATACATGGTGTTAGAGTTATCACCCATAGAGCTATCTATAATAATCTATAATAATAAAAGCGTAATATGCTAATTAGACTGGATGTCCTTCCGGACGAAGCCAGGGTCCCAGGTGCCAGAGGGAAGCCCGGGTCCCGGGTGCCAGCAGCCGGGGGAAGGAAGGTCTACTCTTGCACAAATTTCATGCATTGGGTCTCTAGTATAACATAAAGAAAGATCAGACCAGAAAGGTTACACATGGACTTTAGGTAATAGTAATGTATCAATATTGGCTCATTAATTGTAACGAAGGCACCACACTAACACAGGATGTTAAATTGGGAGAAACTGGAGGAAGAAGGCATCTGGGAACTTTCTATACTCTCTGTCCCATTTTTCTGTAAATCCAAAACTGTTCTGAAAGTACTGTCCATGAATTAGAAAAAGAAAATGAAAAAAGACAGTAATAACTTTGTAAAGACACTTGATAAAAATCACTATGAAAAGGTTTGCATCAGCAAAAAGGACACATGACCCAGAGGGTTAGCAAAGAAAACCCGTTAAATAGTTAGGAAAGTGAAAGATGTACCGACTACTTCAAAACAAACTCTAGCTTTGAAGGGTTTAAAAATAAGGTGAAGATGGGTGAACCTGTGTATGGTAAGTGAATTATCCTATATAATAAAGAGGTAATATGCAAATTGACCATCACTCCAACACACAAGATGGCCGCCCCCATGTGGACACAAGATGGCCGCCACAAGATGGCTGGCAGGGGAGGGCAGTTGTGGGCGATCAGGCCAGCAGGGGAGGGCAGTTGGGAGGGACCAGGCCTGCAAGGGAGGGCAGTTGGGGGGGACCAGGCCTGCAGGGGAGGGCAGTTGGGGGGGATTAGGCCTGCAGGGGAAGGCAGTTGGGAGTGACCAGGCCAGGAAGGGAGGGCAGTTAGGGGTGACCAGGCCTGCAGGGGAGGGCAGTTAGGGGTGACTGGGCCAGCAGGGGAGGGCAGTTGGGGGGGGGGATTAGGCCTGCAGGGGAAGGCAGTTGGGAGTGACCAGGCCAGGAAGGGAGGGCAATTAGGGGTGACCAGGCCTGCAGGGGAGGGCAGTTGGGGGTGACAAGACCAACAGGGGAGGGCAGTTAGGGGTGACTGGGCCAGCAGGGGAGAGCAGTTGGGGGCGACCAGGCCTGCAGGGGAGGGCAGTTAGGAGTGACCAGGCTGGCAAGGGAGGAATGTTGGGGGTGACTGGGCCAGAAGGGGAGGGCAGTTGGGGGCGACCAGGCCGGCAGGGGAGGGCAGTTATGGGTGACCAGGCCGGCAAAGGAGGGCAGTTAGGGGCAACAGGGCTGGCAGGGAAGCAGTTAGGCGTCGATCAGGCTGGCAGGGGAGTGGTTAGGGGGTAATCAGGCAAGCAGGCAGGTGAGCAGTTGGGAGCCAGCAGTCCTGGATTGTGAGAGGGATGTCCGACTGCCTGTTTAGGCCCTATTCCACCAAGGTTGGGCCTAAATAGGCAGTCGGACATCCCTCGAGGGGTCCCAGATTGAAGAGGGTGCAGGCTGGGCTGAGGGACACCCTGCACCCCCCATGCACGAATTTTGTGCACCGGGCCTCTAGTATCTCAATAAAGCTGTTACCAAATATATATATATATATATACACATACATACACACACACACACACATATATACATATACATATACATGTATATGTATATATGTATATATATATATATAAATACACACACATATATATGTATATATGTATACACACACACACACATATATATATATATATATATATATATATATATATATATATATATATATATATGCATGGCCTCTAACTCAGTAGTTCTGTTTCTAAATATAAATTCCCCCCATAGGCACAGAAAGGCAAACGTAAGAACATTAATGCAGCATTATGTGTAATCCCCCAAACAAGGAAGTAACCTCAGTGCCCATCCAGTGTGGAGTACTGTCCATGAAAATACATATGCAGCGAAGCATAAAATGTGGGCCGATGAACACGGGCTCCACAAACACTGAATTCCAGAGAGGCAGAAAGGAAGCCATTCTGTAGGCGGACTCAGACGGATCTGTAGTCTTGAACTTTTTCCTGCCAGAACGTGTCCCAGGTGGAGTGAGGAGGAATTGAGGATCTGAGCTAGAGACCAGGAGGGCCTTGGGTTTTGTCCTTCTCTTGCTGCAAAATGGGGCCAAGTCACCTCCAGTCCCTAGACCTGAGCTCCACCTGAACAGGCCAGGCTTGCTCCCATCAGGAGGGAAGGAAGCAGCTGTTCCTGGCCCTGGAGCCTAAAGGTCATGGAGAGGAGTGCTACCCACAGGAGAGGATAGATGACTGACCTTGAGATGACCTCAAATCCCTAACTGGTACACAGCCTCAGCAATTCACATCTCACCTTCCACAGTCTGACCACAAGATCCCCCTGGCTCCTTCTGATCCCAGAATCCTAGGGCTCCCTGTTTCAGACCGCCTTGAATCCATCTCTCTTCCAACGGTTGAAGAAAAACCAAAACAACCAAAAGCAACTTGAACTTCAGTGTTCAGAAAGCAGTCTGCCGTGTGTCTCTTCATGCAAGCCTGCCAACAAGTCTATCAAGTGCCTAGGGCAGGTATGAACAGGGGAGGAAACTGAGGCAGGAAGGGTTAAGAGGCAGGCCAAAGAGAGCGGATTGTCACTGTAGAGCCAGTGAGCCAAATCCCCAGCCCATTGTCTGCCAGCACTTGCCCTCCAGCAGCCTCCTTTGCCCAGATGGGTGCAGTTGGTCCTTCTCAAATGTGACAATGACGACAATGGGCTGAGAAAACCACGCAGGCCCCACGGTCCCTGCCACGGTGCATTCCGATGTTGAGGCGCACTGGCTGAGCCGCAGGCCTGCTCCTCGCCCCTCCCCGCTGAGTCCTAACCAGCCAGAGATGACTCTCTGGTCCCATCTCACACTGACCTTCTTCCTCACCTGCTCCCTCACAACACACGGCCTCTCCCTTTCTCTGTCTAGAATGCTCTTCCCACCTGGACCAAGGCTACCCCAGTCACAGGATCTTATTTGGCACCATCTGCCCCTCCCAGAGAGCACTTCCTACACTTGAACTTTTCCATGTTTGTGTCTCTCTCCCCTGCAAGACTATAAGCTCCATGGAAACAGGCCCGGTCTGACTTTATTCACCATTCTATCCCCAAATACCTAGCCAGGGACGGTGTATGCGAGGCGGTGAGTCTGCAAATGCTGAGGCCTTTGTGTGACCGTGAGGGAGGAGTGTGCAGCTGATGGAAGACAGTTCCTCTTTGGCCCTAGAGGGGACCCCTCAACACTAAGGGCAGATCCAAGAGCAGGAGGTCAAGTCCCGCCTGCATGGCTCAGTGATGAGCAACGACCTATGAACCAGAAGGTCACGGTCCGATGCCCGGTCAGGTCACATGCCTGGGTTGTGGGCTTGATCCCTAGTGCGGAGCCTGCAGGAGGCAGCCAATTAGTGATTCTCTCTCATCGTTAATGTTTCTATATTTCTCTTCCTCACCCTTCTTCTCTGAAATCAATAAAAATATTTTTTTACAAAACAAAAACAAGAGCTGGAGGTCAAGAGGTGATGTTCTGGGTAGCAGTGCTAGAAACCTGCCCCAGCTCTGGATCGTGTTCACATCCCAGGAACTAACAATTCTCTTTCTCATCCAAGCCTGTCGGAGGTGAGTTTTCTGTCATTCATAAGCCAAAGCATCCTAATGGCACCTCTATGCCAAGACTGCAAGAGCCCAATATCAGCACAGTTTTGCACACGTCTGTCCTACTTCACCTAAGAGCTGGGTGCCAAAGAAGTACTTAATAATCTGTGTCCACCTCCCTGGTTCACACTCACTGCATCCTCGTTTACTCATTGACTCATTCAACAGATATCTGCAAACATGGCTTTCTAGGGCTGGGAACAGAGAAGTGAGCAAGCCAGATGAGGTCCTTGTTCTATGCAACTTACAGTTTTAGTAAGAGAAATGGGCAAACAAATAAATCAACAACCTAATTTTAGACAGTGCTAAGTTCTATGCAGATAATGAAGTAGTGAGGTGTCATAAAGAATGAGGGGGGAATTGGCTATGGAAGACCTCTGGGTTGAAAAGGACAAGGAGGGTTGAGCATCGACCTATGAACCAGGAGGCCATGGTTCAATTCCCAGTCAGGGCACATGACCAGGTTGTGGGCTCAATCCCCTGGGTAGGGCATGCAGGAGGCAGCCGATCAATGATTCTCTGTCATCGTTGATGTTTCTATCTTTCTCTCCCTCTCCCTTCCTCTCTGAAATCAATAAAAAATATCTTAAAAAGAAATGACAAGGAGGAGTCAGCCAAGCAAAGATGACAGAAGAACATTCCAGATAACAGGGGAAGCAATAACACGGGCTGAGGCGGAAGGAACGGATGTGTTTGAGGGGCCGAGGAAAGGCTGAGTGACTTAAGAGTCTGTGACCCTTCCAGGGAGGAACGGGACAAGATGAGGCCAGAGAAACGGGCAGGGACCAGATTATGTAGGAATCCTGCTTCCGAGGGTAGTCCGATGCCTGCGGGAACAGAGTCCTCATGTCTTTGAATCTCCCCATCCTTTAGGCCTTCTTACTTGGACGTACCGCGTGTGTCCGTAGAGGAGAGGACGACAGAATGAGGGACTCGGCTCCAGGACCAGTCTGTCCCCCTGCACGTCCCTTAACCAGTCCAGTCTTTAATTCTGTCATCCATCCATCAACCAACGGCCTGGCCTTGGAGGTCAGAAGAGACTCTTCCACCTACTGTTCTCTAATTCTTTTCCTTTGTGTGGTCTTTTTTAAAAAGAGACACATCAACAGAAAACATCAACCCGGCCCTAACAGAGAATTATCACTTAAGAATTACATTTTGAAAGCAAGCATTGCAAATGCCACGGGGCAAAGTCTGTCACTTGGGTCACACGCAAACCCCAAGTGTGGGTTTTAGAGACAGCTGTTCTGCTGGCCTCCCAGAATTCCAGACCGGTGACATGCAGCCATGGGTGCTTTCTGGGTAAGGTACACGACCCCCCTTAAAGCAGGGGCCACAGCCCTGAAGCCTCCTAGTGCCCCCACGACCCCCAGCCACACCTTCCTCCTGACCCCTGGTGATAGCCTTGCCCTCTTGACTGGCTACCCAGTTTGCACCAGGCTCCGGCCCACCTGGGGGCCTTTGTGACCCACTAGCAACGCGCGTCCGCCAGTGCTCAGACTGGCCAGTTCTTCCTTGTCATTTAGTTCTCAGGGCAAAGTCACCTCTTCGGAGCCTTCCAGCAACTAGCTGGGTGGCCTTAGGCTGGTCACTGGACTTCTCGGAGCTTTGGTGTCCTTTTATGCAAATGTGACTAAGCCCACACTCCACCCCCCACTCTGGGCAAACACTCGGGGCTTTTGTGAGGATGAAATGAAATAACCTATGAAGGCATCCCCTGTCCTACTGCTGGGCACCCAGCAGGCATCCACAATCAACGTTTTCACAATTGTCCTCTGGCCGGCCATCTCAGCCAGCTTCGACACTGACCTTGGGGCTGGGGCTTGAGTTCCTGGGGACCGTCACAGCGAAACCTTCAAGCCCCAAGAGGCTGTCCATGGAAATCTCGGCCCTTGCTGGTCATGCCTATTTTCCTGAGGAGGAATCTTGTCCTAAGAAGGGTATTTCCAAGAGCCCGCTCTTTGGTAAAGGGACCTGTGACCGACCAGCCAGCATTCAAGAAGCAGGTGCCACCAAACCTCCCAAAAAAAGTCACTTCCAGAAGCAGCCCTTGTAAGAGAGGATGCTAGAGGAATCTCCACCCCGGCTAGGGGGACTGGGATGAATGGGCTCAAGAATTCTGACCCTCGGCTGACCCCAGGCACGGTCTAGTAGCAGCAAGCTCACTTTCTCTGCAGTGACATAGCCACCAACAGCTGTGGGATGTCACACACAGGGCTGCTTGGGGCTAACGTTACCCCTCCTCCACCCCGAGGGGAAAGAAAGCACATGTTTGAGTCCCTACTTTTCTTCCTGCTTTGCTTATGAGGAGCAAATGGCGACAAGATATAGGATACGCGGCTGTGTTTGCCACCCAAACGCACAGAACATAATTTTATACGAAGCTACACCCGCTTAATTGTGATGCATTAAGTATTATGTTCATTGTTTCTGCAACTGGGTAGGAATGAATAATTTATTTCAGACAAAGGAAACTCTTGAATATGAAATGCCTCATCTTTTAAAATTACAATTTGGAAGACAAGAATGAAAAAATGCCCATCGTCAGTGAACCTTACACTGCTAATGGGAAACAATGCCTCCACTGTTCCTACTTTGTTTGCAAACATTACTTTTTCCCCCCTGGTAAACAAAATTTAATACAACGTTCTTGAGAATCATCGGGAAAGAAAAACACTGGGTTTCCACCACGCTCACAGCTGCTCAACACAGGGCTGGCGCCTCCAACACGCATGTTCTGTGCGGGGTGAACACCCTTTCCTCTCCCTCCAGTGTTCCTGGGCTCACCTGGAACCCACTCCCCAGATCCCTGCACCCCAGTCTCTGCCACCTCCTTCCAGAGCTTTCTTTCTGGCACCCAAGTTCCCTCCGCCTCCCCGTCTCCTGCCTCTCCCTCCACGGTACTTCCCTCTGCTCTGCTTTCTCTCTGGTCCTCCATCATCTCCCCAGCAACCAGCACAGTGCCGGGCACGGAGTACCTCTCAGGGAATGTGACGACTGGCTATTGTTTGAGAAGATGATCAATGTTTTGGACTGAATTACATTGGAGGTTGTCATTTCCTGCATGGCTATTAGTGTCTCTCTCTCTCTCTCTCTCTCTCTCTCTCTCTCTCTCTCTCTCTCTTTTTCTCTCTCCCTCTCTCCTTCACTCAGCAGAAGAGACCTCACCCACTCAATCCACTGTTCCTATGTCATGCTAATACCTTGGGAGAGGAGGAAGGAGGAAGTCTGGGTATTTAAACGGAGGAGACTGGCAGTCTCTCACCTACCATTTACTGAGATTTGTCGTGTTCTCTTTCTAAGTGTTGCCACCAGGAACCTCATGAATGGGACACTATTATTATCCCCATTTACAGACAGAGGAGCTAGAGCAGAGGAACTCTTCGGCCCTGCCGCACCGCTGGAATGTGGAACTCAAATCTGCGCGTGTTGAACCCCCAAGATTTGCTCTTTACCACAACTATTCCGTTTTTCATCATTTCCTAGGCTCACCAGGACCTCAGCCTCGGCCCCTCCCAGGCCCCACCCCCACCTCTGGAATGACCGCAAGTAGGAGGGTTGCCTGGCTCTGGGTGTGTTCCTGCCCAAGCCCAGCTGCAGCCCTAAAGGGCAGCACCTCTTCTTCCCACCCCACCCCCACAATGTCATTACAGCACTGTCATAAACACACCCGGACTCCAGGGCACACAGAGAGGGTCCGGGGACTCAAGGGCACACAGAGAGGGTCCGGGGACTCCTCAGGCACCGGCTCTGGGAGTTGCAGTCATTCCTGGCTGCCATCCCAACAGCCTCCCTCTCAGCCCTCCCTCCCCAGCGCGCCCTGGGGTTAGCGGGCATCTCTTTCAATTAAGACAACTCCCTGCATTTAGAATCTTGGAGTCTTTATTCAGACACTCTCCTGCAAAATGTTCTGAAGCGAGTTGGAGATTTGGCAGAGAAAACTCCCAAGTGAGACACGGGACCGGGGCGCTGGAAGAATGAAATAGAACCGAGAAAATAAGTGAAGAAACAAGCCCCTCCAGGTCCACAGGGAGGGTGGGTAGGGCCATCCCTCCAGGCCAGGAGGACACTCACACTTGCCTGAGTGACTGTCCCCAAGTCAAAAAGCAGAGCCCATCCTGAGTCCAGGACAGAGGGCAGACCTGGGGTTGGGGTTGGGGTTGGGGCAATGCAGAAAGGCAGGTGGGGAGCCAAGACTGTCCACATTCCCACCGCCCACCAGGGGAGGTCTCCTTTCACCAGCCAGGTCGTTCAATGTGTAAGGGGCCCCACTGAACAATTTTCAGCAATACCCGTTCTCTTACCACAAGCCAAACTGTCTTTCTCCTACCACTCGCATTAAGACCCTTCGCGACTTGGCTCCAGACCACTCTGCCTCCTGCTGGCACCTCTCTGCTCCTCTGTCACCTGCTTTGCCCGTGCCCACCCACCTCCCCAGGACCACCCTGTGAGCCCCGGGCTGCCTCCGGGCCTCCTGCTCCTCTGCCCACCCATCGCTAGCACCTAAATGGGGGCCTTTGTACACTTGGTGTTTTCACCCTGAAGCCTTGAGGAGGTAATTCTGGGAGTGAAGAAGGTGAACTTGACCTACACTTGCTCCAAGTCCACCAGGAGCTGAGGCAAACAGCATGGGGCTCCTAGCCTCATTGTTATTTCCCCAGAAGGTCCTTCTCTGATGAGGTTTCTCACCCACAATAGGCCATCTCTGGTCTAGAGGCATCCAGAGGCCCTGAGTATGCTGTTGTGACACAAAACTGTATTACGTTGAACCAAATGAAATTTCTGCTAGTTCACTCTGCAAAAAAATGGCCATTTCATATGATTCAACCTAAAATATTTAAGCAATGCTGAAGTAAAGTAACCAGGATCCTTCTCTGGTTCTGCTGAGACGAAGGCCAAGCCCTGGCGCGTGGCAAACCTGCCCATCTCGTCTCCCACCGCGGCTGGTGCCTAGTGCTCCAGCCATAGCAAGGAGCTTATTACTAGCACCTTGGACTCTTGGTGCCTTTGCTCATGCTGTTGCCTCTGCCTGCCTGAAATGCCCTCCCCCCATCTCTACTTACCAAACTCCTATCCATTCCTCAAAACCCAAAGTCCCCTTCAGCAAGCCTTCTCTGACCCACAGCTCCATCTCATCAGTTACTCCCTTCTTGGGGCTACATCTGAGTGGTGTAAGGAATTCTATTCATTCACTTCCCACTTTGCATCATAATTTTGTTCATTCATACCTATCCCTAAACCAAAGAGAGAATCCTTGGAAGGCAATGGTAAGGTCCTATTTATCTCTGAGTCACAGGTTTCCCACTGAGCTCCCAGCTCTCAGTAAATATCTGATGAGTGCATTTGGCAGAAATATCATTATAGCACACTGAAAAATGTTGAAACTGATAGAGAAAATGACCAATTCTCTACATTCTGAAATAAATGCATATATCATACACACTGAGTGGCCAGATTATTATGATCTCTGAATGCATAATAATCTGGCCACTCAGTGTGTGTGTGTGTGTGTATATGTGTGTGTGTGTGTGTGTGTATATATATATATATATATGAGGCCCAGTGCATGAATTCATGCATGGGTGGGGTCCAGCCAGCCTGGCCAGGGGGAGGGGATATGGGCGGTTGGCTGGTCTGCCTGCTGGTCGAACTCCTGGTCGAGGGGACAATCTGCATATTAGCCTTTTATTATATAGGATATACACTGAGTGGCCAGATTATTATGCATTCAGAGATCATAATAATCTGGCCACTCAGTGTATATTATATGTAATATGATTTCTATAAAGTGTCCCAAAAATATGTATACACACACTTTGCATCATTATAAAGGCGATGTTTATCAAAATACATTTCATTTTCAAAACTGAGCTATCAGCTATTATATCTGTTTTGGTATATATATTTTGGGGACACCCAATGTCTATCCCTCAGTAAAATGCTTAGCAATCCTCCATGCAGGTTGTGCAGTTAACTTTCATGGACTCTCTCCTGTTATGTCCGTGTAAATGGGTTCTGCAGCCCCATCTCCCGAATAACAATGGACTTCTGCCATTCCGACCTGTGTCCTGGACCTCAGTTTCCTTATCTATCAAATGGGGCTACGAGTACCTACTCTGCAACAAGGTTGACACAAGTGATTACCTACAAACACCTAGCTCGCTGCTTCTCACAGCTGTTGCAACATTGCTTCTCGTTCTCTTGAGGTCTCATGGAGATAGCAACTGGGGATAGGTTTAGCGTTTCAGCCTGGTCACTCCTTTTTCCATTCCAATGCCACTTGCCATTCATACCTAAGCACGCAAGACAATAATGGGATTCCACGGAGGACTGGCCGGAATTCACTGATCTCCTGGTATGGCCTTCAAGAGTGTATCTGAAACGCCTATAACAGGGATCAATGAAACATTTCATAAACACGGGCTTTAAGAAACCTGCTGGCCTGTTCCTACACAGAATGGAATCAATACTCATTTTCATACATTATTAACTGTACACAAGACGATCATGGGCCAAGGGCGGCATGATGCTTCTCAGACCATTCGGAGGGGCGTGAAGGGAAGTGGCGGCAGCAAGGTGGAAGCCGAATGAATAGCGCATTAGGTCGCCTCAAAGTGGAACTGAACTGCGTATTCCTTACCTTACCACCGGGTAATGCTATTTATATGGCACCGGGACCAAAAACACGGCCCCAGGCATTTCGCTCTACTTTAGAAGCCTTCCATCTCACACGGAAATGAAAAGAAGATACAACCCAGAAGTTGCTTCTCTGGTTAATATTTCTGCAGTCTTGCAAGAATGCTTTTAACACTGTGCATGGTCGAGATTTTGGTCGTCAATTAGGAATGCGTCAGAATGCAGGGGTAAATATTAAAATAATCGATATTGGCATGTATTTCAACTCCAAAGGCACTTCGTCAAATAGGGACTCGGGTGGAAGACAGGGGAGAAGAAACTAGGAATGAGAAGGGAGCGAAGGGACTGGGTATCTGATCCTTAAATAAACGAGCCCGCTTTGGGTTTAACATCTCAGCCAGGAACAGTAGAAAGTGCACAGGCTTTGGAGATGCAGGAACGAGCTGTGAATCTGAACTCTTCCACTTACCAGCTGTGTGGCCCCGAGGAAGTTGCTCAACCTCTCTGAGCTCAGGTTTCCACCTTGGAAATAGGAAGTGAGTCCTAGCTCTTAGCGGTGGCTGGGGACCCAAAGGAAATAATGCCCAGGAACAGGCTGCCCAGGGCGGGCACTCAGCAGGGGCTCCCAAGGGTTTTCCTCTCCCCACACTTACCTCCCCTTTAAAGAGGGCGCAGGTTTGGAGATCACTGAGCTCTGGACGGATAGGCAGAGTCCCAGAGGGACCTGCGGTTTGACCAAAAATAGGCCATTTGACCAAATGATTAAAAGTCTGTCATATGCTAATGCTTGAACGGGGCGGACCTTGGGCCAATTTAGTAGGAGTAAATTGCAATTGATTTTCGAAGAAATTGCTTGTTCTCTTGCCTTTCCTCAGCTGTGTCACACTCTCACACACAGCTGCCTTTGTCACAGCCAGAACCATCTGAGACACGTGACAAGGAAGACCTTTTTGAGGCAAAATGTTGAATAATATAGACATCCACACTCACACACACTATAAATCCATGCATACGCGAGCAGGCAGATACACAAATGTATCCATCTCTGTGTGTATACATGTTTATACCGATGTTCAGAGGGCTCGGTTTTAGAAATAATTCTGCACCACTGTGGTATCCTGCGGTAGGTTTTGCAAATCCCTCTGTGGTTGGAGAGATCTCCTGAGTCGCTTTTATTTTTGCAACAACCTAACTCTTTGAATAAAGATCATAAAACAGCACACCCCCTAAAATCCCTCCATGCACTCCCCGCCTTGTCTACAGGAGTCCCTGGATATGAAAATGGTTAAAAGATCACAGGAGATAAAAAATCATATAAGAATAAAGGTTAACAATAGCCGCCTTCATCCCTAATTTCTGATATGGTGATAGGCCCTCTCAGAACATTAATTAGAAAGGAAGGAGAGATGAAAGAAATGCCCAGGGGACATAATAAATTAGCCCCTTATGCAAATCACCCATTCGTTTTCATCACTGACCCAGCTAGTTGAGTCTCTAAATTATGGGAAGTGGTTAGCTTCTTTAACAAAAATTCCAGATAAAGGATTGATTTTTTTTTTTTAATCGGAGGGCTAGGGGGGGCTTAAAGCAACAAATAAGTTCTCATTTTCCTTGCAGGAAACTCTGAAAGGAGCCAAAAGATATGAAACCCAACGTTCCAGCCACTGGTTTCTGTTGCCAAACAAAGACTTGTTAATTAACCCTTGGAAACAATTCCAAAACAATGGACACGGGCCCCATAACTATCGTCGATGGCTGTGGTTCTCCCCCTAACTGTGTACAAACAACGTGTGGCATCCTAAAGGGGGCACAGACCTGAACAGGTAAAGGACCATTGAAAAGAGGTGGGGGAAATGCCAGGATATGGAGTTTCAAGTACCAACTTAAAAACACACACACCTAATTTTACTTGTCATCACTGTCCTAGACAATTTATGTTCTCCCGTCCTGGAAATGTATGGAATTGTTTCCTTATCAGTCAAAGACGGGGATTGGACTAGAATGACCTCCAAAAGTCCCGCTGCAGCTCCAATCCACTGATTTTTATTTATTTGTAAAACAAACACGGCACTTCCGACCATTTAATTTGTTTAAAATACAATCTTATGACAGGCATTTTGTCTACTCCTGGCTGTGTTTTTCTCCTTCCTACTCTGTTCTCCATTTCCCTATTTCTTATTTTGTTTTATCTTCTTCCCTGTATTCAAATGAGATGCTATAAATATATCCTGGTTCAGAGTAAGGTATATATTTAATAGATCATGGTTTACAAATGTTATTATAGTATGGTAACTAAAAATGCCAAGATCGCAAGTTTCTTTGGTCTGAAGAAGATGCTAGAAAGAAAAACAGTAAGTCTCAGAATCATCCAAAGTTCACCAAGCAGGCCCTTGGAGAAGGAAGGAAAATAGGTTAAAGACGAGTCCTGTCCCCTGCCCCTTTTTTAAATAAAAGGATGCCCCTCAGGAAGGGCAGACACTGGCCCAAGGTCACCCTGCTGGTTAGAGGGGAAAGCTGCAAACCTGACTCTTGGACCAGTGCTCTTTGGATCAAACAATCCTGATTTGATACTTTCTCTTGAGAATTTGGTACTATATCCCAGAGAACAACAACAACAACAAAGCACATCCTTTGGAAAGAATAAGCTTCGACAGCACAAAATTAAGAGATGGCAGAAAGCAATACTTCAGAAGACTAAGGAGAAGAAATGAGGACAGACATATTGGCTATAAATAATTCTGAGCCTTGTAACAATCTTTAGTTCATACGATTACTTGTCACTCACTGGTGTTTTATGTCCCCTCTCCTGGTAACGGGGCCTACAGTCACTCTATGCAAAATGTTTGGCTGTCTCTACCTTCACAGCCTCCACTGGGGCACTGAGGCCTTCGCCATGAGGACTGAGATACTGGGATGAGCTGCTGCTTTATTCATCCAACTTCACGAGGCTGACAGTGCATCATCGTATTAAAATTGGCCTTTGGGAAGTGGCCAGTGTCACAAGAAGACAGAAGATTCCTCGGGTCATCAGGTAGGTAATCAGGAAATATGTGTGGAATATGACCCCATTTTTATTTAAAAAAAGAAAGTATTGGGGGGATGAGGACAAATATGTGACACCTTAATCAATAAAGAAATTAAAAAATAATAATAATAAAAAAATAAAAAAAGAAAGTATATACACACACACACACACACACACACACACATTCATATATAGGAAAAAATCTAAAAGGCTCATATCAACCTGTTTACAGCGATTATCTTTGGGAACTGGCACTGTAGGTGATTTCAATTCATTTTCCTTTTTGACCTGTTTGTAATATCTTATTGTTCCACAATAAGAATGGATTGCTGAGGGGCGGGAGAGGGAGAGAATAAAAACCAAAAGTAGTGGCCTGTGAAAGTGAAATGTCCGCGTCCTCAGCCCAGCCCGTGGAGACGGAAGCAGCGCCCAGCTGTGCGGCATGCCCTTCTCCGGGAGCCGTAATTCTTCCTGCTCCGAGGGGCGTTGGAGAGAGATTTATGGGGAGAGGTCAGGAGAATGGGAATCAGTCAAGCTGAGAAGGGAAGGCTGATCACAGGAATCCTTAAGCACAGGAAGAGCTCCCACCCCGTGACCACCGGCTACGGCCAACTCACCTCCGACCGAAGAGCACAAGGAGGGGCCCCGAAGGAACAGGGGGGTTCTGAGCAGCGGGGAGACCGTCCACCAAGGGGAATTAAGACTCCAACTGGGTCCTGAAGCCTCCGATCTTTCCTCCAGGGCCCATTGGACAGAGGGTAGGTTTTTCATTTCTTGTCCCAGGTGGGTTATGAGTGGCCTCCCTAAAGCTTGGCGACTGCTATCCTTTTTAGGACAGAGAATCATTGTTCCAAGATCAGGGAATATGGTTTGCTGAAGAGAGTCCCAGTCTTGGAGTCAGGAGCAAGTCAATGGCAAACATGGCATTGGCACAGCATTAAAAAATGACCAAGACTGCCCTAGCCAGTTTGGCTCAATGGATAGAGCGTCGGCCTGCAGACTGAAAGGTCTCACGTTCGATTCTGGTCAAGGGCATGTACCTTGGTTGCGGGCACATCCCCAGTAGGAGGTGTGCAGGAGGCAGCTGATGGATGTTTCTCTTTCATCGATGATTCTAACTCTCTATCCCTCTCCCTTCCTCTCTGTAAAAAAAGCAATAAAATATATATATTTTTTAAAATGACCAAGACTTATCAAGGACCAACTATGTTCCAGGCATTAGTCTATGTATTTTACATGCTGCATCTTTAATGCAACAAGAACCTATAAGGTAGGAGTTACCAACAGCACATTTGACATCTGAGGAGCCTGAGGCACAGTAAATGCAAATGACCTTTGCAAAGTGAGAGCTCAGAGGCACCCAGGTGGATGGAACTCCAGAGCGTATGTTCTTTGTCCAGCACCAGCAGGTACACAGCTGGAGAGCCACGAAGCGGCCGAGACCACTGTTGGGACAGCAGCTGGTCAACCCAGCTTGTTTGGACACAGGGTGGCTGGAGTGCGACCGAAGATCAATTAATAGAGAAATCTAGGAAGACTGAAGCCAAGTCACCAAGCTGCTAGGATAAGACCTGCCAATGAGGTGGCCAGGTGGGACTGGGAGAAACTACACACAGAGAGGACAGTAAGAAGGCCAGGGCAGAGTTCAAGTGAGAGATAAGACAGGAATGGAGAGAGGGCAGGTAATTTCAGTGGGACTTAGCGATGGGTCCAGTTTTACGCATGAGATGGTAGAGGGGGGTGGAGATGACACCAACGCTTATCACTTAGACAGATAATGCCATTCTGTAAGACAGGAGACGGGGGAAGGAAGGGTGTTCGGAGAAAAGGGGAGAGATGATGAGATCCATTGTGGATGTGCTGCGTTTGGAGTAACTGAGATACATCCAGATGAAGTCATCCAGGACTCAGCTGGAAATAACTGGTGTAGAGCCCAAGAGAGGTTGAAATAGGAGGGAAAACTCTAAGTCAGTGGCCGGCAAACTCATTAGTCAACAGAGCCAAATATCAACAGTACAACCATTGAAATTTCTTTTGAGAGCTGAAAACCGACTTCTGCGCATGGGCCACGAAGTTTCAATCGCACTGTACGACGTGGTATTTTGTGGAAGAGCCACACTCAAGGGGCCAAAGAGCCGCATGTGGCTCGCGAGCCGCAGTTTGCCGACCACTGCTCTAAGTCACGGGTGTAAGTGGAGATTGAGGTCCTAGGAATGGATAAAATTTGTCCAGAGGATACGCAGAACAGAAAGGAGCCAACAATGACCTCCTCTAAGGAGCGACATGTCCTAGCAAACATCTTGGAGGCCACCCTCTAGCAGTGTGGCCCTGGCCAAGTTGCTTCTCCTCTCTGAGCTTCATTCTGTAAAAGCAGGGGTCACAGCAGGCCCTTCTCCTCTGATATTCAAACAGCCATGGCTAATGGGATGCCTGCTCAGGGCCAGGAAGGATGCTCCATGCTGAGAAGACGCCCGGCATAATGTGCATGTCCTCGGCTTTGTAGTGGGAAAGGCAGACACATAAATAAGCCCTCTCCATATGCCGTGATTACCAGCTACCATAAAGGCAAGAGCAAAATGCAGCATGCAAGAGTGCTGAGTGGAAGTGCCTGTCAGGGAGAATTGCAGTGTGGCCCTCAGAGATGAAATCTGATCTTGGTCTTGAAGAACGAAGAGAGACTTCCCAAACAGAGACAAAGCCATGCGCAAAGGTGCAAGAAAGTGAATGCACATGAAGTCCCTGGGGAATGGATTGCTCAGTGAGCGTCAGTGGGGGGGAGGTGGTGGGGCCAAGCTGGCGTGCTAAGGGGTGTACCATATGCCAGCAGAGATAACAGGAAAGATAATTAGCTATCTCAGAGAGCTGAGTGGAAAGGAAAGGGCCACCATACACCCCTAGCAGCTGGTATTTACAAACCCTTCTCTGTCATCATGATTTGACAAGACCGCCGATGACCTCATAAGGCTCCTCTTCAACATGTAAAAAACTTTAAGAAAGTCTTTTTCAATAGTGACATAAATATGATGGAACATTATAACAGAGATGCTACGTGTGGCTAATTACTCGTAGCATCATTCAGAAAATAAAAGGAGCCAGATTCAAAACAGAGTTTAGAGGCTTCTCATCCTAGAGCAAACCATTCCTTGGGAACCGATCTCAAGATGCTCAGGCTTCCTGGGAAGGTCTAAGCCACGCCCAGGACTTGGGAGGAAATAATGACAGAGCCAGAGAGCTGGAACTTTGTCTTCCATCAAATCAGATTGAGGCTGTTCAGATCCTAACATCACTCTTTCCCCGGGACCTATCCAACTTGATTCTTGTTTGCAATTCCACCAACTTCGATTATATCCTAAGAAGGTCTGGCATCTCTTGACTCTTCTCTACAAAATCCAACCTCCCGATCGATACTTTCAAACCTCAAAGCCCTCCTTTCTGCTGGCTGCCCGTGGAGGTGCTTACATCCTCCCCCTCTGATCCTCTCATCCTCAGGCTTCCCTTGGCACCCCCCTCTACTTTCAAATCGCTATTTACTTCTTGCTGTTTCTTGAACTTTCGTGAAGAAGAAAATGCAAGGCAGAATGAAGGTTAAAGAGCTGAGAGTCATGGCTGCTGGAGACGTAGACGGGAAACACCTGTGGCGGCTCCTCGGCGCGCCCTCTCTTGGCCCTCGAGACACTTGTCTGGGCTCTCTCTCCTCCAACACCCTCTTGCACTAGCTCACTTCTTCCTTTGTGCACTCCCTCTCACTGCCTGATTCTTCATGTCCGAGATCCCTAAAAACCACACCGGCATCAACCCACAGTCCAGGCACCTCCTAGGGCCCTTTAAAGTGCCTGAGAGGCAGAGATTTGAAGATGGCAGCGCGCAGGTAAACACCTGTACTTGCTGCCTCCCACAACTACATCAGAATTACAACTAAAATACAGAACAACCATCAGCCAGAACCGTTGGAAAGCTGGCTGAATGGAAGCCCCACAACTAGAGAAGTAAAGAAGAAAGCACACTGAGACTGGTAGGAGGTGAGGAGGCACGGAACGGGCTAGTCCAGCACCCACATGGAGCCGCTTTTTTAATCGGGAGGGAGATGGTCTCTGCGGAGGCCGCCTGAAGGAGCAAGGGGACCCAGCCCCACACCAGACCCCCAGCCCAGGGTCCCAGAGCTGGGAAAAGAAGTCCCTACGGGCAGTAAGAACTACGGGCTGTAAAAACCAGTGCAGATTGGAGCTCACAGACACAGAGGCTGCTGGAGACCCAGCTGCTCCTCTTAAAAGGCCGGCACCACGAACTGAACTTACAAGGTTCCGCTTCCTCTGAGCTCCAGCACCAGGACGAGGCTCTGGGGAACACAGACACACACAAGGAGGTACTGGATTGTCTGGCATCAGGGCAGGAACTCGGGGGCAGCTTTCTCCCAGGTCTCACAGGGCTGACTGGCAGCCATTTATGGTTGCTCTGCCCTGGTGATTCCCCAATACCCAGCCTCATCCAGTTTACAATCCCACCCAAGCTGTGTATAGCGGCTTTTGCATTTAAATGGCCTGTGCTTGCTCAGGCTAAAACCTGTAAAACAAGCTGCACCTGGGTCAGGGAGCCCAAAACCTATCAATAAAAGGTCCAAGACGCAGCACCAGCACCAGCCTGCCTTGCTTCATAGCTGGGCCTCATCTGGGCACTTCCAAAACTGATACAAAGAGGAGGAATCTGCAGATCCCTCTGTAGCTCCTGCTGGTTGGCCCCAGACAGTGGCTGACTTTGCACCTCCCTGGAGACCCAAGAGCCAGTATACCCAGTGTTCAGTGTCAGACCATACCAGATTACAGCTCTACACACCCATAAGCGACCCACTCAAGGAGCAGATTCAGTGAGCACCAAAGCCCCACTGAAGCAAGTCCTGCTCCATGGGGGTGTCTCCTGCACAGCAGCTCTCCCACTGTAGTCACAGATGGTCCTCACAGCCAATTAGTCTAGAGGTCAATTCCTCCCAGTGACACCAACAGCAATCAAGTCTCAACGACAACAAGACTGTGCTCACAGCCCACAAAGGGGTGCACCTAGAGCTCCCAGCTCAGGTGACTGGGGAGGCTGACCCACTGGGCCCTATAGGACACCTAGCACACAAGGCCACTCTACCAACTCAAGGAGACATGGCAGCTCTACCCAATACATAGAAACAAACACAGGGAAGCAACCAAAATACAGAGACAAAGAAACATGTCACAGATGAAAGAAATGGAAGAAAGCAAAATACTGGATATAGAGTTCAAAACCACGGTTATAAGGTTACTCAATAATTTTCTAGAAACCTCAAAAAAAAAAGGAAAAGGACCAGTCAGAAATTAAGTATACACTGACTGAAATAAAGAATAATATACAGGAATTCAACAGTAGAGTAGAGGATTCTGAGAATCAAATCAATGATTTGCAATAAGAGGAAGCAAAAAACACCCAACCAGAAGAGCAAAAAGAAAAAATAATCCAAAAATATGAAGATAGTGTAAGGAGCCTCTGGGACAACTTCAAGTGTACCAACATTCACATTATGGGGTGCCAGAAGAAGAGAGAGAGCAAGTATTGAAAACCTATTTGAAGAAATAATGACAGAAAACTTTCCCTACCTGTTGAAAGAAATAGACTTACAAGTCCAGGAAGCACAGAGAGTCCCAAATAAGAGGAACCCAAGAAGACCACACCAAGACACATCATAATTAAAATGCCAAGGGCTAAAGACAAAGAGAGAATCTTAAAAGCAGCAAGAGAAAAGCAGTTAGTTCTCTACAAGGGAATACCCATATGACTGTCAGCTGATTTCTCAACAGAAACTATGCAGGCCAAAAGGGAGTGGCAAGAAATATTCAAAGTGATGAATAGCAAGAACCTATAACCAAGATTACTCAACAAGCTATCATTTAGAATTGAAGGTCCGATAAAGAGCTTCACAGATAAGAAAAAGCTAAAGGAGTCATCACCACCAAGACAGTATTATATAAAATGTTGAAGGGTAGTCTTTAAGAGGAAGAAAAAGAAAAAGATAAAAAATATGAACAACAAAATGGCAACAAATACATACCTATCAACAATTGAATCTAAAAATCAAAATAAATGAGTAAGAAATCTAATGACCAGAAACTGGTGAATAAAATAGAATCAGAGGCAATGAAATGGAACGATTCTCAGAGGGAAGGGAGGGTGTGGGAAGAGATTAAACTAAGATCTTATAGGCATATATGCATTACCTATGGACACAGACAATAGGGTGGTGAAGGCCTGGGGTGGGGTGGGAACTGGGTGGAGAGAGGCATTGCGGGGGGGGGGGGGGGGGGAGAGGGACATCTGTAATAATCTCAACAATAAAGATTTTTTTTTTTTTAAAGTGCCTGAGAGGCCAAATGCTTCTGCTATTCCATTGCCACAAGAGTGGTCTCCCCAATCTCCCACCACAGTTCTCCCTGACTAGGCTGCCTCATTTCCCTTCTGCAGCTCAGGCTTCGGAACAGATGACAGTTTGACCTCCATATGGCCTTTTAACTGGTGATCAAGTAAACAATGGCGAAGTTGAGTGTGGGTTTTGAGGAGTCGAAAGAAAATGGAAACTCAAGAACGTCAAACATGTCTTGCTCGGTGAGAGGTTCAGCTCACGCTTAATGTATGTGGATAAACATCCTCTTCACATTGGGCAGGGAAAACCAAATATGGAAACTCTGCCGGCTGCCATATCTGCAAAAGGCAGAGGCCCTGCTGTCCTGGTTTCCTCCGAGAGGTTTTCAAGACAGAAGAGATGTTCTAGAAACTCAGATTCAAGCCAGGAAAAGCAACATTTATCATCCTGCTCCTCTGTCCTTCTCCATCCTACCAACGCCAAGCTGGGTAATATGCATTATTCAATGTCTTAAGCCCTCTCAGGGCTCCATTTGGCTGTCCTATACCCACTTAAAGCCCAAAGTCACTGTCAGAAGTCAAAGCTCATTAATGCTGGAACCTAAATTCAATGCCCTTGAGATATAAAATGTAGTTCTAGACAAAGCCTTCCGGGCTCTGATTAATTCATCATGACTTCTGGGTGCTCACCGGACAGGTCTCACACTCAGGATCACATCTGCTATGAAAAGACAGTTGGTGGAGGGAGGTAATCCAAAAACGAATGAGTAAAACTTGGTCGGGGCAGAAGAATCTCCTGTACTCATCAAAGAAATGCAGATGAACCAGTGGTATCTGAGAAGGACCCAGCCACTTGGAGTGTGTCATGAAGACAAGGACTGAAAAGGCAATGCAAGAGCACAGTGGAGACATTCTAGACGTGGCCTTGATCTTCCCTCAGAATCATGGACTGTTAGGACTGGAGATTATTCACTCCTGTGGCCTCATTATACCAAGAGAAGAGAGATCCAGTGAGGGAAAATGAGTCTGTTGAAGTCCCATAGCAGTTCTGAAATTATAACCCAAATGGCCCTTCCTCCTTACCCCCTTCTTTCCTCTCACTGTCCATGGGAAGGTCCATATCCTTCCAGGCATCAGTACAAAGACTGAGAGGTAACACATCCATGGGGTAGACAGCAGGCAAAAGGCACTGCTCTTCAAAAGCACTAGGAAGGCCCTGGTTTGTGCTGCTCAGTGGTTAGAGTGTCAGCCCGTGCACCGAAGAGTCATGGGTTCAATTCCCAGTCAAGGTCACATACCTGAGGTACAGGTTCAAACCCCGGCCCCAGGTCAGAGCATCTGCAGGAGGCAATGTCTCTCTCACATCGATGTTTCTCTCTCTCACATCGATGTTTCTCTCCTCTCTCTCTCTCTCTCTCTCTCTCTCTCTCTCTCTCTCTCCCTCCCTCCCTCCCTCCCTCCCTCCCTCCTTCCTTCCCCCTCCTTCCCTTCTACTCTCTCTTAAAAAAAAAAACAATGGAAAAACTATCCTCAGGAGAGGATTAACAAAACAAAACAAAACAAACAAACAAAAAAAAAAAACACTAGGAAGGCCAAGTTCACTTCTGGTATCCCATCTACCACAACCCATCCTAGTTCCTACAGATCTGATCCCATAAGAGCCCAGATGGTCACAAACACCTGTCCTGTCTGGGCCAAGGGGACAGAGAGCATTAGTAGGGATTTAGAGTGAAAATTTTTGGCATTCTCCAGGATAATCCATGAATGCCTGATACTAAACTTGTACCCATATATCTTATCCCAAAACACACACACACACACACACACACACACACACACACACACACACACACACTTTTCCTCTGAACCAAAGAAAAGACAGAATAATCAGAATAATGTAGAGGAGTCCTTCGAAAGATTCATGAGCTTCTGAAGCACCAAGCCCAGAGATCTTCTTGAAATGCAAATTATGATTCAGTAGATCTGGGATAGAGCGCAAGATTCCACCCTTTTAACCACCTCCCAGGTGACTCTGGGGCTGGTTCTGAGGCCCACACACTGAGTAGCTAGGGGCAGACATTCCACAATCTTGGAACCAAACAAATCTGGGTTTAAATTCTGGTTCCTCCACTTAGGAGCTTTGTGATTCTTGGACTGGGTTTCCTAACTTCACACTGCCTCAACCGCCTCATCTCTAAAATGGAAACAAGAATACCTAAGAAACACTTGATGATGATTACATAAGGTAATGATGTGAAGATTTTAACAGTGCCTGGCATAGTATAATAAGGGCTTGATAAATGTCAGTTGCTGGCTGCCTCTAAGATTCATGAAGGCAGGGACAACATCTGCCTGGCTCCCTGCCAAAACCCCAATGGCTAGGACATAGTAGGTGCTCAATGGATGCTTGTGAATGAGTAAATGTATCTCCAATACACCCACACCCGAGCTCAATATTTACACACTCCCGTGGTTATGGCTTTCTGTACGGAAACAAAAAGCATAGAACACCAGACCACTCTCACCAGTAACAAACCATCTTCCCATAGAATCAAATTCAACACTAACCACCAGGCATAACCACTGAAAACATATCATTTGTGATGGCTCTATGTATACTTGAGAAAATGCCTTCACCGTAAACAAATACAGACAACATCAGTCAGAAGTCTGTACATCACGAAGGGAGATTACTGCCTCGCTCATTATTTATGCGGTTGTCTGAATGCAGATGTTATAACAACTTAATTCTAAATGTAGGTTGATTTCCAAGCCAAACGTAGAATTGCAAGGACAGATAAAATAAGCCCTGGGAAGCAAGGCTACTTTGTAAAGGGCCACCGGGGCAGTAATACAGGATCTCACATATGTACACACACTGGCTCGGGAAAAATTAGAAACAAAAGAACTGTTAACAAATGGTAGAGCTTAATCTTCTAAAGCAAAGGCAGACAAATGAATAAATCCAAAATTCTTCAACAAGCTCAGATGATCTTCAGACATCTCATAGAGTAAGTGGCATCATTTAAACAGATCCCATTTCAGGGAGGCACTGTGTCTGATCCATAAAGAAGAGAATACTATTGCCACCTACAGACAGAACCCGCGTTCCCTTTGCAGGAGTCGGCCAATGGTATTTTAGTGTGGGGGCGAAAAAAAATTCAACCAAGTCACCTCCCTCCAACCTCTTCCAAACCACCACACCACATTACTTCATTTAGAATTACTTTTCAAGCCATACAATCATGTCTAGTCATTCTGCCTCTTCATTATCATCATCCTATTTCTAATTTCCCAGAAACACTGCGCCATTCAACCACCTCCTCACACACTCTCTGAGAGCCAAAGAGAATGCAGGCCAATGGATTTCACGCAGGCAAGGGCCCCAGAGTAGAAGTCGAAGTCTGCTTACCAGGTATGAAGGGGACCACCCGGAATATATCAGACAACCTGCTGTTGACTGGTTCGTATGGGGAATCTTCGAGCAGATCATTTCCTAAAAACAACAGGAAGACTGGGCTCAGATCTGGAGCACAGACATATCCCAGGCCGTTGTTTTTTTTGTGACTGAATCTGAATTCTAATTATGTTATGATTGTGTAACAAAAGGATGCTGAAACTTTCAAAGACTTCAAATGCCTCTCTTTGGCTCTGCTTTGTTTTTTTTCATTCCCTCTGCCTTTGTTGTCCTCGCTCTCCCCAGAGTGCCATGAAAACACTGAAGAGCAACCCAGCCTGATTTTGCCAGAACACTCTCCCACTTCTGCAAAGGAATGAAACCGGAGAGGAAGAAACCGGTGATGTCACGTGCCCTACTCGCCTCCAGGAGCCAATGGAAGACAGGTGACTCAAAGGAGGCCCCCCATTCATTCCTTTGCTCCAGAAACATGGCATGTGGTCAGAAAGCGAGTACCCTAGCTATTCAACAGTCAGTCTTGGAAACTGGTTTTCACCGGTAGGTTCTGGAGGGAAGTGGTAGCTGATAGGTCAATTCTGTTTATTACAAATTTCGGATGTGAAGTCTCCGTGGAGAATGAACGCACGGGATGTCTGCGTTAGATTTACAAACACGAGCCACATCTATCAAAGTGGGTGTCTGTGGGCCTTTCCCTCTCCGAGCCACATCCATGTTAACCGAGGTTGAACCACACCAGCTGGCTCAAGACTCAACTAATCTAAGATGACAAATGGTTTTCCCCACATCAGCCTTTGATCAGTTTGAAGGGGGAAGGGGGAGGGTAAAGATAGAATAGATTCTGCTGGACCTTTAACACTTAATTCTTTCTCTTATGTCAGAATAGACGGAAGGACAGAATAAAGGGAGGGGGGGGGCAACTCCAGGGAGGAGCTGCAGGGCAAGTCTGAATAATTATTCTGTGAAGCCAACTCTCCTTACAGACAAGTGGCCAGTCCCTAGGGTGGCCTTTAATGGGGTCCCTCCTACTCGCAGCTCTGACCAGGTTTCAAAGAGGTCAGCGGGGTCCCCGGGGGTCCCCCTCACCCCATTATGGGTTTTCCAACAACCAGGCCCCAACAACACAGCTGGGCAGGCAGCAAACACCAGCGGCTGCAGTCCCCCAGGGCCAAGGAACGGTCCTCACTCTGCAGCTGGGAGAAGGGCAGGAGGGATGAGGTCAGCCAGACCCCGGCGAGGGGCCCGCCGGCCTGGGTGGGTGGGGGGGGAGGGCAGGACGGTGGGCGCGTACCCTGCAGGCTCTGGTACATGCTCCAGTAGATGCGCAGGCAGTTCTTCTCCTTCTTCATGCCCCGCTTGCAGCGGCAGTTGTAGAGCGACTTCTGCTTGAGGGCCTCCATGGCGCTGCGGCACTCGTCCTTGGCCTCCAGGCCGGATGTCAGGCTGAAGTTGGTCTCCTTGCCCGCCACGCACTGCCTCAGCGTGCGGTACTTGGTGCTGCAGCTCTGCTCCTTCAGGCACTGGTCGCTGGCTTTCACGCAGTCCAGGCGGTCCCCGCCGCTCACCTCCGCCGACAGCAGCACGTCTGGGGTGCAGGGGAGGGAGCGTGAGCGCGGCTCTGCACGGACCGAGGTCCCAGCCCCGGGCCCCGGGCCCCGGGAGGGCGCGGCCCCCAGGAGGGCGCGTGCTGGGCTAGGCTTCTGGGGCGCCCTGCGTAGGGAGCCAACCCGCCCCCCGCTACACCCGGGAACCCATTTTCCCGCCCTGGGACCTCCTGTTGCCTGGGTCTCCCCCCACCCCAACCCGCCCTCCCAAGACCCGGAGGCTTTGCAGGCTTTTCGGGGTGTGCCCGAGAGCCTCAGCAGCTCAGCGCGCGTGCCGGCCCCGCAGCCCCGGGGCAGACCTGCCCGAGCCCGGGCTCCAGCCCGCTCGCCCGGTCCGACTCGCCTGGAGCCAGGGGAGGAGAGCGGCGGGCTGGGCGAGGGGCGCGCGGCAGGCACCCCGGGTCCGCGGCCCGCCCGGTGGGGAGCACGGGGATGCTTGCTACTCGGGGAAAAGTTTTCCCTTCCAAGTTTGTCTCCTGGCCCAATGCACGCCTCCACCCCACCTGCCCGCCGCACCCCTGCGAGCTCCCCGGGACTGTCACGGGGTGCCGGGTCCCAGGCGGGAGGGCACCCCTTTATTCCCCCCCAGGCCAGGTCATTGAAAACCACAGAAAATCCGAACCAAGCACGAGAAGCTGCGGGCCAGTGCGCGTGGACACCGCCTCCCCAGCCTGAGGTGCCGAAGATTCCAGGTTCCCCTTCCCCAAAACGGAACTTGGTCCCCCCCCGCACCCACCCACCCACCGCACCCGGCGCCGCGAGGACTCCCGGGAGAGACTCCGAGGGTCAGAATGCCAGCCGCAGCCTCGACTTACCCAGAAGCGGCAGCGCGAAGTACAGAGTCGCCAGGAACATGGTGCCGGCGCGCGGCTGGTCCCACTTCGCCAAAAATGCCGACCCGCCGCCGGTCTGGCGAGGGAGCTCAGCAGGCAGCGGTCCCCGGACGCCCGAAGTTCAGCTCCATCCAGGGGAGAGCGCACTCCCGCCCGTCTGCCGCCGCTGCCGCGGGCGACTCAGCTCCGCGCGGGCGCCGGGGGGCCGGCGAGGGCGGGGGGCGGCTCCGCTCTCAGGGGCTCGGGTCCGCCCCGGCCTGGAGGGGAGAGCGCGCTTTGAAATGAGCCCGGAGCTGTCTCCGGAGCCTCCGCCTGCCCCTCTGCCCTCCTCCGCTCCCGCCTGGGCGGACTTTCCGGAGCCCGGCGGAGGGCCCACCCCTACCCGTGTCTGGGCGCCAGGAGGGGGCGCGGGGGTGCGTGTGCGTGTATTCCGGGGAGCCTCCCGCACCCACAGAGGAGGGGCTGGAGAGGTCGGACGCGGCTCCCAAAGTCCAAGGGGATGTCTAGCGGGTCCAACCCCAGAGGCTGAACGCCAGCAAATCAATAAAGAACGTTACTTTCCCAGCGCAGAGCGCGGAGCGCGGAGCCGGCCCGGAGTCGCAGCTCGCGGCGGCGGCGGCGGCTCTCTCGCCAGCCCGGGCGCGGAAAGCCCCTTCTCCTGGGAAGTTCGCCACCCCCTCCCCGCGCCAGCTCGCTGGCTCCGCCGCCAGCCCTCCCCACCCTAGCCACCAATCGCCGCCCCCCATCGCCGTATCCCCTCCTCCCCGGCTCGCTTTCTTTCAGAGGCAGCCGGGCGAGGGGGGACCGACGTCCGGGCTCGAGCTGAAATCCGGCTGGTGCGCCCCACCCGGCGCGCGTCCTGGGCTCCCTCCCCAGCGCCCGCGCCGCCGCGCGCACAGCAGCCCAGCGCCCTGGACTCGGTGGAATCGGCGCCACCAGCCTGGGCGAGCGCAACGCCCGCCCGCAGCCCCGGAGCGGAGCGCCAGGGCAGGTGCAGCCCCGCGCGCACCCGCGGGCCCCAAAGTTGAGGGACGCCTGCCAGAGGGGGGGCAGCGATAGGTCCCCAAATGGACAGAATGAGAAAACTCTCCAAATGCCACCAACCTGGACTCAACGGACCGTGTCCAGCTGCAGCAAGGAACCAGTTTATTTATTTTAGGGGGTGTCCCCGCCCCCTCCGTCCCTTCCCGGGCTCCCCGGTCTGCGTGAGGGAGAAAGATGCGGTCATCTCCGAGATCTCAGAGGATCTAGTTGGGCCAGAACGGTTTCCGAGCAGAGCCCCCTAGGGCTCAGATGCTGGCTAGGGATCTCAGCGGTTCCCGGGAGCTGCTCGGGGGATAGCCGGTTCGGAAACCGGATTTCTTTGCCAAGGGCCCCCCCGGCCTACTCCTGCTCCCTCCGGACCGTCCCCCCTCAGATACTCGCCCGCAGGGACGCCGCAGAAGAACACACTGGCTTGCGGTGGGACCCGGGGACCGACCCAGCACGCGCGCTCAGAGCTCACAGCGCTATGCAGCCGGCTGGCTGCGAGCTCTCTCTCTCTCTCTCTCTCTCTCTCTCTCTCTCTCTCTCTCTCTCTCACGCACGCACAAAGGGCATCGTGGACTCTTACGCCCTACTGCAATCAAACCAGACCTTTCTTTCCGACACAAAGTTTTCCCCCACGTCACTCGCGGCTGTGACTCCAGACTTGGTGCGTTAAAGACACACTCAGACCCAGGCCCTCCGAGCCGGGATGGCTGGAGGCACCCACCCACTCATGCAGGGCAACGCGCACACACTCACACTCACACTCACACTCACACAGGCACACACAGCCTCTCTCCCTCTGTCCTGGAGCTTGAACAAGGAGACAAAGCGGAACCCAGTGCATTTAAACCACCTCGGACCTGGCTTTGGGAAATTTATCAGCGGACTTCCATTTTTGGCTGTTTCAAGAGTAAATGTTAAAATCATTCATTTAAAAGCCCAATCCTTCACCCCAATCCCTGGGACCACTCGCTCTCAGTCTAGCGGCTGCCGCCCCCCCCCCCCCCCCCTGCCATTCCCCCCTGACCGCATGCTCCCCTCCCCGCATGCTCAGGGGCTCCCAGAGCACCGAAATCTACATTAGGTCTAGACAGGGGGTCTGGGAACAGCCTACAGTGGTGGATGGCGGTCGTGACGCTCAGGCTAGTATTGGAGATCCTTGGTGATGTCCAAGTTCATATCTCCGGGAAACCCAGTTTGAATCAAGTCTGGGAGAGCCCAGCTGTCAAATCTGCAAACCCATCACACCAGACAATGGGCTGCGGAGGAGAGAAAAGAAACGCTCATTTTGATGGAGGGGGGTTAATTGAAAAGGGCAAGGGCTTTGGTTGAAGTTTGAGGCCAGGGTGTAAGGGCGGGGAGAAGAGGAGGAGGGGTGCTTCGCTCTCCATTCAACTACACATCAGCCAGGCGCGCCCCTCAGCTGCCGCAGCGGCTCCAGTGTGTGCAGTGCGTTGTTTGGGAGGGGTGTGCGTCTCGGTGCGCGCCCCCCAACCCCCGGGCGACCCCAGGGTCTATGCTCTTGTGCACAGCGTTCCTCTGCGGCAGGAATGGGGAGATTGCTTTCCTCATCCAGCGCACACACACCCGCCCCCCCACCACACACACAGTTGCACCATACGTGAATTTTTTGTTCAGTGTATCAGCTGACACTTGGTTTCCAGTAAACAAAGCAGACATATGCCACATTTTCTGGACAGATGGTTCAAACCAGTGGCTACTTAAGTTCTCTTTCCCTTGCGGTGGTAACAGTCTAAGTTACAGGGTGGACTGAGCGGGGAAAGTCATTAAATCTTGCAACCAGTTTCCTCACCTTAAATAAGCTTATTTCCAAATTTTCACACACAAACCAGAGAAGTCCCAGGGAGATGGTTTCAGTGAGAGAAGTGCTGAATTAATCGTTCATCTGAAAACTGAATTTCTTCATGGACACCCACACATAAAACGCTCTTCGTTATTCCATTTTACAAGTGGAGGTGAACATCTCCCTTTGGAAAATCGGGAATTGGAATCCCAATGTTCAATGGATGGATTAGTGTCTGTCATCGCTGAACACGTGTGATTTAATGGAATAAAATTTCATTTAAGGACATCAACCACATCTTTTGTGTTCTTTGTTTAGAAGTGACTTTGTGTTGCCATAATATTCTACAGGCATCTTTTAAATCAACATTTAAGAGGGTGGAATAAAAGTTCTCCAAATGTAAAATATGAGACTCCTTTTAAAATATTTATAGTTTCAAAAATATTTCAGAAGCATTCACACACGATAGTCCTCATTACATTCTTACTGATGATGAACACAGAGCTTTTTTATTTTTTTTTAACTTTTTAGAAATAAATCAGCAGCCACTGTAACAGTGTCACCAGGCAGGTGGCTATTTCAATAAAATCAATTCAAATAAAGAAAAGCGAAATGTAGCTTCTCAATAGCACTCACTGAGTTTCAAGTGCTCAATAGCCACATGTATCTAGTGGCCACCATACTGGACAGCACAACCAGTATGTCCATAGAACATGTCCATCATCACAGGAGATATCTACCTCCTGAGCAGAGCTATGCACAAAACACAACAACATCCCGGCCAGTGGTTGGTTGAGCATTGACCTATGAACCAGGATTCATGGTTGAATTCCCCTGCAGGGCACATGCCCAGCTTGTGGGCTCCATCCCCAGTAGAGGGCGTAGGGGAAGCAGCTGATCAATGATTCTCTCTCATTGATGTTTCTCTCTCTCTCTCTCCCTCTCTGAAATCAATAAAGATATATATTTTTTAAATGTTAAAAAACAACAACGACAAAATGTGGCCTGTACTCTACCCTAAGAATCCTTATAGTAGGAGCTAATAAAAAAAAAATCACTGCTTTACAACTATATCTACTATGTTCTAAAGGTGGAGGACTGGAATATGGAAGATAGACATGCAGTATAAACTTACTGTATTAAGATTGTCTCCGTTTCCTCGGAGCTTATCTGTTCCCAGGTGCATGAGATTGATCTCAGGATAAAAGGTGATGTTGGAATATCAAATATTATTAATAATTATAAAAATCCATGCCATCTTCTGGGACATGTTTTCTCGGTGGGAAATTGGTTTTAATGCTACCAAATTAGCTTCAATCCACCCGTAAGCATGTGAAGTGAGCAATTTTCTTGCACTTCTTGATGTGAGTGTATTTCCATAAGTTAACAGATGAGTCATGGTGAGAATGACAGTTTTATTCCACACGATATTTTGTCTCCTGCCTTCATTGCCTTGGCCTTATAACTATAATGTAAAATACATTCATTTTGCAAAATTATACTGCTCAAAAATCACTCAGGTTTCCAACGCAAACTAGTTCATCAAAATATTTGACATGAGACAGTTTGACAAGCCTTCCTCTGTAGCTATACAAAACCACTCACTATTACCTAAAAGTGCACTGCTTTTCCTCCCTGCTGCTATTTCTTCGCTCATGCTGTTCCATCTGCCTACTCTGCCCTTCATCCTGATATTTGAAGATCCAGCTGAGCTCGAATGAGCCACGAAGGAAAGCAGAGACTCCTTGGGTACGAAAGGAGAGTTCTCAGCACTGGGCTCTCCTGGCCCCATTAGAATCTTCATTCCAGCTGTTGTCACACTGCATTGCAGCTACTTGCTATATCTGTCTCTTCCGCTGGAATGTGAGTTCCTTGAAGGCAGGAAATGTTCTTTTTTGTTTCTTGAATCCACAGCATTTAGACCGATGACTGATCCACAGTCACCCCAATAAATGTATATTGATTGCCTGGATAATGAGTGGTGATGTTTCTCATTTTCCTCTGACACAATCATTCTACTGAAAGGTTTACATCAATCCTCTCTGCTATAGGAACAAGACTAAATATAAGTACCTCATGCAATTACTGGTATCCCAGTTCCAATCGTACTATCAAATATGTATTATTCCTTTGGGGACTTGACATTTACATTTTTTTAAACAAAACCCATTATTGTAATAGAATGCTCTCTCACTGGTTCTCTTTAATAGGAGCATATGACATATTTCATTTCTGGGAAATGATAGCTTGCCTTAGGTCATGTTTTAAGGCATAAAGCCAGAGGCAGAGTAACATTCCCACCTGAGGTTCTCTAATCATCCAGCACCGTGCCTCTCTCTGGGAGAAAAGGACTGAGAAGGGCCAGGTTACAACTACTCTGGAGGCTTCATCCTCAAAGGCAATTTTTAAAAGCCCAATTTGACCCAAGAGTGTTAATTTAAACACACACACACACACACACACACACACACACACACACACACACACACACAAGACGCAGGAGAATCTTTGAAGAAAATAGTAACCATCCAAACACAGAAGGCTAGGGAAAGAGCCTGTGTGCTGACACAGACTTGCCTTTTGGCGATACAGGAAGAGCTGGTTGCTCTCAGAGTCAGAGCCCTGGTCCAAGATGGCTATATTAAGATGTGTCTTTGAACGTTATTTGGAAATGGCAGCTTCTTATTGGCTGTCAAGGTACCGGACCCCTAGGAACTTATCTTAGGAAACCTCTCTTCCTTCCTTAGTTTGCAAGTAATTCCCATTTCTTAGTACCCATAAGCCCGTGCAAAGGATTCTGTTGCCTCTGTGAAAGACTACTGCATTTCGGGAGCACTGAAGTCATTTGTGCGTTGGCCTTATGCCACCGAATGCATTCAAGGTGTGCAGCCCTGAGGAAATAAAGTGCCTGTCACGTCTTATTGCTGAGATATATAGCAAAGTATACCCCATCTTCAGGGGCCTTACAAGGCTTTCCCGGTGATTGCCAAAGGTGCTGGATTAAAAGCCCTGTACGTTTCAGTCCTCTGTATCCAGAAAGGATGGAGAGCGGATCCACTAAGGAAACATCTTTCCTCTCCACCACTCTCCTTATAGGCCCTAAACCTTGTCCCAGAGGGACTCTATCTTCATAAGGGCAAGAGGGAAGCTTAATCCCAGCTTTGCCCAGTAATTAGCCTCTCTCTCTCTCTCTCTGTGGAGGCAGCAAACACAGATGCCCATCCAGATGAGCTTTGGGACGCAGAATGAAAACAAGATGGAAAACACTGACTCATTTCTTCAGAAGCCTTTTAGCCGCCTTTAAGACAGTGAAAACTTCTGACTCCTACTGATGCTCTTTAGGTCTGAAGGGGTGGGATGGGGCTTCTCCCAGCAGTGAGCAAGCAGGGAAGCAGCAAAGGCAAGCAGACATGGAGGAGTGAGCGGCTCAGAGGCCCCGGCTGCAGCAACGGAAGGCTCTGTAATGCCTCGTGTCCTTGTCCTGCCACTTACCCAGGCGTCTTCCAGTCAATGCCACGCAAATGCACTCTTCACCCAAACCAGAACCTCTGGAAGTGCTGTGGTACGAGCCCACTAACACAATCAGCTTGTGGCTGACGATGATGTGCCCACCAGAACTAATTAAGCCAACAGTGCTTGTAACACAAAGCCTCTGGGGCCGGTATTAAAGCCTTTATTTGTGACATCATTTAAAAGTCATTCCAGTCGCATCCAAGACTGTTGCTCTGAAAGCCAATGCAGTGTAATGTGCTTTGAGTTGTTGGTTTTATTTTCCCCTGTCAAAAAGCTGACAAGAGTCAGTTGGAACTGTCAAGGGAAAAACATCACGCGATATGAAGTTTTCCTCGAATTTGAAGTGTCGACGGAATGACAGATCTGTTCTATAGATTACGCTTGCACAAAAGTGAATTAGAACAGCCTAGGAGATCCACTATCGTAATGAATATGTGAGGTTGTCCTTGACACAGTTCATAAATTTGAGGCCACGACAAAGAATTAGAATGAGTTCAATTTGGTTTTGATCTGAATAATCTGTTAAGCTTTAAAAATATATTTTTATTGATTTCAGATAGGAAGGGAGAGGGAGATAGAAATAGAAACATCAATGATGAGAGAGAATCATTGATTGGCTGCCTCCTGCACGCCCCCTACTGGGGATCGAGACCGCAACCAGGCATGTGCCCTTGACTGGATTCAAACCTGGGACCCTTCAGTCCGCAGGCTTGCGCTCTATCCACTGAGCCAAACCAGCTAGGACTCTGTTAAGCTTTAAATACAGAAGGATCAATAGGACAGATATTTGTGTGGGTGATATATATATACATACATATATATATACATGTATATATATGTATATATATATATATCATATTAACATATAATGATATTAAGAGACAAAATGATTTCTCCTTTTCCCATTGTTAGAGTATCTCTTGGTGAAAGGTCCCTTTAGCCTTCAATATCTTGTCTCAAGTGTCAGTAGAGATTTGCCTGTCTTCTCTAAGATTTCATTAACTGCTTGACTGATTCATGGACAGGTTGCTTTGGTTGATTGATTTACTTTTCACACCTACCCAGTAGCTAGTACTGTAACGTATAGTACAAAGAATGTAGGTTAAAGATCTTGCCTAGGGTCAGACCTGCAAGCTTCCTTCTCAATGGTGGAGATTCCTATTGCCCCCTGCATGTCTCCCTCATACTTCTATAGTAGTGCCTTTCAAACTGCAGAACATGCTCCATTTAACCGAACAACACTTATTTTACAAAATCTAAAAGTGTGAAAATGCATTACACAAAGTATTGTCTTTTTTAAAAAAAACAACAACTTTTAAATTTCTATATGTGTATGGAGCCTGAATTGGATTGTCATATAAAATGTCTCTCTTATTGTGAATCGTGGTTAAAATCTTTGAATGACCACTGCTTTGTAATAGTAATACTCTGATTTTTATTTAGACATCTGACCACTCAGAATAAAGATTAACCTTAGTCCGTTGTGGTCATGTGGCCAGGATCTGAGGAATAAGATGTCACAGAAATGATGTGCAGAATCTCTGATAGGAGCCCCTGCTCTATACTTGTCCTGTGTCCTCCATCCTGATGCTTTATATGCTGCATTTGACCAGGAAGGTGAGAATAACAACTAGAGATGACAGAGTGACAAGATAGGAGGGACCTGAGTCCCAAGATGACCTCCTAGAGCAAAGCTGTCTGTCCATCTTGGACCTTCCACCTTCATACTATTATGTGCAAGACACATAAACTTGTCTTAATTAAGCCAGTGTTACACTGGGTCTCCAATACATGCAGCCAATCTTGTGGAGCTATGACATCCACTTCCTAATGAAAGAAGAGAGAGAATGAAAAATAAATTCAATTCAACAATTTACTAAGACTCTATCATGGACCAGCCCCTCTGATAGGTTGCTGTGCGAAATACAGAAGAAAGTTGGCTCTGAAGAAAAGTTTAATCTCATTGATGAGTGGTATCCTATCTAATAAAGAGGGAATATGCTAATTGACTCTCACACTGTCACAAAGATGATGGCGCCCACAGCCAATAAGGAGGGAATATGCTAATTGACTGCCATGCCCTCAAAGATGGCAGCACCCACAGCCACAAGATGGCAGCACCCAGTTCCCTCAGCCCCACCAGGGCAGCAGGTACGCAGCAAGGACGGGCCCACCCCCAGGCGGGCCCGGCCACTCCATGCACTTGCCTCCGTAGTTCCCCAGTCTCCTCAGCCCCTCAGCCACCCAGGGCCAGCCTGAGGCACAGGTAAGCCTCAGATGGCAGCTGCCCAGCCACCCAGGACCAGCCCAAGGGGCAGGTAAGCCTCAGATGGTGGCTGCCCAGCCACCCAGGGCCACCTGAGGCTCAGGTAACCAGGGCCACCCGAGGGTTGCACTGCCGGCAGTGGCAGCAGCAGAGGTGTGATGGGGTGTCACCTTCCCCTGATCGCCGGGTCGCCTCCCACCCCTGAGGACTCCTGGACTGTGAGAGGAGGCAGGCCAGGCTGAGGGACCCCCCCCCCCCCCCACTCCAGTGCATGAATTTTCATGCACCGGGCCTCTAATATCTGATATAATCAAATAATATTGTAAGGAAGTATAAGAGGAATTGTCAACATGAATGGAAATAAAAATAAGGCTCTACAGAATCAGAAGAGATAGGTAGAAAGGTAGAAAATAAAGGGATCCATGGAATTGAGAGAAAGGGAAAAGAGAAAGTAATGGAGTAGCAGGAACATTCCCAAGATATTTTCAATTACTCTGAAGATCTGGAATGAAATTAAAGACACCCAAAGTGGAAGTGGCCATCCCTTCCTCTCAGGTCTCCACATGCCAGTTCTGTATTACATTCACTCAAAGCTATCAGCAGGGGTCCTGCTATGGAAAAGTGCCCCATCTGCAGACTCCTATCAGACTCAGACTCATCCTCATGTATGGAAAACCCTTACTTTATTACCACCTTGACAGACCACAGGCTCCTTTGTTAGAACCTTGTGCTGAATGGGATGCTCTCCTTGTGGGAAGCCATTCTGGATTCGGTGAGAATGGCATTCCTATGTATGGGCTGACAGCCATTCCACTCAGGCATACCTCCCCTTGAGGATGCACCGGTCCCTGCCAGGTTCTGCAAGGTTTTGATGAGCCCTCTCCTATTTCTCCAGGTGGTGTGAGCTGCTAACAATGCGGATGTTCTGGAATTCCGTTTTCTGCATACCAACTCAAAGCCATTTAACACTCTGGCCTCCCTACTTAGAAGATGCATGACTTGGAGATGCCTTGCTGGCAAGGCCGGCGGGGGGGGGGGGGGGGGGGGGGAAGTGAAAGGGAAAAGTGTGATTTCGGCAGACTTGCCACAGAGGTAGGTGTTAATTAAGTTAATTGTGCCATCAGTGACGCAGACAATGACAGTAACTGCTCCCCATAATGGGGTTAGGTTATTGCCATCATTTGCTAAACGTGCAGGTGTTCTTAAATGCAGCCACTTTCCCTTATTTTTAAGCATGTACACACACACACACACACACACACACACACACACACTCATTCAATGGATAGCTTACCAACCTCTTCCATATGGATTAAGTTACATAATTTGATCCTTATCCCTACTCTGTAACGAAGGAGAGAAGTTATTTCCTCTATTGAGCAGATGAGGAAACTGAAGCTCAGAACTACCTAGTGACGTGCCCAAGGCCACCTGTCTTCCTAGTCAAGGAGACGAGTTCTAACTCTAGTGTCCCTCCTCATATGTCACACCATCTATTGAAGACTCACGATACTCTGAAGTGCAAAAAACAAATTTTTATAGTCTACATCCCCTAGCATATGGGCTTGACAAGTTGTAAATAGTAATTTATCCTTTAAAATAATTGGTGACTTTTCTAATTGCTCCATTTATGAAATACGAAGGTAGTAGTAACCTCATATAGATTGATCAAGACCAAACACAATCTGGATAAACAGAAATTTAGATAATTTGGAGAGTCACCCCAGGCCCCATCCCCTATATGCCTCTCCAAAATATTAGGGGACAGATGACTTAACCTGAGTTATTCTGTCTATAATTACTGTGAAAACTAAGGAGTGATTAAGAATGTCAAGACAACTCAGCCTTTCAATGAACAAACTGAGATTTTTGTTAATGAAAGATGAGACAGAGGGCCGAAAACCAGGACTACAGGCTTTATTACAGGAGAAGGATCCCTGCCGGGCTGCCCCGCAAGGGGGTGTAGCAACACGTGCAGAGGGGAACACGCCTTTTGAGGGGAGGAATGGGAAGGGATGGGGCTTAGGGTACTCGGCACGCACTGATTGGTGGTTTCATATAAGGCACATGATTAGGCACTTAGGTACTTAGGAATCAAGGGCTTAAGGTATTTGGCAGGTGCTGATTGGTGGTTCAATGTATAGTCCATATAAGGTGCCTGGTTAGGTGCTCAGGAATGTCCATGCCGCAGGTGCAGTTTACGTCATACTCCGTCCATCCGTTGGGGGAAGGGAGGATCTATCAGTTAAATGCTACCAAACCCACAGTGAGTGAGATGTCCATTCGGGGTCTACAGGACAGCTCCCTGTCCTAGCAAAATGATTTCCTACCTTGCTGATGGGTGTCTATGGACCCATCTTTAAAGCTTTAATATAATTAATGACCCCTGTCAAAACATCAACATCCTTGGGAGAGTTAACTCAGAAGTGTTTTTGGTCAATTTCACTTTAGTATGATCAAGTTTGTGGTTCCTTGGCGGGATAAAAAAGGGGGGGGGCGTGTTTCTTGAATCCCTGACATGGTATCCTAAAGTAGATAAGCAATGAGCTCCCCAAAAGAGTCTAATTTCTTACCTGGCCAATGTGGCTCAGTGACTGAGCACTGACCTATGAACCAGGAGGTCAGGGTTCCATTCCCAGTCAGGGCACATTGCCCAGGTTGCACAATCCCCTTTAGGGGTCATGCAGGAGGCAGCCCTTCAATGATTCTCTCTCATCGCTGATATTTCTATCTCTCCCTCTCCCTTCCTCTCTGAAATAAATAAAAATATATCTTTTTTTAAAAAGAGTCTAACTTCTGGAAACTGGTCAGGCTTGGGATGGGTGTGCAAAGGGAGGAACACAGCCATGTCTAATAGTACCCAAATGCTTGAATGTAAACTTTTTTTAAAAAGGTATGATAAACTCTCACTTTCACCTCATGTCTAACCAAGTTGAGAGACAGAAGGTTTCTTCACCGGATAGCTAAGACTGTGTGCCATCTTTCATAAGCTTCTTGGAGGAACCCTCTTGAAGTGTTGGACAGAAAAAAATCTGAATTCATTGACAAGTGAGTCCACTCAGCATGAGTTGGAGAGAATGTTCAGAGAAGCTGATTTGCACTTGAATTCACTATTCCCTGTTAGTGTAAACTTATCAGCAAAATCTAATACTTTTTAGAAAACACACCTTTGGAACTGTGCAGAAATGAGTTAACACAGCAGGCCTGAAACTGTTATCCTTGGAAAGGTCTGCTTACAAGATTGGCCCTGGCTGGAGTCTGGGAACTTGGATTTGAGCAGGTTCCCATCATTTCCTAATGAGAATGGCTCATGGTACCTAAACGGTTTGTGAAAGCAATATGGTCTGTGTTAAACACTCAGCTTTCTTTTGGGAGTCTAGGATTCTGCTTCACACTAGGAAGAGGGTGACTTATGTGACCAGCCCCCAATAGAAACCTTGGGTACTGAGTCTCGAATGAGCTTCCCTCGTAGACAATATTTCACTTAAGCAGGTCCTGTGTGGCTCCTCAGGGAGGGGACAGATGACTTAACCTGAGTTATTCTGTCTATAATTATTGTGAAAATTATAGAAATCTTGGAAGCTCACACCTGCTTTCTTTTGGACTTGGCATCACGCATGCCTTTTCCCTTTCTGATCTTGCTTTGTCTCTTTTCACTGTAATGAATCATCGCTGTGAATACACTAGATGCTGCGTTGAATGTGGGGGTGGTCTTGGGGACCTCCAACATGGAAATATTCTAAATGTGATTCATGAAATGAAAAGACAGCAGCATGGCATTGTACAGGATTATGTTGGACCGATCAAGGCACAAGTGGCTTCGTGAGCATGAGGCTTAAGGAGGCACATAGGACCCCATGCTTAGAAGGGCCCTGGGCCTGGTTTCATGCTCTGTCACTATTTAGAAATCCTAAATAATTTATGAACAAAGGATCCTGAATTTTCATTTTTGCATTGAGCCCTGCAAATTATAAAGTTGGTCCTGCGTCAAGGTGATACTTAGAGACAAAAGAATGGAGCAACTTGTCACCCCAAAGGCTTACTCTGTGCCAGTCAACTTTCCATGGGGCCTAAAAGTCTACCAATTATAGATTCACTTTCTGGAGGATGTCCCAGGAATGTTAAATGGCTGTCAGTTACAACTTTGTGTGGACTTGTTTACTCATTCACTCACTGCGTAGCCTCCTCCTTAACCCCTAGCTAAGTTCAAAGTACGAGGTCAGCATTTTCCAAAATGTGTTCTTCGGAGTACTGATCCCCATGGAATACACTGGGGAAAAGTGGTTTTGCTGTTATATGTTTGAGATACTCCATCCCTTTTTGGAGATGTAGGGTCTACATTAGCATACTGGTATTAAAAACTCTGAAACTCTTGCACTGTTTAACTTTATAATAGTTTTCTAGGATCCCCACAACACAGTATCACAAACTGGATGAGTTTAACAATAGAAATTTATCGTCTCACAGTTCTGGGGTCTAAAAGTCCAATATTGAGTTTTTAGCAAGATTGTTTCCTTCTGAGGCTGTGAGGGAGAATCTGTTCCATGCTTCTTTCCTTCTTCCAATGGTTTGCTGGCCAACCTTGGCATTCCTTGGCTGGTAGAGCCATCATTCCAATCCCTGCCTTTATGTTCACATGGCATTCTTCTTGTGTATGTGTCTTTGTCTCCAAATTTCCCCTTTTTATAAGGATACCAATCATATTGGATTAGGCCCCACCCTAATGACCTCATTTCAATCTGATTACCTCATAGAGACCCTATTTTCAAATAAAAGCATATTCTAAGTCACTGGGGATTAGAACTTCAACATATTTAACCATCTGAGGGCTAAATCCCATTAGTATTCCATTGACCCAGTGTTTCATGGCACAGATTGAGAGGTGATGGAGGAAAGGCTGTGTAGCTGGATGACTACAGTACTGGTGCCATGGGTTGGTTTTAGATGGGGAGGATAATCCTAGCAGCTGTTTGGAGATGGAAAGAGGAGAGGCTGGAGGCCTGGAGACTTAAGAAGAGATTATTTCAAAGTCTAGGGGTTTGATGAAAAAGAAGCCTAAACCCAGGCAGCAACAGTGGCAAGGGAGAGGGGCTCACTCAAAAGGTAATAAAATGTGAAAGACATAAACACATTCATATTCATATACTAGAGGCCCGATGCATGAAGATTCATGCAAGAATGGGCCTTCCTTCCCCTGGCTGCTGGCACTACCTTTGCTCTGGCTGGAGCCGCCTTTTCACTCTGGCTAGAGCCGCCTGGCGCCTGCGTATGCAAATTAACCTGCCATCTTTGTTGGGTTAATTTGCATACACACTCCTGATTGGCTGGTGGGTATCACAAAGGTACAGTCAATTTTCATCTTACTCTTTTATTAGTGTAGATATGGGCACATATAAAAATAAATATGTATTTATATATAAATATATATTCATATATAAATGTGTATTCACATATAAATATGTATTCATACATGTACATATTCATGTGTATACAGGGTGTCTCAAAAAATGTATACATACTTTGGCTGCCATTATTAACTCCAATGGGTTAAATTTGAAAAGAAAGAAACATCACCTGAGCTATCAGCTGCTGTTAAAGTGTGTATACATTTTTAGGACGCCCTGTATATATATATATATATATATATATATATATATATATATATATATATTTGTTTCTATCTATATGATGGATTTTAGAGGTATCCTCACCCTTTGAGCCTTTGTCTTGCTCTACCTGGCTGGTGCCACTCAGGTGAAAAGCTCATGGAGGGCTGGGCTGGGAGATGTGTCCGGCTGGGAGAATCCTATTTTGTTCCTATTAGTGGCCTTGAATGTGCCATGAATTCTAAGGGACAGACAGGAAACAGGGTCCTGGGGGTCTGTACCAGCCTCGTTTTGGACCTACCTCCCACTTTCCTAAGCACTAGACATACTGACTTCCTGTTCTCAGAGCTTTGCCCTTGCTGGTCTCTTAACCTGCCTTTTGACTTAGTCCCTGTTTTGTCTGGTTGAAGGTCTTGGCTTATAGGACACTATGGGAAGGCTTCTCTGCTAGCCCCTGGCCTTCTCTCATCAGCTTTGTAATCCTTTGTTTAATATCTCTTTTCCTCCAGACTCCAAGCTCCATGAGGGCAGGGAGCATGTCTGCTGTGTTCTTGCTGTACCCCAGGACCGAGCACAGGGGCCTGGCACTTGAAATATAAGCTGGGCGAATGGCTGATTTACAATATAAAAAAGATCTGAAGTGATGTAGTAATAAAGACATGACAAAAAAAAAAAAAAAAAGGACGAGGAACTAGATGATTTGATCATTTAGAAATCAGTTTGGAACTTTCCCTCACCAAAATGACTTTTAAATATGAGGCCAAAGTCAAACCCTAAAGGATTTATATTAATTTAATCTTATCCAAAGAAACTTCCTCTTAAAAAAAAAAAAAAAAGAAGAAGGGGGCCAAGATTTATTTTTAAAAGCTTCATAGACATCAAATCACTTTCATAAAGAAAAAAAAAGGTAGGGGAGGGGGGAGGAGACTCTTGAGATGAATGTATTTGAGTAGAAATGGCCAGAAACATGTGGGTTGCATTTCCCTTAAACTCTCTTGGATTGCAAATTAGAAAGAAGGGTCTGGAATAAAATGCATTTTTTATTTTTCTGAAGTCAGTATATTTGGGAACAGCGATGGTTGAGATATTCAGGAAACTGAAAATATGTGTGGGTACTTGTTTAAGTACTGTTATTTCCAGTAGTACAGTAAAGTGGCTGATAAGAAAGAGGAAGTGGGCATTTAGCATCTGAAAAGAACCAATTCAAAAACTTTTTTTTTTTTTCTGTGTAGCTTTCACACAGGAGAAATCTCCCTCTGCCTCTCCCACCCTCCTCAACCACAATCAATATTTTTAGGGGATGGAGGCAGAAGGAGGAAAGAGTTTATTCTGGCTTTTGTATGCGACTGAGCTGTAGAAACAGGATGGAGATTTTGCTAAATCTGTCCATTAAGTGCCTCTAAGTGCTTTTAAAACATGTCCTAGAGCAGAATGGAGGCCACAAGAAAGAGAAACTGGAAATTAAGGCTAAATTATTACATTTAAGTGACTTGATAGTGGAAATGTCAGAAAAAAAAAATAGCAGGAGTGATGAGCAGATAAAACTTCAGAAGCTCCACTTAAATCTTCTTTTGTTGGGCACCCCTAAAAGCTGCAAAGTTGTTTGAGTTCTAAAATGGTCGAATTATATAATTTCTGTGGAGTGAGCAGTCATTTTTCTTACCTATCAGGATCAATACATAGCTCTTTTCTAAGATGTGCTGGATAAGAATTGAGTTAAAATATAACAACCTAAATGCTTCAGATGATTACTAGGCATTTCAGCAATTCACCCGTCAGTAGAAATTTACTTTGTAATTTAGATAATTTGAAGAGCACTTTTAACATAAAATCAACAAGCTTCATGACATATAGAAAAATATTTTAATGTAAGGAAGAAGTAAGTGAAAAAAAAGAAAATAATTTTTGACAAAGAATATCAGTAATTTTGCATATGGAGTAAATAATGTTGAGATAACATTCATCTATTGATATTTAGAGAGGACAATGAAGAGTCATCCATTTTTAAATTTCAAACTATGTTAGCAAATCTCTTTGTGTCTGAAAGGTGGACTGCTGGAGCCCTCTAGCTGTTGGAAATAATTCTGTTCTCCTAGGTATAGATTAATAACCTAACTGCACAGGCAGAAAGTAGTTCACCATGAAACCTACTGGAAAACAATTAGATATAAATTGTTTTTATATCTAATGATCTTCCACTATTGTCTTACCACTTGGGTTGGTAGTAATGTCAACACTTGTGAGCATCCATGGTCATCTATCCTGACCCTCCACACCCTGATCTTCTTGACGTGTCAATTATAAGGATACTGTCACCAACCTTTCCCCAACTGTTTTGATTGGTTTGAACGAGATGGTCTCCCAAATCCAGAAATAAAGTTCACCAGCTCAAGATGGATGGTTCCAGTTCCCTTTTCAGTAGAAGGAGGGTCTGTCCGAGGGATCTGGGATACACTGGGCCTTCGGATGAATCAGGGGATACAAACACATCCCCCATGGACAAATGTGTTTTGTTTGCTTTTCACGGAGCTTTAAAAACCTTTAAAATAACTAGGCGACTTTTAGAAATTGGGAAATGTCAGATGAAAATCCATATGTTCATCTTCTCTTGAAAATCAAAAGATCTGGTAGCTCTGGGCCTGGGTACCCATGTGGTACCAAAAGGCAAGAGCTAGGTAGCGGTAATCTGCTTTATTTGGAATTTACAAGTTCATTCACCAAAGTGCCCATCACATCCTACCTACTGGATAATATAAAACCAACATACTGGATGCAATTACTACTTAGAACCCATAGGCATCTGAATTTGTAACTCCTTGTGTAAACCCTGAGTAACTATAATCTTTTTCCTCCTCCTCCTAAAAACAACAACAACAATAATAATGCAGCTTCTGGTGATGGAACTCTTACTATGCATCAGACATGGTAAGAGGTTCTTTATGTGTAGTGTTATCTCAAACCTTCATGCCGACCACTCAAGATCATTATTATACTACTAGAGGCCCGGTGCACGAAAATTGTACAGAGGGTTGGGGGAGCTCCCTCAGCCCAGCCTGCACCCTCTTGCAATCCGGGACCCCCTGCGGGATTGGCACTAAACCGGCAGTCCGACCTCCCTCTTGCAATCCGGGACTGCTGGCTCCTAACTACTCTGCCTGCCTGCCTGATCGCCCCTAACCACTCTGCCTGCCTGTCTCATTGCCCCTAACCACTCACCTGCCTGCCTGATCACCCCTAACCACTCTGCCTGCCTGCCTGATCACCCCTAACCACTCTGCCTGCCTGTCTCATCACCCCAAACTACTCTGCCTGCCTCCCTGATCGCCCCTAACTGCCTCTGCCTCGGCCCCTGCAACCGTGGCTTTGTCCGGAAGGTCGTCCGGCTATCCGGTCTAATTAGCATATTACGCTTTTATTATTATAGAAGTTTACAAAGCAGGAATATAAGACTCATGTTCAAATAAAGTAGCTCAGTCAATATACACTGAGCCAGGTGTTGTACTAGATGCTGGGCACACAGCACTGAACAAGACAGCATAGTTCCTACCCGCATGAAGCTTATGGCCAAATGACAAGGTGATCACAGAGTGCAAAATGTAGGTTGCTGTAGAGGGATAAAGCAAGGCAGATTGCACGTGGTCTGCATCAGTATTCTCAATTTTTGGATCAGAGTCGCCTGGAGAGCTTGCAGGTTCCTACTGCATCCCTGTCTCTTCCTCTCAATGTTTTGATTTCATAGGCCAGAGTGGAAGCCAGGAATCTGCCCCCATTTTTTTTTGTTTGTTTTGTTTTTATTTTGTGGCAAAGTATAGATAATAAAAAGTATTTACTATTTTAATAGTTAACATGTTAAAGTGTATGGTTGAATGGCATTAATACAGTCACAATGTTGTGCAACGGTCGGCACCCTCTGGGCCCCAGAACTTTTCATCTTCCCAATCTGAAACTCCATGTAATCATTTCTCATTTCTTCCACCCCTCAGAAGCACAATGTTCACCCATGTTGTAGCCCGTACCATAATTTCCTTCCTCTTGGAGGCTGAATACTATCCCACTGAATACATATAGCGTATTATGTTTCTCCGTTCATTTGTTGATGGACACTTGGGTTGCTTCTGCCTTTTGTCTATGATTGCCCCGGCCAGCGGGGTCTTCTAACGGGGGTACTGAGGCGGCGCACCTAAGAGAATGAGAAACAGACAAGGGACGCGAAGAATGGAGGCAAGACAAATGGGTTTCTGATCAAGCCTCCAAATTTTATTCTTACACTGTTCCTTATATGTGGTTTCTAGAAGGGGAGATGCCTAGGAGGGGTGGGGGCTGAATGGGTCATGTGGACTTAGATAATCGGCTAAAGTCGTAAAGGGTGCTGACTATAGATAAAGGGTGTGGCGGTTGAAGGGCGGCTATGCGAAGAATGCTTTGTCCTCAGGCATGAGGAAGTAAGTCTGTGGCGAGGACCAAGTTTCCATGAGGTTCTGTTTCATTAGCTTACTGAAATAATGTTAGAATTAATTTGTGATTGACTCTTGGCTCCTGACATATGATGACTAATGCTTCTGTGAACATGGGTGTACAAGGATCTGTTCGAGTAGGAATCTGTACTTTGACCAATAAATCAAGAAGGTCATGGGCAAGACTTTGAAATATGCTGATCTAGGGGGTCAAGGAAAGCCTCTCCGAGAAGCTGACGTTCACACTGAGTCTCATAGCATGAATCAGAGTTGATCAGGTGAAGAAGAGGTAACGGCAATGACCCCGTTGACCTGGAAGTGTGAACTCTCATCTTCACCTGGAATACTGAGACGCTGGAGTTGTCCCAAGAGCATTCATCGGCACCGAGGACTGTGACTGGGTGCCATAACTTGGTTGAGTACCTAAAACAAGAGTTATTGATCAATCATTCCTTTAACAAATATTTGTTAGGTGCCTTCTGTATGTTAGGTACCTGGCTAAATACAAGAAATGTGATCATTCATCTGTTCACTTATAATGAGCCAGGCCCTGTGCTAGGTGCTGGAAAATTACAGGAAATTGGTGCCGTATGTCATTTTGTTAATTGTTTCACAACATCCATATATATTACTTATCAGTAAATTCCCTCTATGCTTATCCCAGGGAATGCCAAATAATTATTTAATACTTAAATACCTTTTTGTAGGCACCTGAGCTGATGATATTTATTTTTTTTCCTTAGCCCTCAAGAGAATTATCACTGATGAAGATTTCTGAGTTTTTTGAGACATTATTTATTTCAGTAATTAATCCACCCTTTTGTTATTGAAGAAATATTGGCATTGATTTCTTGGTTTCCACATTTCAGAATGACTCTCACATTTAGCAGAGTTCACCAATGCTATACCTTGACACATTGATTAGAAAGCTGAGAGGGAGAAGAGAGAAAGTCTTTCATGCTAAATTACTTTTAAAAGATCTGATATTATTTTTAAAATGCCTAGTGGGAAATAATTTTTTCATGTTTGAGTCAGAGATAAAGAATTTTGTGCTGTAGGAGTTCAAAGAAATTCAGGAGAATGCTTAAATCACTTAATTTGGATGACATTTATTATCATCTACCTTGTGTTATAGGTTATTGTGCATATTTATGATTTTCCTTAACAGATTGCAAGTTTCTTGAAGGTAGGAACTATTTCTTAATCATCTTTGAACAGCTCTCAGCTATACAGCTATATTACCGAATAAACTCACTGCACTGAATAACTCAATATATTATGTGCTGGATACTTTCTCTATTTTTTAGAGATTTAAAAATAATCAGTCAGTGAACAAATAACCGAACATGATTCACAGAGTAGCAATTGGAGAAGAAGTATAAATGGATTACGATTTGCTTAAAATTAACACATTTATGTGTTAGAGAAGGTAAACAGGAAAACAATTATGCAACAAAATATTGCAAACAAAAACTTTCCCTAAAGGAAAAAAAAAAAGAGTGGTAACGCAAGAAGCTTGTGGCTTTTCCTTCAAAAAAGTGCCTTCTCGCCCAGCTTGGGTGGCTCAGTGGTTGAGTGTCAACTTATGAACCAGGAGGTCACGGTTCAATTTCCAGTCAGGGCACATGTCTGGGTTGTGGGCTCGATCCCCAGTAAGGGGCATGCGGGAGGCAGCCAATCAGAAGATACAGTTTCAGTTATCAGATGAATAAGTTCTGTAGATTTTAATAAACAACATGGTGACTACAGTTATTAATACTGTAGTGTAGCCCTAGCCGGTTTGGCTCAGTGGATAGAGCATGGGCCTGCAGACTAAAGGGTCCCGGGTTCAATTCTGGTCAAGGACACATGCTCAGGTGGCAGTCTTGATCCCCAGTGTGGGGTGAGCAGGAGGCAGCCGATCTAAGATTCTCTGTCATCATTGATGTTTCTATCTCTCTCTCCCTCTGCCTTCCTCTCTGGAATCAATAAAAATATATATTTTTTAAAATACTGTATTGTATTCTTGAAATTTGCTAAGAGAATAGATCTTAAATGTTCTCACCATAGAAAAAGAGGGCAAATTATAGCTAATCAGCAAAGCAGTCAGTAAAACACAGATTGAGTCTCAAAATATTCTTTTAAGTGATATCAAAACATCTTCTTCTGAAATAACCTTTTCTAAAAAATATTTTCACGTTTGGCCATTTTCAGGGGAACATTTCTTGCCATCAAAGTTGTTTATTATGTTGCAGCTCACAGCTACCTGCTTATCTCCCATCTGCTATTTCTAAGAGTTAATCAGGACCAGTTACTGCCTCGCTGGTTTTAATGGGAGTTCAAGAGCAATCTTGAATCTGTTTATTTTACAGATTCTTGCTAACTGGTTTCCTTGGCATTTCACTCTACTGCCCCAGGATGAGAATTCTGGCCCACATTTAACCAGAACACTTACTTTTAAGTAAACTTTAGTTGAGGCCAATTTTTTTTTATAAATGAGGGGAGGCTGAATTGGCAAAATGGGGGGAATATCTAAGAAGTCGGGACTGGGAGCTAAGAGAGGATTTGAAAGGACAGAGGGAAGAGTTTGCAGATGCCTCCAGTTCTTTCCAGGTGCACAAAGGAAAAGGTCATGCTGGCTGACAAACTGTAACTTAAACCACATTGTTCCCGGAGAGGATAATGCTGATACATTTTTAAATCCCGTCTCCTCCTGGGGATGACTTAGGGAGTCCGAGCAGAAGGGGTTCACAGCGTCTGTCAGCAAGTCAAAATCAAGTGTGCAAGCTTCCTCCCAGCTTGTTCTGGGCTGTATCTCATGGAACTGGGAATACACCTGGAAATGCAGCAACTTCCTTTACCCCTGACCCCATCTCATATATCATTCCTGATAACATCCCTGGCTCTGAGAAAAACATTAATGCTTTTTTTTTTTTTTTAATTTTGGAATTAATAGCATAGGAAAATGACCATGTGCAACAATTCCAGTCATTTCTAGCTTCTAAAAGGACTCAATCTGGAGGAAACCTACAGCCTGGCAGACATCTGGTGCTTTTAGTCATCTCTCAATACCTGGCGTGCTGGGGAAGGGCCAGGGATGTTTGCGGAACGCCGTGGAATGATTGCAAGGATGCTGGGCAGACACTTGTGAAGGATATAATCTGGAAGAGCTTTCTCACTCAGAAAGCAAGCAGTTGTCCAGTGAAGTGGTCACCCGATATAACAATTGTTCATTGCCCAGCCCTCTGGATGAAGTCAGGGTTACCAACAATATACTGATTTTCTGAGTTTGAATCGTATGGAATTGTAAATACTTGACCATTGTTGATCTCCGGAGTGGTTGTTTAATGTGGTTCAATCTAATATTCTAATTATCATCATAATAGTAGTAGTAGGTTGATCCATATGAGAGTGGTCTTTTTGTAGGTCCAACATTGTGGACTACCAACAATTTCATAGTGTAACCATAGTAATAATCCTATCTAATAAAAGAGTAATATGCAAATTGACCATCACTCCAACACACAAGATGGCTGCCCCCATGTGGTCAAAGATCCTGCCCCCATATGGACACAAGATGGCTGCCACAAGATGGCCAGCAGGGGTTAGTTGGGAGGGACCAGGCCTGCAGGGAAGGGCAGTTGGGGGAGACCCAGGACTGCAGGGGAGAGCAGTTGGGGGGGACCAGGCCTGCAGAGGAGGGCAGTTAGGGTCAATCAGGCTGGCAGGGGAGCAGTTGGGGGCAATCAGGCTGGCAGGGGAGCAGTTAGGCCTCTATCAGGCTGGCAGGGGAGTGGTTAGGGGGTGATCAGGCTGGCAGGCTGAAGTGATTAGGGGCAATCAGGAAGGCAGGCAGGCAAGCAGTTGGGAGCCAGCAGTCCTGGATTGTGAGAGGGATGTCCGACTGCCCGTTTAGGTCTGATCCTACTGGGATCAGGCCTAAACGGGCAGTCGGACATCCCTCAAGGGGTCCCAGATTGGAGAGGGTGCAGGCTGGGCTGAGGGTCACATCCCCTGGTGCACGAATTTCATGCACCGGGCCTCTAGTAGGTATTATATAATTACTAGAGGCCCGGGGATCGGATTTGTGCACTGGTGGGGGGCATGGCCTGCGGGGATCAGCCGGCTGTGGGAGTGCTGCTCATCCCAGTCAGCTGAGTAGCTGTGGACCCACCCTCTGAGTGGCTGCTCCCTCTGTGGGAGCACCGCCGCTCATCCGGGTCAGCCAAGCAGCACTCCCACTGTGGAAGTGCACTGACCACCAGGGGACAGCTCCTGCATTGAGCATCTGCCCCCTGGAGGTCAGTGAGCATCATAGCGACTGGTCGACTGGTTGTTCTGGTCATTCCACCTTTTCGGTCGCTGGGCTTTTATATATATAAATTTGTCATTAAATAGCAGAACAGCTACTACCACCTCTTGAGTATCTACCATATCCACACACTTTGCAAAGTAGTTTATATACATTATATCATTTAATCTTATGAGGTAGAGATGATCTAACATTATCCCTCAGATTGTGCAAATACTCCAGGAAATACTAAATCATGAAGCTGTTAGTCACTTTTGCCTCACGGGATCAGTTTAATCATTGGGCTTAGCGGCATGTTTTCTGGGATGAAAGGATGAAAGGTTGAGGCCACAACCTTACAGGGCAACAACTTCAAGGAGCCAATTCCAGGTGACCTTTTGTGCAATACACCTGAGTTTCCTACATCATTTCCAATTGGTCCCGAGGTCACAAACTACGGGAAAGGTAGTGTGTAATTTGGTGGGAGACAAGACACACACATACACACACTTACAAATACAGAGTGGTTCTGCAGATGGGGCACTGAGAGGCAGACCATATATCCCACTGGGCCCAGTACTGACAACTGATGCCTGTGTCCCAGCATAAATATTAAAAGTCCTCCATATCACCCTCAATAGCAGAGTGCAAAATTGAAAGGGCGCTGAAAAATTCGATAACTGAGATAAATCATATTTCAGGGCAATATTTTTAAAAATCTAAATTAATACAGAAATACCCACATTTTAAATAAAAGATGCATCAGTATTAGCGATTTTTCATTTTGCCTCAGGCAGTGTGTGGCATGATTCTAGTGCATCTCGGTTCGAACAATAAATTATCTGGTGGCCCTAATTCAGAGTTCTCCATAAAATGATGGCTCATGCTTAGTTAGCGATTCCTGGATGCCAAGTCCTATCGTAAGTGTTCTACATGCATTAACTATGAGACAAATATTGTTATCACCCCATTTACCACTGAGGACACGAAGGCTTGGAAAGCTGAAGTCATTGGTTTAAAATCACACAACTAGGAGGCAGAGAGGGCAAGCTTGACTTCCAGACAGTCTGGCTGCAAAGTCCCTAACCATGACACCATGGGTCCCACGTCTCCAAGACAAACGTCACTACTACGCATGTTGTTATCTATATATATCAAAACCTAAGCGACCGTTAGGACCCAACGACCAGAGTGACCAGTTAACTAGTCACTATGAGGTGCACTGACCACCAGGGGGCAGATGCTCAATGCAGGAGCTGCCCCCTGGTGGTCAGTGCACTCCCACAGCTAACCTCCCATGGCCCCTGACCCCCCACTGGCCCCTCCACCATAGGCCTCGATCGCAGGTCAGGCCAAGGGACCCCACCAGTTCATGAATTCATGCACTGGGCCTCTAGTAAACAATAAAGAAAGAGGGGACCATCTGAAATTGTGAGGTGGGAGGACAGGGAATCAAGCTTTACCTGCTTCTCAGTGTGGACTCAGTGCAGCCCAGACCACAGCTGTTAGCCGGCTGTAGTTTAACCTTCTTGAGCCTCTGCTTCCTGTTCAGTGAAAAGATGAGACCAACTGATCTCCAAGGTCTCTCAGTTCCAAATAACAGCCTCCAAGTCTATGAATCCTCCTCACCACGGAGCATTTCTCTGGCACTCGCCAGTCTTCCATGGTTCCCTCTGTGCTCATCCGGCCCTCCCTCCATATGGTTTTCCCTGGGTGATCTCATCTGTGGGCTTCCACTCTCACCTCTCTGGGGCTGACTCCCAAATCTTTATCTAGCCTCTCTCCCCCGACATTTGCAGCTGTCTGCTGGGCTTTTCTCCTAAATCTCACCGGAAACGGGAAGTCAGTGTGTCCCGAATGGACGTCAGCACCTCCCACCATCCTCCCCTTCCCCAGGCTCAACCCCTCCCCTGCCCTTGCACCCCAACTCAGCCAGTTGCTGAGACCGGCCAGTCTTGTCTCTGCCATCACTCCTTTCTTCCTCCTCTTCTTTCCATTCCAACTGTGCTCACTCCAACGAGCCCCTCACCGCCTTCCTCTTGGACGGCCACCCCCCCCGCCCCCATCTGCACGACCCTCATGTGCAAGAAGAATGGTGCTGGGATGACTTCCTAGACTCTAACCAGGTGCCTGGAGAGGAAAGTCCATATTCGTTTATTTGTCATTTAAAAGACCTGCCCTGCCAGAGCTGGGCTCCAATCTGCTTTTCCAGTCTTCTCTTCCACTTCTCAGCTCTATGCATTTGATATGCAATCTATACTGGACAATGTTTCCTGACTACGTGATGTATTTTCCTGCCTTTTGTGTGTGTGTGTGATTCCCTTTGCTTTATGTTCTTCCCTCCATCCCCCTCTACCCATCTTTCAAGATTCAACTCAGATGCCCCCTCCTTTATAAAGTCTTCTCAAATTCCCCGGGCAGAGATCGTCTTTCCCTCTTGTAAATATTTATAGCACTTTATATATACATCTCTGCCAGCACTTATCTCCATTGTCTTATAGTTCCATATATTTACCTTTCCATCCCACCAGACTAGAGGCCTCTTAGCTGCAAGGGTCATGTCTTTCAGCTCCCCCGCCCCCACCGCCTCCACAGTGCCTATCACCCCATCATCCCACCAAAAGTGCCTGATCAAAATGCAAGCTAAACCGCTTGATGGCATTTTTTAAATTATCGTATCTGCAAGATTCAGTAACTGACCTAAATTTTGAGCGAGTGAAAGGACAGAGCCCAGTCTCCCTGTCTCTCCCAGGAGGTAATGATCCTCTCTGAAGAGTGTTCCTCTCTTTCTGGCAACAACCCCTCAGGGACAAGCCTGCCTGCCCAGCCTAAACTCTGAATCCCTTTCAGCAGCTCGAGAGCATCTCATCCCTGGGTGTCAGCCCTTTGACTTCTTCCCAGTCATGCTGAACTCTGGTACTCCTTGTAAGGGTATTTCCTCAGCTCTTTCAAACCCCGTGCCTATCCTGGTATGATGTGTGTGGGGTGGTCTATTCAGGGAGTGCAGAGCATGGTTTTGAGACAGGCTGCTCTTACGATTCCTAACTGACAACACGATGACACTCAGGAATGGCTAAGATAACTTTCCACACTGCATTTATATTTGGGTGAAGATCAAGCCCAAGCAATGAGTTACAACGATGAGTCAAGAAAATCTCATCACCAAAGGTCATTCATTCTTACTCTAACAGCTAAGAGACAATGTTTTTTTTAAAATATGCATTTCCTGCGCAAGTTTGTTCTTGAGCTAACATCTGATTATAGAATTTTAATTTAATATTACAGCATATGATGTCTTTCTGAATTTAAAAATCCACGACTTGACTCCTAAATGTTTTCAACTTCTTCAGAAGAATATTCTCACCAAAATAAGGTCATCAGTGGCAGGAGGTATTTATGATAAACTTACAATTTCTGAAAAACTGGAATCAATAGAGACAATTAATATTGCAAATAAACGTCAAAATGATGTACTCCCCACCATGTAAATGAACCCCGTTTCACACATAAATGTGCTCTGTGGCAATGGTTCAAAATCCCTTTTCTTCAACCGTAAGCAGATTGAATGAAATAAAAAATGATGTGCCAGGATTCAAAGGTACAAATGGTACAAATTTCAAATTATTGATTGCTGACTGCGCTTGCAGACATCAAACAATACTTTTTCAGGCAGCTATAATAGTCCACTTCAATGGAGACGTGATCTATTACAGGAAAATTGAAAATGTGAGGGCTATACTGGTAGGACTGGTCAATGGTCATTTTAAATTATTAAGGCTTGGGGTTGTGTTTGGTTTTTACGTTACAGAAAAAAAAATGCAAACGAAGAGGAATCTCATTAACGTCAAACCTTTTATACCAAGCACCTTTATTATAGTTTGAAAAGTACGGAGGTGGCCAGTTAGAATATAGACTCTCTCTGTGTTAGAAGAAGTGCCCATTTGGGCAGAACCCATAGGCAGTGACAGCCCCTAATGGAAACCCTAGCAGACCAAAGCAATCACTCTTGAAGGACCCAGAATGTATTCATGTAGCAAGAAATTTTACCAGGAACTCACTTCTGATGTGTGAGTGAGATGTGCTCTCAGAGAGCCTGAATGGGAACCCACTCAACCTGCTCACTTCTGTAAGGTCATTGTTAGGCAACATCGTCCCAAAACTGGCTAAGAAATCCAATCAGTGGTCCCACATCGTTGCACTTGAAGTGTTCTTTCCCTAACCTGGAAATGGGAAGCAGATTTGTGTATTGGAAGAGTCAACTGGTCAGAACTCTTTCAGTTGCAATGAACAAAAACTACTAGTAAACTCCAGCTAGCTTAGGCCAAGAAGATAATTTATTGTCCCCTGTTATTGGAGAGCTGACATAAGGCTGGATCCAGGGGTTCAGATGATGTCATCAGGAGGATGTCTGTTTCTCTCCATCTCTCAGCCCTGCTTGCTCCATAATGGGTTCATTGCCAAGCTGGCTGTCACCAGGTGAAGGGTGGACAGTCAAGGTTGCTGAGAGCTGGATCGGCCTGAAGGATTTTTTTTCTTTTCAGATGCTCTAGCAAGGGTAAAGTGGCTAAAAATATTTACACTGTTTTTTGTTGTTGTTTGTTTTTCAAATATATTTTTATTGAGTTCAGAGAGGAAGGGAGAGGGAGAGGGGGAGAGAAACATCAATGATGAGAGAGAATCATTGATCAACTACCTCCTGCACACCCCACACTGGGAATCGAGCCCGCAACCTGAGCATGTGCCCTTGACAGGAATTGAACCCAGGACCCGTCAGTTCACAGGCTGATGCTCTATCCACTGAGCCAAACTGTCTAGGGCCACACTGGTGTTTGTGTGTTTTTTATATAGATCAGCACACTGAGGCCCAGAGCACTCTCCAGATCTCTTACCTGTATTATCATCCTCCCTCCACACACTCACTCCCAACTCTGTCCCCTCTCATTGGTCCAGCTCATGGGCCTCCATGATGATTTCACAAGGCAAGAGTCTCTATCTGTCTTTGTTTCTCATGCTCTCTTTCTTCTCCCCCTACCCCTAGACCCTGGCCAATCACTGTGCCCAGTGGGAGGAGTATCCTGATGAAGCCAGGGCAGGCCCATCCCATGGGACCTGGAACACATCTGGATGGACAGCCCCACCAATTACATGTGTAATTGGCATGAAGGAAGCAGTCCTCCAAAGGCAGTGTTCTACCACACGCAAGTAAGAAACAGACTCCATCTCAACGACTGAAATCACTGCGAAGAATCAGGATTTGTTGTTGTATGTGATTTTCCTTCATCTCAGTTTTCTGGTTCAGTTGAGACCCATAAAGCCAGTTGGCATAATACCAATATGGAGATCTGTGACTGGTTGTGAATGAAGAATGGCAGGCTGTTTCCACCTGATACTATGGCATTGGGCCTCTCCTCACTAACAATGTGTTGCTCAAAACTTCTACCCACGTACCTAGGCTTCCAGACATGGCCCCAGGGCCAGGCCATGGAGGAGTGAAGCTGGTGTGTACTGCAGGAAATGGGGGGAGGCACTGACAGGGGAAAAAGTCTCTGCGCTCAGCGTCTGGGAAGGGGGTGAATATTCATTTCTGGTGCAAACCTGGTCAAATAAAGATGTACTGCATACTTCTTCTATACCAGGCATTAAAAAGGCATGAACAAACATTCCCTAACTTCAGAAAATGCACAGGTTTTAGGGGACAAGAAAAGCAAATAACTACTAACCCGACATGATTAGTGTTATGGGAATGGAATAACTAAGTGTTACAAGAGCAAAGAGGAAGAGCTGCTTAATTTTGCTGGGGATGGAGGGAGTGAGCGGTAATCAGGGAAGTGGGGAGAGAGGGATGTCAGGAGCGGTCTCCCAGGGGCGGTGACATCTGACCTGAGGAATGAGAGGGAGTGTGACAACTTTGAAGGAGGAAAACAGCATTTTGGGCAGAGGAAACAGCTACAGGGAGGGCGAAATCAACCCGACATCTCTTTAATAGTCGCTGGCCAAGTCTCCATGGCTCCCACAAGGGGAAAGATTGAAGCAATTATTGAGAAAACTGTCTCAATCTTTCCTGTTCTCCTAGCTGGGGAAATTTGGCCATTGCAGCTCTTTTGTAAGAAAAAGAGTCTTGATTCCAGAGACCACACAATGTTAAGTGATGGCAAAATTATTTTTTAGACAGAATAGAGAAAAAGCAGAGCACCTGAATTCAACTGGGGAAAATTCGGTTTTATAAGAAAGGAAAAGAAAGCCTTTCTTCTCTCCCTCTCCACTCTTCCCTCTTCCTTTTTTTTGGGGGGGAGAGGGAGGGAGAGGGTGGGGAAAACAGGGGACAGTTCACTTGAAAGAGCAAATCCACTGAGCAAAAACCATGGGCCTATATGCAACTGATGCTTGGTGAAAACTTAATAAGTAGTGGTAGTAGGATGATGGTAATTATTCAAGTGGTTTTTCAAGAACTTACTAACATCAAAATCAAAATAAAGTGCAATCCAGGGACTGATTCCCATGCCCTCTCCTCTATTATCCCATCTCCCCAAATGCCTAGGTAGCTTATTAGCATTCAACACATCTTTGAAGATTAAATAGCATTACATGTTTGCCTCGAAAGAAAAGAGATACAGATTTATGTGTAAACAACTCTTTGTAGAAATGTATGCAGAAGTCTGAAGAGGGGAGAAATTCCGGCATAGGGCCCACAACATGCACCACAAATGAGCAGAAACTGAGTGGACCTCAGTTTGAGTTTCAGCCTCATGGTTTATTTTCTTTTTCCTTTTAAAAATTGATTTCAGAGAGGAAGGGAGAGGGAGAGAGAGAGAGAGAGAAACATCAATGATGTGAGAGAATCATTGATCGGCTGCCTCCTGCACGCCCCACACTGGGGACTGAGCTCACAACCCGTGCATGTGCCCTGACTGGGAATCGAACCATGATCTCCTGGTTCTTAGGTTAACGCTCAACCACTGAGCCATGCCGGCCAGGCCAGCACCATGATTTCTTAACTAGACAAGTTCTGAAACCCCTCTAGGCCTTGGCTTTAAAAATGGGAATTATGGCAATACCTTCATTGTAGAGAAATTTTGAGCATTAAAAGGGACAAAACCATGAAAAAACAATGTTTTCCATAGGACATGGCACACATTATTATCTTGAAATCAACAGAGCTATGGAATTACCAAAAATTGATCCAGAAGTGGTAGTAACCACAGAAGCAAACCTTATGTCAAGATTCTAATCTGGTGCCATCGATGTCATCTGTTTGTCTCTTCATCAAGGTGCTACATGAACAAGATTTGGAACTGTCATTATGACATTGACCCCTGTTGATATTACCAGAGGACCATGGGATGACCCACAGTGCTTTTTGCCCTCCTGTAATTTGCAAAGAGGAAAGAGCAGGGCATGGGACTCCCTTTGTTGAAAACCTTGGCCATTTGGCACCACATGAATTTGTTTGTGAGGGGAGAAGGAGGTCTGAGTGCAATGTTATCACTGGGCCCAAAAGGCCTTCACACAGAGCCTTTCCCCGCCCACACTTCCTCTTCTTATCTGAGCATGCACCTCCAAAACAACATGTCACTTCCTGGGCATTAAGTCTTAGAATTCGCTAATGTGTAACCTTTGGCTTGAGCTGCATATTCTCTTCATAAAAAGACAGAAGGAAGCATGAGCTTCTAACTGAAGCCCAGTGTGGGTAACAGTGGAACTGTCTATGGTTCAAAATGAAGACAGACTCAGGGGTACAGAGAACAGACTAACAGCTGTCAGAGGGGTGGGGGTTGGAGGAAGAGTGAGAAGGGTGAAGGGATTAAGCAAAGCAAAGAAAAAATGACTCATGGACACAAACAATAGTATGGTGATTCCCAGAGGGAATGAGGGGTGTGGGGAGGTAGAAGAGGGTTAAGGGGGGATAAATGGTGATAAGGGGGATATCTGTAAATATACAGATAACATATTGTAGTATTGTGTATCTGAAACCTGTGTAATTTTATTAACCAATGTCACCCCAATAAATTTAAAAAGAGAAGACAAAAATGAGTATGAATATTTCCTTTATTACACGTAAGAAGTAGGTACATAATTCAGGGCTGCAAATCTTTATATTTGCCAATTGGAATCTCCACCTGGAATTTCATTTCTTACAGAGGAGCTAAAATATGAATATGTGTGGAAACAGAAGTCATGGCAAAATTTCCAGTAGGCTGTATTTAAATAGACCTTTTTGTATCTTTTATAATTAACTGCTTTGAAGCAATGTAATCCATCTCATTTAATATACAAGGAACAAAGTATGACTGATTGCAGATACCAGATTGAAAAAAAACACATGAAAGGGAGTGCTCAGGGTTATACAGTTTGTGGGCAGATTTTTTTTTTAATGACTTTATTCACATACCTGCTATTCAAATTCACTTTTAGCTAGATGTGTACCAAGGGGATGTGTCGGCTTTTTGTGATTTATTGAAATAGCCAAAGAGTTGCAGGATATGGCTCCTTGTGGTCATCTATCATTCTGAACGATAATTAAGAACAAAAGGGAGCTACAATTTAGGAAAAGAGTAACATGAAGTTGGGATAACAGGACCCCACCATGGTTTGTATTCACAATGAAGTTCAAGGAAAAAAATTAACAAAGAAATTAGGTATGTTCAGAAAAAGTCAATCAAAAGTGGGGACTTTTGAGCTAGAACCTATCGGTCACTTGCACATTTGAGCCAATCAGAACTCAGTTTCTTGATCTGTCAATCCGCGACAATGCTAATAACTGTGCCGCTTCCCCACAGAATTGTCATGAGGCTCAAATGAGATAACAGATGGAAGCTGCTGTTATTAGTATCAGGAAATCAATTGATTTAAAAAGAATTACTGCTTTTTCTTAAACAGCTTAGACATAGTCTCATGTGGAAGCACCGTGACATAATACATTATTTCCAAAGGTAGCTATTGCCTTGAAACTGAGGTATCATTGTGCTATTTGTTTCATAATCTTATTTTTATTCCCAGGCTGAGGGGACATATGAAAATATTGGTCATACTTAGGTATCTATGACAATTAATGTGCATAGATAGGCTAAACTATGCATTTGTAAAAACCAATATTAATCCCTATGTTAAGAGCAGGGATTCTTGAACCAGATGGCTTAAATTTGAATCCTACTTACTTGCTTGTAGTCTCACAAGTAACTGAATCTCAGTCTTGCTATGTCTCAGTTTCCTTATCTGAAATATACACACACACACACACACACACACACACATATATATATACATATATACATATATACATATATACATATATACATATATACATATATACATATACATACATATATATATACACACATACACACACACTAGAGGCCCGGTGCATGAAAATTCATACACTGGAGGGAGGGTCCCTCAGCCCGGCCTGCCCCCTCTCACAGTCCGGGAGCCTTCAGGGACAGGAGGCGACCTGGGGGTCAGGGAAAGGTGACGCCCCCATCACACCTCTGCTGCTGCCACTGCCGGCAGCGCAAGCCTCAGTCGGCCCTGGTTACCTGAGCCTCAGGTGGCCCTGGGCGGCTGGGCAGCCGCCATCCGAGGCTTGCCTGTGCCTTGGGCCAGCCCTGGGCGGCTGGGGTGCTGAGGGGACTGGGGGACTCCGGAGGCAGGCTCACGGAGCAGCAGTGCCCATGGATTGGGCGCCACCACCTTGTGGCTGTGGGTGCCATCATCTTTGAGGGCATGGCAGTCAATTAGCATATCCCTCCTTATTGGCTGTGGGCGCTACCATCTTTGTGAGGGTGTGATGGTCAATTCACATATTCCCTTTTTATTAGATGGGAGATATCTTACCTTATAATAGAGAAACATGCAAATTGACTGCACCTCCGCTATGCCCACGATTGGGCCAGCAGGAGGCTGGGGGCGGGACTCTGGGTGGCATATCCGCCGTTGAGAAGATCAAGATGGCGGTGCCCAGTGGCCGGGCCCATGCCGCCGCTCCCCGGGGTGCCTGGGGCTATCGGCACCCCGGGGGGGCATGGCCAGGCCCATGCCGCCACTCCCTGGGGTGCCTGGGGCGATCGGCACCCCGGGGGGGCGTGGCCGGACCCATGCCGCCACTCCCGGGGGTGCCTGGGACCATTGGCACCCCGGGGGGCGTGGCCAGACCCATGCCACCGCTCCCAGGGGTGCCTGGGGAGATCGGCACCCCGGGGGGCGTGGCCCTGCCCCTCCCGCCCCTCCCGGGGGTCCCGGGGGGCGATTGGCCACCGGGGGGGCGTGGCCGGGCCCCTCCTGCCCCTCCCGGGGGGGCGATCGGCCACCCGGGGGGGCGTGGCTGGGCCCCTCCCGCCCCTCCCGCCCCTCCCGGGGGTCCGGGGGTCGATCGGCCACTTGGGGGGGCGTGGCCGGGCCCCTCCCGCCCCTTCCACCCCTCCCGCCGCTCACGGGGGTCCCAGGGGCCGAGGCTTTCTGGGCCTTGGGCACCAGCGGGGAGCCTGCACCCATCGCAGGAAACCACTGGGGGTCGGCTCCTGTGATCGGTAGCAGGGACGCTGGGTGCGGCGAGCCCAAGGCCGGGAAAGCCTGGGGTGGAGGCTTTCCCAGCCTTGGGCACCAGTGGGCAGCCTGCACGGATCGCAGGAAACCACTGGGGGTCGGCTCCTGCGATCCTTAGCAAGGATGTTGGGTGCCGCCGAGCCCAAGGCCACCGCCCGGGGCCAAGCCCCCACCCTGAAAAAGGCAGAAGGCGGTGGCCACAGCCAAGGCCTGGGTCCCTGTGCCGGCAGAAAACTGGTGCAGGCAGCCAGGTGAATGAAGGTCTATTGCACGAATCTTCATGCAAACGGGCTACTAGTCTATATATAAAATCAAGGGGACCTATAGTTTAGCAGCAAAATAATCAGAGGTGATTTACTCTGTTCAAAACATACTCATGTCCTGTTCCCCGAGTGAAGAATGTTTTACAAAAATGCTAGCCTAGACCAGGATCAGAACTTTTAGAACTCCTGGCCAGAGGATAGCTGTAACAGAAATCCATACCAGGCTTGGAACCATACATTGTATATTGCAGAACATCATTGACCCTAACACAGTTAAGTACTCCTTATGAGGATGGGTCATGGCCAAACCCATTTGGGAACATTTTGTTAAACTATATGAACCGGGGTTTCTTTATTGGAGGATGTCTCATAATCTTTAATCAAGGAATGAGCATTGGGAGTTTCCAGGAAAACTGTAGAATGCAGTTTCCCAAATTATGTTCCTATAGAATCATTGTTTTTTATTTTTTAAAGAAAGCCTATGAAAATCTTGAGGCATATTAGGGGTTCCTTAAAGCACAGCTTAAACATACTTGTTTATATCATTTTTCTCAAGTTCGGATATTTTAGGCCAGTATATGTTTAATAACAGGATGGTAAAGAACCGAAAGTACTCAACAAAATGCTCTTTTGAGAGACAGAGGTCTCGTGGAGTCCTCCATTGGAAGATCTTGGGTTGTCTTTGTTGATAATGAGTTAATTATGGCTTGACAGTGATTTTAAAGAGAAGAACCTCAAACCCTAGAGATTGCTGTGGAACATAGAACAGGGTTCACCATGAAAACTGGACTTACATGTGATCTTTTGGGAACCCATTTGCACAATTTAGAGATGATGGGGAAAAAAATTTTTTTTATGGATGAAAACAAAATTGTTTACCACAGAGCAGAAGTTGGGTTCGACAGATACACTGCTCCAGAGAATGAGTGGATGGTGATTTGTATTTTATGGTAGCTGAAGAGTTTGAGCTGCTTGTTAATGAGATCAAGCACCATTGCATATATTTCTGCCATCCTCAATAGCTGCATATCTATTTTGAAATATCTTTATGCTACATTTGTTCAAAGAGTTGTCTTCCTGTTAAAATAATTCACCTGTATATTAAATCTTCTCTAGAATATACTACAGATAGTTTAGAGAAATATTTCTGTGCATCTCATTGTCTGAATTTGGAAGCTAAGTATTTTCTTTGAGTTCCATTTCTTCTGAGAACGAGTTGTTGACAAATACAACTGTCACAATGATGGTAGGACTGAATTACCCTGTTGATTTCCTAATTCGTTGCCTGAATTGTAATGACTCAAAATAAGAGCAGCCTCTCTAAAATATTTTGTCATCTTTGACTGCTTGAGTGATAAATGGTCTTAAATAGAATTGTTGAAATTCTTCCCTAGAATTGAAGTTTTAACATTCTTTGCTAGAATTGAAGGTTTTTAGAATGTAGGTGGCAGAAACTGCTCTTTTTTTTTTTGTAATTTTTTCTAATCAAAACAGGAGAATTCTATAGGATCAAGTCTAACATAAAGAAAAGACGCTAAAGGAGATGGATTTCTAAGTCAAAATGAGAGCTGGGAGGTATATTAAAAAGAGTACAGGGTTCACGTCTAGATCTTCATGAAGTCTTGGATGTATAAGGCAGCTATCTGTGTCAATTTCCATATTTATAATCTGTAAGGTACATTTTTCATTGAATAGTTTGTATGGAAGGAGAGGAAAAGGGGGAAAAGATGGGACCTTGCCACTGACGATAGAATTCCTTCCACACGTTAAATGTGGGGGAAAGTCACGCAATCGGGACTCATAATTCTGTCTTCTTTGGTTACTATTTAACATGTAGATTAACAATAGCTATTGCTTGGTGGGGAACAGGGGAGATAGCATTTGCAGACGTGACTCAGTTTTCTGACTGGAATTTTGTGTGTCATTGTCCTCCTAGAATTTCCCCCCCTCTTCTTATTTGAAAGGCTTTCACTCACTATGCCTATAAGCTATGATATTAAGGCTCAATGCCAGTAAAATTTCAGGGAAAAGAGTGAGAAATTTATTTAAAAGGACTACTTTTTGATAATGGCAGTGTTTTGACAGTTTTTGACAGGCAATTTAAAATAATGCAACCTCCTGGATCTCAGCCAACCTCTGAAATGGGCTGTAATTTAGAATGATGGCAGCTCCTATGACCTCTATATGGGAGAGTCACTGGAATTAAAACAAAATTCTCCAAACAGTTTCGGTGTATATTGAAAATCTGGCTTAAGTGTTCTGACAGATAGCCATTTTATTTCCTGAAAGAACTTGCTTGTCCCCTGCACAGCTCCAAACACTTGCTCTAAAGCTGGGGAAATGTCCTGCCTTTGTGTGTGGGGTAAGATTCTCCTGCTCCGATTCCACTCCCAGCCAGATAGATTGTAAACACTCTAGTGAGCTGGTCCTGGGCACCAGGCCCTTCTCCCCTCGGGGTGAAAGCAGACCCACTGGGCCCTGGTAATGATATCAGCGCCGTCCTTCTGCAGCACAGGGAAGTCCCGGGCTGTCACAGCTGCCAACTTCCTCCCTTCACGCAACTGTGTTGTCTTGCGTTCCGAGTCTGGTCCTCAAGGCCCCTTTGGAAAAGGGATGCTACTGCTCCCTTAATTCGGAGAGTTCAATGCTTTGTGAAGAGTGGTGTAAGCTAAAGAAGAGCTGGGTGTGCAGTGTAGGATTTCTAACTGAGCTGCAATTCTCCAAACATACCAATATATCCCCAAATTGCCAGTTGCAGGTCATAAAATATTTACATTCCAGAGTAAATAATGTATGTTTAGTAAGAAACGATGAAATATTTACAGTTTTTCTAAAGATACTGTACGGGGTTTTTCCTCTACCACAGCTATTTTTTTTTTTTTTCCCTGGAAGCAGGCAAAATAGGCAACTCCAAGAGCTCTGAGAACACAGAGGCATCTAGGAGGGAAGCGATGGTCTGAGGCGGTCAGTGGAAAAGTCCCCATAAGGAAAAGGAACAATTGCTGATCTCAGGTAGCAAGATACATACTTGCTATGGTTAAAGGGCTAGGGAGGCATTAGCAAACAATTTTGGTATTTTCACCATTAAATTGAAGAGGTGGGTGGGAGGTAATCAACCAAAGACTTTGTATGCATATATGCATAATTCATGGACACAGACAATAGGGTGGTGAAGGCCTGGGGTGGGGGGCGGGCTGGAGAAGATCAATGGGGGGCAAAAGGAGGCATATGCAATACTTTCAACAATAAAGATTTAAAAAAACACACAAAAAGAACAAAAAAATAAAATTAGATTAGATAATATAAGTAAAAATGGGCTCCGGTCACATGACACAATCATTTGCTGAAGCTGTTCTGTGGGAGTGTTGTGAGCCTCAGAGGATGGTATGACTTTCCAAGCTTCCTAACAAAGACATTTTCCAAACCTCTCCCACACGCTCATTGACCCTGAAGAACTCAATCACAGTGTCACTAAATCCTCACGGGCCTGTGTTTGGGGAAGAGCCTGCAGAAGCGCTTAACAGACGTGCTCAACAGATTCACCTGAGAAGCTCTCACAAAGAGATGTTCAGGCCCCCGCCCACCCTAGTTCTAATAGGATTGCTCTGGCGTAGGGCTGGGAATCTTTACTTTTGAAAAGCTTCCCAGGTGTTTCTGATCGTCATCTGGGTTTGGGAACTGTGGCAGATGAGATAATGGACCCCAGGTCCTAATCCCTGGAATCTGTGAATGTTCTGGCAAAAGGGAGGTTACAGATGCAACTAAATTAAAAGTCTTGAGGTGGGGGAAATTAGCCTGGATTGTTTGGGTATAGCTTCCAATGTTCTCCTTTCACGCAAATGTGTTGTCTCAAGTTCCGAGTTTGGTCCTCAAGGCCCCTTTGAGAATGTAATCACCAGTGTCCTTCTAAGAAGGAGATGGGGGGCACTTGATTATAGAAGAAGAGGGCAAAGTGATGATAGAAGCAAGATGCCAGGCTTCTGGCTTTGAAGATGGAGGAAGGGGCCACGAGCCAATGCATGGGGGCAGGCACTAGAAATGGGAAAAAGCAAGGAACCAGCCCTACTGACATCCCGGCTTTAGCCCAGTGAGACAGATTTTGGACTTCTCTCCTTTAGAACTGCAAGAGAATAATTTTGTGTTGTTCTATAAGCGGCTGTTCGTGGCCATTTATTACTGTGACAATGGGAAATACACACACAAGCCATTGTTCTCGATCATCTCAATTTTAATCGTCCTTTGTTATGAAACACAAGTCTTCAAGCAAGAGCCCCAAGGTCCTAGAATGTAATCCATTCCCCAACTATGCAGGGACACAACAGCAGCCTTCCCTCTAGAAAATACTGTTGCCCACCCCCCTTCCCATTTTTGCTGAGCACCTTCCTCATAGTCACTTGCCCTTGCTGATGTCATTGATGCCCCAAAACAGAAAACACAGCAGTGTGGAACGTGGCCAATAGCTGCATCCCTCAAGCTTGGACATCAAGCCACAAGGATTCATCATGCCCTGCCTGTGCACTCAGCAATCTGCTTGCCTCCGCGGGGAATTCAGGGAATCAGGAGAGGTCCCTCCCCATTCTCCTGCCGAGTACAGACACTGCAGTGATGACAAACCCTTAGGCTGCCTTTTCCAGGACTGTCAATGCTGAGGCTCTCCTGGCTACAAAGGATATTGTCTCATTTGGGGATAGGACAAATGCATCATTGCCGTTTAGAGGAAAGGGGAGGATGCCAAAGCATGGGCTTCCCAGTTCTACTCTGATTAGAAGACATGGAAATCAAGTCATTTCCATAGTTCTAGGCTCCCCATAAGCTGAGGGACCTATTCATGAATTACCTGTGCAGTATTTGAAAAGTATTTTCCAAGGTGGGTGAGTCGGAGAGGATCTCTATAGTTTATCAGGACTTGTTCCTATCAGAACTCCTGACGGTGAAAGAGAAAATAAGATGGCAGCTGCATAGAGCTGGGATAGCATCTTGTTTCTATGACAACAGTGTCTGCTCTGCTCCCAGGCTCCATCTGGTATTTTCAGGCCCAACAGCCAGGTAGCATCTAAATGCCTAGTGGGAAAAAAAGGCATCGGAGGAGATGCTTCAGATCAGGCACAAATGAACACAGCAACCCCTGGCCCTTTCTAAGAAAATCAGTGAATGACTTCCCCAGCAACCGGGTGTTATGAAGACAGACCACACAGTGCATAGAACATGCTCAACTGTGCACTCAGCGCTGTATGGACTAACCCAGCACAACATGCACAGAAAATGAGAGGAGCTGTTGGGGCTGATGGGGGACGTCTTCCTAAGGGCAATCTAACGAGGCTCCCCTGGGGCTATTCTCTCTCCTTCTTCACTGCTCTCCTTCCAGTCCTGCTTTGTGGAGCTGTGTGTGCTTTAGGTAACATGGATGCAGCCGCTCTTACCTGACCTTCCCTTCAGATTTTATCCTTGCTGATCCCTGGGAGCTCTGCAGAATTTATGACAAGCTGAATTTCAGCCCTCCTCCAGCCCTCCACACAGAAAAGCATGCTTTTCAAACAGCACAATCAGACACCATCAGCTTTCACCTTCCCCTACCCCCGTTCTGAACACAATTGAGTGATAGCACTTGCTTTTTCATCCTCGATAACACCAACGTTCAGGATCTGACATCTTTATAAAGGTACGATTCATCTACGATACGGTGCAGTGCGGCTTTCTAGCTGGGTTGTCACGCAATATCTGGGACACACTCATACGAAACAATTATTCATTGTTTACCTGACATCCCAAATTTAACTGGGCATCCTGTATCTTTACTTGCTAAATCTGGCAACCTTACCTCTAGACAGAAATATAGGCCTTTTCAACTCAACTGGTCACTGGGACTTTGATACGGTATGCCCAAAGGTCAGTACTTTGAATTGAGTTTCCGGCATTTTATGGTTATTAAAAAGAACATTTATTATTCATTTATTTATTTATTTTTAATTTAATTTTTTTCCCATCACCATTTATCCCTTCTATGTCCTCTTCACCTCCACCTCCTCCCTCACCCCCCACCATGTCCACACGGTTGTCCTTGTCCATGAACTCTCTCTCTTTTTAAAGAGAACATTTAAATGTTCATTATCTACACCAAAAATGGTTGTTTCCATCAAACCTTCCCATACATTCATTTTTCCCTTCGTTCACATCTCCATCCAAGGGAACAGTGCGTGGTGGTCATCTTCTTTTTCTTAAAAGGCAATCACTCCCCTATAGAACCCCTGTATGGCCTTCCTCTCCATTTTGAATAAAGTCTGACCTCGTTCCATTGCCTTCAAGGCCCTGTGTGATTGGGCCCTGACCATTTCACCAACCCCATCTGTGCAACGATCCCTCTGGCTCCCTCTCTGTCCTTCAGATGCCAGTTCTGTCCAGCCTGAGGGACCCTGTGGGCGCATAAATGTGTTGTCCACACTGTCTATGGCAGGTCTCTGCCCCACGCTGTTCGATTTTACACCGGCACTTACTCCATGCCTGTTGAATGAATGCATGTGTTTGCTTCTTGTTCCCCCTGTAGGCTCCATGAGGACAGAGAGCTCATTCATCTTGCTCATTGTCGTGGCAGAACCTGGTACACTGTAGTGCTTCAATGCACGCTCGTGAATGATGTTCGTGGTCCTTCCTCAGCGCCTCATCCTAACGTCCTTCCACCACCCTCAAGGCACAGAATTCCTAGTCCATCTTGTAAGCCACCGAGACAGGCAGCCGATCAGATGCTGGGACTGAACAAAGGAAAGACAAGGTGTCTGGTCAGTTATGTAAAAGAGCAGAGCAGGAGCTGAAAGGCAGTGGAGACTAGCTCTCCGACCTCTGTGGCAATCCGCTCACGCTGTGAAGCAGGAGATTTGAACCCCTCTGTCTACTTCTGGATGAGGGTATTATGTCTCATTTACAGCGACAGCCTTCTGGACTGAAATATCATATTTTATGAATAATAGCATCTGTAAGTAAGATAAAAGACATCACAAAAGAAAATGAAAGCATTTAAAGTACAACAATTACCGAAATAAAATCATCGTTAGGACATTCTTCTGACAAGTTCTCTTAGGTTTTATTAATTTCTTCTAAGAATATCACCATGGATCTTTTTTACGAGTGTTTGGATCCCATGCGCACAATCCTTGCATTTATTCCCTGGAGGCTAAGACACAATAAAATGCAGGATCTCAGCTGGGCCTGCTTTCCTCCGTGTTAACACCTTGGAAAAGGAAGTGGTAAAGCTAGAATATCAAACGGTTCAGGAAAGCCTGCATGCACACATTTTATAAGTAGACTAATGAGATCTATCAGGTATAGAATGACAAGACTTCCAAATTTCAAATGATGATATATACCCAACGTTAGTAATTCTAATATTTTGCAATATTTCCTTATTTGTGTTCAGGTATTTAAATTCCTTTTCACTCTATTTATTGCCTTAAATTCCAAAACTGTTTAGGATTACCTATGGAATAATCAGCTTATTCTCTGTTTGAGATGTTTCTTGGAGAGCTCTTTTATATAAATGCTAATTGCTTTCTTTAACCATCTTACAGATTTTCCATATTCTATTATCAACACACCTGCAATGTCAAATAAAAGATAAAGTTTATGAGCCATGTAAACTGTGATAAAACATTTTGAATTGTCTACGGCGTTGTGAAGGGAAAATAATGGCAATGTCTGACTTGTATAATGTAATGCTATTGCACTGAGGCCACTAAAGTCACTTTAAACATTGGGAGCATAAAGTAGCTCTATCTTGACAAATGAGCAATTTTGTACATTGTTTTAAGAATAAATAGGATTTATGATTCACTCTACCTGTGCACATATATGTACGTGTGCACATTACATTTTTTTTCCAAACTTTCCAGAGTCACCATGACCGACTCACAGATTGTAATAGAATATTAAAATGTATCCCAGATTTCCAAATAGTCACTATGTCTAATTCACAAAGAGTAATAGAAAGCTTCACAGAAATTCAAAGTAGAATATGTTATGGTTGGTTTAAGTTTGAACTTGTTCAATAGCTGAGGAGTCAATTATTTACTAAGTAACGTATTAGGTAGGCAAAGAATACATCAATGACTAAAACAAGTAACTGGTAAGAAAAAAAAAAACACCTTAAATTTCTCTTTAATTCTTTCTATGCAATCCTAAGCTGTTTAAATTTATTGTCATGGAAACTATAACTTGGTACAACCAGTTCTGAAACCCCTTATTTCCCTCACGTTTGTAATCCCAGATTCTTTATCCCCCCCATACATATAGTGCATACCCAATAAATGGTTACTCAATAAATGAATGAATTATACAAGGTGGAGAACAGTGATTTCCAACTTTTGTCTTCTGGGACCGAAAGTGAATCTCTTAGGCGGGTGTGTGTGTGTGTGTGGGGGGGGGGGGGGGGGGGGCGGGACGGGGAAGACACCTGGGCGGCCTTCCTGGACCTCATGCTGGCTCTGGGCTCTGACAATGTGAAAACCCAACTTCACCAGCTACGATACATTTTTTCAACTTCCAAAGATTTTGACATTTAATGACTTTAATGTGTTCATGAAATTTCCTTATACAGTATATCTCACAACCAGAAAAAGGTTGGTTTTCTTAATCAGTAATTAAGAATTGGCAGTTTCCTTAAATTTCTATTGCAGAAGTGTAAGACTGAGAATAAAATGAACACCTTAAGCACTTATACATATATATGACTTTATCATATGTATTTGTATCTATATATACATACATGCTTGTGTGCTTTCTCTGTCTCTATGCATCTCTTGGTCTCGCTCCCTAACTGTATCTATCTATTTATCTACCTACCTACCCACCTGTTCATCATCTATCTATCTAATCTCCTTAATGTGGAAGAAGCCTGCAGTAGCAGCTGAATTGCCCCTTTCTTCAAAATCTTACTAGAGACTTCAGTATAGCAAAGAGATAGAAGAGGAGTTGTTTTAACTGAAGTTGTCAAAAGCCACTGGTAAACACACAAGATCTTTCATTGGAGCAGGGGGCATTAGGAGGGTGTTTCTAGACTAGCTCTGGCTTTAATGGCCTGCGCAATATTGGGGAAATCCATCAACCTCCACCGCATCAGTGTTAACATCTGTAAAATAAAAATATTGTCAAGATGTTTTCTGAAGTCCATTAAATGACAAAATATGATTGATTATAATAGAAACAAATCAGTCACTAACATTTAAAAAAAACACCCATAACTATTTCCCATAAATTAACTTTTAAGATCTCTTATATGGATTGAATGGTGTCCCCAAAAAAGATACGTGGAAGTCGTAATCCCCAGGATCTTGGAATGTGGCCTGATTTGAAACAGATGTAGTTAGTTACAGACGTAGTTAGTTCATACTGGAGTAGGATGGGCCCTTTGTCAGTATAATTGGTGTCCTTATAAGGAGAGGACGAGAGACAAAGAGGCAGAGTCACACAGGGAGAACTCCAAGGGACAAGGGAGGCAGAGATTGGAGTTGATGCATCTACAGGCCAAAGAACACCAAAGATACAGCAATGACCAGAGCTAGGAAGAGGCAAGGGGCATATCCTCCCTCAGAAGGCCGGAAGAACCATCCCTGTGAGACTCTTACGCACATCCTGCCTAGGAGTTATTTGTGTATGCTCCGTCCCTCCTGATAGGTTATGACCTCCAAAAGGGCAGGGCCTGCCCCTTTCAGCTTTGTATCCCCCCACAGTACCTAACAAAGATTTTACACTTAGTAGCTGCTCAAAAAATGGTTGCTAAACTTGGCTGAACCCACGTTTTTTCTTCTTTCTGGCAGATGCCGTAAGAAAAACACAAGATAAATGAATTACTTTTCTTCTTTTCATTGCAATATATGTGCCCTGGGCTAGTGGGTATTTGCAAGCCTGGTTTAGAATTTAGGGAAGTCATCAATCTAAGAAAGGAGAGGCAATGCATTCTTTAAACCGCAAGAGCAATATAGTTTTATATAAGGCCTTCTAGCAAAGCAATTATCGATGGCTCGATAACCCAGTTGCTAGTGTTATTTTGAACAAAAGTCTCAGGTTGAGAGACAATGAGTGATCTTAACTGTTATACTCCATAGGTATGAAATTTAATGAAACATGTACAGATGGAGAGTTTAGAGCTGAGAATCATATGTGGGTATCATAATGCAAATAATTGGCTTTCTTTCTAAAGAACATCTGTCGAAACATCTGAAAGCAGTTGTTTATACTGCTGCCAAAATGCTGAAAAATATAATAATTCTCCAATGAGGTTCGAAATATCCGGGGGGAAGAAAAATACTTTTTATGTACTTCTGTTTTTATTAAATCCTGTTGTGGTTTCTCTAATATGGCACATAGGAGATGCTCAATAATATTTGTTGAATGAATGTTGAATAAATAGCAGGGACTCATTAAACAGTTGTTGAATGGATCATTTCCTTTTTTTAGACCCATACTATACATTTCAGAAAATAGTGTGCCATGTCGTTAGAGTATTGCTACTCTTATGTATATCTATAAGGAAAAATATCTTAACCCTATACAAAAGACATATGAATAAAGCTAGATATATAGCAATATTTTAATATCTTACTATGTTACTTTTACTCATTATTATGACACATTTTTAACATTTGAATGGTGGGCTTACATAATTATGTTTGTTGTAAGAAATAAAAAATAAAGCACCATGCTAATGTCTATAGTTGGGGTTTCTCTAAAAAGACTCAAACTTGGGGTTTAAAAGCACCAAAATATTCTGGGATTGGAAGAAGACTGCAGAAGATAAAGAAGCCATTTCTCTCCTGCTCCCTCCCAGAATTTCCGGCAGCTCTCTGTTCTGTACTGCTGGTGAGTGAGGCAACTGGGCTCCCTGAAGGCTGCCCAAATTTCACTCTGCCAAGTTTCAGTACAGAAAGAGCATGCTAAATAATAAATGTGAGTTTGAGTGTAACTAATAAAATTAGAATGTTAAAGAGCAGCATGCTTTTGAAAACCAGCCCCCTTTTGAGGACGCTCCCTGTGTAAGTCCACGGGAAATAATTCTGAAAGGAGTGATATTCATTAGTCATATAATTTGTCTTCCGGAAGCCCTCTCTCCTTTGATGGCCGCCATGGCATAGTTCATGAGCCTCTAAGTGAGTGCTCAAAGAAAATGGTTCAAACTACAATTTCAGCTTCTACATGCTGGAGGATTTGGAAGTTGTAAAAAAATGTATTTATGAAGAGTTTTCAATGAAATGCTAAAATGCTTGTAATAGGAGGGGAAAAGAGCAGAATCCAAATTTAAATCCATGGCCTCTGATCTCAGATTTCTCGGTTTCAGAGATTGCTCTGCCATGTACTAGATATGCAAATTCTGCAAGATACTTTGTGCTGTGCCTGTTTCCTAAACTATACCTGGAAGGTCAGGGTAAAAATCATCACAAAACATAGAGAATGTCCAGAATAATGCTGGGCAAATTTACTCAATAAAAAAATAATTATTATTACTTATTCACAAATTTTTCCAAGTTTGTAAAGGAAAAATGCAAGGTGAGGAAGGTTACCTAGAAGGTAACAACCAAAATATTATCAAAATTTCCTTCTGAATGATTTTGGTGGGCAATTCTTTTCTACTTTATTACACTTTGCAGTATGTATTCTTTCATAATAAAGTTTAAAATTAAGTTTTTTTTGCACACATGGCTTGATGGAAGTTAAGGTGGAAATTTGGAACAGGTTAAAATTTATAAGGGCTTATACTACAGCAGTAATGAAATAGTAAGTCTATTATACAGATGATGTGCCAGAAATTACATTTACCTTCTCTTACTTAATTCTAAACCCATTCTAACTAGAAATTACTTTTTCAAGTTTAGCCATCAGGAATAAAGTCAGATGCTTCCTGTCATCGTGCTAGTTCGACCCACTAAAATGACAATTATTTTATTTTTTTTAATTAAACAAAAATCCCATGCAGAAGTCCCAAAGGTGCCTTTCACGTTTAAGCTTTGATTAGCAACCACTTTGGTCCCTGACACACACGGCACAGATATTCCAGCGTTAATATCACGGCGGCTTGATTACAAAAGGCAATGATTAATTTCCAAGCGGGCCACAGAGCGGTGCCCTGATTACCAGGGGATGATTAAGGCGGAACGTCAGACCTCGCGCCTGGATAGCAGTCTTTGCCATAAAGGATAAGACTTTGCAGAAGTTTATATTTAGCACCGCGGGAACTTTGCACTTGATGCAGCCCCGGGCGTTGGCGCGTTGGAGATCCATCAGCCGATTCCAAGTCAGGCCCGAGACCTCCGGGGCCACGTGGTCGCCGCTAAATAACGGAACGCGGAATGGCCCGGAGGCGCCGCCGTAGCTTCCCTCCCGCCCGGGGCCGCGGCCTTCACCGTCTCCAGCTGCGGGATCCTTAGCTGGTCCACGGTCGCTCAGACACCGAGCCCTTGGAGGACCTTTTCTCTCCAAAGAGAGGGGCGGACCCAGCGGTGCGGCTCAGTGGGTGAGCTTTGACCTTTGGACCAGGAGGTCACGGTTGGATTCCCGGTCAAGGGCACAGGCCTGGGTTGCGGGCTCATCCCCCGTGTGGGGCGTGCAGGAGGCAGCCCGTCCATGATTCTCTCTCATCATGGATGTTTTTGTCTCTCTCTCACTCTCGGGTCCTCTCTGAAGTCAATAAAAATATATTAAAATACAAAACAAACAAACAAACAAACAAAGAACCGGGGCTGAGAGGAGCAGGCTGAGGACAGGAAGGGCTGCGGCGCGGATGGCGGGGAGGCAGGGCCTGGGCCCGGGAGGCCCTGTCACTGCGGGACGAGGGCGGAAGGAGGGGAAATCGGGCTTGTGCATGGGAACCAAGGGAACAAGGCCTGGCGCTGGGACCCTGGGGCCCTGGGACCCTGGGGCCCTGGGACCCTGGGGCCCTGGGACCCTGGGGCCCTGGGACCCTGGGGCCCTGGGACCCTGGGGCCCTGGGACCCTGGGGCCCTGGGACCCTGGGGCCCTGGGACCCTGGGGCCCTGGGACCCTGGGGCCCTGGGACCCTGGGGCCCTGGGACCCTGGGGCCCTGGGACCCTGTCCGGTCCCGGCCTGCGTGGGCCTGGTCATTGGGGCGGGAGATGGAGTCAGCCCTGGAATAACCCTTCTCGCTTGCGCTTTCCAGGACCCTCGGAGGCGGTTATAAAATATTTAAGGGCAGCACCAGGATCCCGGAGCCGGGGCCGCGATGAGCCTGGAGTCCCTGTTCCAGCACATCCTCTCCTCCGAGCACCGGGCCCAGGAGGGCCGCCGCCTGATGCGAGAAGGTCCGCGGGGCAGCGGGCGGGTCGCGCGGGGCCTGTGTCCTCTCCTTGGAGGGTGGGGGCGGGAGGAGGTCCCCCCCCCCGCCCAGCAGGGGCCAGAGCAGTTAGAGGGGCTGCCTGCCTCCACGGGGAGGGAAGGGCAGCCGAGCGGTGCCTGAGCACCGGCTCCAGCAATGGGCCCGGGGAGGCCCACGTGCTGGCCGGGTTGCTTTGTCTGACAGTCCGGTCGGAGATCAGCAGATGCCGTGACAAAAGGAGGGAAGCGGCCGAGGAGCTGAATGAAGAGAAAATCAAGTTGGAATCCAAGGTATTGGCGTGGAGCGCAGGCTCACTTATCTATCACTTGGAAAGGTGTTGTGACTTGACTTTCTGAAGGTGATTTTCCTATTTAACTAGTTGCCCTTCCAGGAGGAGGCAGGCTGGTAGGCTGGTTAGCTGGTTCCACGTTGCCTGGGAATATTTAAAGTTCTGAGTCCAGTGGCATGGTCCAGTCTAATATGAATTTGTCCTAAAGAACCCAGTGTAAGTGATGAAGAATTCACTGCCCATGTTGTGGGTGGTTAAAGTTGGACAAGCGAGCAGAATGTCATTGGAAAATAATTACTCCGTGAGCAGTTGGTGCGATATACTAGTACACGTTTTGAATCAATAATGTAAGAAGCGGACTATGTTGATGTAACAACTGAATGTAACTTTCCAATGAGTCTTTTGTTTTTCAATTCTCTCCCACATTTTGGACATAACTTTTCACCCAAAAGCATGTGTTTTCCCACTAGCATTTCTCTCTTTTCTGCAGCATTTGTACAGTTGTTATGTTAAATAGAAGCGAGGGAATCTGATGGCTTTTTGAAGGGTGGGTAGAATTTTGGGGAAGCAAAGCAGTAGGAGAAACGCATTCGGGGCTAGGGAGCATTTGGGCAGAAGGGAGATCTACCCAAGGCGTGTCTGGAGAGAGATCTCCCAAAGCAGAGGGCTGATGTCCGGGAGCGGGGTAAACCATTGCAGGCTTTTGATTGGGAAGCTGTGTGAGAAAAGTGATTTTCAGACGCTCTCTCTGAGCTCTGGGAGGATGGGAGCCAAGAACATCACTCAGGTGTATCACAATGAAGGCCTTGCCAGGGGCAGGGGCAGACAGTCACGCAAAACGATTTCTTCAGCTGCTAAAGATACACTAAGCAAGCAGTGTGGGATGGGAAATCTGTTTGAGGAAGTCTGTTTTCTTAAAATATGTCTATTTTAACTTAGCACTGTGAGGACTTTCCAGTTCTTTCTTTGAATAAAGTAACAGGGATCCTCTCTCCACCCGGAGAGCTTCTGCTCTTCCTTCCAAGTCTCGCTGGAGCATCACCTGTGAAGTCCTCCCGCGGACATCTTGGGAGAGATGTTTTGTAACATTCAGTGCGCCATCTTACAATTAAACAATACATACTGGTGTTTGTATCCTTCACTATGTTGTAAGCACTATATTTGGAATTTTTTTCTTACCCATTATTTCCACAGCCTATATCCCATGCCTAGCACATAAAACTTGAGCGTTTTAAGTGAATTAATAAGTACCAATGATGAGATAATAGGGAGAGTAGTGCTGTCTTTTAAAATAGAATTTGGAACTGTTATTTAGTGAAACCTTAGGTCCTTTTATGCCTGTGAGTAGCGGATAAACTAGCTGCTAATAGCAGTGCTGAAAGCTAAGGGAACGGGCAAAGCCTTAACAATGTCATGACGTAGCTTTCTTTTTCTTTAAAAAGAATGAAGATACTTTCAGGATTGGTAACTAGAAGCTATTAGAAGTGATAGGCAAAACATATACAATTAGGTAATACATAGCTAACACTTATTGAGCACTTCCTATAGGCTGTACCTGCATTTACTCCATTAATCCTGGCGAAATCATGTGATGGTACCATCCTAATCCCTCTTTCTAGGGGAGGAAACCAGGAGGTTAAATGACTTGTCCGTGGCATATAACTTAAACACAAACTACCAGATGGAAGTACAACAGCATATTTTATTAAAACAGATTTCTTGAACTCATCTTAAATGTCTTTTTTCATATATAATAATGTATCGGAAGCTTTTGCATCTAGTTGAGGACAATATTTTTAAAAGGTCACTTGTGTAAGTTTTTATACAAAATGTATTTTTCCAGGATTCATGAAGATATTGACCTGACAGATAGCAAATCAAATGTTAAAAAAAAAAAGATTTAAGCTGAATTTTTCTTTGAAAAAAATTAGGTTTACTCTTTGTTAGCAGGCTGTTTTGCTGGAAAATAGAAATGTAGCTTATTGATATATACACATACATAAAAAATGACGACTCAAGTATTTATACTTGACATAAGAGAGAGCAAATCCCTAACATTGTTGAAACATTTGCTAAAATTACTAATTAATATAGTCTTATAAATGTGCATTGCTTTTTAATGAGCTCATATATGTGGGTACTAATACAATTGTAGCCTACTAATAAAATTAACATATGAGAGTCACAGTTCATATAATAGTAATTTGTAATTTAAATAATTTGATTTATAATACAGTCAAAATGGTATGTGTGTATATATGTGTGTATGAAGGTTTTAAAAGTGGAAGCACAATTACAATGTAAATGACTAATGGGAAGAACTGTAGAAGTAATCATAAATTGATTTCTTGTTTCTTTTATTCGCAGAGTTAATTATATGTCTGCCAATAACAATGAAAATATATTTACTTACATATTTGACTTGGCATTTATTGATCAATTTGTCAAGTAGAAGCAGCATAAAGAGAAGCTAGAACATAATTTGAATAGGCCAGTGCTTGAGTTATTTGTACAGTGATACATTCAGAACATATTTTGAGCATTTATTTTAGAAGTTGCTCGTGGTCAAAAAATATATTTAGGAAGTACAATATTCACTTTTCTTTTGTTCTGTAAAACCCAGGTAGCATGTAATTAGAACTTGAATGATAGCATTTGCCTTTCAGGGCTCAGTGAATTCTTTAAAATATGTGGTTGCAAAAGTCTGATATTATACGGTAGGAGTGCATTGCCAATTGGACGGCCATGGTATGCCTGGTTAGGATCGGTAATATGCAAAAAGGAAGACGAGAGCAGGCCTGGATTTGCACTGATGCTTGCCAGTATACCTAGACTTTTGGAGAGGTTTTCTAGCACTGACGACAGAGCAAATCAAAATTAAGGAATCTCAAAATATTTGTAGTTTCTTTTAAGCACCTTTAAGAATGTGTTATGTTTTAAAAAAATAGTGTATTGTTAAAATAGTGTATTGTCAATCTTTATAAATATATATATCAAACCTAACATAGCACCATACATTCTGAAGAGGAAGTAAATGGAGGAAAGTCAGAAGTGATTTTCGTCTATGTCTTTTCTTTTCCCAATTTTAACTTACTGCAGTAGAAATCTTAACAATAATAAAATATCATGAACTCTTAGCCTGGCTGGTGTGGCTCAGTGTTTGAGCGTCGACCTATAAAACAAGAGGTCACGGTTCGACCCGGTCAGGGCACATGCCTGGGTTACAGGCTTGATTGTGAATAAGGCAGCTGATCAATGATTCTCTCTTATCATTGATGTTTCTCTCTGTCTTTCTTCTCCCTTCCTTTCTCTGAAATCAATAAAAACATATATTTTTTAAATGTTATGAATTTTTTAAGTAAAATTATATTGAAATAAACAAGTAACTCAAGGTGCCTTCTTTTACTGCCTTACTTAAAAATGTACACATTCCTTTTCTTTAATTGATAAAAGTTAAGAGCCTTTTCAGAGCAGCAGGCAATGTCATATCCATTAGTACTCTATTACCTAATTAGGGAAAGAGCAAAATCACAAATTATTATCATTTATACTATTGAAATGCAGTTTTATAATTGAGATGTTTATTATTTAAACTTAAAGAAAACTTTATATCCTGCTTACATTTAATGTTATTTAAGGTCTCCAACCCAATTTCTAGTATTCTTGCAGTATACTAGTACTTGACTGAGGTATGATCTTTTCTTGCCCATGTGCCACATTTTCTTATTATGAAGAGGAATTGTATATTTTAAGGAATCGGTGGCATTTTGTTGTTCTGTTAAAAGCAATACTTGAAAAATCACTACAGTAAGCTTTCTATTGTTTTATATCGTGACGGAATAGGAAGCTGTAATGATAGGTAAGGTTAGATACTACCTCCTGAGTTGTCAAATAACATAGAAGTCACCTTATTTAAAAGTATCTCTCTAATAAGAGTCAGCTTAAGAAGCATCATTCGGGGGTGGAGCAGGAGACATTACCTGGGGAATTTATATGCATATTGCATAGCCCATGGAGACAGTAGTGTGATGAAGGCCTGGGAGAGGCAGGTATGGAGTGGAAGGTTCAATAGGGAAAGAAAGGGGACCTGTGTAATACTTTCAACAATAAAGAAAAATTAAAAAAATAATAATACTTTTGCTTTATTATTTTTTCCTTAATCAGCAGTTCTCTGGGAATGGGAGTTTTATTTGAGGAAAAGGGAAGAGTCATTTTTGGAGAATGAGGGTTATTTTGACAAGGGTGGATTTAGGTTGGCAATGGACTTTGGAATACCAGATGGGTTCAGAAAAGATGAATGAAGAGGTCAAGGGCAAACTGGGTACGTATAGCTGTGCCTGTGATCTTCACGTTGCTGGAAAGAATTTCTCACATAACCCTTGGTTCTTATGAGGTCTTATGAATTGTTTTGCCTGAATAATATTTCAGATAAGTTGAAAGGCTGCCTACCTCAACTTCTTTGATTCAGGCTAGTTACATGGCTTTAGATATAGTTCATTCCTCCTGTCAATGATAGGCAATGTACAGTTATATGAGAAAGAAACCCTACATGTCAAAAGATGGGAATGAATTTTTATTGTCTTAATTTGCTTCAATATTCATAGCCATGAGAAGATAGAAAAGAGGAAGGAACGGGAAATATGTGACCACCACAGTAAGAAATAGATCACATTGTTACTCTAAAATGGTATTTTTCTCATGAGCTCCTCGTCACCTCTATTGTTAAGCTTTTGTGTTTTATTTATTTTGTTTTTGCTGTTGTGAATGGGATCTTTTTCATGCTTTTGTCTATTGTTGGTAACTAGAAAAGATACAGTCCTTAGTTTTTGTTGTTTATTTTGTTATTTTTAACAGTTTCTCGGTAGATTTTGTTAAATTTATTAGGTATATAATTAGACATTTGTCCAAACAAACAAGAGAGAGAATTGTGTGTCAGCTCTTTGGATAATTATATTTCTTATTCTTTTTTTCTTGCCATATCACATTAACAAGAACTTCCAGGACAAACTTAAGTAGCAGTGGTCTTATCAGGAATCCTGATAATCCTCAATGAAAAGGTGACAGATGAGCTAAGACTTGACTGAAGTAAAGGAACCAGCCACCAAGAGGCTGGGAAAAGGGATTTCCAGGCAGAGAGCAGCCAGTGCAAAGGCCCTGGGGCAGTATTCCTATTATGTTCTAGGAATAACAAGGACAGTGTGGCTGGAGAGGAGTGATTGAGGAGACTGGTTGAAGATAAGATTGGACAAGGGGATAAGGAGTAAGGACTATTTGCTAATATTGAACTTTCCTTACTATATTAGGATTACTGTGTCATAGTGAGTTATACGTTAGGCATTGCATCTGTGGTGAAGAAATCCTACCTAATAATAGACAAATATGCAAATTGACCGTACCTTCGCTATGCCCGCGATTGGCCAGGAGGTGCGGGGGGGGGGGGGCGGGACTCGCGGCGGCTCGAGCTCAGCATCTGCACCATGGCTGTGCTGCAGCACAGAAGGGGCCTCTGGGGCAGCGAGCTCACGTCCCACCGCGGACCATCAAAAGCGGGGGAACTGGGTGCCTGTCCACTCAGGCACCAGGCCTTTCAGAAGCCTCCGCCGCGCCGGAGGCTTCTGAAAGGCCTGGTGCACCAGCGATCAAAAGCAAAAGCGTGGGAGCTGGGTGCCTGTCCGCTCAGGCACCAGGCCTTTCAGAAGCCTTCGCCGCGCCGGAGGCTTCTGAAAGGCCTGGTGCACCAGCGATCAAAAGCAAAAGCGTGGGAGCTGGGTGCCTGTCCGCTCAGGCACCAGGCCTTTCAGAAGCCTTCGCCGCGCCGGAGGCTTCTGAAAGGCCTGGTGCACCAGCGATCAAAAGCAAAAGCGTGGGAGCTGGGTGCCTGTCCGCTCAGGCACCAGGCCTTTCAGAAGCCTTCGCCACGCCGGAGGCTTCTGAAAGGCCTGGTGCACCAGCGGACAGGCACCCAGCTCCCCCGTGATCGAAAGCGAAAGCGTGTAGGGGACCCTACACGTGTATGATTCAATCATGCACTGGGCCTCTAGTGTATTTATAAAAAAATAGATGTAACTTTTTAAAAAACCTTAATGTCTGCTATTGATAAAATATTCATTGATGTACTCTAGTGTTTAAAATGTCTTTTGTCTTAGTGATAACAAACACATTTTCCCCCAATTGCTATGATCTTACAAATATGAAATCTGCATAGATCTCTCTGTTTTCTTATGTAAAGTTGCCTGCTATACCATTGCAGAGCTTTTAATCAGCAAAATGTCAGTTTCTAAAGGCTGAGATTATTTTAAACAACAGTAACCACAACAAAGAGTAGCTCAGTGCTTTGCTTACTTGGACACAAGCATTAATTTAAAACTTCAGTCACTTTCGATTTTAAAGTTCTTATAGTAGAAAAATACCTAACGGCACCCAGGCCGTCAGAGTGACGAAGAGTCACCAGTCATGGCTATGCTGAAAATGACCCAGTTGGCCAGGCAAGTCAGCTCAGTGGGAAAACTGTAAGCTCTGTTGAAAATCAAATATCCCAAGAGGAATAAAATAGGGAAAGGAAAAAAAATACCTTTTTTGCTGAGAGAAGCAGAATTAACCAGTGTTGGCACTGCTATAAATGAAAATTTTCCGTAACAGCAATATTTTCTGACAAAGCTTGGCTATTTCATTCTAGAATGTAACTTTAAAGCTGCATGCAAATCCTTTTCTTCATTTGTAGTCATAGAAAAGAGTGATGAGGAAGAGAAATTTGTGTTCCTGCTGCGAGGGCTTCCACCCTTTTCTCTTTATTGTTTGTAGCCCCTGTGGGTCCCTGCGTAACTTAGGAAATAGAGTCAGTAACTTCAACAATATTGAGGTCATGATTTCACATCTCTTCTACTATCTTCCCAATTCTGATCTCCACCCATCACTGTTGCAACAAAAGAGAGGTAGAGTTTTCTGAGGATAATGTATTCTGTGAAATGACCTACCTCATCTTGTGATCCTATCAATATGTTCAGGAATATTTACCTAAATTTTACATATCAGTCAATCTGGTTTTCAAACACAAGAATAATTTAAGAAACAGTTGTGATAACAGAAACAAACAAACAAACAAACAAACAAACAAAATGATGAGAAACCCATTCTGCAAATAGGTGGCCATGAAAAGCTATTTCAGTCCTTAAGAGTTACTAACTTATACTCGGTAGAGAGGAACTAGGCAGATTCAAAAGTTTTTGTCCCTTTATTCCATTAAAATATGTAGGCTCTCTATTAATAATGTTAGACCCCATGTGGTCTGCAGCCCTAATTGAATTGCTGTCCTCAACATGTAGTCAGCATATGTAGGCATCTATTCTTTCTGACAGTCCTGATTGAGCTTTCCCAAACCCGTGCCTCTGTCTCTATTATGCTGTTCTAAAATGAATGTTGCTGTAATTTTTCCATAGTTATTGATTGTCTGGGATTTTTTTTAGGTTGATTAAAAGAGGAAAATGTAGAAGTAAAGGATAAAGACAGGATAGTATAAGACAGAAAGGGGATGAAGATGAGTAGACTGATATATGTGTGTGTGTGTGTGTGTGTGTGTGTGTGTGTGTGTGTGTGTGTATACTAGAGGGCCCGGTGCATGAAATTCGTGCATAGGGGGTGGGGGGGTGTGTGTCCCTCAGTCCAGCCTGCACCCTCTCCAATCTGGGACCCCTTGAGGGATCGGGCCTAAATGGGCAGTTGGACATCCCTCTCACAATCCAGGACTGCTGGCTCCCAACCTCTTCTGCCTGCCAGCCTGATCACCCCTTAACCACTCCCATGCCAGCCTGATCAACGCCTAACTACTCCCCTGCCGGCCCGATTGCCCTAACTGCCCTCCCCTGCCGGCCTGGTCGCCCCTAACTGTTCTCCCCTCCAGGCCTGGTCCCTCTCCAACTGCCCTCCCCTGCTGGCCCAGTCACCCCTAACTGCCCTCCCTTGCCAGCCTGGTCGCCCCCAACTGCCCTCCCCTGCAGGCCTGGTCCTCCCCCAACTGCTCTCCCCTGAAGGCCTGGTTCCCCCTAACTGCCCTCCACTCCAGGCCTGGTACCCCCAACTGCCCTTCCCTGCAGGCCTGGTTCCCTCAACTGCCCTCCCCTGCAGGGCTGGCCCCCCCCAACATCCCTCCCCTGCAGGCCTGGGTCCCCCCCCAACTGCCCTCCTCTGCTGGCCCAGTCACCCCTAACTGCTCTCCCCTGCTGGCCATCTTGTGGTGGCCATCTTGTGTCCACATGGGGGTGGCCATCTTTGACCACATGGGGGCGGCCATTTTGTATATTGGAGTGATGGTCAATTTGCACATTACCTCTTTATTATATAGGATATATACATATATATGAGAAATATTCTAATTAACTGGGACACCGTAACGGGTAAACTGGACAGGAGGAGGTTGCGTGCACAGCGTTGGGGGCAGGGTGGCAGGGGCCTCCACACGCCTGCGCTGGGGGAGGGCCTGATTAGCAGCGGCCGCAGCTGCTGTGGGGCCCAGAGAGCGAGGCAGGGCCAGACCAGCAACTCGAGGGTGGGCGGCGCCGTGTGATTTCAAATCACGTGCTGGGCTCCTAGTTAATAATAATAAAAAAAAGTAGAAAAGACCTCAAAATGGATAATTCACATAGGATTTTAGAGAAAGGGATATTATAGATATATCCTTCTTATTCTTGTGAACAACTGTCTACTTTTCAGTTTTGAGTATATAGGTTTTATTTTTTATCATGATAAAATATTCTAATTCAATGCTAATAGCTTTCTTTAATATTCTTTATTTTCCTTTTTTGAAAGTGAATGTCAGCTTAGTGGTGATTTAGGTTTTAGTTGGTGATAGCTGGAACAGAAAACCTTAATTTCTGAACTTGAATAATAAATTCGCTTAAGTCTTATTGTGAAATTTCTTAGTTTGATAACTAGTATTTTGTCAACTTTTGTGTTTTAACACAGATCATTTACAACAGATCAATGGCAGAAACAGAATCAGGATTCAAGAATTTGGAATCTAATAGGCTTGATATATGAAATACCTTATTGGATTAAACCAAAATTTATCCAGCCCAATATTTGGTCTCAAAGCATTTTTGTGGACATTCATGGTTACCATCCATAATAGCAACTTGGAGATTTAGATATATACTGCCAGTAACCTTCTCTTAACAAACTGAGATGGACCTACTCTTTGATAATTATTTTTCTTAAACTTACATTCTTTCAATTTATCAGAGACTAAAGTCCCTTTCTGGTTCCAGAAGTATTTATTACTTTGAAATAGATCTAATATTTCCATGTTAACATGATTTACAAGAAAGGAAGTCAGAAGACCCCTATTTTAGTCCTGGGCTTGCCCCTAATTAATTATGTAACCTTTGTTAAGGTATTTGACTTCTCTGGGACTCATTTTATTTGCATTTATATAATCCTGTCTAAAAAAAGAGTAATATGCACAAGCCACGCCCACCAGCCAATCAGGAGTGAGTATGCAAATTAACCCAACCAAGATGGCTGTGGCCACAGAGCAAGCAGGAGGCTTGGGTTTCCTCGGCAATGGAGGAAGCCAAGCTTTCCGCACACCCTGGCTGGCCCAGGCCTCCACTCAAGGCTACAAAGTTTCAATTATAAAAGATAAATAAATCCCAACAAAAGTAGCGGCAGCCACGGAGCTGGAGAGAGCAGGAGGCTTGAGTTGCCCCTGGCGATGGAGGAAGCCAAGGTTCCGCAGCCCTGGCCTTCCTTGGCTTCCGCTCAAGGCTACAAAGTTTCAATTATAGAAAATAAATAAGTCCCAACAAAAATGGCTGCAGCCACGGAACAAGCAGGAGGCTTGGCTCCGCTCAAGGCTACAAAGTTTCAATTATAGAAGATAAATAAATCCCAGATACCAGGGCCTCCGCTTGGGTTGCCAGGGGGTGTAGCCGGCCTGCCAACCACCACAGGCCCCTCGCCCAGGCCGCCCCACACCCCAAGGGAACCCCCAACCTGATCTGGGACACCCTTCAGGGCAAACCAGCTGGCCCCCATGCTTGCACCAGACCTCTATCCTATCTAATAAAAGAGTAATATGCAAATTGACTATCACTCCAACACACAAGATGGCTGCCCCCATGTGGATGCAAGATGGCCGCCACAAGATGGCCAGCAGGGGAGGGCAGTTGGGAGGGACCAGGCCTGCAAGGGAGGGCAGTTGTTGGCAATTAGGCCAGCAGGGGAGGGCAGTTGGGAAGGACCAGGACTGCAAGGGATGGCAGTTTGGGGTGATCAAGCCTGTAGGGGAGGGCAGTTAGGGGTGACCAGGCCGGCAGAGGAGGGAAGTTGTGGGTGACCAGGCCTGCAGTGAAGGGCAGTTTGGGGGTACCCAGGCCTGCAGGGGAGAGCAGTTGCGGGGGACCAGGCCTGCAGGGGAGGGCAGTTAGGGGTGACCAGACCTGCAGGGGAGGACAGTTAGGGGCAAACAGGCTGGCAGGGGAGCAGTTAGGCATCAAGCAGGCTGGCAGGGGAGTGGTTAGGGGGTGATTAGGCTGGCAGGCAGAAGTGGTTAGGGGCAATCAGGAAGGCAAGCAGGCAAGCAGTTGGGAGCCAGCAGTCCTGGATTGTGGGTCCCAGATTGGAGAGGGTGCAGGCTGGGCTGAGGGACACACACCCTCATGCACGAATTTCGTGCACCAGGCCTCTAGTAATATATACTTCATAGCTTTGAAGTATTTTTTATTCTCAATAAATGTGATGGAATTTATGTAAAGACTCTTGTTTGCCATTGTTACCAATTTCTATATGATTCTATAGATCTGAACAGATGTTTTCTAATCTCTATTCTCAGACAGTGAAATACTAACTGCCCCATTCTCACTTCCCCCAGTTTTAAAAGTACTCTCTGATTTCCTTTGGTCTTGTAAAATTCACCTCTCTAACCTTCCTCTATTGCAGTGGCTCCCAACCTTCTTTTGGCTATGCCCCACCTAAGCATCTCTAAAATCCTGATGCCCGCCCCCCCCCCCCCCCATTACATACAATTCTTATTATTCAAAAAGTGAACTCCAATTCATGTGGAGAAAGCCTAAAAGGCCATTAACTTGGTCTACACAAGCTTCCAAAGAACATGGCATCCATGAAAGAGAGAAATAAAAGAACAAAAGGACAGTTGAAGTCCTGAGGAAGAAATCACTAAGAAATTGTTTAAATAATAACAATAATAATAATAATAATAATAATAATAATAATATGAAGTCATATGAAAAATAGCAAATAAAGTTTCAAAACATATAATAGAGAACTGAAATGCATAAATATGTCACAATATATATTTATATACTGTATATGAGGCCCCTAGAAGTGCAAAAAATTCACTGTTAATAACTGATTCTCGAATAGCGCCCCCCCCCCCCTTAAAAATCAAATTGCCCCCCTGTGTGCCTGTGCCCCACATTGGGAACCACTGCTCTATTGATGTCTTTCTTAAGACAGAGTTGATGAGAACAGCACCAGGTACTGAAGGTGTGGGCAGATGTGCTGTGGTAATATATGTGTGAGATCACTTCTGTTTAATTTGGGCTATTTTTTTAAATGCCAATATTTGTAGGACTTTTGAGCCACATCATTGCAATGTCTTTTAGGCCCACCCATTGCCTCTGGACTGGACTCTTTCTAAGCTCTTCACTATTCAGTATCTTCTAGGGCAGAGATTTCACAGCCTGCCTCTCACAGCCTGTCTTATAGCTAACATAAATCTTGCTTTCTGTAATTTAAATTAAATTTATTTATTTATTTTTTCTGTGGAGATAGGAATAGCCCCAAACTAGGAGTGATACTTTCTTATGAGGGAGGGCCAGTACTGAACATAGTGGAAAGGGCATTTCCAGCCCAGCATCGTTTTTAGCTTTTATATATCACAGCCTTCTGACTTTTATTTCAACATACATGGCCTCAAGAGATGCTATTTTTTTAATGTCCCAAATAAAATAGCAGTTACATGTCTAATATTAATGTTTACTATATCTCTTGCTAGTTGGAATCAGTTGAGGTACTAAAATAAAAAATAAGTTCTCAATACCCACTTGAGGATTTTAGCAAATTTATGTTTTATTTAATATAACTATCATCATGGGATTCAGTTTTTGCTTATGGTTTGTAGCTTTTATCTCATTATTTTATTAGTCATATCATATCTATGATTTATTCATCCATATCTTCCTTATGAGTAATGAGAACAGAAACTTGTTCTCTTTTTAAAGCTGTCTTGAAGCAGATTTCCATGTGTGTAGTCAAAAACCTTTAGTGCCTAAGTGAAGAAATGCGCTAGATATTGGGAAGGAAAAAGAAAACAGATGATCTGCCCTTGAGGAGCCTATAGTTTTATTGGGGGAAGAGATTATAAAGCACTTATAAAATATTATAAGATAGTGCATATTAAGTAAGGTGTTTAATGTGAATTATAATTTGTATTTGAAGATAGTACAGAACATGTTTTATACTATACAGAGCTGTTCTATTAACTAAGGTACCCTAAAATGTTTAATTGGTTCATTTGGATTTCTGATTTTTTATTTTTCTTTAAGGTTCAGCAGTTTTGTGAAAAATCCTCCCTCTTACAGCTTTTGAAAACTCATGAAAATGCCTTAGAAAGACAGTGCAGTGAAATTATAAACCACAGGAGTATGCTTCTCCAAACCTTTGTAAGTCTCCAGCCATTTAGAGAAATCTATTTCACTAACTGTGTCTAAAGTATTTGAATACACTTAGGTGTACTTTTAGAAAATTACCCACATGCACGTTGGCAGATAGTCCTGACAGATTCAGAAAAGAATTAAGTGCTATTTAAAAACAGTTGGTAGAGTAATATAGGTTGAAAGAGTATTTATTGGCAAGGATACAATATGCAAATTATTTATAATTATAATAGCGTGAAAGAAACAGTGAAACTGATTTGAATTGCTCAGGCTTCTAAACATTGGTTTTAAGGCTTCTGAAAAGCAGAGACGTTTGCACTGTAGGCATATTTATGGATGTGGGTGAAAAGATGGATTTTGTTTATCTTTTTATCATAAGTCAGAGCCAACAGACACAGCAGTTTTACATGGCAGGGGCAGTTAAGGAACATAACTTGTAATTAATTGACATTTCAAAGAAAATACATTATAAAATATTAAAAATATATATCTAAAGTCAACAGAATTAACGACCGGTGGTTTATGAATGGCATGGCCAGTTTCCAAATGTAGCTCATAATCAGTTGACATTTCCTAGAAAAAAAATAGAAAAATGTAGTAATGTTTGGCTTCTAGCTGTATCAAAAGTTTAGGTTCTAGCATTGTCCAAAGTTTTTGGAAATTCTTATTTCTACTGCATGTTGATAATTCATAAAAATGTAAACTATTATTTAGAGCTGAATTAGAAATGAATATATAATTTTTCTTTCATTGTATACATTTTAAAAGTTTTCCTTGGATTTCCTCATTTGTTTCTCTGTTTTTTTTATAAGGCAGTAATTTCTTTGCATATAGATTTTTATTTTCAAGTTTGGTCATTTAATTATTTTACTACCAAATTTATAGTGCAGTGACAAAATGGAATATATGATTATAACTTTAATATAGAAACAAACACATATATAATGATGAGTGGTAGAGTTTCTACATCAATAATTTTCCCAAAACATTACGATTAAATCTTTCATGTGAAAATAGTTGGCTGTTATTACATAATAGCTTTAGCTTTTTATTAATATCACCAGAGAAGTAAAGCACTTTTGTGACAATACCGAGAAGTATAATGTTATATTTTGTTGTTAATAACTTCAAATGATTGCATTTTAAATCACAAAATAAAAATATTTTTGCAATTAATTCTTGTATTTGATCTTTTGTTTCTGCTTTTCAGGAGGCTACTAAGAAAAAAGTGATGGAGGAGGAGGAAAAATTTATTAAGGAAATTACGGACTTCAATAATGAATATGAAATAACAAAGAAAAGAGAGCTTTTGATGAAAGAAAATGTCAAGATTGAAATATCTGACTTAGAAAACCAGGCAAACATTTTGAAAAAGGGTATGACTATATAATATTACCTCATTTATCTGGCATTAATGAAATTGAGCTTGGCTTCAGATATTTTTAGGTGGAGATGTCTATGGCATAAACAGGTGGAGACGCCCAGAAGGCAGGTGGAAATTTGGCTGTGAGGCTGATAAGAGAGAGCAGAGCCAGAGTATTAGATTTGGGACTGAATCCAGAGGACTTGGTGACATCATGCAGAGCAAACATGCAGAGGGCCTAGAGGAGGAGCAAAGACCAAAGCTAGAAACTAGGAAAGCAGAGAATTTAAGGAAAGGAATAGAGGAAGAATTAGAGTAAAGAGGAGAACCAGTAGACAGTAATATTTTGGAAATGAAAGAAAAAAAAGTTGTTTACAAATGAGTGTGAATCAAAATACGAAATTAATTTGACAATCAGAAGATGTCATGAACAGTATCATAGAGTGGCGGTTGAGGAAGTAGAGAATGAAAGTACAAATGATATTAAATGGAAAATGAGTTTTTCATGGAAGTTGTTCTAAAATGTACTGTTGGATGCATTTAGTCAATGAAGAATAGTAAACACATTTAACATTTTTATTGACTTAGAGCTATTGTTATGAATGTCTTATTGTTGTGCTTTGCATATGACAATTTTTATTATTATAGGTAATATTTACTAGGCATATGCCATATAAGAACCACCATCCTGAAGATTATAAATGCTAAAGTTATGCTGATTGAATTTAAATCATAATTTCACCACTTAATTGATCTTGATCTTGGGCAAGATGTTTGACTTTTCTTTGTCTCAGTTTCCTCTCTTTATGGATAGGGGATTATAATAATGACCTTAGCAAGGCTGTTGTGAGGATTCTTCTTCGCCCTCTCTCCCATCTTCCTTCCCTCCCTCCTTCTCCACCATACTCCTTTTGATGCAATCAAATAAGCTTTTCCCACTTTAATCTATTAATATATGAATTTTATTAATATATATCCTATTATTAACCTTACTTAGTTGTGGTCTCTTAGTCATCGAATGTACTTCTGAATTCTGTTTGATAATATTTTTTTAAGGTTTTTGCACCAATTCTTATAAGTGAGATTAATCTTTGTGTGAGTGTTATGTTGAGTCAACTGAAAGAATATAAAATGCTTCCTTTTTTCTCTAGCTGGAAAAATATAAATACTAAAATGATCCGTCCCTTCAAGGTTTGAAACAACTCACTGGTGAAATGTCTCTGATGCTTTTTTCTCTCCTTTGTGTTGTTCAAATTTTAAGCAGATATGAGAGCCAGTTTCTTCCCAGAGCAGTTTTAGTTTCCATTTGTCTTCCTTCCCGTCAGGGCTTGCTCTTCCTTCCCGTCCTCTAATCCGTACCACCACATCCGTTATATCCTGACACTTGATTTTTCTCCTGTCTCTTCTTCTTCCCTTGGCTTCCCCCTCTGACCTTTTCCATGGAGCTTTCAGCCCGTAACTATGGTTAGTCATCCAGTTTTCTGGGTTTTGAATAATCTTCATCTTCAAACTCCATAGCTGTTTTATTACTTTCCATTTCTCAGTGTTTTTCCGCTGACAGACATCTTCCTTGACTTATTTTTTAATCCCAGAGTTAGATTCTGTTCTCACTCCTTGAGAGTGCTAAAACATTAACACCCATATATTTTTTAAAAGAAATTATTATATTACTACTGGCCTCTTATAATGAACCTCTTAATTTATTTATATTCTGTTTAAAAATATCATGGTAAACATAGCAAACCAAGGACCTCAACTTGTTTTGCCATCCCTGCACAACCTCCTGCCTCTCTCCAGCCTCACCCGGTGGCCTTTGCTTTCTGTGCTGAAGGCACACTGACCTCTGTTGTGTCCTAGGTTGTGCTGCGCTTCCTCCTGCCTCAGGACCTTTGAATATGCTTTATTGGAATACTCTTCTTACTCTTTATCTACTTAATTCAGTCATTCTTCTGATCTCAGTTCAAATATTACGGCCAGAGGAAATCATCTCTGATACAGACCCCCTCCATCCCCTATTAGGTCAGTTCCTCTGATTCTATTCTCTCATGGTCTCTATACTATTTTTCCCCCAGAGCATTGTAATTACTTACATACTTAGTTGGTTCATAACTATCTCCCCTACAAAGGCGTAAACTTTCACAAGGACAGGCATTATGTCTGTTTCACTTACCAATGTATTTCTAAAATGTGCCTAGTATATACATTCAGTAATGATTTACTTTTTTGGTACTTTTTTGTGTATCATGCACTGTTATAGGCATTGGTGATACCGCAATGTGTTTTCCTATAAGGAAAAACAGTCATTCAAGTTCCAAGCTGTCAGAATAGTAAGATCTCACTAAACTGGAGTCCTGCCTTCCTAGTAGGATTAAATTAGCCTTAGGTTTAAGGCTATTCTAGACCCACTGTTAAAAAAAATCTTAAAAACAAGGTTTGAATCTGATCCATAAGTTATTTAAACACCTACCAAATAACAAATATCAACATGGTTTAGGGGAAGACAGCAAAATTCAAACATTTAACAATATAGTAAACAGTGTCTTGTACCCAATCAAAAATCACTAGACATTTGGAGCAGTAGCAAATTGTAACTCATAGCGAGGAGGAAATTAGGTCAATTGAAACATGCACATAAATGACAGAGAGGATGCAGTAAGCAAAGAAAGACTTTAAAATTGCTCTTATAAATATTATAAGTATACTCGGAGACATGGATATAATCAAGAGATAAGTGAAAGATATAACAGTAATCAAAGACACAAAAAGCATTTGACAAGGTTCAACACCCTTTTGTGATAAAAATTTAAATATAGAAGAGTTTGCTGTGGGAATAAAGGGAGGAGGGCATTCCAGGTAGAAGAAACAATATTAGAAATATTGTGGAACCTTGTAGCCATGTGCTGAATACTATATAAAATCACTCTAAATTAGCTTTAGCTATGAAGGATGGATTGTTCTTTTTTGTCTCATTGGTAAGTTTGTTTTACTTAGTGATAGTCCATTATTTTGAATTCTCTGTTAGTAGTCTAACCATCAACTAACATTCATTTGTATCCAGTTGGAGCTTAAAAGAATCCTGGTCAGTTTGTTAGAAATCGTTCATAGGTGGCCAAGGAAGCCCGTCCAGGCTTAAAATTGACGATATGCTGCTTAAATTTTTACTATAGCAGAAAAAGTTAAGAAGTGCTGACATTTATGGCAAAGCCCAAGTAATTAAAATAATGTTTTTTGTTTACTTGTTTCTAGAAATGCAGTCAATGGAACATGACAGTGGCCAGTTAAATGAACTTCAAAAACAAAAGAATGAATTAATGCAGGAACTGTTTACTCTGCAGAGAAATCTTAAAGGTCATTTAAGATGTTACTCTGGTTTTGTGCCTAAAGAATGAAGCTATGTGTTCATTTATTTTGCCAATGAGTATATTCATATACAAAATCTAGGGTCATATTATTCTTTCAAAATGTATCAACCTATTGGGATATAGTGCTATTATTGGTATACAGAAAGAAATAGGTAAAACACTGAATTAATCAGGGTTAGATCTAATTTTTGTAATATTTTTTGAGAGAGAGAGAAACATTGAGTTGAGAGAGAAATATTAATCAATTGCCTCCCACAGACATCACCAGGGATCAGCTCTACAACCTAGGCATGCGCCCTGACTGGGACTAGAACCCACAGCCTTTTGGTGTACAGGACAAGGGTCCAACCACCTGAGCCACCAGAGGTTTCTCAGATTTAGCAGAGCTGACATTTGGGGCGAGGATGTTCTTTGTGGTGGGGAACTGTCCTCGTAATATAAGATATTTAGCAGATACTTTTAATGTCTCAGATTTTGGTAAGACCATTTTTGTGCCTTTAATTGCTATATTAAATTAGAAAAATAAAAATCATTAGTACATACATTTTATATGAAGCAGCAAAAATTAGGATTGTTCTTATGAATGAGTACAGATAAACTTTATGTTTAATTTTTAAAAGACTAAGAATTTTCTTAATTGTTTAGTTTTTGAAGAGAAAAAGAATGAAGCCATTTGTACTACCAAATGCCTAGAGGCAGAAAAAATAAAAATCAGTGAAAAGCCTCAAAATGATGCTGAATGCTTAAGGTAAGAATTGCCCATTACACTTTGGTATAAAATCTGGTAATTTTTCAAGTTGTCAGATAGATTTCAGCACAAAACTAACTGCATAGATTTTTTACAGTTTTAGATAAAGACATTATTTTTTCTCCGTGTATTCTGAAACGTGGTAATAAGCAAGCACATCACTGGCTAGAAAGTGCTACATATAAGTTTCATGATGCAGCGGGTTGATAATGCTGGAATCAATTTTATCTTTTCTTATACCTCCTGTGCTCAGTGTTATTTACATCCTAATGGATTGAGACAAAGGATTGGTCCCACACTCGCCTTTCTCTTATCCCTGACTTTTCTTTTGGAAATGATTGGGATTATTTTTTATCTTCCTAGTTTTCAGTGGGGAGGGGAGTCACCATCTACTATTTTGCTTAGAATTTGTTACTCTGGTTTTGTGCCTAAAGGATGAAGCTGTATTTCTGTATGGAATATTCAGTTGCTTTTTATGTGTTTGGATAATGAAAGAGTGGCTGATGTTTAAAATGAAATAGTCATATACACAAGGAGGAAGAAGAAAACTCAGTTTATTAATTGGACTATTCTTTATTAATATTCAATGTTATATTTGCTGGTTTAATTTAGAGACGTTTCTATACTTTCTAGACTCAACCAGGCTTAGAATAACCAAAGAAACCTCATTACTGAATCTCTGAAGAAGCCAATGAAGCCCTCTTTCACATAAATCATATAGGAAATATGTCCACTGGAGCTGAACAAATGCTTCATATTAGTAGTGTATCGCCTTAGGCCATAATTTTAGTAGATTATGAGAAAATATTTGCAATTTAATTTTATGTTAAGTTTTGTAAGCATGAAATATCAATCTCCTGAATGATAGGTGTGATGCAGAATGAGTTTCTGTAATGACAATCTGCTCATTGATTTTTTTACACTTTTAAAAATGGTAATGCCCACTGGTATCATAGCTAGTAGTGTAAGGGCTTCTGATAGGACCTCCAGTTCGGTGGGTTTATCACTCATCATAAAACTGTGCCCTAGGTTAAACTTAACCACACACAGTCTGTTATAACATGCTTTTCCTCACTGACTACCCAAAGAGGGACTTTGGGAAGAAAGGAGCATTGGTCCATATACCTAGGCCGTTCTTCGGAGTTATTACATGAAATGCCAATATTTATCAGTTCCTACTTTAAACTCTTTGATGTGCGTATCTTAGTTTCCCTGCTGGTATAGTCTGTAAAAGTTATTTTGAGTGTGGAGAGCAGAGTCAAAGTACTGAGTGTAAAATTTTTAGGCCTTCAGTCCTATAAATTAGGGCATAACAAGACGCTAATGATGGCAAGCAATGATTGGCATTTATGCAAGTTTATCATGAAGGCCATCATTAAAGTTCAGTTGGTTTTCTCCCTACATTTTAGAAGAGAATAGTATTTTTCATCTTTTTGTTCAAATGTACCCTGAATTTTGTAATAGTCTTTTTTTTAAATTTTCAGGTTTAGCTACTAACTGGTATGGCTGTTATTTTTATAGGAGGATTTCTCAGACTTGGCAATGCTGACATCTGGGGCCAGGTTGTTCTTTGTGGTGGGGAACTGTCCTACGTAGTGTCAGATGTTTAGCAGCATCCCTGAACTCTACCCACTAGATGCCAATAGCACCCATCGCCCCCAGCTGCGATGCCTAAAAGTGTCTCCAGACATTATTGCCAAATGTCCCCTGCACACAAGGATATGAGGAAAATCATACACAGTGAACAGCTAGCTTTATTTTAAGGTTATTATAATTATACTTTTATTAAACTTTGGCAAGAAAGCAATTATAAAAAGTTAATATTCATTTCAACGAGCTTATTGTTTCTACTTTTAGTAATTAATTTTTTTTAAAAAAAATGTTTTTATTGATTTTAGAGGGAGAGGAAGGGAGAGGAATGACAGAAATATTGATGAGAGAGAAATATCGATTGGCTGCCTCCTGCACACCCCCTACTGGGGTCAGCCTACAACCTTGGCATGTACTACCCTGACTAGGAATCGAACTGATTACCTCCTGGTACATGGGTCAACACTCAACCACTGAGCCACACTGGCTGGGCAATTAGAAAATTTTGATACATATTTTATTCTATCTATATTACTGAATACTTTTATAATTATTATGTGTTAAGTTAATTTGCCATGTTTAGGTCATTTGTTAAACTCTTTTTAAAAAAATATATATTTTATTGATTTTTTTTACAGAGAGGGAGAGGGATAGAGAGCTAGAAACATTGATGAGAGAGAAACATCGATCAGCTGCCTCCTGCACACCTCCCACTGGGGATGTGCCCGCAACCAAGGTACATGCCCTTGACCAGAATCGAACCCGGGACCCCTCAGTCCACAGGCCGACGTTCCATCCACTGAGCCAAACCAGTTAGGGCTGTTAAACTCTATCTTGATGCTGTCCATTAAAGTAGAGAACAGTACTTACCCTCACGGTGGTTTTATGGTCTCTGCTGTAGATAATCTTTTTGTTTGTTTTTTTAACAAATATATTTGAGGTTTTTTTAAATATTTTTTTATTGATTGATTTCAGAGAGGAAGGAAGAGGGAGAGAGAGATAAGAAACATCCATGATGAGAGAGAATCATGGTGGGTCGGCTGCCTCCTACAAGTCCCCCACTGGGGATCGAGCCCACAACCCGGGCATGTGCCCTTGACCGGAATCGAACCTGGGACCTTTCAGTTCGCAGGCCGACGCTCTACCCACTGAGCCAAACCGGCCAAGGCTCTTTCCGTTTTCATAAATACCAAAATGTCTGTTTGTATAAAAGATTCTACACGGGAGTGTGTGGGCTCGTTAATGAACAGGCGTGAAGGCAGCTAATTTGTAGAATATTGCTCTGCTCGGCACTCTAGCCCGAGGCTTCCTAAGAAGCTCCCCAAAGGCTTGTCAGACTGCGCCCCAGCTGGTTCTTTCCTGTGGTCCAGGCAGCTCAGGAATGGTAGCGCTCAGGGCCTTGAGAGGAACTGAGCACAGAGGTTAAGGGTGCAAACCTTCGAATCCCAGCTCTGGAAGGTTAGCGACCTTAGGGAAGCAGGAAAGAAGAATGTGATAGAGTGGACTCCCAACACCTGTTATTTTTATTATTATCCAACACCAGTCACTAAAATACAGTTCTACATCATGACTTTTTGTTTACTTCAAGTAGTAAATATCCTGGACAACTTGAAACATTTCAGGCATTTCCTTACCCTCAAAACTTCGTTCTAGAATGGTTTTACATTTTTAATAACCAGTATTTGTGATTGTTCAATGCCACAGGAAGTTTGTTACGGAAATGAAACTGCAAAGTCATCAGCCTGGGATATTTTCTTCTGTACATTTGAAGACAGAATGTTTTTGTGAAGAGCATATTTGCAATGAAAACTGTGCAAAAAAAATTCTATTATGATATCAAAGATACCAATAAATTTGGAAAGTGGTTGATACTATATGTGGCTCTTAGAATAAGCAAAATTATTTCAAAGTTTAGGGATATTTACAACTAGGCCCATTTACATCGGAATATAAATTTTAAAACAATTAATTGATTCTATCCTCAAAATTGCCTTATTACTTAGCCCTATCCCATGTTAGTTTGTACTGATCAACTTCATTGTCTAATGCCAATGTAGAGAGATGCCATATTTATGTTACTTTTCTCCCTTCGATGGATCTCCAAGAGTTTCTAAATATCCATAATGAGAAACATTTTAATTCATGTATCCTTAACCATGTAGGGGAGTGTTTCTGTAACATTATTTAGAACAAGCATCATTGAGCAGAGTAGTAGAAAGGGTTATCCGGGCTACTTTGAGAAAATAGTGCACATTTACTTTGCCATCAAGAATGAACTCAAAGTGGACAAGTGTAACAGGATCTCAGTTTTAAAGTTTCTGGAAAATATTGGCCAAAAATAATTACATGTCTGATTCTAACCCATATCATCTCTTTTTTAAACTTTTATAAAATATGAAAATTCCCATTTAATTGCAGGATTATTCTTAGCTATGTATTTTGTTCAGTATTTCTGCAGACTGCATCTTTTCTGGTAAAGCTTCATTATTTATTCACTAACGGAAGTGTCTCTACAGCAGTGATTATATAGCTTTCAAGCTAATAGAGATCCCCTGTTTTGTGAATTCTTGCCACACACTATGGGCATTAAAGTTATATACAAGAGACATTTTGACAGTAGAATCAATTGATTATTTTAGAATTTATATTCTGATCTAAATGTACCAGGTTGTAAATATCCCTAAACTTTGAAATAATTTTGTTTATTGTATGAGCCATATATAATACCATTTCCAAATTCATTGGTATCTTTGATGTCATAATAAGATGTTTTTAAATTTTCATATGTTTACCTTTATAAACAACCCCTTTGATATGAGAGTGGGGAAGGTGATAGAAAATATGTGGTAAAAGGAGTTGCCTAATCCAACCAACCCAGGATGTAGGGGAACGGAGGTGATGGCAGATCTCTCTGGTGCTGCCTTGCACACCTGTCTGCTGGTGGCCTGGACGGCGGGAAGGCATAATTAGGAAACTGAAGTTCTGCTTTGACACATTCAACTTTCAAACCTACTTTCAGAAATAAATTGTACATGAAAGAGGATGCCCTATGTATTTTTTAAAATTGTGTTTAAATGTCACTAAAATAATTTTATATGAATTAATATAGAAGAAACCCATCAGTTCATAGGAAAACTAGCGAAAGTAGAAAGGACTAGTTATTAAATCTCTGATGTAATTAAGAAAACCAAAAAGGATAAGATTAACAGGCTTAACATATAAGATTTAAAATCCCATGTGTTAAAAAAGTCATCAACTTGGAGTGATAAACTGGGAGAAATTTATGGTGGTTATTACTAACAAGGGATAACCGTTTATCAAATAATCAACTGATAAAATCAATAAGAAAACACTAAAATCAATATTTCTTTATTAATGTATTTATTCAACAGACATGTGTTAAATGCCCACTTTGTATCATGCACTGTGCAAGTTACTGGAAATACCAAGATGAATAAGATAAGATAATTCTGTTAAACTGCTTATCAATTAAATGCGAATGAAAACCATTGAATATAATTTTTCTATCAAATTTTTAAAGACATTCTTAAATGACCATAATTGAAATTAGCATGAGTGTGGTACAGAGCTAATTTATACATTGTGTGGCAGTGTAAAATTGCGTATATTTGGAATGTAATTTGGAATATAAATTATAGGCATTTTTAAAATGTTTATTCCATTTGACCCAATAATTCCACTGATGAGCTCTCTCCTAAGGATAATAATTCTAACTACAGAGGGAACTGTATGCACGGAAGTGTTCACAGAAATGTTACTTATGGCAGGAAAAGAAAAGTGACAATTTCAATGCTGTACCATGACTGATCAACTGTGGTGTAGCCACCTAGACCTGTTACACATGTATCTTAAATGGTATTAATTGGCATGCTTAATTAACTGGAGGAAATGTATATGATACGCTTTAAGCAAAAGAAAACGCTAGGAGACAATACTGCATAATCACTATTAGATGGAAAGAAAAGACTGATGGAATACACTTAAACCTTAATAGCATTTGCGTCGGTGCACTAAGACTTCGGATGAACTTTTTCCTTTTTTCTAATTAAATAGTACTTTTGTACAGCTCTGTGACTGAAAGGAATGTTCTTTCAGTTAAGGCTGTTCTATGACACTTAGAAACAAATTTTATACGGCACTGAAAAAAAATGGAAATGGTGAAAATACAAGGAACATGAGTTTTGCTGAACTAGCTAGCTTTGTTGGCCATCCTCGTCATTAATTGATGATTCCAAGAAAGGTGACAGTAACCAGTGCAGACCGCCCTTAGTTATAGTGCAGAGGTGAGGAAGTCCGTCTTGACTCTGATAGGGAGTTCGTCTGTGCACTGCTTACCATTATATAGTGTTGGCTTGCTGCAACCGCATTAATATTCAGCCCATTATCATCAGCCTCTTTTAAAGCTAGCAACAGCAATCTTTAAGTGCCGTTCTAAATTCTACAGCTTGATTATATGCTGAATAGTGAAATACTTCCTATAATTTGCTCTAAACGCCCTCCTTAATTTCAGTAGTCTCTCATTCTTATTGTTAACTAACTAAAAGCGAACATGGTCACCACCCATTCTGATGGACGGAAAGATCTTACAGGACCTGTAGTCCATGTGAACTGAAAGGGGAAGGGCGAGTGTTGGTGATAGGGTGGGAAGAAGAGCCCTACCATTTTATTTGAAAAGATAAATATATTGAAGTGGAGCCTGAAGTACACTGCATAGAGTAGAGTAGGCAGTTGCAGTGTTAGAGCGGGCAGTTAGTTAGATAATTAACAAAAGAGGAGGGAAAGGAGGGAACAGTCACCCTGGGGAGTAACCCGCATCTTTCAGCCAAGTGGAGCAAAACATCCCGCCTCGTCAACTAGGCAGGAAAGATAGCTTTATAGCCACAGCCATGAGGGTAGGGGCCGGGTTGAGGGGGGCGAGGTAGATGGTGGTGGTGTGTGTGACCAGCAAGTTCTGCGGGATTAATGTGGGAGGGAGAAAACGGTGAGGGCTATTTCCTTTTACTGAGTGCATATGCAGTAGGAGCCACAATGGGAACCATAAAAGTGGGAGGGCACAGTGGGAAAAAGATTGGATGGGGCGGGGCACAAGCCTCAGAAAAGCCAGGAAAGAGAATGGATGGATAGGGCATAAACACAAGCCTGGGAAAAGCTGGGAAAGAGGTTGGATAGTTTGAAAGAAAGCCCACTCTTTCCCAAGCCCAAGGAAATATAAAAAAGTCTGACAACAGCCCAGCCGGTGTTGCTCAGTGGTTGAGCGTGGACCTATGGACCAAGAGGTCATGGGTTTGATTCCTGGTCAGGACACATGCCTAGGTTGCAGGCTCGATCCCCAGTGTGGGGTGTGCAGGAAGCAGCCAATCCATGATTCTCTCTCATCATTGATATTTCTCTCTCTCTCTCCCCTCTCCCTTTCTCTCTGAAATCAATAGAAATATATTGAAAACAAAAACAACAACAACAAAACCCCATTTCCTTCAATCTGACAAAAGCCAGTATTTTCAACCATGAGGCCTCAAGTCTGCTGTCAGTGTTTTCCCACGCAGGGTAGGACTTGCTCTTTTTGAGGGTCATTTAACCTGTCTTATATCACCCCATGCGCTCCCTTTCATTTTTCCTCTTCCACTAGTTGTGCTTCAGTCTCTGCATTGGTGTAGACTTCAGATTTGGTTCTGCGGGATTAACATATTTATTTCTGTACTTAAGTGTAATTTCAAGTTTGTAATACCACCTGTTTCTTAATTAGCTTGTAAGTATGGCTTATAGGTGGCATTATTTGGCATTGTAATTGAGATTGTTTTTATTTAGGTGGTTGCCATTATTTTATAGGAATGTGGATTCCTGTCATTGTCATTTTTTAAGAACAGGCTTATTGAGGTATAACTTACATACAATAAAATTCACCCTTTTAAATATGCAATTCTGTTAATTTTGCCAAACACACTTAATTATGCAACCACCATCACAATCAAAACAGTATACTTCCATTACCCCAAAATGTCCCCACTTGCCCATTTATAATCAAGGGCCATAGTCCACTCCCAGTCTCTGATCTATTTTCTTTTCCTACTTTTGACTTTTCCAATATGTCATATAAATTGAATAATTTGGTATGTAGCCTGGTCTGACTTCTTTTATTTAGCACAATATAGCCTCTTGCTTCACTTCTTTTATTTAGTGTAATGTGTTTGAGATTCAACCATACTGTTCTAACATCCATAATGTTAAGAGACCGTGGCAGAATGTATTATAAAAATAATGAAATACTTTAAAGCAGACACAAGAAGCTCAGAGGATTCCAAGCAGCATTTTAGAAAAGCAAATATCTTTACACATTATATTCAAACCTCTGGAAAACACAGATAGAGAGGAAATCATGAAGGAAGGCAGAAAAAGAGAAGACATAAAGACATTACATACAAGAAACGAAGATAGGAGTTACAGTAGACTTCTCATCAGAAATCATGTAGAACCAGAGACAAACGAATGACTATCAAGTGAGAGTTGTCAACTCAGAATTCTCAATGAAAATATATTTTACATATGAAGGCAAAGTATGATATTTTTTAACAAATATGAGTGTATAGACTTCTTTGAAAACAGACTACATTACAAAAAAAAAGGCTATAATAAGTTTTTCAGGAAGAAAGAATATGATATCAGATAGAAACTCAGAACTATACCAAGAAATAAAAGCATCAGAAATTGTTGAACTGAAGGTAAATATAAGAGCCTTTTTTATTTTTAATTGCTCGGAAAGATAAATTACTAAGTCAAAAATACTAGCAATATGATTTATGTTTATAGTAAATGTAAAAGAAAAATTTATGTGATAACAATGAGAAAAAATATGAAGGAGTAATTGGAAACATACTGTTGTAAAGGTTTTATACTGTAAGTATGACTATAGTATTATTTGAGAGTGGATAGTAATAAATGGAAGATGTGTATTATAAAATCCAACACAGGCATTATAAAAATTTTAAAATATGTATACAAACAAGTCAATTAGTAGATAAAATACTATCATAAAAAAAAATCAAGCAATCCAAAACAGGAAAAAAGAGAGGAAAAAAGGAACAAAGAACAGATGGAACAAATAGAGAACAATTAGCAAGTTTTTTAATCCAGCCAAATAAATAATTATATTAAATGTAAATGATCTAAATACACCAACTCAAAGAGATCATCATGTTAGATAAAAGAATATGGCACCACTATACAGTTTCTACAAGAAACTCACTTTAAAAATAAAGACATAGATAGGTTAAAAGTAAAAGAATGGAAAATGATAACCTATGCCAGCAGTGTCTGAGAATTCTAGTTTATGCATGTCTTCGTCAACACTTGGTACTTCCTGTTTTTCATTTGAACTATTCTGGTGGGTGTGTGGTGGCATTACATTGTGCTTTTCTTTTGTATTTTCTTGATGAAGTTGAGCACCTTTTCATAGTCTGTTAGCCATTGGATATCTTTTGTGAATAATCTGGTAAATGTGTGTGTGTGTGTGTATGCCCGTTTTCAATTGTGTTATTTTTTCTTATTGATTTGTAGTTCTTCCTATCTGTTGTTTATGGTCTCTAGTGACGTTTACTTATAGTGGCCTGCTTCTTGGGTACTTGGTGATCTTTGATTGCAAACTCATTGTTTGATCTTACTCTGTAGGAGGCCTATGAGCCTAAGTAATCTTAAACTTTCCTTCAGAGAGACGTTTTCTTGGTTCTGCTAGTCTAGAGGGAGTGCCACTGGCCTAGGACCCCGGCGCTCTCCCCTGAAGGACAGGGCTCACCTTGTGGCCGGCCAGCTTGGTTAGGTTTGTGAGAGCATGATGCTCCTAGTGTCTGTTCTCAGGGCAGCCTCTCCCTTCTAGCTGCACAGTCTCAGGCCCTGGCTCTCCACCTCTCCAGTCACAGCTCATGGCTTTTGCTTATGTTTTTTGTTTTTTGGAAAGAATGTTAGTCATAATGCTAAAAATGGAAGACTGTTTCATCACTATTTTTCATATTAAATATGTGCATAAAATAATTTTTAAAAGTAATTTCAGAATATTCAAAGGATTAAAGGCTTACTTGGGGAAAAGAAACATTGATACTACTTTTTCACGCTCAAAAGATATTTTTATGATATATATGTAAAATCAAGTTAATGTTTAATTTTAGAACAAGAAGAAATCTTAGAGGTCATGTTTTTAATGCACTTAAAATTCTCAGGTGAGGTTCCGAGAGGCTAAATGACTTAGCCTAGGTCATTTGGCTTGGTAGTGGCCAGGACTAAAATAGAGGCCATCAGACAGTACTGTAGATTCCCTACCAAACCATGTTGCTCTCTTAATTACCCTAAATTATTAAGTGTTTTTTATTATTCAATCTCCCTTATTTTATATACATATTTTATTGATTTCAGAGAGGAAGAGAGAGGGAGAGAGAGAGAGAAACATCTATGATGAGAGAGAATCATTGATTGGCTGCCTCTTGCATGCCCCACACTGGGGGTTGAGCCTACAACCCTGCCATATGCCCTGACCTGGAATCGAACCCAGGACCTTTCATTCTGCAGGCTGACACTTTATCTGCTGAGCCAAACCGGCTAGGGCCAGTCTACCTTATTTTATTTACTGGAGTTTTTTTCACAAAATTTTATGTAGTCCTTATAGAATTACAGAGAATTAAAATTCCTTTCCAAATTCTTTAGTGTTAAGTTGAAATTCTGATGATAGAGCTGCAGACCTGCCACCATTCATGTAATAACAAAATTATCATACAAGATTGCTGAACTAATAGGGTGAATTTTTCATTTGAAACAGACTTAAAAAGGAATTAGAACTTTATAAGGAAGAGGACATGCAAAGTGTTTATGAAGCTCTCCAAACAGAAATAGAATTTTTGGAGTTGGTAAGCCATCATTGATTGTTTAACTTTTGATTACCAGTAGTAACTTGTTACTACTGGTAAGAATTGTTTTAATGGTACACATGTCATTGAATTGGTGTTTTGCTGTTCTCAAAAACAAGGCAGCAATAACCAAAAAAACTGAGGTCAGGATATAAATCTGTGAAGAGTTTTGAGTTCCTAGAGCAAGGTGCTACATACAGCAAGTTATATTCAAAGAGAATGTGTACAATTACAAACTCAGTTAAAAAAGAATTCAAACTTGACCACACAACATTCCCTTGATGGAAACTGTTATTAGAGGACTCATGCACTAAAGGGGTTTAATTATCATGATGCTAAAAGCTTTTTGTTTTTGATAGGCATAAATTAGACTTTTATTACATTTGATCCTAAAACTTTCTCATTACAGATTTTTATGATCTCAAGAACTTTGGATTCAATTATTGAAAATTTATTTTCAGACTGTTTTGGAGCACTTCAAATTGCTTTTAACCTTCTTCTTTGGTTGTTTATGAAACGAACACAGTATTTGCCATGGTCTATTTTAATTGGACACCTGTATAGCTAGCTTTAAAGCATGTTAAAGTATAAATTTATTTTAATATGTTACATTTCGTTTTCATGCTTACTTTCTGTAAACGTTTTTTTGTTTACAAATGCTCTGGTAGGTTATGTTAGGATTTATATTTCATATTAAAACTTTTAAAAATAAAATTGAGAAATGCACTGACTTATTGGGGTGTTAAATTTACATAAATTGTATATAATCCCTTTATTAAGAATTTCACTTTCCTTATGAGTAACTATTAATATTTTTTCCTTTCAGACATTGGCACAGAAAGATCTTCAGGAAAATAAATAACGTGTAGAGAATTGATGAGCTACCCGAGATTTGATCAAAGCATCTTAGAAGCAAATTTTTGTGATAGATAATGAATGATACTCATTACAGTAGATTCTTGTGGAAAATGTGAGGTTCAGAATGTTCAAAGTTGTTGATGTCTAGAATTGGTTCAGACCAATACATATTTCTGGTCTTATTACTTGCTGGAACTTTAAGGGTTCTCATGTGGTTTGATTTTGTTTCTAAAGGAAGAAAAAGGAGTAGTAGTGTGTGCTCAGGTTTCTGAGACCCCCCTGACCCTTAAGCTAATCTGTACTTTCTGCTGTTATTTATTCTTTGTTGCAAGCCTTGGGTCAAGTCAAACACACGTAGGAAGAAGCACTCGGATTATTGACCCAATTTAGTCAGTGTCATTTCCACCTACAAGGTACTCACTTTCATTTCAGTCTTTCTCTACTCACACGATGTACTTGACAGAGGTCCTCTGAGGTCTTCCATCTGCAAACGCGTTTTCTCCACGTTTCTCTAGACGTGTCTGAGTTAAGTCCGGGGCGCTTGCAGCCCTTATTCAGCACTTTGGGCCTGCCAGTGTTCTTCCTAATGCCAGTTTGGGTTAGAATGAAATAAGTCATCCACTTGGGGAGGTACGTAATCTTACGGCCCTCAGGATTCATTTCCGCTGGTGGCCTGAAACACTGCAACTAAAGACGGTGTACTTACATTTGAATCAAACTTGGTATTGCCACCAGATTTCTAACATCACGTATATTTCTGCTGTTAACAATGCTGACTAGGAAGAAAGGTATATTTTCAGTAGTTTCAAAAAAACGTGTATTGAAACTTCAATAAGGCCCTAGATTGCAATAGGTGGGGGAATGGAACAAAACCTGTTTGGGGTATATTTCAGAGTACTGAGCACAAATATGAGAATCATGTTTTCTTTTGTGGTTGTAGTTGAATTAGTTTCACATCAAATGTGAGTTTTTTACAAATGTCTTCTATGTGCTGATGTTAAAGTAGAGTACTTAGGTCTAGTTTCACAGCAAGTCTTACTTTGGCGTAGCTTTTTTCTATAGTTGATTTACACCCTTATTTTTTAAAAATTAGCAAAGCTAAAAGTCTCCTTTGAGATGTGTCCCAATTGCCATCTGTTTACATAATTTTCATTTTCAGAAGTGATTTCTATTTTGATTTTTTCAATATTTAATAATAAATTATTTTTGCTTAAGAGGAAAAAAATGAAAGGTACCAGGGAATTGCAGTCCACTTTATATGCAAATATAGAGTGGGAAATAGTTATTGGGATTAGCTCTGACTTCAGTTCTGTCTCATTTTAATCCATTTATTTACCCACATTCTAAGTTCTAAGACTTGTGAATATTTATTATTAAATATGTATATTAACATGTAGATTGAGTTACACATAAAGCCTTTTTCACTTAACAGTAATTTTTGTTTATTATTGGTTTTATAACTAAAATATTATTGTAAACTAAAGATCTGCCACTTATTTGCATAACTAACAAACACACAGTGGCATATATGTAGAATAAACTCTTACTAACAATATCAACTGTATTTTTGTGTGTGTGTCAGAGAGAGTGTCTAAATTAGATATTCAGTAATGGAATCAGGATGAATATGAATTGAATAAAAAAAAGGGAGGTTCAGTATTTTCATTATTTCAAAATGTAAAATTGCATATTTAAGATTTAAACTAATTTTTAAACAATCAAATAAATGATTATTTTAGCACTGCATGGTAGAGTAATACAAAGCACTACATGTGATACCAATCAAAATAATGGACTGTTAGAATCAATGTAATCAATGGAACAAGCTCACTGAACAAAGGAAATACAGCAATCAATAGAAATCAGCATATGAACCCATACTGCACTGTCAATATAAAATATCAGCAGAACAGTAGGTCCATTTTAAAGTTTTTGATAATTAGTAATTCATAAAACTTTTAAGTAGGGAAATAACAGAAATTATCTGGGTCAGAATGTGTCTCAGAGCGATCTCAATTATTCTGGAAGTAGTCTTTGGCTCTACAGAAATGCAATCTATATATATAAAAGTCTAAGCGACCATTATAATAGGTCAACCAGTTACTATGACGCACACTGACCACCAGGGGGCAGATGCTCAACGCAGGAGCTGCCCCCTGGTGGTCAGTGCACTCCCACAGCCAACCTCCCGTGGTCCCTCCCCCCAGAATGGGCGAGATGTCCCAATCGGCTCCAATGACCCACCAGGCTGAGGTGTTCCACCCATGCACGAATTCATGCACCAGGCCTCTAGTTCTTAAATAAATGCTCATTCACTGAATTTTCCCTATTCTTAGTTGTAACCAAAGCTCAAAATACGCCAGAGTAATCCTGATGCTGCTCCAAGGTTCCTGGCAGCGTCATAGTTCTTCACAGTAACAGGCTTTTTCAGAAGCAACTTTCTAACTCTCAGTTCTCTGCTGGGGATAATGTTAGGACGTATAGGTAGTTTGCTGCATATTGTTCCTGCTGATTAATGGAGCTATTTGGCCAGGGGGAAACCAACAAAATTATAGGATGTAGAGCATGACCAGTGGACTAGAAATTCCTTTCTTTCTTCCCTGGCCTAATTATTGAAATGCGAGGAAACAGCAAAGAAAAAGAAAAGCTGTAAGATATGTACAGTCAGGAAGATTTCTGTTTTCTTCATTGTTTAGTCAGTAGTAGTGTGTTCTTCTGAAAAAGAAACCAACATTGAGAGCATTTTGTCTGCTTGCTTCTCCCCACCCCCTCTTAAACTTTAAAAAATGAATTGAGATTCCTGAATGTCCAAAATAAGGTTGAACTCATTGTATTGTAATGAGTTGGAATCTAGAAACGTTTTAAATCAGTGTCAGTTGGGATTGGTAGTTTCTTGTAGAATGGAAATTATGCCGTGAAAACCCTGTTGAGTCTCTTACCAGCGGGGCAGTTGGTTGTTCAGCTGGCTGGCTGCAGATGGACAGGCAGCCTGTACCAGACAGGCCCTGCTGTAAGCTGACACTGAGGACAAAGTCCCTTTCTGCTTCAGGTCAATCAATCATACATAACTGTGCCACATTATTATGAATAAGTCATTTATCTGCAGTCCAGAAAACTAGCAGTTCAGTGACATGATCAGAAATAAATATGATAGGATTTTGGGGAGGGGGGGTTAAATATCCTCACTAGAGGATATTTTGTCCATTGATTTTAGAGAGAGTGAAAGGGAGAGAAAGGAGAGAAAGGAGAGAGAGGAGACAGACAGACAGACAGTGATGTGAGAGAACCATATCAATGGGTTGCCAACTGGGGCGGGAACCTGTAACCCAGGAGCAAGCTCTTGACTGGAATGGAACCCATGACCCTTCGGTTTGCTGGCTGACACTCTAATCACTTAGCTACGCTGGCCAGGACTATGATATGATTTTTAAACCTGGGTGGACAGGGTAAGGTGTTCTGTCACTCAAATATTTATTTCTAGTATGAAGTTTGAAATCTGAAGGTGTTCATTTTACTAAAAAGTATTTTAATATTTGAAACTGATGTATTTTAGGTCAACTTTTATGTTTGTTCTCCACTCCTCTCCTTTGTCATCCTGAAGAACGTAAATGAAGCAAATGCGTTTGCTTTTCAGAGTCTAGTTCAGAACATTTTCTGTCGAGGGAATTGTTTTGAGGATGTGAACTACAAATGAAAAATATTTTTGGTCATTCGCCTGAAGCAGGGATTAAGTCTTGGAGGCTTGTGGCCCTTTTATCTTAAGATAACAGAATTATTTATTTATTTTTTTATGAAAGAATGGGCAGGATGAAGTTACCTTTGAAAATGTTGGAGGTAGGGATGAATAGTTAGTTGCATTTGTGTTTCCTAGACATATTTTCAAGTTAAATAAGGTTTTTGCTTGGCCTGGTAATGATCCAATCATCACCCCAGTGAAGAAGCTTTATTTTTTTATTTACTTTACTGACATTTGACAAAAATGACATCTTTAGATACCGTTGATCAATCTATGAAGGAAGTAATGCGATAGCTTCCCAGTTCTAGGAGGGAGAACCTGGATTTCGTTCCTTTGTTGTTCATTGTACTGAGGGTCACATTCTCTACACATGAAGGGGAAGTTTTGCAAGGTAATGCTGGTTGTAAGAACACACTTACTTCGATTGGATGAAAAAGAGAAAGGATAACAAAGCTGTGACTGATGGTAAAATGCTCTCTTTAGCTGTTGCTTGAAAAGTATCTAGAGCAAAACTGTCAGAGCCAAATGCTTATTTAAACAACTGCTTTTGATACATAGCGAATTTATCTTTAAAAGACTGTCATGAAATTGACAGCGCCAGAATTCAGTTGTCTGGGAAAATAAAGAGCAAGTCAAAATGTGAAATTAATAACAATGGCCCACGTAAGTGGCTGTGCAAAACGAGGCCTATAGAGTGGGAGAAAAATGATTTTGTTTCCTTCTTACCACCAAAGAGCTATACTACTTTATAGCCCTAAGTTAATTATTTCCATACTTGTAATAAATTGTCATTCTAATTAGTGGGTAAATAAAATCTTGTTAAAATAAAATCCTCTTAATCTACATTTAATAGATGCAAATACAATTGCTAATGAATATTTCTGGATATGGCCTTGTGATTGCTGAGAGGAAGTATTTGCAAATTCCAACCACCATTAAATGGTGTGGTTGTTGACAGCTTTTGTTGACTTTAGACAAAGAAGTTTCTGGTTAGGAATGGGTGACGTGGGAGTAATCGCAGGGTCAGTATAGGTCAGCTCTAAGATCTGATGCCAGTTAAGATTTGTACAATACCAGGGTCCTGTTTATAAAGCTACTTTTATCCAATATAATCAGAGCTCTTTATTGAGATTCTAGTTGGGGACAAGTGCATATCCCAGTTTTGGCGGGAGGAACGGAGGTTTGGAATGGTGTGGTTTGTGTGACCCCACAATGGGCACTGGGCCTCTTTATTACAATTTAATTGCTTGGGCTTCAGTTTTTTTTAGTTTTGTTTTGTTTTGTTAATCCTCACCCAAGGATATTTTTCCATTGATTTTTAGAGAGAGTAGGAGGGAGGGAGACAGAGAAAAACATTGATGTGAGAGAGACACATCGATTGGTTGCCTCGACCAGGACCAGGGATTGACTGGAATCGAACCCGGGACCCTTCAGTCCAAGGGCCGATGTTCTATCCACTGAGCCAGATTAGCTAGGGTGGTTTCAGTTTGAACAGCCTAAAAATATATATTCTTTTTGAATATTGGCTTATAATAAAATCTCATGCAACAGGTAAATATTAGAAAATAAGAGAAATTTGAGAATCGTTTAAATCACCCTTTTGGTAATCAGAATCAGTGAATGTGAATATTTAATAAACTAAGAATATCTTTTATACTCCCTGAGGAGAAAGGGGCAAATCAGTACAAAACAGACTCAAATCAAGTATTATTGAAAATTCACCTTCTCGGTATCTCTTGAAATTAACACCTATTCATCCCACTTTACTATACTTTCTACAGATGTGGGTGTGTTTTTTTTTTTCAATGCTACCCTCTCTGGTCATTGATAATTTAAGATGATAACCTGAGGGATGGCACTTCCTTAAAATATCAGAGAATAAGAGTTATGTTCATTTTTCAGTACTTGCTAAGGCAGAAATGTGGACTAAGAGAAAACTTACAGAAAGATCAACATGTAAAAAAATATCTGATTAACCTGAAATTAACACTGTTGTTTATTTCTTTATTTTCCCCTCCTTTTTATTATTCCTCCCATCCATTCTTTTGGTCATCCATCCATCCATCCATCCTGGCTCCTGGAACTCAGGACATACCATTCTCCTTGCACATTCCTCTTGGGCCACCCTGGCCTGTCTGCTCTCCACGCAGGCCCTGCTGGCTGTGGCCTTGGGATCATCTCAGGAGCTGTGCTCCCTCTGCTTGGGATGCTCCTCCTCCTGCTTCTGTCCTTCAGGCGCCACTGCAGTGTCTCTCCCTGGAGAAGCCTTCCCTGGAACAGTCAGTCTGCGTAGTCATGTGGCCACATTATCACCCACTCCAATTTAACTCATGAATTCTTCATACTACTAATTTCTGATAACCTTATTTATTTCTCTTTTCTATTTATCACGACTAAAACATAAGTCCTATGAGAGCAGGGGTGTTGTCTGTCTTATGCACCACTTTTTCCCCAGAGCCTGAAACAGTGCTGATATATAGGAAGTGTTGAAATATGGTTGAATTAACTTGTTCATTTAACCCATATTAATTGGGGATGTAAGCATAAATTATTGATTCTCTAGTTAAACTGGATTCATTTATTGTTGATTTTCTTTCTTGATTGAATTAGCCTATCTTCTTATTTCTTTTACTTTCTGAGCCTGTGTTTACTTAGTTGAAAAATGGTAGTAATAATGTTTGCTGGTTTCAAAGCCCATCTAGGTAGAACAACCAATAAAAGCATTGAAAAGAAACTAGAATTAAATAATGATCCAGGATCCATAATGGGGAAAGTTTGTGGGTCTCTCGGTGGTCGCTGGGCTGCTTTCTATTATCAAGCTGTTGATTGGCACGTAATGGTTCTGAATGCTTACTTGCCACCAGCTGCTAGAATAGGAAGCGAAAATTGCAAGTTGGTTACAAGCTATGAATGTGCATTAGAGCAGCTTAAAAGCACTATTTCTTCATGGTAATAGAAAAATTTTAAATGTGTTTGCTTCTATGATTTATTCTGTCTTTCTGGTCTGAAATACAAAGTTTAAGCTATCCTGTTTTTATTCAGCACCATATTTAGAAAAATGTATGAGTGCCATCTGCTGGATTTCTCTGGTACCACCTTGAACAAGATGACAAAATTGGGGGAAGTTTGGGAATGACAAATTACTATAGGGAAGTGACCCCTCCCTCCCTCCCGCCCTCCCTCCCTCCCTCCCTCCCTCCCTCCCTCCCTCCCTTCCTTCCTTCCTTCCTTCCTTCCTTCCTTCCTTCCTTCCTTCCTTCCTTCCTTCCTTCCTTCCTTCCTTCCTTCCCCTCTTCCTCCCCCATTTATGTAGGTATAAAATTTAAATCTATATAATTTTCAATTGTCCACATATAATTTTCAAATATGTATTTGATACTATTTTTTAAATTAGTGTCACATGTATCCTAGAGAAATATAAAATTTAAGGTACATAAAAGTTAAACTCTAGCACTATTACGGTACTAGTTCTACTTTTACTGATCTTAAAAGAGCCTAATAAATTTAATCAGTGCATAGTCTTTATTTTTGAATTAAAAAGCATAAGTAACAAACTTTTGCCCTAATGGTACATGAAGAGTTGGTGATAATTCAAGTAATTGATTATTTCTATAACTTCTGGATATGCTGACCTTGAATATTTATGTTTCTTTTTAGTCTTCAAAGATTCATTTGTGAATTGTTGATCCATCAGATAAAGTGAAGTCATTCTACTTAGGATCCTTAGTAATCAACCCTCCAATCAGCTTTATCACCAGATATGTGTTTCCTTTAAAGCTTTACTTAAAGAATTTCTATCTTCTTATTTAAAACCCACAGAATTTATGTTGTTTCATGAGTTAAGTGTTTGAAGTATTTTCTAGCACAGTTCTGTTGATGAAGGGAAATCGAGGTGTCTTTACTGACTCCAAGAATATCCTAATAGTTGAATATTTGACAGTAGTCCATATGTCCAATCAGCAAATCTTATTTTTTTCTACCTTCAAAGTATATGCAGAATCTGGAACTTCTTAGAATAGCACAGCTACTGCCCTGGTGTGGGCCCCGCCAACACCTCGTGTATTAGTTATTTGGAAATGTTCTGTCCACTATCGTTCAGACTAGCATGTAGCCTCCAAAATGACAGGGATTTTTGTCTCTTGTTCACTGCGATCTCCCAGTGCCTAGAACAGTGCCTGACGCATAGTATGTCCTAAAATAGCTTATTTCTTAAGTGAATGGGTTTGCTTTGAGTGATTTTCCTCTTTTTCAAATAAAATGTTTTATAAATTATATTAGCAGGGACATTTTCTTGGTACTTCTGTCAACTCTAACTTATAATGTCCAAATAAATGTAACATTTTTATTTTATACACTAGGGGCCCAGTGCATGAATTCATGCACCTTGAAAGGAACTGTGGGCCACGAGGCTGCGGTAAGCACAGGGGCGGGTCTCAGCCCATCCTCCGTGCCCATGCCCAGCCCCTCCCACCACTCCCACCCCCCATCCCCGTCCACTCCTGCTGCCGCTCCCACGCGCTGACGGAGCTGGCCCTTCTCGCACCTGCTGAAGGTGCGGAGCGATTGGGGTCGGCGCCAGCAGCAGGTGCGAGTGGGGCTCGTGCTGGCTGTGGGTGCGAGCAGCGGCTCTGGCATCGGCAGTGGGTACAAGAGGCGGCTGCCAGGCCCCAATCTCCCCTCAGGAGCAGGGGAGGTGGAGAAACCCTAAGGGGTGATCGGGGCCAGCAGCTGCCGCTCGCACCACTGATGGCACCGAGCGATCAGGGCCGGAGACGGGCACTGGCAGTGGGTGCAAGCAGCGGCTCCGGCGCTGGCAGCGGTGTGAGCAGGGCTGATGCCAGCAGCAGGTGCAAGCACCAGGCGGGACCATGGCACATGGGAGCAAAGAATTTTCAGTAACTACCAGAGGCTCGCCCCGATGACAGCAACCGGTACCCTGCCTTGTCCTGGCATCCCCACTCACCTGCTCCACCATCCTGCTGTGGCCGATGCTTGCCATGTTCTGCGCACACCCCCTGGTGGTCAGCACACGTCATAGCGACTGGTTGTTCCACTGTTCGGTCTACTTGCATATTAGCCTTTTATTATATAGGATAGGATATGTTCAATTTGATTCTATATCACTACATTTTTAAGGAAAAAATGAGCACCTACTGAACAGAATATCATGTAGTACAGGACCAGGGGGACTAAGACATGGCCCATGTGCTTAAGGAACGGAACCCCTTATGCTTCTTTCTTCCTGAAGGTTGGTAAGGCGTTGTTGTGAAATGACAAGGCAATTCAGATTCAGAGCTGCTAGATTTATTATTCTTCAGTGCAAGAAGAGGTGGGTTTAGTCTTGCTGGATTTTGCTTTATTTTTCTGAAAGGCATCAGTTAAACTAGGCGGTGATTCTGTGTATTTCCTGATCTGTGAACCCGTGACTTGAGTGCATATTGGTGTTAGAGAGTCTGAATTCAGAGTTCTATCCTTGATTTCTCCTGCCAGGCGCTTTCCGTAAATCGTCTCTAATCTTCACTGCTGTCCTAGAAGATGGGAATATCGATTATTGTTTTACAGCCAAGGAAGCAGAGGCTGCAACGCTAAGCAAATTACCAAGAGAATATAGTGACAGTTTCAAGGCAGATTTGAACCCAGGACACCCTACATTCAGGGCTCTTCGCCTGGGTTTAGAAATGGAGCAAAGAGCCATTTCTTTCCCAGAGGCAGCGAGCAGCTGACTGGGTTCCAGGGACATTTCAACTGGCTCTTCCCCAGTGGAGGCCACTGTTTCCTCCTTCCCAGCAAGTGTGGCGGTCACTGGCATAGGACGATTCATTCCCTTCAGATATTGCAGTGTTCCTTCCTCTGCCAAGTGTCTCCTGGTGCCATCAGCAAATTAAGCATGCCCTCTGGGCTCCACGGAACCTCTGAATGTGCATTATGTTATTACCCAGCCGTGGTGTGATTATGCTTCTCCTCTGGACTGTGAACTTGAGACTGTGAACTGCAAGAACGTCATTCTGCATCTCAAATCTGTACCACAGTGCCTTGCACATAGAAAAGCCCCAGTAAATGCGGAAGGCTTCGTGCATATGACTAAGTTATACTTCACATACCTAATGGGTTGACCAGGTTTTATAGAATAACCCAGAACCTAGTTGTTTTAATATTCTAGGGGAGAGAAAGTATATGCTAAGATTTAAATAACTTAGTTAATATTAACTTTTGAACACTAGAAGCCTAACTTTCTTTCTTTCTCAAATTCCTGTCTTGGCACCCTAGCCGGTTTGGCTCAGTCGGCCTGTGGACTGAAGGGTTCTGAGTTCCAGTCCCAGGTTCCATTCTGGTCAAGGGCACATGCCCATGTTGCCAGCTAGGTCCCCAGTGGGGGGTGTGCAGGAGGCAGCCGATCAATGATTTTCTATCATCATTGACGTTTTTATCTTCCTCTCCCTTCTTCTCTGAAATAAATTAAAAAATTAAATAAAAAGTAAAAATTCTTGTTTTGGTGATTCCCCTGCCCCCAAACTTAAATTTGCACTCAGTACAACCAATTGCCATTTGCTATTTATAGTAGCACCCCCATCGTGTTAAGGGGGAAATTGGGAGCCCTCACTAGCCTGGGAACATTTTTAAAGAGATGGAGGAGGCACCTTGAAAGAAGAGCTATTGACGGACTGCCAGAATGAACGAATTAGTGGCTGCATATGGACTTGGGGAAGAAGGTCTTGGGAGAGGATGCTTTTGGTTAACAACATTCTGCAGGTGTAGAAGGAAGCAGACTTGGCTGAACTCCAACAGGACGATGCAAGGAGGAGGCTGTGCTGCACAGGCTATGTGTCCATGCTTAATTCAGCTCTAATCTCTGTTTTCATAAAACCTCATTAGTTATGTTTAACTGGGAATATACTGATTTGAAAACTGAGTCAGTCTTGTGCTAACAAAAAAATGTAATGATTTAATTTTTACTTTGCACACTAAGTTAAATAAGGGTCTATTGGCTTGTTTTAGAGCAGTGGTTCTCAACCTTTCTAATGCCACGACCCTTTAATACAGTTCCTCATGTTGTGGTGACCCCCAACCATAAAATTATTTTTGTTGCTACCCACAGGTTGAGAACCGCCGCTGTAGAGCCCAAGACCATCGGAAAACACAGATATTTACATTACGATTCATTAACAGTAGCAACATTACAGTTATGGAGTAGCAACGAAAATAATTTTATGGTTGGGGGTCACCACAACATGAGGAACTGTATTAAAGGGTCGCGGCATTAGAAAGGTTGAGAACCACTGTTCTAGAGAGTAAGAGAAGACTAACTAGTTTGCATACATTGGCTAGTCAGTTGTATTACTTTCCTATCGCTGCTGTGGCAGATTACCACCAGCTTGTGGCTTACAACAGCACACGTTTGTTCTCGCACAGCTCCGGGTGTCCGGATCCCCATGTGGTCTGACAGGACTAAGCAAGGTGCCCGGGCTGCATTCCTTCTCAAGGCTCAACTGAGCAGCCGACTGAATTCCACCTGCACCTCACTCCTCGGCCAGGTAACTTCACAGCTTCGTAGGTTTGGGAAATTAGGATGGAGACAGCTTTGGAGGGATGCATTATTTTGTCAACTACTTCTTGGCCTTCTATCCAAGTGACGTATCACAAAATTTCAGAATATGAAGGACAAAGATGAAAGCTGATAAGTTTCCGAAGTGAAAAATAGTCACATCGGCAGGATCAGGAGTCGGAATGCTTTGGACTCCATAACAGCAACACTTGGATGACCAACCCAACAATTGCTTATCAGTTCACAGGCGAACCCGTGGACGCGAGGAAGATACACTGCAGGGTCATAGCTGTGCACAGGCCTAGAGAGCAAACAGTAGAAACGAGAGCCTCCAGAGAGGTGTTTCTAAGAAGGTGAAAGTGCTAGATTACCTGATATATTGGAACTATTGAGAGGAATTCTAAACAATTGAGATAGAGTGTCGGTATAACTCAATGATAAGTACGTAGAAAACAAAGCAAGCAAGCAAACAAAAACCCCTCAAGAATATCACTAACTCCAGAGAAAACAAGAAGCTGTACAAGGAAGGAAAAGCAATATGACTCCATACTAGACAGCTGAGCTGTGGATGTTTTCATAATAGTATTTGTGTGAACACTCCATATTGATCTAACTCACAGCACAACACAGTGTTGGAAGGGCGGGGTGGGGAGCAGTGTATTTATGGTGGTGGCAGATGTTTGATGGGAAAGAAGACTAACTCCATGCCTTCCATGGTGGGAAATCGGTAGACAGGGCCAAAACTGCGAAAAATAAGTAGCAGCACGGGCATTTTATATAGTCACATGAAGGCAAATTCAAAATTAAGCAGCCAGAAGGGGTGAAATTATTGTCCGGGAGTGGGGGTGATGGGAGGAAAAGGGGAGGGGGAACAGGAGTTTGTAGCACTACATTTTGGAAAGTTTGCTTTGTTTCTTGATGATAACTGTAAACAAGGCATGCAGAGCAGGTCTTTATTTTAACGTAAACCATAAATCCAGTGGTTGCCAGGAAACAGGGCGGGGTGGGGGGGAGCGTAGGGGGATGCTGATTTGTAACGTGTTGTGAAGGCTTCACCCATGGCCAATTTCAAGCTAACAGCGGTTTAACAGCTGGCTTGCAAAGTTCCTAAAGTTTAACCCTCAGTGCTTGCAAGGCAGTGTAAATCAGCTTGTAATGACTTCAATAAAATTATATTTTTTATTGTGAAAAAGTTCTCTCTGGCTTGCATGAAAAGCTCAATGATTTCTATGTGAAACATGGTTCTAGATTCTTCTTTGCTGTTGTTTATTTTCTTCATTTAATCAAACGTAGAGATGTGATTTACATACAATAAGATGCACAGATTTTAAGTGGGCAGTTTGATGAGTTTTGACAAAGTCACGGACCCACCACCGGAACCAAAAGACAGAGCGATTTCATCTCCCCAGGAAGTTTCCTGTCTCCTTGAAGTCACTTCCTACTCCACCCCGGCCCCGCCTCACGTAACCGCTGTTTGGCCTATTTCTCACTGCGGGTTAGTTTCGCCTGTACCTGCCCTTCATGTAAATGAATTACACAGTGTGCACTCGTTTGAGTCTGGCTTCACACACGTCTGTGAGGTTCACCTGTGTTGTTGCGGGTGCCAGCAGTGCGCTCATTCAGGGTCCCGAGCATTTTCTTGTATGTATACTCCTCGGTGTTTGGAACGTCGTCCTGGCTGTTGGGGATGGTGCATTGTGATGGATTTGGAGTATGACATGTTCCCCTAAAGAATGTTTTGCTTTGTCCTGCCAGGTGTTTAGACGACTGGGGAATTCTTTTGATCCTGTTACCCTTGGTTTTATCATTTCTTTGTGCAGTTCTACTTTCATTCTAAACTTAGTCTTAGGGCAGAACCCGTACTATTCTAGGATGTGGTTTCTGTACTTAGGCATGGCCTTAACCCCACCCTCAGCCTCCAGCTCCTCCTCTACCCCTAGGCAGACCCCTTTGCCCCCACCCTGACCACCCGTTTAGGTAGCACCTTTTGTCCAGGACCCTGCCTCACAGATTCCTGGTGCTGCTGCTGCCTGGAACGTGGTCTGTGCCTTCCCAGCCCAGGAAGACCCCTGTGTCCCGTCTCTGCCTGGGGCTCACCTGCCTGCATCAGGAGCAGAATTGCCCAGGCTCCCCCCCTGTGGTTCTTAGCAAATGTTTCAGTTAGTTTAGAACCTAGATTGTAGAGGTACAAAAGCCAACTGGTGCTCTTTTTATATTTTTGTTATATAAATTCCTTAGGATTTCAAAAAAGAAAGATGTGCTGGAAATAAGACTGAGACAGGATTATGTTTGAATTATGTTAAGAAACAGCCATGAGGTTTTGTGTGCATAGAAAAGTTGCAACATCGAAATTGCACAAGACACGTTGAGAAGGCCTCTTCGAATAGATGTGTAGCTTGATAATGCAGATGAGGGAGTGAAACCCTGTCATCACGAGTTGGCAATGCTCTCATCCTCTTCCTGCTGTTTGAATAGGGCACCGGTTATGCAAATCTTTGGTTATAAGTTAAGAATAGGATTTGTTTCCTGGTGCTTGTCCAGTACAATGACATCATAATGGTTAGTTTATGGATTGATTCTAGGAGCTTAATATAGATGTGATGAATGAGTTCTATAATGTCGCCTTGAGTGTTTTTGTGTGGAACATGAACAAAATATATAGCCTTTTTTGAACAAAACTGGACAAATCATTCTTTTTTAAGGAACCATGATTCTAATGTACGACAGTTTGAAGATGAAGGAGGAACCTTCAGATAGGTGCCTTAGGAGACATCCAACCCTTAGTTCTAGCCGGTTTGGCTCAGTGGGTAAAGCCTGCAGACTGAAGGGTCCCGGGTTTGATTCCGGTCAAGGGCATGTACCTTGGTTGCAGGCTCCTCCCCAGCCCAGGCCCAGTTTTTCTCTTACAACAATGTTTCTCTCTGTCTTTCCCTCTCTCCTCCACTCTCCCTAAAAATCAATGGAAAAATATCCTCGGGTGAGGATTAACACACACACACACACACACACACACACACACACACACACACACACACCCTTACATCTGTGGGCTGCTGAGTGCAGGAATATATGTCCTCTCCCTCATTTTTAAGAAAGGTGAAATTAAGTTGTCTAAAACTTCATTTTCTCCATTGCTTATGCTATTTATTCCTTTGACCTGGAACCTTGTCTCATGTTTGCTGCCTGTTAACTTTGTATACATTTTAATAGATATTTATGGAGCTCTGAATAAACTGGGACACTTTTACTTGCAAAAGCCCAGGTATCCAACTCACATTAGCTCAAGAAAACAAAGAAGGAGGGTGCTGCCCCACTTAACGAGAAGTCCTGCGTGCACCCTGGCCTCAGACGCAGCTGGGCCCAAGGCTTCAGCACAGGAATGAGCCAGCCTCCCTCCCCACCCCTACGTCCATTTTCCACTCGTCCAGCTGCGTCTTCAGGCGCACTCTGCCCTGTGGAGTGGAGGTAGTGATGGCCACTGGTGGCTTCAGGCTCTTCTGATCAGTTAGCCATCCCCGTGGAGAGAGACCACCTTTCTCCAACAGTCCTAGCAGTCTCTGAACTGGCCTCCTTGGCCTGACCTGGCAAAGGTTCCTGTGGCCGAACCACCCTTCTCATTGGCCAGGCCAGGCTGAGGGGCAGGGCAAGATTGGAGATCAGTTTATGCAAACCTCACGCACTGAACAAGGGAAAGTGTATTTCTCCAAAAGGGAATGGGAGGGATGTTGCCTCAAGAAGGAAGAATGAATGCTGTGCATTACCAGCAGAAACACTTACTGTACCCCAAGCACCGTGAACGTATACTTATTCTTCAAGTTTGGCTCAGGTGTCCATTTTTTCTGCATAGCCTTTCTGTGCAAAATTAATCGGGCCCTTAACTCTCTTTTAACTTTTACATACATCTATGTTATAGCACATCATTTGGGCTCAATTATAATCAGTCCTTTTGCCTTTCTGTTTCTTCTAGACTCTTTAAGGGCAGAGACTATTTTATTTTTGTTTGACCCTATTTATTCATATAGTCAACAAATACTTACCGAGCGAGTGCTAAATGCTAGAAAGGTGGTGGAATTCAATATGCACACTGTCTCAACACTAAGAAAGCTTATTTTCAATGGGGAAGATAAATTAACAAAGAAGGAATTACAAAGTATGTGTTGAATTTTATGACAGGTTTTTAAGGGTACGGCGAGAACAGACATGGAGACAGTGAGTGAGGTAGCATGGTGAAGGGTGGAGTGGAGGTGAGAGCTGACTGTTTCTGGAAGAGCAAGGGCCTGTTTGAAACCCCTGAGGCAAGAGGTGATACCATGAGTGTTCAAGGAACTGAATCTCATCCAGAACAGAAACAGTGGGCAGAGGCCAGATCTCAAATGCATTATTTGTTGTTTCAGCTGCTTGGATTTTTGCCTTAAGGACAGTGGACAAAGGGTTTCAGTAAGGGGAAGAATGTGACCATATTTACATTGCCATTCTTTCCTACCACGGTATGGGAAAGAAACTGAAGAGGAACAAGACCAGAGGCTAATGTAGTAGGAGGAGGTAAAAATTGATAGTGGCTTGAGCCTAAATCCTTGTGGAAAAGATTGGGAGGAGTCAGATTTGGGAAGCATGTAAGCCCTAGAACTAAGAGGCTTTTATGATTGGTTGTATAAAAGAAAGTAGGATGGAGATATGAAAAAGACAGAGGGATGAAACATGCCTCCCAGGTTTCTAGCTTGAACACTAGATTGCATGGGAGCACTGTTTATTGAGATAGTGCGTCATGGGGCAGGGGCAGCTTGAAGGGAGGTGAAGGGGGAAAGGATGCGTTTCAGTTTGATTATGATGAATGCAGGGTATCTGCATAATATCTAAGTGGAGAAGCTCAGAGACAACTAGACAACTAGTTATATGATATATCACTCAAGAGAGAAAACTTGGTTGGAAATAAAGATTTGTTGTCAACATATAGACAGTTCTCTCTCTCTCTCTCTCTCTCTCTCTCTCTCTCTCTCTCTCTCTCTATCTCTTTCTCTCTCTCTCTCTCTCAAATCAATTTAAAAAACACACACACACATACAGACAATAATTGAAGACCCGGAGATGGACTGAATGGCCCGGGAGAATGAGTAGACTTAGAAAAAGGACCATGCCAGACTCTGGAGGAACTTCCAGTATTTCAGGGTCCAGTAGAGCAGGAGGCGGCAGCGAGGAGCAGCAGGACTGCTCTAAGAAGTAGGAGAGAAACAGGTGAGTGAGAGATTGAGGAAGCCTAGGAGTAGAGCTTTATAGAAGGAAGGAATGGCAACCGTTTCCAATGCTGCCAAGAAAGGTAAGGATGAAAGCAAATCCATACTGCCAAGCACCTGATTTCATTCATTCATTTATTTATTTATCAAATAAGTGTTTATTAATCATCAATTATGCCAGGCTCAGTGCTGTATATAATAAGCATACAGAGTGGAGAAAACCTTATAGTAAGTGGGTAATCGTTATTTGTTGAATAGATGAGTAACTGAATGAATTATTTTTGTTAAAAATTTAGATGACGCTCCTTGAAGATGGGACAAAATATGTAATACACATCACTGTAATGTTGATATTCACCCAGCTTCTACTTCTCCCACTGGCTGAACAATCTCCATGATAGGAAGTTAGTTTGGGTTTAATTAATCCCAAGATGTCACTAGTAGGTAAAGGACTTACTAGTAGAGCATGCAGGAGTAGGTAGTTAGTCTCTCACTTGATAGGCCTTGTGTGCAAGTGTAGTTCGCTATCAGATCTCACACTCGCTCTTGATTCCTCATGGGAACTACCACCTTTTTATCTGGGTTCGCATGGAGCCCGGGATTCTTTTTGAAAAGTTCCCATCTTATCTTATCTAACAACAGCTGCAGAAACTGTTTATACCATAGAGGCCTGCTGGATCAAGCCAAGCAAGAGAGCCCACTGGAATATTTTCCCGGGGCGGAAGGCACACAGGGAATACAGTGATTTATGTCGACAGTCTTCAATTCTTGTCCATGACATTATTTCTCACCCAGGGCGCAGGTGACAGCGACTGTAAGGCTGACTGACACCCGTTACACTTGTGTTCCACTGTCTGAGGACTCTTTGTTCTTAAGGATGAGTCATAAGAATTTAAATTATTCTCTGGTACTTGTCATGAAAAATGGTATCAGTGTTTTAGTGTGAGTTGGATTAGAGTAGTTACTAGTAAAACTCAATTTCCTATAGAAGATTTAAATGTAGCTGCTTTGTTAGCAGAATGTGGGAGTAAGAAAGCAGAATGACTCGTGCGGAGGGGAGGGGTCTCACACAGAAGTGTATGGGAAATGAAGCGTTCAGCTGCCTAAAAGGGCTTTGGTAGTTTAGGCAGACATGGGAGGCTCCTAATATCAACCACTCACAGGACAGAATTATTAACAATAGTTCCATGAACTGAACATCTGCTACACACTGGACACTATGCCAGACACGTAGATACATTCATCTGATTCTAATATTTATAACATAAGATATTCAAAACACACACAGAAAGAAGAAACGGAAAGTATATTTGCAACAGGTGATAAGTGAAGGGTTGACATCAATAATATATAGAGAACTTTAAAAAATTAATAAAAAAGGAAACTAAAAAAATAGGCTAGATATATCAATAATTAATAGGAAAAGACACAAAGGCTAATCCTATATAATAAAAGGCTAATATGCAAATCGGCCAAACAGTGGAACTACCGGTCGCTATGACGCGCACTGACCTCCAGGAGGCAGATGCTCAATGCAGGAACTGCCCCCTGGTGGTCAGTGCACTCCCACAGGGGGAGCGCTGCTCAGCCAGAAGCTGGGCTCACAGCTGGCAAGTGCAGTGGCAGTGGTGGGAGCCTCTCCCGCCTCCGCGGCAGCACTAAGTGCTGATGGCTTAGGCCCAGAGGGAGCAGGCCTAAGCCATCAGTCGGACATCCCCCAAGAGCTCCCAGACTGCGAGAGGGTGTAGGCTGGGCTGAGGGACCCCTCCCCACTGCACGAATTTTGTGCACAGGGCCTCTAGTATATAAAAAGATGCTAAAACTCATTTATAATTAAAGAAATGCAAATAAAAAGATAAAATTTTCCTGTAAATTGGCAAAAATTAAAATGATTATGCCAATATTGGTGAAATTAGGGGTGAAAAGCATGTTCTTACATTATAATATTTTGGGAGAATCTATCATTTTAATTTCATAATTTAGCAAGTACTAGTAGGTACCAGCATGGGTTGTGTGAATATGAACAAGAATACAATGTCATTTGTAGTTTTAAATATGGAATCAAGGGCATATTATGCAAACTATTAAAAATTGAGGAATACTTACATTAATCAGTTTTAGAAAATATCCATGATACATTGTTAAGCAAAAAGAGGCAGTTTAGAAAATATAGTACAATAACATTTTAAGAACCTGTAATGTGGAACTTGCATATGTGTGTTTAGATATTACATATAGATGAATAGATGGTAATAGATTTTTATTAGTTTCCTACTGTTCCTGTGATGAATTACCACTAAGTTTGTGGCTTGAAACAACACATAGTTATTATTTTACTGTTCTGGAGACAGAAATTTAAAAATGGGTCTTGCTGGAATGAGATTGGAAATAGGGCAAGGAATTTGGCTCTTGCCATTTGTATTCAGCAGCGTATTGGAGGTTCTTCCTAGTGCATTAAGGCAAGAGAAAGAAACAAAAGACATCTACATTGGGAAAAGACTTTTAAAATCCTCATTATTCAGAAATGACATCAGTGAATATAACTTCTATGGAATTGTCCAAAAACATAATAAAACTAACAAGTGAATTTAGCAAGATTACAAAATACACAGGCAATATTTAAAAATTAATTGTATTTTTATATATGAGCAATTATAAAATGAAAAATTATAAAATTTTTAAATGAACAATTATAAAATTTTAAAAATATACTAAGGCATCAAAAATACAAAATATTTTGGAAAATACTTTATAAATATCTTACAAAAGATGTGTAAGTCTTCTGCATTGGAAAGCATAAAACGTTACTCAGAAAAATTATAGAGTTCCTAAATAAATGAAGAGATATATTAGTTCATAGATCGGAAATCTCAGTATCATTGGATGTTAGTTCTCTCCAAATAAGCCTCTACACTCAATGAAATCCCTATTAAAAATACCAGGAGTATTTGTGAAGAAATATACATTAGCTGATTCTAAAATTTACATAGAAATACAAAGGATCCAGAATAGCCAAAATAATCTTGAAAAACAAGCAGAGTTGGTAGGATTACACTGCCTGATTTCAAGACTTACTCCTTAAAGCTTAAATCAAGACAGTGTGATATTGGCATAATGATAAACGTATAGGTCAAAGGAACAGAATGGAAATAGTCTTATATATATGATCAATTGATTTTGACCAAGGTACCCCAATGGGGAAAAAGCAGATCTTTTAAAACAAATATTGCTAGAAAAATTGGGTATCCATATAAAAAATACACTTAAATCCCTATCTCACTACATACACAAATGTAAACCTAAATGTAAAAGCCAGAACCAGAAACCTTTTAGAAAGGAAACACAGGAGAACATCTTAGCAATTTTGGAGTAGACAGACTTTTTTTTTTTTTTTTTTTGGATAGGGCACAAAAAGTGCTAACCATTAAAAAAAAAAGACTAATGAATTTTTTATCATCAAAAATTTATATTCATCAAAAGGTGTTATTTTAAAAATGAAAGACAAGCTATAGACTGGGGAAAATATTCATAGCTCATAATTCTGACATAGGACTTATATCTAGAATATAAAAAAGGAACTGTAAATTAATATTTAAAAAATGAAGCTAGACTTCATTGAAATTAAAAACGTCTGCTCTGTGAAAGGCAATGTCAAATGAATGAGAAGATAAGCCATAGAGTGGGAGAAAATATCTGCAAAAGAAACATCTGTTAAAGGGCTGTTGCATGAAGTATACAGACAACTCTTAAAACTCAACGATAAGAAAACAACCCAGTTAAAAAATGGACCAAAGACCTTAACAGCCACCTCACAGAAGAAGATACACAGATGGCCAATAAGCATAGGAAAAGACGTGCCACGTCATGGCGGTGTGGGTGTTTCATGAATATAGAGTTGCATTAAGAAGTTCTAGAGATGGATGGGGGTGATGGCTGCAGCAATGCCACTGAGCTGTGCACTTACAAATGTTAAAAATGGTAGAGTTCATGTTCTCTATGCTTTGCCACAATAAAAAAAAACAAAAACATTAAAATGAACCCTGAAGATCTGTATATTTTATTGGGTGGGAAACATACCTCAGTTTAAAACATTTTTTAAAAGAGAGGAAAAATGCTGACTACACAAAACAAGCAAACAAAAATCGATTCCAAGGCTTTAAAGCTCCCCAAGTAATTCAACTAAACTGAATATTCAGCGGAGGCTGAGAAATACTTTAATGGTTCTGGTATGATGGAGTTCCTTGGGGAAAACGTTTGCCAGTTGGCCCATCTGTACACTGTACTGTGCATTTCAAAGCTGGATTCCTCGGTACCCATAGCGGAAAACCACCCTGGTAACTTCACAGCTTTTTGCAAAGGACGAGTGAAGGGTAAATGTAAGCAGGGCAGCCTTTGGGCTTGTCTGGGGAATTTCTGGAGTTTGCTTGGAGACAGCGGCAGCCAGGTGAGGCACCTTCCCCTTTATCTTCCCTGGACAGGCTCTGGTTTTTAATATGGCACATGTGAGCCTGGAGTGATGAGAAACCCTGTGGGTCTTTTGTGGCAATCTCCTTTGATCTGATCATCTTTGTTATCTGCATCATCGTTTCCTTCTAACCATGTGCTGGAGGCAACCAGGAGGGCAATTCAAATAATCCCTTAGTGGATAGACGAATATCAACCAGCCAGACTGATTCATTCATTCAGACTCAGACTCTGAAACTGTCCTACTTAATAATCTGTACATTGCAGGTACGTACAATGCAGCCAGGATTTTAGCATGAAAGTCTGGTTGTTGATGGCTCAGAGTCAAAAATAATTATTTTATTGTTCACATCTTTGGATTGCACTCCTCTGTGTGCTATTGTGAAAACTGGAGGAGTCTGTATTATACTGATGGGTATCTGTCAGCTGGTTTGTTTATTTCATCCTGTAAGCCTCTAGTACTTGCTTCTCTGGTCCCTTCCTGGTCTTCTTTCTATTTGGAGGGAGGGAAAAAATCACTGTCCTGGCCACTAAGAGACATATTCCTGAGTCTGGACATTCTCTTCTGGATACCTCCTCTCCATCAAGGCGCTGACACCTGGCTCTGTGTGAATAGGGCTGAGATTCTCCTTGTTATTCTTATCAGAAAGTTCAAGTCCTGCTTATCCACCCACCCACTGTCTGCTCCCAGCAGGTTCACTGTTCACAGCGAGCCTCTTATGATGGCTTCGCTCTGTCCACAATTCCCAAACACAGGCATCCTCCGTGTAGCCCAGAGAGCAGCTTGCTTGCAATCAATGCAAATTACACAGACATAATTGTAGACATAATTCAAGAACTTCTTGACTTTAAGGCAGGATCAAGGGCTTTCTTTGTTCAGTTCCGTTTGCAGATGACATTGTCCTTGAAGAAGGAGCATCTGCGCCCTGAGCACGATCTGGTTTCTTCTGTGGCTTGTGCTTGTAATGTTCTGGCACACGTTCAGGACTCGGGACCTGCTTAGTATTCCAGAGGGCATCTCTGTGCTGGTGATTTTCATATCGTGGAACAATGTTCCTCTTGTAGGCTTGGAAAGAATTCAGCAGGAGCTCACATTTATTGAACAAAAATATGGTAAAAACAGAGTTGCCGGCCCTGGCTGGGGTTTCTCAGTGGTTAGAGCGTCGGCCGGTGCACCGAAGGCTCACTGGTTCCATTTCTAGTCAAGGGCCCCCACAGGAGGCAGCTGATCAATGACTCTCTGTTGTCATTGATGTTTCTATCTCTCTCCCTCTCTCTTCCTCTATGAAATCAATAAAAAAAATATTTTTTAAAAAATGTACCTTAGGAGGATTTTATTGGTACCTCACATTAGATTTTGTCCTATGTTATCTAATTAATCTGAAAAATTGAAATGTTGAAACAGCTGTACAGTCTTTTACATGAGCAAGAGAATTCTTGGTTCCAGTTTTTGAAGGAAAAAAAAATCTGATCTATTTTGTTCAGCAGGCTGGATTATATTCCTTATACACATTGATCCTTGTGAAAACTAAAATCTTTGTTAAAAATGTGCTAAATGTTTCAGGAATTTAAAAAGCGTATATACCTTCTATATTCACTATTCATGTGAAACTTTCAAGAAACCATCTGAAGTTGGTTGAATAAGTGATACTCTCTCCATTGTTAAGTGAGAAGAAAATGAGCAGTTACATATGTTGCCTGAGACCAGTGACCTGTTGGGAATGTCGCTAACAGAACTGGGAAGGTTGGTCACCTGGCCTGTGAAGTAGATTCCCCTGTTCATCTGAATTCCTTGATTGGTTTCTATTTTCATATTCAAGCTTGTGGGTAGAAGTTGTAAAAAAAAAAAAGGCCTGCATAGAAGAAGGAGACACATTTGTGAAGAGAGGGGAGGGGGACAAAGGAGGGGCCAGAGAACTAGGTGGAAGCAGGGGGCCTTCCTTGGCTTCCTTAAACTTTTAATAATCCCTACTGAATCTCCAAAATGCTTGGGGTGTCTATTTTTGGTGAAAACGGAATCTTCTGTCATTTTGGTGTTTCTGGGGCATTCATGTACCAATCAGTAATTAGTGGTAAACCGCTGTATGCGAACACTGCCCCTGCGTGCTGGGACGCTGGCAGGATCGAGGGCTTTCTTCGCTTAAGGCAGGGCCACTCCTCACCCTACAGAGGTCAGGATCTACTGCGGATCAGCCCCCTATGACGTCCTCTCTATGACGGCGGATGCAGGGCCATGTGACTGACATTCCCACCAGTAGGAAGAACTCACTGGGATAACAAAAAATAAGAAACTCACTCCATAAACTCACATCTATAAAATGTTTTGCACATGTTTGAAGTGTCGGGGGATTTACAGCATTTCGATCGCAGTGGTTGATGTGGTCTTAAAGAAGAAAAATTCGATAAAAACATCGAACACTTTAACACAGAGATTGCACGCTGATTGCCGAGAGGGCTACTCCAGCTTGGGTCTGTTATTCTTGTGTCTGGCCTGGTGACCTGTAGTGTTTTTGTTGTTGTTGTTTTAATTGAGTCGATCATTTTCAGCTTCTCTGTTTTTTAAAAAAATTCATTTTGGCAATGCTAGATCTGCATTGCTGCATGAAAATAATCAACCACCTTTTTTCTATGGAGCAACAGCAACTGTGCCCTTAGATGGAGCATCTGCTGTTTCATTAGCTATAAGCTACTCCCCATGGTCTATCTCTGAAGCTGATCTACGTTGCCACTTGCACATATTTCTCCTAGAAAAGAAAATGCCTCGCTATACCCCTATCTCCACTGAATGTGGGGAAAATGTGCTTGATCCAGACACAATGGAAGAGCTGATCTTTCTCTGATGAAATGAAGAATATCCTTCCATATGTAATATGCAAATAAAAGATGTCCATATTAAAAGAACCACAACTTAAGAGGTTGCAAGATATGAAATAAACCATATGAAACCATTATGAAGTAAACTCTTCTAAGATCTATGACTGGTATATGGAGAAGATGAGAAATGAAAAACTTAACATGAAAATAGGATTGCAATGTCAACAAAATATTGTTTTTGAATATAAATAAAATATCTGATATTATAAATGAGGTTATATAGTAAGTGAAAAAATGCCCACACAGCAAAAGCTTTTGTAGCTGGCAAGTTTCTAAGAGAGCATCACAGAATTGCAGCAGAAATTGTGTTCTGCACAGAGACAAGCATTTGTAAGTTTGTCTTACTAGAAATACTGTTGACCCGCGTATTGAAGTCATGTCTTAGCACTTACAGACAAGTTGAATAAAAGAAGTTTAATAGGTTGTAGCATTTCCTATGGCAGATGAGGCGAGCTCAGACATAAATATCACAGTGAGCTATATTGAGTTGGTGAGATTGATGAGAATTTTCATGTGTCAGAAGATGAGAGGCTCTGATTGAAACTCAGCCAATGACTTATCTTTGTCTGCAAGAAAATGACAAAATGTTATACAGTTGATCAAAATAAGTCAGTGTGATGCAATGGGCAGTCTTGATGTGAAAACTTAAAGGAAGGAACATTTTCTAAGAATTTAGGTGTTCCGATTACATCATCTTGCCAGGAATTGCTTTGTGCCAAATAATTTAAAATGTAATCTGCCATAACTGTGCTATATCATCACCGTGAACTAGAGAAAATCCAGACAGTCCAGGGTTTCTTTGTATGAATTATATGTGCAGGATGGCAACCTGCGGTGGTACGTGGACTTCTGTGGCTCATGCAGAGAGAGATTTTGGACACTTTTGTCACTCGATCTCTCAACAGTGAGGAGTGGATCAAAGTCTTGGCCTTTGTGGTTGATGTTGGAACTTATCAAGTTTGAGTAGTTCTCTGCAAAGGCATTCATAAACAGCTACACCAATCAATGTGTGCTTCAGTTTGCTCCCGTGACGTGAAATTGTGTCTTTAAGAAACTAATTCGGCAAGGAATAATCTGGCTCATTTTCCTGAAATGAAAATCATGGCTTGAACTACATTACCAAAGCTGTACAGTTGAAAATAAAATTTCAAAAAGATTCTCTGATTTTTAACTTTATGAAAGTAAATGAACATTGCAATGTTAGAAAGCTTACCTTTATAATTTGGCATTAATAAAATGAAAAAAGAGCTAAAAGTTATTGAACTCCAAAGCAATTAAGTAACTGAAAACTGAGTATAACGATGCTGGGATGCCAGGACTGAATTTGTCTCTAGATAACAACCATTGTACAGAGTCTGTACATGTTGAGTAACACCAATGTTGATAAACTCCATTTCTGCATAAGAAACTGAGTAAATCAAATTATCGCGCCCAGTTGAAGGATTTGTAGTTGAGGTTAATATGGCCTGATGGTGACCATTACACTGAGTGGCCAGATTATTATGATCTCTGAACGCATAATAATCTGGCCACTCAGTGTATATCCTATATAATAAAGGGCTAATATGCAAATTGTCCCCTTGACCAGGAGTTCGACCAGCAGGCAGGCCAGCCAACCCATGTCCCCTCCCCCTGGCCAGGTTGGCTGGATCCCACCCATGCACGAATTCATGCACAGGGCCTCTAATACACACACACACACACACACACACACACACACACACACTGAGTGGGCAGATTATTATGCATTCAGAGATCATAATAATCTGGCCACTCAGTGTATATTAGTTTCTTTATTTTTTTTTTCAAGAGACAGAGAGTGAGAGAGAAAAGAAACATCAATTTGTTGTTTCACCCATTCATGCATTCATTGGTTGATTCTTGTATGTGCCCTGACCAGGAACTGAACCTAGAAGTATGGCGCATCTGGATGATGCTCTCACCACCTGAGTTACCTGGCCAGGGCTGTCTTATGTTAGTTTCAATGACAAGTTAGGGAGTAACAAATTATGAGAGAAAATGTGAGTAATAAAATATTTTTATAATCTTGTTTTTTTGTTTTAAATTTTCAAATATCTGTTAAAAATACTATACATGCCTAGTTGTACTACGTTCAGGAATATAAAATAAATTTGGGTCTTTTTTCTGACACTTCATTTCTCTCCCATCCCATCTGCCTTACTTATCTCTGTGACTAGCTGGTCCTATAGGTATTTGAATGAGTAACCCCCACCTTGACCAAAGCCTCTCTGATGCTCAGTCATCCTTTGATGAAAGACTGTATTGAAGAGAATGACCTGTATGAGAGTCCAAAGCGCAAGGATTTGTCAGTATCCCCAGAACTGTTTAGGGGAAAAATGTACCCAACCAGTTGCCTCAAGGATGTTGTCGCTGTGGAGATAGATGCATCAGTTTCCCAGATGGATGGCAGTGGCCATGAATATTACTCAGCGAGCTTTCCCTGATCAGCTGCTATGCTCACCAAACAACAGGAACATTATGGATGTGGCTTGGGGGAGAGACCATAATTACCAGACAGTAGAGTATCTTTGCTCCTTACACATGAATAAATTTGCCGTCCAGTTTACATAGCAGCGTCTGGTCAGTTTGGGTGGCTACATCAGTTACTTACCACCCTTGGGCATAAGAACAGAGTAAGTATCTTGACCTGTAAAGAATGGACCAGACCCTGGTACTCAGATATAACCGAGTGTTCTAAAAATGGTTGGACCACACCCATTGCCATTCAGCTGAAGTTGTGCATGAGTATTTAGGAACAATAGTGAGGCTCCCTTATGCAATAACTTAGAAAAAAATGACTCTAGGATAAAGCCCACATAAAAACGGGTGAGCTTAGCCTGGCCGGTGTGGTTCAGTGGGTGAGGGTCGAGCCATGAACCAGGAGGTCATGGTTCCATTCCCAGTCAGGGCACATGCCTAGGTTGCAGGCTTGATCCCCAGTAGGAGGCATGCAGGAGGCAGCGGATCAATGCTCTCATTATTGATGTTTTTATCTCTCTGTCACTCTCCCTCCCTCTCTGAAATCAATAAAAACATATATTTTTTTAAGTGGGTGAGCTTAGGCATTGTTAAAGACTGGAGAAATTTGAGGACAATTTAAAGTGCTGATCAAAGTACTAGTGGGTCTTTCCAGGGAAAGATGTTTTTACTAATGATTAAAAAAATTGTTTTTTAAATCTAACCTGGTGGCTTTACATTTGAAGAATGTACCCAGTGGACTAGTTGAACACGAATGTATTGTTAATGAAGTCATGTGACGGAAGCTGGTAGCTGCCAGCATTATGGAAAGCAAAGGCAAAGTGGTTAAAGGCCCTAATAGGCTTTTCCACAATAAATTAATTAATGTGAGTTTACACTCTTCTCAGAGGCACATTGACATTCTCTGACATGTACCCATTAATCTAAGTTATGAGATACAGTATTTTAATTATATATTGTGCCACATAAGACTTTATAACTTGTACCAAGTCTGTCAATATCAAAGTCAATAAAAGTTGAGTGACTGTGAAATAAGATTCTGAACAATTAATCTTAAAGTTAAAATAGTATGAAGAGTGAATGGAAAATATAGATGTATGTAAGCTTATTATATTAGTCCCATTTTTCTGGTTTGTAGTATATAAAATAATTAAGTTTTCCTTTAAAAATCCATCATAATTATATTGGGGGGAAAATCTTTGCATCTGCCTTTTAGGAATAGTTTTAAATATGCTCTATTGGCTTTTTCTAACTGATTGAATTCTCAGACATGTTTTAAGTAAATTAATTGAGAATATTTGTTCCAAGAATTAATGTTGGAAAATGGTGGTATGTAATAGAGATATGAGTGAGTCAGAAAATCAGAAAGTCCTGTCTTGTATAAAAACCTTCACTAGAGTTACAGTCTTAATAAAAACACAAGTATTTGTTGGAAGGGATCTTGAAGGTCATGTAGTTTAACTTCCTACTGGAAGTATAAATCTCTCTTACGTCACCCCAAATAGTCACACAGCCTCTCCTTGAACATCGCCAACTGACATTGGATGTATTACTTTTCTACTCAGTTCATAAATTTGACCTTCTATCAGGTTTTGGGTTGTTGTTTTTTTTTAATATGTTTTTATTGATTTCAGAGAGGAAGGGAGAGGGAGCTAGGGATAGAAATATCAACGATGAGAGAGAATCATTGATAGGCTGCCTCCTGCATGCCCCCCATTGGGGATTGAGCCCACAACCCAGGCATGTGCCCTGACTGGGAATTGAACCAGTGACCTCCTAGTTCATAGGCCAAAGCTCAATCACTGAGCCATGCTGGCCGGGCTAGTTTGGGATTCTTTATGCATATGTTGTATGACTTCTACTAGACTGCATTCTCCTTAAGGGCCATTTCAGTATTTAAATCTCTAATATCCTATTTATAACAAGTGTAAATAGGTTCTCAAATATATTATTGAAATAATCAGTGAAATCCAATTTGGAGACATTTTTTCGAAGGTTCCTCCTTAAGCTGAGCTCTTCCTCTTCTGTCAAATAGTCCTGTTGCTTTCTTAGGAGTCTCCCAGCCCAAGGGCGGGGCTTCATCCTTAAGGTGGAGCTTAAAAGTGTTTAGCTCCTTGTTGCTTCCTTGTTAGCCCCTTCACAGTGCGGAATGAAGCTCATCTCCATTTCTGTTCTCTTAGGATGACAATGGTGCTCATTTTTCTCATGCCACCGCAAGGTCTCAGATGTGACTGGACCTAAATCATCCCCTTCCCTATCAACACACACTGATTCTTTGTGGGTTTTTTGTTTTGTTTTGTTTTTGTTTTTAGTTACAATTCAAGTCATTCTCCATTCTTCAAAGTACTTAATGATGTCCTGCCCCAAGAGAGGTGCTTCTTGCTGGGTGGTGTCCAGAGTCACCACCTGACTATGAGAAACACAGAGTCAGCCTGGATGACAAGAAATAGTCACACTTGAGGATGGGTTTATGGTTACAGCACCAGCATTATTGCGAAGGAGGAAGCCAAATTGGTCAAGTGTTTTCCTTCTTTCTCAGGAGAAGAGCTCACTCAAATATTATGAATGTGACCCTTAAAATTCAAAGCCTAGGCTGATTCCCAACCACAAAAGGGACCTTATCTCACAAAGTTCAACTTCCTCATTTTTATAAATGGGATGTATTGTCCTAGGTCATAGCTGGCTAATGGCACTATCCGAAGAGACCAAGGCCCTTTATTTCTATTTCTCTCTCTCCAGAGAACGTCCCGCACACAACTCTCTCCAGATGTCGAATTGGGCTGTCTTTTCTATATCATGTACTGTCACGTAAAATTTAAATGTCAAATCTGCCAGAGGGAAATAAGTGCTTTGGTTACAATGTGTTTTGTGACTTATCATGGAAGGAGCTTAAGTTATATATTTAATAAACCTCAAATAGAAACATGTCCTTCCGTCTCCAGCAGCCCAAATACTGGCTCTCTTGTGGAAAGAGAAAACCCAATTGTCTTCAAGTTACCTCCAAGTCATTCTTTCCACAGAAAAGTTAAATTCATTAAGATGACAACTAGACATTTCGGAGATATGGAAGCATAAATAAATAAATAATATTGAACTAGTTGATGAAATGATCCAATACTTAGCCTGATTAGAAGTATTGAATTCTTGGCATTATTTGTTGTGGGAATATAGTTCTTTGTTATATTGAGATACATATACCTATTTTAGTATATCAAAGAGAAGAGTATGTAATGGGGATCCTTGCATTTCAGAAAGTAGGAACCATTCATGGAGGAAAGTGCTTTGTTTTCTGAACATGATCATATTATCCATATATCATCAGTAAGGTAAGCTCAGGGGAAGTTCCACACGCTGTAGGGCTTTCTTTGAGATTATGCAACCTCAAATCTGAAGATAATACTCAGATTGAAAGTGAATGTTTAAGAACAAATGTCACAAAAAGTATGATTTAAAAGGCTTGCAGCCTGGCATGCCTGGCTCAGTGGTTGAGCATCGACCTATAAATCAGGAGGTCACAGTTCAATTCCCAGTCAGGGAAAATGCCCTGGTTGTGGGCTTGATCCCTACTATGGGGCATACAGAAGGCAGCCGCTCAATGATTCTCTCTCAGCACTGATGTTTCTATCTCTCCTTCTTGATTTCTCTCTGAAATCAATAAAAATATTTTTTTAAAAAGCTTTCAAACAGCAAAAACATTACAAAATTGAGAAATGTGATATTTTTACTTAATTGGCATACTTTTCTAATATTCTTTTTCCTTCCTTGTTGGTTACACACTCTTTGATGTCTCTTCATATGACAAAACTTTCATAAAATATTTTTTAGAAAGATAGGTAAAAATTATTTTTATTGTTGATAGTTTGGAAAAAGTTCCTTTCAGCTTCACATCTCATAATTAGTATATACTTTTAGGATTATTGTCAAATTTGGGCAAGTCACCCTCATTGAAGTTATTTTTATATAAGCTGTAAGATCTCAGGGCACTTCAAGTCTCCCTGCAAAGTTACTAATTGTAAATGTTCTTTACATTGATGACACTCATTCACCAGTATGTTGTCGCTGTCTTCTTTGTAGTGGCGTATTATGAGTTCTGGGTCAGCTCTGTGGAGGTCAGTATGTCTGTCAGATTATTAATAAACCAGTAGACTGCACACATCCGTGCACCAGTAGCTCTCTGCGGGGCCTGGCCACTCCGCGCTTGCTGCCCAGAGGCTCTCCACGGCCCAAAGGCCCATCCGTGGCAGGGCGTGGAACGCTTGCCTTGTCGTCATGGTGACAAGGCAAGCATTCTGCCAGGCTACTCATGCTGCCTGCTCTCAGCAGATGGCCCCCCGCCCCCCCCCCCCCCCCGGGACTGGGGGACTCTGGCGGGGCTGAGAGGACTGGGTGCTGCCATCTTGTGGCTATGGGCACTGCCATCTTTGTGACGACATGATGGTTAATTTGCATATTACCCTTTTATTAGATAGGATTTAAACACTAAAATTCTCATAAATTCTATTTCATGCAATTCTCATGTATAAATAAGAAAAAATGTATGGGGCAGGCAACACTGTATGTGCTGTGTTGCGGGCACATGAGAACTTTCTTCTGAGGAGGCATCAGTGGCAGTGCGTTCTCTACTTCCACTCCACACATCTGATAATTGAAATTTCCATAGACCATCGTCTGGCTTCATACCTTCCAAACCTTGTTTGTCCTTCACTGCGAATGCCAGTTACCGCTGGGCATGTTTTCCTATTGGCGAGACATTTGGCCTGCTTGCACCTTTATAGCACAAACCGGTTAGTCAGCACAGTACCATTGGAAGCCATCCCTACACCTGCATGACTAACGATAATATCACTCTACCTGGAAGTTACTTCAAACTCTATAAATATATCCAACTACCATTGCTAGTCCTGTCCCCAACATGCATGGGGTCTTGAGCAAGAGCACAGTGGAGGCCTACAGCTCATATATAAAGCATTTATAAGTCATAAATAAAAAATAAATAAAACATATTTCATCATCCTACCTTGACACATATACCTTCATGACAATAACATTTTTAAAAATACAGATAAGACTAGGGTTTTTATATAGTTTAAGTCAGCAAAATATCAAAGGTGATTGAATTTAATTATTACTGCATATGTTCTGTTCATGTCTGGGGAGTGTTTGTATAAGTCATCAAATAAAATATACACAATTCATATATTCTTATACATGGACGCCATATCATTTATTTATCTTGCTTCACTTCAGCAAAATCACTAATTAAGGTATATAATCAAGATTTTTCACAGTATGTATGTTATAGTGATCTAATGGATTAAAATATATGAAATAAAAAATTAAAATAATTTTTCATATATTAAAAATAAAAATGTTTTCAAAATATTCAAAACTCTAATCAAGTAGCAAATTATAAATGAATTATAATAAATAATTAAGTTATTTACATTTAACTAACTTTTAATTTTTAATAAAAAACAACTATTAACAGCTCTAGTGTTCAGTCTATTTAGTTGCCACAGTAAAAAAACACACATACTATGTATTGCTAATAAAGTGTTCCTTCTCCACCAGATACAACTTTATCGAATAGTAAGTGAAACAATAGTATTGCTAATAAAGTGTTCCTTCTCTACCAGATACAACTTTATCGAATAGTAAGTTCCTTCTCTACCAGATACAACTTTATCGAATAGTAAGTGAAACAATAAAATAAATATTAGGCATTACTTGGAAATGATACTTAGTTATATAGCGATCTATTTACCTGAGAGATTTGTCCAGTACATTAGTTCATCGTTAAAAAAAAAAAATCTAAGCATTTCCACCACTCAAACTCTCTCATACCCCAAAGCACCCATCTCTCTGACATCTTTAATGGCAACCCGCGGAGATTCATAGCATTGAAACTGAGTCACTTTTTATTGTGAGGACACGGGGAATAAATGTGAAGTGTGTACCTGGGTCTGACAGTGCTGGTTCCGAGAGTGGATGTTTAGACTCACCCACTGTGCCCAGGGCACTGTGCACCTGACCCTGAGCACCAGGGCACACACATGTATGTCCGTAAGCTGGCAGGTGTGGTGTGTGTGTGTTTACCACAGTCCTCTACAGCACAGGCCTGGGAATGGGGATCCTTGTGCCTGGGGCCGTGCGTGTTTCTGTTAAAACCCAAATGGAATGCGGTTGGATCGTCTTGAATAGTCAGGATAGGATGGTCCACCGCCCAAAATTTGGTTTGGATGTCAAGCCCAATGACACTCTAAGGGGATAGAAAAAGGTTTCTTAGTTATATCATGAGTCTTTCTGGGGAGGGCAGGGCAGACTCACATGCGGGCGTAGCAATGGCTGGCGAGAGGAGAGAAAGGATGCTGGCGTGGGGTGTTCGTGGTGGTTAGGATGTGGGGCTGGAGCGAGGGTTCCATACGTGTGGGCAGGGGCTTGCATGGCTTAACCTTCCCTTCTGTGCCAAAGAGAGAGTACCCAGGCTTTCTCATCCGCTTGCCCAGATGTGGGACAGAAAGGAAAGAGGTGAGGGTGAGGCTTAACCGATGTCAGCATTCAAACATCAGAAAATGGAGTCAGACTCTTTGTTTTTCATTTTATTTTTTTTTAATCTAGATTTTTATTTATTTCAGAGAGGAAGGGAGAGGGAGAGAGAGAGAGAAACATCAATGATTAGAGAGAATCATTGATTGACTGCCTCCTGCTTGATCCACACTGGCGATTGAGCCCACAACCTGGGCATGTGCCCTGACCGAGAATTGAACTGTGACCTCCTGGTTCATAGGTTGATGCCACCAAGCCAGCAAGGCCAGGCCAGACTCTTCATTACAAAACTAGAGGCCCGATGCACGCAATTCGTTCAAGGGGCTTGGCCCTCGCAGCCCTGGCTTCGTCCGGAAGGTCTTTCGGCTGTCTGGTCTAATTAGCATATTATGCTTTTATTATTATAGATGTTTCCCTAAGTCTCCCTTAACTGTGATAGAAGGGAAGCCAGAGTGCAGAGACTTAAGAGTCTGAAGAAATTGCAGTCAAAGTATCTTATCAAAGTGAAACATCAGAGATCCCCTCTGGGGGGGGGGGGGGGGGGGAGGGCGGAAAGTCCCTGGATCACAGGGGAGCCTTGAAACTCATGGGGATCCTTTCATGGATGAGCATGTGAGTTGTTTGGCTGGATCTGCACTAATCTACTCAAGCTCTGGTTTCCTTGAGATGAGGGGAAGTCGATGACAGAACTCCCAGCCAAGGTCAGGAATGCTGTTGGTCACGATACAAGAACCTCATGGGAGCAAGTTTTATCTGCACTGACACCCATCGGCTGCCTCCCTCCGCGCTCTCAGCTGTAAGTCACCTTCTGCTTACCTGTATGTGGGCATACTTTTCTTCTTCCTCTTCCTGAAATCCCCGCCCAGCAATCATCCCTTTCCTCATCTATATATAACTAATGCATCGTGCTTCCTAATGAGCCTGTTTTCTGTGACTCTCTTCTCTCTCCCTGTTGTTCATTTCTACTGGCTCGGCCATTCCTTCATAATTACACAGCTGTTCACATCCAGACTTCCCCATTGTCATTACTCTCCCACGGGAGACGTCCCCGCCGATGACTCCAGCTTCCAGCCCTGCCTTTCTCCTGGACTTGCTTGGAAAAGTAGCCCAGCCTTCTCTCAATGACTCTCATTGAGTACCAGTCCACACGTAACAGGAGATGGGGTTGGACCTAAGAAAATAATGATAATTACTGGAGCTCCCATTTATTGAATGTTTACTGTAAACCTCATGTTGGGCTAAGCTCTTCACAAGCATGATCTCATTTCATCTTCACAATATCACCCCTCTCCTCCCCCCCACCCCCCCAGTACATAATCTCGAGATCAAAGATGAGGAATCTGGGGCTCAGAGATGTTGAATAAGTGGCCAAAGATCACACAGCTAACGAGTTCCTGCTTGGCTTTGAGCCCAAATCCAATTCTGAAGGCCAGGCTCCAAGTGACTATATTCCTTCTGTGAGAGCCTGCTTCTACAATTCAGGCCTTTTCAAATTGTGTTGCCATCCCGCACGTAAATTTGCCAATTCTAGGCACAGGTATAAATCCCCCTAACCTCTCCTTTCCTTGCAATCGCCTCTTAGATGGGGTGATGTTTTTCTGCATTATATCATTCAGATTTCTTTGTTGAATGTGGAAGAATTTAAATTAATTTTTCTAAGTGTAATTTTCATATACCACGTTCTAGTATAGTATGTTACTATCAGTGAAAAGTGTGCTACTTGGAAACTTCAAGTAGCCTTGAGTAACTTGTAATTATAATGAATTATGTTGAAGCTATGTGTATTTTTATTGTGTATAATTTAACAAGTATGTGATGACTATAATTACAGTCTACAGTTCACAAAGGAATACTTTATAACAATATTTCCTCGTTAGATATTTCACCAGTGTCCGGGTTCAGAAATGCAGGGAGAATAGGCATTCCTGGGCTTTAGAGATCTTATGGTTGGCAAAGTGGTATTGCCATATACTAGGCACTTCGGAAACTTACCATCACGTTTCTCTACCAAACTAATGGCCTCTTCATTTCCGGATTTTTCTTCGCTCTTTGGGGATCTAGCAACACTTTCAATGCATTCAATATCTACACGAGGTTCAGGGGATGTTCAGCACGGAACTCCATTCTCCTTCTCTGTCATCCCAGGGCCTGGACCTGTGGTTTTCTCTTTTCTTTCATCTCCTAGATTCTAGACCTAGGACCTAGAACCTTCCCGTGTCCACCTGAACCTTTTTGAAACAAGGATATAACTTCAGTATTCTAAAATGCAGACTTTAGCCCTAGCTGGTTTGGCTCAGTGGATATAGCATCGGCCTGCAGACTAAAGGGTCCCAGGTTCGATTCTGGTCAAGGGCACATGCCTGGGTTGCAGGCTCAATCTTCAGTAGTGGGCATGCAGGAGGCAGCCGATCAATGATTCTCTCTCATCACTGATGTTTCTATCTCTCTTCCCGCTCCCTTACACTCTGAAATCAATAAAAATATATTAAATAAATAAATAAATAAATAAATAAAAATGCAGACTCCACCCAGCCAGTTGAGCATTGACCTAGGAACCAGGAGGCCACAATTCAATTCCCACTCAGGGCACATGCCCAGGTTGTGGGCTCAATCCCCAGTGTGGAGCGTGCAGGAGGCAGCCGATCAATGATTCTCTCTCATAGTTGATGTTTCTCTCCCTCTCTCTCTCTCTTTCTCTTCCCCTCCCTTCTTCTCTGAAATCAATATATATATATTTAAAAATGAAATAAAATGCAGACTTCTTGGGATTCCCCCAGAGAATGGAGTTTCCACATACCAGACATTTTTTAAAGAAAACCACTGAAATAATTTCTTCAGGCCAATCTCAGCCCATTCCTCGGGGGGAGGAATAAAATGGCTGTTATTGCTGAGGGCTTCCTCTGGTCTGTGCAGTTCATTTCTAAGAGACATGCTTTTATCCGCGCTTAGTTCACACACCAATACCACGAGGCGGAATTGTCACCTCCATATACTCACCAGGAAAACAGCCAGAGAGGGGAGATAACGCCACTAAATTCCATTTGACTTGCATCATAAGAATTGTTCATGACAGAAAAATCTGTTATTCAAGAATGAAAGAGGAAAAAAAGCTGAGTAAATTTTTCCACCTCCGCAAAAAGCACTGAGGACTTCCCTCTAGCCCTGCATTCTTCGAGTGCTCACTCAAAGAAGAGATGATAACGAAGGAAACCCTGTTGGCTCTGTCTGCAAACTGTGTCCTGAGTCTCACCACCTCCATTGCTCCCCTCTTGGTCATCTCTCACCTGGATCCCTGCACCGGCCTCTGACTGGTCCTCCTGGGCCCACCCTTGCCCTACTTCGGTCTATTGGCAACAGAGCAGCCGGAATGACCCTGTTACACCAAAGTCAACCAGGCCCCTTCTCTGATCGGAGCCTCCCATGGCATTTTTTCTCTGAAAGGAAAAGATGAAGTTGTTCCAATGACCAGTAAGGCCTTACCCACTCGGCCCTCAAGGCCCTCTGTGACCTCATCCTCTCCTCCTCTCCTGTTCTCTCTCCGCCTGGTCCCGCCACACTGGCCTTTTTGCATTTCCTCAAAGACACGAGACACAGTCCTGACTCAGGGCCTCGGCTTATCTGTCCCTCTGCCTGGACAGTCACTTAGATACCGCCCTTCCCTCCTTTGAGTCTTCGCTCAGATGTCTTCTACTCATCGAGGCCTCTCCAGATCACCCAAATTAATAGCAACCTTTTCCTCCAATCAAATCCCCAGCACCCCAATCTCCTTTCTGCGCTTTGCTTACTGCCATCACACTTAAGCCACCTTTTCCCAGACTCAATTTACTTCCTGTGTATATTGGTTGCTCGCCTCATTGTAATATCCAAGAGGGTGGGGTCTTTATTGTCTCTTTTGTTCACTGATGTAGGACTAGAAAATGGAATAGTGCCTGGCATGGAGTACCTTCTCAGATATTTGGTAAATAAATAAATGAGTGCTAAGATCATTCAAGTATTTCTCTTTGTATTTCACTCTTTCTTTGCTTCCCCTACATTATCATTGTTAATCTTTGCATTTCTTTTTTCCATTTAATATGTTTAGTAAACTCCGACTAAGTTCCAGGCATCGTGCCTGTCCCTTGGGATGCAGTCTTCTCAGAGGTGTATTGATGTTATGCTATTCATGCTGAGTCTGCACGTGTGGCTGAAACCGTTGGTTCCTGAAATGCCGCTTGGAAAATATGACCGGTTGTAACTGACGAAGCTCTTAGAGCGTGCCTTTTCCACAGCGTGGTTACTGGGGACTAAATGGGCCCAAGCTCGGTGCTGCTGGACAGTCCATTCCCTAACCACTGCCCGTCTGCACGCCAGGTGGACTGGCGGCTCTGAGTTCCGGGAGCTATTTCAACCAAATAAAGCACCCACAATGTGTGCCAGGTCTTGTTCGTAATCTCTTCTTAGATTCTTGCATAATGTAACTAGGTTTGTATGAAAGGCTGAATGCCTCCGAAGCCCTTAAAAATGTTCATGTTTTTATGGTGAGAGTAAAAAAAAATTAAGAAAAACCAAGAAAGACCTTCTTTTGTGAACATTTAGAAATTGAGCCACAGACTAAGGATATCTGTGGGTTGAATTTGCTCTTCACTTTAAGTTCATGTAGCAGTCGGAAAGGCAAGTTTGCTGTACATCCAGGTGTATGATGAAGTCCATGTACAACGATGTAAAGGTATACTTAGTTGTAGGTGAACATAAATTTGGTCTTATAACCATCAGCATAGTGGAAAAATGACAGTAATAAAATTAGCACTGAATATAGTACTTACTATATACTAGGTACTGTTCATAGAATAAGGAATTCAATCACTTAATTGACCCTATAAACTGGGAACCAGGATTATCCCCATTTTACAGGAGAGGAAAGGCTCGGCTAGGCTTACTAGCCCAAAGTCACTGCTCATAAGTGGCAGAACCAGAATTTGGACCAGGTGATCGGGCTCTGGAGTACAGGACAGCAACTGCTGTGACATATTACCCCACAGGTAGGACAGGCAGATTAGCCATGTCCATCATTTAACTCGCCTCTGAGCAGGGTCTGTTTGTATGAAGTATACCTTTGCAGTCAGAAGTGAGTTAGGGGAAATTTGCTCAACGTGTAGAATCCTGGTTTGGAACGTTTTTACCTTTTAAATGTTCGTTGTCTAGCATCCTAAAGCCTTAAAATAACTTCCAAGAGTGACTCAGTCTGTGCCTACCCAAAATATTACTAATGATGAAACAGAAAAACCTCAGAAGTTTTAATTACCAGTCGCACAATGCAAGACACACCCCACTAATTATTGCTTAATGTGAAGCGAGACATCGGCTACCGCACATTCACTGTGCAGGGCATGGAATTCAGGGCGCAGTTAGCTCTGCTCTTCTCCCCTAGAACGTAGTGAGTGGTGTCATTTTGAAGAAAACTGATGAGATTTTTATAACCAGGGGATTTTACAAGTACAAATCTTCAAGAAGGTTTTTTGTGTGATTTAAAAAAAAATCAACTTAGATGCTTGGAATTTGGATTGCTGCACTCTTATTCTTTGGCACATCAACAGGTAAGACTCATAACTTATAATAAATCCCTTAAAAATAGTGAGTGTATTCACATCCAAAATGTAACTGACATGGACTTTGAAATATGGGTTCTGTTTGTATGTTGATTTATTTGTCATAAAATTACCTAAGGGAAATGCACCCATTTGGTAATACTGGGTTAATCTGAAGAACAATTGGGAAGATCCATTTCCAATGATGTACAAGTTGCTGGGTAGTCTTTACTTGGCTCCCAGATCTGCCATTTACTAGCCTATGGCCTTGGTCAAGTAACTTATCCATTGAAGTCTCAATGTCTTCACTTTTAAGATGGATATGTAATAGAAAATGAGAAAATACACATTTCCAATTTCAGTACCTGACTCACAGTAGATGCTCAGAAAATGAATGAATGAATGAATGAATGAATTGGGTAATGCTGATTGGAACTTCCACATTGATTTTTTTTCCATTTGTGTCATGATTTTGAGAAGGAATATTGTTCTGTGGACATTTCTTTTTTTCTTCCTTTTTAAAAAAATATTCACTTGAGGATATGTTTTTCACTGATTTGAGAGAGAGAGAGAGAGAGAGAGAGAGAGAGAGAGAGAGAGAGTAAGAGAGAGAGAGGGAGAGAGAAACATTGATGTGAGACACAAACATCGATCAGTTGTCTCCTGTATACACCCCAACTGGGGATCAAACCCACAATCTGGGAATGTGCCCTGATGGAACATCAAAACTGCAACCTTTCAGTGCATGGATGACGCTCTAACCAACTGAGCCACACCGAACAGGACAGTCTGTGGGCATTTCTTATACATTAACTCAGTATTCACCAACTTGTGCCCCTTATACTGTGGACTGCTTATGCAATTACTGTGTAGTAGTTATTGGTTTTGTCTGCTCTTACCATCCTAGTTCAGTATTGTTATATTGACCATTTAAGTTATTGGTCCAGTTGCAAGTTATTAATTTTATAGCAAACATGTGTTTTTTCCCCTAAGTGGCTTTAATACCTATGATGTCAATCAGTCTCCTCCATCACATCTAACGTCTTCTAACTTTATGCCCTCTTTGCGGTATTTCCTTATGGAAAAAAAGGATGGTGACGAATAACCCTGGAAAGTTACTAAGATAGACAACATTTAACATTTACAACAACCTTCATTTCGAAATCCCAAGTCTCTTCCATAGACTGGATAATGTAGTTGAGTACTTAGGGGTAAAGCCATGGAATGCAAAAAATAAAGGCAGCTGGACAGTCTAGGAAAAACAGAAGGTTGCATTAGGAAGGCCAAATCCACATGTGAAATCACTGCCCCCAATCAGAGCTGGACATATGTGTGTTTCAAGAGAAAAAAAACAGACTGGATGGCAGGCAGGAGATACATTGAGGAGGAGCCGCCCTATACCAGGGACATATTGAAGGAGGCACAGTTCCACTCCCAACAAGAGAAAACAAAGGCAGCCAGAGAAACCAGGAAAACCAAAAACCGCCCAAGAAAGGCCTGGCCCAAATATGGGCCAAACTAAAATGACACTGATCTTGAGCAATTCATGGGCAAGAAAGGAGAATCCATTTCAATATTCTCCTTTGAAGGGAATGGAATCCGAACAATAGACGTGCGGAGAAGGAAATGTAATGATAGCATGCGAGCTGGCTCTGGGAAGAAAAATATTTACATTTCTAGCCATAATCATATAAATTCTGTTTATTGATTTTTGGAGTCAGCCCACAGACAGAACACGGAAGACCTAATTATGATGATAGACGGAGTCTGAATGTTATCAATGTTGACAGCATGAATGCGGAAATGCAGCTGACAAGCTGGGAAGGTGAAAGGGAGACCAGAGGGAGGGGTGGCGCGCTTTAAAGTTCATGTGGCAAAGGTAGGGAGTCAGGTTATAAGGAATGCCAGGTAGGAATCACAAAATAGAAGATGACTAAGTTTACAGCGGAAGCCAAAAATGAGCTGAAAACTGTTACTGATTGTACAGCAGGAGGAGTGGAGGTCCTGCTTTGCTAACACAGGCCCTCAGAGCCATTGTCAGTAAGGACCCTGGGGGTGAGGGGGGGGGAGGATGCTGACGGTCCAGGAGGGAGCGGGGGCGGGGGGAAGGGGGGGGATTTCCCTCCTGTTTTCTCCTGGTTCCTGTCTGCGTCTTTCTTTTCTTTTTTAAATATATGTTTATTGACTTCATAGAGGAAGGGAGAGGGAGAGAGAGGTAGAAACATCAATGATGAGAGAGCATCACTGATTGGCCACCTCACGGATGCCCCCACTGGGGAAGGAGCCTGCAACTCAGACATGTGCCCTGACCCTAATCGAACCATGACCTCCTGGCTCATAGGTCCAGGCTCAACCACTGAGCCACGGCTGGGCCTGTCTGCATTTTTTCATCAATGGCTTTTCACTCCAGCACAGTCATTCCAGTAGCAGGCATTGGTTCCAGTTTACAGTTTTCTGATACTCCCAGAACCAGACTCATGAAGCCACTCAATGATGCCAGCAATAGTGAGCTAACACCCCTCCTCAGGCGCCCGAACCCCAGCTCCGGGGAACCAGCACCCCCGCCCCATCTAGCAGCCCTGTCCCCAAGTTTCCACATTTGAGTAACTTACCCTCTTCCGTTTCTCCACCAGCTCTGGAGCGGAGAGCTGCTCCCTTTGGGCTCCTCACAGGGGCCCCTGTTGTCTTCATTTCTCCAAATCCTGATTAAGAACCATCCTTATATTAGGCTCTCACAGTTAAAGTAACTGGTGTGGATTCGGTCTCTTGCCCTGGTTTGGGCTGGTCCAGGGACTGGGTGGGTTACATCCTCATTTATTATTGCAGCAGGTTAATAGATCATGTGTGACTAACGTTGATCACTTGCAACTTGCTTGCGATAGCACAGTGTATGGATACGGGGGAACCACAGGGCCTGCATATATTTCAGGTGGTCGGCTCTGGGGACAGGGCTGCGGCCAGGGGTGGGCAGGGGATGTTGCTTATCTGTACAATTGTTTTTTAATGTACAAAATTGTATTTGATTAAAAATAAGTTTAATTTCCTATTCCCTCCTCTTTACATTTATGTGGCATCTCATTCTTCAGAATGTGAAATCGCCTACAATTTTGAAGTTAAAAGCTGGTGGATTTGAGAGTCAAAGGCTTATTTAGTATTTTTTAAGTGAGAGAAGAAAGTCCTCAAATTCAAGTCTTCAAACAGCTCTAACCAATACTGACAAATGACCATAAAGTGAATAGATTATAAATAATAACAATAAATTGAGTAAATGATCAATAATAAGTTGAAAAAAGTAATGATAAAGTATAATCATAATTTAATATATTGAACTCTACCTCCATAAAACAGCATGAAATGAAGTTGTTTGTTTTGAGTATTAAATGAAAGCAGAATGTCATAGTGACGGGATAAATTTGAGTCAGTGAATGACAGAAATAATGAGGACTTAGTTTTCCCAAAGCCTCTCACTTTAGGTGAGTAAGGTGAGCTCTGGAGAGAAGAAACTTGGTTGAAACTAAGTGAAACTTCGCTCCTATTTATGCTCTCAGGAAACGTACATCAGACTCCTACTGTGTGCCGGGCATGGTGCTAGGCTCTGGGGACAAAGGGATCCCTTCCAACAAGAAAAGGCAGGAGCTCAGGGGAGACATAGTAGCTCATTTTGTTTTATTTTTTAAATTTTTATTTATTGATTTGAGAGAAAGAGAGAGAGAGAGAAACATTGATTTGTTGTTTCACTTATTTATGTATTCATTGGTTGCTTGTTTATATGTCCTGACCGGGGATCGAACCTACAACCTTGGCATACTGGGATGATGGTCTAATCAACTGAGCTACCCGGCCACGGCACAGTATCTCATTTCATGTCTTTATGCCTCAGGCCCAGTCACAAGGGGTTTCCATGTTATAGTTCATTTAGTCTTCATAAAGAGTCTGTAAGGTAAGTGGTAGTATCTCCATTTTGCAGAGGAGGTAAGTGAGACTCAAAAAAGGTTAACTAATTGCCAAAAGCCAGGAATTTCTGATTCCAAAGCCCATACTCTCTCATCTGCAGCATTGTGATCTCCACGGTCATGGTCATAAGTGGGGGTGGGGGGGATATTTTTTGAAGAGACGCTCCCTGAGTCAGATTTGTTCAACTTGAAGACTAATTTCAATGAACCTTCAGAGTGGGGAACACAGGCCCTCTGGTTCCTCCAGCACTGACACGCCATCTTTCTGTGACAGGAAAAGAGATCTGCTATGAAAGGCTGGGGTGCTTTAGAGATGGTTTACCCTGGACTGGGACTCTGTCCAGGCAGTTCGCTGGTTTGCCCTGGTCCCCAGAAGAGATAAACACTCGCTTCCTTCTCTACACCAGGCGCAACCGCATAGCCTACCAGGTAAGCTGGCGCCTGCCTTCCAACAGATTATCTACACTAATAAAAGAGTAAGATGCAAATTGACCGTACCTTCACAACACCCACCAGGCAATCAGGCGTGAGTATGCAAATTAACCCAACAAAGATGGTGGGATAATTTGCATACGCAGGCACCGAGCAGCTGGGAGCAGGCGTTCTGCACCGCCCCAGCTGCTCTGGGCCTCTGGGCAGCATGGGAAGGCGGAAAGGTGGCTCCAAGCCAGAGTGGAAAGGCAGCTCCAGCTGGAGCAAAGGCGGTGCCAGCTGCCAGGGGAAGGAAGGCCCATTCTTGTACGAATCTTCGTGCATCGGGCCTCTAGTTCTAAAATAGAAGCTGTAGCAATAGACACAGAAGACAGATGCGGTAACCCATTCTGGCAGAAACTATTGGTTTCTTTTTTATTGAATTTATTGGGGTTACATTGGTTAAAAAAAGTATAGGTTTATGCACCCTGTGTCCATAGCAGCATTATTTACAATAGCCAAGATATAGAAACAGCCCAAGTGCCCATCAGTAGGTGAGTGGATAAAAAAGCCTGTGGTACATTTACACCATGCAATACTATGCAGCTGTAAAAAGGAAGGAACTCTTACCCTTTGAGACAGCATGGATGGACCTAGAGATTATTATGCTAAGCAAAATAAGCCAGTCAGAGAAAGATAAGTATCACATGATCTCCCTTATATGTGGAATCCAATGAACAAAATAAACTGGTGAACAAAAATAGAACCAGAGGCGTAGACACATGATGAGAGGGGAGAGGAGTGGGGTGACTGGCTAAAAGAAGGTGAAGGGATTAGCTAAGGAACATGTATATACATAACCCATGGACACAGACAACAGAGTGGTGAAGGCCAGGGGTGGGGTGGCAGGGGCTGGGTGGAGGTGGGCAAAGCGGGGATATAGGAGGGAACCTGGAATAGGGTCAACAATAAAAAATTACATAGGTTTAAGGTGTACAATTCTGTAATTCATCATTTACATATTGTATAAATGATTGATTTTAAGGCAAGCATTTCTTTTTACAGTTGTGAGCCAGATTTTCTTCTCATATGATTTGTCCTAGTGTTTAAATATGAAAATTACACTGCATATGTTGTTTCATAGAAGGTAAATTTGGTGTTTTGTCCACTTAAAAAATATTGTTTTAATATATGTATTTTTAAATCTTTATTGTTGAAAGGATTACATTTGTCCCCTCTTGTCCAGTTAATATACACTGAGTGGCCAGATTATTATGATCTCTGAATGCATAATAATCTGGCCACTCAGTGTATATCCTATATAATAAAAGGCTAATATGCAAATTGTCCCCTCAACCAGGAGTTCGACCAGCAGGCAGGCTGGCCAACCGCCCATGTCCCCTCCCCCGGCCAGGTTGACCAGACCCCATCCATACACGAATTCATGCACCGGACCTCTAATACACACACACACACACACACACACACACACACACCACACACACTGAGTGGCCAGATTATTATGCGTTCAGAGATCATAATGATCTGGCCACTCAGTGTATTTATTGAGAGCCTTCCACATGTAAGACTGTGATCAAGCCACAGTGCCTAGTACGTGTTAAACTGAATAAGCAGGACAGTGTCTTAAAGGCATTACTAGTATATTAGGGGAGACGGGGTATGTAAACAAATACCTTTATTGCAACACAAATTGTGATCTGTGACCTGAGCTCTGGGATGATGGGAAAGTTCCGAGAGGGATGGTGGTCACTGTTGCACAACAATGGGACTGACTTAATGCCATTGAATTGTACTTGTAAAAATGGTCTAAACGGCAACTTTTATGTTATGTATATTTTACCATGATTTTTAAAATGTAGAGAGAATTGCCCTGGCCAGCGTTGCTCAGTGGTTAGAGTGTTCGGCCTTCGCACCGAAGGGTTGCAGGTTCGAACCCTGGCCCTGACCAAAGTGTGGGAGGCAACCAACCGATCTGTCTCTCTCACATTGATGTTTCTTTCTCTCTCCCTTCCCCACCTCCTTTCCACTCTCTGAAATTCAATGGAAAAAATATCCTCAGGTAAAGATGAAAAAATAAAGATAAAATGTAGAGAAGATACGTATATGTTGAATACAAATGTTTGGGGTACCTCTGTTGGTTAGGAATTTCAGGGTATAGGTGTCCATTCAGGACTAGCTGTATCTCCTGGTCTTGACCCTCAGTCCTCAGAGGACTCGTCGGTCCTTCATCCTTCCGCACAGTGGTCATGCACTTGAACCTTGTAGAACATCAGAAACCAAGTACTTTACTGATAAAAGGGCCATAAAAACCATGTTCCTCGGGTCTTCTCCACTCCCTTCCGTTTGGGAAGAATCCTGGGTGACACACTAGATGTGTAGCTGAATTTTGCAATGGATAGAAGCCTGAGGGTTTATTGTTCAAGTGTTTTTGGCAATAGCTGGGGCATAGGATGAGTCAAGGTGTTATACTTAAACAACAAAAGGATTGTCCTAGTCTTGACCCAAATGCTCTACAGTATGAATCTGACCGCCTTTGCTTATGAGAAAGTAGAAGTGAACCACGCAGAGGTTTAACTTCCTCTTTTTCCGGAGGGAGGAATTGTCAGGGGGAACCTGGTGCGATGACCTTGGTCTTCTGAGAGTCTACCTTTCTGCAAGAATTACATGACTCACTTCCCCCAGGAATCCATGGCTCTTTAGCCTAGAGTGGCTCACGCAGACGGTAGGGGTGATGCACATTTTGCAGGAGTATGCTGGTTTCTGTGCCTGCAGCCATTGTCAGGGTTGGAACACACCTAAGCGGTGACTGTTTTTGACATGCTGGGAATGAGATGACCTGTGAAGTAGTCAGCAGTTGTAGAATGGGTTGATCTCGTACCTACGAGGCTCCATGACTCCCCAAGGATAAGAAAGATGAGAAAAGGCCCGAGCACCCAGCTCAACATGGGTACTTGTGGCATCAGAATCCCAGGTGCCTTCTTTTGATCCTGTGATGTTTGGCATTGCCCATGTTCTAGGTTAGTATGTCATTTTACAGGGGTGTGCCTTTTCTACTTTATTAAATTCCTCGGTGGCTCCTTGTGACAACAGAGCATGCTCAGATCCCACAATATTTGTCCGATTGCCACTGTGAGACATGCTTGGGGTCCCCCTTCTTCAAACTATTCTCTTGATGAGGAAAGCCTATACAAATCTTTTCTACCAAATTCCTCCCCAAAGTGGGTTTTTGGGGTTTGAAACAGGAGTACAGTAGGTGTTGAGGGGGCTCCAGCTGGAGTTGGAATGAGCATCTGGATTCTTTTAGATGCATGGATGGACAAATGTTTTTGCCCCGGGGTTCCAGTGCTTAGCAGGTAAGTGCTCCCACAAAGCCTGAATACAATTGATTTTATTTCCTGCCTCAGCAAGTTCACATCTGGTCTGGGCCCTGTCAGGGGAGAACACTATGTTCAGATCATAACTTGAGAAGCCAGCGGTGAAGCTCATGACTTCAGAGAAAGGCCACGTGGGTTTGACCCCCGCTCAGGACTCATTGGCTACGGTACTTCTGGGCAAGTGACTTGACCTCTGTCATTGTGCCCCTCCCTGATCTGTAAAATTTGTACCCCCCTCACTGTGCCGTGAAGGTTAAATGGGTCACTCCATGAAGCCCTGAGAACAGCTCCTGCCACACGGACAGATCCGAGTGTCAGCTCTATTGAAATTACTATGTAAACCAACTGCAGATTCGTTAGCCAGCAAGTTGTGTGATTAGTGGCGTGTCACTACCAACTCAGGCAGCTCGTCACGGGCTCTGTGTTTAAATTTCTTAAGTATCTAAATGTGTGGCTTTCCAGTGGTAAGATTCACTACTGTCAGACTTGCTATTTGCTGATAATTCATTTTTGTCTTAATAGAATTGCTTGTACTTTTGTGTATTAATCCTCTTAATGACAAAATCACTTAAATTCATCATATTCTAAAATCTTTGAGAGCTTGGTTATAAAACCAATGCAACAAAATATAAGAAATACAAAATAATATTTAATGTAATCACATAAAATTATCTTCAATGTAGTGTTGTCTATTCCTCACTCAGAAAGCGGGGTGGACAGTCTATTTTGCCACCAGGTAGCATGCTTCTAAGTCTCAAATAAGACAATTCCCGTGAGTTACATTCACAGTCAGTGAGAAGTGCTATACCGAAGTAAGGCTTACTGAAATTCTGATGGAAACTGGCTCAACCTTGTCTTACAAACATTGCTTTAAACCCAATCATGTTTATTTCCTTTCCTCATGATTACATTTACATATTACATTTCATCATGCATGAATAATTTCTTAGTACTTTCTCAATATGTATCAGTAACTATTTATTTGGTAAAAGTATATTAAAGAAGGTTGATAAAAATTAAATTTAGCCTGGCAGATGTGACTCAGTGGTTGGAGGTCACAGTTCAGTCCCGGTCAGGTCAGGTCAGGGCACATGCCAGGGTTGTGGGCTCCATCCTCAATGGGGGGCATACAGGAGGCAGCCAATCAATGATTCATTTCATCTTGATGTTTCTATCTCTCTCCCCCTCTCCCTTCCTCTCTCAAATCAATAAAAATATATATATTTTTAAAATTAATTGTAGTGGAAGGCTTTTGAGCAGATTTAGAATCTAAATATAAAATAAAATGGAAAGATTGTTTCATGTTAATCTCTCTTCACTCGAAACAGGAAATCAGTGCGGTTAACCATCGAACTATCCACGTCTCACACTTCAGAACAGACAGGATGACCCGCATCAACATACCTGGGTGGAAGTCAGACGGAAAATGGCAGCAAGCCATGTGCAATGTATGACGGGAACACGCTGTTCTTTAGCGGGAACGCTTACGGTTAAGGCGAATGTACCTCGCGTGGCATTAATGCATATTCATGGACTCCTCCATTCCTTACTCATGGGGTCCACGTTCCAAGGCCTGACATGCCTTACCCATTTCCCATTTTTTCTCACTTATCATGAAGTGCATAGATTATAATGGAGGCCTGTTTTAAAAATTATTCTTTGGTAAATTCTCATCTTTTGAAAATAAATGAATGGCGTGATCCATTTCTTATTTAATGAAGGGGAAAAATTTCTAAGTTCACTTTGAGAGATTAATTTTCCCCCTCTTAGTGGTATACTCAAGATGAATACACTGCTAGCATAGCAAGCGATGAATTATTTATAAGTGATGGAGTGTGTTAGCATCAGGCTGTCTGAATTCATATCCTGGTTCTACCCACCGGCTCTGTGATCATGGGCAAGTTAATTAGCCTACCCGTGCCTCAGTTTCCTTATCTGTAAGTGAGGATTAAATAAGTTCATATATGTAAAAGGGTTAGGACAGTATCTAGCATGTAGTAGGCCCTGCTAGTGTTATTGCTTATTATGGAATTAATTGGTTTTCTTTCATTCTCATGCCTTTAATACTTACACTCAATCATTGTCCCAGGTGTTGCTAAAAGCAGAAGATGTGAACTGCATTAACGTAGACTGGATTAACGGATCGCTGGAATACATCCCCGCCGTCAACAATCTTCGTGTTGCCGGAGCCGAGGTGGCCTATTTCCTTGATGTTCTCATGGTAAGAAGAGTTATTATTTTGAAAGTATATCTGTTTGCTTTTGCATCACCAAGAATTCGTGGCACTTTTCCGTTCTTGTCATTAGCTTGCACAAGTACTGAACACGTGAAATGGCAAGCACTCCTGTACTCCTTGGGAAAGCGCCCGTGGTTACACAAAGCGCCACGTGGTGGCAGTGTTCCTTCACAGGCTCCTCACCAAAGGCTTCCTGACCTTCCCCTCGCTCAAGGTCACTACCTAGATCTGCCTGTAGGACCATCTTTATTAGTTTTCATCACACTGTAAATTAATGATCATGAACCATTGCCATCTTATGAATTCTGTTTGTTTAGAACGTGAAGTGCATTTTCTTACAGAAATTGGTCCTAGGCAGTGAATTAGATCTGTAGGCCAGCCCAACCATAATTCCTTAACCTATACATTCTCTAAAAGAATAAAATAGACGTTGCTATTTATAAGGGATATACCCAGAGACACTTATAAATGTCCAAGTGCTCTCACTGTAGAAAGTAATTTCCCACTACAAAATGCGGTGAAGTAAAATCTAAAGATTTGTGACCCTTTCAGATTCAACACATGTTTTATCTGCACTTGCTGTGAGCCGGGCCCTGTTCTGGGCACTGCAGGTTCACGGTGAGTGGGACAGTGTCTGCTCACAGGGTGCAGGGGGCGGGGGGCTGTGAGGAAATGCAGGGCAGTGGGAGGAAGAGGGATGTGATCGGCAGCTAGCTCAGGTGGGCGGCGGGGAAGGTGATGTGGGAACACTGAGCACACATAGGAAACAGCCTGGAGCAGAATCGGGAGCCAATACTCACCTCTGCCCCCACAAGTCTCCCTCTGCCCCCACAAGTCTCCCTCTGCCCCCACAAGTCTCTCTCTCTGCCCCCACACTTCTCCCTCTGCCCCCCTTCCCACATCTCCCTCTGCCCCCACAAGTATCTCTCTGCCCCCACAAATCTCCCTCTGCCCCCCTCCCACATCTCCCTCTGCCCCCATAAGTCTCTCTCTGCTCCCACAAGTCTCCCTCTGCCCCCACAAGTCTCTCTCTGCCCCCACTCTGTCAGGGGAGAGTAGATGTTAAGGAGGCACTTAGAGTGGGTCTTTCGATACAAAGAATGAAATCAGACTAATCTCCTTCTCAGAGAAAAACCGGTCCTAAGTTTTTGGGAACTTTCTCACTGATCCTGGTGTCTGAGCTATGGGCTCTCTAGATCCCAAGTCATCCCAGACACTCGCTAGAGTTGCCTTAAACTGGAGGAAACAGGCAGGGCACGGTGGACACGGGTGGTGGGTATCAGCGCGGGCAGGAGCTGCCTTTGACCGTGTTGGGGCCCTGCGGGAAGGGTTGGGCCTCGGGAGGGATGGCAGGGCCGGAAGCACAGAGGTTGCCCCTGGGCAGTCTCCTGTACCCATGAGCTGCCTCGCCACAGGGCAGGGCCCCAGCAGAGGCTCCCTCCAGGCCTGCCTGGTGCGCTCTCCTTCCAGCAGATGAGCACAGAGGTGGCTGTGGGTGTCGCTGTCACCTTGCCAGACCCCATCCTGCATGTGATGGGAGCGGGGGCGGGGAGGGGGGGGTGCCAGCCCCTTTCCCACTTTAAGCAGAGTCAAGCCATTCGACCTGCTCTTTTCAAAATGTCTGTCCTGTTTTCCTTTTTAAAATCCCACCAGAAGCAGTTTGGATATCCCCCTTCTAAAGTGCACCTGATCGGCCACAGCCTGGGAGCTCACCTGGCCGGGGAGGCTGGGGCCCGGACGCCAGGTCTCGGGAGAATAACTGGTAAGCCTGCCCGCCCTGTCGCGGGGCCTTGCCTGTGTTTACATTATTTTAATGCTCAGAACTGAGTGTCTGAACTCCAGGTGGGGTCCCAGAGGAGGTGCGCTCCTGAGCAGGACGGGACTCAGTGTAATGGGCACCCTGCTGCTTCCTAGGGCTGGACCCCGCCGGGCCGTGTTTCCACGACACCCCCAACGAGGTCCGGCTGGACCCCTCGGATGCCGGCTTGGTCGATGTCATTCACACCAACGCAGCTCGCTTCCTCTTCGAGTTTGGTAAACACGTTTTTAACCCAAACAGAGGCTACACTGAAGCAAAGAGGAGAATTTGAGAAGCATTCCTCCTACTTGTAATGTCTATTTCAGGGGCCGGCACAATCAACGCTTGTGGGCACCTGGACTTTTACCCAAATGGAGGGAAACATATGCCAGGATGTGAAGACTTAATTACACCTCTATTAAAATTTGATTTAAATGTTTATAAGGAAGGTAAGTACTTTGTGAAATATGAAGGCTGCTGTTACACATTCACTCAGCTCCCTCCTTGGACAGGATCCACATCCTTTTGTATATAATTAATATAATAAATATAATATAATATATAATATAATGTAATGTAATATATATAATATAATATGACATATTATGTTATATTATATTTATTATATTATATTATAATTATATATTTTAGCCACACTAGCTGGTTTTGCTCAGTGCATAGAGTGTCATCGGCCTGCGGACTGAAGGGTCCCAGATTTGATTCTGGTCAAGGGCACGTACCTCGGTTGCAGGATCCTGGCCCTGGTTGGGGGCATGCAGGAGGCAGCCAATTGATGTGTCTTTCTCACCTTGCTGTCTGTCTCTGTCTCTCCCTCTCCCTTCCACTTTCTCTAAAAAATAAATGGAAAAGATAAAAATGTATATCATATATATATATATATATATATATATATATATATATATATATATATATATTTTAGCCCAAAATATAGTCACATGTATGGAGCTCCCACTCATGAGACCCAGTCCTGGTTGCCCTTGTACCGCAGTCCCCGGCAGCATGTCCAGCCCATTGTAGACACTCAACATAACCAGGAGGGTCCATTCATTCAATACAGCGGTATTGGTGCTTACTCTGTGCCAGGCGTTATCCTGGGAACAGCAGTGTAAGAATGAATACAAAAGACAAAAACCTCTTTCTGGTGAAGATAATATTCTAATTTGCTAGAAAAGCAGTAATAGCCAAGATGTGTAGTCATGGGAATAATGGTCCATGCCATAGAGTAAAGATGCCCCAAGAAAGCTGAACCAATCAATAGCTACAACCAAAAGTGTTCCTATTCACTTGGAACATTGAAATTAAGGAAGGTAAGGAGAGCACAGATGACTAGGATGCTATGAGAACTTCAGAATGCACAGATGTATTGAGGTCTATCTTATTGATTATGGCAATAATCCCAAATATTGGTGGCAGTAACGTTATGCCTGACAATGACAACACAAATTTGTCTTTAGCATCCTTTATAACACTTGCCACACCTTGAAGCTCCGCTGAAGGTGGGCAGTGGTTATCAGTGCTGGCTGTGCTATGTTTGAATAGGAGGGAGTTCGGTCCTTCCTGCAGACAGGGAGTCAAAATCACTTGGTCTAAGGAGATGCCGTGGGTACAGGGATGCTCAAAGCTCTAAGTGCTTATGTCAGAGATCCGGGAAGCTAGGAGGACATTAGTGTCAGAGCACTGAGTCATCTACATTTGCATTTGTGTATCTACCCTGCTTGAATGTCCCTTTAGATTCACACAAAGAATTTTTTGGCACAAAGAAAATGCTCGGTAATATTGATCCACGTTGAGCAGTAGCCAAGCATATACACCTGGTCTAGCTGTCCAGACCTGAGTTAAGAAACTGTCATTTAAAGTTGCTTTTCTAAGAAATGGGTCCTAATCTTGGTTATCAGTTAATCCGTTCATTGGGAATTGTTTTCGCAGAAGTGGCTTCCTTCTTTGATTGCAACCATGCCCGGAGTCATCGCTTTTATGCAGAAAGCATTCTCAATCCCCACGCCTTTATTGCTTACCCTTGTAGGTCCTACGAGTCTTTCAAAGCGGTGAGTAAAGCATTTTGCAGTGCAATTTAATTAGCAAGTCATTTTTCTAAGCATGATCAGCCAGCTAAAAATTATTAGGGCTTTGAGTTTGTGGTTTAAAAAAAAATGCACCTGCCACTTTGGGAAATAGTAGATTCTTTCTGTGCTGAATACTGAACAGCAGCAGAGGTTGCTGAAGGGCTTAAGTAAGTAAACCAGCTATTTGAATTCTGGTTGTTTCAGCTCTTTTGAACGTTATATCCAGTTTTGCTCTTTTGGGCCATTTGTTATGCAGTAATTAGATGCTAGGATAGGTCCGGGGCAAACATTTTTCTATGTATATGTTTTAAATGTCATCTTCAAAGATGCCCCAAGAAAGCGGAACCAATCAATAGCTACAACCAAAAGTGTTCCTTTTCACATGGAACATTGAAATTATTTTATTAAAATTTAATTATTTATACCAAGCAGAACTAGGGCATAGATAGCTCACAGAAATTTCACACAGATCAATACGCGACAAAACACCAAGTCCGATTTGACTTGAGTCCTGAGGCACGCCGTGCTGGGTGGATGTGAGCGGAGCGTACTTTTCACTGGGTTATCACTAGGAAAAGGAGGAAGAAATCTGTTTTGTAGCGGGAAGGGGGAAGAGGTTCCCTCTTGTGTTTGGAGACCACTGTTTGATCGGGTAGAGAACCATCGCAGGGGTTCCCCCTGAAGTTCACTGTAACTAATAGCACTTTATGATTAAGTGCAAGGTTGGGGAGGAATAAGCCTTGTCCTGTTACAGAGCAGGGTGAGTGGATGCCCTCGGGCTGTTTCCTTAACCAGTCCCTTACTCTGAATGTGCCCTGGTGAACTTCCGTTATCAGAAAGCTGGACAGCCAAACACCGACATGCCCCCCATAACTTCCTTTTCCTCCACCTCCCCTTCCACCAGCCCAGGTGCTGCTCTGAGAGGCTGCGGGGTCCCGGCATTTACCATAGGGGTGGCCTTCAGACTCAACGGCGTATACAGAGATAATGGGGTTCAATCTGCCCGAATGGAGAACCTTAGACTCCTGTGCCGCAGGGATGCAAGTTATGGTTGCAAACTTAGAGAACATCGAGTCAATGTCCTTGCCATGTTTTATTGAATTTTAACCCAATCAGTCATAAAAATAAAATGAAATGAAATAAAGAGGGGTTCCAGCATCAGGCTGCCCCGTTCGTATTCTTGTTTCATCACTACCGGATGTGCAACATCGGACAAATTGTTTCACTTCCGTGCAGACTTCAGTTTCCTCGTCTGTATAAAACAGAGACTGAAAGCATCACAATAATAAGGGACTTTGTGAGGATTAGTTGAGTTGGATGCACAGAAAGTGCCTAGAACAGTGCCTGGCACATGGTCAGCACTCAGGAAATGGGGGCCGTTGTTATTTTTGTTAGAATTTTCCTTTATAGAAAATGAAGTTTTCAATGGGGTGTTTTACTGCCGTCCTAGCCCAAATGTCCATAGTTTATAAATCTGAAACTTCAAAACCTAAAATAGAAAATACTCAAACACTCCTACCCAAGAGTTTTTAAAGTTAACATCTTGTTAGTTTTGCTTTAGATTTTTTAAAATTTTATTTTAGAAAGAGAGGGGAAGGGAGAGAGAGTGAGAGAGAAACATCGATTTGTTGTCCCACTTATGTATGCATTCATTGGTTGATTCCTGTATGTGTCCTGACTGGAACATGCAACCTTGGTAAATTGGAACGACAATCTAATCAACTGAGCTACCCAGCCAGGGCCTTTGCTTTAGATTTTATACAGATAAAATTAAAGAATTGAAGTAGCTTATAGTTCCTCACTACCTCCACTAAAGGAGAATTTGAAGTGAATCAGATATATGTAGAATACATAAGTACCTTTGTGGGTTTGCTTTATGTTGTTGTTGTTGTTAAACTTTATAAATTTGAAACCTACATTGATGTATGTAGGAATCAGCCACAATTTGTTTATTCATCCCCCCCATTGTGTGTTTGGGTGGTTTTTAATGTTATTAAAAGCAATTCGGCAATAAACACCTGTGCATGGCTCCTGCTGGACTTGGGTGGAAGTTGCTTGATGGTGGATAAAAGAAGTGAGATTGTCAAAGGGTATGTGCATGTCCATCTCTACTAGACAGCCCCAAACCGCTGTCTGCAACGGCTGTGAATTTATATTCTCATCAGAAGCAAGTGAGAATCCCCCCTCAATGTCCCCACTGGTCCTTGGGGCTGCCAGTTGTTTTTGTTTTTGCAGATCTGCCCCGCATGAAAGCGCACGTTGTTTTAATTAGCACATCCCTGACAACCAGTAAGATTGAGCATCTTCTTACAAGTTATTGACTAAGTTTCCTCTCCTGTGGATTTTCTATTCCCATTTTTTACCCTTTTTTTATTTCTCCGAAAGGCCATTTTTCTTTTTCTGTTCATTGATTTTGTCGTATTTTGTTTTGTTCTTGAAAACAGGCAGGGTAGCCTGTTAGTCAATTTAGCCATTTTTAAATGCATATTCTTTATTTAAATTCTAAAGATTTATTATTGTTTAATAATACATCATGAATGTATTGAAGGACAACATTTCTAATTATATTTCTGATTATTTTTTGTTTTCTGTCACCAGGGAAGCTGCTTCCATTGTCCCAAAGAAGGTTGCCCAACAATGGGTCATTTTGCTGATAAATTTCCCCTCAAAAATAAGAAGCCTAATAGACCCTATTATTTCTTAAACACCGGGGCTCTTTCCCCATTTGCCCGTAAGTATTATAGCTAAGTTTTATTGTAATGCTTGAAGGTTCTTAGCTTTCCAATTCTGACCGTTTTTACTGAGGGTCTACTAAACAAGTGGGCACTGGGCCAGACTGTGAGGACGCCATGAGGAACAATGGTGTGAGGTTAGGCTAATGGGAAAGATGTGCAAAAACTACAAAAATCTCAGTTTCAATGAAACTTGTGCCCGGAGGTCCCAGGGCGGCACGGAAGGACCCTGTGCGGGTGACAGAGGCCAGGAGGAGAGTCATGTGAGAGGAGGCTGAGAGACACACGGGTCAAAGAATGAAACTGTGCACCGCGTGGGGCTGAGGGCTCTGTCTTTGGGCTCATGGCAAGCCCTGAAGGGTATTAAGATGATCGGATTTGCTTATTTTAGAAAAATCAGTCTAAGGAGTTGCTGCCAGGAACAGCGGGGACAAGGGGAGGCAGGGCGACCTGTTAGGACAGGGTTGAGTGAACTAACTGCGTTGTGCTCATCAGTCCACGATATCTGTAGTCTATCAAATCATCTGCTTATGAGCTTTAAATCCCAGTGTTATCTGTAAGTATTATCCCAACAAAGCTGGGGGCAGGGGGGTGGAGAAAAAGGACAGTTGTTGCAGGAATCCAGGCAGAAGTGGAGAGAGATGTGGAGAGAATATGGAGATGGTTAGGAGGTGGCAGCAAGAAGGAGCGTGGAGAGGGGATTTGAGGGGTGCAGGAAATGAGAGTCTTGGTGATGCTGGCTGCGTGGGCGGTGTGCCATTTTCTGCACGTTTTAGCACAAGAAAAGAGACATGCTCTCACTTACCTGTGGAACCAAAAATGAATTCACCAACACAATAAGAGCCGAAGCAGGGGGGCATGGAACAGACTGACATACCTCCATGTAGGGTTGGGGGACGAGAAGAGAGAAACCGAAGAACTTATATACTTGCATGCATAGCCCATGGACACGGGCAATAGGGGGATGAAGACCTGGGGGGACGGGACGGGAGATATCTGTAATACTATCAGCAGTAAAAAAATATATTTACAAATGAAAAATAAATAAGTAAAAGAAGACTAAAGAAAAGAGGCTGGTTTGGAGTATGTTGACAGGCTCAGTTCTAGCACGTGGGGTTGGAGAAGGACTCACCCATCAGGCAGTGAGAGATGCGGGTGCCAGCCCCTGGAGATGGCTGGGGGCTGGAGGCAGAGCCTTCAGCCGCTCGAGTTTATCCGGTAATCAGAGCTGGGAAAGTCAGTGATGATATCCCCCCAACAAAGAGTCTCAGATTGAGAAGAAAGGGAGCCGAGTCAGAGGCCCCGCCAAGGAGACTGAGGAATGGGCAGAGGGAGAAGGAGACTCGGTGGGGCAGTAGTTAGAGGAGCCCAGGGAAGAGAGGCGGTGAGGAAGGGGGGATGGAGTTCATTCCCTGCACCACAAATGCTGAAAGGTCAAAGGGGACAGGACTCCAAAGGGCTCGTGGGATGAAGCACCCAAGTGGTGTATTTGGAGAAGTGACTGTGGGGGGGGGCTTGTTGCTTGCTGTGGGATGGAATGAGGAGGGAAAGAGAATTCTTGGCCAACGAGTCACTCATGAATTGAAAATTCTCTAGAGTCTAGTAGGATTCCCCCTCCCCCCCCACCCCCCCCCCCGCTTCAAATGCTTTTCAAACAACTTTATGAAGGATTGCATTTTTTCAACATGTTATTAAGCGTAAGCATGTAGTGATTACAGAATTCAGAATGAAAAATCTGTTTAGCTCTATGGTTTTTAACGTTACCCTTGCCCATTTGCAAGGGATTTATCCTACCAGCGGGTTTGTGCTGACCCAGACCTATACCAGCCGGGCATTCCTAGTTCATGTCGCCCAGGAGAGAGGCAACAGTTCACTCCGCCTCTAAAGTAACCATAACGGCACAGGCCTTGCCCAATGGGGTTTCTAGATTTTTTTCCAGATTCCTTGTCAAACTGCGGCATGTAAAACCTGGCTATGGAGCATAATACATGCCACAGAATAGGAAGGGAATGTTCAGAAGAGGACACGCAACATCCATTCTGAAACCTCATGAGAGTGCCTGGAACATTGAAGAATGTTCTTTCTAAAAGATTATTAAACTATTTACTTGTGGGAAATTGAAATGGGAGCATTTATATATATTTTTAAGTATATTTTTATTGATCTCATAGAGGAAGGGAGAGAAAAAGAAAGATAGAAATATCAATGATGAGAGAGAAGCATTGATCGGCTGCCTCCTGCACGCCCCACACTAGGGATTGAGCCCACAACCTAGGCATGTGCCTTGACCGAGAATCAAACTGACCTCCTGGTTCATAGGTCGATGTTCAATCACTGAGCCACTCTGGCTGGGGTATGTGTATTTTTAAATGTCATTTTTCACCAAATTCACTCAAGCAATCTAAAGTTGTATTCTTTTCCGTGAACATGAGCAGCCTTGTACCGCTTTAACCCTGAACATTACAAAGTTTCATTTACATTAAAACGCCAGGATGTCATGCTTTTTGCATAGTTTTAACCCTTCATTCTCTCTCTCGCTCTTTCAAGGTTGGAGGCACAAGTTGTCTGTCACACTCAATGGAAACAATGTCACTCAGGGGAGCATCTTTCTCCGTGTCGGTGGGACGACTGGGAAGACCGAGGAGTTTGGGGTGGCCAGGTAGGCAAGGCCGAGGCCTGGCAGGTAGCATGGTGCTGGACCCCGGTTTCACTGGCTGGGTGAGCAGCTCCGTGTCGCCTTTTCCTATAAACAAGCTGCCATGTCATATGTGACTTGTCTTTTTACTTCGTGTTTTCCAGATATAAACTAGAAATAATAGCATGTATCTCTCCACAGCTCAAGCTACCAGCAGGCAGTGTTAGGAAATGAAAATGCAGACATAGATGATAAGGTGTGTGGGGAAAAGTTGTCAGCAAGAGAGAGAGTTATCCTGCTACCCAGTCCCTTTAATATCATACAAACTCGGCATTTGTTTTCACTTGTGAAAATGTCAAATGACTTATAAAATGCAACTTTCTCTTCCGTGGTACACATGCGGACACCTTTCACTTCGACATTGTGAATACCCAGTGCAAGATAATGAGTCTTATTTCTCTCTTGGCAGTGGAACACTTAAGCCAGGCATGACCTATACAAAATTAATTGATGCAGAAGTTAATGTTGGCAACATCACAAGTATTGAGTTCATCTGGAAGGAACATTCGTTCAGGCGTTCTCGGAATAAGTTGGGAGCAGGCACGGTGGTAGATATATCTGGGAAATATGGACGTGAGTAAGTATCACTTTTCCCTTTGCATTTTCAAACATCATTTACATTTTGTGAGTGGGACTTAAAACCCACGTATAATTTGAAATTTGCAACTAGTATAAAAATGTGTACACCTTAAAATTTTGCAATTAAAATAAAGAAATGTTATTTGAGAAATTAATACTATATTTGCAAAAATGTTTACAAAATAATACTTATTCATTCAAAGATCTACCAGTGTCTTTTCCCCTTGGATTCCTATTAATATCTTTTTTTTTCCCTTTCAATTTCTCAGATCTACCTTCTGTAGCCAGGATATGAAGGGACCTAATATTGCCCAAATCCTGAAGCCATGCAAATCCGAGATACAGTCTTGATGGACTTATTTAATGGGAGTGTGAAATATAATCTCCTTTTAGTTGGTAACCAGACTCAACGTAACCTTTGTAAATGAGATAGAAAAGTACAGTTGTTTTTTTCTGTATAGAATGTTTTTCTCATTGGTAAACTTTTACATGTGCCTTAAAAATAGACTGAATTCTAGGACAACATATAGGACTGAGACCTATAGGAATCGGGAAATCAATGACAAAACAGAGCTGGCCTGGAAGTTCCCCGGGTGAGAGGAGGTGACAGTATGGTGAAGATGAGACTCGCCGGCTGAGTGAAGTATATTTTGAGTATTTCCAGGAAGAATAATCATTGTTCTAAAATGATTTAAAGAATATTTATTATGTTGTTCAACCGTGCTAAGACAAATTATGGCTAGAGTTCATGATATATAGATTATAACCCTGTGGGTTGGTATGTCTACTATTAATAATGAAAACTAATGGGAGTACATTAGTATTTCCAAGGTTTTCCTTGGCCTTCAGGGTAAGTGTGAGATAAGAGAGATTTTGGAGCTTAACTATGGTGTGTGCCTCAGTTAGCCATGGGCCCTGGGGATCAGCAGCCCCTTCTAGAACCGACCCTCCTGACACAGAAGGTCTCAACTCCCTGGGCCTTGAAGGCCCTGAAACAAATTATTTAGCCTGAAGGCAGCATTTCATTTGTAAAGCACTTGACTAACCCTTTGTGTTTGCAATAACAAGATTGTCATATTTAAATGTCAGTTGTTTTTTTTTCTCTTATTTTGCTTCTATTTCTTCTGATTCAGTTGTCCTTCTCCGGTGAAATGAAAGATGAATGTTTTTATCACTCTGTTTTCTATCACTGGGCTCAGTGTTCAGCTCAGAGCACTGAGCTGTAAATATTGTTGAAAAGAAAAGATGACAGATACTCTGCCGAGAGTTTCTTGATTCTGCTTGGTGCCTCACCGCCAACAGACCCACGGGTGGACGTAAACTTGACCTGTGGCAAAGAGCAAAGAACAAAGTGGGTGCAAGTGGGAGACAGAAGATGATTGGTGGAAGGAGGAAAGGAGATGGCATGTCAGGCTGAGGCCTAGGCCAGCCCAGGAGCAGGGTGGCCGTGAGCACTGCCCCCCAGTAGGGTCCCAGCCCTACTGTGTTGCAGCAAATCGGCCATGGAGTTGGGTCTAAGAGGGGACGGGGGAATCTTAGTGTGAGAGCAGTTTCCTGCTCTCTATGAGCGCTTTTGGAAGCGCTCACCAGCCCAGAGGAAAAGTCATGAGTCAGGACATGGCATTAGGCTCTGGGAGTCCTGGCCAGCCTCCTTGCCCAGGAGGTCTCCCGGCCAACTCTTTCTAAGTTTGAAAAGGCAAGTGGGAGTCCATTTCTTGGAACCCTGCTTTAATCAAATATGGACTTTCTGTCCCATAGCTCTTAATATCTGCGCCCCCCCCCCCCCCTTTTGCATTATAAGAATATTGTGAGGATGACAAATAGTGCCCGGGCTATCTAGGCAAAGGGATTCTGAAAGTTCAAGGAGACAGTGTTATTATCTGTGTGTACTGTTGCCTCGGACAGCAAAATGCTGCTTTTCTCTCCGAGGGCCCTGTACTACAGTGGCATGGTATTTGGGGCCTGCAAATATTCGGGAGCGGTCTGTTAGAAAGTTCTGCTTCTGCCATTAATGCTGAAAGTGACTTACAACCCAATTAGCCGTTTACTTCCTCCACTCCCTCTTACCATTGGCTCATCGTATCACCCACAAACGCCCACCTCCGAACTTGCTAATGGGAAAGTCCCCCTCTCCAACCACAACAGCCCTCTTTGGGCTCACGAAGTGACATTCCCAGACCTCTTTGAAGTTCACCAACCCGTTTCTTTTTATACCCAGCTTAAGTTGCATGATTATTTCGTTCGGTAATAACACCTATCAACACCCTAAGATGCCTGTCTTTTTTTTTTTTTTTTTTGGCATCCTGTCAGGCAAAACATCAACCTGAATGTACCTCGTGTTTCTCTTTCTCTCAGCAGCACCCCGACAGTTGAGTACTATTGGGGCAAATGGCATCATGGGGAGAACATACATGATTATAAATTGGTCAACAACACTGTCCTGAAATCTACTTGTTTTGTGTGTTTTTTGTTTTTTATATACCTCCTATCCTGAATCTCCTCCTACTTCATACAGAAAACGGAAGTCATCAAGAGAGCAAATCTGTCCTCTTTTTGGTCCAAACATACCAAGTACCTACATCTGCGTCCACTCTTTCTTTTTCTTTCCACTTGGGCAGCTGCCCCTCTCCTATCCAAGGCCACTGCTTGCCTTTCCGTTGGCTCTCACCCTCTCCTCCTTTCTTGGGCCCCTTATCCAATTGGTTACATTTTCTTCCTTTTTTTTTTAAAATATATTTTATTGATTTTTTTTACAGAGAGGAAGGGAGAGAGATAGAGAGTTAGAAACATCGATGAGAGAGAAACATCAATCAGCTGCCTCCTGCACACCCCCCACTGGGGATGTGCCCGCAACCAAGGTACAAGCCCCTGACCGGAATCGAACCCGAGACCCTTCAGTCCACAGGCTGACGCTCTATCCACTGAGCCAAACCGGCTTTGGCAGTTTTCTTCCTTTTGTTTACTCAAGCTCTCACTGTACCTGATTTTTAAAAGTTGAAGTCTCTCCCATTGGGAAAAAAACATCATGGCCAACCCCGAATTCCCCTCTGCTCCTGTCTGACCTCAGAACAGCTCCCCCAAGATTTCCTGTGACCGCCAATCACGAAGCTGAATGGGAGGTTTTACTCATGTATTTCCTCCCTCAGCAGACTTCAACACTGGCAAGTCCCTCCTGCTCTCTCTCTTTTTAATGTCAAGATTTTTCTTTTTATTGTAAAAACTTTCAAATATTCTCAGCAGCAGGGGAATTGGTTAAAGAAAACCACTCGGGTACCGGTCAGCCAGTTTAACAACGTTCACATTTCGCCAATTCTGTTTGCTCGGCTCCTACACAAACACACACTCCTGTTTTGTTTTGTTTTGTTTTGTTTGTTTTTGCTGGAGTGGTTCAAAGCAAATCCTAGACTTCAAATCATTCTACTTCTCCCATTTACACTTTAGTATGTATCTCTAAACAACAAATTTGCTTAACATAACAAAATATCCATTTATAAAAATTAACAATAATGTTCAAACGAATTCAAGGTTAACTTAAAAAATTAACAATTCCTTAAGATCATCTTATGTTCAGATTGTATTTAAATTTCCCAGATCGTCCGACAAATGTCTTTTGGCAGTGAGTGGTTTAACTTGGGATCCAAGCGGAATCCCCACATTGCCTTGGATGGACCTGTCCCCAAGTCCCTCTTCATTTATGACAGCTCCCCTCGCCCTTCTTCCGCACCCAGTTATTGAATAAGCCAGGTCACTGTCCTGTAAAATGTCTCCCATGGCACGAATGGGATCCCCTGGCGTCACTTGGCGTTTTTCTCTATCCGCTATGTTTCTTGTAAACTAGCACTTAGGTGGAGGGACTGGATGAGACTGTGGGTCCTCTCCGCTCGGCAGTGGGAATGGCCGTCTACCTGCTGGCCTGTAGGATGGGCAATTTCTGCACCTGCCGTACAGCTCTCAAGCTCACTGCCCACTTTTTCTAAAGGATCATATATGTAGTAGCACTTTATCAATCTGAAAAGGCTGTAGCAATTAGAGCTGTAGGTAAAATTGAATACTGGGTGGCTTGGTATCTAGTTGTTACCTGGCCAGGGGGGAGGGAAAAGGTGCCTAGATGAAGGTTAACGGGGGTTTGTGCTCTGGGGGTGGCTGAAGGAAAGGGGCAAGAGGCATTGAACTCTGTACCATGCCTAGAGCCGGAGGAGGCGATCATACATGCTCCAGTCAGCTCAGGAAATTCCAGGTCCCCGGTTGAACTGTGCGGCCAGGTCCCCAGGCTCCTCAGATGAGAGTAAATAATGGAAATGACCCTGCAGAAGAAAGCCCTCGGGTTCTGTTGACTCTGCAACTCTCCAGAACAAGCAGCGAGCCTCGGGAACAGAAAGAACATTTATGCCGAGTTATTTCCCAGCCTTTTAAAACCTAAGCTGTGTTAGATGAACATAAAGATCTCACGTCCCTCCTGGGGTTTGACTCCCCCATGTGGGAAAAATCAATCTGTTTTATATACCCTTTGGCTCAAAAGATTTTGTAAACCTTTACTTTCTGTAGATTATTGTAATAAAAATGATAGGTGTGCTTTGTGTTTTGTTAGTTTGTTTCCCAAATACATACTGAGGTTGTACTACCAGATGGGCTTCTTAAACATCTTACACATGCTTTTCTAAGAGTTCTGCCCAAATGATTGAAGTCATGTAGTCGGAAGACTGGAGTCTCTCCACTGGCTTTTATTCCAACGTGAGAGGCGAATGTCTACAGAGACTGAGCCAAAGGTTTTTTTTCCTTATACAGGATATTTATTTATTTTGTTACTCCTCACCCGAGGATATGTTTCCATTGATTTCTAGAGAGAGTGGAAGGGACGAGGAGGGACAGAAAGAGAGAAAGATCAATGTGAGAGAGACACGTGGATTGGTTGCCTCCCACACGTGCCCTGACCTGGGTCAGGGATCGAGCCTGCAACCAAGGTACGTGGCCTGGACCAGAATTGAACCTGCGACCCATCAGTCCACGGGCCGATGCTCTATCCTCTGAGCCTAACTTCTATGTTTGAGCTTTGCAAACATTTAGCCTTTACATAGTCATACCTTTTTCTTTTCTTTTCAAAAGCTTTTCATTCATTCATTCATTCATTCATTCAACAATTTGCTGAGTTACCCTGGGGTGTGCAGGAGGCAGCCAATCAGTGATTCTCTGTCATCATTGATGTTTCCATCTCTCTTTCTTCCTCTCTGAAATCAGTAATGAAAAAAAAAAAAGCCACAAGAATGTCAGAACTTTTGGGCTACTTTTAAAGAAGTGTTTATGTACTAGAGTCCTGAAGGAAAATGGAAGACCTCTCACTGTTCAGTTCATTCTTCTCATCCCCTGATGTATCAGACATGGTGCTAAATGAGGAGGTTATACAAAAAACAAGCTATCAAGAGCAGTCCCTGCTCTCGAGGTACACACAGCACCGGGGAGGACACGGGACAGGAAATCACTGATGATAACCCGTCATGACAAGAAGCGTGGTAGAAGCAGGCACGGGGATGAGAGCAGCAGAGGAAAGAACCAGTCTACTCCCCTACTGCTCTTCCGACCTCCGTCCTCTGCTCACTGACCTCCGATGGAGGCAATAACGACAGAGAGAGAAACCAGTAGTAGGTCTTTATTTCTGAATTCTGCGGTTACCACACCTGTTGCTATAAGTGATCCCATTTTGGGATCCAGTGTTCTCTATTTTCCAGCAGCTACGGTCCTGGAGGAATAGAACTGACATTTCATCCATTCACACACACACAGACATCTATCCATCAAGGGTCTACTGCCTGTCCGCGGTGGCCAGAGGAGCCATCATTTCCCTGAGGGTCCCTGAAAGAGGGGTAAAGGCCATGCCCGCTAGATTTAGGACGATGCCAACCAGAGCCCGCTAAGCCGCTCATCTCGGGCTGTCTGCCTAGTGCAGAGGTCCTACCTGAGTGCACTGCAGAGCAATGCCCGCTGTTGACCTTGAAGGCGGATGCAGTTACCAAGCTTGAGTCCATCATTTAGGAATAACCTCAGCAAAGGAACCCTTAGAAGCAGCTTAGTGGGGACGTGTGAGCATGTGCAGGAGGGCGAGTGGTGCCGTTTAAAGGCGAGGGAAACACCATTGCTGCCTGACTCAGCTGAAGGAACATGTGGGCAGCCGGGGCCGCCTCTGGCCGCCTTCCTTCCTGGGAGACAACACCCTGGAGCTCTTTGTTTAAAAGGAACTCTACCCTAACCATCACACCGGCTGCAAGTGTGAGGAAAGGGGAGGGTTAGCGATTTCCTCTGGCTCAAGAATGAAAAGGTGTGTGTCGTTATGGCTTCTGGGGAGCAGAGAGGAATTCCCATCTTACTTCCCCAGCTGAACATTCCTAAGTCGGCCGGGGAGAATTAGGCCTCTCGCAGGGCGGGGGCTACTTTCACAGGCTTCAGCGTCCCCCCAACGTGCAGGTGTCCTGCTAACAGCATGGTTACTGCGCACAGGGCTGCTGGCCGGTGCTCTGGAGCTGCAGGGGAGAGGCAAGACTTTCTCGGACTTGTTCACAGTCACCAGCACTTCCAAAGGCCAGACCCTAAATATTGTCCCCAAGCATCGGACCCAGCGTGTCTCGGTTGAAGACTTGATTTTGTAAAGTTCCACAGGTGCTTCTGATGTTTCATCAGAACCACGGGTTTGTGTCACTCATTGTCCCAAAGCCTCACCTGGGGCAGGCTGGAGGCAGGTGAAGCCTTGAGATGTTTGGGGAACCCGTCAGGCTGAGATTGTCCATCATTCCTCCACCTCATGCTGGCACCTTCAAGTCCACCACCAGCACTTAAAGCGTTAGCTTTTTCCTGTCAACATAACTAACTAAAGACGGAAATGGAAAGTGCATGGCCAACGGGCTGCCACTTTTCACTCCCCACCCCTGAGCCCCCCTAGGAATTGATCACCATCCTCTTTCCCATGGAAATCAGCTGTGGCCTCCGAATCCTTCACACTCTCCTACTCCAAGCAGCCACTGCCAGTTCATTATTGACACACAAATCAGACGCGATTTGTCATCTTTGGCTCGAGGCGTGACGGGTGTCCCCTGTGTGCTTGGAGGGAAGTACCATTTGTCTGCATCTACTTAGCATGCAGAGGGGGTGAGCGTAGAAGATGATAAAGTGGGAGAAATCATGGATACTTCATGTGTCTGAGGCTGGTAGTTGCAATGGGCCCATTGCTTCAACAAGAATCTATAGAGCCCTGACTGGTTTGGCTCAGTGGATAGAGTGTTGGCCTGCAGACTGAAGGGTTCCAGGTTCAATTCCGGTCAAGGGCATGTACCTTAGTTTCAGGCACATCCCCAGTAAGGGGTGTGCAGGAGGCAGCTGATCGATGTTGCTCTCTCATTGATGTTTCTAACTCTCTATCCCTCTCCCTTCCTCTCTGTAAAAAATCAATAAAATATACATTTTTTAAAAAGAATCTATAGAATTCACCAGGCTGGGGAGCAGGGTTCAAAAGGAGGAGATCCAGGCTCGGTCCCATCCTCATGGAGGTTCCTGTTCTACATTCACAGAGGGGGTTCTATTGAGGGCTGAGTGTGAGGTTGGGCAGTTTTGGAGGAATAGAGGGATGGAACAATTTTGTTGACGTACATCAGACAAATACGAAATGTACCGTCGGCTATGATTTCCACTGACCTCTTATTTCCTTCGTAGTAGTGTAATATATGTGGTGAGAATGGAACAAGTCCTCTGGCCTCAGCAAACGTTTTACCTACCAGGAGCTATTCTTCTCAGATTTTTCTCAGATTCTCACATCACTCGTGGGTTTTACTCTTTAATTGCCTGCATTCATTTGCATAATTTCTTGCTACTTTTGTGTTTGTTATGTCTCCAATTTCACTCCAAAGGATCAGTGGCTCCAAAGTTGTTCTCTGAGATGGAAAACCAGAGATGACAACGGCAGCACAGAATAATAGAATAAACTTCCCACCAGCTCTGGGTCAGATGAACCTGGCGGGATGAGAAGAACTAACTGAACAGCAAGAGGGCTTCCATTTTCCTTCAGGACTCTAGTACATAAACACTTCTCCAACAGTGGCCCAAAGTTTCTGACATTCTTGTGGCTTTTTTTTTTTAATTGATTTCAGAGAGGAAGGAAGAGAGATGGAAACATCAATGATGACAGGGAATCATTGATTGGCTGCCTCCTGCACGCCCCACACCGGGAATTGAGTCTGTGTGTGTCCCAGGTGTGAGGAGGCAGGAGATGCTGCTGCTTTTTGAGAAAAAAGGAGGTGAGAGCAGAGCTGACAGGCTGTGGGCCCTGCGTCCCCAGGGTCTTGGGACAATTTGACCGCTCTGCTGAGCACCATTCTTGGAATCTTGTCACTGCCCACCCCCTGGGATCCATAGGGAAAGACAAAGGAACAGCTGTTGGTTTATCTGCAATTCCTTGTTTCTCAGACTCCCAAATGCCTCCTGATTCATTCATTCAACAAACATTTGTCTGAGGGAGGAGCCTGTGTGGGCGTGTTTGAAGAACAGCTGGGGCCAGGTGGCCAGACCCAGAGTGCAAGGAGGAAGGTAAGAGGATGTGACGTCAGTGAGCACGGAGACCAGCTTGTGAGACCTGGTAAGGGACGGAACTCCTTCCAAGGAAGTTGGGGAACCAGTGGGAGATGTGGGGCAATTCCTGTAAGTTAGTTTTACCTTCACCTTTGCAGAGCTGTTAGCCAATGACATGTCCCCATTTTATAACTAGGCTCGCCATGAACAGACTCATAATGTAAACCTGGTGGCGTTGGGGATCTTGTGCGCGTGTTTTCTTTCCATTCCCTTGGGTGTTTTGTTTAACGAGCCAGTAATCCTGAAGAAGGACTTCCTTGTACCCGCTTTACAGGTAACTGTCTTGTTTCCCCAAGGCTTTGGTTTCTGGGTCCTCCTTTCACACACCCCACAGGCCTTAGAGTCCCTGTGCTCAGAACACCAGACTCCAGAGACTGCCTTCCCTCCGGGGCATCTGTGACCGTGGGCCCGGCGCTGGGCAAACGGTGACCATGGCTAGGCTCTCTCCATCTGTGACGTGCGACTGAAGGGTGGGTTTTGGTGGCAAGTCCAAGCAGCCCATCTGTGGTCCTGGAGTGCCTTCCATGAACTGGCCTCTCAGGCAACCTGAGCTTCCCAGAAATGGGGTCTGGGGACCCAGGCAGCACTGGGTCAGTCCACACCAGGATTTGGGGTTTCACCTGACCTCACGCTGTCCGGGAATCACAGTTCCCATTGGCGCAATAAATGACAACCTTTATATTTGCGTGCTCTACCAAATCATGAATTTAAGGTAATTTAGAAACAGCAAATGTAAAGGGAATTTTCTTCCTTTTATAGAAGAGCTCCTTTAAAGATATTAGGGTTATGTGCAAATATTATTTCTACAGAAATAGTCTTAAGCACTGCCCAAGCCATTAGGGATATTTGTAGCCCAGTAGGGAGGATATATATATATATATATCTTTAACTTTTAATGAACTTTAGGGGAAAAAATCAGTGAATAATGAAATACTGAAATACTCTAAACATTTCTACTGGGAAATAAATGGCACTCTAGAGGCCTGAATAAATCATTACAGCTAATAAAATTTCCTGAGATTGCCTCTAGTGGATTTGCACGAAGAAGATTGGATTTGTACAGATTTATACAGTCAAACAAGGCCAGTCCATATGAAAGAATGCTGTTTATCCAGCACTTGGTCAACATAAATTGAGACTATTCATTAGGAGCCACATCCGCGGTGGATGCCCTTTGCAGCTTTCCTCAGAGATGGGAGAACAGAAGCTTTCGCGTTGCTGGTAGTAGTTATTACTGCCAGTAACCGAGGACCCCGCGGGGCCTATTCCCAGGCTGATTGACTCAAAAGGCGGTGTGTTGTTTTTTTTGTCAAAATAATACCTCATTTTATTTACTTTTCCATATGTTTTTATTGATTTCAGAGAGGGAGGGATAGGGAGAGAAAGATGGAAACATCCATGATGAGATAGAATCATTGATCGGCTGCCTCCTGCTTGCCCCCCACTGGGGATGGAACCGTGACCTCCTGGGTCATAGGTCAATGTTCAACCACTAAGCCACGCCGGCTGGGCAGTATCTCATTTTAATCTGCATTTTAATGATGTTTTATTATTACATTTGATACATGTATTCTATATATAATTTTCACTTTGTATTATTATGATTTATGTATGTTTTTAATTTCTGACTACTCTGTTTGTGTGCCTTGCCTATATTATCTGTATGGGTTGTCTTTTCCTTATTGATTTGTAAAAACTCTTTGTATATCAGGGATTTCTTTCTTTTTTTTTTTTTTTTTTGGTCTGACATAGTATATATTGCAAACATTTCCCCAGGTTATGGTTTATATCTTGTCTTTGTTTTTATGCTGTGGAGATGTTTTTAATTTTTAGGCAACATCAGCATTGGTGTAAGAAAGGAGGTTTGAGGACACCTCTCTACTCTGCTCTATTTATTTGCCTATTTTAGTTTCTCAGCCTTGGCACTATTGACATTTGGGGGCCTGGTCATTCCTTATGTGGGGCCAGGTAATTGCCGGGGTTGGGAGTAAGGGGCTGTTTTGGGCACTGTGAGATTTTTGTTTTGTTTTGTTTTTGTTTTGTTTCTTGGAGGGATGAAGGTGGGGGGCAATGTAAGTTGTTTAACAGCATCCCTGACCTCCAACCACCAGGTGCCAGAGAATCCCATCCTCAGTAATGATCAAAAACGTTACCAGATTTTGCTGACTACCTTTGAGGGGCAAACTGCCCAGGCTGAGAACTGGTCTGTTTTATTCCCAGTGACTGTGACTTTATAGTATATCTTAATATCAGCTAAGGCAAGTTACCCTCTTTTTAAATGAATTTCCATGTTTACCAGTAGACTTCCAGAAATTAGAATAATATAGTGAATTAAGAAAAAATCCTGATATAAATAAAGTTGTAGGTAACAAAAAATTGTTAGGATTTTATTGGGTTTGCCTTGCATTTAAATATAAACTGACTAGAGGCCCAGTGCACGAATTCGTGCACGGGTATGGTCTGGCCAGCCCGCCCCGATTGGGGCTGATTGGGGGCCGGGCCAGCCAAGGGGAGGGGCTGTGGGAGGTTGGCTGACTGGCCCTGCCTCCATTGGGCCGGTTGGCTGGCCGCAGTGCTTGTCATAACAACCCGTTGTTCCAGTTGTTCCGGTTGCTTGGCTTTTATATACGTATATAGATAAGAACGGACATCCTTTTTGATACACAGCTATCTGCTTCAAACCCTGTCTCTATTGAGTGGGGTGTTCTTATGAATTCCTCAGTAGAGGCCTATAGTCTTCTTTGTAGAGGCAGGAGTGGCAGTCTTGTTTGGTGGTTCAGATCACAAACTTTGGTTCAAACCCTGACTCTGCTGTGTTCTGTGAGTGACCTTGGGGAGCAATGGGACTTTTCAGAAGCTCAGGTGTTTCAATTACAAAATGCTTATAACAACAACTCCTACCCATATTTTGCTTTGAGGATTAAGTGATAGTGTAAAAAATCCCTCACTCTTAAAAGGTATTATTATTAGTTACTATTGGGATTCCTAGAGATTTTGTATCTTACTGGGATTGTGAGTGTGTGTGTGTGTTTCTTTAAGATGATATTTTAATTGTAAGTGCGTATAAAATGACTCAGTGTGTTTTACTGTTTTCATGAGTAGAATGTCTTCTGGAATGATACTGTTTCCTGAGAAAAGAATCTGTTGATTTTTGCATATAAATTTTACAATTGAGCACCTTTCAGAATTCTCTTATGGTCTTCAGTGGTTTTTCATAAATGTAGTGATAGCATCTGGAAATAAGGGAACATTGCCTCCTCCTCCCCAGCTGGTAGACTGTTCGGTATTGAATTGTTGCATTATTTAGCACTTCCAGCACAATTTAAATGGTATTCAATAACAAGTACCCTTTTTTTCATCTGGTGTAAATGAAAATGCTTCTAGTTTTGCACCATTAAGCTCTGGTTCCTGAGAAGTATTCTGATTATGTTGGGAGGTAGTTTCGGAGTCTTTCTAAAGTGTTTTTAAATGGGGTGTTGTTACTCAAGGGGTTTGTAAAGTCTCAGTTATAAGATGAATAAGCTTAGAGACCTGCTGTGCGGCATTGTGCCTATAGACAACCATCTGTACTGGACACTCATGAATCAGTTGAGAGGGTGGCTCTCATGTAAAGTGTTTGACCACCAGAAAATAAAAAATTACATTAAAATAATAAATACTGTGTGAAAGGATAGACCAAGAGACCAATGGAACAACAGACACAGACCCATACAAATACAGAAATAACACATTATGGAACTGACAGGTGCTAACTAGTGCGAACAGACTGGACTTTTCAACAAATAGTGCCTGGACAACTGGTTACATGGGTGCCCTACAATTCTAGGTGGGTTAAAGATTCACGTGTAAAAGGGAGAACTATAAACAATCAGACAACAGCATCAAATATCTTTATAACTTCTAAGTTAAGAAGGATTTCTTGCCGAAACCGGTTTGGCTCAGTGGATAGAGCGTCGGCCTGCGGACTCAAGGGTCCCGGGTTCGATTCCGGTCAAGGGCATGTACCTTGGTTGCGGGCACATCCCCAGTAGGGGGTGTGCAGGAGGCAGCTGATCGATGTTTCTCTCTCATCGATGTTTCTGACTCTCTATCCCTCTCTCTTCCTCTCTGTAAAAAATCAATTAAAAAATATATATATATATAAAAGAAGGATTTCTTTGTAAAGATATAAATATATACAGGGTGACCTCCCCCCCCCCAAAAAAAAAATGCACACACACTTTTGAATTATTAATTCCAATGAGTTAACTCTGAAAAGAAAGAAACATCAACTGAGCTATCAGCTGTGAAGTGTGCATACATTTTGGGGGACACCTTGTATAAATATCATAAGGAAGAAATATATATTCAGTTACACTAAAATTAAGAATTTCTGTTGATGAAAAGAAAACACAAAGAAGGTAAAAAAATCCCTCAGTCCCACAACTGGAAGAACATAAAGCAACACATATAACTCACAAGTTATTTACTAGTATATCCAGAATATGTAAGGGATGCTTACAAATAAGAAACAGAACAACAACCCAGTAAAAAAAAAAAATGGTTAAGAGATAATTTATGGAAGAAACCCAAATAAACAAAGAAAAGAAGCTCAATGCCATTGATAATCAAGGAAATGCTAATTGGGGCCATGTGACTGTTTTACTGCCAACAGATTGGCAAAAATGTAAATGTCTGATAACATCGAGTTATAGGAGCGTGTGGAGCAACCAGTTCAGTTAGACAGTGCTGAGGGGAATATAAGTTGGAGCAGTCTCTTTGGAAAGAATTTGACACTGTCTACTCAAGACTAAGAATGAAAGACCTGACATTCTAGCAAGTTCACTCTCAGATATGCGGTGTGAAAAAACGGGCACAATTGTACAGGGTCATGTAGAAGAAGGTTCATAGCGACAGTCTTTGTAACACCAAAAACGACATACTGTCCAAATGACAATAAACAGCAACATGGATCAATTCAGTGTGGTATGATCATGCCCTAGAACACTACACACAACATGGATGAGCTTCAGAAGTGCAATGTTGGGTGAAGAAAGCAAATCGCAGAAGAATGCGTACCGTGTGATTGCATTGATAGAAAGTGAAAAACGATGCAAAGCCAAACAGTAGATTTTTAGGGACACAAACCCAGGTGATGTTTCAAGCACCCAGAGGGTAAAAGAAAGCAGGGGCGTAATAAACAAGTTTCGATTCATGGCGCCCTCTGATGGGGAGGCAAGAGGATGGAATAGAGGAGGGTCATGCAGGAGATCAGTCTTATTCCTTCAGCTGAGTGGTAGATATAAGTGAGGTTGCTCACACACGCATTCAAGAAATGTTATTTAGAGCCCTCCTTGTGCAGGAGGATGGCAGTGAATGGAAAAGACTGACTTCTGGTGCTTAAAGATAAACAATATAACTAGTTAGTTATATTGGTTATATGGCAATAAATGCCAAAGATCTCAAAGATGAAGCACAGAGAAGAGGAAGGGTTGAGCAAAGGAATAATAGTCACTTTATCATGATCCTTTATACCATACACATAATTTGTAAGTATTCTTTTGTGGCAATTCAGTATTGATTTTTTGAGCAGCTATGTAGAGACTAAAGGGAGTCCTACTCTCTGCTTTTCCCCCATGAAATTCCAGGAGGGGAAACAGGTGAACACACAAGTCAAATGCTTCCATCTATAATAAAAAAAGCATAATATGCTAATTAGACCGGACAGCCAGATGACCTTCTGGACGACCTTCCGGACAAAGCCGGGGCTGTGAGGGCCGAGCCCCTTGCACGGATTTCATGCATCGGGCCTCTAGTTAGTGAATTCGATGGGAGCACGATTATAAAGAGCAAAGGCTGTGTCTCAGGATCCGACGTTGTGTTTTCTGAACCACGGCCAGGAGGCCAGGAGGCCAGGAGGCCAGGAGACGCTGCGCAGAACGCACCTTCCTGACAAGTCCAGACTTGGACTCTGGCTGCCACTGAAAGGTTAGTTTGATGCTCGCATGTCCACATGCCTTGAAGAATCACTCTGGTTCTTAGAAGCTTCTGTCCTCTAATGGTTTAGCACAGCTTTGAGATCATGAGAGCCCATCAGAATGCCAGGGCAAGATTTCACAGGCAGCTGGGGTGACTGGGCCCACTGTCCAAGACATTTTACTCTTCCTCTCTGATAACTAATCTGATTTTATCAGAACTAGTTCTATGCTTCACATTGTGTTGTTACAAGCAGATCACTCACCCACTCTCTTTTCCCCCCAAAATTTTATTTTTTATTGATTTCAGAGAAGGAAGAGGGAGAGAGATAGAAACATCAATGATGAGAATCATTGATCGGCTGCCTCCTGCAGGCCTCTCACTGGGGATTGAGCCCACCGCCTGGGCCTGTGTCCTGGCCGGGAATTGAACTGTGATCTCCTGGTTCATAGTTCGACACTCAACCACTGAGCCACGCCTGCAGGACACTCACCCACCCTCTTGATCATTCATTCTGCACAAAGGTCTCCGCTCATTTATCCATCGTGTTTTCTTTGTTTCTGCATCTGCTGTCTTGTCTTTTTAGGGACACACACCTAGGACTTGTTGGCAGTGACTCCTTTGTCATGCACCCCAACACCCTTTTCCTGCCCTCACACAGCTTGTATGCTGGTAGACCAGACAGACACTGAATAATACCTGGTCTCCAGTTCTCCTCTCCAGGTCTTTTCTGATGATACTTTTCCTGGATGGAATTTTCCGAGTTGAAGCTCAGCTTGCTCTCTCCTCATTTCATGGGTATCCTGTCACTGACTCTTCCTCATGCTTTCGCCACCGCTCCCTTGGTTAGCTTGCCTTTCCTTCCACCTTATTGTTGAGAGAGGTAAATGGGCCAGGCAGACCTTATGCTGCGTCAAAATAGCACCCGTTTTTCTAGAATGACTGAATGTTCTTGTTGGGCTAGCAGTGAAGAATCATCTTTCACTTTGTGTTTCTGAATGTACTGTGGGTTACACAAGCTATTCATAGAAAAAGTATGTGGGCGGGTAGTTTTTAGTTGTCTTTGGCAGGCTCCCTCAGAGGCTCTGTGGTATCAAAGCCGTTTCCGCCACGAGCCTGCTTATACTCAGAAATGGAATAAAATGGAACTACTTTAAAATAGAGACTCATTGAAGCATTGATTACCCAGATGTAGAGATAAATGTTATGTGTACACTGATGACCTCCCCTCAATTGTTATTGATAAACGCTTTTCCATGGTTAAACCTGGAAACCTGTCCTTGGGAACTTCTCTCTTTTCTTGTCCTTTTCTAATGGAACTATAGGCAATGGGAAATATTTCCCTACCAAAGGGCATTTAGCCTGGCTGGTGTGACTCTGGTTGAGTATCCATCTATGTACCAGGAGGTCACGGTTTGATTCCTGGTCAGGGCACATGCCCAGGTTGCGAGCTTCATCCCCAGTAAGGGACATGCAGGAGGCAGCTGATCAATAATTCTCTCTCATCATTGATGTTTTGTGTTTTTTTTTTTTCTATTTCCCTCTCCCTTCCTTTCTGAAATGAATAAAAAATACATATATTTTTTAAAGGGCATTGTGGGATATGTAATGTTATACAGACATAATAGGTATGACAATGATAGCATAAATGATGGTGAGTAGTAGGAAATGGACCTACACAATTGCAAAGTCCATATCATTTTATGTGCAGAGGTACAGTGTTAACTCTAAGTAGTCTGGGAAAAGTTAAATATCTATATATACAAATATACACATATATCTGTATCTCGCTAGAGCAACCATTAAAATCATAATATACAGACGAATTGTTAAAAAAAAAAAACAATGGAGAAATTAAGATAAGAAAGTATAATCAATGACTTATTTACATAATCAGAAATAGCCACAGTGAGACCCCAGGGGAGCATGGGACCTGATTTCAGACAGGAGGCCTGGGGCAAGCGGAGCCCAGTTCCACCCGCACTGGCACAAGCAGCAGGATTACCGGCTGCTCCGTCCAAAAGCCAGGAGCTACGGGGACCTTTCCCAGGACCTGAGAATCAGGCGCATAATTATTTACTTTAAACAGATAGAAAAATATGGGTAGATGTTGATAGAGATCGAGAGCATTATTACATTGGAGCATAGTGGGGAAAAGCATGGAGTTGGGGCTGGGGGCCTGGAGTCTGGCCCTGGGCAAATTAGTTCTCTAAGCCTTGGTTTCTGAGCCTTGGTTTCTCCAATTTCAGTAAAATCTTAAATATTATTTCTAAGATGTCTTACTCTAAAAATATCTGGACTGACATGAGGCTATTTCTAAATTAATTCTTTTGTTAGTTTTTTTAAAGTTTCCTTCCAGCATTAATTCTGTAAAATTCTATTTTATTTTGACTTTCTTTGATCATAGATTCCCCACCTTTTAAAGCTCTAGGTGAATATCTGGATGTTTTCATGTGAAATTACTTTTTACTGATATACAGTAATGAGTACAGATTCAAAAGCCTTTGATTTGTTTTTAAATGGTCTTTTTATCATGGAGAAAACACACCTTTTTCACTTCCCTTCAATATATTTAGTTGACACGCCCTCTTGTGGAAGAATCCGCAAATAGCACTAGACAGTGAAACTGCTTCCAGATTTGATAGCCCATGATAGTACATTTTATGTATTAAAAAAAATACATATGTGCATGCTTATGTTACAACTAGAGGCCCAGTGCATAAATTTGTGCACAGGTGGGGTCCGGCCAGCCCAGCCCCAATAGGTGGATCGGGGCTGGGACTGTCAGGAGGAGGAGACAGTGGGAGGTTGGCTGGCTGGCCCACCCAGATCAAGGCCCGATCAGGGCCAGGCTGGCTGGGGGGAGGGGCCGAGGGTGATTGGCCGGCGGGCCCCACCCCAGATTGGGGTGGGGACCAATTGGGGGCGGGGCTGGCTGTGGGGAGGGGTTGTGGGCGGTGGGTTAGCCAGTCCCGCCCCCAAATGGGGGGGCCCATCAGGGGTCAGCAGCCGGGGAACGGGCTGTGGGAGGTTGGCCGGCCAGCCCCACCCCTGATTGGTGTGGGGGGTACTGATTGGGGATGGAGCTGGCTGGGGAGAGGGGCTGCAGGAGGTTGGCCAGCCGGCCCTGCCCCCTATTGGAGTAGGGGGGCAATCAGGGGCGGGGCCAGCCAGGGGTAGGGGCTGTGGGTAGATGGGGTTGGTGGCGGCTCATCGGGGGTGGGACCAGATTGGGGGAGCGGCTGTGGGAGGTTGGCGTTTGCTGGCCGCAGTGGGCGTCATAGTGACTGGTTGTTCCAGTCGTTACAGCGTTAAGGTCGTTGGCTTTTTATATATATAGATAAGACTATGAAGATTCAAGTTCTCACTCAGGTTAAACTACTAGTTGGGATTCAATGTTAACTATATAATTAACGTATATAGGATTATAACGTTTACATTTTTTTCTATTCCAGGTATTTCTAGTTACCATTAGATTAACCATACGCATGAGATGTACAAAATAAAGAAGATTTTATTTTATTAAAAAATGTATTAAAATAGAAGACGCTTGTGTCCTGAATGAGCTCCCTCTTCCCTAGACAATTCCTGCATTTTTCAGGTGGGAGGGATGAGCACATCCATGTGGGCAGGAGGGAGAGTGCAGTCGGGATGTAGAGTCAGTCCTGCAGTGGCAGTGGGAGCTGGTGCAGCATCTCTTCTGGATGTTCCCTGGGCAACTGCCTCCAGGTTCATGGGAGCCCATGGCTCTGCTCTCTGGAGTGCACTTTAAAGCAAATCTGTTCCGTGTGAGGATCACTAGTAATAAGGACACTTCTCTCCTGAGGGTTGGCTTGCCCTTTCATTGAACAAAATACTATGAATGACAACTTCCTAAGCTCCATTCAAAAGCTAGTTTGACCGCATTTGCTGGTTGCTTTAAAAAAAAACAAACTATATCTAAGGCAATTTAATTAAGCAATGAATCTGGTCTTTAATTTGCATTTCATCCATTGTAAGTTTCAATTTTAATACATTGGTATAATTCACCAAAACATCAATTGGTTGTGTTCAAGGGAATCTCATAGAGCCAATAAAAAGTTAAACTCACTTAGCAGATAGGGGTTTATGGAAATCATCTCAGGCTTAAATTTCATGGGGGCTAAAGCAATTACTTTCATAATTAGTTTTTAAAGCACTTCTTTCTAATCGAAAGCTCCTAAAATGACTCACCATTAAATTTAGCTTCTTCTTCATAGTAGAAGGGCAGGATAATAACCCATGACAACTATCGTAAGAGTTAGATGCACTCTTGTTTTCTTATGAAAGAAGTCAGGGCTAATGAATATTTGGGTGTTTTTCTAACCTTCCCATAAGTAGGCCCAGTGTCCACTGCTTCTCTGCAGGTGTGATTGTCATGTTATCTTGGCAGGTCAAGGTGCCAATGGTTCCCATCACAGGCACCCTTTTATTGCTGATTCATCCTGAAGAAGTTTGCTCTCTGGGTGGGAACTTGTCTTCCGAGGCTCACACCACTGGAGACGGCGGGGCTCCCACTCTCCTGGGGAGGCAGATGGGGCCATCAGGCAAATCACAGCCTGCCCACCCCGTAGCCCTGGGTAGGTGGATTACATGTTACAAGGGGACTTCACGGAGTTACACGTTAGCCTGGGAGAGTGGCCCCCAAGTGTTTTCAGACCTGGGCCACATGGTTAGAAATCCAATGTTGAGGGTGGTGGTAAGCACTTTTTAAAAAAATATCTATTTTTACTGATTTCAGAGAGGAAGGGAGAGGGAGAGAGAGAGAGAAACATCAATAATGAGAGAGAATAATCTATCGACTGCCTCCCGCATGCCCCTCATTAGGGACCAAGCCTGCAACCCGGAGTGCCCAAACTGGGAATCAAACCATGACCTTCTGGTTCATAGGCCAACACTCAACCACTAAGTCATGCCGGCCAGGCAGTAGTAAGCACTTTTTAAAGTTGATACCAACTTTGGAGGCGACCAGAGCACATGGTCCACATAAAAATATTACCTGAGACTCAAAAGTCAACCATAAGGTGCTTTGGAGAAGTTATTGAGGATGTTCTGGCCAAAGATGGTGACACAGGATGCTCTGAACTCCCCTCCTCCCATGCACACACTGAATTGACAGCTGTACACGGAGCAGTTCTCTCTGAAAGAAGTCCGGGAATTAGCTGAGCTTCTCCTACACATCGGGAGACCAAGAAAATACACACGTTGAAACAGGTCTTGGCCCACCCTCAACTACTGGGAGCCACCAAGAACAAATAAGGAGGCTTGGACAAGCACAGAGATTTGGGGGACGAAGCAGAGCTCAGGCGGGCTGAATGAGAGAAGGTGCCTCTCCTCCCTGAGACCACTCCATTGGGACTGGGAGCGGTTGGCTGTTTTTTATCTCATACACGGAAACCAACACAAGGAGGCAAGGAAAATGAAGAAACAAAGGAATATGCTCCAAAGAAAAGAACAAGATAGAATTCTAGAAACAGACCTACATGCAATGGAGATGAGTGATTTACCGAGTAGAGAGACCTCATTCACACCCATGTGGATTCTGTTGGCCGTTCCAATGACTCAGTTCCATATTGCATCTTCAGGGGAATTAAACGTGTAGAGCTCACACATCCACAAGTCATGGCAGCTAGCTTCAGTTGCAATCGCCCACGGATGCAGACCTGCCATCCCGATGCCAGGGAGTGACCATTGCTCAGCCATGGCCAGGGAAGGAGGTCAGTCTCTCCAGGTCTGTTTGCTGGAGAACCGGTCCAACCTCCGGTGGGCTCATCTCAAGGCCAGGCAGAGTACCCAAGGCCTGCGAGGGTCCTGTTAACCTTGACTCACAATGTCATCCTTGTAGATTCAGGTCACATGGATGCCACTCCCATAGTCTCCGAATGGATGAGGGGTGTTTCAGGAAACACCGACCACCCCCCTCTGCTGTCCTCTCTTTGGACATCTTCCCTAAAGTCACCAGTTCTTCGGGAAACTTGGTTGTATATCTCTTGAAGAGATACTTGGCTATTGGAATATCCAGCAGGTTTCTTTGCTGGAGAGAAGATCTCTATCACCGTTGAGCTGCTCTGATGGGGCCAGCATCTCTCCCCATTTGGCAGAATCTTAGTCATTGTCCCGGGAGCAGCTGGTCAGGTATCACTGGGTATTGGCAGCGACTGCCATTGGTCGAGTGCTTACTTCTGCCAGGGGCTGTGCTAAGCCTTTGCCTGCGTCATTTCGTATATTTCCCACAATGACTCTGCAATGAAATCACCACTGTTGTTCCCTTTGGACAGAGAAAAGAACTGAGGCTTAGAGAGGTAGAAGCAAATTCTGTGGGTTTCTTCTGTAGCGTAAAAGGCAACCTGGGAAATTTCACTTCAGCAAATGGTAAGGGAAATGACGCGTCCCTTACCCCGTATGTAGACTCGGTTACAAAGCTGGTATCTATGTGCACAGTCATTCCCTGAAAGGCAGTGCGCCAAAGCATTCACACCTATGCATTAACAGACAGGTAAATATTTGCTTCAGGGTTGCGTCTGCCAAGGCTCTAGAAACCTGAGACACCCTGGATGCTGTATTTGTAGATGTGGTTCCCCAGGTCTCCCAGTGATGAGCTCCTCAACCCATTTTTGACAGTGAACAGCTTTCGTCTTTGGTTGTCAGTTGATTAATGTCACCTTCTCCCCTTTAAAGTATGTCAGGCTTTGGAATGAGCCGCACGGGGCCCTCCAGGCCAGTGTTGCTTAAACTTGAATGCGCTCACAAAGTCTCCTGCGGATCCTGTGAGAATCAGACTTAGCAGGGCCAGGTGGCTTTGGCATTCCTAGCGAGTTAGGTCCCAGATGATGCTGAAGCTGCTGGTCCGTGGACCACACTCCGCAGCAGGAGCCGAGATCCCTCCCAAGTGGAGGAGAGGAAACACCATATGCAAAGAGAATTCTCTCCCACACTTTGCAGACAGACACTGAGTCTGGGACCGTGAAACCATTGTGCGGAAAGAGAGATTTCCTTGGGAAAACGTTTTGTTTTGCCAAACTTGCTAAGTATTTGATATGATCAAGTTCTGTGTTTAATGCTAAAATAACTTTAAATATTTTCCCAAGGGCTTCCAGTGTTCTGTGAGGATGCTACTAGGATTAGGGGAGACAAAGCTGTTGGAGAAATTAACATGGACAATCCTGACTATCCAATAGTGAGTTAGACGCGCCTAAAGGGATCATATTTTTTGTCTAAACATTTTTTTTTTCTGTGAACTTTTTCTATGACCCTTTTCCTATGATCTAACTACTTGAAAAGCTCTTGGGAAGTACAAAATGAATCATAAGGCATGAAATATACTTCATGACTAATGTCTCTCAGTGTGATTCTGATCCATCGCTACATCCTAATCGGGACACTGAAGTATAGAAAAAACAACTGTCACCATCCAGTCTGATTTCATGGGAATTTGTAGACACCTAGGAAGTGGTTAGTGCAGCAGCATCCTCCACCCGCCATCTTTGCAGGATGCCTTGTCCCTCCTGCAATGGTTAATCGAGAAAAGGATTGGTCACTACAGGGCAGTGACTGGGGAATGATGTCACCCCCTAGAAAATGGGATATTATTGCCAGTAATTTTTACGACTCATGCAATTTTCTCAGATATTTAAGAAATACTTTGCATAACGGCTTATCCAGGAAAAGATGTTTTAGAGAAAATGTAATTTAATTGAACTTTAAGCTAGATTTAATTAAACTTCAATTATCCAAATGACTGCCTCATCTGAAATATTTACTTTCCGTCTGCATGTTTAGTATTCTCTAGGCAAAGTCATAGTCATCATATAAATGAAAAATATGTAATTGGCTTAATTATCTGCTGTTCTGTTAACTGTGATTTTTCGTATGCGCTATTAATCGCTTGTCGGCTATTTCTTAGAAGCAAGTTTTCAATGTATATATGAAACTCAGACTTGATGATATGTATCATTTCACAATTAAAATATCAAATTATGTGTTAAGTGTGTGACATTAATCACAGGCAAGATCTATTGGTGTAGAGGAGGGAAAGTTTTGAGCCTAATTAGAAGAAATGAAATAGATGGTTAGTAAATTCTGCAAAGCCTTATAAAAACACAAATACAACAGAAAATGTTCATCAGAATAATAATATTATCTATGGAGTGCCTGCTCTGTGCCAGACCCTATTGTACATGCTTTACCTGTCCTGTCTCCTTCATTCCTCACCGGCACCCAGAGAGGTAGCTTCTATAACATTCCCATTTCACAGACGAGGAAACTGAGACACAATGAGCTTAGGCAACAAGTCTAAGGTCACATTGGCCCACAGTGGAGTTGGGATTCACTCCTAGGCTGGTATCAGAGCCCAAATACCTCACCACAGAAGTATAGAAAGTTTAGCATCTTTTAGATGGGGCTACAAATGATGGCCCACAGGCCAAATCTGCCTACAAACGGGGAATGGTTTTTACTTTCTTTTAAAAATGTTTAATTAATTTCAGAGAGGAAGGGAGAGGAAGAGAGAGATAGAAACATCAATGATGAGAGAGAATCATTGATTGGCTGCCTCCTGCACACCCTACACAGGGGATTAAGCCCCACAACCTGGGCATGTGCCTGACTGGGAATCAAACTCTCAACCTCCTGGTTCATAGGTAGATGCTCAACCACTGAGCCACAGGGGCTGGGCTGGTTTTGAGTTTTAAAAAATCAAAAGAAAAATAATATTTTTGTGACATGTGAAAAATACATGAAATTAAAATCACAGTGTCCATAACTAAAGTTTTGTTGGAACCCAAAACCACCTTCGTTTGCTTACACATTGTCTATGGCAGTGTCCATGTTACAACAGCCAAGCTGAGTAGTAGCAGCAAACCACAGACCCTCAACACCCAAGGTATTTACTCTCTGGCCCTGTATTGAAAACATTTATCAACTCTCACTGTAGACCAGAAGCGAAGGGAGCAAAAGACACAGAATCTGAGCAAATGCATCTGAGGATCCATGCTTAAGGTTACCAGTCACCCGGTGAGGTAGGTGCTATAACATTCCCATTTCACAGATGAGGAAACTGAGTTACAATGAGCTTAGTGAGAAGCACCACAACCAAGGATCCAGGATGGCGGTGCAGTAGGTGGAAGTTACACTCACGCCCTCCCAGGACCGAACTGGAGTTACAGCTAAAATACAGAGCAATCCATGTGCATAACCCACTGGAGAAGCGCCACGTGTTACGTGAACAGCAATCAGAATTGAGCCACAGGTGTCCAGCCCGCTCTTCCCGGGTGAAGCTGTAGGAAGGACCTGGCAGGGGTCTGAGCAGCAGGAGAAGGCAAGACCAGGGTGTGTGTGTGTGTGTGGGGGGGGGGGTGACAGAATCGTGCCCCTTTCTTCTGGGTACAGTGCACCCCTCTGCTTCCCTCACTGATTTGGTCAGAAAAAGAGCCAGTCATTCAAGAAAGGACAACAACCTCATCTCCGGTGGCCATCGCTTCCTGAAAGGGATTTTGGGCTGAGATGGGTGGAGAGCTTCCTTGGGGGCTGGGTCAGGGTGAGGTGGGTGTGAACTGGGAGGAGCTGGGGGACAGCATGGCCAGGGAAGCCCCTTGTGTGTCTTACTCAACTGAGCCGTAAACCCATGAGCCCTAATGATAGCGTGGTGACCTTTGCCGAAAAACTATTCCTTCTATACATGTCTTATCTGGGAAAAGGTCTTTCACTAAATTATGTTTTTTAAACATTGTTATTATTACTTTTTCCCTCCCAAACAGATTACTAGAGGTGATTCCAATTCCCAGCCAATGAATCAAATCATCCGAGATGCCAGGCACGGTGTCCATCCGTGCCTGTCTATTCCTCAGGTGATTATGTTCTATGCAATGGTGAGAGAGAGCTTCTGTGGTATCATGTTTATGCTCAAGAGCACGCCCATCAGAAGAGCAGGCTCATGTATTTTCGCATTTGTTTTATATTTGCATTGTATGTCATTCCCTTTCCATTGAGTTATAGCCTCGTTTTCACACGCACACAAATCAGGATCCCTGGCTTCAGAGTGGTTCATCTGACGGGAAAAGGCAATGACAGAAATAGTAACACAAATGCCATCGCTCAGCATCAGCTCATAAACTTACGTGGTAGAAAAGACTCCGGGGAAAATCGAACTTATGAATCTTTAGGTCTTGGAATTCAATGTGAAAATGTGATGATGCTGATAGGACATGCAATGATGACCAAAACGTGGGCTGTGTTAGATCAGCATTCATCTGTCCTTGACACCCTGGTCTCCAGTCTCCAGTGCCATTAGTCATGAATATTCGTCCAGAGTGGAATTGACGATGTTGCTGTTTTCATGCTATGTTCAAATATTACACCAGTATGCTCAAGGAAATAAATTGGCGTGTTTTTTTTTTCCCCCAGAAGAAGTAGAAAATACTGCTTTCCAGGATAAAAATCAATTAATTTGACCACCAAAGGCATAAATCAACTCGAGACTATGCAGGCATTATTCACATTGCATTTCTTAGAGTGAAAACTGTTGCAAAACTGCTATCACAGAGGGGCCTGTAAAACCAGCCATCGGCCACACCGATAATGATATATATTCTTTTTGGATAAAAACAAATAATGAGCCACCAGACAAATCCCCTGGTCAGAGGGCATGGTTGGATGTTACACAGTATTGCTGGCACGCCGTGTGAAGCCGTTCGGACTGTGCTAGAGACACATTTCCCAATCGCAGCTGGATGGCCTCAGTGCTGTGCAGCGGAGGAGCGGGTTACACATATTCTGCCTGGTGTATCACTAACTGTCCATGTAGCGGTCATTGTGAGAGCCATAGCACAGGCTGAAAAGGACGCAGTGGGGTAAGTAAGGAAAGAACACCAGTGGGTTTGCAGCAGGGAAAGGTGTGGTTCTCATGCTATAAAAGGCAGCCTGCCCCTCTGAGGAGCCGCAAGTCATTTCTAAGTGTTTGATCCTCTAATCATAAGTATGGAGCAACCCTAACTGGTTTGGCTCAGTGGATAGAGGGTCAGCCTGTGGACTGAAGGGTCCCAAGGTTCCATGTACCTTGGTTGCAGGCACATCCCATTAGGGGGTGTAGAGGAGGCAGCTGATTGATGTTTCTCTCTTATCGATGTTTCTAACTCTCTAGCCCTCTCCCTTCCTCTCTGTAAACAAATCAATAAAATATATTTAAAAAAATAAGTATGGAGCAAAAACAAAAGGGTACAGATTATTAGCTTAATTCCTTACTTTTTCCCTTCCTCCCATCCTTCCTCCCTCCCTTCCTCCCTCCCTCCCTTCCTTCCTTCCTTCCTTCCTTCCTTCCTTCCTTCCTTCCTTCCTTCCTTTTCTCTTTCTTTTGCTTGTTCTCTCTTTTCCCGCCTTTCATCACAGCTCCCAGTATCCAAGCTGTGATCTGGGTCTGTTGAATTTTACATCTCTGCCTATCTGCCCTGTCTTCCTGCTCAGTGACATCTGGAACCTCTTGTTATTGCATTTTTTTTGTAGTTGGATTCCACTCAACTATATCTTGAAAGTGGCTCAGAGTAGCTTGGAAAATGGGTCAAATGGTTACACAGCAAGGCTAGAGACCTCAGAGAAGCTAGCCAGATCTGTAGCGTCGTATTTGCGATGCTAAGAAGAGTGAATTTGATCTAGAATCACGCTATCCAATGCAATAGGCCTTAGCCACAGGTGACCACTGATCACCTGAAATGTGGCTAGTGCCTCGGGTTGGAATGATAATATTCTGAATACTTTACGTTACATAAATGATTAAAATTTATTTCACCTCTTTCTTTTTTACTTTTTCTTAATGTGGCTTACAATAGATTTCCGTTGGACACTCCTCTGGAAAGTGCAGGGCAGGGAAGGAGGCTGGAGTTTTAATGTCACGGCCAGTCTGCCGTTCAAACCTGATTGCCCGGTCGTATGTAGAGGACAAGACAAGAGAGGAGACAGTGTAAGGGCAAGAAAAGCAATTAAAAAAAACACACACAAACTACTGTGATGGCCCAGGAAAGAAATAATTATTATATTCAGTGTGATAAAAGTAGTGCTTTTGTGTGATAAAATTGCCATTTTCTGCATGAATAGTAGGAAAGCTAAGTACAAATAAGATGGTTATCCAAAAATGATGCCTGTGCCTTTGTTCTGAGAAGCAGATGCCTGGTACTGTACGTATGTATACGCACATCCATGTTGACCCCTCTTGCTAAACCCATTCTTGACTGTTTTCTAGATCAGCTCTACGGTTAACACAGCCTAGGAGCACATGGCCTCCTGTGACTTCCCACCACGGGGTCTCCCGGGCTGGTGGAAAGGAGTTGCCCCTCCCGAAGGAGCTCTGCTGCTTCCCGACCGTGTGTCCTTGGGCGAGTTAATCTCTGAGGAAGATTAAGTGCCCAAACTAAGAAAGTATGTAAAGCGAAATAATTAATGCTATAAATTTTTAAGCCTGCTTGTTGTTCTATTCCACAAAGTAAATCATCTCCATGCACAACAGAGGAGGGATGGCTACAATTATACTCCCTGAGTCTGGGTGAGCAGAACTCTCTCATATGGGATCGCATGGTTGCTCTGGAGGGTGGGAGGCAACAGCAGCCCCCGACCACCATCATCTTCTGCTCGGGGGAGGTGGGTTGGCATCCTCAGGCGAACATGTTCTCCCTCCCACCTGTGGCCCTGGCGGTACACTGGCCTGGATAAGGGAGACTCTCTGAAGGTTAAGTAAATGAGACCTTGTTTGGGTCCCAGGCTGGTTATCTGGCCAGACAGGTGTCCCAGGATCTTTCTTTCCCTCACTTGGAGTTTGGTACACAAGGTGGCCAGAATCAGAGCCTAAACTTATATCAATATTTAACTCCTCGGCAATCAAAGCTATTGGATTCGAAACATACAAGTTTGGCATTTTTATTTTTAAATGTCGAAGGTTGCAGAGTCCAAGTTATGCAATGCATGGCTGAATCCAGGAATTATTTTTCAATGGGAGTCCACTTTCAAGGCCATGAGCTACCTGGGCAAGGACTGCCATAGCTCTGTCACCCTCTACAGGGACCACCTTATAGCCCGCAATCCCGAGATGTGAGGCATAACAAAGGCTGGTGGGGAGCAGAGTTCTGGTGGGGACTCCGGTCCATCTCCCTGTGGTATTTGAGAGTTTTCTATGTATCCAGCAGACTGAACTGCTTCAATCACACATGCATTGCACCTGCGGCCCAGGCAACCTTGGGTAAATTTCCACTGAACCTTGAGGCAGAAGGCCTCGGATTGCTTGTGAAAACAACGGTCACTATCAGGACTGAACAGGAAAATGCCCATCAAAATTAAAATTCTACAGAAATGGAATGAAGAATGGAGCAGTTAATTTTTATAACTTGAATTAAAATTCTACAGAAATGGAATGAGGAATTGAGCAGTTAATTTTTATAATTTGGGAGATGGCAGGAAAGTAGATTTTTAAAGTGAAGAATTAAAAAAAATATATCTGTCAAAATATCAATGTTATACATAAATACCATCCGGATCTCATGGTAAAGTTTATAGCCCAGGATTCAATGTTCAGTATCTGAACTTGCTGAACCCTACAGCTAAGTTGTAAAAATAAGTTCTTGGAAGTAGGAGAAATCATCCTACAATATAGTAACCTTTATTGGTTAAGGTAATGCTCATTGCTATACCACTGAAATATCAGCAGCTTAAAACAATGGGAATTTATTTCTTGCTCATGTAAAATTCAAAATGGGTCTCATAATTGATGGCTGGCTTTCTTCTAAGCATGGAACCCAGGCTCCTTCCATCTTGTGGCTCTGCTATCTTCAACATATGGAATTCGTGGTCACCATATTTTCCTGCATCAAGCCATGTACAGCAAGGCATATGAGGATCATGTATGGGTTTTTATGAACAGGACTAGGACTGGTGCATATCTATACACTCACACTCACAGTGCATTGGCCAGAAGTTGATCATGTGATCTATCTCCCTGCAAGGGAGATTAGGTAATAAGGTGTAGTTCTATTCCATATAAGAAGGGGCCACCAACCTCTGCCACATACTCCATAAACAGACAATCCTAGATAGCTCATTAGTGGTCTAAATGAAACAATAAGGTTGATACAATTTTACAACTCAGCTAAAGCGTTCAGCAAGATTGAATTTAGTAGTCATTTATCCAGAGCTCATCCGATAGACTGCTGATTATGTACAATTCTCTTTTTCGCTTTTATAACAGTTTGGGAAATTGAATCTTCCTAAAACATTCTAAGATTTGAACCTATCTTAGTTTATAAAGTAATTCCCCATGGACTCTAGTCTCTGTCTCAGAATTTGGTGACTCTTGCTCCTAATTCTATAGCCTCTATTGAGCAAAGGTCACCTGAATTATGGATTCAATGTTGTACTATCTAAAAGGTCAACTGAGAAATTTTGTGTGAATTATTTCGTAAGTCACACAGAATATATTTTACTCCACAGTAAACCTAAAAGTGAACATTGGCTCACTTTTGGAGGGGGGTTGTTTCTTGCTTGCTTGCTTGTTTTGAGTAGAAAGGGCTTCAGAAAATCACAGTTCTTTACTGAGAGTTTGTATAGGCAGTTCATACTGTAGAATTATGTAGCAATAAGTTGTTTTTTTATTCTCATTCCCTCTGTTTGTTCATTCATTCAACAGGGTTATGTTAAGGGTCTGGTATGTACTATCCATAGAATTCTTCCTTGTGCCTTCTGTCCTGATTTTAACATGTCCCTTGCCCAACTTTCTTCATAGACAAATAATTCTATGCTTTTTTTTCTACACCTGTAAACTTTGTCAGGGAACTGAATTATTGGACCATTTTTGACCTACAAATGTGGCAACTTCAAAGGACTCAGTCTGTATCTCGGATGCTGTCATACTGAATGGCACCAATCTCTTAAAATTATGGTATCCCATCACCATCTTTTAAATATTTATTTTAAGCAATCTGTCACCCACTGAAAATATTCTGGTTCTTTTCCATCAAATACTTCTCTTTCAGATTATTTTTCCCAAACCATTTTTTTCCGAGTTGAATTTTATTTTTCTCAATCATTCATAATTTCATTCGATGGTGGGGTCACTGATTTCACCTCTATGCTCTTAGAAGTATCTTCAATTCCTTTTGTCAGCTCATTTATTCTTTTCCCCATGTTATCATTGAGAAATAAGCTAGGTCTATGGACTATTAAATTAAAATATCAAGTGCTTTCCTAAGAGGAATGAACTCCCTTGAAGAATTGCCTCTATTTCACTGTTTTTGAGGGGAAGGCAAGGTTAAACAAAAACTGCCTGAGCTGGTAAGTGTTTCGTATTTGTTTTCAAGACTGTTGCTATCAAATCTGTGGAAACAATTTAGTTTCGCCCATACCCACCGCCCTGCACAGAGACTGTAAATTTAAAAGGAGACAGGCTGGAGCCTTGACCATCATGAAGTTATGGTGATTCTGAGTGTATAATCAGACTGGGAGAGAATTGCTCATATCTACCCTTTTCCCATCTTCCCACAAGTACCATGGAAAACTTTACCTACTCTATCAATTTTGGTTTATTTATGATTAAACCTAGAAATGCATCCTTGGAACTGCTCAAAAAGATAAGGCTTGCCTATAAAAGGACCTTTAGGTGCTATCTGGTTGTGCGCGGGGCCTGACGGAACTGCCACGGTGAGTCGGAAGCATGTTTTCCAAGCCTAATTATTAGTATTTCCCTATCCACCCCCCCCCCAAAGGTCTAATCGAATTTGAATTATGCCAATCTTTTGAAAACTAACTGAGCCCGATTCACTCAAACTTTTAACTTTGTTTAGATGCTTCTAATCTGGACACTTTCGCTGCTGCTGGGAACAGTAGTAGGTAAGTCAATATATTTATATAGTGTTCAATTTTTTCAGGCTGAATTCAAGCCACAATGGGGACAAGGAATAAAGCAAGAAAGGTGCATGGTCAAGAGCACAAGCACCCGGCGGAAGGTTGCCAGATAAAAGCTCAGGCGCCCACTTAAATTTGAATTTCTGATAAACTACAAATATGTGCTAGTTCTCTCTAAAAAAAACATTCATCGTTTATCTGATACCCTAACTTGTCTTTTTATTGGCTAAATTCAGCAACCCTAGCTTGGGGTCATGTGGGGTTTAAACCCTGGTTCCAGCAGCCCCAGGTGTATTTCCCTGAGCAAAGCTCTTAACCTCTCTGAGCCTCACTATTGTCATCTGTGAAATGGGCATATACTACCACCCCTCTCATAGGATCACTGTGAGACTTAGGTAACGTAAGCCACGTAAACCATCGTGCCCAGCACCTGGTATATAGTAATACTTCTAGAATACAGCCCCCACAAGCTACTGCTCCTACTCCTACTGTTAACCTAGGCTTTGTCTTCCTCAAAAGTCCTTCCTTTGTGTTGTTCTTTGGGGTGATATTTAAGCCTAGAGTTGAGTCAAACCCTGGATTTTCTGTTGGATTGTTTGTGAGCAGCTTCTTCATCACGGAATCCAGGATGCCCCTTTAACATGGGTCAGGGACCTACATACTCGGCCACTCACAGATATGAAGTGTTGGCCTTGGCAGGAAAGGAGCTCTCCACCCAAAGCCCAAAGCCAGAAGATGGCTACAAGGAGTTGAGAGCCTCGCCTCCTCTACCAGGGCCTGCGGGCACCAATGGCTCAAGAAAGACACCTGAGTTGAGAGGCTAAAGGGGACCCCACACAGCCCTGCACAAAGAGATGAGGGGAGCGCGTGGTCCCACCTGGCAGAAATGGGGAGCAGTGACTATCTTTAGCGTGGGCGTTGTCTATTGATACTGTTTTGTGACTGTGTGGACAGCAAGATGCTTGGGGATGAGGAGGAAGACAAGGTGCCACAAAATATCATTTAACTCATCCTTTGCCACGGAGACCGTTAAAAAAAAAGAACATTCTGGTTAAACTAACACCCTTGAAACGCTCCTGGGTGCTTTGCAGGGAAAGAAATCTGCTTCCAAAGGCTTGGCTGCTTCAGCGATGACGCCCCCTGGGCAGGGATTGTGGAAAGACCCCTCAAAATACTGCCCTGGGGCCCCAAAGAGGTCAACACCCGCTTCCTCCTGTACACCAACGAGAACCCCAACTCCTTTCAGGTACGAGTGTGAGTACTCGTCGCTTTCAGAGCCCAGTCCCCTCTGCTGTGTGTGATAAGGACACTGAGTTGTAAGTCTTCTAAAGGGAATGAGTCAGTGAATGTACCTCTTGGTAGCTTTTTGTGAGCTTAAGTATTATTTGATGTAACTTCGTTTATAGAAGGTCCAGCACCTTGACATTGTTCTCATCCTACCGCTATCGTACCATTTAGTAAATCATTTAAATGTGGACATGCAGGGTGTCCCCGAAAATGTGTACACACTTTAACAGCTGATAGCTCAAATTTGAAAATACATGTATATTAATAAACACGGCCTTTACAAGTATTTAAACTGTGTGTATACATTTTTGAGGATAACGTGTTTATATATAAAATCTCTCAATATTATATATATTCTATACTCTTCCAATATATTTTTTTAATCTTCACCCAAGGATATGCTTAGGAAGAGGAAGAGAGAAAGAGGGGGGTGGGGGGAGGATCGAAGCCCCAGCCAGATATGTGCTCTGACCAGGAATCGAACCGGCAACCTTTTGGTGCATGAGACGAAACTCCAACCAACTGAGCCTCACCCGCCAGGCTCTTCCAACATGTTGTACATATATGAAATCCAGGCGCACACAAACCCTTTCACTGCGTGGAGGTGAGACCTCTGCACCAGTATTTTAGCAGAAGCATCCCAAGTCGAACGACTGAAAAACATGTTGTGACTTGGAAAGCAGCGACTTGGTGATGGCTGCAGACAGCTTGGTTGACATGGGAGAACCGTCACTCACAGGCTCCCAGGCCCGGGCAATCTTCTCCTACCGCCTCCCTTTACTTACAAACAGTTCTGCTGGAGTCTGTGAGAGACTTGGCATTCAACACTTTTCTCCCCCAAACAGGAAATAATTGCAGATCCATCAACTATCGAGGCCTCCAACTTCAAAACGGATAGGAAAACCCGTTTCATTATTCACGGATTCATAGACAAGGGAGAAGAAGGCTGGCTGGCCAATATGTGCAAGGTGAGACCGGGTCCCCTCTTCAGGGACTATTGTTCGGCGTGATCAACGACCATGGGGAAGGCACAGCCCCAGCCAATCAGGACAAACGCTGGCCATCGTGACACTGGAGGAGCCTCTGATCCTGCTGGCCTGGGGTGTCCAGGGGAGGTCCGGGAGGTGGAGGGGGTGGAGAGGGCCTGGCACCATCAGGGCGGCAAGGTTGGCAGGCGTTTGGAGGCTTTGGGTAGCAGTTATTCAATAAAGAATACGAAGATATTTCAGAATTTAGCAACACACGTTGCCGTACTGATACAACAGGAGTTGCATTTTCAATAGCTTTAAATGTTGGCAGTAGGTCTTCATTGCTATATGAGGAGCTGATAGAACTTATTAAGCCCAAAAGAATGGTTCTCCCTTGCTACTCTGTGATCTCCTATGGTAGCAATATCTAGGAAGACTGTGTAGCTTTTCATTTCCAGCTGCTGTTGTTGCCATGTATTGTGATCCCATTCCCTTTCATTTGTCTTTGGCTGTGTGCGCTGTGAAAATGAAGGGTTAAAAAACAATCAGAAAATCAAATAGAACAAAATTTCCTAGGAATGGCTAGGAAGCTGCTCAAGGAACATTATACAAGAGAATGCATTTGTCTAAAAACTTTGGTTAGTTTTTCCATTGTGGAAAAGCTTACTCATTTACCTTCAACATATTTAATATTTAAGGGGGTCCTAACATGGCCTTTCATTCATTCATTCATTCATTCATTCATTCATTCTTTATTGAGTACCTACTATGTGCCAGGAACTTTCAGGGCACTGGAGATTCAGCAGTGAACAAGAAAGGCAATGTCCTGCGATCTATTCTGGTAAAGAACGATGTGGTCTTATGAAATCATGAAGCTCTAATGACACAACCCACTGTACCACAGTTTATATATATTTCCCCTGAATCAGTTTTCTATGCAACTATTGCAGTAGAAATCCCAAGAATCCAGTTCCCATTATGGCCAGCACTCCAGTTTGGAGTCAATGTTAAACTTTGAAAGGGAATCTACATCCATAACAGACTAGAAGTCTGTTGTGTTCATTGCTTTGGGGTTATAAGCAAGCATGATATGGTAAATCCTAGTCCTCACAGGTACTCATTGGAAATTGATAAAGATTCTGAACCCTTTACCCATTATTGTGTCTCTCCCGCCAGAACATGTTTCAGGTGGAAAGCGTGAACTGCATTTGCGTGGATTGGAAAAGTGGCTCCAGGACGGGCTACACACAGGCCTCGCAGAACATCCGGATTGTGGGGGCAGAGGTGGCATACTTTGTCGAAGTCCTTCAGGTAACTTGTATGTAAAAACCCGAGCACATGGCTCTCTGGATTCCCTTCCAAAGGACAGCAAAAAACGATGTAGGTGTGACCATTACGAGAGACATTTCTCTGCTGAGGTTGGCTTTCCTCTTGGTTGAAAAAATAAAACAAACAAAAAAAAGTCCAGATTGGGCTGCATCAATATGCCTACTGAGGTCAATAAATTAGTTTGTTTTTTTTTAATTTATATTATTCAAGCAACCAGTTCGGTTGTTTCTACTGAGTTCCCCTAGTATTTCTCTTAATTGTACCAGTTATTAAACCAAGTTGACATGGTAACGGCAGCCTCAAGATTAAACTAGTTTTTAAAAAAAAATTTAAGAGAAGCACAATGATAACAAGCTAACCTGATTTGTTAACTAAAAACAAAGATGTTAAACTTGAACGTGCCTAAATAATTGCTTTCATTATTATTTTCTGATCCAAATATGTACTTTACTGACTCTGGGTAACAATTCCTTGTGTCCATTAAAAGGTCTCTCTATGTCGAAAAACAACAAAGAGAGCCCTACTTCTACCAGTTTAAATGTTAAGCCCATCACCATTTTCTATTATATTTAAAAAATATATCAAAATTAATTGCCTTGAAGGGGGGGAGTATGTCTTCTTAAAACTCAGGTTTTCAGGGGCTCCCCTTCTGTATCCGTCTTGAATTCCGCATTCTGAATTTGAAAACATTCTGACGAAGTTTTCTTTCCAACAGTCGGCATTTGGGTACTCGCCTTCGGATGTCCACATCATCGGCCACAGCCTGGGTTCCCACGCGGCCGGGGAGGCGGGGAGGAGGACCAATGGGACGGTTGGACGGATCACAGGTTGGTCAAAACATAAAAGCTGCACAATATGTAGCCCACATGGTGTCTGAAAGGATGGAAATGTGTTGTTGTTTTTTTCCGTAGGAGACAGGTTTTCCCATTTTCTGAATTGAGCCACATGATCAGTGTCTGCTGAGCTCTTATGGATTTTTATGGCTATGGTCTTTGGCTTACAGAGTTCTGTTTAACATGTAAATATTGCATGTGACTAAAATGTGAATTAAAAGCATGGAGAGGTCTTATTCATATCTATTTCCCCCTTTTTAAGCACTCACAAATGGCAAGTTTCAGGAATAGGATAAACAGCATAATTTATAGATTAAATAGTAAATAGAATTCAACCCAAAGAACTCCAAAATGGATCATGAATTACATTCTGCTTCAACAGCAATTGACAATGAGCCCAATTGTCATCAACCACAACCTAAGAGCTGAGTGGGGGGGCAGGTGGCCCGATGGCCCTGGGCTACCAGCTCTGCCTGCTGCTAATTAAACGATAGGATTTTACAAATCTCAGGCTCCTTGCATTTGGCCAATGGGGTCCCACGTTGGATACCCAGGTCCTATATCAAACCTGTACGTTTATAAGAAAGACTTCGCTATCCTGCGTCTGAGAGCTGACTCTTTCTAGAAGCAGCCACTGTCCTCCTCTACCCTCCCCCTCTCAGTTTCTTCTTAATACTTTGGAGAAGTTGGTTACGTTTGGCTGGGTGGACGCATCTGGAATGTCTATCGTTGCTTTGCTGGAGAGAACGTTCTTTCCCATAGTCCGTAAATGTGTACGAGAGCCTACTCAGCCTGGCGCTGTGCGAAGCTGTGGTCCTGGTGGTCTCTGGGAGGCTAGAGTATAGGGGGCCTGGCTTAGCCGTCAGCAACTTCTAGGGGGCCAGTGTTTCCCAGAGTCTGGCTCTTCCCTTGTAACTTCTGCTAGTGATTAGGGTTATTAGCCCGCAGTCACCCCAATAAATTTAATGTAAAAAGGAAATTAAAAAGAACAGTGATGGGGATTGTCTTAGTGACCTGTGAAGCAAAATTCCATGGTTTGAGGAAAATTCGCTTTAATGCGAATAGTAAGTGAGACACAGAGTTCCCTTCAAGACATGGTGAGGTAGGAAAGAACTAGCTCAACTCTTTCATGCCTAAGTCCTAATGACCGCCAATGCTTGCACTCAGGTCCGTGACGAATGAACACAGGTGAATGTGCAGGTGCGCTGATAGATCCTGACGTCACACATCTTGTTTCTTTAGGTTTGGACCCAGCTGAACCTTGCTTTGAGGGGACACCTGAGTTAGTCCGATTGGACCCCAGTGATGCCCAGTTTGTGGATGTAATTCACACAGACGCTGCCCCCATAATCCCCAACATGGGTGAGTTCCTCAACTCGTCTTCCTAGAATGGTTTTTGAGTCTATACGTTAGTGTGTTTTAGAGGGTTTTCAGTCCATACAGTAACATCATCTTTCCCATACTGCGAAATTCCTCAGGATTTGGAATGAGCCAAACTGCGGGACACCTGGATTTCTTTCCAAATGGAGGAATAGACATGCCGGGATGTCAGAAGAACATTCTCTCTCAGATTGTTGACATTGATGGGATCTGGGAAGGTAAAACCATTGTATGCATGAGAGGTTTTTCTTGGGGGAAGATTTATGTTTTGTTTTGCTAAACTTGCTGAATATGTTGACATTGTACAGGACTCACATTTTCTATAACAAAGGACTTTTAATTGCATCCCCAAGATAGGGGGTTTTCATTGGGAGAAGTGGCATGAGGGGAGACTGTGAGAAAGAAAATGTATTTGTAGTCAACTTTGCAAGGTTCGAATTCAGGAAATGCATTACTAAGTTATATTTATATCAATATGGACCAATCTTTTCCTTCTAAAGTTATTTTTCCTTTAAAAAAACACACAACAAACCCTATTTTTCTATTTCCAAAAATTGCTATTTTTCATTAGCTATGGCCTAATTATTAGCATCTTGAACAGTGCTTAACTTCTAATTTCATTACGAATCATAAATGCAGTTCATAAATGATCTTGTCCTGTGACCACCATGAGTTCACACTAATTAGAGAAACCTATTGAGCAACTTAACTCCATTCTGATCATGACATCAACTTGCAAGGATAAAATCTGTCACTGATGTGGAATCATGTCTGATTTCAAAGGCTCTCGTGACTTTGTTGCCTGTAATCACCTGAGAAGCTACAAGTATTACTCTGACAGCATCCTCAACCCTGATGGTTTCGCCGGCTTCCCTTGTGCCTCGTACAGCTCTTTCACTTCAGTGAGTAGATTCCACCTGCGCCCTAAAGGATTTTGTGAGCATCATTTCTCGTGGCTGCTGTGGTTCACTGTCCCTGACACTGTCACTCTATGACCGCCACATTGCCGAACCCTTTAGTCCTACAGATTTCTTTTCATGGTGAACTTTAAGGTACTGCAGAACTTTCGAGAAATGGGCTTGTCTACTGAAATGTCTCATCTCTGCCTTGCTCTCTCACTTCTGCACATGTCAGGTAAATGCTCAATCTTGTTTTGGAAATAATTCTAGGTTAAAAAAATAGTCTGTGGAAATCTGGGTGTGTGGCTACAGGATGCTGATGAACATGGTAACCTTGTCTTAAATGCTGACTTTATAAAACTGTGTAATAACTAGAGGCCCGATGCATGAAATTCATGCAAGGGTTGCATCCCCGGCTGCCTGGGCCAGATCCCAGCAGCAAGCTAACCTATATAGGTCAGAGCATCTGCCCCCTGGTGGTCAGTGTGCATTATAGCGACTGGTTGAACTGTTGAACAGTCTGACACTTAACATATTAGGCTTTTATTATATAGGATAGTCTCCATCTCGCAGATTTATCAGCCTTTCTCTCCAAGCTGGCAGTGGCCAGGTGATCATGGTGGTGGTGGTCAGCATGTGTTGGGCAGAGGGAGAACGTGGGGGTCCTCACTATTGATGGGCCCATGGCAAATGTCTGTTGGTGAATTCTGGGGACATCTACTCTTCTGGCTCAGGCAATGCCCTCAGAGAACTTTGGCCATTCCTCCTGGCTGGCTCAGTGGCCCTTAGCATCTGCTGGATGCAGACCCTGTACTTGGCCCAGTCCATTGATCCAGGATGGAGCAGCCTTGTCCTCCTATAGTGGGAATTGCTGATTGTCCTTCCCACTCTGTTCCTTCTTTCCCCTCTTTTCTTCCCACAATTCCTTGGCCTACAGTTCCTATATGATATCCATCTTTTCTAGACCCCAACCTATAGCTAAGCTTTTACAACCAACTGGGGCATTTTCTCTCCACTCAGAAAGAATTCTGAGATGTGAATTCTTCCCCCCCCCCCCCTCTCTCTTTATTGATTAAGGTATTACATAAGTGTCCCTATTCCCCCATTGCCCCCCATTCCCCAACTCATGCCCTCAACCCCCTGGTGTCTGTGTCCATTGTGAGATCTCAATTCTTTACCCTTTAATATGCTAAGTGGGAGCTAAAGGAATTGAGGAAAACCCAACTTTTGAGCCATTGTCCTCCTACTGGATCCTATTTTGGGGATCAAAAGCTGCTTAGCACCTCTTTCCCTGTCCCTTGCAAACTTTCTAAAATAAATTCTAACCACCTGCAGGCAGATGGATGTGTTGGGGCCATGGGAGCAAGAGGAAAAATATTAAAATATGTATATGTAAATATAGACATAAATTCTCTTTTGTGTGATTTTTGTATTTTTGTTAGTTTTGTGTTATTTGACAGTGAAGTTGCTGACTCGTCATTGTAAATAATGAGATGCATTTTTAACCTTTGCTGAGATACTATTAAAGTTCTCTTTTACCATCAGAACAGAATTGGTTTTAGAATATTGGAATTGTAACAACACATGGGACAAAGCTGATGCACTATTATAAGAAAGAGCATCCTCATCCATCACTTGTTTATTTTCCCCAGAACAAGTGCTTCCCCTGTCCAACTGAAGGCTGCCCACAGATGGGACATTATGCTGACAGATATGCTGGGAAAACAAAGGGAGTAGGCCAGACATTTTATCTAAATACTGGTGACGCCAGCAATTTTTCCCGTAAGTCTCTAGTTGATTTGCCTTAAACTCTTGATGCTATGTATTTTATCACGCCCTGTGAAAATGCGCAAACTTGCTTTTTTGTACAGAAGTTTTAAACTCCCCTCCCCGACATGGAAAAATAATCAAATGCTGTGCTCAGCTCATTTAGATAGTACAACAGAGTTTGGGGGCTGAACTATAAATGAAACAAAAAATTCTTCCTATTTGATCCTGGAGGCTGCTTCTACCCCAGACCTTCACATTCAGTCAAAAGTTTCACTGAGCAAAATTCGGAGGTTTTGTACAAAGAGAAAAGTAATCCAGGCGAGAGATGGCAAGGTTGTGGGAATTGAAAGGAATGAGCAGATTCAAGAGATATTTATATTTTGGGTTGCAGATTCTGCGGGTGCTGGGACTTAAAGGATGTGTGGATGGTGAAGTGTGGGGACAGACTCCAGGTTTCTCTTCTAGCTAATAAAGGAAGAAAACTATTTGGTTAGGAATCAAACTAGCTGCATTGTAAAAACTAAAGCCAAATTTTATCCACTGCCCGCCCGCCTCCCCCCCCCCCCCCCGCCCGCCCCAGTATCCCAGGCTAGCTCAAAATGGTAAAAACCGATAGTTCACTATTTACTAGTACCATAAATTGGTTACCACAAATTAATACATTTTCAATGGCAATGGAAAGTTGAATTGTATAATTTTTAAAATAAATGTACACTATTTAGACAAAAAGTAAGAGATAACGGTACTATAAAATGTGATCTATAAAAATGAAGTAAACTGATGAAAATGTCACAGTCTACTATTTTCCACTGTGTTTTAACATAAAGTTCTTTTAACACTTAAGAATACATTGTTAGGTCAAAGAAATTGAAAGCAAGAAATTTTACCTCTTCCCTTGTCTTGAAATCTATTGACTTTGGAAAGCGTGCATGCGCTTCCCCTCCCCCAGTGCCTGTCCTCTGAACGGCTAGATAAAGGAATGTCTGTGGCCATGAGAAGAACTACCAACACATGTATAAGTTACCCAGAATGCAGCAGCAGGGAATTCAACTTAGCCTGTTTTCAGTGTCTTCTCCGCAAGCTGACGTTTTGCATTCCGCCCCTTCCCCCCCGCCCCACACAGGTTGGAGGTATAAGGTAACTGTTGTTCTGTCTGGAAAGAAGGTCAGAGGACACGTGCTAGTTTCTTTGTTTGGCGACAGAGGAAACTCTAAGCAGTATGAAGTTTTCAAGTGAGTAAAATACAACTCTAAGCTTCTTAAGCGTTGGAATACCCCGCGCATTCAATGCATGTTATGGACATAAGAGTTGATCTATTACTATGTGAGCATAAGCTACTGCCACCCATCATCAAAAGGAAGAGGTGATTTCACCCTTGCACCTTAATACATTTCAGAATTTTGTTTCTAATTTTTCTCCCTGCTATTTCCTGAGAAAACCCCTGATGTTTTCTTGGATGAGTGGCATCTGATTTATAATCAGTAAATAATAATTCTGTTCACAAAACAACTGGGGAAAGATGATATAATGATGCCATCATTTATTACATTGTGAGAGGATTAAGGACTAACCCATGTTTGAAGTTTTATTAGTAGTAAGAATGACTTTAAAGTAATATGAGTTATTGATTGCAGACAAGCTAACACTGAACATACATGCATGCGCTTATTTAATACATTAGAATGACAAATGTACCACCAGGGGGCAGGGGAGGCTGGGGGAAGGTCAATGGGGGGGGGGGGAAGGAGATATATATACTACTATTTGTAATACTTTAAACAATATAATAAAAACATTTTTAAAAAAGAATGACAAATGTACCATCAGTTATTGTACTAGAGATGCATTGCAAGCTGGTTTTAGAAATACATCTATTTATGTATATGTATATTTATGTAAATTCATGCATGTTTTTACTAACTTTTTAATTTCCAAGGGGCATTCTCCGACCATCCGGTATTCATTCCAATCAATTTGATTCAGATGTGGATGTTGGAGATTTGCAGATGGTTAAATTTGTTTGGTATAACAATATAATCAACCCAACTCTACCCAAAGTGGGAGCATCCCAGGTCATGGTGGAAAGAAATGATGGGAAACTGTAAGTAATAAAAATCCAAAGAGATTTGAAGTATTGAATCGCATTTATAGCTCTATGCCCACTGGAATTTGACGTTAAGTTAAATCTCTTGTGATGGTTCTCCCACATTGCACCCACACCTGCTTCCTCATACTTCTTGTTCTGTAGGATAAAGTCTAGAACTTTAGGGAAACAACTTTGATAAATTTGTAGATGAGTGTTGTGTTATCTAACACAAGTGGTGTTAGATTGAAAATCTGGTTTCATGATTTAAGGTGAGAAACTTGATGTTATTCAGCTACTGTGCCTTGTGCTATGTGTGTGCTTAACATGTGTATCTTCCCCAAATGTCCTGGGTTCACCAAATTGCCACTTAAATGATCAGAAAAATATTTAACTTATTAAGGAATAAAAATAGGCTATTCTGGATCATTAGCCCTCTTACTGAAGACACAGGTCAGCCTTTGCTTCTAACCAAGACTAAAGTGTGTGTGAACCAAGAGATATTTAGCAGAATGAAACGCCAGAAAAAGTGAGCTGATGATGTTGATAATCAGCACAAAACCAATATTAGCCCAGTGATTTGAATATAAAGCCAAATTCTGAGGAACGGTGTTATGCTTCTTTTGTCATCATGTCCCCCAGTCCCCATAAAAGCCCAATGAGGGGGCTTTTGCTTCTAGCAAAGATGGAATAACAGCGACTGGATAAGCCTTCCCAACTGGAAAACAACCAAAAATTCAGACAAAACTATATAAAATAACAGTTTCTAGACATTGAACATCAGGCAACAAAGGAAAGTGATCCCTGAGAGACAAGAAATAAATAAGGTAGAACCTTACAATTGTTTTAGATAGAAAACTATATTTGAAGAAATTTTCAAACTTGGTGAAACTAAAAACCAATAGGTCTAAGTGATATAACAAAAAACATGAAGAAAACTAACCAACACACATCAAATTGCTCAAAACTAGTCATAAAGAGAAAAATCTTGAAAGCAGCCAGAAGAAAAATATGGCATTACGTACAGAGAAATAAGGATAATAGTTACAGCAAATTTCTCATCAGAAATGCAAGTGAGAAGACAGTGAAACAACATCTTTAAAGTACTGAAAGGAAAAACCGTTAACCTAGAATTCTATACCCACAAAAATACCTTTCAAAGATAAAGATTAAATAAAGACTTTTCAGATATACCAAAGCTAAAAGAATTTATCACCAGCAGGTCAACATTAGAAATGTTAAAGGAAGGTCTTCAGGTTGAGGGAAATAAACCAGTTGGAAAAGACAAAAGAGTGCATACATCTTTCATTTCAACTCCTGGTAAAATTCTATGCAATTCAAATGAGTCCATAGTGACAGCAGATCAGTGGTTGCCTGGCGATGGGAGAAGATGAAAAGGGATGGGAAAGAAAGATTACAAAGGAACAGGAGAAAAATTGAGAGATGATAACTATGATGTCTATGCTTATTCTCTTGATTGTGGTGATGGGAGGTAGTCACTATTATTATCCCCATTTTAAAGATAATTAAATAAAGGCTTGGTGCCAGAATTCATATGCAGGAAATTTGACTCCAACATATTCTTAACTACTAGAAAACAAATTCAGTTCACCTTTATTCATATATAGCTATTGGGTGCCCTTCATTTCTGTGTGCCCTTCATTCCCTTATCAATGTTAGTTTTCAAGTGTTAATTTGCCATTTGTGAGTTGCCAGCCATTAGGCCACGGGGGAGGAAATGAAGATGAAGAGAAAAGAGCATTTTCTGAGGACTTTTATGTACCAGGAAATTTATAATTATGCTTATATATTAAAGAAAATTAGCCCCAAGCATCCTAAGTATTGTTCAATCTTAATGAGCATGATTAGTCATTTCAGGTCAGTTCCTGAATTAAAGTAGGAATGCCTAGCCAGTGGAACACCAGGGCCTTGGAATTTTTCCTTTGGCTGATTTCTTGTCATGCTATTGACCTTACTCTTCCTCAGTTGTGTTCGTTGACATTGGTGCCAAGTGTTTAGAAGGTGTTTTTGAATGTGACCAGTGAGTCTTCCCTGTCCTTTGAGGTGTCCAGCGCCATCTCCTCTCTCTGCTGTTGCATAGCCATGAAACAAAATTGGAAAGGAGAATCCAGTCCTTTATACAGAAGAGAGGTCTTCCCTCCGCCAATGTCTAGTCTCAAGCATTGGGTGTGCTGGAGAGGAGAGCAAAGCGTGGCCTCATGCTCAACACACCGACTGTGGGCCACATGGAGTTGACTTTTCATTGTTTTCTCTCCGCAGGTACAATTTCTGTAGCCAAGCAACTGTGAGGGAAGATGTTCTGCTCACTCTCACTCCATGTTAGGAGCCTGCTGACATCTGACCACTAAATCTTATTACTAATAAAATCTGTTGGTGAAGCAATACAGTCTTTTCTTTGTCATCATGAGTCTATTTTTCCAATGAAACTTTTGGATATGGCGATTAAAACCCAAAGTTTGGAGTTAGTCTGAAGAACCACAAATAACGGTTGAATTTTGCTACATATGATGTGGCATTGAGCTTAGGAATATTGTTTACTTGATACTGACATATTGTCCATTACTACTATGACTGATGCCAGTCTGATTTCTTAAGGCAGATGTCCAGGTCCAAAATGACCCCCTCTTGGTGGGTACCCACCTTTGCTGCTTTTTCCATCTGCTCCTACTCAGACATCTCAGGAGAGATGACACATACGGAGGTGAGGACTGGGGATTTCCAATTCTCCTAACTGCTCCCAGTGGGGCTCCCTCAGACCCTCTCCTCTCTGCAGCCACTTTGATTCTTCTAACGTACAAATCAAAAATCCTCCCAATGGTCCTCAAGATAGAATCCACATCCCTTAGTGAGCCTTGCAAGGGCCCTGTAGGTCTGGTTTTCACCTAGGACTCCAGCATCATTTCTCACCACATTCTTTCTAGAACTCTACATCCCCTAACAGGGCCTTGATCTCAGATGCTGCTGGACCTTTACGCAAACTCTTCCTCTCCCTAGGATGTCCTTTCCCATGTCTTCCTGTCTATTCAACCGCTACTGACTAACTTCCTGTCTGTGTAGATATCCCTTCTTCCAGGAAGACCTTCTTCACCTCCGTTACCCACACCCCTGAAGACTGGATTATAGGCCACCCCACTACATTCCCACTATACCTAGGAGTTTCTCCATCTCAGCACTTATCTCTCCATATCAGTTTCTTATTTACTTGCCTGTATATCCTATTTGTGAATTCCTTAAGGGGGCTGCATGTTGTATGTACCTGGTTCAATTGAATGCAGGTGAGTGTCTAGGCTGTGAGAAAGATTTAGAAAACACCTTTCTCAGAACAAACACTTCTTTGGAATTAAGGGGCTCTGAGAACCCAGCTTGGGCCAACCCTACTCTTCCCCCAGAATTCATAAGACAGTTCTCTGTTGAGATGACAAAGTATCTGAACCTTTTGAACTTGAAATTAAAGGATAAAACAAAGAAAAAAGCTGATCAGCTGGAGGAAAACAGTGGTTTGGCTCCATCCAGATATGTAGACAAAGCAGATGATAGCTGGAGACCTCACTTATATCTTTGTGACCCTCGAGGAATTATAATTTTGAAGCCAGGAGAGCTGTCCAGTGTAAATGAAGTCATAGTTTCAAAAGAGAGCCATAGATTTGTGTGAATACAAATCCTGAATTCCTAAAGCTTAGTGGGATATACGTTTATTCAACATATTTCAATGTTTTGACATTGTTTGAAAGCCTCACCTAGAAATCTTTCCATCTGGTATGGAGTGAATTATTTGGTCTAGGAGGCTCTAAAGAAGATGCAGATTAGACCCCAGTCTTGCTATGGGCTTAGTCCAATTATATCCCCCAGGGCACTTAAACAGTGTATTAGAGTACAGTGCATATTAACGATACGTGGGTGTTAGGAAAGAATACGCCCTTACTGGTGAACTGGTGTATGCCCAAGAATGGTGACAGTGAGTGCAATGTCAGCTGCTCTCTCTGAATCCCAGGCCTGGCTGAGCTGGGTTCCTGTATTGGTTAGCCACTGCTACATAACAAGCCACCACCAAACTCAGTAGCATGAAACAGTAAGCATATGTTAGTAATCTCTGGGTTAGTTGGGTGCTCTTCTGGTCTTTGCAGGATTCACTCATGTGTCTGTGGTCACAGTGTGTTGAGTCTGCAGTGCTGTTAATCTTGGCTGGGTCTCTCACATATGTGGAGGTCAGCTGGCTTTGAGCTGGTCCAAGTGGTTACTGCAATCACATTTGATGACCAAATTAAGGCATCCATCTAGCCAAAGGCATCCTATATAATAAAAGCCGAATATGCAAATCAACCAAACAGCGGAATGACTGACATGCACTGACCACCAGGGGACAGATGTTCAACATAGGAGCTGCCCCCAGCCTTCAGGCCCCAGGCAGGTGCCAGAGGGGGCTTCCCTCCCCCTCCCCCCGATCGCCCTGCTGGTCGCCCCACAGATCAGCCCTGATCACTGCCCAGGCCTAGGGACCCTACCTGTGCATGAATTTCATGCACCGGGCCTCTAGTAAGGAAATAAATGTCTGTTGTTGATGAAAGGAGCTGCAAGATCACATTGCAGAGGGTGTGGATATTTAGGGGGAGTGTGGAGAACTGTGACCATTTTCTCAATCCACCTATCGCCATCTCTAATCTGGTTCTCCATCCTGGGAAGCCGGGGACTGGGGAAGAAATAGGTCAGGTGTTGGAAGGGTTTTTACAGTGATGGGTCAGCTCAGGCCCCAGTCTCTGATGTTCTTACACTGCCTTTTCCTCACTGCTGTCATCAGAAGTGAGGGCACCTTTTTGATTCACTGACCTTTGACTTTCTCCATGAAGGCATGCTTCTTGTCAAACCACTAATGGCAATGAATGGAGAGTTGCTTCTTCTTATCTTAAAACAACACAACAGTCCTGATCAGATTTGCTGGTCAGGAAATCCAGTCTCCACAGTCATCATTCACTCTTTTATTTTTTTAATTTTATTACATTTATTGCAGTGACATTGGTTAATAAAATTATATAGGTTTCAAGTGTACAATCATCTGCATATTGCATTATGTGTTCACCACCCAAAGTCAAGTTCCTCCTGTCACCATATATTTGACCCTTTTATCCTCTTCTACCTCCCCTCCACCACCCTTCCCCTCTGGTAACCACCATACCGTTGTCTGTGTCTATGAGTTTTTGTCTGTTCATTTATTGTTTGCAGTTTTATATCCCACATATAAGTGAAAACATACAGTACTTGGCTTTTTCCATCTAACTTACTTCAGTTAGCATGATATTCTCAATATCGCTCACTCTTGCTAACTCATGTGAATCACCTCTTCATTATTTCAAGGTGTAACAATCACAGTACTTTTAAAGAAATCCCTTCCACACCAGCACTGAGCCACCAACTGTGCACTTTTGTACAAATTTAGCGGAGTCAGCGGACTTAAAATTGCTATTGTCTTACTGTGGAGCCACACACCCTTCTTGTAGTGGCTGCCCAGTTCACAACTTTAGCTCCATCTTTGGGTGCACAGGGGTGGGCCTCAGCCTGGCCTGCCCAATAGGAGCCATTCCCCATTGCTAACTAATTCAGGGACAGCTCCTGACCTGGCCAGGCCCATCACCTGGTAATTAATTAAGAATTCTGAGCTGAGATACACAAAGCCACAGGGTGCCGGCAGCAGAATCAGGTCCAAGGCAGCGGGGATCTGAGGAGGAATGAGGCCTCCAGGGTGGCCCCATTTCTTGGGCTTCCCTGGGCCTCACGGTTCAACAATTTCATGGATTCCATGAGATTCCCCAATATTCGTTCAAAAAATCTCTCTTTTTTTTTTAAATGTAGCTAACCAGAATTGATTTCTGTTGCTTACAACCCATAGACCCATAACATGCCTCTAAAAACCTAAAAACTTGACTGTTTAAATAGCTCATGGTCTGTACTTCACTGTTGTTTCAGAGAGTGGGGGAGGGGGGACGGAGCGGGGGGAGAATAGCCAACATACATAGAAATATGTGAAATGGACAGATCTTTTGTCCCTGAAATTCAACTTTAGGAGTTTACCTCACAGATACACCATCCATGTGGAAAGTGACAGATGTATAAGAATGTTCACTAAGGCATTGTTTTTAATAGTAAAATATTGGAAACAAGCAAATGCTCACCAACAGAAAACACACCAGCTCTTATGGTGCTTTCAACCACTGAACCCCCACGGGTAGGGTCCTTCCCTTGGGTGGGAGCCCACAGATGAACTTGACAGTGAGGTGAGCTAAAAGGGAAAAAGGCACAGGGGACAGATCACATATAATTATTTCTCCTAAATCTAATCAGGTGTTCAAATTCTTCCTGCTTCTCTGAAGAATAACATCTCTTTTTCCCCTTCCTTCTTAAAACTGTGTCCTCTCATCTTTCTCTGCCCTCAAATTCACTGAGAAGAAGGGGAAAATGTCTGTGAACTTCATTCATGGCACATTCATTCTTTCATTAACTCATGACCATGTCAGTGCCAGGCACAGAGCCAGCAGCTGGGGTCCAACTGTGGCCAAAACAGATGAGGTCTCTGTCCTCATGGAATTGCATTCTAGGTGGGAAAAGCATGAGTGCAAATATATAAGCAGGTAAATAAGATAGGTAATGATACCTTGTCATGAGAAATCTAAAAAACGCAAACAAGTTGCTGGGGTCAAGTGAGGAGGCTGACAGTGGAGAAATGTCAGGGGTGGTCAGAGATGGCCTCACTGAAGAGGTGACCTTAAAGCCCGTTGTTGAACGACAAGAAGGAGCCAGCCCAATGGAGGTCCAGGGAAGAGAGTTTCAGGCCGTGGGAACAGTAAGCGCAAAGGCCCCGAGGTGGGAAAGGACCAGGCATGTTGGATGGAAGCCCATATTGCCATGTGTGGAGGGCAAAGTGGAAGCAGGAAGAAAAGAGGTGTGAGAGGCAGTCAAGGCCATCTGACATCTCCTGTAGACTCATTGACCTATTTACTCACTAGCTTATCACGAATCTCGTCCGGGGCCAGCATAAAGGCCTCTGATGTCACCAGCTTGTGTCCAGTGCTCCAGCCCCTCCTAGACCACCTGAACAGACTTCCAAAGCATAAATACTTCATCGCTCAGGTCAACCAGATGGCTCAAGTCTGGCAGTTCAGCAGGAAATCTGTTTTCTATTACAACTTACTCTATGTAGCTAATTTTCCTATTCTATGTGGTTGACACTCAACAGGTCTTGTTGATAACTTGCTCCAAATAACTGAATATTCAACAGTTCCTTACTTCACTCTGTACAGACTGGATTCAAATCCCATCTCATCACTCATGATCTATGTGACTTTGGAGACAGTTTATCTCTCTGTGCCTCAATTTCCACATATGCAAAGAGAGACAAATAATGATACCTACTTCATGGGGATGCTGTAAGACTTAAATTCAGGAACATGTGTGAAGTGCTTGACTGCACGCTCTAAGCCTTAATAGCTGTTGCTGACTATTCTTTGTTATTTTGGGAGAAGTCCTTTCTGTTTTCTTAACAGGGGAACCTCTCTAACTGCCCTCCCCCTGCCCACCCCCTGTGTTCTGGTTACTCTGGAGAAGTGTGAACTTTGACACTGAGGCATATTTAACTTGAGGAGGTAGAGGGCACCAGTGGTGTTTGCCATGAGAAGGCTTATCTGCCTGCTGTGTGAACTGGCCAGGCTGCTCGCAGATGCATGTCTGTGGATAATTCATGACGGCCTCACAGAGGCTGGATCTTACAGGGCGGGGTGTGTAACCTTCAGAGGACCTGGGGAAACCCAGCAGATGTGACCGTGTGTGGTGACATGGGCTTTAGAGTCTCCTGAACCCAGCTATTCAAAATACAGTGGACCTGGCTGGTGTGGCTCAATTGGTTGAGCATTGTCCTGTGCACCCGAAGGTGCAGATTCGATTCCTGGTCGGGCACATGCCTGGGTTGCAGGCTCAATCCCCAGTGGGGAGCATGCAGGAGGCAGGGAATCACTGTTTAGATCTCACATCCATGTTTCTCTCTCTTCCTTCCTCTCTCTCTAAAAATCAATAAAAATATATTTTTTAAAAATTATAGTAAGATAATAGAATAATTGCTGCTGTTTTTTAAAAAATATATTTTTATTGATTTCAGAGAGGAAGGGAGAGGGGGGGGAGAGAGAGAGAGAGAGAGAGAGAGAGAATTCAATGATGAGAGAGAATCATTGATCAGCTGTCTCCTGCACGCCCTACACTGGGGATCAAGCCTGCAACCCAGACATGTGCCCTGACCGAGAATCGAATGGTGACTTCCTGATTTTTAGGTTGACTCAGCCACTGAGCCATGCTGGCCGGGCTGCTATTGTTTTAAACCACTATGTTTTGAGTTGGTTCATTACGCAGTAGATAACTGAGACAGGGAGTTAATGGGGAATTGTGGTCAGAGGCTATTGTGGGGGCTGTTGAATCTATCTCCAGAGCTCATGTCCTTGGGTATTACCAGACTGCCAGAGTCAGAGACAAGACAGAGACAGAGACTGAGACAGAGAGAGGAGGTGTTTCTTAGTCAGACACTCCCATGTACATTCATGTATGTGAGGGCACATCCATCTGTTCTCAGCAGGAAATGCTACCCTCCAGTTTGCTGCTGTGACCTCACTAGAACTTGCATACTGCTTAGTGATGAAATAGGAAATCAGAAAGTGGGGCCCACTTGGCTCACAAGCACATGCACAGGCTCATAGGTACAAAGTTGGGGACTTTGGACCCCCTTTTAATCAAGCATTCTTTCCTCTTCCCAGGCTTGTGGGAAGATTGGACCACTATTATTAACCTCGTTCTGTGTATTTGTGCAGATTAAGCTATTAAGTGCACACAGCATGTTTTATCATCACCTGCTGTTTCCTTGAGGTGGCGTCCAGACGATAAAGCTGCGGTATAAAAGCCGGCCTGGGCACTGGATCCAGAGGGAGAGGAAGCCTGGACCGTCTACAGGGTAAGTCCCCCTTGCCATTCTCCCATGATCTGTGGAGGAGAGGCCGGGCGAATAGCCTGGCATCCCTGAGTCTGCTCATTGCCCTGGCACCACTTGATGAGGCTGGTAACATCTGAATGTATTGCAGATGGTGAGCATCTGGGCAATCGCGCTCTTTCTGCTGGGAGCAGCCCAAGGTGAGAAACAGCACACCTGCCCCCTGGGGAGAACTGGAGCCCAACATCTCAGCTCTGGCCAGAGAAACTGAGGCAGCTGGGAACAACTTTAGATCCAGAAAGAGGCGGGTGGGGCTGGCACTACCTGGGAGCGAGGCCATTGTGAGGGGACCTGCTTTGCAGCATCTCCCCAGCATCCTGCCTTCATGCCCGGGGTGCCCTAGGCCAGACTTTTCTAGGGAAAGCATTAAACATCTGCCCGAATTAACAAACTGACTTACCAGTGCCCGTCCCCACGTTTGTTAGATAAATATATATGAAGAGCTGAGATGGGACACAGACCTTTGACTCAGTGGGACTGGTCCCGGACCAGAAGGTGGCACTAGGGGCAAGAAAATACGGGTGGGGCAGAGGTGGGTGTCTGCACGGTCTTCAGACTGTCCCCAGGCGGGGGAGTGACCAGGCTGAGCAGCAATGACGTCCCAGATGCCAGGTCCAGAGTTAACCCTTGAGCAAGCCACCTTTCTCCACAGGAAAGGAAATCTGCTATGGTCAGCTCGGCTGCTTTTCCGACTCTGAGCCCTGGGGTGGGACTGTGATCAGGCCCCTGAAAGTCCTTCCCTGGAGCCCCGAGAAGATCGGCACCCGCTTCCTGCTCTACACCAACGAGAACCCAGACACCTTCCAGGTGAGGCCGCTGTCATTTCAACACCATTGTAGCCGGGGGAGGGGCTGTGCCCACCCCGCACACCAGGAGTTTCTTCCCTCTGTACCTACCTCCTCCAGAGCACTGCCCCACCCCAGCCCTCAGCTGCACCCTCACGCCTGGACAGAGTAGGTGTTCAGTAAAAAGTTGGCTTGAATGAATGAATGGCTCACATTCCCCAGAACCTCTAGCTAGGTACGGGATTCAGTTTGGGGCGATGAGCTTACCAAAGAATGCTGGGAAAGGTATGACCTTGAGCCATAATCCAGACCCAGTGGAGGCAGTGAGTCCTGACATGAGAAGATGGGGCAGGAAAAGGGAGGTCAGGGTGGGCTTCATGGAAGAGGGGGCCTTTGTGCTACATCTTGGAAGGCTATAGCATTGGGACACGTAGAAAATGGAAGAGAGAGGCAGTCCTGAGTGGTTGGGCTGCCAAAACATGCAATCCCTCTGCGTTTGTCACAGAATCTCCTTCCCTCTGATCCATCAACGATTGAGGCATCGAATTTTCAAACAGACAGAAAGACCCGGTTCATCATCCATGGCTTCATAGACAAGGGCGATGAGAGCTGGGTGCTGAAGATGTGCAAGGTAGGGGCCAGCTCCCGTCCCGGTGGCCCGCTCTGCCAGCCGCGGCCACTGTGTCCCGCCAACGTCCCTGCATCCCTTTAAGCAGTCGCAGTAAATGAGCTCGAAAGGCAATTCAGCTCCTCTTTACGAAAGTAAAATTTCCTTTCCACTGGACTGCATCTGGAGCCCGAAATGATGACATCTGCTATGCGGACAGACGCGTCCTTGCTTCTGGCTAAATCAAGGTTAAGTGTTGTCGGCTGCCATGTCCAGTGAGGGCGCATGGAATTCCTGTCAAGGAGGAATTCTGTTCTTTTTGTTCAGATCTTTCCCCCGCCCCTGAGAGTCAGGCACGCATTGCTAGGGCCATTTCTGTGAGAATGAAAAACTGAGATTGGCCGGTGACTAAAAAGGCAGCATACAAACTGCCCACGTTGTATGTAACATAGCACCTGTTGGTCAGAAGAACAGGCAACAGGCAAACACACTCATGTGCACATGCATGCACATGCAAACACACAGACACACGGGACACATGTGCACAGGCACACACACAGAATATGCCATTCTCCCTTCTTTTTGTGTATACACGGTTCGGTCAACTTTCCTGGCACCGAAGCATTTGCCCAGCACACCATCAGTAACTCTGATCTATAACGCCACCGGGAAAAGTTACAAACCAGAAAATTGAAGGCATTCTGTGTTTGCCCGTGGCTTTCCAGGCATTTAACTCTGTCTCACCATGAATAAGCACTTTTGAGTATATGCTGTATGATATAGCTGATGCCCCAGTTCTCCAGAGGTTCCTCGGGGTTGCTTTAAAATAAAAGTCCTGCGGAAAAACCTCCTGTATCCCTGTGTGTGTGATCGCACAGATTAGGATCGTAGATGTGAAAAGATTCAGAGTGGATTTTACATTTGTAGGGCTGTTTTTCTTTTCTTTTCTTTTTAAAATATATTTTTATTGATTTCAGAGAGGAAGGGAGAGGGAGAGAGAGATAAACATCAATGATGCGAGAAACTCATTGATCGGCTGCCTCCTACCACTGGGGATCGAGCCTGCAACTCAGGCATTGTGCCCTTGACCGGAATCGGACCTGGAACCCTTCAGTCCGTAGGCTGATGCTCTATCCAGTGAGCCAAACCGGCCAGGGCTCTTTTCTTCTTTTAATCTTTATTGTTGAAAGAAGGACACATGCTCCCTTTTTCTCCCTATTGACCTATTCTAACCCAGCCCTGCCCTCCGCCCCAGGCCTTCACCACCCCATTGTCTGTGTCCAAGGGTTATGCATCTATGCATGCAAGTTCATTGGTTGATCTCTTCCCACCTACCCACCCTCCGCCGCCTTCCCTCTGAGGTCCCACATCTGTTCCATGCTTCCTGTCTCTGTAGGACCAGTTCAAATTCCAGCTGGCCATGCGCACTGCCTGGCGGGACTTCTAACCTTCGATGATCAGTTCCTTTAACCTCCAGGAAGTTTTCCTTTCAGAATTCTTCTTCTGCTTTAAAATCAGGGCAGTTCTATTTCTCAAATATGTCAGCATGTGTTCTCTCCATGAACTTCTATGCTTTCCTGACCCTAAAATCAGCAATGCTTCCCTCTACCGTCCAACTGAGTCAATGCCCAGCAGGCCGGGCTGAAGGCAAGCCTGGTGATTGGCAGCAGCGTTGCCAAGAGGCTGAAAGGGCCCCTCGAGGTCAGACCCACAAGGACATTTAGACACTGGCCCCCAGAGATTGCCCTTGAGGCCTTCCCTTTCCAAAATGGGGTTCTTTTAGTGATGGAATTGTTCCCCCACCTAAGCACCCTTATTGAATTTGGGGGGAGAAAACCAGAGTGGCCAGCTTTCCTATCAGCTGGAGAGAGAATCTGTTTGCATTCACCCGGGGTGACTCTTAACTGACAACAGGTTTCCCTACGTCTAGTTGATCTCAGCGCCCACCTGGCCAGGACAGGGCATGGCCAGTCGTAGCTGCTAGCAACGGTCCCTGAGCCCTGGCTGGATGTGGCTTCAAGGGCCGGAGCGCGGTAACGCCTGCTGTCTCCCACCAGAACATGTTCGAGGTGGAGGAGGTGAACTGCATCTGCGTGGACTGGAAGAAGGGCTCGCAGACCACCTACTCACAGGCCGTCAACAACGTGCGTGTGGTGGGCGCCCAGGTGGCCCAGATGCTGGACGTGCTCAAGGTGAGTGGAGGGGCCGGCGGGGCCGCCCGGGAAGCAGTCGGGGCCCCTGGCCTCACTTGGGTCAAGATGCCGCTGGCATTATAGATTTAAAGAAGAACGAGAGAGAATTGCTATTTCTCCTCGCGTCTTACTTCGAAAACTCTGAAAGTCGCCTTAGTGGATTTTCTGAGAGGATGGGAAAGCGCTAAGAGCTCACACTGGGGGCTTTTTAAAAATATATTTTTTTATTGATTTCAGAGAGTAAGGGAGAAGGAGAGAGAGACAGAAACATCAATCATTGACCGGCTGCCTTCTGCACGCCCCCTACGGGGGATTGAGCCTGCAACCGGGCATGTGCCCTTGATCAGAATCCAACCTGGGACCCTTCAGTCTGCAGGCCAACGCTCTATCCACTGAGCCAAACCGGCTAGGGCCACACTGGGGGCTTTTATATTGCCTTCGATTAACAGACAAGAAAGCTGCGGCCCAGAAAGCTTAGCTGGTTTGCCCCCTCAAAATCATAGAGCAGATGAATAGGAGTTATCTCTGGGCCCCCAAGCATCTAGCTCCAGGGGTCCCACTATACCAAGTGGGCTCTGTTTGGGGGAACAGGTTGTCCGGGGAGAGCCAGCGGAGCCAAAGGACTGTGCACAGTTAGCAGGTACCACTCCACCGGCCCGTTGTTGGGGGTCCTGCTGATGGCGGGGAACCCCTTCTGCACAATCAATTCAGCTGTGTCTTCCTTTTCCCTAATGCTTTGTCTAAGTCACTAATGTTCAGTGACTCTTTTGTCTACCAGATGAAGGTCCCAGCCACTTCTGTCTTACAGTTCAGGGGTCCATGAAAGAACCAACTGGTTCTAACTACCCCGCAGCAATCCAAAGCTGGGGTGTTTGTACGAGAGGCACTGGAGACCAATAAACGAGGATATTTGGGTGAACATCAGTGAGACCGACACTCATAACTCTATGTTATGTTTGTTCATCCACTATTTGGGGGGTACAGTGTCAGGAGCTGTGCTAGGAGGTGAAGAGGTTGGATGAGGGCCCAGGCCCTGGAGGAGCTTATAGTGGAGACTTGGCAATGGAGTGTGGTCAGGTTCTGGTGGGGCGAGTCCCGGGCTGTATGGAAGCAGGTGGGTGGGTGGGGCTGATCCGGATGGGGCAGGAGTGGGGCTGATGTGAGCTGTGTGGACGAGAGCTGGGCAAGTAGTTGGGGAGATAGACAACCCCAGGAAGAGAATTCTGAACCAGGCCCAGAGATCAGAGACCATGACATATTTGAGGGCCTGAAAGTTCCCCTAAAGGTTCGCTAGAGAAGAGTCTAGAAGGATACGTGTTGAGTCAGGAAAGCTCTGAGGCCCTGGTAATGAGCTTGAACTTGAAGCTAAGGGGAGAGGGAGCCACGGAAGGCCTCAGCAGAGGAGTGACAGTATCAGGTTTGAACGTCCCAAAAACCACCGCACAGAAATGTCCTCAAAATGCCATCTTCCCTCCGCAGACAAACTACAGCTACTCACCCTCCCAAGTTCACCTCATCGGCCACAGCCTGGGAGCCCACGTGGCCGGAGAGGCAGGGAGCAGGACTCCAGGCCTGGGCAGGATCACCGGTAAGGCCCAAGCGGCGGGTCCCTGGGTTTTTCCCCAGGAACCCCACGACATGGTACAGGACTGCAGCCCAGCTCAGAACGGGCCCCGAGGAGACTGTCCCCTTGGCCGCGGCAGGGAGCTTGCACCGAGCATTTCAGGAGGCCCCCTGGGAAACGGGGTGGTGGCTTCCTTCCTCTTTGTTTTCTCTGCTACTTCTGCCTCTGTCCCTGTCCCTTCTCTCTAAAACCAGGTCTCCTGGTGATGTGGGTTCCTCAGCAGGACTGGGCACCCAGGAAAAGGCAGCGTTAGGCTGGTATGAACGTGGGCTGGTATAATTCAGAAGGGTCCATATTGTTCATCTGCCCTTCCCTATCCATGCCACTGGAGCCCTCCTGCAATGAGCAATTGAGACTCTGTGTCCAGGGGGCCATGGCACTGGACACTTTCCAGTGGTGGCACCCCTTTGGTTAGACGGTGCGTGGCCTGAGCAACTGTCCATCTCGGTCCTGTGGCCACCACAGCGAGGCCTATTGCCTGCAGCACTGACCATCTCTCTTAGGGTTGGATCCGGTAGAAGCAAGCTTCCAGGGCACTTCTGAAGAGGTCCGACTTGATCCCTCCGATGCTGCCTTTGTGGATGTGATCCACACGGATGCGGCTCCTCTGATCCCCTCCTTGGGTGAGGCCAACGATGCTCCAGCCGTGCGCATGTGCAATTGGGTTTTACCCAGGAGAGCCTTGCACTGGAGAAAAGCTCATTGTTGTTCCCAACATTTCAGGTTTTGGAACGAGTCAACTGATAGGTCACCTTGACTTCTTCCCCAATGGAGGAGAGGAGATGCCGGGATGCAAGAAGAACGCCTTGTCCCAGATTGTGGACCTGGACGGCATCTGGTCAGGTAAAGCCAGACTGGGGCACCGCCTTCCTGGGGTGAGCAGCGCCTTTCCCATAGTAGATCTTAACAAATAAAACACCCTGCTCTTTAAAAATATACACGCCCCCCCCTCCCGCTTCTAGACCTTATTTCTGAAAACATTAGCTATATATCATTTGTTATATCTAAGCTCTACTGATTTTGTACTTCCTTAAAACGTTGTGTGCAAGCAACAAAGAATTACCAAACCATTGCTTAAAGCTCTAAATCCAACAATAAATTGGTAGATACACATAACAAAGTAAGGAAAAACGATAAAAGTTAACATCCTGACTCAAAGAGTATGTGTCTGCCCATTTCTCCCTTAGGAGTCAGTGATATGCTTCAAGCTTATGCAAGTGGCTTCGTTTCAGTTTCCATGGCAAAACCATCTGCACAGTGAGAGTCACCATTCCTCAGTGTTGAGTCAAGAATGAGAAGCAATCACACCTTAGGAAGGGTTAGCGCGGAGACTGGGCTATTCGAGGTGGTTAGTCTTTGTCATTGATCAAGTGCCCCGGGATAAAGGGCATTCTTCAGACACAGCTGTGACTCTGTACCTAATAATGTTAAAAGTACGATGGATAGGCAAATTTTTCAGCCAGAAGCATCATTTGGCATCATATAGGTCAAAACCCTTAGTGATCTGACCAGATCTAAGGAGTACAGATTTTTATTGAACTCAATCAAAATGGCTTGGCAAGTATGGACACTATCAAAGCAAATATTAAGGATAAGACTTGTAGGTTTGTCTTTTATAGCTTTGTGAGAGTTTCTATGGCTAGCGCAGCCTAAACTATCTATCAGTGATGGCCAAGCAAGTTCAGCCCAGGCCTGGAAAGTAGGAATCTATCCCTTGGTAGGAGTTATGGAAGCCAAGGAGGATTGTAAGGAGTGAGGTGCTGGGAGAGTGGTAGGGATGCTCATATACAGCCACCTAAAGCTACTCAACCCTCCTTTTCATTTGCATGAAAGTGTTGTCACCCTGGTTTTAGCATGTCTAGGAGGTCAACGTCACATCTGGTTATGTCTTTAAGGACCTCCAGCTTGGTGCTTGGGACACAGGATGGCAGAGGGTAGAGGTGTGGACTCATGAACCACATGGGCTTGGGTTTAATTCCCAGCTCAGCCATTTACAAGCTGTACACTGAAATCTGAGTGTGTAAGCTATAGATCTTCCTGCAGTTAGGGATGGGATGGTATCCACCTCCTGGGAAGGGTGAGGAGGACGTGGACAATCCATGTGTCATTCTCAGTACCATTGCCCAGCACACAGACAGCACCCACTATGTGCTAACTGCATTAAGGTGGCTGGATTTGGGACTTCCTTACATTTCTGAAAATACAGTCCCACCTTGGAACCATCCCACTTGGAGAGGCAGAGAAGTTGTCACAGCTCTCTGACCACCTGTGCGGACTTCTCCATTTGTTCCCCCAGGAACCAAGGACTTTGTGGCTTGCAATCACCTAAGAAGCTACAAGTATTACACGGACAGCATCCTCAGTCCTGATGGGTTCACTGCGTATCCCTGCGCTTCCTACAGGGCCTTTAAGTCTGTGAGTTATTGCCCCACGCCGAGTCCCACTGTGGGTCCGTTGTCCAGCTGTGTTTGGAATCTGCGGTACCTGCTCTCCTGGTTCTGACCCTCCTCTCCTTGGTTTGACTGGCCCATCAGAGTTCCTGGTCCTGTGGGGCAGCGGGATACAAAGCTTTAGGCAGGCGGTGGCTAGCACTCTAGATGAGTCACGTGGGTGAGGAAGACTCTGGAAAATCAGAGAAAAGAGCAGTCCATTCGAGGATTTAGGAAGGCTGCCTGCAGGAGGCAATGTTTGACTCTGGCTGGTAAAATCACATTTTGGAGGCAGAGAAGGAGTGTCCATGTCTGGCCAGGGCAGAGCAAGAATAGAAGAATGTACAAGAGGTGAATTCACATGAGGTGCGAAGTGGTGGTGGGAGGAAAGACGGAGGCTGGGGTTCAATGCCAGGCCGGGACTTTGTGCTTATGCAGCCAGCAGCGAAGGGAGTGATGGAGGGAATGGCATTCTGGAGCCTGCCTGTTCTGGCTCATGAGAGCCGGTGGGAGCAGTCTCTTCCCACCGCCACATTCAGCGACATCATGTTGGTAGCCTGAAAATGGCCACCGTCGAGAGTATTTACACCAGGGAAATTGGCAAGCACTGCAATCGGGATTGGCTGGGTTTTTTTATTGTTGTTGCTCCGCAGTTGGCTGTTAATCATTCACCAGCACATCACTCCCTGGAAGGCATAATTGATCTAACACGGGGCCCACTATTTTCTAAATATGGGCATCCTTCTTTTCTAAAGCTCCCCAAGCAGTTCTAATGTAATGTACGCCAGGCGTGGGAAGGTAATTTTGAGATCATCTCTTCCAATCCCCTTCTGCTTACAAATGAAGAAGCTCAGACTGTAGAAGAATTGCTCCCCTGGACGTATGGATCTTAAAAGGACAAATTCACTCCTTACAGCCTGATGTATCTCTTCTCATTAGAACAAGTGCTTCCCCTGCCCAGACGAAGGGTGCCCGCAGATGGGCCACTACGCCGATAAATTTGCCGGCAAGGCGAGCCCGGAGCAGCAGAAATTCTTCCTGAACACGGGCGATTCCAGCAATTTTGCCCGTAAGTTGCACCTCGACTTTCCCTCCTGGGTAAAGAAAGCTTAGTTTCTGTTCTGAGCGAAGGGCTTGTCTCTGACCTGAAACATTTATGGACACATTTTTATTATCTTAGAAAAAGGACACTTCCACCCAAACCATCCCATTTAAGACTCGGCTGGGAGTTTAGAAAGAGCCTGCATTTCTTCTATTTTATTTCTGTGGCATGAAATGAGTGGAAGCAAATAGTATAACTAATGGGATAGCAGCAAGTTGCATGTCTCTGTGGCATCTACCCTGAATTTTTACTGCTCCACAGTTCATGGTCCCTTTTTACCATGTTTTAAATTAAATTTATTGGGGTGACATTGGGTAATAACATTAAATAGGTTTCAAGTGTACAATTGTACAAGTCTGTGATACATCACCTGTATATTGCATTGTGTGCCTACCACCCAAAGTCAGGTCTTCTTCCATCACCGTATATTTGACCCCCTTTACTCTTAAGATTATGTCACATATACACCTGCTCTTCTATTAATTCAGCAAATATTTACTTGTTACCAGCTCTTTGCTGGGCTGAGCCCCTTAAGAAGCCCAATTCCAGTCTCTCCATTCCCCTCCCACCCCCCATCCACCAGTACCTGGTACCCAGGGGCTGCCCCTCTGGTGGAGGGTGGATGGGAATAAGAAAGGGGTGATTTCTCTCAAAAACCTGCTGGATGGACTAGGTCACGGGGTACAAACAGGGCATGTTTGGGTCACTTTGCATGGACCCTGCCCATGATGGGTCCCTAAGATGTTTCACTGTAAAAAAGAGACTGTACTATATAAATACATGAATATAAAACCTGCCTCATATAGTCAGGTCAGGTTTACCGAGACATAATTCCTTATAGCAAAATTCACCCTTTGTAGTGGATAGGTCTATGAGTTTGGACAAATGACTAATCATGTAACTACCTCCACAATCAAGACGTAGGACGTTTCCATCACCAGGTACATTTTTTTAAAGACATTGGTTAATCAACCCTTCCCCTGATGTAGTGATGCATGAAATACTTGCCCATAGTTAACGACAACCTAAGCATTCACACACCTTGTATTAATTCCCTAACCAAAATTCATTGATGGAACACAGACTATGCTAGACACTGGGGGTGCGGGGAACAAGACACGCTGCGCATGAGATTTATAGCCCAACAGTGAAGACAGAACTGGAGCCAGCAGCTATAAGGGTGTTGTGCCTGGCGGGCCCTGACCACAGGGACAGGGACAATGTCTCTGAGGATGTGAAGGACAAATAGGAATTAAGCAAAAGATGTGTGTATGTGTGTGTGTTTTTAAAAAATATATGTTTATTGATTTCAGAGAGGAAGGGAGAGGGAGAGAGAGATAGAAACATCAATGATGAGAGAGAATCATTGATCAGCTGCTTGCTGCACACCCCCTACTGGGAATGGAGTCCACAACCCGGGCATGTGCCCTGGACCAGAATCCAACCCAGGACCCTTCAGTCTGCAGGCCGACGCTCTATCCACTGAGCCAAACCAGTTAGAGCTGTATGTGTGTTTGTTTATACAAAGGATGTGTGATGTGTGTGTACATGTGTATATGAGTGTGTGTTTGTGTATGTGAGTGTGTGGTTATATGTATATAGATTATGTTAGTTTGTGGTTATCTTATATAATAGAAGCCTAATATGCCATGTGTCTGACCGTTTGTTTGACCAGTCACTATGATGTGCACTGACCAGCAGGGGGCAGACGCTCAGACTGGTAGGATAGCTTGCTGCTGGGGTACGACTGATTGGGACTGGGCGAGGTGGGCCAGACACGCCCTGGAGTCCTCCCGCAGTCCCTCCCCAGCCCCAATCATGCACCGATGGGGTCCCTCAGTCTGGCCTGCGCCCTCTCACAATCTGGGACTCCTTGGGGGATGTAGGAGAGCCAGTTTCAGCCCGATCCCCGCAGGCCAGGCCGAAGGACCCTGCCCTCTCCAGGCTCCCAGGACTGCACTGCTGAGCTAGAGTTCCAGGTGAGGGCATGAGCGTCTTTTCTCTTTTCACCTTAACTCATGGGACTGTCACTCAGAACAGCCCTATCCCAGAGAACTTTCTGCAGTGAAAGAAGAGGCATTAACCCCATGCGGCAATGTAGCACTCAGCATGTGGCTAGTGAAACTGCAGAACTAAACTTGTAATTTGATTTAATTGTATTTCCATTTCAGCAGCCATGTCTGGCTAGTGGCCCCTTGACTGGGCCATGCAGATCTGAAGGGAGACACTGCTAAATACATATTTCCCCTCAGGGCCTACTTTGAGCTGCAGATTAACACGTAGAATCTCTTACACTTCGATGCCTCCATCGATGTAAGGGACAGAGACAGGCATCTGAGATGTGGGTCAAGTATTTTGTGCATGAATAACCCGAACTCTTCCATCCCCTGTGCAGGCTGGAGATACGGGGTTTCCGTCACCGTGTCTGGGAGAATGGTCACTGGTCAGGTCAAAGTTGCTCTGTTTGGAAGTAAGGGTAACACTCACCAATATGACATCTTCAGGTAAATTTCCTATCTTAGCGCCCCATCTCATCTGATGACATACAGGGCCTTCAGATCCATCACTTAAATGCTCATCTCTTTATCTGTCAATGGATTTTAAATTCTTTCCTTTGTGAACTGAAGTTCATTTCAGACTCCCACTAATAACTTTTCCCCTCTATTATAAATCCAGGCATTTCATTCTCTCACGCAATAGATCATATTTTTAAAACAAATCTAATTATTACTCCAGATATCATGCTTTCTATTTTGTTTAGTAGCATGTGCTTACATTAAAACAAGTGGATAACTTGTCACTATATAAATAATTCTTCCAGAAAAAAAAACCATGTGAAGGAATTATATAATTTTCTATAAGAAAGTTTTGAAGAGAAATTGACCTGAGTTTGAGTAACCATCACTTAAATAATGGTTTGATTTCTGGCTTTCCCATGTCTCCATCCTTTATTGGGGAATCAATTTGGAAAAATACTCTCATTAATTCAGAGTAGGAAAGAGTGGCGTGGCCTTATTTGGTCACTGGAAGTTGTTTCTGTGAAGAAAAATGCTCCTATTTCTCTTTCAAGGGGGGTCATCAAACCAGGCTCCACCCATTCCAATGAGTTTGACGCAGATGTGGACGTGGGAACAATTCAGAAAGTCAAGTTCATTTGGAATAACCATGTGATAAACCCCACCCTCCCCAAAGTGGGTGCATCCAAGATCACCGTGCAAAAGGGAGAAGAGAAGACTGTGTATGTATCTTTGCCGGCTTGTGCCTAAGGGTGTTTGCTGAGATTCCTGTTTGTAGGGACAGCTCAGCCCAAAAAGTCAAGTTATGGAAGGCAAGGTCAAGACAGGTCTGAAGTGGGACTCTACCACAGAAATGTGGCCGATGGCATCAGATATTTGCTTCTTGGTTCTTCCATTTGTTAACGGAGAGCCTTCTGTGCCTCGGTTCCCTCTCCTGTGATGTAAGACTCGTGAGGATCCCACTGCGTGTCATTAAGAGCTCAATGTACTGTAGCTACTAGACTGGTCAGCCGGGTCCCCGGGGGTGAGCCCAGCTGGAAACCAGTGTTTGTGCAGGGCCTGCATGTGCTTATGGAGGAGAAGAGGGGACAGAGGACCCAGAGACCAGGGCCACTTCTGAGTAACAGCTGGCCTGTCCCAGAGCCCAGCTGCCTGTCACTGGCAGCCCAGAAGGCAAACACTTCCCCAGTGATTGGCTGAGGCTATAACCCTAGCACTTCCCTCCTTGCTTTGGAATTGTGAATCAGCAAATCCCTTTGCTGAACAAGTCCAATCACCACATAAGCAAGCCCAGCACTTAAAGAGGGCTCCTTTTCTCCACAGGTACAACTTCTGTAGCACAGACACTGTGAGGGAAGACGTCCTGCTCACTCTCACGCCCTGTTAGACGCCAGGCACAATTGGTCGCTGTGTTAACATCAATAAAATCCAATGATGCATCAGTCTCCGCACAGTCTGTCTCTGATATCAGCTGCCCCCTGCAGGGACATTTGGGAACGGAACATCTTAAAACTCCCAAATGTCCTGAGCATTTCCATCTGTTTGGGTTTCTTGCCGTTGACTTCTGACCACATACCCTTTCCCTCAGCTTCCTTGGTCCTCATGGCCACTGTTCCCGCCTCACCTGAGAGGTGGGTGTTTGTGCCTCAGCAAAGCCTTTCATCAGACAGGGGAGGAAACTGAGGCTCATGTTGGGGTCTTGCTGTTCAAGCACACAGGGTGAATCAGAGTCCCCTCAGGACTGAGGGCCGGGCCCCTAACTCCAACTCCACATCTCCTCCCCGACTCTGCCATCACCTTGAGGGATCATGGAAGGCATGAAACACCATACTGTGGCATGTGAAAGACCATGCTGTGTCATGGGAAGGACCATGCTATGACGTGGCCTTCGTGGTGGTAAATTCTGTGGTGATGGGACCACTTGGTGGCCCGGCTCTTGGTGAGGCATAGGGCTCCAGCATCCAGAGGCTGTGATGGGCACATTTGCGCAGCACGGACAGGCTCCCAGGCCCCTGTCCCTGGGCCGGCTGCCTCGGAGCCCTCTCTACCTGCCTGGCAGGCGCCACCCCCGGGCAGCTCAGCACTGAGGACGAAAGGCTTCTAAGAGGAGGGACACTTCCTGTCACTCTATGGTCCCAAACCACCAAGGAGCCCTCAGCGGCTCCGACCTCCCTGTGGGCCCCCCCACACAGGTGTTCTTCTCCTGGGAGGGGGGTATTCTTTAAGGTGGCCCGGCCTGTCCTGTGATCATCCCCAGGGGGCTGTGCAGGTCTAGGCAAGTCACCCCTCCCCAGAGTGGCTCCCCTCTTGGCCACCAGACCTCGCATCCCACACGGCGGTTCCAGTGGATGTTGTGAGGGATAAAGGAGCGACGGTAGTGAGGGCCTCACAATGCAGGGCATGAGGCAAGTGCTCAATGAAAGTGGTAATGATGAGGGTGGGCGCGGGGGCACCGGGCAGGGGCCCCTTGCTCACAGTTCTGCCCAGCACTGGCCGTGAACCGACACCCTGGCTAAGGCAGCACCATCCTGGCAAAAGCGCTCCATCAACAGAGCGCTACCAGCCACCAGCTCTGGGCTGGCTCTGGAGGGTGAGGAGAGCAGAGCCTTCCATTCAGTCCTCTTCCATGCAGGCCTCCAGGTGAGCACAGTGGGAGAGATGCCCAAAGCAAGGATGTCCCAGGACAGGGTGGCCCAGAGCGGGGAGGAGCAAGGCAGGGAAGGCTCGGCACCATCCTCGGGTCTAGGCCAAGGCTTGCAAGAAGACTGCAGGCTGGGGGGCCAGCCAGGAGGAGGAGGCCCCTGCGATATCCAGGCAAGAGGAGAGAGGACTATAAGGACAGAGAGGAAACCGGAGGCATAATGGAGGGGGTGGGACTGGTTGGCCACAGGTGACAGCCTGTCTCACCTCCTCTCCAGGCTCACAGACATGGCCAATGACTTGGGGAGAACAATGTTTAAACAGGCCCCCCCAAGGCTGTGGGCTACATACTAGGCACTCAGTGAAAGCACTGCCCTGAGCCATGGATGACTTGGGGTGACTTGGGGTGACCTGGGGTGACCTGGGTCTTGGCTGCAGGCCCAGTGGTGGCCATGTGCTCTGGGCAGGGAGGCACCGGATGGAGGCTGAGCTGGGGATTGAACCTGCAACCTGGGTATGCGCTCTGACCGGGAATCAAACCAGTGACCTTTCGGTGCATGGGATGACTCTCAACCAACGGAGCCACCCCGGCCAGGGCTGGGCACAGGCCTTTTTGAAGGGCCTTCGGGTGATTCCCACGTGGAGCCCTGCTGGCATACAGTATTCAGTGATATGCAAACAGGGGCTCCTCTCCCAGGGCTGTAGGCCTACTCGTCTCTGAGAAATTGTTAATTTTGTGTTTTCGTTTTGATGACAATCCACATTGTAACCCAGGAAACAGACAAAGCTTTCTCTCTCCTGCGGTCCTTTGCCGCAAGACTCTTGTTTCCTGGGTCGATGTGCAATGAAGGGAGGCTCATGACAGGGTCCCCGGGGTGGTGAGAACTTTTAGCAAGGGCGGCACCCACGTGTTCACTCAGGCCCCAGGCCCGGGGAACCTGGGAGCGGCATCTGGGACTGACACTGGACGCCATGCCCAGGGTCCCAGGCTTTGAGAGCAGAGAGTGGGCTCTGGGACCTGGAGGAGCAAATATGGAGAAGAGGGAGGGATGGTGGAGGACTGAGCCTGGCGGGGCGGGAGGCAGGCCTGGGAGGGAGACCTCGGGGACAGGTTCCTCGGGGCAGATGGAGAGGCAGCCGCCTCCCTGGCAGGGGGAACCGCGGGTGCAGGTGCTCAGAAGAGGGAAAAGCAAGTTCATTCCAGAACAGCGAGTCCTTCTTCCATGGATGTGACTGTACAGAGGGGGGGTGGCGGCGATGAAGCCGGCAGGGGCCACGTGGTGGCCTGATGAGTCACCTCAGGCTGTCATAATGAAGTGCCACCGGCTGGATGACTCAACCAACGACTGGATGACTCAAGCAATAAAATGCATTCTCTCACAGCTCTGGGGGCTGGAAGTCCGAGCCCGGGCTCCCGGGCTCCGCAGGCCTGGCTCCGGGGATCTCTGGGAAGAGCTGGCCACGCCTCGGCTGGGAGAAGCATCGCAGCTCCTTCCTTCACGTCCACACGGTGTTCTCCCTGCGCGCCTGTCACTGGTCCAAATTTCCCCTTTTGTAAGGACACCAGCCAGCCGGACCTGACTCCTCTTTCCTGTGTGGAGACCCTATCTCCAAACAGGGTCCTGTTCTCAGATCCTGGGAGTTAGGACTCGCAACATATCTTTTGGGGGGGACCATAATCCAACCCCTAACAGTGGCCAACTTGCTATTCCTGGTTTAGGAGCTTGGACGCCACCTCAATTTTACCTGATACCCCACGTTATTCTCTTTAGAAAAAGCCCAAATGACATAGCCTGGGGCAGGCCCTCTTCATGGGCTGTCTTCCTTTGTAGTTGCGTATTGATTTGTAGGCACTCGGTGTCTGTGCCCCATGGACCATCGGCCGCATGAGGACAGGGAGGGAGGATGCTCTGCTCACTGTTGTAAGAACATCCCTCAAGGCTGGAAGAGCGCCCCGCACGTTGTAGCCACATAAAAACAGACGTAAGTGCCTGGCCAGTGCAGCTCAGTGGTTGAGCTCATCCCATGCACCAGGAGGTCACAGGTTTGATTCTCAGTCAGGACATATGCCTGGGATGGTGGGCTCGATCCCCAGTAGAGAGTGTGCAGGAGGCAGCTGATCGATGTTTCTCTGTCTCTACATCTCTCTCTCTCTGTCTCTCTCTCTCCCTCTCTTTCTTTCTCCCTTCCTCTCTCTGAAATCAATAAAAACATAATTTTTTAAAAAACAGACATGCATGAATGAACAAACACGTGAGACATGCACCTGAGGGCATAGGGAGCACCACAGGATTAAGCTGGGAAGCAGCTGCGGGGAGGGTGACCTGAAGGGGGAGGGGCAGGCACCTAGAGAGAGGTGATGGCAGCTTCGCAAGGGCAAGGCGAGGACAAGGACAGGGGACTGGAGGGCACACATAAAAGAGGTGCTGAAGCAGAGGAATACACAGACTTTCAACAGGCCCAGGGTGTAGGGGGAGGACCCAAGCCACCCCCCCCCCCCCCGCCCTAGGCAGCTGCTATGCCAGCTGGCAGGGCTCCCCCAGGCCCTGACCCTGCTGCCACCAGCCAACAGGTGGCAGTGAACGACTTTTCCCACAGGTGCTGGCCTTCCCCTTCTTCCCAGGGCAGACAGCTGGCGGAATCTCAGAACCTCAGGTCCCCAGAAAGGAGAGGGGAGCTGAGCTGGCCCTGCCATGGCAGGCAGATGGGAGACAGCCTGGGGCCCCCCTGGCCTGCTTTAGGCCACCCTGCCAGAGAGACCAGGGGGCAGCTTGGGGCAGGGGCAATGTTCCCAAATCAGTGGTCTAGATTCTACCCATTTCACAGGTCATCCACGGAGACCTACAAAAGGAGAGGAGAGCAGCATAGTAGGAGGTGGGGCCCTACGACCAATGCCTGCTCTTCTGATTGCCTTAAAGGAAGCCCTTTAACCTTTCAGGACCTCGGTGGTCTTGGCTGTAGAGTGGGACTAAACAGGTGCTCTCTTTCTTGAGCATTGACAGCTCTAAGAGCTACGATTGGATCACTGCCATTTCCTCCCAGGACACCACTTGACCTAGGCCACCCAACCCCTTTCCAACGCTCAGCCCTCAACACCTGTCCTCGGGGTTACACTCCCCAGATGTGTTTGCTCAGCTTATTCTCATTACCTTGGATTTTGTCACCTCTTGGGTGATTTCTTCTCCTCGGGAAGGGGGTTTCGGATGGTGTGCTTACTCGGGTGACTGTTGCTTGAGTAGAAAAGGGAGGTCTTTTCTCTAGGTTTCAGTTTCCAAAATGTCTTGTAGGAGCCCAGATTTGAAAAGGACCTTAAAAGTAGATCCTCTAATCGACCCTCACCTGATTCTTGGCTTCTGTCCGCCTCTGCTCATCGTAATGTTACCCAGGCGAGACGGGGAGCGAACCCCACTGAGAAACTCTTGTTTCCTAATGACTCTAATAACCTTTGGAAAGTTTTTCCTTACAGTGAATAAACCTGCCTCGGTGAGTCCCTGGAGGAGAGGGGTGACCACCATCTGCCCTTGGCATGTAGAACAGGGCCTGGGGACCTGGAAAGAGCAAGGGCTGAACTAACTCCCTCCCCTTTCTCTCCAGCTCTGCCCTCTGGGGGTGGCTGTTGACCAGATGAGCAGTTCCCTGACTCCTGGACCAATCTGTGGCTGGAACCAGGAGGGCATGGTGAGGGGACCCACTGATTATTTGAAGATAACGTACTAAACCTTTGGCAAAAACTGCACCCAAACCACAGAATAGGTTGGCTGCTACCAGTGTGGGTTGCAGAACCAGAAACCCAAGAACTACACAATTCTGAGCCCGTCCCTGATGAGGACAGAAATCCTCATTATGGAGTCAGGAAAGGAAGGAACCCAAAGCCTAGCTGGTCCCCCCAGGTGGACCCCAGGTGGACCCCAGGCCTCTGAACCACATCCTCCCTCCGGGGGGAGTCCAGTGGCCAGCTGCACCTGTGAGGAGCCCCAGTGGCAACGAGATGGCCCCCTCCAAGGGCTTATCTAAGGGACAAGCTACAGAGGTGGACAGGGCTCAGCAGCAGCTGGGAGCTCTCACATCCTGGTGGCCTGAAGCCCGGAGGGAGGGCGCTGTCATAAGAACATGGAAGGCGCTGGGTCCATGGGAGGGAGCTGCAGTCCTCGGGAGAGAAGTGCAACGCGGCCCAACCCCAGATGGGAGGGAGCCTGGGTAGAAATACTCTAACCCTTCCTCCTCCCCTCTGACCTCCCTGGGGCGCCTCCCATTGGCTGAACCCAACCAGAGGGCCAAGGGCAAGGCCAAGGCCAAGGGAGGCCACAGAAGCATCCTCCCGGCCACAGGGCGGGGAGGGGAAGGCAGGAGAGGTCTGGAAGTTATCCAGCTCACCAGCCCCATGAGTCATTCGCTTCCAAGGTCCCATCCTTTCCTCCAGCAGTGCCTGCTCCAACAGTGGTCACGGCACCTGCCAGGTGCTAGGCTCTGGCCACACCGGAATGACCATACACACCGCGACCCTCCCACCAAGGCAAGGTCTAAGCAGACAGTCACAGAAATATGCTTACCAGCTGGGATCTGTCCCATGGAAGAAAGATGGGAACATGACTAGAATGTAAAGGAAGACCTGGTACCACTCTGGGCAGTGAGGAAGGCTTCTTGGCGGAGGGGGGATGCTTTGACTTAGGTCAGAAAGGAGTGGGGATGGTATGTATTGGGAAGAGGAAACAGAATATGCAAAGACCCCGGGGTGGGCACTTTCAAAAACTTCACACAAGGCCAGCCCGGCCGGTGCGCCTGGAATTCAGTGAGCAACAGAGAGAAACTCGGCCCGGCGGTGTGGCTCAGTGGTTGAGCGTCGACCTATGAACCAGGAGGTCGCGGTTCGATTCCAGGTCAGGGCACATGCCTGGGTTGCAGGCTTGGTCCCCGATCCTGCAAGAGGCAGGCCGGGCCACCTCCGCCTTCTTATCTGCAGGTCAAAGTTCAGTCCGCGCAGCTCAGAAATTCTTTGGAAACAGACTATATGTTTTCCAAACAAAGCTGTCTACTTCAACAGTGTTTGTTTCACGCTTTCTTGCTCAACAGGGTTGCCTTTGTTCTCTGTCCAGGTCCCTGGGAGGCTGCTCTCCACCCAGCCCACCCCCGGAGAAGAGGAGGCGCGTGTCCTCATACCCCGGCGCCTCCCGGGAACGGCAAACCTGCAGACGCCCATTCCTGCCAGTGCCCACAGGCACCGACACGGGCTTGGGCTCCTGTCTCCGAAGGGATTTTGAACAGGAGGCTCGATGTTCCCTGTTCTCACCCAGAAACACAATCTTTTGGCAGCTGAACCTGTAGATTCAGATTAACGGGGTCCTGTCCTGTCCCCAAAGTCTGTTTTTTTTTCTCCCTCCAATCTCACTTTATAAATAGCCCCGCTCCCCGGCTGAGCTGATTGTATGTGTTTATGATAATCTCGGCGCAAAGCACACTTATCTGTCTTCCTGTCCTTTCCTCTAAAGAGTCCAAAGGATAAAGCCTGGTTATAAAAGGCCACGGCCACCCTGGGGCTGAGTGGAGCGCAGGTGTCACACAGTAAGTCATCGCTCTGCCCGGGCAGGGCGCTTGGCGGGGTCGGGCGGCCAGAGGGCCGTGGCCCAGGGGCAGCAGCCACTGCGCCGGGAGGATCCTGCACCCGGTTCTGCAGAGGCGCTGCCCCCGCCCTGTGCGGGGAGGCCTCAGCCTCAGGGTCCCCGCCCGGAGGGACAGCCCGATGGGACGCAGGCACCGGGCTGCCCTGGGCTGCAGGCCCCCGGCCCTGTCTGGGTTGGGCGACGGTCCCCACTGTCTGGGTGTCTGTGTTCCCATCCTGTAGATGCTGCCCTCCTGGATCGTCGGCCTCCTCCTGCTGGCCACCGTCAGAGGTGAGGAGGCTGTCCCCATCCCGGGGGAAAGGGGGGTGAAGAAAGGGACCGTGCCCGGGCTGGCCTCCGGGTGGGGCAGCCAGAGGCCCCATCACCATTATCATCATAACGAATAGCCTTATCACTATTTCTTTTTTTTAAAATATATTTTATTGATTTTTTTACAGAGAGGAAGGGAGAGGGAGAGAGAGTTAGAAACATCGATGAGAGAGAAACATCAATCAGCTGCCTCCTGCGCACCCCCTACTGGGGATGTGCCCGCAACCAACGTACATGCCCTTGACCGGAATCGAACCTGGGACCCTTGAGTCTGCAGGCCAACGCTCTATCCACTGAGTCACACCGGTTAGGGCTCCTTATCACTATTTCAAGAAAAACAATTTCTACCAGTCGGGGAGTGTTGACGCTGTAGCAAACACAGGGCAACATCTTGGACACAGGTGACCCCGGGGACCCACCCGCCCTTCTCCTCCAGCAACTGGCTGTGATGGGGTGGCCGAGGCGGCCGGCTGCTGGGCAGCGGAGGTGAGGGAGGGTGCTCTCGGCAGGCTCCCAACACCCTCCGTCCCTTGCATGGACAAGTGCGTGTCTGCAGCCTATGCTACATGGACGTGTCCTACGGAAAACTGTCCTGCCGGGCCTGCGACCTGAGCGCCCCCTCCTGTCCATCCCTCCCCATCACTCCTCTCGCTGTTCCACCTCTGTCTCTCCAGCTCCAGTCTGAGCCGTTCCTCTGGCCTCCCTTCTGCTGGGCTTCCTTCCGCACCACAAGGCCTCCTTCTCTCCTCACCTCGCCCCAGCCCCCTCTTGGCCTGCCTTCCATTTGGCCACGCAGCAGGCCTGACTCCGGAGAGCAGAGCCCACAGGGTCTGGCTGCTCCTCGGTCCTTTCTGACGCCTCTTGGTCTCCTTTGCTCCTCCGCTGCCTCCTCCTGCCCTAAATGCGGGCATCCCACCGAGGTCACTCCCAGCTCCCCTCGCCCTGCTCCTGTTGGCTTCCCCTTTACCCAGCCTCTGCCCGCCTCCCTCCCAATTTCCAGGCAGCTCCCATCACGCCTCAGACTCACTTGTCCAGGCTCGGACACCTGCCCTATCCCGTCTCTCCACCCTTCCCTTCATTTCCACTGTCACTCAAAACTAGAATTCCAGTTACCTCTCAGACCCACCATCCCTGCACTGCCCCCTCCAACCCACCTCTCCCAGGCTCTCCTGCCTCTGAGCCACCCACACTGGGTTCCCTAAATCACCTTCATGGAGCGCAGGTCCCACCACACCCACCAGCACCTCCCATGCACTATCCACCTAACAGCCCGGTGCCTAACCCTGGCCTTCAAGCTCCTGCACTTACCACCTGAAGCAAGAGTTGCTTTAGTCTCCGCAGCCCTTCCTCGGGGACTGGCCCCTCTTCCTGGAAGGAAGTCAAGGCCGTCATGATTCCTTCCCTGTTAGTTGTCCTCTCGTTCAAGGCAGGGTTTGTACCTGATGTGTCTTTCTATCTCCTCGGTGCCTAGCTTTATCCCCAATTAAACTCCCCCAGTTCAAATCCTGGCTCCACCACCGGCTGTGACCTTGGGCCGCTTACTTTGTCTCTCTGTGCCTTGGTTTTCCCATCTGTAAAATGGGAGCGATTCCTTACTCCGGGGCTGCGTTGAGGCTCAGAGGGAATAATACTGGTAAAGCGCCGGTGTGGGATCTGGCACCGAGTAAACAGTTTACTCTTGCTTCCGGTGGTAAAAACTGGTAACTAGTATCAGCTTTTGAGTGAATGGCCAACATCTGGCACCATCCGTTTCGGAGCTGAGGAAGCCTCAGGGAGAAGACCCATTGAGACCTCTGGATTTGAGCATGCCGCCCCAGTGAGCACTCGGTGGAAATGCTGGTGCTGTCGCCTAGAGGAGGGACCCTCAGGTGGAGACGTGGTTATTTGGATCGTCGGTTGCATGTGTTGAGCCCGTACTATATCCAGAATGATGCAAGAATCAGTCCTCCCTGGCCTTAAGCAATGTACCTTTTCTAAGAACAACAGGGAAAACCTGACATGGCAGAGAGTAATTGGGGGGACAATGTGCGCAGGGGATGACATGAGACACGGGGATTGGACCGCACCCACGACCGGCTGCGGTGTGGGTGTAGCCGGCGGCAGGCTCCATCCCGCAGCCTCTCTGCGCTGCAGGATCGCAGATGCTATCACACCTGCTGCCGGCGACGGCACGGAAAGGGCCGTCATGGCTTTCCTGGAAGAGGTGGTTTTAGGGCAGAAGGTTCCCAGCAAACCTCAGCCAGTCCCCCTCCGGCCTGATGATAAGGGATAGAACAGCATGAAACGAGCGGTATCCGTGCCCCCTGGCCTCCCTCCGAACCAGAATCGCCGAGGGAGGGGCTGGGGATGGGTACAGGCGGTTCCTGTCTCCGTGGCACTTGGGGAGCACGGACAGCAGGCGGAGCCCAGCACTGGCCTCGGCGGCCCTGGCTGCACCCTGAAACGCCTCGTGGGGGGCGGCGGCGAGGCGGTTGCTCCTTTTCGGAGCCTCACGGTGTCCGTTGCGGCTCTTTCCGCCCCAGGAAAGGAGATCTGCTATCAACCCTTCGGCTGCTTCCCCGATGACAAGCCCTGGGCGGGGATCTTCCAGCGGCCCGTGAAGCTCTTCCCCTGGGCCCCCAAGGACATCGACACCCAGTTTCTCCTCTACACAAATGAGAACCCCAACAACTTCCAAGTGAGAGCGGGCATGACGGGGCTGCGGGGGGCGGGGTGGTGGTGGATGGGGGCGCCTGCATGGCACCTGCACGCAGGTGTCTGAGGAAAAGGCAGGGCCGTGGAGCGGTCCGGGCGATGCCCCCTCACCACGGGCAGCCGCCCTAGCTCTGAGGATCGGGAACCCCTGATGAGGTCTATGGATGCCCGGCCCAGAGACGCCCACATTCCACACACTGTGCACAGGACTTCCCGGCACTGAGCCCCGATCCTGGGAGGAAGGGCGTAGGAGCAGCATTTATGGAGAGATCCGGGCCTGGTGTGGCCTTCTTCTTCCTGCACTGGGCCGGGGAGGAGCGGAGCCCCTCGGGGAATGAGGGGGGGGGGGGTGTAAGTCCTTCCTGATGAGCCAGAAGACAGGTGTGGGAGAGGGGACTTGTTGTTGTTGTTAACCTCACCAGAGGATGTTTTTTCCATTGACTTTTAGAGAGTAGGAGGGAGGGATGAAAGGGGAGAGAGAGAGAGAGAGAGAGAGAGAGAGAGAGAGAGAGAGAGAAACATTGATACATTGATGTGAGAGAGACACACTGATTGGTTGCCTCCCATATGAGCCCCAACTGGGGCTCAGGCTCAAACCTGCAACCCAGGTGCCAGCCTTTGACAGGGAATCAAACCCGTGACCCTTCGGTGCATGGGCCAAATGCTCTAACCATTGAGCAACCCTGGCCAGGGTGAGAGGCGCCATTTAACCTCCAAAGCAAAAAGGACCCTGGGAGTGATGTCCAGTCCCCAGAAGGCCTGCTGGGTGGAGGCTGGACAGGCTCCTTCCAGGTAGTGACCAGGAAGAAGGTGCTCAGGGCTCAGCTGCTCACAGCTCCACCCCTGGCAGTTTGGAGAGCCGGTGGCTGGCCATCGACCCCTGAGGTCAGCTGCTGTGGGATTCTAGGTGACAAACTCCCCCCTGAGAGCCCCCAGCTGGGAGCCCGCTTGGACGTGGTGGCTGGGCTGTTTGTATCTTCTGATCCTTCTTCAGGCGTGGTGCCCAGGGGCTGGTGAAGGAGCCCCTGGCCTGTAGGAGTCGGTTCTTAAGCGCTACAAGCTTGAGGTGCCCTTCAGGCTCCACGGAGCCGCCTCTCCCCTCATTTTGGTGCTTCTGGCCTGGGGCCCTTCCCCGTTTCTGTCCCAGGGACCTCTTCTGCCATCTGGGGACGCCGAGGGGCCCCTTCTCAGGATGATGTGTTTAAATGCATGAAATGAAATACATTGGATTACAAGGGAAGCCAATTATATTGAGAAAACAGTTAGCAGAACACTTGAAAAGATAAATATATGTCACAGTCATAGATGTGCTGCTTTATTATTATCTCACTACATAACCAGATCCATGGGTTGGTCTAACAACTACGGTCACTTGAAATAGTAATGAGAATAACTGAGTTTTAAGACATCCGTGACCACTGCCCTGTGACATGGAAATACCTGTGACTCCCATTGGTGACAGAGGGTTGTTACGATGAGGGTGGCTTGTTGCCCAATTTCACAACTAAGAGAAATGCTAGAAAGTCCATGAACGTGGACCTTCCGAATCCTGTCCTCAAACCCCAGGGCAGGAACTCCTGTTCTAGCCCAACCCAACTTCCTGGGAGCTGGTCCCGTGACCCAGGCTTCCTGGAACTGGCTCTCCCGGGTCCATGGCTTGGAAAGGCCAACGTCCCAATTCACCTTTCCCACTTTAACCAGCGCATCTCCTCCACGGACCTGGCCACCGTGGAGGCTTCCAACTTCCAACTGGACCGCAAGACGCGCTTCATCATCCACGGCTTCATAGACAAGGGGGAGGAGAGCTGGCTGACCGACATGTGCCAGGTAGGGCCCCGCCCCGGCCACTCCCCGCTGAGACCAGCACCGGGCACCCAGCTTCAGACACTTTCCCCGTCACTGCCCCCGAGACTGGGAACGGAGACAGTCCAGAGACAGATGCTCCTTCCTAAAAACTCTCAGGAAACCCTGGGTTCTCCGGAGCGCCCACTGTCAAGTTCTCCCGACCCACCGACCTCTAGCCAGCCATCTCTTCTGGAGACCAAAGAGACCCAGAGCCCAATCAAAACGCCCCACAAGAGGAGGCATCAGCAAATTACCTGGCATTTGTCTCGGGTGGTTTATATAAAGCCCCCGTGTGACATTAGGAACCAGCGTAAACGTTGCCGCTAAAACCCTGCTGTCCCACTGAGCTCTCTGTGACGGCGCAAAGGCCCCATGGCGTCACTGTCCCAACCGGGAGCCACTGCTCCCGGCGCTCACCCAGCACCTGAAATGTGGCCAGTGTGACCGAAGACTTGACTTTTAAATTGTATAAACTTCAATTAATTGTTAATAGCCACCTGGGGCCAGTGGCCACAGTATGGGATGGCGCAGTTCTGAAGTTATCATCAATATTAGTAATGAATTATTCTTCATCACGTCCATTTTCTGAGCACTTCCTCGGAGCCTGACTCGGTGATCATTATTTCCCTGTCTTTGTCCCACTTGACCCCCTGCCCCCCAGCAACGTTGTGAGGGAGGTAGAGTTATTGTCCCCATTTTATAGATGAGGAAATGGAGGCAGGAAAAGTTCAACACTTGCCCAGAGTTGAATCCAGAGGTGGGAATGCAAAACCAGGTCTCCTGTCTCTAAAATACCGCAACCTGTGTCTACAGATTTAGTCGTTAGGAGGTGCCCACAGGCATGGCTTTCAGCTTAGTCTGCACTGGGGGAGACCTCGAGGGTCTCCCCAAGGGTGGTCTGCTCCTCTTGAGGTTTGGGCGTTCACACGGGCCCCCAAGTCCCAGAAGGAGGCCATGTGAACGTGGAGCAGGGAGAGTCAGGGGGACGTGTCCATCGCGATGCCCTGGCCTCCAGGCACCTCCTCCCTGCCTCACCCCCGGGGTAGTCCAGGCCATCCTCAAATGAGCACTGGATATGCAGGGGCCCTTTCTGACATTTATTTGGTCCCAGCACCAGCCTGTGCTTGGGCAGTACACTGTGGCCACACCACATCATATAAAAGACGCACGTGTCCGGAGCATTGTATCCTACCTCCATCTAAACGTCATCTTGTCCGTTAATACCTTCTATCTCCCACCTACGCATTGTTGGGAACATAACAGCTGCCCTCCCGTGGCTTCAGCTACCTAGTACCAGTGTCAGCAGACTTCCTGTAAAGGGCCGGGCAGCAAATAGTTTAGCATTTGCAGGTCATATGGTTTCAACTCAACTCTGTTGTCGCTCCAAAGCAGAGAGAGAATATGTAAACAAATGGGTGTCCCAATAAAACTTTATTTTTTATTTTATTTTATTTTATTTTTAATATATATTTTTTATTGACTTCAGAGAGGAAGGGAGAGAGAGATAGAAAGATCAATGATGAGAATCATTGATCAGCTGCCTCCTGGATGCCCCCTACTGGGGATTGAGCCTGCAACCCGGGCATGTGCCCTTGACTGGAATCGAACCTGGGGCCTTTCAGTCTGCAGGCCGACGCTCTATCCACCAAGCCAAACCAACTAGGGCCCAATAAAACTTTATTTATATGAGCAGGTGGATTTGGCCCTCCCATAACAGTTTGCTAAGCCCTGATGTAGTAAGCGATTTTTTTTTTTCCTGGCTGTGCCAATAACCACCTGGGAGATCTTCGGCCAGTCACTCCATTCCAGGCCTCAGTGTTCACATCTGTCGAATGGGGATCAGGTACCCAGTTCCTGGTGAAGTGGTGAGGATTAGGACAAGTGGGAGGAATATTAAAACGCTGACACCAACTAGATGCTTGATGGCTGTGAATTCCTCTCTCTGGAGTGTGCGGCCTGTGCCTGTTAATACATTGGTTTCTCCCCCTTGTTTTTTCTCCCCCAGAAAATGTTTAAGGTGGAGAAGGTGAACTGCATCTGCGTGGACTGGAGGCGTGGGGCCAGGACAGATTACACCCAAGCCGTCCACAACATTCGAGTCGTGGGAGCCGAGATAGCTTTCTTAATCCAAGGGCTGTCGGTAAATCCTGCCTGGGCCACATCCTGTGGGGAGGGGCCGAGGGGGGACAGGCAGACACGGGGCCCCCCAGAGGCAGCCTGGGGACTGGTGCGCAGGGGCTGGGCCCGAAGCCTGGACACACAGAGGGGAGTTTCCTAAAATGAAACTGCAGCCTTCTCCCTCCTGGAGTCCTGAAGATCCCTCGTGGTGCCTGGGGCAAACCAACCACTTTGGGCCTCGGTTTCCCCTTTTGAAATAAGCCATCCTTGGAGGCTGTTCTGGGAATTCTCAGCCCAGAAGATGAGACTTCTTTCTCAGAAAGGGGAAAGCCCCTTACCGCCTTCTGGAAGGTCTATTCCTGAGCACCCTAGACCTGGGCCCGTTACCCACGCTCTGGAAGGCCGGTCCAAGCCCTGCGGGAGGGGAGGGAGGCCGCGGTGGGCGTGGATGGAGCAGGCAGTGCCCGGCCAGGCTCCCCAGGCGGAGCTGCAGTTGACACAGGCGCCGCTGGTCCGCACTGTTGGCCCGGGACTGGGGCCACGGGACTCGGAGACTGCGGTGGCCCAGGGTCGGGTCACGCTGTCCTAGGTGGTCCCGGAGCCCGGTCGTTCCTCCCGAGACCTGTCCCCATCCCCTTCCCCGAACCAGGGCGTCCCCACCGGGGCCTGGGGGAACTGATGCGCCATCCTTCCGCAGACCGAGATGGGCTACAGCTTGGAGAACGTGCACCTCATCGGCCACAGCCTGGGCTCGCACGCAGCCGGAGAGGCGGGCAGGAGGCTGGGGGGCCGCGTGGGCAGGATCACAGGTGAGGGGTGCGGGGGTGGGGTGGGGTGAGAGGGGCGCGCCTGCAGGGCGATGGACGCACTTCCCATGGCCAAGGGCGCCCCTACTGGTTGTCCGGGGGCACTGATTTTAGGCACTGCCAGACTTAGATTTAAAAAATAATTGCCCATACATTTTCACGTGAATGACAAAAATATATATATATAGGATTGTAAATAAAAACACGTTTATTAAAAAAGAAAAATGTGACTAGCACATTCAACTCATGACCTCAGGATTATTATTGCTAGAGTAGGGCAGATTTTTGAACGGTGAAATGATTTTTTAAAAAAATATTTTATTGATTTTTCACAGAGAGGAAGGGAGAGGGATAGAGTCAGAAACATCGATGAGAGAGAAACATCGATCAGCTGCCTCCTGCACACCCCCCACCGGGCATGTGCCCGCATCCAAGGCACATGCCCTTGACCGGAATCGAACCCGGGACCTTCTAGTCTGCAGGCCGACGCTCTATCCACTGAGCCAAACCAGTTTCGGCTATATGATTTTTTAATACGAATTCATCAGTTCCACAAATGTTAATTGTCGCTGCTGTGCCAGCTACAGGCAGAACATGAAAGTAGCTGAGACCTGTCACAGGATTCACTCAGTAGATAATAATAAGAATGAATGAATGAATGAATGAATGAATGAATGAATCACTAGGCAAAATGAAGGCACACTATACAGAGACACAGACACGGCTGAATCACGTTTGTATGTAACTGTGCAAACAGTTTAATGGCTGTCTCCTTTGCCCAGGGCTGTGTGCTAGGCATGGGGGGAAGGATCCAGGGATTCGTAGATTATGTTTATGGAGAATTTTTCAGATTGCAAAGTTCTTTCTCTTGTATCTTTGTGGGGGGTTTTCACAATAGCCCTGTAAGGTAGGTTGCTGTTATTCCCACTTTCCGGATGAGGAAACCGAGGCTCAGGGAAGACACGCGTTTGACCTCAAGCAGAACCTGGGCTGGAATATAGGTCACTGGGTCCTGTGAGCCATGCTCCTCCCACCCGCTGCTTCTCTTGAAGATGAGCTGGCACAGCCCCTGCTTCAGGCGGAGAGCCGCATGGGTTTGTGGGTCCCGGGTTGGGACCTGCTTTGTCACTGTGCACCTCCCCCTTTCAGGACTGGATCCGGCAGAACCATGCTTCCAGGGCACGCCTGAGGAGGTGAGGCTGGACCCGTCCGACGCCATGTTTGTGGATGTGATTCACACGGATGCCTCGCCCATAGTCCCTTACCTAGGTGAGTTCCTCCTGGTGACCAGGGCGTCACTGGTAAGAGTAGGTCCAGGGGTGGTAGTCAGAATGGTTAACTACAGTAATAGCTTGGATGCCAACCAGTCAAGTGGGTGCCAGCTGCAAACAGCCAGCCCAGTGCCCGTGGTATCAGCCTGTGGCCCCGGGCAGGTCAGACAAACACTGGTGTAGCCTATGGAAGGCTGTTGCTCAGTCCTCAAACCCCGTGACCTTCCCTAAGCTCCACTATCCATTTGTGCACTGGGTGTGGGGGGTGGGGGGGAAGCCCCCTCAGCCCAGCCTGCGCCTTCTCGCAGTCCAGGACCCCTTGGGGGTCCTTAGCGCTGCCACTGCACTCGCCAGCTGTGAGCCCAGCTTCTGGCTGAGCCACGCTCACCCTGTGAGAGCGCACTGACCACTAGGGGCAGCTCCTGCATTGAGCGTCTGCCCCCTGGTGGTCAGTGCTTGTCATAGCCACTGGTCATTCGGCTGTTCAGTTGATTTGCATATTAGGGTTTTATTATATGGGATGCTTGACCTATACTTGCAAAATGCAAACTTAATGTTTGAATATTTTGCTCACTTCTTTTGCGGGAACTTTGGTTATAGTTTGTGTTGTTGGAAACCAAATATATCCCTTTATTTAATTCTCCTAAAATCAAATGGGTGAATTGTTGTTCTTAGTTTAAATAAATTACAATTTTAAATAATTAAAATTATGTCAAAAATTAATATTACATAATATTACATAAATTCACTGTTCTTTTTTCAATATTTTCTTATGTAAACCCTCATGAAGCATGCCAACAAAGGGTATGTTTTTAATAATAGTGATGGTTACCATGGGCTGCATTGGACAATTTGTACATACTCGCTCGGTAACCACCCTAAAAAGTGGGCATTATTATTACTGTTTCATAGCTGAGGATACTGAGGTTTGAAAAGCTTTAGTAGTTGCCCGAGATCATGGAGTGTGTAAATAGGACCAGGATGTGATCACGGGTCTGTGTGCTTAAAAAGCCAAAGCGTCCAGCCATTATGCTGGGCTCTCAATACAACGAAATCTCAATATAACCTTATCACATAAAAGTCAAAATTTCAAAATGAATAAAGGAATGGAAATTACACAGTGCTGATAGTGTCTATGATGCATAACGGTATCAGGGTATATTAGTATTGTTCACAGCCTCCCCAGGACAGACAGACAGACAGACACACATTCAAATACACATGTAGGCATGCTCACTGCCTCTGCTCTCTCCTCCTTCCTTGTCTTGCTAAGGGCTCATCTCTGAGAGCGTTCTGCAAAGCCGGGCGGGGTGGCTGTGCTGAGGGGACAGTTTGCCAAGAAGACTCTCACTCTGGTCGGAAGGAGTCGGACGCTCTCTGGGACCATGACCTTGCCTTGGGACCACTTACCTCCCTGCTCACCACTGCTTCCCATGTTTCAGGTTTTGGAATGAGCCAGAAGGTGGGCCATCTGGATTTCTACCCAAATGGAGGAAAGCAAATGCCCGGATGTCAGAAAAATATCCTTTCATCCATCGTTGATATAAATGGACTCTGGGAAGGTACGTACATTAGCAAAGCAAGACGGCAGTGCTGTCCTGGGGGAGAAGGCAGGATGCGTGGCCGGGCCCGGGTAGTACTGAATTTTGCCTCCACTTACGGCGTGCTCATTCTGTCCCAGGCATTGTCACAACGCCATGAGAGAGTTACTCTGATTATCCCCATTTCACAGATGAAGAAACTGGATCTGAAAAGTTATAAAACTTGCCCAAGGCCACCTTTTGTTAAAGTTCAATTTCTGGCTGCAAAGTCCCAACCTCATACCAGCCTGTGTCGTCTCCCCCACATCAGGATGCTGAGGCATGAGCTGGCCGGGCACATTGGCAAATACCAGTTCTAGCTTTGCCCCCATCACCACCCCCACCCCCACCCCCATCCTACTTTCACTGCTTGCTCCTTGAAGGGCATGCACAAAGATTTGGAGGGCTTTGACTTTCTTGCCGTTTGCTGTCGGCAGGTGCTAGGTCTGGAAAGGGACTGAGCTGGAAAAAGGACCAAGTGGGGACATGCTCTGTGGGTTTGGGGAGTGCATGCATGGAGTGGGAGGCCTGGAGGTCTAGGGGCGATGAGGCTTGTGTGTGTCAATGCCAGAAATGTCCAAACCTGTAGAGAATTTTTATGAGTTTATTGGAGCCAAACTGACGACAATTGCTGGGAAGCAAAATCTCAACGGACTGAGAAAATGCTCTGGAGAACAGCAGTTTTACAGCTTATTTTATACATTAGGATAAAAAGAGGAGACAGAAGGGGTTCCATGAAATCCACGGGTGGTAGATTGGGGAGGGGGAAGGAAGTCAAACGGGAAATCTCTGGAATTGGATAAAAAGTAAAACAGAGAGGCACATTCTTTTACATTGGTGGGTACAGGATGGTTAATGATTGACATTTAGAGCACATAGAGGTGGTATTTGGGGAATAAGGTCACAGTGAGGGGTTCCGGGGTCTGGTGCTCTTGAAGGGGGGTGCCCTGAGGGACCTGGAAAAGATTACTCTGATATTCAAAAAGGTGCATTTTCTTAGATGCAAAAAGAAAACAGTTTCAATGAAGGTAAAGATTCTTTGTCACCCTGGCTGATGGCTCAGTTGGTTGGAGCTTTGTCCTATATACCAGAAAGGTTTTGGGTTTGATTTCTGGTCAGGGCGCATATGGGCAGCAACTGAGTGGTATTTCTCTCTCACCTCAATGTTTCTCTTTCTCCCTTCCTCTCTCTCTCTCTCTCTAAAATCAATAAACATATCCTCGGTGAGGATTTAAAAATAAAAAAAAAGATTAACCTTTGTCAAGGAAGTACAGGCCTGGGACAGGACTACCCTCCAGGACCCGCGTTTAATTAGGAATCTTTATGTTCAGCCCACCCCGCGTGGGTGCTTTTGGCCTCTGAGTTTGTAAGGCCACCATGCAGGCCTCCCCTGAGGTTGGCAGGTTTAGTATGTGGCCCCTTTTTGGTCTGTATGAGGTCTGCGTTTACGTGAGAGACAAGCTCATTCCCCCCACGATTAGGTGACTGAAAGCACCACCTCCGTCACCTGCCCTTGTCCGGCCTCTGCTCTTCTCCTGTGGCCTCTCCCTGGAGACCGGGCTTTGTCTCCCCCCTGCACATGGAGGCTTTGAGTCTGCGATCATTTCATTTTAGTGTTTATTTGTCTCAGCTGTGAGTTTGCCGGGCATCCCAGACACCCCGGTACCCTGCTCAGGGCCTGGCCCATGTGCTCAGTACAGCCCACTCCACTGAGCATTTAATATTCCATGTGCTTAATGTGAACGAATAGAGTCGATAAAGCAGTAGCCAACATCCACCGTCAGCCAATGGAGCCTTTGAGCTCTCTGCCCAGCACCAGGTAACTCCAGGGAAGACCCGGCTGAAGGAATGAGGCCGCCCCTCCCAGAAGCGACCAGCAGGGCCCACATAATAGCCAGGAGCCCAGCTTTAATTAAAGAGGCAATTCAGAGTGAACATGCCCACAGGAGTGCGCGTCTATTGTGTGGGCTCCCAGTCACCGGGCGCGGGGCTGGAGGAACAGTGAAGTCCACTTGCCCCTCTATTATGGGTCCCTGGGCAGCGATTCTGGAAGAAAGAAACAATGAAGGTGGAAGCAGGTTGTGTTGTCTGGTAATGACTGTTGGTGCCAGGCACCACCCGGCCTGGCTGGAGTCGCTGGGCCCTGGGGCAGGCAGGGCTAATCCACCAGCACAAAGAGGACCCGTCTGTTCTCCATGGTGATGGATAAAGCCCCCAGATCCACCGGAAGTGGTCCCCAGGTATGTCTGGGGTCACTGTGCATCACACCATGGAGGTTTTGTACCAAAGAGCTGGAGAAATGAAAACACACACACACACACACACACACACACACACACACACACACACAAAACAATTTTGCAAATAGGAGGCCTTGGGTTAAAGCAAAGGTGGTAGAGAAAATGCAGTGACACAGTGGCCTAGAGCCAAGGGGACTTTGGTCTCCACTGCTCTTACCTTGCACTTTCGAAGGGCAAAGGGCGAAGGGCAAGGAAGAGGAATTTCTCAGCCCGGGGCCATGGGCACAGAAAAGCTGCATTCCTGGGACAGGCCCGCAGGTATGGTCCCTGGTTCTCAAACAGGGGCCCTCCGGCCCAACACCACCCACAGCAGCCAGTGGTCGGGGGTCGGCCTTCACAGGGACCAGTTTTTAAGAGGGAATGTACTGCTGTCATGTAAGCATGAAACATTGTCATGTCAAAGTCAAGATGCAGGTTTCTCGTGAAAAACCAGAAGACCAAGCCATCTGGGCCTTAACATTCAACAACTGGCTGACTGTGTAAGATTCCTTTTGAAAGCTATTGCCTCTCTCTCTCCCTCTTCCCCCCACCCCTTCTCTCTCTCTCTTCTTTCTGTATGTATTTTTCTCACTCTCCCCAAGGCCCCCAGCCCTCATCCTTCACTTCTGTCAGACGCCTGGCCCCTGGAGGATTGGACACACGTCCTTGTTAGAACTCGTCCCTCCCCAGCACATGCCCAGCCCCTAGTAGGCCCTGCTCAGCACATGGGCACAGTGCGGGCAGAGGAAAGCCAAACACCATTACTAAAGGAGCCCCCAGATACCACCTCTATGTGCTGTAAATGTTGATCATGAACTATTTCCTGCTTGCCCCAAAGTATGTCAAAGTCAATGACAGGAACTTTGGTGACCGAGGCATTCGGGAATGCCGACACCCCTCTGTGAAATGAGGAGGTGACCCCTTATTCAGATCAGAACGGTTCAAGCTTCAAAAGTGAGAGTCTCCTATGGGCTCCCGCAGCTTTTGCTTCCTTAGGAACCCGGGACTTTGTGGCCTGCAATCACCTGAGAAGCTACAAGTATTACTCCAGCAGCATCCTCAACCCCGACGGCTTCCTGGGCTACCCGTGTGCCTCCTACGATGAGTTTGAGCAGGTGGGTCTCACCAGGGGCCTGGGGAGGGTGGGGTGGCTCTGTTGTTGTTGGTTCTGTCCCTGTGGCTTGGAACAGCACAGAGATGTAACTCCACAACTAGTAAGAGGCGGTAGTGGTAATGCTGAGCCTCACGGAGCCTTCTTCCTCCGGGGATCGGGGTGGGCAGGCGGCGGATGGCACAGACCTGACCCAGCTGGGCCTTGCCTAGATCCCCAACTTTTCATTCTGAAAAATTCTCAAAGGATGCCTGAACGACATGGGTGAGATGGATGCATGTGTGCTTTAATCAATGGATGGAGGGTAGATTGTGTGCTTTAATCAATGGATGGAGGGTAGATGGATAGACGAATAGAAAGATGGTTAGGTGGATGAGTGGATGGATGAGGGATGGATGGATGGATGGATGGGAAGGTGAATTGATCAATTGAATGAGTGAGTGAGTCAAAGGCCTACCACTCACAGACAAATTGTTGTTTTTATACAGAAGAGCTGTTTCCCGTGTCCAGTCGGAGGATGCCCCAAAATGGGGCACTATGCTGACCAGTTCCAGGGGAAGACCAGCGCCGTGGGACAGACGTTTTTCCTGAACACAGGAGAGAGCGGCAACTTCACTCGTAAGTTTCCATCTTACCCATTTAAAAGCTGCAACTGATTTTAAAGGGTGTATCAACCTTGTCAGTTAGGACCCTTGGTAGCAATGGGTAGAGACTCAACACCAGCGAGCTTAAATAATAATGGGAGGACGGTAGAATGGCATTTGTCTTGCCTCACACGTTCACCCCTTTAACCAATAATCCTGACCAGTGGAGTGGGTTGACCGTGAATGGCCCAGGCTGGTCACATGTCCACCCAACCCTGTGGCAGGAAGGACGGATCCATTAACAGAAGAAGGCAAGATGGGGCAAAGGCACCCCCGTGATTACCCACCACACTAGTCCCCCTGTTTACACACACATGAGCATGCTGTGTTTTTGGTGTTATTTTGCCCAGATTCTCACTTAAAAGGAAGATAGTAAAAGCACCAAGATTTGTTTGTTATGATTAATATTACATGATGGTTGAACAGAAGAGCATTTATTTTCCAAGGGAGTTTTACATTTAAAAACATTTATGCAGCACTTCACAGAACACTGTTTACACACAGTATTTCATGTAATACTCACGACACTTAGCATAAACGATAACAGTTGGGAGTATCTATAAAGTCTTACAAGCATATTCCTTTAAGTCAGAACGCACCTTAGGAAAACGCTTGCATGTGTGCGGGAGAAGGTATTCAAGGATGTTCACGCAGCATTGACTTTAATACCAAAAGAACGTGGGGAGAAACCTAGATTCCACCACTGGTTAAACAACCAAATCCTGTATGTAACCATTCAAGGAAGGATCTAGAAAACCTCTAAGGCATATTAAGTTAAAAGGCAAATAGCAAAACATCACGTAATATATCACGTTCCAGTCAGGGTCTCTGCTGAAGACAGAGCTCATTCAAGTGGTTCAAATGAGGAGACCTCTTTGGAGGGCCCGCTTTTGGAGGTGTGGACAGGGTTGAAAGAACAAACCAGGGATGCTGAGGTGCCCAGAATCTAGTGGCTGCGGGGCTTCAGGTATGGAGTGAAGCGAGCTACTGCCAGACACCTGGTACTAGAGCAAGGAGGCTGCAGGGGAGCAAGCACCTCCATCTCCCTCCTCCTGCCACTGGCCTCCCGTGCAAGCCTCTGATGGGCTGAACCCAATGAAAAGCCAGCGGCAAGGATCCCTGGTGAGGCCGACCTTATAAAGCACAGGACAGGACAGGGAAGGGCGTGGGGATGGATGGAGAGAATAGAGAATAAACAGTGCATATTATTTATGGAAGGGGAAAAAGCCTCATTATTTATTTATTTCTATAGGTTTTTAAAAATTGATTTCAGAGGGAGAGAGAGATATAAACATCAATGATAAGAGAGAATCGTTGATCTGCTGCCTCATGCACCCCCCGCCCCGCTACAGGAGATGGAGCTTGAAACCCGGCCATGTGCTCTGACCAGGAATCGAACCGTGACCTCCTGGTTCTTAGGTCTATGCTCAGCTACTGAGCCACACCAGCCGGGCAAAATGCTATTTTTATACGTTCATATGTGTGTGTGTAAATGCCCATAGAAAGCTCTAGCTCAGGGTATCCCAATCTCAGCTCTATTCAAATCCGGGACTGGATTATTTGTTACTGGGGGGCTGTCCTGTGCATTGCAGTATGTTTAGCAAATCCGTGGCCTCTACCAGTGAGATGTCAGTAGTCCTGCACCCACCCACCCCATCCCCCGGGTGTGACGATCAAGAACATCTCCAGACAATGCCAACTGTCCCTGGGAAGCAAGTCACCCCGCTGGGCTTGGTTAAGTCTACAGACCAAACTGGGAAGACCTGAGACGGAGGGCAGGTAGACAGAGCGCTGAGAAAGGGTTTATTCATTTTTTAAATTTTATCTGTGTTGTTTTTCCACTGAGAATATGTGCATGGCATGGGAAAATAATAAAAATAAAGAAGGGAACAGTACGTGATTTATCCAAATGTTGGAGCCCAGATGTCTCCCTCTCCCGTGGCCTCCCTGGTGTAGTCAGTGGTGTGCACCTGGGTACCCGGGTAGAGTAACCAGCCACCCTCCATCCCTCGGAACACATACCTGGCTGGGTTGGCAAGAGATTGTGCTGAGCTGTAATATTTACTTTCCCTGCCCGCCGAGTCCCTCACCCCCACCTAGCATCAGAATTCCTGGGACCCCCAACTGCATTGAAGGAAACCATTAGTTACATTCACCCTTACCTCCCATTCATGGGGGATTCAGAGCTTGGAACAAGAATGCTCCCATGGGTTATTTATTTTTTTTCCCCAACAAGATGAGTCCATTGAGCTGATTGTATTTTTTCTTTGCACAGGTTGGAGATACAGGGTATCAGTCACACTGGCTGGAAAAAAGAAAGTGAGTGGGTACATCAGGATTGCTTTGTATGGAAGTAATGGAAACTCAAAGCAATATGAAATTTTCAAGTAAGTTTGATAGTAAAGCCAAATGACCCTACTTTCCCTAATAGGTTATTAATAAAAGATTGGGTATAAACTTCTACATACATCTAGCCATACAGAACCTGTGAATCGTAGAATGTCAGAGCCGAAGCAAGTCTCTCAGCACCTAATGAAATCACCCCATAGGAGAGGGAGGCCCAGAGAGGAAGCACTTGCGATTTTAAAGGCTGACTCCTGGATTGCCAATCACTGCTTCCTTCCTGCTTAAGTTGTGGGGTTGTTGTTGTTGTTTTTAAATTTATTTTTTTCAGAGAAAGGAAAGGAGAGGATGAGAGAGAAAGAAACATTAATGATGAGAGAGAATCATTGATCAGCTGCCTCCTGCACACCCCCTACTGAGGATTGAACCCACAACCTGGGCATGTGCCCTGACCAGGAATTGAACTGGGACCTTCTGGTTCATGAGTCCACACTCTACCACTGAGCCACACCAGCCAGGCCCTGCTTAAGTTTTGTGAATATCATGTTCTCCTTAGACAAGGCACATTTATATGGCAACTGCTTCCCATCCCACACACACACTCCATCCCCCACTCGTGCTGTGCTCCATGTGAAGCCTGAAGCTAGCTTCCTGTTGCTATGGTAGCCTCAGCACCTCGCTTGTGCGGGTACAGGAGGCGCTTGGTAAGAATGTGTTGGATAACTGTGTGGTAAAATTAGATTCTGTTTGTGCACTAAGTTTGCATAATAATTTTCAGGTTAACGTTCTTTGACTACTTCTTATGCTACATATGAGATGCCCACAAATGACCCCGGCTGAAGCACATGGGTCTTTAAACAAAGATAACAAGTCCTGCAGTGAAATTAGAGAGTCAATATGCCGCCCCAAGTAGTTGCCTTCCCTCTAGGTCCCAGTGAAGACAGTGGAAATCTGGAGTCCAGGATTACTGTAAAGGTGTGTTCTTCACAGATGCGTCTGTGTTTTAGTCCCTGGATGTGTATGGGGGCATTCAAGGGAATTGCAGAGAGCCAACAGCAGCAGCCATTGTTTGGAGGAACAGCAGGGTGCTGTCACCCTGGGTATTCATCTACCCAGCGGATAGAACACTTTATGTCTATGTTTGCAGAGGATCCCTCAAACCAGAGGCAAATCATGTGCGTGACATTGATGTGGACATCAACGTTGGAAAAGTCCAGAAGGTTAAGTTCCTCTGGAACAACCATGTGATAAACCTCTTCACGTACAAGCTGGGGGCTTCGAGAATCACAGTGCAGAGTGGTGAAGATGGGACTGAGTGAGTATCCTTTATCCCACCGGAGTCTTGTTTCTATATTCCCTTATCCGTCTACCTCTACGAACATACACGCATGCACTCCATCACCCACCCGTCCACCCACATAGCCTGCTACCCACCCATTCCTTCATCCCTTTCTGTCCATCCACTTAACCACTTACCTATCCACTTATCCATGCAGCCATTCATCTACCCAACGATTCCTCTCAACTCTGCATCTTTCCATCTATCCATCTGATTTCCTTTGGAAAATCAACCATCATTTCCCTTAAGCCAAATTCAACTTGGCCGGAGCAAGGCATCAATTGTAAGGCATAGGTTTGAGATACAGGCCAATAAGAGACTCTATTTTATCTCAAACAATAAGGAAAGCGCCTGGGCAGCAGCTGTAGGAAATCTCAGGGTTTATTTCATACAAATTGTTTTGTTTGGAGACTGTGGCCTGAGAGGCATACAGACTGTGTTAGGATCTAGCTCACAGTGGAAGCTCTTCTCTTGCTGAGAGGATAGAATCTGACTTGGTGAGAGTAGGGAGAGAACATAACAGTGTTTAAAATGTGGCAAGAAAAAAAAGGCTACCGTAAAAGAGGATGATAAAAAATAACATGTCAGCGTCTGAAGGAAACTTGGAGATCACCTTTCACCTGCTCTCATGTTAAGATGAGAAGAGTGAGGTTTACAGAGTCACATAACGTGTCTAAGGCCACCGAGGAAAGCTAGAGGGAAGAATATTGGCAAACTATTTTCAAAAACACCTACGAAGGCCTTGCTCAGCTGCATGACTTAGCTGTGCTGACAGTGACTGGTCATAGTCCCGATTCCTGGGCGTGGTGCTGGAAGGGTCAGAGGTCACTGCGGCTGTGCCAGTGAGCAGAGCTTGAGCCCGAGGCACGCCCAGGGCTTGAAACCCAGTCCTCGGACCTCCAATCCAGCCCTTGTTCCACTGTGCCCGCCCAGCTCACACAGCCGGCCGTGGAGCTGAGGGTCGGTGAGGCCTGGCTGGGGGATGCCTTGTCGAACTGTCTGGGTTTCACAGCGTTTAGGTGGAGGTGAGGGTAGGTTTTGTTTTCACGTACGGTACAGCTCACCCACTATACATCCCAAGCACCAACATCTCTCCCCATATAAGGGCTTCCTTGCCACGGAGCCACATTGTGAAGCTGAGCCCTGAGAAAGGCTCGCTTGGCCAACCATGCCCTTTTAGCCAAAGGGTCCCACAGGAAAAGGAGGAGGCCAGGCGTCCTGCAGCTCATGGCTGGGTTGTTGCCCCCACTGGGCAGGCTTCACCCTCTTCAGGAGTGACATCCCTCCATGATCTTTTTTTTCCCCTCAACATCTCTATCGAGATATCATTGTCATAGCCTGTGTTCACCCACTTAAAGTATATACTTCAGTGATTTTTAGTCCATTTGCAGAGTTGTGTAATCATTTCTAAAGTCAATTTTAGAACATTGCATCACCCTTCCCCCAAAAAACCCACACCTATCAGCCATCATCCCATAACCTCCCGTCCCTTTTCTCCAGCCCTGGGCAACCTGTTTTCTATTTCGATAGATTTTCCTATTCTGGACATTTCATATAAATGGAGTCATGCAATATATATATATATAGTCCCTTGTGACTGGCTTTTTTTCACGTAGCATAATGTGTTCAAGGTTCATCCATGTTGTAGCATGTATCAGTACTTTATTCCTTTTTACTGCCAAATAATATTCTGTTATATGGATATACCACATTTTATTTATCCATTTAGCAGTTGATGGACATCAGGGATGTTTCCACGTTGGGGCTGTTATGAATAATGCTGCTGTGAACATTTATGTACGAGTTTTTGTGTGCACATATGTTTTCATTTCTCTTGGGCACATACCTAGGAGCGGAATTGCTAGGTTATGTGGTCACTCCTATGTTTAACCTTTAGAAGAACTGCCAGACTGTTTTCCAAAGTGGCTGCCACATTTTCCATTCCCAGCAGCAATGTATGGAGAACCCCCCAGGTTCTTAACTCTAGGGAAAGTTCCCTCTGGGCAGGCGGGGGCACCCCTATCCCCTAAATGCATTGCCAGGCCCACCCACAGCTTCAGGCTCACTGGAGACCCTCTTGGTTTTGAAAATCCGCCGTCTGACACAGCTGATTCGCTTTCAGCTTGTTAAAAGGCCGCAGGGGGAGAGGGCGTTCTTTAAGTGGTTTTGCTTAGTAAGAATCACCTGGACTCTGCGTGGTGTAGCCGAGCCTTTCAGTCAGAAGGGTCTGAATTCCAGGGTTTGGCTAGATGGATGCACACACATTTCCTCACGCTGAACGTGTTCTCTCCGCAGGTATCATTTTTGCAGTGACGACACCGTGAAAGAAGACCGGTTGCTGTCCCTTCACCCTTGTTAAAAATGTGGTGCTCTCTTGTCTCTTTGTGGTAATAAATTTTTAATGCCCTCGGGTTGACATCAAGGTGTGAGTTTGACATCCTCCGGGTTCTGGGGTCATATTTTGGAAATGACTTTTAAGACTAGAGCCAAGGCCCCTGCCAGTGTGCTAAGTGGTTAGAGCACCAAAGGGTCTCGGGTTCGATTCCTGGTCAAGGGCACATACAAGGGTTGCAGGTTTCATCCCTGGCCCCAGTTGGGGAGCTTAGGAGAGGCAACCACTCAATGTGTCTCTCTCACATGGATGTTTTTTTTTCTCTCTCTCTCTCCTTCCCTCTCTCCCTTCCACTCTCTCTAAAAATCAATGGGAAAAAATGTCCTCGGATGAGGATTAACAACAACAACAAAATGCTGGAGCCAAGTTGGCTGCAGGTCATGTCTGAAACCTCCCACCCGCGGTCCTTTGCCACCATCTTTTTCAGGGCACCTGTGTGGCCTGTTCTAACGTAGACCACGAAGTTCTGTCCTATTTGAAAAGCTCATCATTACTTCCACGTGTTGCCTGCCCAGCTCTTAACATCCTAGGGCAGTGGTCGGCAAACTCATGAGTCAACAGAGCCAAACATCAACAGTACAACGACTGAAATTTCTTTTGAGAGCCACATTTTTTAAACGTAAACTTCTTCTAACGCCACTTCTTCAAAATAGACTCGCCCAGGCCGTGGTATTTTGTGGAAGAGCCACACTCAAGGGGCCAAAGAGCCACATGTGACTCTCGAGCCGCAGTTTGCCGACCACGGTCCTAGGGGGAGGGAGCTGACCCCATGGAAGAGCAGCCTGGGTGGCATGCGTACCTCTGAGCCATTGGAGGGAGTGGGCCTTTAAAAACGTGAATTTGCACATGGCACCAAATGCAAATGAGCCAGAGAGTATTCTTACACAAGGTACTTCTTCTAGCCTTGCCCCCAGGTCTCCCAGTTCCTCTCCCAGGAACAGCTTGAGGTTTTTCCAGAAATATGTGTGCACCTACCTCATATACCCCAGCCCCCACTTCCACAACGGGTAGCCTACAAAACACCGTTCTTACCTTGCTTTTTACACTATAAAAATAATTTGGATATTATGATCTAACTAGAGGCCCAATGCATGAAATTCATGCAAGAGTAGGCCTTCCTTCCCCCGGGTGCTGGCACCAGCTTCCCGCTGGCACCCGGGACACAGGCTTCCCTCCTCCAGCCCCAGGCAGGCACCCGGGACCCGGCTTCATTGGGAAGGACATCCGGAATGACGTCTGGAAGATGTCCGGTCTAATTAGCATATTATGCTTTTATTATTATAGATTATTATAGACTAGTGGCCCGGTGCACGAGGGCGGGGGAGGGAGAAGGAGGGTGTAACTCAGCATGGCCTGCACCCTCTCCAATCTGGGACCCCTTGCGGGATGTTTGACCGCTCTGTGGGATTTGGCCCAAACCGGCAGTCGGACATCCCTCTTGCAATCCGGGACCACTGGCTCCTAACTGCTCACCTGCCTGCCTGCCTGATCGCCCCTAACCACTGTGCCTGCCGGCCTGCTTGCCCCCAACTCTCCACCCCCCCGCTAGCCTGCTTGCCCCCAACTGCCCCCCTGCCGCTGGCCTGATCACCTCCAACTACCCTCCCCTCCTGGCCTAATCACCCCTAACAGCCTCTGCCTCGGCCCTGCCACCATGGCTTTGTCCGGAAGGATTTTCAGAAGGTCTCCCGGTCTAATTAGCATATTACCCTTTTATTAGTATAGGTAACATAGAAAGAGCCTCTTTAATCTTCATAGGGCTTCACAGATGCCACCGAGGGATGCCTGTGGTGTGCTTATCCCTGCTGATTGGCATAGAAACGGTCTCCAAAATTTTCTTATTGCAAATCTGCATCTAATCTCCTTCTGTGATGTGTATAGTGTGCAGGCCTTCTAGCCTGGCCTCTGCCCTAACCCCTGGCCTCCCACTAACCCCTGGCTGACCTGCCCACTCGCTCCTGGGAACCTGGGGAGTTGAATAGGCTGGTGCAGGTAGAGGGTGTCACTTCCAGGGCCCGCGATGGTGGAGTAGGGTTCGCCTGTTGAGCAGGAGTGAGAGCATTCACCATTTCATTCTTAGAATTAAGAAATGGCTGCATTTAGCGATTCCCTGAAAGGCTGTGTGACAGGTGTGGCGGGCGCTACAAGAGAACGAGGTGACACCCTTAAGGTCCCGAGAATGAGGCAGGAGGAGCTCTCCCCTCCCCTTAGGGGGCGCCTCTCTACTTCCTAGCAGGACAAAGAGCCGGTGCTCGGTACCTGGGGTTTCTTTCATTCTCCCTTCCTCTGTGTTTCCTAAAATTCTCTTTCCGGAAGCGCTGTCCAGCATTCAAAACCTTGGTCTGCTGCAGTGAAATAGGTCCTTGCCTGAGACCTTCGAGACTGCCTGGGCCTCAACAACAGGGCAAACCAGCCCATCCGGTGTGGCTCAGTGATTGAGGGTCGACCCAGGAACCAAGAGGTCACTAGTTCCATTCCTGATCAGGGCACATGCCCAGGTTGCAGACTTGATCCCCAGTAGGGGGCGTGCAGGAGGCAGCCGAACAATGGTGTTTCTCTCTATCCCTCTCCTTTCCTTCTCTCTCTAAAAAATCAAAAAAAAAATATGTTTTTTAAAAAAACAAACAAAAAAAACACAAACTGCAAATTATTGAACAGAGGTTCTCGCCCTAGCTGCGTAATAGAATTGACTGGGGAGCTTTCAAAGGAAACCCCATGCCCAGGCCGGACCCCGGACCAGTAGGAATTCCTGGGGTGGGGCCCAGCACCAGTATTTTTTAAAAATCTGTGGGACACGTATAGCCAGGGTTGAGAACCAACGTGTGTTTCCTTCTAAGCGTCTACATGGCACTTGCTAATCTTGAGGCTTACTCATTCTCAGAGTGTGCTATGGGGCTCCACAAGGGGGCGGAGCTGGCCTTGACTCCCAGCCGCCCCTCTTTCTTCTACCTGTGCCCCCAGGACCTGGGCAGCACCTGCTGGCGTCAGCCGCGCCCGCCGCTGTGTGGCCAGCTCCGTGTCTTAGCAAGTGCCTGCCCCCGCACAAACCACATCGGTCCACAGTCCCCCACGGAGTCGGATGTCAGCAGTGACAAGGGTGGCATACAAAGCCCTCAGTGGAAAACCAGGCATCTCCCTGCCTCCCCAGCCTCCCGTCGGGAAACATAATGACTACTTTACAAAGCTATTTCATAAAACGTTATGTTAAATGAACATCAAATTACTTTTCCTTTTCCTAGCTTTAAATGCTGATAGTGCCATTTATTCCTGACCTTCAGGAATATGAGATGTTTTCAATGACAACATAAAAAAGAGTTCTTGTTTGAAAACGCAAGCTACTTTGGACCACATCTTATTACTCCTAAGTATAGCGTGCACCAGCGCCGCTCGCTTCAGCCGCCCATTTATACGGAGCTGGTGTATATTTCAGATGACATTTATTGTTCTCCTGCATACGTGTCAAATTCCTTAATGATGACTCTGACAAAGACATAGAGCTCGGGATATAGAAATTACATCTGCTACCGTGTAATCAGTGTTATCTATTAGAATGCTATTTGTGACAAGTCACGTTCAAAATAAAAATCGAATTGATTTTTCTGCGATTTGAATACGGTGCCCTCCCAGCAAGCCTTTGATTGAATCTTAAACACTTTAATGCTCTGTTTTTGTTTGAGGCAGATCGGGGAGGGAGTTTGCGCTATTCACAAAGCTAAAATGATCTGCAAAACAACAAAATCAAATTTCCCAAAGCATCTCTATTGGCAAGCCCGGGGAATGAATTTGGTAAAGCTCTCTTTACGGGGCATGCAGCACAACGACGGGAGCCTACACTTCCACATTTCGTTTTCATGCATCCATTTCCCTCTAAATCAGGCTCTCACTGATGCAAGGTCTGAAAGGCCTCTGCCAGGCCTTCTTTCTCCTTTTCTCTCCAGCGAGTACAGGCTTTTTCTCAGCCGATCCACGCGCCACCTCACCCGGGCCCATCTCTCTTGGCAGTGGGCTTGGGCTAACTGCTCTGTGTTCTGGGCCTGTGGGGGTTCTGTCTCCCACATCCCCCAAAGGGGTCTCTCTCAAGGAGGCACCTGTTTGACCCATTTTGCTTACAAAATGAGTCACTTACAACCATCCCCTTGGGTTAACACGTGGTTTGGAGCAGGGGGTGGTGAATTAGGGCACAGCCCTCCAGTGAGTAATGGTCTTCATATTTTTAACTGTTTTTTTTTTTTAATTCAAAAAAATATTTTGTGCCGGAACCGGTTTGGCTCAGTGGATAGAGCATCGGCCTGCGGACTGAAAGGTCCCAGGTTCCATTCCGGTCAAGGGCACGTACCTTGGTTGCGGGCACATCCCCAGTAGGGGGCGTGCGGGAGGCAGCTGATCGATGTTTCTCTCTCATCAATGTTTCTAACTCTCTATCTCTCTCCCTCCCTCTCTGTAAAAATTCAATAAAATATATTTAAAAAAAATATTTTGTGATACATGAAATTAAACTTTCAGTGTCTATCAATAAAGCTTTATTGGAACACAGACACACTCACTAATTTCCATATTGTCTAGAATTGCTTTCCTGCTAACACGGCAGAATTGCCACAGAGACCCGCTGGCCCACAAAGTCTAAAATATTTAGTTTCTGGCCCATTTGCAGAAAAAAATTTCAATCCCTGATTTAGAAGGCAGGGCCCCAGTAACTGGTGCCAGCCAGGGAAATACAAGTGATTTTAGATAAACTGGAGCTGGGGTCAGGGACTGTGGAGGGCACAGGGTGACACGGCCTGATGGAGAGGCCTGGGGAGAGTTGCCCTTGGTGTGACCTTCATGAGAGCTCATACCGGAAATGAGGCCTGTAGGCTGTTGGGACTGGGTGCCCAGCTCCTCTAGGCCATGGAGTGCCTGGTGCCCTTTCCTGATGGCACCCCAGGCTGGTCAGGAAAGATGGGGTACACACTCCCTCTCAGCCTTTGGAGCATCCAGACAAATCCTGTTTGAGTCTACATATAGACAGGGGTTTTACTGGGAACATGTCAGCCTTGGGGGGCGGAGGGGGGCGGTGCTGTATTTTTTCTGGGAAGGGGCTGACTTAGGAAGACTGATGGAGGTTGTCAAGGAGAGGACGGATGGGGCTCTGCCTGCCTGGGCCATCTCACAGTGATAGCTCACCTGTGGAGTGCCCCCGCTAGGCCGGGCACCAGGGGACACCTGGGATCTTTAGAGAGGGGAGAGTAAAATGCTTAAGGGACCCAGAGGCCTTCTGGGAAAGAAGCCAGGACCCCAACTTTTGAAATTCTGGGGTGAGGATGAGGTCTGATGAGCAAGGCCTGGGAACAGGGCAGAGAGGTGAGGGCATCCGGTCTTGAGCCTTAATGGAACTTTCCATTTTTGCCTTTTTATTGCTCCTTTCTGGCGCGGTTAGCTGTGCTCAAGAGGAAGCAGATGACCTGTGAGTTGTATGTTAGCAAAAGGCTAGGCCAAGCCCTTTGTGTGCGATACCCCATTGAATCTTCCCAAACCCCGTGAGGAAGGTATTCTCATTTTATAACCAAACATTAAGGGGTAAGAGTGCCTACGTTTCACATCAAGGTCAGTCAGCAGGTATGTGGCACACACCGGCATGATGAACCCCAAAGCCCAGCCCTCAGCATCCTCACTCCACTTTACTGGCTCTGTCATATTCATTACATATTTTTTGTGTGTTTCTTGTTTGTCCTCTCTTTTTTCTTTTTTAAAATGTATTTTTATTTTTATTGATTTCAGAGAGGGAGACAGAGAGAGAGAGAGAGAAGCATCAATGATGAGAGAGAATCATTGATCGGCTGCCTTCTGGATACCCCACACGGGGGTTAAGCCTGCAACCCGGGCATGTGCCCTGACTGGGAATCAAACAGTGACCTCCTGGTTCATAGGTTGACGCTCAACCCTTGAGCCACACCGACCGGACTGTCTTCTCTTTTCTTTCTTGAATCGATTCGATGTAGAAACCATGGTGCTAGAGAAGAGTCACAGCCACGGCTGACAGCCTTTTAGAACCAGCCAGTCACCACTCCTGGAGGGGGCGTGAGGACCCGAAACCCGTGCATCCCCTCCCACATCCGGCCTCCAGGGCAACTGTCAGTTTTCTCGAAAGAAGAAAGAGGTGACCCCGAAGGATCATTTTAATTGCCATAGAAGTCAGACCATCCTGACAGGAGGCCCTGAAATCAAAGGAAACCATGCAAACCTGCACCCTCTGATTCCTCAGCCCTCCCAGCCCAGGGAGTTTTGTCTGCTCAGGTAATGGCATTGTTTCCAGTGGCAAGAATGAGCTCGTTAAGGATGCAGCCTGTGCTAATCATGATAATTTTCCGGACACAAAAATCATCTCTCTACCTGCCGGGACAGACAATGCTCTGGCAATGATAGGCTAGGGGGAACAAAAAGGATAAAGATTAGGGAAAGAATTGCCATGCAGAACGGCTTCAACAAAAGAAGTTACTTGAACCTAGTGATCTTAATCTTGACATTGTAGAAGAATTAGATGCTATTAATCAATTTTTTAAATCGCCTTTATTCAATGTTGGTAACTGTCATTGTGTGGCTGTTTTCTTGTTTGTGTTTTACAAGAGCCATTTTTAATTTATTTATTTATTATTTTTTAAATATGTTATTGATTTGTTTAGAAAGAGAGGAAGGGAGAGAGAGAGAGAGAGAGCTAGAAACATCAATTGGCTGCCTCCTACAGACCCCTACTGGGGGTTGAGCCTGCAACCCGGGCATGTGCCCTGACCAGGAATTGAACCGGAGACCTCTTGGTGCCGGCGATGGCACTCAACCAAAGGAGCCACACCTGCCGGGCCAGGAGCCATTCTGTAAAGATTGGTCTCAGGTGAATTAGGTGGAGCTTAAATTTTGATGCGTGATGTGACCCCATGGATGAGGTTAGCATGAGGGCAGTTTCGAGGAACCGCTTTGGTCTTGGGTCCCCTTCATTTCATGGGCAACTGTCTCAGTAAGCTTGAGCCCAGAGCACTCACCCCCAAACTCTGTGGTCTGGGAGGGGGACCAGCCAGCTGCACCTCCCGTGGCTCGTGTCTGAGAGGCCGGACGGCGGGCTCACTGCCCGCCCAGGCAGGCGAGGCGTCTGTCTCCTGGCTTCTCTTCTGGGAATTGTGGGTCCCACTCCCCAGGCTTCGGGAAAACTGGGAACATCCCAACTACACGCCGAGCTTTGCCCCTTTTTAGAGAGAGCCAGCCGCCTCGGGTTGAGATGTGACTTTTCTACTGCAAGGTACAGTCTCTAAAAGACTAAAATATCTCCTAATGATTCAAATAAGGATTCTTTTTTAAAATATATTTTTATTGATTTCAGAGAGGAAGGGAAAGGGAAAGAATCACTTTTTTCACTTATTGGCTGCCTCCTGCACGCCCTCTAGTGGGGATCGAGCCTGCAACCCAGGCAGATGCCCTGACCGGGAATCAAACCATGGCCTCCTGGTTCACAGGTTCCTGCTCAACCACTGAGCCACGCCCGTCAGGCTCAAATAAGGATTCTTAAAATAACATTTCTTCCTGATTATGTTAACGATAGCTGTTGCCTGTGGAAAATTGGGTGGAAAAACACAAACAATAAAAACAACCAATAACCACTGTTGGCATAGTTTAGCTCCCTCTAACCACCCTTTAAAACAAAAAACAAATAGGATTTGTGTGTGTGTGCGTGCGTGTGTGTGTACACACGAGTTTGCTCTTATTATGCCTGTTTTTTACATGTACTGTATCATAAATACTTTCCTCAGCAGCATTTTCCTACCACACCGTTTTTGAACAGTCAGATACCAGTAGACTGTAACCCCAGGTCCCGTGGGGGTTGGGTGGCTGTTCTGGTTTGTAGGACACTCGCTCTTTACACACGTCCTTGGCCGTTTCCCTGGACAAGGTTCTTAACCATTTCTGTGCCAGGGGCCCGCTGGCTGTCTGGGAGAACACGTGGGCCTCTCCTCAGAATAATGTTTTTAAATGTAAAATGAAATACAGGAGATTACAAGAGGAAACGAATTATATTGAAATAGTATCCACATAGGAAAAAGAATACATTTGTGAAATAGCATGTTTCTTTATGCGTGTATTGAACAGCAGCATGTCAGGCAGTGTGGTGGCTCTAAGAATTGCAATCATGGTCGAGTAGTGATCGCAGTACATCACCTCCGGCTGTTTGTAACGAGTGTCATGAGGTGTGAGGAGGTCTGAGATTTCTGCTGGTCTAAGGTGACAGGTACGGCTGTGGTGTGTTCCCTACATTCACCAATGAAAGCACGCCTAAGTTTCACTTAGTGAAAACAAAGATGTAACTTCCTTTTCTCATCCACGTTCTTTGTTTCTCATCGAAGATATGACTCCTGGTTTCCACCCAGGGGACTCTAGGGGTCCGGGGAGCCTGGTGAACACCCCTGGCCTGGGAGGACCCCAGCAGTAGCTCCCCACATCGTCCGGCCTGCGCAGCTCCGAGCCTTTCCATGCCAAGGCCTCACTGCCCAGCAGCTGCTTCCACTTGTCCTGAGTGCCAATGAGGGCGGGCGGAGCGCACCTGTCAGCGGCAAGAGGCAGTTGGCCAGTGTTCGGGGTTGAACTGTGTCCCCCAAAACAGGGATGTTGAACTCCTAAGTGCTGGTACCTCGGAATGCGACCCCTTTGCAAACAGGGTCCTTGCAGACCCGAGCGAGCTAAATTTACATGAGGTCATACTGGAGGAGGATGGACCCTAATCCAAGGTGACCAGTGTCTCTTCATATGAAAACACAAAGACACAAAGCCATGTGAAGACACAAAGACACAGAGGGGTGCCCACTGGAGCCCCAGCTGGTTTGGCTCAGTGGATAGAGCGTCGGCCTGTGGACTGAAGGGTCCCGGGTTCGATTCCGGTCAAGGGCACATGCCCGGGTGGCGGACTTGATCCCCAGTAGGGGGCGTGCAGGAGGCAGACGATTAATGATTCGCTCTCATCACTGATGTTTCTCTCTCTCCTTCTCCCTTCCTCCCTGAAATCAATAAAAACACATTTTTTAAAAACACCCACTGGAATTATGCACCAAGGATCACCGGCACGTCTTCAGGAGCTGGGAAGAAGCAAGGAAGGATTCCTCGTTAAGGTTTCAGGGGGAGCCTGGCCCTGCTAACTCCTTGAGTTTAGAGACTTCCAGAAATTTCTGCTATCTGCCGTGGCCCAGTTTGTGGCCCTCCCCAGCCAGCGGGGCTCTCCTGGGGACCGGGATGCTGAACACCCAGGGCAGGGGTTGGTGAGGCCTCTGTGACAGCGTGGGGACTCCCAGGTCAGGACGCTGATGGGGACCGCCGCCAGGTTCGAGGGCCGGGCTGGGCTTCCATCGCAGGCTGGTCCAGGTGCGCCGCGTTGCCTCCGGGTTAGGAAGAGATGGGCCCCGCCTGGCTCTTGTCCAGGTCGGAATCAGGGAAAACCCGTCAGAAGCCGCTGGGATGCTGAGAAGTACACTCTTTATTCCCACAGGACAACAAAAGGTCTTTATCGCTCAGGACACCCTCCTGCCAGCCAGCCAGGGTGAAAGGGATTCTCACGTGCAAATCTCCCTAGTCCTGCTGGGGGTGGGGAGGGCGGCTTCTCCAGGGAGACTGGCGAGCTCCCGAGCGCCCCCTAGAGTCCACTCTCCCCGGGCGGCTCTCCCAGGGGGCTCTTGGCTGAGGACAGTGGCTCCAGATAGAGCTTCCTGTTGCACAAATTTGGTCTCTGAGCGTAGCCGCACATCCCCGGAGGCCTGGGGTGTTCAATGGGAGGGACTTCAAGGCCAGGACAGCTGCTGTCTGCAAGACAAACCGTGCCGTGAGCTGCAGGCGGGTGCCCAGAGGTGCAGAGGCCAGTGCCAACATCCCCCCCCCCCCCGCCCAGCCCCCCCCCCCCCCCCCCCCGTTTTAAAAACAGCAGGAAGGGCCCGAGGCCGGTTTGGCTCGGTGGATAGAGCATCGACCCGTGGACGGAAGGGTCCAGGGTCCGATTATAGTCAAGTGAAAGGTCCAAGGTTTGATTCCGGTCAAGGGCATACCTCGGTTGCAGACTCAATCCCCAGCCCTGGTCGGGGCGCGTGCGGGAGGCAGCCAGTCGGTGTCTCTCTCACATCAATGATCCATGTCTCTCTCTCTCTGTCTCTCCCCCTCCCTTCCACTCTCTCTAAAAATCAATGGAAAATATCCTCAGGTGAGGATTAACCAAAAAGAAAAGAAAAGAAAAGAAAGCCAGCAGGAAGGGAGGAGAGCCCTGACTCACCTGGTAGAGAGAAGTCCGGGTACTTGGGCAGCCATTCGCGCTGCAAAACTTTTGGAGGAGGAGCAGGAGGCGGCTGCGTGGACCTCACTCCGTAGATTCTAAAATAAGGACCAAAGTCATGGAGTCACTCCTTTGATTAGTAATAGAGAGAAGAATAAATAGAATCTATGCAGTTCCTGTGTGAGCACGAGATGTTTATTTTTTATTTCTAATCCTTACCATGTATCCTAACGGTAAGGATTATCATCTCCATTTTACAGAAGGAAAAACTGAGGCCACATGAGCCACCCTGCGCCGTGCCCTGCCCCTGCCCTCCCTGGGCACCCTGGGGCAGTGGTCGGCAAACTCTTTAGTCAACAGAGCCAAATACCAACAGTACGACGATTGAAATTTCTTTTGAGAGCCACATTTTTTAAACGTAAACTATATAGGTAGGTACATTGTTATTAACTTAATTAGGGTACTCCTAAGCTGGCCTTTGCTAAAAACTCAAGGGGCCAAAGAGCTGCATGTGGCTCGCGAGCCGCAGTTTGCCGACCACGGCCCTGGGGCCTTAGGTTGCTGCCAGGAGGGTGAGCTCCTTGGTGTTTCACTCCCAGCCTCTCCCTGTACACCAGCAAGGACCACAAGCAGGACTTGGGGAGAATGCTGGGCACAGAGCGGGCACGGAGGGTGGCTGGCTACTAGGAAGGCCTGGCGTTTACAAACGAGGCCCGTGTGAAACCAGACACAAACCGTCCTGGTGCTGGGAGGGGGCAGCTGGGGAGCCCTGGCCCGGACCTGCCCTTCCCCTTGTCGCCTGGGTCCCGCCCCAGCCAGACTCACTCCTCGTAGGGTTTCAGGTGCGCCCTCTTGGACCGCTCTGTGAGGTCCAGGAAGTCCTGGTAGCAGTTTCTGGCCATGACAGAGTACCGGGTGGCGCAGCCCAGCTCCGTGACGCCGGCTCTGGGCAGGTAGCCCGCCCAGCCCGGGATCGGGGGCTCCTCCAGCGGCTTCTTCATGTGTCGGCATTCTGCACAGAGACCCACGCTTCCTGAGGGCTCGGAGAAGCCACCCCTGGGCAGGGCCCCCGAGGTAGCTGGCACCCCAACAGTTAGCCCCGGGGAACCCCTGGGCCTGTAGATGTCCTCACGGCAGCTGCCACTGGCTGGTGGGCTCCCCGTGCCAGGCTCCTTGGTTGGAGTTATACAGACAGCCTCCCACTTCACTCTCACAAACCATGAGAAGTTGGTGCTGTTATTACCTCCACTCTACGGAGGAGGAGACTGAGACTTTAAAGAGGTGAAGAGCCTGGCTGGCGTGGCTCAGTGGTTGAGCATCGACCTATGAACCAGGAGGTCACAGTGCAATTCCCAGTCAGGGCACATGCCCAGGTTATGGGTTCAATCCCCCGTGTGAGGCGTGCAGGAGACAGCCCATCAATGATTCTCATCATTGATGTTTCTATCTCTCTCTCCCTCTTCCTTCCTCATTGAAATCAATAAAAATATATTAAAAAAAAAAAAAAAGAGGTGAAGAGCCCGGCCAGCATGGCTCAGTGGTTGAGCATCGACCTATGAACCAAGAGGTCATGGTTCGATTCCCGGTCAGGGCACATGCCCAATTTGTGGGCTTGATCCCCCGTGTGAAGCATGCAGGAGGCAGCTGATAGATGATTCTCTTTCATCATTGATGTTTCTAACTCTCTCTCCCTCTCCCTTCCTCTCTCTGAAATCAGAAAGGAAGGAAGGAAGGAAGGAAGGAAGGAAGGAAGGAAGGAAGGAAGGAAGGAAGGAAGGAAGGGAGGAGAGAGACCTGGCCAAGGTCATACAGGAAGTGGTAGGACCAAGATTCAAATCCATGTCCGTCTGATTCCCGAGCCCGTGCCCTTGGACAGATCCTGCTGCTCCCTCAGACCACACGCTGCTCCCGGACGGTTTACAGAGGGAGTCGGGAGGAGCATCCAGGTGGGAGAAAGCACAGCAGCCTCGGCCCCAGGAACCTGCCTGCGGGTCGTGACTGCCTGGCTGGCTGATCTCAGGCACCTGCACATTTGTGAGGTAAAAGGTTACTACCCCATCAGCCTCCTCCAGTGGCTGTAAAAATCCAGTTAGGCCACTGAGTCCCATAACCTCAGAGCTGGAAGGCACCCTAGGGAACATCGAGTCCATCCTTCCAGGCCCTGGATGTTAAGAAGTGGAGCCCAGAGAGGGGAAGCAACCTGCCTTAGGTCACACAGCAAATAGTTGCAGAGCTGGGCCAAATCCCAAACTCTTCGGCAAATGCTCTCTGCAATGTCTTAGAAAATTGTAAAGCACAAGAAACTTGTCCTTGAAAGTCCTCAATTCTATATATAAAAGCCTAAGTGACCGGATGACCCGATGACTAGCTGGTAGCTATGACCACCAGGGGGCAGACGCTCAATGCAGGAGCTGCCCCCTGGTGGTCAGTGTGCTCCCACAGCAGGAGCGCCAGACACCGGCTCATGGCTGGCGAGCGCAGCTGCACCAGTGTGAGCCTCTCCCATGGACACTCTCCCTGCACGCCCAAGCAGCGGCACAGTGCCCAGCCCAGGCTCAGGCTCCTCCCCGGCCACCTGCCGCTTCACGCACTACTTCGTGCTATGCGGGATTGACACAGACAGTGGGCTAGAGCCTGACGAGCTGGCGGGTAAGGCCGGGTTGTGGCGGCTCAGAGACCCACTGATCCCCGCAGGACAGGCCGAGGGACCCCACCAGTGCACGAATCCGTGCACCGGGCCTCCAGTGGTAATAATAATAAAGAAAAACAGTCCATTACGTTCCCTATAAGCCTTTACCCCTGAAAAATGGTCCCGGGCAAATCACTGTTGTGATTATTAACAGTACATAATCACATTCTCCGTGGGATCTGTGGTTATCAGCGCAGAGCCCTGTCCCACCCAGCTAGTACCTGGAGGAGCTGGGTTCAAACCCAGGTCTGACCTCAGACAAGGGGCATCCCTGTCGAAGCCTCACTTCCCCCATCTCTGGAATGGGAATGACAGCATCGCCTGCGCAGGGCTGCTGTGGATGGTGGGAAACAATGGTGCCTGGCACAGAGCCGGCCCAGAAGGCAGTGGCCTGAACGCTGTGGCGTCTCACTCGGGGGCTCCTCGTTCCCAGCACCCTGTCCCCCCGACCTGCACCCCTCTCCCCCGGAAATGGGTGCTTCTCCTTTTAAGACACCGGGCCTTTCCATGTTCACTGCCGCCTGGGGCTTTGGACAGCGCGGCAGTGGGAGGTCTCTGTGGCAGCTCCGTGGGCCTGCCGGGCCCTGACCTTGGGGCCCCAGGGGTGCAGGGGGCTGCCTTCGGGGAGCCAGTACCCAGAATCAAGGGGTGGTACTGCTGGTAGTACTGGTGCAGCGCCCGCAGGACCGTCTCCTCCTGGCAGATGGGCTTCAGTTTGGGGGCGGTGGCCACCGCGTGGCAGAATTCCTTCTGCTGGTCCTTGTAGCGCTGCGTTTTCTCCCGGAAGGCCCGCAGGCAGGGGGACATGCGGTCCTCGCTGGAGGTGCCCTCGCAGCTCAGGTACGGCACGAAGCCTGCGAGAGGGGAGGGCAGCCAGCCTTCAGCAAGCGGGGCCCAGGCTCTCGGCCCAGAGCCCTTCCGACCAGCAGGGCTGCTGTCTCCGCTGCGGCCAGGCCCTCCCACGGCCACAAAAACAATGACCTTGGAGCTTGGGGAGGGGAGGCCCGTCTCCACAAAGGCGATGACAGGCAGATTCTCTGCTAGCAAAGCCCCCGGTGTGAGGCTGCCCGGGAAATGGGGGAAGTGTGTAATGGGCCGAAATGACAGTCGGAGGAGCGATTGAAATGACTCGTGTTTTTAGAGAGAAAGCTCATTTTCCTTGACACTTCCCAAATGCAATTGGGGATCTTTCTTGTCCAGTTGTCGGGAAATTGCGGGCTTATTAAAAGCACAGACCTATTACACAAAAAGGTAAATCCGTTATCTGCGAGACCCAGCCCAGAACCACTTTTCACCATTTCCCACAAAATAACAGATAATCATTACAATTAGTATGGGTAAAACACAGCTATGTATTTACACCGGATGCTGAAATCCTAAGTACTATAATACTGTCAACGCGAAACCATTTTTTTAAAAAAAGAACAAATGAGGGAAAACTGGGTAAAAACTTGGCTTTAAACAGCCAAATATCATAAATGAGCCCTCCTGATTGAAGCACAATCTTTCTTTTTTTTTTTTAATATATTTTATTGATTTTTTACAGAGAGGAAGAGAGAGGGGTAGAGAGTTAGAAACATCAATGATAGAGAAACACCGATCAGCTGCCTCCTGCACACCCCCCACCGGGGACGTGCCCGCAACCAAGGCACATGCCCCCGACCGGAATCGAACCCGGGACCCCTCAGTCCGCAGGCCGACGCTCCATCCACTGAGCCAAACCGGCTTCGGCTGAAGCCCAATCTTTCTGCCTTGTCCCCAAGTCAGGAAAACCTGCCTTCATAGTGGAAAGGAAGAATCTAATGACTAGACTGACCTTGAAGTCCTCCAAGGTCAGTCTCCCCAACCCGTGGGCAATTAGCACATGCCCTGAAGTCAGGGGGGAGACTGGAGAAAGCCGGGGCCTTGCCATTGTGGCTTCTCCCCCGACAGGGCCCACTTTGGTCGGCGTAGATTTTAATCATCGTACAGGTGCCCAAACAGGAATAGAAGCTACCTTCACTGAGTCTTGCTAAGGGCCAAGGCATTTTCAATAGGTTAACACAGGCTGGCTCCTTTAATCCCCACAATAATATACAAAATCCATTACTACCCCTTGCGGTTGGCCGAACTGTACCTCCCCGATACAGGTTCTAACCCCTGGCCCCTGTGAATGCGACCTTATCTGGAAATAGGGTCTTTGCTGATGTCCTTAAGGATCAGATGTAAGATCATCCCGGATTCAGGGTGGGCCCTAGATCCAACGCCTGGTGACCTTATAAAAAGGAAGGACAGAGCTTGGAGACACACAGACACGGACAAGGGCAGGAGGCCGCATGGAGAGTCGTGCGAAGATGGAGGTGGAGGCGGCAGGGATGCTGCCACTAGCCAAGGAATGCCGGGGCCTCCAGAAGCTGGAAGAGGCAGGAAGGGTCCTCCCCTGGGGCCTGCGAGGGAACACGGCCCTGCCCACTCCCTGGTTTCAGACTTCTGGCCTCCAGAACGGTGTTGTTTTAAAGGACAGCCCTCGGAAACGAATACACCCATTTTACAGACGTATTTACTTACCATCGAGAGGTAAGTAACTCACAGCCATACAGACAATGGCCAGGCAGCACCTGGAACCTCCGTCTGTTAGAACCCAAAGCCTGTTGTCATCGCCTTTGGGGAAACAGGCCTCCCCTGTTGGACCGGGTGAGGCCGGGCAACCGTGGAAGAGGCCCCGTGTCTCCCCTCCTGAGGACACCTGTGAGGGAGCTGAGGGCCACAGGGGTCCCTGGCCCTGTCACAGCCGTGTGACCTGGTACGTTCTCGGTGGCCCGGGACTGGTCAGCCCTTTAGGTGGGGTGACCACTTGTCCAGGAAGCCAAGGCGTTTCCTGGAACACAGGACAGTCCGTGCTAAAAGCGGGGCCGTTCTGGGCAGCCGGTCACCGTCCCTCTTGAGGACACGAGGAGGAGGAACGGGACCGGAGGCACAGTCTATTGGGAAACTCCAGAGAGCCCAGCTGGGGAAGGAGGCCAGGCCACAGCACTGTGTCCAGTCTGGTCCAGACGCATTTGGTGGACGTTAACTCAGTGCTCCCTGCACACCCACCGGGTCCCGTCCTGGGAGATCAGGCCTAAGCTGTATCTCTCACTCACTTATCAGAACCCGGTCATCAGCCGCCGTCAGCAATGGGGCGCTCTTAACACCTATCTTAAAAGCCAAAGCACTTGCTCGGGCCCCGTCGGCCAGACAGACGTGGACAACGGGCCAGAGCAGGGCCAGTAACCAGGACTCTGGCTCTCGTGCCAGGCGCATCTCTGCACCACTTACCACACCACTTACCACAGTAGCCTGGCGTGACGGGCAGCTGCCTCATGAAGACCCGGGGCGAGTGCATGACGTTGCGCTCTGATAATAAAGGGAAGACGGGATGGGACTCGCACCCAACGTCCCTGTGTTAAGAACTCACGTCAAGGGGGCTGGAGCCTGGGGAGTAGCGTGAGCTTGCCCGGGGACCGGGAACGAGAGGCAGCTCCACCAACTGAACCAGGACTCAGACGTGAATTTAGGTAACAGGTGTATGGACCTCCCCTCACCATTGTCCCTGCCCTGGGCGCCCCCCCCCCCAACCTTCCATCTACCCTCATGAGGGCCACCAACTGTGACGGAGGTAAGGAATGGGAAGATGGGGAGACCAGGGAGACCAGGGAGCCCCACATAAGATTGGAGAACCTGCAGTGGGACGGGGGGAGTGATGAGGAACTCTCACTCCAGAGCCTTTCTTCATCCAGGGGGAATCAGGTCTCCATGGTGATTTCTGCGGCCCACCCCCTCAGGACACCTGGCAGGGTCTGAAGACATTTGGGGTTGTCCCGACTGGGGGATGGGGTGCTACTGGTATCTAGGGTCCTGGGTTTGATTCCGTATCAAGGATGCTGCTCAACATCCTTCAAATCTCGGGGTGTTCCCACAGCAAAGCAGCAGAGCGAGCTCTGGCTGAAGGGGTCGGACGTCCCCAAAGGCTGGCGTGGAGTCCAGGGCGGCCGAGAGAGGGAGGTGGGGGCCCTGAGCATCCGCTCCTGTGGATGCGGTCCCACAGCCAGGCCCCGGCCCTCTGCAGGGATGGCCTGCGGGCCTCTCTGGGATGGGCAGGTCCTGCAGCGCGTGTGGATGCTGCCAGGCCCACCCGCCAGGCCAGGTCCTCTCTTAAAAGGGATGCCCTCCCTCCCGGGCCGGTTCGGCTCAGTGGCTGGAGCGTGGACTGAAGGATCCTGTGTTCCGTTCCGGTGGGGGATGGGGCACCTACCGTGGTTGTAGGGGGGATTGGAGACTCCATCTGGGGCGCATGTTGAAGACAAATCCATGTCTCTCCCTCACATTGATGTTCCTCCCTCTCTGACTCTCCCCTCCCTTCCACTCCGTCTAAAAATCAATGGGAAAAACATGTTAAAAAAAGAAAGTGATGTTACCCCCCCCCCCCCCCCAATGGGACACAGGCCTCAGGGCGTCAGGTTTAGTGGGCAAGGATGGGCATTAAACAGTTCAGACATTTAGAGGCCACTCGCTAGGGGACACGCGGGACTGCATTCTTGTAAAATCCTCACAGCCACTCTAAGGGTTAGTTCCTATTCGGGTCCCCAGTGTACAGAGGGTGGGTGGGAGGCGCAGAGGCTAAAACACGTGTTTGAGGGCTGTGGCATCCAGGGAGGATGGGGGACTAGCTCTAAACTCCGAGGGGCAGGGTTTTGTTGCCCAAAAGTAAGCCGCTGGAGAGGGAGCAGCGCCCAGCGCGGAAGGTGGCGGGCTGGGAGGCCTGCCTGGAGGAGGGGGCAGGGAGGCGCTTGGAGGGGAGATGTGCGAGGGGCTGGGGGGCTGAAAGCTGGGACACCGGAGCCCACCTCCCCTTAAGGAGCCCCTCCCGAGTCGCTCACCTGGGCAGGCCGGGTCGAGGCCCAGCGGAGCCCCCAGCACAGGCCTGGCCTCTGCCCCGCCTCCAGGCCTTTGTGCGCTCACCGCTAGGGAGGGGGGCGGGGGGGAGTGATGGGGCGGGCTCCTCAGCCTGCTCCTCCCCCCCCCCCACACACACACACACCCCCGCCTCATCCTCCCGCAGCCCCACATGGATGCCAGGGAGGCGGGTGAGCCGAGTGAATGTGGGGGCGCCCCCCGCCTGCGCCCCCGCTCAGGAGCCCCACAAATGCCTGGTCTCCGAAGCGGACCCCCTTCTCCGTCTCCCGCGCCCGCGCCCTCTGGGTTTTGGGATTGGGGGGAGGGGCACGCGAAGGGATCTAGGTCAAACCGCCTTCGGGTGATGCGGCCACGGGGCGGCCTGCGCTGGGGCTGGGGGTCCTGGTGCGAGGAAGAGGGTCTCCCTCCCAGTGCCCTGCGGGGCCCAAGTCCGCGCCCAGTGCGGGACTGGCCGGCAGGAAGCAGCCTGGGCGAGAGGAGGCCAATCCTGGCGGCTTTCAAATACAGGTGTTTCCCCTGGGCTCCTCCCCCCCCCCCCCCCCCCCCCCCCCCGCTTTTGTCTGTTAGGAAAGGTGGGTTTCCAGATAGCCTGGACAGGTAGCAGGGAGTAGGGGCGATGCACCAAAATGGGGGGCCGCAGCCCTTTCTAACCGGCCTGGTCTTGTGGGCACTGGTGGGGGCGGGGGGGCTGCGCCTTCATTGCGTTGGATTGACACGAGGGCCCACTGGTGACTCGCAGGGGATGCGTGGCCTTCAGCCTGCTGGCCCCCGGGACACGCCCGGCTCCCATGCGGCCGCCGGTTTGGGGTGCCCGCTAGGGCGCCAGAGGCCCGGGCACCAGCGCCTGACCTTGAGCCGTTTTGTCCACAGCCTTTCCGTTGGCCTGCCACGGAGTAGCCTGTGGCCACGCTGGTTTATCTGCCTTCTCTCCTCTCCGGCTGGGAGACATCAATGGAGCCTTCCTTCCCGGCGAACAGAGGGGCCCCTCGTGTTGGAAGGGAAGTTAATAAAACTTCAACACCTAAGGAAGAACCGGAGAACTCTACCTCCACCTGAGATGGGGAGGGGAGGTCGGTAATGTTGCATCTAAAATTCCATTTACACATTCAGGGTGGGGGGAAAAAAGTCTGGGCCACACCACATCCGAGTTTTGTTTTATTAGACATCCGTGAAGACAGTTTGCAGATACAACCTTGTCGAGTCGCGAGTTGCCACAAAGTTCTGTGAAGCTTGAACAAGACCCATGTGAGAATCTAGTTCCTTATTCCAAGCAGACGAGAGGTATAACATTATGGCCAACAACCTTTATACTAGCCATCCAGTGAAGCCGTTTTCCGGCATACATACATAGGCAGCGTAATCACAGCTATTTTGTCTCTACAATGTGAAGTTCGATCGCCAGCTAATATTGCATTTTTGGCTCCTGGGTATATTGGTGCATGCGATTCTTGGCCACCCTGGCAGTGAACCAGACCTGGACGCTAAAAGCTACACTTGATCTAAGTATCATTCTAGGGGAGGGCAGGCTCTGTGAACTGGACGCATCTCAGCCACCGCTACGCACACACGCTCGCAGGGCGTCCCCGCTTTCCTCTCTGTCACTGGTCCGCCGCGGAGCACTGACTGATGCCTGCTGCGTACGGAAAGGGCAGGCACAAAGGAAACCCTTTGACGCTTCTGCTCCCAGCAAAGGTGAACATCGGATAACAAGCCAGGGGCGGCTGAGTGATGTGTCAGGACAACAGGCCCTGCAGAAACTCTCTAAGGTTAGAAAATGTGTCCGGGTGTACTCACCTACCCAGTCCTCTCCCTCGAGAATATTTCCGTGGGGGAAAGGGGAGCAGGGATGGATTTGGGGGGTGCCCCCTAAGGAGTTCCACTCTTGGGACTCCATCTCTGGGGCCAGAAGCAAGTCCAGTAAAATGATCACTCCCTCTCCACCCTCTACTTGCCAACACTTCCCATTTCAACCAGCTGATAAGAAGAGAAACAGACAAGGAGGCATCCTTCACGCGAGGCGGGAAAGGCCTTCCATTAGCCACAAAGAGGGGGACTTGACTATGTCCCCCACCCTCACACCTGATCCAGTGGGAGCTGGATCTGCTCCCCACCGGAGGCCTCCTCTGACCCTGGCGACCTGAGGACCTCATAGCCGGCGGCCCACACTGCGCCCTGAGAGGGACTGTCCCACTAGGACAGGCGGGCCACCTGCAGGGCCGCAGAGAGTCATGCAGAGTCACTGCTCACAGAACCCAGTGTTCCGCTCGGAGACTGGGCAGGAGAACCGACACATGATGATGCTCCCTTAACTGTAAACGGTGACCCCTTGGGAGGGGTGTGTGTGTAGAAGCGTCTGATGAAGCTGCTGACCCAGGAGGCCCATCCGTTCAGCGTATTCTGACCCCAGGCACCTCTGTCTGCCGCTCAGCCTTGCGTACACCGTCCATAGGGCAGTATCGGTACAAACTGAGGAGCCGCGAGCGCAGGGAAGAAATGAAACCATGGGGAATGAAAGGCAGCAATGTCATCAACAAAATGCAAAGAGCGTTTTCCTTTTTTTTTAAAACAAGAAAAGCACATTGTAGAAATAAAGAATCTGTACAATATTCTGATACTGTCTGTACATGAAATTATATTACTTAGAAGTAAGTTGAAAGGTCTTGTGTGTAGAGTATGGCTGGCCACACCAGAGACCCAGAGCAGGCAGCAGGGACACCCGGCGGCACCGGCCGGACGAGAGCGCCCGAGGCGGTTGCGTGACTAGCATCCCCTAGTCTGTGGTCCATGGGGTTGCATGTTCTACTAGGGAATTCTGCGGCAGGAGAGGTGACAAGGGAGACATGTTAAAATGACATGAAAATGCTCATTCAAATCTGCGTATCGGCTGTGAGGAGGGGTTTGAGAATCCCATGTGCACGGAAGTTGGTTCGCTCGGCCTCCCTCCGTTGGTTACGCATGCTTCCAGGGAGTTAACATCGGAGCGAGCTCCAGCAGGCGGGAGAGGCAGCTCCGAACAGACCGGGTGGGCTGTGATCAGACCCTCGGTTCTTTCTCAGCTGGTTCCGGAAGGCTGGAGAAGACTGCGAGGTGGGAAGGAAGGAGAGAGCGCAGACCCCGGCCCCACCCACAGAGGGCAAGTGTGGGACCGCTGCTCTTCCTGCCAACCTGTTCCTAGGGGAGCCCGGACGGCCGGGCGGCAGCTTCCGGCAAAATCCTAGTGAGGAGCCCTCCGAACGGCTAAACCAGTCCCCGCAGCGTCTACTGAAATCGCAGCCCTGGTCTCCTCGCCAAGACTGGACTTCAGTTCATAAAAGGGATAGGATCAAGGAAACTGTTTTCTTTTTCACTTACGTCTAGTTGGTAAACAGTATTATACCAGTTGTAACAGTTTCAGGTGTACGATATAGCAATTGGACATTTCCAGGAACCTGCTTTTAACCAGCACCCTCATGCAGGAAACTCACCGATCGGCTTTGGAAAACACCCGGCTTGACCCATCCAGTGTAGATCTACGAGTTCCTTTTGGACGGACTTTAAAACTGATGACTTTAAACATTTCATAGAACAGATTCACTGCCCATGAACTACCAATATACCCCTTTGGAAATGTAGGAATAAACGGCCCAACCCTTTAGGGGGTGGAGTGTGAGCTGGGAGGACGGAGTTCATTTAAAATAGGCATGTTTTCAAGGTGAGGACTGTTCCGGACTCCTGGGCTTGGTGATGGGAACACAGCAAAGGGCAACCTCATTTTTTCACCCGGAAGTCCTAGAATTACTGATGGACTCAGAAATGGGGACTCGGCCTTCTGATGCCAGAAGTGACACAGCGGATGGGATGCCGGGAGCTCCTTAACGTGCATTTCCATCGCAGCGAGTTTCTACCTGCTGAAACGGTGAGGTGTCAGCTCTCCCACTCACACCCATCCCCGGGGATCGGCCCAGGCCTCAGTGATTCTCCACGGAACCAGTTGGGAATTCAAATGAGAACCTGAAATAGTTCCCAGTGTAGGCAGTCTTCTCCCACCCGTGAAACGCGCTCCAACTTCCCACGGAATCTCCACTTCCAATCGCATGACCAGGAAAAGCAATGAACTGCAGTTGGGGGGGGGGGGGGGCGGTTTACAGCCACTGCCACCAAAAAAAGGTGAAAGGAAAAGCCTCAGGAAGATGGAGAATCTCGTCCTGCTCAGAGCTCTCCTTTCGAACCCAGAAGGACAGCCACAGAGCATCCCAAGTTCTGCTCGCCGGAGCGGTGTTGGGAGCGAGCTCATCCCTGTGCAGAGGTGTGCCGGCTCCCTTGCCGGGTGGGTGTTTCGCCACCGGGGCCTATGAAACCAGCTGCTCTCCCTTGGGTTTCTTATCCCCAAACCTCAATCTCAATTTCCCGATGCGCCCTCAAAACCCCTCCGTGCTTCTAGCCCCGGTATTTCTAGCTCTGGTCTCATCTTCCCTGCTGCAGTTCAGGTGCGCCATGTCAAGGGTCAAGGGCAGGGAAAGGATGGTCAGGGTTGAGGTCGGCAGATGCAGGTGGGCTGAGTCCGAGGGGACAGGCGACCGGGAGGGCCCGTCAGTAATTCAAGAAGTCGATCCCCACCTTGACGCTCTTCGAGGTGGCGACGTCGATGGCCATGGCCTTGATCTCGGTGTCCCCGAACTGCATGAGGGTCTGGATCTCCCTCCGGGCGGGCGCGGCGGTGCCGCCGGTGCCCGTGAGATCCAGGCGGAGCGTGCCGCACTTGCGCACCCCGGGGTCGGTGATGAAGCTCACGTTGTCGCGCTCCGAGCTGTAGACGTTGATCACGATGACGAGCTGGGACGGCTTGGCGGGCGTGTAGCTGCGCTTGACCAGCTCGCCCAGCGCCACGGACTGGTCGGCAGCGATGAACTTGTCGAAGACGTCGGTGCACCAGCGGGTGCCGTCCTTCACCAGCAGCTTCTCGGGCGGGTGCTTGCCCTCCACGTAGCGGTTGAGCACGCCCACCCCGTAGGTGAGCGGGGACCGGCGCACCTTGATGACGGCGGGGTCCAGGCCGAAGAGCACGGCGCCCTTGAGGATGGTGAGGCCCACGTCCTGGGGGATGATGATGCGGCACTTGTCCCCGAAGGCGGCCTGGACCGCCTGCTGCAGGAGGGGCGCCTCCGCGAAGCCGCCCACCAGGAAGAGGAACTTGACAGTGGACACCTCGGGCTTCTCAAACAGGTCCCCTGCGAGGGAGGAGGGAAGGACACCGTCCTGGCACCAGAGCCAGCAGCCCAGGGGACGGGGCGGCCTGAGAATGTGGGGAGTGGACACAGCCACCTGGACAGGCTCGGTCTGAACAGAATTTCTGGAGAACTGGTCTTTTAGAGAGAGGGGGTTTGCACACCAATACGCTCGGAGCATCAGCCAAAGCTACGGCTAAGTAGACACCCATTTTAACAGAGAGATGGTGGTCCTGGAAAGGAGTACTTTGTTATGCCTAAAGCAGCGATGGGCAACCTTTTGAGCTTGGTGTGTCAAACTTCGCCAAAAAACTGAGCATAACTCGGGTAGTGTGTCACTTTGAGGAAAAAAACATTATTTCGCAAATGTTTCATCCTCAGGAGCAGCAAATGTTTCATCCGCGGCATGCGGCCGCCTCAGCGGCCGCGTGTCATCAGAAATGGCTACGCGTGTCAGTGCTGACACGCGTGTCATAGGTTCGCCATCACTGGCCTAAAGGAACACGCCTCACCCTCACACACCTGTGGCTCTGCTAAGGAAGGCAAGGCAGCCTCCTATCAATGGGACTCTCTGGGCCCCGTTCAGCTGGGAGTGTCCCAGGCACCGAAAGCTTGCTCCTTTGATCCCTGGTCAGGGCACGTGCCTGGGGTGTAGGCTCGATCCCCGTAGGGGGCATGCAGGAGGCAACGGATTGATGTCCTGCATTGATGTTCCTCTCTCCCTCTCCCTTTCTCTCTATCTAAAAAGCAATAAAAATGTTAAATAAATAAATATTTTTCTTTGGTTTTCATAGGGGTTGTGATTTGGTAGGTGAGGGGTATGGAGTGTGCGGGGGCCCTAGATACTGAAAAGGGTCCCCAGTGAGTCTCCTGGGTGGCCCTGGGGGAGGCCACAAGGCAGCAGAGAGCAGCATGGCCAGACGCTGTCACCCTCCCGTGGGGACCTTTCTTGGGCTCACACACAGTTGCTTCTCCCAGCAAGGGTTGCGGTTCCTAATCTTCCCACAGAAAGCAAAGACCGCATTGCTCAGGGCCCGGGGCTAGAGGTCATTCTGCTACTCAGCCCCAGCTCTCTGTCTGGGAAGCCGAAGGGAAAGCGGGTGAGGACGGCTCTCCGCTGCTTCCTCCCTGAGGGCCTGTGGCTGCTGACCTGACTCCACATGCCCGGTCGGTGATGCTGGGAAAGGCAGTCCCGCTCGTAGCTCTGCCCGGGCCGCCGAGCCCCGGCTGATACTCACGCAGATGCTCAATGATGCTGTCGATGGTTGGCTTGAAAAGGGCGTTCATGGCATCGGGGCTCATCCTCAGCATCCCCTGGGAGGACCACTTCACGAAATCCACGCTGTGGGGTGTGGCACAGAGAGGGACGGGGGTGAGCGGACAAACAGGCAGACATGGCCCTGGCAGAGCAGCTGTCAGCTCCGAGCAGCAGGGAGGGGTTAAGGTCCTTGGAAATACGCTCCCCTGCCAGGCCTGAACCACTGGACGCTCAAAGCGAAGACTCCGCCTCTTCTGTTTCTCTTTGCCTCCCCCGTGGCCAACCTTCCCGGGAAGTGGGAGCCAATGTCTAGTGCAAAGGACAAGGAGGTAAAGGCATCTCTCTCTCGGATGACCACACTTGGATGCAACAAGAGTTGGATGCGAGTCCAGTAGAGGCTCGCCGTGCTGTTACCTAAGGCCACCTGTGTGCTCCGGGCAGGCCCCTGTCCCACGACAGGGAGAAGCCTCGTCCTGCCGGTGCCCTCACTGTCCCTGTCAAAGGGCCAGTGTGGAGCAGCAGGAGCCCTGGACGGGGAGTCAGGCTGCTGGGCGCCAGCCTGGCCCCACCGCTCAGTCGCCATGGGACCTCGGGCAAGCATGTTCTCTGAGCCCCGGCTTTTCGCCTGCAAATCAAGGCTAAGAGCACTTGCCTTACCTCTCTCACAGGGGTGGTTGTGAAGATCAAGTTAAAAACCACGTCTGGGAAAACACTCTGGAAGCTTCCCGGTGCTACAGGAACGCCAGGGACTGCGGAGTGCAGTGTGCCCCCGCCTGCTCTCAAGGTCCAAGGGGCCGAGCTAATGGTGGCTCCGTCCCTGCAGCAAAGCACCTCCAGCTCCTCCCAGCAGCACATTCTAGATGCCGCCCTGTCTCACGGACCAGGGATCCTTCCCAGGGCCTGGGCCAGAGGACAGTGTGTATGGTGTGGGGTGACCCACTGGCTGGCCGCGGCCAGTCTCCCCGGCGAGGGAGGCCCGGAACTGGGCAGGCAGGACGGAGGAGTCAACTAGACGCAGGTGCCTTCTGCAGGGGACCCGCGGGGAGAATACCAGCCTGGGGGGCGGGGGGGGGGGTCTGGCGAGGACCCTGCTCCCAGGGCGCAGCGACCTGGAGTCAAGTCCACTTTGTTTCCCGAGAGGAGCCGGGGCTTCTTGGAGAAGCAGCCGATCGCAGGCGTGGTGGGGAACGCACAGGTGAGTCAGGGGCACCCTCACTGACTCAGGCGGAGACTGTTAGAGACCACAAAGGGCCTGGCCAGCGTGGCTCCGTGGTTGAGCATCGACCTATGAACCAGGAGGTCACGGTTCGATTCCTGGACAGGGCACATGCCCAGGTTGTGGGCCGGATCCCCACCCCAGTGTGAGGCGTGCAGGAGGCAGCCGATCAATGATTCTCTCTCATCAATGTTGTTTCTCTCTCTCTCTCCCTTTCCCTTCTTCTCTGAAATCAATAAAAACATCAATAAATAAACAAACAAACCACTAAGGCCAAGGCAATGGGACTCAGGAGCCCACCTGAAGGGGCTCCCATTGGCCAAAACTGGACAACTGGAGCGTCACTGAGGATATAACCTCCATGGTTAAACATGCATCAGATGTGCGTAAGTCCATGCGTTCTTAGTGGGACTCCCCCTTGTGCCCCGCAAAAGGAAAACCATCATTTGGAGGATGCTATGAAATCAATAATTCTTTAAACAGAGATGGTACAAATGGGAAGAGAGAACCCAGGGTGTCCTGTCTTCCTGAACTGTGCGTGAGGGAACCGAGCCACTGGGGAGTTTCTCTCCGCCCCACTACCTCTGTCCCGGGCCAAAGGCAAGTCCAACTCACTTGCTCTTCCGCAAGGCGTGCTCCACGCTGTGGCCGCGGAACTTCTTGTAGTAATCAATGAAGGAGAAGGGCAGCGTGATGTTCAGCGGGTTGGTGCGGTCCGGGGCGGCCGCCCTTTTGCGGGACTCGAACGCAATCATCAAGTCAACCCAGGCGGCGGGACGCTTGATTTTGAATTGCTCGATGAAATCCTCTCCGAATATCTTACACAGGAGCTTTTCAAATTCATAATCGACTCCTAAGGATCCATAGGGTCCACCTGCGCCGAGAACGAAATGGAGTCGCCGCGTTAGAGATGGTGAGAAAGGGACCCAGACGCTGAGGCCACCCTGCTCTTCTCTCACACACACCACGAAGCACAGCGAGGATGCCACCTAGGCTCGCTCCCTCCTCACGGAGAAGCTGTCCTCTAGAGTCACTGGGCAATCACCTGTGTAAAGTTGGTTACATGTAAATGAAAGCCATACATTTCCGTGACCAGGAGCATCATGGTTTCCCCCTCCCCCGGAGACACCAGGGACAGGACCTGGAAAGCAGGCAGGCCTCGCTCAGCCCCTGGGGCTACTACTCCTCATCACCTCCCCGACCAGGAAAGAGCCTGCTCTTCAGTTTGGTGACCCAAGACCAGGGGTCCTGGGCCCTCCCAGAAGGCTTAGCCACAGCCCCGAGTCAGGCGTGTCGTCAGGCTTCCGTCACATCCTTCCATGGCTTCCAGGAGCCACTTTCTTGGCCAGGATCTGAGACCGGCTCCCTGGATGCCAAAACCCCAGGATGGAGGTCTGTGTTTTAAAGGACAGGGAACTGCGCTTTGCTTCCCAATGTTCGATAAGCCTCAGTGCCGCCCGGCCGGCGTGGCTCAACTGAGCATCGACCTATGAACCAGGAGGTTACGGTTCGATTCCCAGTCAGGGCACATGTCCAGGTTGCAGGCTTGATCCCCAGTGGGGGGCATGCAGGAGGCAGCCAATCAATGATTCTCTCTCATCATTGGTGTTTCTATCTCTCCCTCTCCTTTCTCTCTAAATCAATAAAAAAATATATTTTTTTTAAAAAGAAATTACGAAAACTTATCTTAAAAAAAAAAAAAAAGAAGCCTCATGCCTTCTCCTGCCGACTGTCCCACGTGCTGGCGGCAGAGAGACCGGGACAAGCGGAGAGAAGTCGGGAAGGAGGGGCCGGCTCGGGGCGGAGAACATCCTCCGGGCAGCGCTCACCTGTGGCTTTGTAGAGTTCCTTCAGGTGTCCCTCTGGTAACCGGATCTGATGGACGGTCAGGTCCACGGTGCCGCCGCCACTGTCCACAACCACATACTTGTCACCTGGAAGAAAGACACCAGCCATCCTTCACACAGACCTCTGGTCAACCCATCCTGAAACGGGCTGGTGGGCGATGGCGGGGTCCCCAACCCTTCTCATTAGCGCAATGGGTTTGCTCATTAGTTGTACAGCGGGTATTCATGACTAAAGAGAAGGCAGTAATGTCTGCGAGGAGCGACGGTTAGCATGGACGGTCAAGCGCCCAGATGCGTGGATCTTTAAAACCACAGCACTCGTGCCACGCGCTGCTGCAGACCTGGCACGACCCGGTGGACAGCTTCCTGCCACGTGAACAGCACCAGCAGGTGGCCAGCTGTGTACCTGAAGGCTTGTCCTGGAACCGGTGAGTCCCAGTCCCTACCTCTCCTCTGAAGAGTCTAGATGGCTTGAACACATGCGAAATCACAGCTCCTCAAAGAGCTCTCCCTGGGGGAGTAGTCTTTAAAAGCGACTGATTTGGAACGTTCTCCAAAAGGGCAACAGGGACAAGTAGGAATGCAGTTTTGCCAGCAGCAACACACACACACACACACACACACACACACACACACGCACACACAGTCCAGCAAAGGCAAGGACATTCAAGGACGCTACCTTCCTCCAGCTCGGACCAGATCTCGCCTATGACATTCTCCACCAAAAAGGTCCGGCTCTGCCGATTGCGCCGTACGTGTTCCTTAGCTAGTGGCCGACAGAGAGAAAATGATGGCGGGTGAGAGAGCGCGACAGAGCGGCCGTCATCTGCAGTCAGTGAGGCAGCAGCGTGAGCAGGTTAGGGACAGAACATTCAGTGAACCGCGACCCGACAATTACAGGAATGCAACCCCGGGAATTACAAATAGTCCTCCCAGGACGAGCAGCCATTGCCACGGGCCTTCACCGCTTCATCGCGTGGCAGACTTAGCCTGGACCCTGCTGGAAAGTCACCTGGATGCGAGCCCCATCCTCCAGTGACTTTCGGGGGGACGGGTTCCTAGAATCGACTGATTTCCTGGCTTTGCTGTCCCAGGGAGGAAGCTGTCTGCCAGGCAGCCTTCAGTGCACTTGGTTAAACAATTTCACACCAAGGAATTCTTATACAGGAGAGTGGGGTGCTAATCAGGATCCTGGATAAACTGGACGGGAGCCCTCATCTGGATCCTGGGTAAATTGTATAGGAGCCATTTCCTGATCTTGTTGAAGCCAATATGCTCTTTGGCCACAAGGTGGCGCATCTGAAACTGGCAAAGCCAGGCGCCAGTTTCCTAGCCCTACAGGACAACCCAGCGGTGACACCATGCGTGGGATTTCACCTCCCACTGGCCTCCCCACAGCGCTGTGAGGTGGACAGGGCATAAATCATGGCCCTACCTTAAGAGGAGGAAACCAGGTCAGGGAGGTTAGGAGACCAGTTCCCACACTGTCTTGCAGCCCCAAATTAACCCTCCATCCAGGGACCCTCATGCCTTTGAGATTTAACTGTTTACAGTGAAGTCTGAAAAAGCAGAACACAAATGTGCAGGACCAGGGAAGGTGCTGTGAGAGGGGACCTGGGAGGCAGCCGGGCACAGCCACGGTGGGAATTTGGGCAACTCAACTCCCCACCCCGGGCCTCAGTTTCCTCATCCATAAAATGGGTATAATAACACGTGGCCTAAGTTCCTCACAGGCAGAGCAGGGACGGGCTCTCTGATTGGTCCTAAGCAGCCAGTGTGACACCTGCTCACCGTGGGTGACAATGAAGGTGAGCACCAAGTCTGAGACCCGGTGCCATGGAGAGCGACCACCTATTTGACAGATCAAGGCTCTGCCCACACCTCTGCTGCCGGGCCCTCTTTAGTCCCTGGGCGGGTGCTGCAGACTTTGTCTCTGTCTGCAGCTGTTTATCCAACAAAGGACCCTTGACCCTCTAGCCTCTCAGCAAGGAGCAGTGTTTGCAAAACAACATCTCTGGGGGTTGGGACGGCAAGCACTGGGCCAGCTCTGAGTTCCTCTCCCGGTGAAAGAGTTCCTGCAGGCTGGTGTGGCTCAGCTGGTTGGGCGTCGTCAGGTGCACGGAAAGGTTGCAGGTTCCATTCCTGGTGCAATTCCTGGCCGGGGCACGTGCCTGGGTTGAGAACTCAATCCCCTCTAGGGGGCATGCCGGAGGCAGCCAATGGATGTTTATCTCTCCCTTCCTATCTCTCTAAAAAGCAATAAAAAAATATTTTTAAAAATTCTTACCCGAGGACATTTTTCTATTGATTTTTAGAGAGTGGAAGGAAGAGGGAGAGTCAGAGAGAGAGAAATGTCAATGTGAAAGAGACACATTGATTGGTTGCCTCCCTCACGGCCCCGACCATGGCCAGGGATCGAACCTGCAACCGAGGTAAATGACTGGAATCGAACCCTAGACCCTTCAGTCCTGGGGCCGACACTCTATCTACTGAGCCAAACCGGCAGGGCAATAAAGAATATTTATTAATTAAACAAACAGAGTTCCTGTAGGCCTAGGAGGGACCCCCACTCAGGCTTCTCTCCTTTCCCTGCACCGGCTCCAGATGAATTCTACTGCAGACCTTGCAGTGGGCATGTGGTTTCCTAAAACAACCTGGATGACTAACGAAATGGCATTCATAAAAAACAGCCAAGCGAAGCTAACAAGACATGTTCTGAGCTCTCAAAAAATTTATCCTATTTCCCAGGCAAATTAAGCCCATTTTGTGAAAAATGTGCCCTTTACGGCGCTCATTAAATCCTCCTGGTGTAAAATAAAATACCCACGGCAAACCCTGCAGTGCGGGGGGGGGTGGGGGGAGTGGGGCTCCGTTCTCCCCCACGGGGCCCTCCGGCTCCACCTGAAGGAGCCCCCAGGCAGGGGCGGCTGGGGTGGTGTCTCGGGCACCCCGCCCTCCGGGTACACCTGCTAAATGCTCTGCCGGGCCTCCGACAGCACCCGTCCTCCTGGGAGAGAGGTGCCAACTGAAGCCCAAGGCTGAGACAGAGCCCTGCCTCCTGCCCCTCTGAGGGGCGCTGGCCAACCACCTGGGGATTTAAAAAACCCTGAAGACGCTCTGAGCACATGGGGCCGCAGCAGAGTCCACAGGCACAGGACACGGGCGGGGCAGGGGGGAGACGGGACGGGGCGGGGGGGGGGGGGGAGACGGGATGGGGCGGGGGGGGGGGGGAGACGGGATGGGGCGGGGCGGGGCGGGGGGGGGGAAGGAGACGGGACGGCGGAGGAAAGGAAGCCAGGCTGAGCTCTGGGGGAGAAGAAGCATTCCAAACAGCTTTCCCCTCGGATTGGGGGGAATGGTGGGAAGAGCGGCACTGGAATTAGCTAATTCTCCTGGATTTCTTTTTATGAACAACTAAGGGAGAACCAGCAAGTGAGACGGGAAGCCCAGTCATTCCTGGTCTTTTCCATTGAAACAATGAAGGTGGAGAGTTAGTACGTTTGTCACTGCATGTGTTTTAAACAATGAAGGTGGAGAGTTACGTACGTTTGTCACTGCCTGTGTTTTAAACAATGAAGGTGGAGAGTTACGTACGTTTGTCACTGCCTGTGTTTTAAACAGTGCAGCTGACCTGGCCCGCAGCAAGGCTGCCCTCGGCCCAGGCAAGGGCAGGTCAAGCCCTGGATTTAAGGGGAAGCCTGCTCCCCACATTCCGGGTGACCCAGACCCGAGGTGCCCACACCGGGGGCTGGCGGGCAGGGGCAGCAGCTCGGGGACGAGTGAACTTTGTGCCACCGCCTTGTGGCTGAGGCTCACAGATTCCCCAGTCCTGGGTGAAAGTGCAGGCAGGGGCCCTGGGCAGTTACCCCAGGAAGAGGAACAGGAGAGGCCCGAGGAGATGGCCGGGTCCAGGGCCTCAGCTGGGCCTTGGGGGTGGGGACCACGGGAAACGTGGGAAGAAGGCTGTCGGGGGAACAGCCTGCGACAGCCCCGGCTGGTGCCACCCGTCTCCTCCGGGGCCTGGCCTTCCAGGGGGTGATGGGTGGTTTTTGCCCTCAGGGCCCTCCCCCGGGGACAGAGCTCAGGGCTGTGCCCCCCAGCACTCTGGTTAGCTTCCGAACTCACTCACAGAGGTGGCTTTGACCCTGACCTAAGGTGTCTGTGGACTCTGTGGCCCTGAACAGACCCACAGAGCGCTGGACACCCGGGAAAACAGTTCTGGGGACCAAGAGAGTGACGGACTTGCACCCAGGTAAATACGAAAGAGGAAAAGCTCCTTAGGGTCCCCCTTGAGTTCCCGAGTGTCCCTCGGCAGGTGACCTTCCCACAACTAAGTGAACATCAGCGGGTCAGGAAGCGTCGGTCCTTCTCGTCTGCAGTTTAAACTCTCCCAGGTTTATGGCCAAGACAGACAATGAGCTCATCACACCCGAGCAGCTCCAATGAGTGAGTCAGCAATAAGTCAACAGTCTTAATGGAGGAATTAATAACAGGCAAATGGGATTAATTGAGAATCAGTTAACAGACAAGAAAGATTAAGAGCTTAGTAAAATGCAAGGCCAAGGACTGCTCTCAGGACCCCCTCGAGTTTGTGGAGAGCAGTGCCCTCCCCCCTCCGAAGGCACGTGGGTGGGTGATGAACCAGGGTACCCACTGCCGGGTGAACCGAGGCCCCCAGGAGGGGCCAGGGAGGCGGCTGAGCACAGGGTGCTTAACGCCAACCTCTCTGGTGGCATCTTGATTCTTCATTACAGCACTGAGTGCATGTAAATGATAGCGGCCCAGAGACATGCAGGGCGGGAGGGGGGAGCAGGGAGGGGGAGAGAGAGAGCAGAGGTACCCTGTGCAAACCCAGCTCCTACTGTGTCTCTGGAGCTGTACCCATTGACCGCGGCCTTGCTGCTCAGCTCGATCATCTGGTGCAGCCGCAGCTTCCGGCAGTAGATGGAGGCGGCCTCGGGCTCCAGGGCGATGATGAGCTGCTCCGCGTTCTCGGGGGAGGCCAGGCCCGCCTGGAAGACAGAAGCAGAGGCTGGGACCTGGGCTCCCCGGGGGACGGCTCCCAGGACACCCCCACCTGGGGCTGGCACCCCCAGGAAGGGACACTCGCGCCCTGCTGGTTTGAGGAATTCCCTTCATGGGCCCCTGCAGAGCTTCAAATTGGGGGTGATCGGGTGGTGGGCCCTCAGCGGGGTCCCCAAACACCACAGAGTGGCCTAAGGAAATGTACTAGCATCCGTGGGAAACACACCAGACCCTCTGGGCCACGGAGCCTCTTGCATCTGGGGCTTAAGTAGTCCAGAACTGAGGGGGCAAAGTCCCTGGAACTTTGGAAGCTGTTACAGAGGGGACGGCAGGTGGCCTGGTTTTGGCTGTAGCAGGCCGAGCAGTCTGATCGAGTCAGAGCGAGCCCCGATCTCTGGTGGCCCAGGAAACAAATGGCCCATCGCCGGACCTCGCTAGGCAAGATGGGATTTTGCTGGATGGGAGTCAGACAGGAGGGCTCCAGGGCTCCGGGAGAAAGCCCCTCCTGGAATCCCGCATAGCGCCCCCTTCTGGAGGGTGGGCGGGGAGGCAGCTGCCACTCCCTCATTCAAAGCCGCTCTCCCTCCCACAGCAGAAATGCTCTGCTCTGACACCTGGCTTGTTCCAGTCACGTGCCTCCGGGAGGCTCGGGGACCACCCTTCTGAGGGTGCGCCGGGAAAGGGGCCTGGCGTGGCCCCTAACGGGTCCCGGCCCACCTCTCGTGGCCTTGACCTTGAGCACCAGATCTCGCTTGTGTGTTGAAGCTGTGCAGGCCCGTGGGGTTTCCTGCCTATCGATGTTTGTTGTCTTTGGCCCCGTTTCCTAGGGAACCTCAGATGCCGCACCCACTTGGTACAAGGCCCCAGTTCCACACCCAGCTCATGAGGCTTCGTGGCCTCATCCCGGAGGCCGGGGGCAGGCCTGCCTGACGTCACACGTGCACTATGACCTCTCACCAGGAGGAGCCGCCTACAGGCGCCGGTGGAGGGGGTTCAGCAGGTGCAGTAACTGGGCGGGTTGGGAGGCCAGGTTATGAGGGCAAAAACGGAAAGGACCTTCAGGATGCCGTCCCCTCCTTCACTCTATGGAAAGAAACCAGGGCTCGGAGAAGCAGGGTGACCCGTCCCGGGTTCCTGGGACGTGGGCCTCTGTCTCTTAATCTCCAAGGTACCCGGCTGGTAAGCGGCCGAGCGGCCCAGGCCCCGATCTCGTGCCTTGTAGACCCGCTCTCTCCTGGGTTCTCTGCTCTCCTGGTCTGAGCGACTCCAGCTGCTGGGGTGGGGCCCAGGCCTTCGGGAGGACGGGGACCAAACTCCCTGTGCCTCTAATGCTCCCCTCAACTGGCTTAAAGGTACAGCCTCTACCCACGTACCCCGGGACAGCACCCCATGACACACTGCCTATAGGGTACTTGCCTATACCGTACCCAAACCAACCAATTAATTCTGTCTTCTTGAGCTACCACCAGCGGCAGGTGCCTGGACATCTCCACTTTGCCAATCCCGAAGGCCTCCCAGCAGCGGGAAAACCCCAGGTGAGAGAGGGCCGGGTGGTCCTGAGAGACTAGAACAGAGTGACACATGCCTTCATTCCAACCAGCCTTCACGCTCCACCTGATGCTCCCAGTGACAACGAGGGGCTGCGCCCCCTCCGGCTGCTCCCACAGTGGCCAGGGAAAAGCTGAGGGACAGGCAAGAGGAAGCAGCCGGTGCGGGCAGACTCCACCTCCCCAGGAGGGGTCCCAGGGCTGCCGGTGGACTCCCGGAAAAGGAGGAAACACAAGGGGATCCGCCAGGCTCAAAAGCCCAGCCGTCTCTCTCCGGGTGGGAGGGTCTGGTGCCAGGAAGCGTGAGCTTTGTTTCTGCCTAAACACGTACAGTCTTCTCAGCAGAGGCCTTCCAGCCCGGCCGCTGTCAGGAGACCCTGTCAGGAGACCTGGGGGTCTATTTGCCCGGGACCAGGCCAGGGTCACCCGAAGCAGAAGAGTGCTCACTCTGCCTTCGCTAATCCTGCCTCCGGAGCTGGGACCTCATGGCCACTGTGCCTGTCTGGCCTCTCCTGCAAGAGGGTATGTTCTCCCAGGGCAGCAGCCAAGCCTTCCTGCCCCCAGCACCCAGGAAGGGCTCAGAGGGAGCTGCTAAATGAATGAATGGAGCATCCCTCCGGCCAGAATCAGGTTCTGCAATTTCCTGGCGCTCATCTCTGCAAACCCGAATGAGACAAGCATTCTGTCTATGTGGCCAAGGACTCTACAAACAGAGTGTTTCAACCCCATTTGTCTCCTCCACGAATGGGGCGGCAGGAGCACCATCAGAGCGGCCCCTCAGAGTGCTGCTTCATGGTCCCCTGCTGGGGGGGGGGAGGGGAGGAGAGGAGCAGCAGGTGGTGACTCCAGCGAGGCCAGGGGCGTGGGTGTCCACGCTCCCCCGCCCTGTAGTCAGCTGGAAAAATCTGCCAGGGACTGTGTTTACAGCTGAGAAAAATGGCCAGACGGCCGGCGAGTGCTCCGCTGGCCGGGCGTCAAGTTGCTCGGGCCCAGCTGCCCCGTCCTGGGCGTCATGGGGTGGTTCTTTTTTGTGTGTTTTTCTGATGTGACTATTTGTCACTGCAATTTGTTCAGAAAGGGAGGCAGATGTGAGCTGCAACTCTGTGCTAGATGATGAAATCATCTGTAGAAAAACATTTACTTAACAGGTTCTGGAACCTCCTAGAGTGACACATTTTAGGCAAAATGCCTCTGGAGAGAAACGGACTGTTTCCTGTCCGTGCAGCTCTCAGGACGCAGGGGAACTGCCTCCCATTCTAGGTCTCTTGGGCCTCCGAGCAGGGACCAGCTGTTCTTTTTAAATTTTTTTTTTTAATCCTCCCCTGAAGACATTTTTTTTTTTTATTGATTTTAGAGAAAGAGATAGGGAGAGAGAGAGAGAAACATCAATATGAGAAACATCAATCAGCTGCCTCCCAGACATGCCCCGACTGGGGATCGAACCCACAACCTAGGTATGTGCCCTGACCAGGAGTCAAACCCACACTGTTTGGTGTGCGGGATGACGCCCACCAGCTGAGCACCCGGCCAGGGCAGAACCATCCTTTCACGGAATGCTCTTCCAGGGTCTAAGGTGCCCCCGCCTTTATAAAAGAGAGAGGTTAACCTACTTTTTCAACAAGCGCTCGACTCTACTAGTAGCAGGTATTTTGGAGTTTCAGGGATGAAATAAAGAGCTCCGCAGCCTCACTGGCTGTGAGCCCCAGACCGCTGAGCCAGGCCCGGGACCATCCGCTCCAGGCCTGCCCTCCCGCGGGAGATGCTGCCAGGGCCTCGTCTCCTGCTCTGCAGCCAGGCCTCTGCACCCTCCGGGCCGGTGGGAGGAGACGCTCAGGTCCCAATGGGCTGCGCCATGAACTTGGGCTCAGGGACCCTCGACAGGCCTGGGAGGAGGGGCTCCGATTTTACCTGCAAGCTGGTTGATGGGCTAATGGCAGCATTGGGTGGGAGGGTTGACGGGCACACTCTTGGATCTCAGAAGCTGGCTGGGCCAAGAAGTGAGTTTTGCTCAGGTTCCGTATTGGAGTTCTCCAGAGAAGCCAATGTATGTATGTGTAGAAAGAGATTTATGATAATGAGCTGGCTCACGTGATTATGGAGACTGACAAGTCCCGAGGTCTGCAGGCAGCAAACTGGAGGACCAGGAGAGCCCATAATGCTCTAGTTCCCTTGCTGGCAGGTTCAAAACCCAGGAAGAGATCTTTCAGTTCAAGTCCAAAGGCAAAAAAAACACACCCAAAAACCCTAAACGCAATGTCCCAGTTTGAAGGCCGGCAGGCAGGAGGAATTCCCTCTTATTCTAGGTTCCACTCCCGCCTTCCACTGGTTGGGTGAGGCCCACCCACTTAGGGGGGGCAATCTGCTTTATCCGGGCTATTGATTTAAATGTTAATCTCGTCCCAAAACACCCTCACAGCAACACTCAGAATGATGTTTGAACAAATATCTGGACACCCCTCGGCTCAGTCAAGTTTACACAGAAAATTAACCATCACAGTACACATCTTTCTTATTCTATAGAATAAATGGGAGGCAGTGAGGAGGGAGAGTTGGAGAGATGCTAATTTTGGCCACAGGTTAGCAACTTCATTTCCACTTTGTCACTGGGACTCAGGCTGGAGAGACGGCAGAGAAGTCAGCCAGGAAGCTGCGCCCCTGCACGCCCTCTGCCCCCCAGAAGCGTGAGGCTTCAGTGCACCACTGGGCCGCAAGCTACCCGAGAGCAGGGCCGGGCTCCGACGCACAAGGCACAGGTATGAATCCAGGGCCTCGCCCCGCCCTGGCACTCAGAACACTCCCGGCCCAGGTTTGTGGAATGAATAAGTGACTGAGTGAGCAGGGATTGAACGGCCCTGCCATCTGAAAATCCATTCAGTGACTGTAAACTGAACACAGTATCAAATCGGAATGTCTAAGGGTCCAAAATTAAGCTGCACAGCCCTGGCCAGGTGGCTCAGTTGGTTACAGCATCATCCCAAACACCAAAAGGTTGCAGGTTCCACTTCCAGTCAGGGCACATACCTCGGTTGTGGGTTCAAGCCCCTGTTGGGTGGTGTATGGGAGGCAACTGATCGGTGTGTTGCTGTTGTTTTCTCTCTCTCTCTCTCTTCCTTCCTCTCCTTTAAAAATCAATTTAAAAAACAAAACAAAGCATATCCTTCGGTGAGGATTTAAAAAAACACTGCGCAATCGCGGCACCAAACAAAAGCTCCTCAGGCTGAAATCGGTTTGGCTCAGTGGATAGAGCGTCGGCCTGCGGACTGAAAGGTCCTGGGTTCGATTCCGGTCAAGGGCATGTACCTTGGTTGCGGGCACATCCCCAGTGAGGGGTGTGCAAGAGGCAGCTGATCGATGTTTCTCTCTCATTGATGTTTCTGACTCTCTGTCCCTCTCCCTTCCTCTCTGTAAAAAATCAATAAAATATATTTTTAAAAAAGCTCCCCAGTCCTGAGGAGACGGGCCTGTTTGCAGAGGGTCTCCGGCTCCAGAAAGCGAATTCCCTGCGTCCATGGATGCCGGTCACATCTGACTGCTCGGGACGGGTGACCTTCTACTCTCCGAGGTGCCATTTCGATTGTGCCAAACCCCAGGGGATGCCACCCCCCCCACCACCCATTTCCTTCCTCCTCAGCTGCCCCAGGGCCTCTCCCCTCCCCCTCGCTGCCTCCAGCCCCCCCCCCCCCCCCCCCAGCTCTCACAGCCCTGACACATCTGCTGGTCACTGCACCTCTTTCGTTTTCAGGCTAAAAATAAGCGCTGACCCTTTTCTGGGTCACACATTCGTTGCTGGAGGCTTCCTGTGGCTGGAAATGAGGGTCAAAGCGATGAAGCTGAGTGTCCATCCTGGGAAACACTCAGACCAGACACGGGGCCGTGTCGCCTTAGACAGCCGTTCCCGGGGTCCTGTCTTTGGACACGGCACAAACGCCACGGCCACGTCCACATCCACAGAACTGCCCAGGCTGCCCGGGCGTCTGTGGCAGCTGAGGTATGCCTGGGCTTCCTTCTCTTTAAAGGACTGCCTCTTTTTGGAACTTCCACCCTCTTCCTTCATCCCTATGAAAACAAGTCTATTTTTGGCAGATACATGGCTGAGCCAGATTCTCACGCTGAGCGGAGGAAGGGGAGAGACAGTCTGGGGGGAGGGGAGGCAGAGGCGGGGGGGCACTGCCCTGACTCTACCTGCCACCTGGAGTAAAGCCCCGAGTGTGGAGTCCAGTCCATGACGCTGGGGGGGGGAGGGGCGGGGGGGCACTTTACTACCCTGCTGCGCTCAGGGTGGATGCGGTGGGTGTATGACAGGACAGGTTCGTCCCTCTGGCCACAAACTCAGCGTGGGAGGTATGTCCCCTGGCGGAGGGCAAGAGGACACCTGTATCCGTGGTGACATTCCCCAGGCCGGCTCCGGCGGATGGCTGTGGAGACTGACGTTCAGGGCACAGAGTTGGCCGAGCCCCAGGGTGGCTTCCATGGCCCAGGGGGTGCAGTAAACACGCAGGAGCCAGCTCTGCCCTCGGATTAAAACCCAGATCGGCAGGACCAGCCTTTCTTGCCAGGACGTCAGGCTCTCAGGGAAGCCCTGTCCTGGCACAGCTGTCTGCAACCACGTGAGGGCTGGAGGCTGGGAGAGTTTGAGGCACCAGTGGAAGCGGGGCGGGGGTGGGAGGGAGGGGGGGAGGGGCAGGCACCCAGGAGAGATGGGCTGGCCATCAGCTCTGGAATGCCATCTCCATGGTGCTGTGTTGACTGGCATGCTCCTCAGCCATGCCCTGCCCTCATCCAGGTGTCTGCCACCGGGCAGGTGCAACAGCCCTCACCCCTCTGGGGTGACCATGCGTGCTCCTGTGAGTTCACAGGTGAGGCGACAGAGGGCAATAGACCTGTATTCCCCGGCTGCACCTGCACAGCTTTTTGCCCCGGCACCAAGCGGGTGCCCGGTCCATACCATGGGCCTTGTCTGGACTCCTTTCTCATCCAAATCTCCTTGCTTTCCAAGCCTTTTACCTGAAAGTCTCAAGTAAGTGAAGTGCCTCTGAGCCCAGTTTGAAATCTTAGCCCAGGGACCCCACCGTGGCCACATGACCTGGAAATGCACAAAGCCCCTCCCCGGCCAGTCTGAGCCCGTTCCTCCCCGGGAGGAAGCTGAGGAGCAGGAAGGCTCCTGGTCCCCCTGCCTGGGGGAGACCCAGCTGCCTCCCAAGGAGGCCAACGCATGCTGGACACCCGACGGGGGTGGCGGTCACTGCCATGGGCACCTGGGCGCCATCTGCCCCCGCCCCGCGCTCACCTGGTAGGCAGCTTGCCTCATGAACTGCTTGGCGGGCTGTTTCCAGATGGCAGGCACCGTGATGACCCATCTGACGTCGGCGTTCTCGAACTCTGAACCCGCCTGGTCACTCAGCTCCTACGGCCAAGCAAAGGGCAGCAGGTCAGGCGGACGTGGCAGGCCCTCCTGCGGCTGCGCTGAGCATCCAGGCTTCCTGCCTCCGACCTCAGCTCCACAGCCTCAGCACTTCCCAGCGCCAGGGAGCCAGGGCCTGGCGTCTGACTGCTCAGCAGGCGGGAGCTCCGGCTCCTTCACTCGCTGAAGGCGAGAGGCAGGCAGCTCACAGGCCTCTGGCCACGTGACAAGGTCAAGTGACAACTCTCAGGCCTCGGTTCCCTTATCCGGACAATGCAGACAGTAATTCCTAGCTCACATGGCTGTTGGAGGGATTGATAATTTTCTAAGCTGCATTTACTGGGAGTTTACCCTGCATCAGCACTGTTAGGCCTCAGCTCCAGTAATCCATGCAAGAACGCTGGCAGGAAGAGTGTAACTGAGCCCCTTCCCTGCAGATGGCAAACCAAGGCTCGATATGCTGTCTTTCTGATGGTTATGCAGCCAGAAGGGGGGAGAGCCAAAATCTGGACTCAGCCCCAGGCTATCTTGACTCTAAAGGCCAATGTCTTAACTACATTGTGACACGTGGTCTCGCATCTAGAACAGGGTCTGGTGGCAACTGTCAGAGTCGTCACTGTCATCTTCCTCCCCGCCAGCCCAGCACGTGAGGGGAGTTTTCCTGGTGGGACAGGAAGGACGTGAACGGCCTAAGCGAGAACCATGCTGCCCTTAACTCTGGGTCAAGGTTACACCATGTGGGTAAAGGGGATGGGCAGAAGCCTCAGAGGTTTCCACCAGGCCCACGCAGACAGAAGTGTGCCTCTAGCATACTAGCAGCGCTGACTCAGTATTTCCATCTGTGAAATGGGGAGAAGAAAACTAACCCACGGCATGAGCGGCAAAATTAAATGAGAACACACGCGGAACGTCTGGCGCGGAAAAGACCGCTGATAAATGGTGCTTCCTTCCTTCCCCTCCCCTCCTGTTGCCACGGTCACCAGACCTGAAATCAAAGCGGAATGCACACCAGGGCACTTCTGCACCAGAGTCAGCGTCGTGGATGCGGTTCGGTCGAACCGGCTGGTGCTATTTTTTCCTGATGGATGTCCTACTCTCCCTATTGTTTCAAATGGTTATCTTGGGACTGACCCACCCTCTCACTGAACTAACTTCCTCTGTGATCAGTAAGCTTCTTCTTTTTTTTTTTTTTAATTGTGACAAAATACATATGACAAATTTATTATTTTTAAGTGTACAGTTCAGTAGTGTTACGTGTATTCAGCAAACTTTTTTTTTTCTCCCTGCTTTGGGCCAACATGAAATAGCCGATTTGGGGGTTTTGTTGTTGTTGTTTTTAATCATGTGTTATTTCCTTGCGGGTCTGCACTGGGCTTTAAAGCAGGTGAGCGTGTGAGTGCTGGGACGGATTCTGAGCACACCTGCCACCACCCAGACTATTTTAGACTCTCAGCAGGAAGAGCTGGACCTGACTGATGGCTTCCCTGGCTGCAGGGGAGGCTACTTAGATCTGCCGTCCACCAGCCGCTGGAGGACAGCTCGGAGGGGAAGGAACCTGACATTGACCGAACGTCTCCCTGGTCCCGCACTTCCGCTCGCTTTCCTTCATGAACGAGACCACCATGCGTGGGACTTCTGAGACCTTCTACTTCGGCTCGTTCTGGCCCAACAGGCGACAGTCCCCTCTGAATCGCCCGCCTCTCAAACACCAGGCCACCCCTTGTGAAGGCCTCGCTCCTGTAAATCTCCTTCAACAGCTTTCTTCATGGAGTTTCTTTCTCTCTTAAAATATATTTTTATTGATTTCAGAAAGAAGGGAGAGGGAGAGACAGAAACATCAATGATGTCTCCTGTGGGGGATCGAGCCTGTGCCAGGCATGTGCCAGACCAGGAATCGAACCTCGACCTCCTGGTTCAAGGGGCCACACTGTTCCCCAGCGGCTGTACCGTTTTCCACTCCGCCCTGCAGTTAGGAGGGTGCATCCTGCTCTCTCCCTCCAGGCACAACCTAGGTGGCGGGTGCACCACCCCCACCGCACAGGCACCGCCGCGTGTCCTACCTTCAGCGCCTGCTCCTTGAAGTACTGCAGGGCGTAAGCAAAGATTTCTAGGGCTTTGATCTTCTTGCCGTTGGCCGCTGTCAGTTCTGTATCCAAGGTGAGGTCCTGGCAGGGAGAGGAAGGAGACAGTGGGAAGACAAGGAGAGAGGCCTTTCAGCTTCCAGCTTCGGGGACAGCTGCCTGCAGCTGCTGGGGGGCCATATTAGTGTTTCCCAATGTGTGAGAGGCAGCCCAGGATGGGGGTCCCCCAAAACAGGCCTGGAGGCAATGTCCTGGCACTGTGCAGGAGGCCCTGGCTGCTCCCCTCGCCCCCCCCCCCCCTCAATCCTCTGGGAGCGAGGTTTCAGGGCAACCACAGAGCCCAGGAAGAGAGAAAGGCAGCAGGCACCGCCGGTGCAATTTACATATTATTTGCACCCGGGACACATGGTCACCCTCAGAGCCCCACGGAGGCCTACATAATCATGCCAACTCACTGACATGCCCGACGCTGAACATGCCTGAAGTGTTCGTTCCCCAGTGAGCTGCCAACCAAGTCCCCAAAATAGAAGAGCTCCTATTTTAAGGCTTCGCAGCCTGATCCACGGGAGCCCAGCATCGCGCCTCGCTTCCTCGCCAGGAACGAAGCAGGTGTGAGTGCAGGCCTTGGGTGGAGGATGCTCTGCGGGATGCTGGATGGACTCGGGTCATTCAAAACTGAGGAGAAACATCCCCCAGGGTGGGGATGGGCAGTGGACGCCCCTGAGCATCCGGAACCACCAGGCTCGTTACTGCTGGGGGAATCAGTGGGGCCTCCGGATTGACCCCGCTGGGCAATGAGGCGTTGCCTCTGGAGTGTGAAGGGGCATTGAGCTGCTAAACCAGCCTCGTGAAGCCTGTCAGTCATCCTGACCCACCTGCACAAGCCCCTCCTCCCGGCCAGCCACTTCCCTCCCCGGATGCTCAGAAAGACACCCCAGCTTTTGGGCGGCGGCTCCCCGTCTCAGAAACGTGGCCGAGCCCCTGGAAGCCACAGGCTCAGCATTTTAAAGCTTCCTGTGTCCACCTGTGCAAGCTGGAGCCAGCACTGCATCCCCTCAGGCGAAAAGGGGGGGCATTTCTAGCAGGAGCCTGTCCGCTTCATAGAGAGACCATCACCCCATGAGCAGGGGGCCCCGGAAAGCCGGGTGCTGGTGGCTGGGTTGCCCATTAGTTCTTGTTTTGTCATCTGCACACACATAACGGCGACAAATGAAAGCAATCAGAGGAGCTCGCACGGACTAGGACTTACGAAGGCTCTAGAGCTGTGTGTTCTGATTCCCTTTCTCCTTACAAAACCCCCATGACGAAGGCACTGTCATGGGGGTTTTGTGTGTCCATTGCACGGATAAGGTAAAGCAAGGCACGGGGAGGCCAGGGACTGGGATTAAGCATCTGGAAGAGGCCGAGGCAGGACTTAAACCCAGGTTGTCTGCCCTGGGGTCCGGGCCTTACACACTGCCACCATCCTGACTCTCTGCGGAATAATGTGTTTAAACGGAAACAGTTCTATCCTCTAGCCCAGCCTTTCCATGCAGCTTGAGGGGAGGCCGTCATCGACCTGGACAGTGTGTCGGGAGCAGCTCTGCCCCGGGAATTGCCGGGCACTTGATTTCCTGAGCTCCCTCCTCCCCCACGCAGGGCGTTAATGGGCCACTCGTTACTTCCGGACTGGCTAGTTAACGCCACTGCCCTCATCCCCCCGAAGGCCCCCGTCCCCACATCCCTCCTTCAGGATCCCCTAATCTCCCAATAATCCAGCAACTGAACGGGGCCTCCTATCATTGGGTCCCCAGCCCCCCAGGCCTACGGTCCTGCCAGCATCCACTCTGATTGGTCAGTTTCCCAGGCAAACAAGTCGTGAAATATTCTAACATCTCCCTGCCCACGCGTCCATCACAAAGTGCTGTGTGTTCCACTAACGCATTGGGTGCTCAGGTAATTTCTAGAATCAAGGTCAATGGGCGTGAATTTCTGCCTGGGAGGAAGCCCAGGGTCCCTGGGTTGGAAAGTCCCCACCCCCACAAGGCCGGAGGGACCCTGGCTCTCCGAGGCAGAGGGCCTGGGGCCGGGGCGAGGCCCGCTTACCCCAGTCGTGTGCAGCTTCATCTTGAACTTCTCCAGGTACAGCCACTGCTTGGCCTCGTTGGGGTCCAGGTCGTGGTAGAAGTCCCTGGCAGCGTACCCGAAGCTGTGGAACTTCCTCTCGGGGGTCAGCAAGATGGTGGTGGGAGTCTTCTGGTTGGACACCCCAGGGTCACCTCCTTCCCACCGCCTGCCGCCAAGGAAAGGCAGAGGTTTGGCACCTTCTTCCGAAGCCCAGGGAAAGGCCCCAGGGTCGGAGAAGGCAGAGGGGCCCGCTGGAGGGGGTGGAGGAGGGAGGCTGTGGGCTCAGGACAAACTCGGAGGGGTGACAGACAACTGGACCTCGAAGGAGGAGAGGACGCGCAGGCTGCTCAGAGGCGGCCGGCATGGGCATGCGTGTGTGGGCAGGAGAACAGGTGTGTAGTGAGAAGAGTGACTGTATCAATGGGAAGTGTCAGGAACGACTTTGGGAAGGAGGTGGGGCCCAGGCTGAAGAGAGCTGAGGAGACAGAGATTCAACCGTGAGCGCCGGGAGCCACGGAAGGTGTCAGAGCAGGGGCATGCCAGGGTCAGCGCTGCTGCTGGCCCGAGCCAGCCAGACGACAGCGGGGAGGCTGGGAGCCGGGAGGCTGGGGAGGCAGCTCAGGCCTCACCTGGGGGCAGAGGTGAGAGCGCCCGAACAAGGGCAGAAAGCCACGGAAGAGAGCGAGGGAGGGAGGGGGATGCCGAGCTGAAGGGACACAGTGGTGAGCGGGAGCCGAGGCATCCCCGAGGCGAGGTTGCAAGCGTGTGTGCGGGAGGAGGTGCCCTTTACAGAAACCGGAGCCTGGGCAGGGAGGCTGCAGGAGTGGGGAGCTCCGGTTAAACGTGGAGACAGGGTACAGGAGGGGAGCCCCTCGCTCCCTGGCCACCTGGGGAGGTGGTGCGCTCCTGGCCGAGCTCACACCTGCTCCCCGACACCGCATCGCTAAGCTTCGGGGGCCATCACCGTCCAGACGAACAGCCAGCCTCCACCTGCATTTGCCGCCCAGAGGGGTCTGGGATCGTGCCTGGCCGGTTTCCCAGTCAAGCTCCAGCGGGGAGCAGGCCCCACCCAGGGAGCTAAGTCCCCGTGTGACCCCCGAGACACAGGGCTGATCACCATCCCGGGCAGACCCACACCGCCTTTCACAAACGGGCTTTCCATTACTGTCAACACGACACTCGTGTCACAAACGACCGCCCGAGCGTTCCCTTCCATTTGTATTCCTTCGTTCCTACTGAAACAGTAAGTTAGCCTTCTCATTCACAGCTCCGTCCGTCTGTCCCGTGTTATGTTCCCATGTTCTGACTGAAGTGAAAGTCAGGAGGAACCTCCTTCCAAACCCTACAACTAAGAGGACTCTGAGGCCCTGGCCGCGGCCAGTGCTTTAGGAGGTTTGTTCCCCGCAAGTTCAGCTCTGTCTGCTCTTTCCCCCGTTTTCATTGCACGACTGCCCCCTGGAAATAGCATTTCTTAAGACAACTGCGGAGACACTGATGAGCATCGATTCCAGCTTTTAACACGTGCTCTTTCCACTGGGGCCTACCCCAAACCGGGCGGGGACTACTTTTATTACAACTTGTCTTTTCAACCGCACATTTAAAAAAAAAATGCCTAAAATCTTACCCCAAGAGCAGTAACTAAATTCTACAACTACCAGTGAAGGGAAGTGCCAATCACAATGTATCTTCAGAGCCATATTGGATTTAGAAAATTGGGGTGATCAATCCCTGGCTCTCAAAGCTTCAGGGGCTGAAGACTACAGGAAGGCCAAGGCCAGACTGGGGGAGCGGGCATTGGTGCTGGACAGACCAGAATCTTCATAGACAGCCGGTCACGTGTGGCCACGGTGGGCACCAGAGTGCCGGCTGCTGTGTGTGTGGGGTGGACACAGGGAGTGTCCTGAGAGCGCGTCCCAGGAGACCCAGGGCAACTTCAGGTGACCCTTCACATGGCTGCGATTCCCCTGCTCTGCTGCCTCTCAGGCGTGGTGCTTTCTGCTCTGGTCACGTCACCCGTGACACGCCCTCACTTGGAAGAGCTGGCACCTCCCCGCGTACATTGACAGGAAGTCTCACTTCGTCTGCACGTACACCCTGCAGGGCAGGTATTGTCAGTATCCCCATTTCACAGATGAGGGAACTGAAGTTTAGAAAGTTTAGCAATCGCCTAAACTCACACAGTGAGTGTCCACCACAGACACCTGCAAGTGGGCACCTCTCCCCCCAGGCTGCACACCGGAGTCACCGGGACAGGTTTCAAACCCAGCAGCCATGCCCTCCCCAGACCAACTAAGTCAGAATTAAACCAACACTGTCTCGGACCACGACCCTGCAGCCCAGAGACCAGAGTGGCTGCCCAAAGTGGCACCGTGAGTTTGGGCCGAGCTGGGCCAGAGTCCAGGACCCGGCGCCTGCCCCTGCCCACCCAAGCATTCACCTCATCACGTGAATGCACTCCGGCTCCTTGGTGAAGCTGTAGGCGTAGCCGCTAGACGTGGTCCCAAAGTCGACGGCCACCACCACGAGAAACGTCTGCTGCTCCGTGACACTCGAGTCGGCATCGTTCTGCAGATACACCAGGTAAGGTATCGGGGAGGGGGGTCGCCACGCCTGGCTTTCAGGAAGATGCCCCGCTGTCCACCCACTGCCCAGAACGTCACTGTCTGGCTCAAGCCCTGGGGAGAGGGGAGGCCAGCTCAGCTCAGGGAGGCGCCCCTAAGGGAGGGGCCAAGCCCACAGCTTGCCACCACGCCCTTTATCAACTGTGCATGCGCGGCTACTACGGACACCACCCCCAGGGCCGGAGCCCCTTGGCTCTGAGTGACAGCCTGCCTCCCACTGTTCTCCCCACGTCCCCGCGCAGACCCGCAGCCACTGCCCTGGGGCTTTACCAGCTGCGCCCCTGCACCGCCCCGGTGACCACTCCGCCTGCTCCGGGTGTCAGGCCTGGGAGCAGGGCTCCACATGCCAGGGGCCCTGCCGGGTGCTGCCATAACCACGCAGGACCCTGGTGAGTCCTGCCCCCTCAGGGCGGCCCCCACCTGCCTGCCCATGCTGCCATCCAGGCCACTGGCTCCAATGGCACCAGCCACCCGGGCCCAGAGAGGGACAGGGACTCGGGAGGCTGACATGGCTGGTACCAGGGCCCCTCAGTCTCCACCCGGGAACACGACGGGCCGCTCCGCCGCCTCATGTGAACAGACCCGGACAGCCGAGGTAATGAACACACACTCCCACACACATGTACACATGTCTTACCACGATATGGGAAGGGGACAGAGGCGTGATCCCTGTGTCCCCGAGACTCCGGGCAGGAGATGAATATGCAGACGTGGGGGCCGTTTCTGGAAAGAGAAAGACAAAGCACGCTCCTTAGCGGTGGTAGGGGCCAGCCCGGGAGCAGGAGCGAGGCTGCGTGGTGGGCCAGGCTGACCCCAGCCACAAAGTTCAGGTGTCAGCACCCCCTTACATTTAGTATTTAAAACAACCAAATGAGCCCGAGCCAGTTGGGCTCAGTGCAGAGAGCATCAGCCCGCGGACTGAAAGGTCCCGGGTTCAATTCCTGTCAAGGGCACATGCCTTGGTTACAGATTCCCCAGCCCTGGTTGGGGTGCGTGCGGGAGGCAACCAATTGATGTGTCTCTCTCACATCGATGTTTCTCTTTGTCTCTCCCTCTGCCTTCCACTCTCTCTAAAAATCAATGGAAAAAATATCCTCAGGTGAAGATTAACAAAAAAAAAAAATAATAATAACAAAATAAAATAAAATAAAACTTGAGATAAGACATTCCTTTTCTCCCAGGAACCTGCAGTCCTTAGTAGGTACCATCCAACTCCCACTTAGCAGGGCGTCTGCCAGGCCCCAGATCGCCCTCGTCCTGGCTCCTGCCCCCGCAGAGCCAGCTCTAACCCAGCCTCCATGAGGATGGGAGGACCTGCACCTGAAATGACGTGCAATTTCCATGTGCACTTTCCAGGAAGCGTATCCGCAGCCCTCAGGTTCCCAGCGGGCCGGGGGACCCACCCCACACGAACCACCTCTCCCGTAGGGATGCAGGCCATGAGCGCGCCTTCCCGAAAGCACTGCCTGGCCTGGTGGAGGCATCATCTCCTGCCCCCCTCTGGCTTGAGGCCCCGCCAGCTTGGGGACCTCATCTCTCTTCGGTGACATGGAAGGTGTTGACATTCAGTAAGAAAATCCACAGCGGAAAGACAGCTAGGCTAGCATTCCTGGACCCCCAAGACGGGCCACACAACAGATTCAAGGCCAAACCCGTGAAGGGCCACCAGCGAAGCCGCATGAACATCGTTCTGCCGCCTGCCCTGCTGCTCCTGCCATTATCCAGGCGCAGATATCTGCCCTGCACCTTCTCCTCCAGCCCAGGGGCTCTCGCCCAGGAGTGAGCACCAAGGAGAAGTCACACGGTGCCCGGTCAGGGCTGGAGGCTCCGCACGGCTGTCCCTGCCAGCTGCCCAGGACTGGCAGGGCCACAGGCAGCAGATCAAGAACTGTGGGCTCTCGCTGCAGAGACGATGCCAGACCCTGGGCACCTACAAATGCCAGGCGCCATCCGGGGTGCTCTACAAAAACGGCTCCACTCAGCACATAGCCTAGTACCTGGGAGGGGAAAAATGGTAATTTGCTAAAATAAAACTTGTGGTCAAGGAAACCCAGAGGGTGTGGGGTGTCTGAGAAGGGCCTGTTTGCTTCGAGAGGAGACCAGGAGCGGCTCCCTCGGCCTCCGCTGTCAATCACTGGGTGACCCCACGCACTTGCCAATTCTTTTTCCCTGCTTGGTGAGAACTCAAACATGAGGCTCAATTCCAACCTCGGGGAGAAAGGTGCAGAGGCAAAAAATCAACTGGCTGGGCAAAGGACTTAGACGTTTCTCCAAAGAATATATGCAAATGGCAAAGAAGCACGTGAAAAGATGTTTAACATTAGTAATCATTAGAGAAATGCAAATCAAAACCACCATGAGATACTGTTTCACACCCCCTAAGATGGCTGTAATAAAAAAGGTACAGAAATGACAAATGTTGGCAAGGATGTGGACAAATTGGAACCCTTATATCTATCGGGTGGGAATGCGAGATGGCACAGCCACCGGGGAAGAGTTTGGTGGTTCCTCAAAAAGTCAAATATAGAATTACCGTATGACCCAGCGATTCCACTCCTAGGTATCTACCCCAAAGAATTGAAAACAAGGATTCAAACGGATACTTGTATGTAATGTCATTGCAGTCACAATAAGCACAATGTAGAAAGAACCTGGTATCCACCAATGGATGAATAGATAAACAAAACATGGTATATCCATATAATGGAATATTATTCAGCTGTAAAAAGGAATAAATTCTCATTCATGTCATAACATAGATGAATCTAGAACACATTATGTTAAGTGAAATAAGCTAGGCACAAAAGGTGAAATATAGTATGATTCCACTTATATGAAATATCTAGAATAGGCAAATTCATGGAGACAGGAGGTGGATTCGAGGTTACGCGGGGCTGGAAGGAGGCAGAACAGAGTGTGTACTGTTTCTGTATCGGTAAGGAAAAGGTTTTGGAAACAGATAGTGGTGAGGTTACACAATACTGACAGTAATTATTTCCAAAGGTTTGTATACTTAAAAATGGTTAAAATGGCAAATCTTACATTTTATATTTAATATATTTACTTTACCACAACAAATATTTTTTATTTAAAAAATCAACTTGCCCTAACTGGTTTGGCTCAGTGGATGGAGCGTCGGCCTGCGGACTGAAGGGTCCCAGGTTCAATTCCGGTCAAGGGCATGTACCTTGGTTGCGGGCACATCCCCAGTAGGGGGTATGCAGGAGGCAGCTGATCGATGTTTCTCTCTCATCGATGTTTCTGACTCTCTATCCCTCTCCCTATATTTAAAAATAAATAAATAAATAAGTTAAAAAAATATCAACTTGCACATCTGAGAAGGGAAGCACTTTTTGATTCCTATTAGCACCCAAAGCTCAGTGCTCTTGAAAGGAGAATGGAGACAGAAGCCAGGCTCCTGGACCAGCCTGCTAGCCTCTGCCTTCTCTGCTGATCCCCCAGCACAGGGGCAGCCATTGCTATAAAAGCTGGGGGATTTGGCCTCTCCACTAGGGGGCCCAGCCAGATGGTCCTTTCCACCTGTTGGGGAGTCGTCTGCCCTGCCTGTGGCCCTTGGGGCAGCCAGCAGAGAGATGCCACCCTGCCCTGGAGCCACCCTCTCTCCACCTGCTACCTGGAAGGCCTACGGCCATGTGTCCACGTTTGCACAGAAGGTCTTGGAAGAAACCAAATGTCTAATTACCCAGAAAATCTGGTGTTGGCAATTAGCAAACAAGCTATTATCTGCAGACATACCATCCACCCCGCCGTCGGCTGGGCTCTAATTATCCCATCACTCAGCCCTCCTCAGAGCATGGCCCACTGACTAGCACAATTGCATGTGTTGGGCCACACATGCCTTGGGCCCCAGAGGACTCGGATATTCAGGGCAAGAACCAAGGACCTGCTGGGTTCTCCCTGTGAATCCCTCCCCCTCTGTCTCTGTGCAGTAGGAAATAAATCATTTGACTTGCTGATCACTCAACCAGGCCTTGTAGAGGCAATTAAACTTCATGGACTTCTTCCATCCAAAATTAAAACGCAGCTACACTGTGTAATGATTTAAAACTGATCTGCAAAAAAAAAAAAAAAAAAAGGCATGCCGCAACATTTTTATAGATATGTGAATGTCATGCACACCCACATCTACAGCTCTCCACATCCCAAATCAAAGGTAAGCCACCGCCTAATGAGCATCAGTCCAGCGCAGGAAGATACAAAGCCTACAATGACAACTTTGTTCTCTAGCTAATGTTTCTTTATTTATCTATTTAGGATGTCAAAGTGGTGCTCAAAAATTCTTGGGGAGCCCTAGCCAGTTTAGCTCAGTGGATAGAGTGTCAGCCCTTGAACTGAAGGGTCCTGGGTTCAATTCCGGTCAAGGGCTCGTACCTCAGTTGCAGGCTCGATCCCTGGCCCTGGTCGGGGCTCGTGTGGGAGGCAACCAATTGATGTCTCTCTCACATCGATAATTCTCTCTCTCTCTCTCTCTCTCTCTCTCTCTCTCTCTTTCTCTCTCTCTCCCCATCCCTTCCATTCTCAAAATTAATGGAAAAATATCCTCGGGTGAAGATTAACAAAACAACAACAAAAAATTTTTTTTTAATTATTGGGGAAAAGAACATGGAAAAGCCTCCTTTATCCCTGAGGGCTATGGAAAGTTTCTGGCGTGCTAATAGCCCCAACAAAGCTTGAGAGCTTCCATTTGATAAATAAGTGGTTAGGAATAAACACAAGGGGGTCAGTGGAATATTATCTACTGACCTAAGAGTACTTGACAGATCTATGCTAACAGACAACGAGAGAGAGTTGATGCATGAGGTGTCTATATATACAAAGTACATGTCGTATGACCTGGCTCCCAATACACAGGGGCCATTCTGTCATTAGCTGCGGCCCCATTTATGCTTCTCTGCAAAGCCAGTACAATAACATCTGCCCGTGACTGCTCCACCTCTGTGATATTCCAGGTCAGTACACACAGGGTGACATGGGTACATTGGGAAGAGGAGAGAAAGGCAAAGCTAAAAGCCCAACAAGAATGGAGATTTGTAGAGTGCAGGCTTGGAGGAGAGAAAGGAAGCTGATGAAAAGAAACTGAGACCCACCTGTGAAGGTAGGGAGAGGAGTAGAGATGAAAGGAGAACGCTTTGCCAGGGAGTGTAGTCGCGGGTAAAGCCAGAAACTCTGGGAGTTTGAAGAAAAACCTACCACACTGCTCCAAGGAGATTAAGCAGACACTCAAAGCATCTCACCCTTCCAGCACTAAGTTACCCTGACATGCAGTAACACAAAGGGATTTGATGATTTCACATCAAAAAATCGGAAAAACACCATTTCAGGAATGCAACCGCTGAGCCACACAACCACGGTTTCATGGAAAGGAAGGGACACTGCAGCTTTCTGGTCAACCACCAGAGAATTACTGTCCGGTCTCCTTTTTACTAATTTTAGCTAATTTACCAGCACTTCTGTCTTGTAGATTTACTGTGCGATCCTTTTTAGTTTAGTGTATGTAAAAATGAGTTGATTCGGCAGTTTCTAGGTTCACTCTTAACCTGGGACCCAACCCCCAACACATCACTTTTAAAATAATTTTTGCAGCAAAGGGGGTAAAAATATTAAAATTTTTTTGCAGCAGAGGATATAAATAAGTAAAAGAATGACGTGGGATTTTTTAGAGCCCCAAACCAGGTAGCTGAGGAGGAACTAGTTTAACTTGGTAGGTTAATGCTCATTGCGCTTGCCTTCATGGTATAAAAATTAAAAAACAGGTTTCGGCGGGGCTCCTGGTATAAAATGCGAGACATAAAACTCAGACACATTGTATTTGCTCTGGGCTCTAATGGTTTTAATCAAAGCAGAGGTTCTGAAAATAAAAATGGGTTGGATAGAGGTATGTCAAAGACAGCCATAACTCAGAAACTTGCTTGTTGCTCTCCTCTGCTGGAGACATTAGTCAGCAAATGGCCGTGAGCAGAACTGTAGACTTTCTGAGATACAGTAAATCGATCCTGCTCCATAAACACAACATTTTAAAGGATGAAGACAGAACCACGGGCCTGCCTTTATTCTACAAGGCTCCAGGCTCGTGCCTCATGCGAAATGACCGGTGGTCTCAACAATGGTGACTCCCTGGCTCCCTGGTAGGAGGCATGCACGAGGCAGGCGATGGATGTTTGCTGTTTCACTCTCACATGGAGGTTTCTCTCTCTACCTCTCCCTTTCTCACTTTCTCTCTCTCTCAAAAAAAAATAAATAAATAAAGGAAAAGGAGGATTTTTTTCCAAATATATTTTATTAATTTTTACAGAGAGGAAGGGAGAGGGATAGAGAGTTAGAAACATCGATGAGAGAGGAACATTGATCAGCTGCCTCCTGCATACCCCCTACTGGGGATGTGCCCGCAACCAAGGTACATGCCCTTGACCGGAATCGAACCTGGGACCCTTCAGTCCCCAGGTCGACGCTCTATCCACTGAGCCAAGCCGGTTAGATCGGAAAAGGAGGATTTTTAAGGTCGTTATGCTTTAAACATGCAATAGATGTTTTCATTCTTTCCTCCTCCTGGCTCTGAGATGACAGGCAGCTGCTGACAACTGCCTAAAGTCAGGCTACTGGAAAAAAGCTCTCCACTTCTCTCTCCTCACATGCCCTCCCTGCAGTGTCATTTCTGAAAACTGATCAGTGCAAGGTCATGTGTAGGTTACTGGCAGATACCTTTTAAAAAGGAAAATAAAAGTAATTTATTACCCTATAACAGGCTTCATGGCTAGCTGAACTAATGCATTATTACCGTAAGCTGAACAGCCATTTCAGTAAATAATTTATGGATTTTTTTTTAATCATCTCAGCTGATGTCCAGAGTAAATGGAAATTTTATTGCATGAACTGGGAGACCCTCCTGGCTGCAAAGAATACCAAGTGTGAAACAGTCGCTCTCCAAATGCTAAACAATAATTATGGAAATGAGCCTTTGCAGTGGCAGAAACCACAGCACCTGGCACAGGCTGAGTGAGAGGTTGTGCTGGCCCATCCTGACCCTGGGCAGCATCTTCCAATTACCACCCCCCATCCCCACCCCAGATGGTCTAGGAGATGAGCTGCCCCAGTGAGAGAGAGCTGGGGCAGCTGGCATTCCCCAGAGACAGTGAGATCCCGACCCCTATAATCCCAGATGGTGAGTGGGGCAGTTCGCCATCTCTGTCAACCACAGGTTCACATGCACATGTGTGTCCAGGCCAAGGCTGGGGGAGGTGAGGAAATGGTTTCTACTGGCCTTCCTGCTAATTTTCATGAATTATATTCAGCAAATTGGGAGCCCCACTTCTGCCTCATCCTCCAGGGCACCCACCTCTGTAGGAGGGAGGAACAGAGAGAGGAATTTGGTCATCGGCACGCACCTATAATCCCAGGTCAACTGGCAAAACCTAGATTGGAGGCAACGCTAAGGACAACAGCCAGGTTTCTCCAAAATACAAATTACAAGGAAAATATATAGGAACAGAGGAGGGGTAACTATGGATTAGAGGTTCTCAAACTTTAATGTGCATCAGAATCACCCACAGCCCTGGTTAGAACAGATTGCTGGCCCCACCCCCAGAGTTTCTACTCCAATTGGTCCAGGACAGCAGAAAATTTGCATTGCTAATGAGCTCCCCGCCCACCCCGACCTGCCTGAGACAGATTGCCCTAGCTTAAAACACAGAGCAACTGCAGTCATTGCCATGCATGGGCCTTGCATGGATCATGATTCAAGTGAACAGAAAAATTTACATCACTTATGAGACAATTGGAAATGGTCTGAATTATAAACACTGACCAGATATTGATAATATTAATAAATTACGGATAATGGTGTAGTTATGTAATGTTTAAGAGTCATTATACTTTAGAGATACATTCTGAAATGTTTACAGATGAAACAATATGATGCCTGATATTCATGGATGCTCAATACATTACTTACCCTACTTCTGTATGTTTTAAGTTCTCCATAACAAAAGAGTGGCTGTTTTAAATATACCAGTTACATGTCTGTCTTCCTGGCTTCAGGAGGGCAAGACAATATTTTTCTTATACAGAGTATAGGTAGGCCCCCCAGACATTTTATCAAATGATCAAACTCATGAGAATATGCATGCATTAGACCTACACAGTTTGTACTTCGAAACCTTGGGAATGTTTCGGACCTGGGTCTTGGAGTGGATGAGGGTTACATGTCCAGCTGGCTTTTCTGGGGCTGAGGCTGTTGGGATGAATCTAAACAGCCCAGAAGGAGTCTGAATTTTGCTGGCTCTACAATTACCCTTGCAGACAGCAAAGGAGGCATCCAGCCACCAACTGGCTCCCACTCGGAGGGCTCCAGCCCAGCCTCAGGGCCCTCCTAGACTTTGAAACCCCTCTGCGAACCCAGGGCCACAGAAGAGGCCAGTGATTGTGCCCCCCCCCGCTTCCTCCCCCCAACCCCATCGCTGCTGGGCCCCTCCGTGTTCTGAGAAACCAGAGCCTGGCCCTGCAGAGAAGCAGGGTCTCTTTAAGGAGCAGGACACACCCATTTTGCTTTGTTCAGACTCAAAGGGCTCCCAAGGCCATATGGGAGGGGCAAGAAGCCTCAGTGAAGAAGGTCTTGGCATCTTCTCTCCAGGGGATGAAATACCAATGTCAGATGCCACCCTGGGACCCTTTGTACTAGAAGGGGCGGAGGGTGGGGGGGGGAGTGGTCCCTGTGGGGGCCCAGGGTATAGGCACAGTGGCCTCCATGCTCAGGCAGGGCAGCCAGGTTGGGCCACAAGGTCAAGGGTATGTCTCCTCAGAACCAGAACAGAAGCAAAACCCAAGATCTTAGGAAGGTAAGGAAAAGAAAATGGCTCCTGGTGACAATGCAGAATAGGGCGTGGCGGGTAGAGAAGCCACAGGTGTGGACCCTCAGGAGCCGCGAGAAGCTGCCTCGCCTCTCTCTGGCCTTGTCTTCGCCCTGGGAAGCGGAATCCCAATCCCCAGGGCCTCTATCACTGTGTCTCAGTGAACCGAGGAGGCAAAATGCAGAAGAAACCCTCTGCGTAAATAACAGCCCCACCCACCACTTGCTGAATTCCTTCCCAGGGTCAAGTTCTTGTACACTTTTTACTTTAGGCTCTTCTGCAAGTTTATTCAAACTCATATTATTAATTTGAAATTATCAGAAATGTACAAAACCCAGAAACCTAGCAGGAAAGCTACGGTGGCCAGCACTCACTGAATGTGAATTTCACACCAAGCTAGGAGCCTTAAGGGCGTAGCTCATGAGACCCTGCTGTTAGGGGGCTGGGAGGCGGTGATTATTCCCATTCTGTGGATGAGAAAGTAAAGCTGAGGTTACCAAAGAGGCCCGGCTGGCTGCGGGGGAGCTCTCCCTCCCCGAGCCTGCACTCCTGTTCCGGACCCAGCGCCAGGTCTGCACAGGTCCGTTTCTCTGGAAAGATGAGCTACTGAGAGATGTCCACACGACGCCCCGTCCCAGATGAGCACACAGCCTGAAGGAAGTCAGGAGGTCACAGCCACAGGGCTCTCCCGAGCTCGGGCTGGCTCCTTCCGGGCTTAGAAGATTGTGTGGCTCGAGTTTCCTCGGGCTCTGAAACCGAACATTTCAACAGCCCAAATTCTTCCAATCCAAGATCAGGGTGAGGGAGGAGCTACTGAGAACACAGAGAGAGGTTCAGAGTCAGGAAAGCCTCGGCTCCGATCCCAGCACGGCCCCTTCCCAGACCCATGACCTGGGTGAGCTCCTCAGCCTCTCGGAGCCTCCGTTTTCTCCACCTGGAAAATGGGTGGAGGGTGACTGACTTCCTAAGATTGCTAGAAAATAGCACACAAATCAATGAAATAGTATCTATAAAACCTGGTGCATGATGAGCACTCCATAAATTATAGATGTTATTTATCATTACCATCACCACCACCACCATCATCATCATCATCATCAAATCGGTCCAACTGCGGCTGAGAAAATGACCACGTCCTCAATTTAACCGTCCCACCAAGGCGGAGAGGGGGTAAGCACCTTCCTGAAGTCACACTGTAAGTGCCCGTCTCCAGTGCCAAGGTCCTTCCTCGCCCGCATTCCAGCCCAGGCCCCAGGACTCAGTGCCTGGCCCGCCTGGGTACCACTGTCAACCTGTAGCCCAGGGCAGTGGAGCGGAGTCTGGAGGAGTGGGGATTGGGAGCGAGCGCCAGTGGGCGGGGGTTTCTGCTTAGGGTGATGAAAATGTTCTGGAGTTTGACAGTGGTGATGGTTGCACAACCCCGTGGACATAAAAGAACCACCGAATTGTATACTTTAAAGTGGTGAATTTTATATGTGAATTATATCTCTATTAAAAAAAATATCAAAGGGCTGCAGAAAACCACCTTGTAAGGAAAACCATTCCCTCCCTCCCACCCCCCGGGACACTCCCACCCTGGACATCGCTCCCCCACCTTCCCACGGGCCTCCCTCTGGCAGAGGCTAACCTCTCCGCCTGGCAGACTCTGCAGCAGGCTTCCAGGCCCTGTCAACCCCAGAGTGTCTGACCGCGCCCGTGGCAATGGCTGGCACTGCCTCTCCCCAGACACCCTGCTCTCTGACAACACAGGAACGCAGGCACAGAGCAGGGACGGCGCCCAGCCACCGGCTGTGTTTTCACTTTTCCCCTAGATGCTCTGAGGCTGCCAGCTGGCCAGAGCGGCATGCCAAGCCCCATCCCGACGGAGAGCTGTGGACAGAGGACTTGTCGGTGCTTCCCCCGCAGATAAGCAGTTGCCCAATAACCAGAATAAATGCGAGGAGATGCCCAACGACCTGCTCCATAACCAGCCCCATCGGTGGAGTCACGGCCTCATTCTGTCAGGAGGGCAGGCCACACCGGCATTAAAACATTCTTCTGTGTGACTACTGGCCTGTGAGCTGCAGCTGAGCCAGGGGCCGGCGGCAGGAACCTGCCTGAGAAACGGCTGCTTCCAGATCAAAGAAAAGAGAAGGCAAATGCCACAAGACACTCAAAAGGGGAGGCCAAGCATGGACCACCCACTGCAGCCTGGGGGAGGGCTGCCCAGGGTGCTGGTCACCCCTGGGACCCAAATGCCCTCAGCACAGGTAGCCCTGGCTCCTGTACGCAGAACATCCCTCACCTGATGGGCATATGGAAAGCCCTGTCCGGGACGCTTGAAGATTTCCTAAGCTTCAAATCCCACATTCTTTCCTTTTTTTATACAAAACCTTCAACGGTGGACTGACATTCTCACCAAGAAAGCAGTAGAAAGCTGGGTTAAAATATTAACTTTAGACTTTGCTAAGCATGTCTGGCAAAATTTGAAGAGTAACCACCCTTGAAAGGAGCTAAAATAGAGCATTTACTTCCAGAACGGTAAAGAGAGAGAAAAACAGAGAAAGAAAACCAATGAGCGATTCCCCTGAGGACCAAATCTGCTCAAAGTCTTTTCCCAAGAAATAGAAATGGACTTTCTGGGAAATGCGATTTACTTCCTCAGGCTACTCCAGAGAGCAGGGGCGGAAACGCCCAGCTGGGGGACCCACAAGGGCCCCAGGGTGTCCCCTGACCCACTAAGGCCAAGCAGCGTGATGAGGCCAGCGGGGCCTCCCACTTAATGCACTGTATGAATTCCAGGGAATATACACGTTCTATGTGTAGGGATCACGGGGAGGCCACACAGATGGACGCAGCATATTCAGACCCATCATGGGTGCCACACACCCTGGTGCTTGCGTGGGTACTGCCCACGCGTGGGCTTCGGTGCACTTGGCTCCAGGACCCCTGCTCCAGCCCCTGCAGGGCCAGGGTGGGTTAGAACCGAGGTCCGGGGCATGCGACACTGCACCCTTGCCACCCGTAGACAACTGACTGCCCGAGCTTGGACTTAGGAAAGGTGTCTGGGGCATCTGAGAGCCCAGGTGGTCTGCCCGTGGCTCTTCCTCACCACTGCCCCCCCTTCCCTCCCCCCAGGCCAGGGTGCAGGCCCACCCGCTTCCTGAAGCCGGCCACGCAGGGCCGTTTCTCTGGCGTCACTGTTCTCTTTAGGAGCTGCAGCTGGAGCTCAGTTAATCAGTGGCCACCCCTCTGCAGAGCAGAGCGCTCCAGACACAGGGTGAGCCGCTGACTCCCGCAGGCACCCCCCTCCGGAGCCTGGAATGTCAAGAGTGCAGGGTGGCGACCTCCCCTCCGGAGGGGACCTCTGGGAGGCGTCCACAAGAATGCCTGGCTGGAGGAGGGAGCCGGTGGCAGGGAGCCTGCTCGGGCCTGTTCTCCCCAAACCCCCCCCCCCTTCTCTCTCCCCCCAGACCTAGGAGGGTCCTGAAAGCACACCCACAACTCTGGGACGTTCTGGTTAGTGGACGAGGAGGCCTCTGGGAAGCTCACCATGCGGAGGGAAGCAGCGCAATGCTTCGGCATCACCCAGCCAGCTCTTCAGCTGGGAGGACCAGGCCATGGGAAACAGCCCCCATTCCCCACCCCCCGGGGGCCTGGCCGTGCCCTCCTTGGCCCTTCCCCATCGGGCTGCCATTAGTCTTGTCTAGTGAACACACATGTGCATTTAATTCGTGAGAATCCAACCGTGAGTTCTCAGGCCAAAACAGAGCACGCGGTGCCAGTTTAAGTACTGTAATTAAGAACACCAAAACCCTATTCTGCACCCTCTATTAGACCCATGGTAAGTGCCACAGGGGGGTTAGGGTGGGGGAGGCCCCCCAGGGCAGGGGTGCTTGACTGGCATCTTGAAGGGCAAGTCAGTCGGCTGAGCAAACAAGATGGGAGGGAAGAGCAGGCAGAGGAACAGCATGAGCCAAGGCAGGGCGGTGTGGAGAGCTCCCCAGAGGGTCTTACACTCCGCCTCCAGGCAGCCTCCCTGGATCACGTCACAGCCAGCAATTTCATCAGGTTACTTCCGGCCACAAGCGCCTACTGTGGTTCTCTACTGCCCTTCATATCCTATCTTTAAGCAGTCATACACCTCCATTAGCCCCTCACCACTGCACCCCACATCATTACTGCCCCCAAACAACCGGCTGCACCAGCTGGGCTGTGCTCTGCCATCTGGGAGGCCATCTGCCATCCCCCAGGCCTGTCTCGTGCACCAGTCTGCAGGGACAAGAGGCCCCTGTCCTTCCCGTGGGAGGAGCTGACCCTCATGGCTGCCCTCCAACCAGCCCCAGCCCCGCTTGCCAGATCCCTGCATCTGGAGCCCAACCATCCTGCTCCCTGGGTGATTGGTGTCCGGGAATCAGGGGTCTTGGGTGTGGCTTTCTTATGGCTGGGCAAGTATGGAGGGAGTGTTACAGAGATGACCCAGGACAGGGGCTCTGAGAAACACTTCAGGCCCAGAAACCATCATGTCCAACACCCACTCTTTCCCCGTAAACCATAACTTCTCGGGCCTCTGTGTCCTCGTCTCTGAAGGAAGTTGATCCCCCGGCCCCGTGGGTATTGACTTTGTCTCCTTACGCCAGGCAAGTCTGGAAGGCTGAGCCCCGAGGGTGCCAGGCGCTGCCTCTGGGTGTGGGGTCCTGGCTGCTTCCTCCTTTCTTCCTTCGGATTCTATTTTCCACGATGAACGTGGAATGCTTTGGTCATGAGAACCCAGGTTATCATTGTTTTTGCCCAGCACCTGCCCAGACAGGTGAGGACAGAGCAGAGGGCTGGCTGGGCAGGGTGAGCAGTGGGAGCATGGCTCTCGCCCATCACCTCCTGCGCCTCACGGGGTGCCCTGCTGCCTGGCCACAGTGCTGGTCCCGCCCGAGGCCGCTGCCTGCTCCCGATTCCTGCACCAGGACCCCAGCCTCCATCAGCCCCCCGAGACCACGTGGCTTCCACACCGTGGGGGCACCTCTCTGCCCATTAAGCCTCTCCAGTGACCCCGAGCTTTAGTAGAAGCTCAGGGAGTTGCCAGGGCTGCCCGAGGTCTCACTGCGAGTACACCATGGAGCTGCGACTCCAGGACTCGAGCTCATCCCACTGTATCACGCTGCCGCCAGACAGAGCGCCGCTCAGGGGCCCGCCTGGAAGGGGCTCCCAAAATGCCTTGGCCCCGCCTCCTCCAGGCCCAAGAGAGGAGCTATGCTTTTTGGGTGTTGCTTCTGGCTTCAATACTCAACCCCCCAAATGTCCCCAAATGTCCCCTGTGTGCGGTGGGCCACCTGCGGTGCCGGAGCAGAAACCCTGCCTCCCTGCAGGCGGGGACGGGGATGGGACGGCTCTGTGGGGGCCCCAGGCCGCCCCGGGCTCCCAGGACCTGGCTGCATCGCTGGGCTCCGGCCTTTCCACAGTCTGGGATGACCCCTTCAGTCACTGACGTCGCTTAGAGTCCTGGTGTTCAGTTGCCTAATTTGGGAACATGCCTGGAGCCGGCAGTGTGCTGACCATGTGGCCCCCGATGGGCTCTGGCCCGAAGGGTTCGGGGGAGGTGGGCAGGGAGGGTCACCTTGAGTTGTAAGCATAGTCACAGATGGAAACCAATTTACTAGTTCTCTCTGCGGGAGAACCCGGCTGTGTGCAGGGGCAGGGAGAAGTGTGTGTGTGTGTGTGGGGGGGGGGGGGGGGTTTGCTGATGTGAGTAGGTGAGGGCTGCTGTCTGGGGACACGGAAATCCCCGACTAGTCCTCGTGAGTCACAGGATGAGCTGGGCCACCCCTCTGCCAAGGTCACTCGTAGTTTTGGCTTCTATGTTTGTGGTTTGCAGCTTATTTTGGCCTCATGGCTAATATTTCATTAAGAAGTGGCCCCGCCCTCTGCCACCTCACCACCCACTAAGATTTTTGAGGCGCAGTCTTCCCAGGCCCCCAGCTGCACATCTGTGTTCTGTCTGACCTCTGCCCAGGAATACATGCCGTTCCGTAATACAACCTGCTGGGAAAGTCTGTTTTTCATTCAACACACAAGGTTGAGGTACAAAAAATAACTAGGGCAAAGTGCATTCTGACATTCCTCCGGCGCCTTGATAAATCCCATCCTGCTGCCGTCTTCCTTCCTGAGCAGCTCAGGCCTGGCCCCCAGCACGTGGCACTGTGGATCTCACTAGCGAAGGTTCAGGGAGGGGCCAAGGAGCACAACATGGGGCAGACTCCAGTGTCACTAACCAGCCAGTCCTGTGGGTTCATGCTTGAACCCCCAGAAAAGACCTACCAGAAGTTTTAACATCTCTCAGTCTCTCCCCATCTCCCTCCCTCTCCTCCATCTCTGTTACTTCCTCTCCCTCTTGCCACACATGTGCATGCACAAGCATACTTATGTGTGCACGTGTGTGTTGTGCACGCACCCAGAAGCCTCTCTCAAGACAGGTCTGGCAGGACCCGGCAAACCCCAGCAGAATCAGGTCTTTGCTGGGTCTTTGGCACCTCTGCTCCCCACTGTCCCCCAAAGCCTTGGCACCCGGGGCAGACAACCCCTGCTTCCCAAGTGCCCTCCAGGGGTGCCCTGAAACCACCAGGCCCAGGCTGGGTGCTGCACCCCAATGCGCCTGTCCTTGGCCTCCCCCACCCAGTATCCCAAGCAGACCAGCAGGGCCTTAGCTTGCCCTGAGAGACCAGGACCCTATGGTGCCACGGAGCCACCGTGTGCTCTTTAGGCCACTGCCACTTTCTAGGATTCTGTTTCTTCCTCAGATTGGCTCACAGAACACCAAAGGCCTCCACCTTCCCGCCCCAGCTCCCCCCATTTCTCACTCTGATCACCGACGTCAGAAGAAGTCGCACTAAGTGCTCATGGCTGATAAAGTCCCAAATCTGCACAGCAGTCCCCCTCACATCTCCACTAGTTTGTGGTTCCTCGGTGCCTCAACTCACCAAGCAGTGAAATCCCACCCCCCCCCCCCCAAGCCCCGCGACTGTGGGCCTGACAGTGCGGTCACGTTTTGATTTTGCCAGGGACAGACATGAAAACATTTTAATTAAATCTATCACCTATTATATTCAATTCATTCAAGAAAGGAAAACAGGACTGTATCAGTTATCTACGGCTATTAACCCTTTGCACTCGCTTGCTTTTTTCAAAGAGCTGCTACCGATGCTAACCGTGCCGAGTCACACTCGACATCCGAGTGCAAAAGGTTAAGGGGAAAAAAATGTAACTCCAAGATTTAGTGGCTTAACCTAACAACCAGCCTTTGCACAGCACTCTGCAATCTGGGCTTTTCTCACCTGGGGTCAACGCACGCAGCTACAGTCATGTGAAGACTCGACTGGGGCTGGATGGTCCCAGACAGACTCTCTCACTTGTCTGATGCTCACCTGAGCTGCTGGTTGGGGAACTCCAGTCCCCCTCTTAAGTGGCCTCGCCAGCAGGAATAGGAGATGGGGGCGGGGTGCAGAGAGAACTCCAGGCTCCCAGGCCCAAGTTCCAGAGCCCCCCCTCCAGGATCCTCACTCTAAAATCTCCTTTTGGCTTTCTTTAGCTAGAAAAGGTTCAGTTACCTGCAACCAAAAATGCCACTTCACAGTCTTTTCAAACAAGCATCTGGCAGGGGCCAGGCCACAAAGGTGAGCCACCCCAGTGCCAACTGAAGGAATATGCGAGCACGGAGAACAGGTTGTGCCTGGGCCCTACCATGAAGGACTCTTGTTCACAGCCAGTGGATCTGGCTCCTCACTCCTCTGGTTCAGCATTACGTCTTCAAACACTCTTGTAAAATGTGACTCCTGCAGGGAGGGACAAGTCACAAATTTATTAATGGCAAAGAGTTTAGATCCATGTGCCACCTCGGACTGATTCAAAGGGGCTGGAGTGAGTTAGGGTTAGGGTCAGGGTCAGGGTCAGGGTTTGCAGTGCTGAGAAGGATTCTGAGGCCATCTCCGGGTTCAGCTGGGAAGCAGGAGAGGGACTCTCCTGACCTAGATTCTTATCCTGGCTTTGCCAAACTTTCCTTCCCTGACCTCAGTTTGCTCATCTGTAAAATGAGAGGGCAGGCCCAGCCCAGACCTTTGACAACACGGGTCCCGCTTGGCTGTAGATGCGATCTACCAGCTCTGCTTTCTCCGCTTTCATCTCTGCCCTGGGAATAGGACTCCTGGTGTTTGTGCTGCAAATAGTTTCCCATCCCAACCGGCAGAAAGAGCCCCTCAAGGACAACGAGGAAAGGACGAGAAAGGAAGGAAGTGGCCAGAGGAATTTAGCCTTTAGCCCATGGAAACGTGGGGGACAGCAAGAGGCCAGCCTGAGGCCTATTAGTCAGCAGGCTTGAGCCCCAACGTCTGGGTCCCAAACAGGAGCCAGGAGTCTGGGTCCAGAAACCACTGCTCCCAGTCACAGGGAAACCACCAGCCCACGGGTCTGATTTATAAAAACAGAAGGCAGCAAAGGAGATCACTTCTTTGGCCCGTTTATGGGAAACAAAGGGCACTAGCAAAACCCACTTCCCTGTGAGATTTGGGGGGCTTAGGGAGCCAACGGAACAGGGGCTCCCTCCTACAGAACTTACTACCTTCCTGGAGCATCTGCTTCTGACAGCAAGATTGGGAGGTAGTCGGCAAAACTACCCCAAAAACATGCTCAACATCTGGGAAGTAAAACAGCCTCAATAGTTCAGTTAATGTGCTCAGAAAATGAGGTGAAGGTAAGCGACCAGAGGTTCTTCCTGGTGGCTGTCTTTTGGGGCCCCCAAAAGCATAAACACTTTTAAAAAATATGTCTTTAATGATTTTTTTTAGAGGGAGAGGAAGGGGGAGGGAGAGAGAGATGAAACATCAATGACAAAGAGAAACATCAACTGGCTGCCTCTTGCAAGCCTCCTACTGGAGATGGAGCTGCAACCGGGGCATGTGTCCTGACGGGAATGGAACCGGTGACCTCTTGATGCACGCGACGATGCTCAAGCAACTGAGCCACATGGCCAGGGCAGCAGCACAAATATTTTTAAATGGGCATGCATCCTACAGCAAATAGAAACACAAGCATTTCTGCTATAACGAGGTCTACTTTCCTAAAACTCTTCATATTCTGCAAAATCACACACTAAAAATACTAGCGTTCACGGGGGAAACAGTGTTGGTGCGTATCACTCAACAGCTACGAATCTTGTCACGTGGGCATGTCCAAAAACAGCAGTGGCTCTAGTAATATCCCGGTGCAGAGAGCCTGCGGGCCTGGACCCAAAGCCACAGTGAGTACGCCGCTGGCTGGCGCTCCTCTTCTGAGATGAAGGCCCCCAGGGGCCCCCACTTCTTACAGAGACCATTCTGACCGGAATGACAGGCCCCGCCCAGGCTGTCACCTGCACCCGCTGCTCCCTCACAAGAGCAATGCCTTCAGCTCCTGCCCTCTCGCTTCCCCAAACAGCTTAAAGGGGAAGGTGCATCTAGAGCTCTTCTGCTTTTTCTCAGTTCCTCACCTACTGTTCTTTAGTCATGAGAAAGCGTGTCGTGACCTATCACAGCAGAAACACCTGGGAAGACTTGCCAGTGGGCCAACATAACTTGCCTGTCCCCACAAGAATGCAGCAGACACTGTGTTATACGGACTCTCAGGAAGGTCTCAAGAGGCCTCTCGGCCTCCCCTCTTCTCCTCGTGCTGCTCTGAGGCCAGGGCATCCAGAAGCCCAAGCTAGCCTCCTGGAGGATGGCGGCCCACCTGGAGGAGAAACCCAGTCCACGGCCAGCACCAAAACCCAGAGCCCCGAGGAAGGCTGTCTGGACCCCGCAGTCCAGCCCAGCCCTCAGAGGCTGCGGTCACATGAGGGACCTGAGGCAAGACCAGCAGAAGAACGACCCAGCAGAGCCCTGCTCACAGAATCACTTGCAAACACAATCGCTGCTCCTGAAGCCATTACATTTTGGGCTGGTTGGTTACATAGCAAATGTAATGTGACATTGTGCAGACATTTCACTAATTCTTTACAAACGTAATCGTAATCCCCACTTGGGAGCCAATAACCCTTTTACTCAGGTTTCAATTATTCCATAGGTGTCTGAGAAGGGGCTAAGTCACCCTGGAAGTGGCAGTGTCTCTAAGGACCCTACAAAGATCGAATAAAAGTCAAGGGCCGACCAACAAGCCAAATGTCGCAGGGATGGTGTCAGGCCGCAGGTTCAAGAGGAACCCAACTGATAGACACAAAACATGGAGGAGGAACAGTTTGCAGCATTCAAACTGTTCTTGGGGAAGACCAAAGGCCCCCTAACTCACCCTCCTAAATCTAGGCAAGACCCCCAGTCTTCTGGCTGTGATAAGATGAAAATGGTCCCCCGAATATGCACCTGTTCGAATCCCTGGCACCTATCGATAAGTTATCTTACGTGACAAAAGGGATTTTGCAGGTATGATTAAATGAAGGATCTTGAGATGGGGAAATAATTCTGATTATTGAGAAGGGCTTTGGAAGAGGTCTTTACACAAGAGCCCTTACAAGAGGGAGGTCAGAGGGGCAGAGTCAGAGAGAAGTGACAACGGAAGCAGCGGTTGGAGTGATGTGCTCTGAAGATGGAAGTTAAGGCCACGGGGTGACCTCTAGAAGCTGGAAAATGTGAGCTTCCAGAAGAAACGCAACTCTGCCAACACCTTGATTTTAGCTCAGTTAGATCCATTATGGTCTTACTTCCAACCTCCAGACTCTATGATAATAAATTTGTGCTGTTTTATGCCACTGAGTTTGCGGTAATGTTCATGATGGCAATAAGAAACTCATACGCTGGCCCAAAGTTCTGGGCCTGCCAGAATGTAACTTCAACAACAATAACAGCTAACAACAACAGCTGACATCAATTCAGTATCTACTTTGTGGCCTGTTCTAAGTGAATTTCTTGTCTAAACTCATTTAATCCTCACAAAAAACATACGAAGATTATTAAAATCCATATGCAACAGATGAGAAAACTGAGCCCTTAAGAGGTAACTTGCCAGGGCCATAGAGCAAGTGAACGACACAGCCCAGAGTGGAGCCCAGGGCGTCTGACTCCAGATCCCACGTCTAACCCTACATCTCCCAAATCAAACCAACGGTAACTACAGCCACTAACCGAGCACCCTCTATGTAGGCTCATGCTTAGCACTTGACATATATCCTCACACTTAATTCTCACCCGCCCCCAATAGAGCAGGACTACTAGTCATCCTTGTTTACAGCCGAGGAAACTGAGGCACCGCAATGTTATACCCAGAGGTTAAACACATCTAAACCCAGAAGTCTCTGAGCCCAAAGCCCAGGTTTAACCACACAACCTACTGCCTTCCTTGTCCCATACGAGGCCCTGATGGCTGAGGAGAGGACAGAGATAAGTGGCACAACCATATAATTTATCATCCAAACTGGGATACTTAGCAAGGGAAGGAGTCCCTTAGTAATTTCACTGGGACAAGAGGCATAAACCACGACTATCCCGGCAAACCAGGACACATGGCCACCCTAAAGATAAGGGGACTAGAACTGAGGCCCATCCTCTGCAGTTCAGGGTTCCCCAGAAGGATGGCTGTGGAGCAGCTGCCAGGTCATGGTCAAGGCTGGAAGAGGAAGGGTGGTCCTGGCAGAGGTCAGAGCACCATCTGCAAAGCTCCAGATCTGGGGTCTCAGCACAACGGGCGGAGCCTGTTGATGGTGGACTGGGAGTCATCTGAGGGCAACAGGCCAAAGGCCCTGGATGGAGTCCAGGGATGCAAAGAGACCTTGAACCCCACTGCTACCCAGTCAGGAAACCCAACGGGAGCTCAGAGCCTTGGCAAAGGACCAGCTGGGAGTCAAATGGGGCCAACAACCTGAGACACCCACCTCTCCTCCAAAGTTCTGGGCCTGCAGGACAAGAAACCACGTGGCCTGAGGCTCAGGTTGAGCTCTAGTTCGTCTTTGCTGTGGGATCTTGGTCCAGCCCTTCTCCCCTGGACGAACGCAGCTGCTGATAACTGCCCTACCTACGTCCACTGAATTCGTAATGGTACATAATGAGAGCAGATAACAGCAAATGAGCCGGAAAGCATACTCGGCATTTAGCAGGGGTATGGTAGTAAATCAAATCCACTCCGATTATCCCCACCTTAACAGAGGAGGAAACTGAGGTGTGGGGGGGCCCAAGTAACTTGCCCAGAGTCCCATGGATGATAAGTGGTAAAGCAGGCTGTGGAGCAGCTGCCAGGTCATGGTCAAGGCTGGAAGAGGAAGGGTGGTCCTGGCAGAGGTCAGAGCACCATCTGCAAAGCTCCAGATCTGGGGTCTCAGCACAGCGGGCGGAGCCTGTCGATGGTGGACTGGGAGTCATCTGAGGGCAACAGGCCAAAGGCCCTGGATAGAGTCCAGGGATGCAAAGAGACCTTGAACCCCACTGCTACCCAGTCAGGAAACCCAACGGGAGATAACTGGGAGATGACTCCCAGTCCACCATCGACAGGCTCCGCCCGCTGTGCTGAGACCCCAGATCAGGATTGGAATCCAAGCTGACTGCCCCTGTGAAACCCCACTGGCCAACCTAAGCCAGCAGTTCTTGGTTGGCTCCGTGGCTCGCCCTGCTCTCCTGGCAATGCCCAGACCCCACGCGCCTGCGGGTGGGAGGCACTAGCTCCCTGCCACATGTTGTTCATTCATTAAGGCCCTGGTTCCTCCCTGCCATTCAAATTATGCACAGAGATAATAAAGAAGCTTTCTCCCTTACCAAAGAGGCCTACTTATGCTAGGAGAGCGATTTCGCCCCCACAAGATTGAGTCATCACTCAAAGCCTTGTTGGAATCAAAGCCCAATCTCTTCTGGCATTGACTGAGCCCCGCCCACACACCCCACCCGCTTCCTCCCACTCCTGAGCAGCCACGCAGGATGTGGATGCCATTCCCCACTGCTGTGCTCCCTCATGCTTGCTGAATGATATTCAGTCAACACACAGTCAGTACTGAGCACCTACTGTGTGCTGTTACTAAGAGTATGGCCATAAAGACACAGTTCCTGCCCTTGTTGGGAGAAAAGGCATTGAGAAAGAGCAAAAGTTTTTAGGCTCCGAGATTAATTCACATGCCAACTCAAGCATCCATCAGCTGGGTGATTTGATTCTTTGGCTCGGCACGTTTCCAAATGTTTCAAAGGCCTCAACCACCTCATCGGCAAAATGGGGTGATAGCACCAACCTCATAGATTTGCTGGAGGAGTCAATGGGATTTATGCACATAAAATGGAAACATCGTACACTCAATGAACACGAGTTGAGGTTACCAACAACAGTCAGTCAGTAGCAGAGGCTTTGGAACCACACAGGCACTCTCACTCAGATGGATGGGTCCAAGAAGGCTTCCTGAGAAGTGATACCCGAACCGAGTTTTGAAGGGTAGGTAGGAGTTTGCTAGAGAAAGGGAGGATGTTCCTGGCAGTGGGAACTGCATGAGGACCAAAGGACATCCCAGGGCACCACAGTGGCAGGGGTCACAGCTGCAGAGGCAGGTGGACATGGAAGTGGGTCCCATGGCCGGAGCCCTAATCAGGGATGAGCATCCTTTTGACTTCTTCTTGGCCAGCTTGGGAGCCACGGCCAGCACCCATCCACTTCCGCGTGTAGTTTGGTGACCTCAGGGAAGTCAGGCAGCCACGTTCTCTCTGTCAGTCATGTACTCATTCACTCAGACATTCAATAAAATTCTCTGGGGGCCTATGACTTGCCGGGCCTGTGCTAGGAGAGGCTTGGCCACCTCCTAACCCTCATTCGGCCCAGCTCCAGTTTGCCTCTTGGTGAAATGGGGTAACAGGGCCTCCCTCATAGAGTCATTCATTCCTTAACAAATGTGGCTGGGGATAAATGAGTCATTCAAAACTTTCATATTTTAGCATAAATTAAGTCCTCAATCAACATCAGTGTTTAAAATGCTTATTTTTATTATGATTAACTGCCAGGATGGTAAGAATCCCAGCTCCCAGGCCCAAAGTAATGCTTACAGAGGCACCTCCGACCCAGGCAAAAACCCCTGCCTGCTGCTCCTCACCTTACCCCACTTGGAGCAAATTACTAGGTTTCCAACACCCAGAGGTACCCTGACTACATCACCTCAGGAGCTAGCCCAACCTGACCCCCCCCCTTGCTCCCCATCCCCCCCCCCCCCCCCCCAATTCATCTCATCCTTCTAGGGCTCTATGTGTCAACCAGCCCAGGCCTGGCGGGGTCAGGGCTGAAGGTCATCGCAGCCTTTGCTGTTCAAAGCTCCAGAGATGAAAAAGTGGCCCTTTGGATTTTGTTAATTAACTAAACATTCTATTAAGGAAATTTATAAGCATATACAAAACAAATGCAACAGTGATGAACTGCTTTATAAAGATCACCCAGCTTCAACAACTACCAATATCCTGCCGTTCTTGTTTTGTGGCATCTCCCCCGACTCACCCCCCCCCCAAACACTTGATTTGTTGGGGGGAATTTTATGGCCCATCTTTCTGGCACAACCCAGCACTCGGGGCTCCCACTGCTCACAGGTCCCAAGTCAGTTCCATAGCTGTGGCCCTCATCCTTTTGCACCAAGAGCATCCTTGAAATAATCCGGGAAGAACAGCCTTTTTAAAAAAAAAATTTTTTTTTCATTGACTTCAGAGAGGAAGGGAGAGGGAGAGAGAAACATCAATGATGAGAATCACTGATTGGCTACCTCCCACACACACCGCCCTCCCACTGGGGACGAAACCCAGGCATGTGCCCTTGACCGGAATCAAACCCAGGACCCTTGAATCCACAGGCCGACGCTCTATCCACTGAGCCAAACCAGCTAGAACAGCCATTTTTAAGTCCCTAATAGCATGGCAATCCTGGCCACAGTCATGGGGTTATCCAGGGTGGAGATGAAGGGCCAGAGCCCTGGATTCAGATGGCCTGGTTCTGAATCAATACTTCCTAGACACATGACCTTCCATAGGTCATTCAACCCATGTTTAGATTTCCTATCCAGTAAAAGGAGAATGCTGGTAACAGGTTTTTTGTGAGGCTTTAAAAAATAAACGATTGCATGTTCTTTTGTCCAGCACAGGACATGCAATGAGGAAACCTTAGAAGTAGATGTGTTAGGTAGTGGGGGAGCAGGCTCTGCTCCTATGAGATACGATTAATATCTCCCACTTCATAGATGGAGGGACGGGAGCCCAAAGAGAAGCAGTGAGTTGCCAGGGAGAGCTTGCTCTGTGTCCCAGGTCCCTGTACCGGGAATTCTCACAGGCCGCCTTGAACGGCAGATCCCCGGGAGTGAAGAAATGTTCTAGAATAGACACAGGCAAGCGGTGGCGGGTGGCCCAGCACACCCAGCATGCATCCTCATCTTGGATGGCGAGTGCCCCAGTGTGTGAGTGTGAGAGTGTGTGTGTGTGTGTGTGTGTGTGTGTGTGTGTGTGTGGAGCAGGGGTGCTGAATTCCATTTTACAAGACAGAAGGGTGTCTGAGGGTGCACATCCCTGCTCACTCTTCTGACCTGACAAGCCCTGTGGCCAACCTTGCATTTGATACAGCCACTCACTGTTTATCCCAGCGTGAGAGGCAAGAAACTGCTTCACTAACTCAAGCTTCGGCAATTTTCGGCAATTCAGACACGTTCCCTATCCTTCTAAAAATTTTTCCAAAGTAAAGGAAAGGGTGGGGGGGAAATGAATCAATTCAGTTTGCTGAGTGATGTTCAGACAAAGACAGCCTCCAGCCCATTGCCCCTTTGCTAGCTAGGGCAGGGTGGGGGGTGGGCTGTCAAATTTGGGGTGTGTTAAAGCACTGCCTGGGCTCTTGGCCTGGGCTCCCCAAGGTTCCTCCCGTGAGGCAGCCAAGTCAGGATCTCCCCACCCCTCCCTCGCACCCTCCCCCACCACTGCAGTGCGTGTGGGCAGGCACCTCCCAGATCCTCCAGAACAATGGGCTGGGGAGGGGGCCGGTGCCTCTGGAGCCAGCCAAGGGCGGGGACCTAGACCACAGGCAGCAAGACAGCGGTCGCTGCCCACGGTAGCTGTGCTGCACCTGACTCAGTTTCCCCAGCTTTGGGGTCCCTGCAGAGCCAGGCGCACCTTTCCTGGATGCATTTCCCTTTCCTCCGGGCATTTTAATGTCACCCTCGATAAGCTGCTGGTCCTGTTGCTCCTGGGGAAGCCTCCGGTCACTCCGCTCCGGCGGCTGCTCCTGCCTCGGTCGGTCCGGCAGGTCGGGGACGCACGGTGCCTCAATGCGCCCAACTTTCCCCACTGGAGACCCACAGTCCTGGCCAGCCCGTCCACTCTGCTGGCGAAGCCCTGATGGATAGCCCCGCTCCAAGAGCCGCTCCTCCGCTTCCCGGCTCCCAGGTCCTCTCGCTCCTCACCCTTCCCCCACCCCATCTGAGCCTTCACCGCGCTCCCCAAAGAAAGCGGCCCTGGAACATCTGCAAAATCCGAGTGTCCGTCCTGTGCCCTGGGAACCGCCTTCCTCCCCACCCGCGCCGGGGCGAAGAGGGAACTGGGGAGCCCCGCTGCTGCGCCCCTCTTCAACCCAGCGAATCCCTGGGGCTGGGCGTGGAGGGGCGTGGGATGCAGTTTGGATCGGAGCCGCAGTCCCCACTCCGGGCTCGCAGGACCGATCTAGGCAGGGTGAGGGAGGGGACAGGTCCGCATCTCTGACTTCCCACTGGCTCCCCGCACCCTCGCTGAGTCGCTGGGGAGGCGAGACCAGCCCGCGGCCAGCCCTTTGCCGGTAAGTGCGGGAGCCGTCCCGCACCGCGCGCTGGGGATGAACAAGGTGGGCGGTTCTCACCCCGACCGGCACCGGCCCCGCAGGAGGCGCCACCCCTCGGCGAGGACCGCCAGGGCGTCCGGGCGGGGGCTGTGGTCCCCGCCGCAGTGCCCGCACCCCGGCCGGGAGCAGAGCACGTGACCAATGGGCCACCTCCGGCCCCGGCACCCCCAGCCCCGCCGTGGCGCCGACCCCGGCCCCGCCAATGGGGCAGGATGGGCCGGGGGCTCCCACTTTCCCGGGGCCAGCGAGGGAGCCGCAGGGCCCCGGGCTGAGCGTGCCTCATCCCTCGCGGCGCGCCCCGCCACCGCCGCAGGACCCGCACTCACCTCGGGGCCCTGCGTCGCCTCCCGCAGCCTCCTTGTCCGCCATGCTCGGCCCGCGGGGGAGCCTTCGGAGCAGCGCCCTGCGGGTTCGGGTCTCCGCCCGCGTCCTGGGCAGCGCTCCGCCGGCTCTGAGCCTCCGGCTGCAGGAGCTCGGCTCTGACGCGGCCGCCGCAGCAGCCCGGCTCCGCCCCGCGCCCCGCCCGGCCCGCCCCGCGCCCGCCCCCCAAGCCCGCGGCTCGGAAAGGCTGGGAAAGGCAGGCTAGGGGGAGGCGCATCACGGGCCGGGCCCGGAGTCCGCTGGGCCGCCCCAACCTGTCCCACCGAAGCCCGGCCCCTCCTCCCCCGCCTCACCGCGGAGCGGCCGTGGCGGGGCTGGTGGCGGGGCCGGGGCTCCCTGGCTCGCGAGCCGGATGCGGGCGCGCGCAGGGCGCACGGCTCCGGGAAGAGCGGGGCTCGATTTCTGGCCCCCTCGGCCCCCGCCACGCATCCGCTCTACGGGATCGCAGGGGACTGAAGCCCCGCAGCAGGCACCGCACGCACAGCCCACTCTCCTGGAAGCCTGCTCCAGGCGCTACCAGTTTATCCCCACACACACACCCCCACTCCATCCCACACAAGGGTCCCAAAGGAATGGTCAAGGGCCCGCGCATAAGCGGAACACGGGGGACACGGTGCGGCCAGCTCTGAGGCCGCGGGACGCCCAGAGGGTGTCCCCTCCCAGCCTATAGGGACTCCATGGCAACTGGGCAGCCCCGAGGCGCTAGCAGCAGTGGTTGCCTCCAGCCTGCCATATATGGGCTCCCACCCGGGCCCTCGTCAAAAGTCTGAGAATAACGACATGAATAATGCAGTGCTTCGGCGATCAATGATCCATCCTCCCTGTCCTGTGGCTCCACCGCACACGCGCCACCCGCACCAGTGTCAGCTGCGCAACTGAAGAGGCAATCAGCGCAGTGACAGGAACCTGATAACCGCCGGGACTCCGTCCTTCCGTCCTTCCGGTGTGCCTGGCACCTCGCTGAGTGCCTAAGAGCCTTACCTTTCTCTGCATAACTAAGAGGTGGGGACTAGCAGTCCCCGTTTTGCAGATAAGGAAACTGAGGTTTGAGGGAGATAAGTGATGATCCCCAGAACACACACAGCATGTGAGTGGTCAAGCTGGGCTCCCCAGCCAAGCCATCACCACCCTCATGCCCTGAGAGGGGCCACACCTCCCAGAGGGCACCTAGGGTTCGCGTCACTGCCGCTGGATACAGAGGAGGGGCTGGGCAGAGGCTGCAGGGAGAGGCCAGAGACCAGTCTCTACTCAGGAAGTGATTGCAAAGTGATGAGTTAAAGGGACAAACGTGTCTTCTCTCTGCTGCATTAAAAAGCCCAAACGCAGCCCTGCCAGGTGGCTCAGCTGGTTGGAGCGTCATCCCACACACCAAAGGTTGTGGGTTGGATCCCCAGCTGGGGTGCGTACAGGAGGCAACAGATCGATGTTTCTCTCTCTCTCTAAATCAATTTTTAAACACCAACATATCCTCAGGTAAGGATTTTTTATATCCCAAATGTACAGTCTGTGGGCAAGTAACTATTTGAGTCTTAGCATCCTCATCTGTGAAATGGGTGCAACAGTAGGACCCACATCATGATACTGAAGAGGATTAGCTGAAAGGATGCATATGAAACATGCTTCGCTTGGGGTCTGGCACACGGTAGTCAGTCCAAAAAGTATTAGATCTGATTAGGTCACAGACACCTCTTTAACAGTGCGCAATGGCCAGTTAATGGTGCACAATGGCCAGTTAATGGTGCACAATGGCCAGTTAACGGTGCACAATGGCCAGTTAATGGTGCACAATGGCCAGCTGTGCCGGGCAGTGGGGACGAATGGTGGGGGACATTCCCAGAGTGGAGAATAGTATTTTCCACCGAGTGCCCTCTTCCTACCAAGGCTGCTTGCTTGCTGAGACAACACCCCACCGTCCCAGAGGCAGACCCAAGAGATGGCCTGGCGGGAGAAGGGTTAAGGCAGTTGCCCAGGTGACAGCCTGGCTGAGCAGGCTCAGGGTGGAGAGGGCAAGAGCAGTCCAGGCCCGCATCACCCCGCTAGCTGCCTGCCCAGTTCTGCTCCCCTATCCCCGCTGAGTAAGGCTGGCCAGGCCGAGGCTGCATGGGTTGGAACACGAGAGGGCAGGGCAGCCACCGGCAGTCTGTCCTTTGAGCACCGTGTCACATGGACACATGCCTGGGCAGTGAGGCCAATAACGCGCTTTCTAATAAACACAGCTTTGATCGAGTCCCTCTTATGCTCAAAACCACGCCAGGTTTGCCTCCTCGAAGGGAAGAGCCCTCACTCTTTAGTGCGACTCTCAACACCTTTGACATTAGTGAGCCCCAACCTGCCTCTCCACAGTCTCTCTCCCAAGAAGCCCTCCCTCCACCAGCCTCCCGCGGCCACAGTCACCAGCTGCCTCTGTCTCCATCTTTGGCATCTCCTTCACCTCCCTGCTCCACCTGTCCACATCCGGGCATCCTTCAGGGCCGCCAGCTCAGGGAAACCTGGGACACTGCCCCGCGCCAAGGTTTCCATGGTATTCCACACACCCACACACCTCTCTTCACTTTCCTCCTCCCACTCCCTGTTACCCAGGCGGTGTGGCACGAGGAGGCTCCGCTGTCTCTCTGCAGGGACGCCCATCTCCATCCCAGGCCTGGACCCTCCTCCAGGCTCCAGACCTCCTGAGAGTCTCCCTAGGGGGCCTCCCAGGTCCTCCCACTCAACCAAAGCCCAGCCCATCCTCTCCTGCCTCCCTGCTGGTGACAGGATCTCCGTAAAGGAAACACCACCCACCAGTTGCCAAGCAACGTGCCTGGGAATCAGCTTTCACTCCTCCCTCTATGTCCATCCAAGTTCGGTCAATCTCCAAGCCAAGTGTTGCCCGTTGACCTTGGAAATCTCCTCTGCATCCTCACGACCACCATCCTGTCCAGACCCCACCATCTCTCACTGCCTACTCGTCTGCAGGGACCCTCCCCAATCTCCTGGCTCCTGTCCTACCCCTGACCCCTCACCACATGCGTTCTTTGTGAATCAGGTCTGCCACCAGCAGCAGCCTGGAGAACTCGGTGGACCACCCCACTCCCAGAAGCCTTCCCTGCAGCCCTGCTGGCCTGGGTGCCTCTCTTCAGGGGCCTCACGGCACCCTGTCTCTCCCCATCAGGTCTTGACCCCTGGCGTCAAGACATTGGCCTTGGAGGCCTGTCAGAACCAGCAGGGAGCCTGCAGCCCCGCGCTCCTGCCCTCCTGCCGCTGCAGCAAAAGGGCCTGGGGCGCCACCTGCCCTCTCCACACCCGCCCGCCCCCTGCCAGCCAGTGACACTGAGCAGGATGGGCAGTGACATTCAGCCCCGTGCTGTGGACAGAGAGCAGACAGTTTTGATTTTTAGGAAACATGAAAGGCAATGGGTCCGTCCTCATGGCTTCAATAATAGCCATCGCGATGATTAAGAATCGCCCTGGTGAGCACACGCTCGGCCAGGTCTCACCTAATTCTCACGGAGGTCCCCTCATTTCACAGGAGAGGGTATCCAGGGAAGCACAGAAGGCCGAGGCCCCGCCCGGGCTTCCTCGGGCACCAGCAGCAGGGCTGGGACTCAAGGCCAGGCCCTTCTCCTGTCACTCAGCATGAGGGAAGGGCTCCACCCTGGAGGCCTACAGTCCCTTCCCCAACAGGAGCCACAGTGAGATCACGTGGCTTCTCTACTATCAGTGCCCACAGGAGCCGGCCTCCCGGTGCCTCTTGACGCTTCTCCCTCCTTCAAGCCAAAGCACACACAGGTCACCAAATCTGGTCCCACCTCAGGGCCTGGAACATATCCCCCCAAAAGAATCACGGGGCAGAGACAGAAGGAAACTGAGGCCCGCCGTGTTTATTTACCAAAGAAGTCAGTGGCGGAGTCAGAATCTGCACCTGGACGGTCCCATCTCAGCAGAGAGCCCAGGTCTGCCCTGCCCCCACGGAGGACTGGGCAGCAATGCGACCCAGTGCCCCGACCAGTACCTGGCGCAGAGCGGGCCGCAAGAAACACGCTGCAGGCATGAGAAAATCACCTAACTGGAATTACAGCTGACAGCACCTCACCTCTCTGCTCGCCCCTGACTCATCAAGCACTCGGAGGAAAGCCTCCCTAGTTCCGACTTTTTCAGGATGAGGGAAATGAAGGCTGGAGAGATTCCCCCACCTGGGCCCGAGGTCCTAACGCTAAGAGTCTGCTTTAAGCCATTCCGTTCTTTCAATGCTTGTGGTTTATTTTGAAACTGCATGTACATTTCGCATCCACTGTACCCAGTTCCTTGATGCCACTCATATGTCTGTAGGTTTTTTTCTAAACAAAACTAACACTTTACATTTCTATTACTTGTTTTTAAAATGGCTTATGAAAAAATCGAAGCATCCACAACAGTATGGAGAGAGAGATATAATGAATCCTCAGGCACCCATCACCCAAGTTACTTAATTTTTAAAAATCAAATTTACTGTGAAATTGGCTCTCCTAGGAAGAAATCACAGGAGCTCTCATTTAATGTGGAAATTACATGCTCATTTAATTTTTACATCCCTCCCTCCAAGAAATATAAACTAATATTCAGATGGGGACGTTAAGGAGGGTGAGGTCCAGTCACTTGCTGGAAGTTAGAAGGGGCAGAGCCAGGAGTCGCCCAGACTGGCCAGTTACTGAAGCAGGAACTTCACCTCCAGTCCCCCTATTTGTACAATGTGGATAAAAAGTCATATTTAGCCCTGAACGGTTTGGCTCAGTGGATAGAGTGTCGGCCTGCGAACTGAAGGGTCCCAGGTTCGATTCCGGTCATGGGCATGTACCTTGGTTGCGGGCACATCCCCAGTAGGGGGTGTGCAGGAGGCAGCTGATCGATGTTCCTCTCTCATCGATGTTTCTAACTCTCTATCCCTCTCCCTTCCTCTCTGTAAAAAATCAATAAAATCTATTTTTAAAAAATCATATTTATTCCCCCAGAACTGGAGGTGAAGTGCGGCCTCTAAAACAAGTCAAGGAAATGGGTCCAGCCCTCTTTCTCTTACACCTGAGCTCTGCATTAAAGTTGCACTGTTTCCAGAACCTTCCCACTCCAGGCTAGGGGGGACCCCTGGTCCTCCATTCATCCTCTCCCTCATCCGTTCTCATTCTTTCGCTCACAGACGGGTGCAGGCCTCTCTCTCACTGTGCTGGGACACAAAGTCTAGCCAGACGTGGACCCAGCCCTCAAGGAGCCCCCAGCCTCAGTGGAAGGAGAGAAACAGACAGGCATAACCATAATGCCAGGCAGACCTTGACCCACACCCAGGCGTGCAAAACCTATTAGAAGAATGCTCTGGGCCTCACCTACCTCTGTCTCCTCCATCAGCAGCAAAGAGCAAGGCCCTGGAGGGTAGGGGGCAGGGAGCAGAGGGGCTCAGGGGTGTGGGTTAGGGTACTGGATGGAGCTTGGGTATGAATCCCAGCTCCACCCCTTCCTAGCTGTGTGGTCTCGGGTGAGTCGCCTACCCGCTCTGGTTCACTTATAAAAGTGGGTTGGTAAAACCCACACAGTAGAGCGCTTGGAGCATTACATTAGTTAATGCTTAAACCAGTTTCTTCAACCATGGAAGCTTGCCACCAGCTGGCCACTGCCACCGGCTATTACTCATCACCGGCTCCAGTAACGAGGCCCAGCCCGAGTGAGGCCGAAGCTTTGCAAGAGTGTCCTACGTTCCCAGGAGGATGTTTCCCTTAACTAACCTCTCCTTGGAAAGTCTGTAAATTTGGGAAATAAATAAAATAAAAGATAAAACTTCTCAGCCTTTCCTACTCAGCTGGCCAACAGGTGTCAGCCGCGTGTGAGAAGAACAATCTGGTGGTCAGTGGAGCGAGGACAAAGACGCCCTGTTGTTCCCCAGCCCCGGGCCGGCACGCTGGCACCCGTTCCATGATCCTGCAGCAAACCCACGGGCACTGAGGCTGGGGTGGCCAGAGTGAAAGCTTCAGACTCAGGCACCCCTGGTCCTGGCTAGCCGCTCCCCGGGGCCTCCTCCTAGGTTGTTAAGGACCAGGAAGGACACCTGGCACAGGCGGGCACTTGGTTAACGTGGTTACCACTATGTCAGTAGTGGGACAAGCACCAGACGGGTCTCAGGAACCCTGGGTCAGGCTCTGCCACATACTGCTGTGTGGCCTTGGGCAGGTCACCCAGCCTCTCTGATGCCCAGTCACCCCATTTGTACAATGCAGATAAATGTCCTGTGTATTCCCCCTGCCTGTCACAGATCTGGAGCGGAATCCCAGCTTTGCCCTTCTCAATCTGCGATCTTAATTGCTCTGAGCCTTACTTTCCTCATCTGTGAGATGGGAGTAATTTTGCACCCACCTCCCAGTGCTGCTGTGAAGATGAAATGAGGCAATGTGTGCGGAATGCCTGGCTCAGGGCCGGCACATAAGGGCTCGGTGGTAGAGAATGGATGCTCCGAGGGGAAGGAGGACTGTAACACTGAGACTCTTCATCATCACCATCATCATTGTCACCGTCATCATCAGTTCCTTTCTGTGTCTGCTTATGTTATGCTGAACAAATAAGCCCAGCTCTGAACTTGGGGTACTTCGTTTCACCTTCCCAAGAGAGCAGGCCTCATGCACAGAACGGGGAGCAGCCCCTCTGGACGGCTCAGTGGGTCCATTGAGCCAGGCCCCACCTGACAGGGGTCTGCTGCTTGCAATTTAGTCACAATGGCTACACAGCCAGGTGATGGCCCAACACTGCCCCCAAAGCCTCCCCACGCTGGCAGGGAGGTGGGAGGCGGAGAAGGAAGAGGAACGGGCTCCTCCATAATAGCCTGCACCTGGACAGTCTGCACCTGTAAAACGGGGAGAAGCACAGCCCCCCAACCGCGGCTCACCATGAGGCTGGGACGTGCTGAGGCCTGGGTAAAGGTCAGAGGGTGTTATTTATCTTACCCCCAAAAAAGTTTGACATTTTCTTCATTTACTATTTTCTCTAGTGTCTTATGAGGTCCTAAGGTTGAAGCAAGAGAAGACATTTTTTAAAAATCACAATGTTAAGCTTAAAAAGTTTAGAATCAAAGCAAGTTGAGGATAAGAAGGACTATGGATGAAGAAATCGGTGGCATAAGGTGATCCAACAAGCATAAGAATGTATGTATGTGTGTGTGTGTGTGTGTGTGTGTGTGTGTGTGTGTGTGTGTGTTTCTCAAAGACCAGAGCTAAATACACAAAAAGTCACCAAGAAGAATCTAAACAGTTAAACTAAGGACATGAAAAATCATGAACCTTGTCAGTACCGCATACATGTATGCATGCAGCTAAACACTTGTTAAACGGGGTAAATTAGAAAACAAGGCAACAACACCATCTAATGATGACACGATTGTGTTTAAAGCTATACTTTCACACCTACGCAGATAACGCCATCATGAACTAAGTCGTTTCACACTTTGGGAAATCGTATGGGAATATTAAAAACACTTCGATCAATGAATCCTTCTCTTAGAAATTATTCTATGCCAAAGGGAAGGACTCTCATTATCCATGTATTATTAAATGTTATTTCATGCAAGGAGTACAGCTGAGTAAAATTACAAATATGAGCATGCCCCAGTATGACATCCAGGGAAGAGAGGCTGACAAAGTATGTGCCCATCAGGAGCAGGGCCACTAAATGGAGCCACACATGGGCAGGTACTGGAAAGCAGAAAAATCCAGTTGGTCCAAGTGAAGGGAAAACGAGGGAGGCTTTAGTCCTTTCCTGATTCCCTTTAGGGCCGTGTCCATTTTTCCTTTCTCCCTCTTTCTCTAAACTCTGCCAGGAGATGGCCGCTCGCCTCCTGGCAGGGCGGGGAGCTGCCTCCTGCCTCCACCGCTACTTCCACTGACTCTCGCTGTTTGATTTGGTTCCTAAATCCTGTTACTGCTTCTCCAAACTGCAGCGCTCCAAACACACTGGCGGTGTGCGTGAGAGCAGAAGGCCAGCCAGCTCCAGCAAATACTCATCAGAGCAAACACTCAACTATGTGCTGAGGCCAAGGAACTGCTCATTCGGACACGTCAGGCCCCACAGAGGCCCTTTGAGGAGCCGGCCGTGAGCTTAGCACCGCCGCCCTCCACCTACTGGCTGTGCTAACGCTCACTCTACCCCGTCACAAGGCCTGCGGCCACCCCTCAGTCTCTTCTGGGTCACATGTCCCTTTGTGAATCGAATAAGTGCTCAGAATTTGCAAACCATTTTGAAGAGTTCATAGATCGAGGTGGTGGGAGTTCCTTCCTTCCTTCCTTCATTCATTCACTTATTTATGCGCTAAAATAAGCATGTGCTGAGGGCATAATACTGTACCAGGCCAGGAGGATAAACAATGGTGGGAAAACAGGGCCCCCGCCCTGAAGATCCGTCTCTGGGGATGGACAGAAAACAAGAAAATACAACTTCCAGTGACCTGTGGTTGGGCTGGTCCAGGTACAAAGTGCCAATATCGAGAGCTGATATTTGCTGAGCACTTACCAGATGCCAAGGACATTTGTAGGCCCTCTCCTTGGAGCATGTAACTCATTATGGATCATTGTGAGTTGTGTTTAATTTACTTAATCTCCCAACATCCTTGGAGGAAGGAAATAGTACTATCTTGTTACAGATGAGGACACTGAGGGAAAGAAAAAATTCGACACTGTGACTTTTTCAAGGCTAGTCAGCAAAGACGTCAGAGGCATGGGATCCCACCCGCACTCAGGCTGGTGACCGAGCCGCCTCCATCAGCGTGGCTCACCCCAGACAGAAGGGGGCTCTCCACGCAGACAGGCGCCGTGGTGTGGATGAGGCCTGTGACCCTGCGCTGGGTTCACAGCAGGAGCCTCGCAGGGCTCCGAGTGACAGGGGAGAGGATGGGGTCCCAGATGGGGAACTGCTCCCTCAGGACCACACTGAGAGCACCTGTGTGGACAGCCCGGCTCCTCCCCCCGGGCCACCCACCCTCCCTGCAAACACCCCTTCCTTTCAACAGCAAAGGGCGACAGGGAGACTTCCGGAGTTAGACTCAGCATGTGCACACACCACACTGGATGAGGTTGCACACAGACCAAGTCCATTAAGAGACAGGCTGTCTTTTAGGCTAAAACCAGGAAGGAAGAAAGGCAGTGGGTAGAGGTCCAGTCAGTGTCCAGGCCCAGGTTCGATATCCTGCTGTGTGACCTGGCATTTCTTGGTACCTCAGTTTCTACATCTATGAAATGGGGATAATAACTGTACCTGCTTTACAGGAATGTTATGAAGATCAAATGAGTTAATGCATGAGTGGAAAACAGTGGCTTGGCACATAGTAAGTGCCAATAAATGTCAGATACTATTGATTATAGACTGAGTGATTGTATGAATATAATCACATATCCAAGGTAAACGCAAATCAGATACATGTATTATCTACAACATGCATTGAAAAACTGGAAGGGAAGACACAAACATATTAATAGTGGTAATCTCTGCATAGTAAGATCATGAGTGATTTTTTTATTACTTCTCTTCCCCCCTTTTTAAACAGATAAATACCACATGATCTCACTCATTTATGGATAATAAAGAACATTATAAAATTGAACAAAAAGATAGATACAGAGACAGTAAAGCATCAAACAGACTGTCAAATTACAGGGGGAAGGTTAGGGAGAGATGGGGGAGATAAGAGATCAATCAAAGGACTTGTATGCATGCATATAAGCATAACCAATGGACGCAAAACTCTGGGGGGTGAGGGCATATATGGGAGTGGGGTGGGGGGGGCAATGGTAAGATATGTACACATATAATACCTTAATAAAAAAAATTGGAAAGAAAAAATAAATAAATAAATAAATAAACAGATACAGGGTGGGGCAAAAGTCAGTTTACACATGGAAAATAACACATGTGTAATTTTAGGTTCCTGGTAGGAGTGCATGCCTAGGGATCAAGCCTGCAACCAAGGTACCTGCCCTTGACCAGGAATCAATTTAATTAATTATTATTAATTAAAAATAATAATACAAGAATAAACTCTGTGTTTTGAATACTCACAACTAAACCTACTCTTGTCCCACCCAATATGTTTTTCTTTCATAATCAGAACTAGTGGCCCGGTGCACGAAATTCATGCACGGGGGGGGGGCGAATGGGGGGAGGGTGTCCCTCAGCCTGGCCTGCACCCTCTCCAATCTGGGACCCCTCAGGGGATAACCGGCAGTCGGACATCCCTCTCACAATCCAGAACTGCTGGCTCCTAACCACTCTGCCTGCCAGCCCGATTGTCCCTAACTGCTCCCCTGCTGGCTTGATTGCCCCTAATCACCTCTGCCTCGGCCCCACATCTGGGACCCAGGATTCCCTCCTCCAGCTGACCACAGGCACTCGGGACCCGGGCTTCCCTCCCTCTGGTCAGCCATAGGCGCCCAGGCCAGCTGCAGCCGCAGGGGATGGTGGGAAGGTGGCTTCGCCTGGGCTGCAGCTGCAAGTGCTGGCGCCCTGGACCGCAGGCGGGCGGCTTCTCCGTCTTCCCTGGGATGCAGTGTGGGCAACTTCTCTGGCTGGCTGCGGCCTGGAATCATGGGGCAGGCAGCTTCTTGGTCTCCCTGGCTGCAGCCAGCCTCAGGCGCTGGCGCCAGACTTCTCCGACCCCCACAGGCCCGGAGCGGCGGGGGGCAGGGCTGCCGGCATGTTTTCAGGTTAATTTGCATACTCACTCTGATTGGCTGGTAGAGGAGCAGAGCGATGGTAATTTGCATGTTTCTCTTTTATTAGTGTAGATAAAATCAATAGAGAAATCTTTAAAATCAACAAAAGTGAGCTAGGTGGCTTAGAAACAGAGGATGGGATGAGAAAGGCAGGTCTCAATGCTGGGGTCTAACACCACGCAAGGGAGGGGGGACCTGGATTTGTGGATTTTGGTCTCTTTGGAAACCTGCATCCAAGTCATCCTTCAAATCAATCTTCTGAGATGCCCCATCTTCTGAGAATGTTGCTAATTCTGCCCCTTCTCACCCTGCACTTGGTCCTTTTCGCTGCATGTGTCCAGGCCTCCTCGAGGCAATCAATGCCCTACAACTTCAGTGGCCAGTTATGACCCGCCCACTACGCGCCAGGTCCTGACATGGCCACTTTAGTGGGCGATCTCTTATGTCTGGTCCAGAGAGAGAGGATGACTTGCCCAGGGCTCCTCTTACTAGACAGCTCCATGCTACACAGAAGTCAGGATTACTGGAATATGGTTGGGGCCATGAGAGGGAGTTTCTATTTCCTGATTATAATCCTTCTTGTGCAAAATTTCGGTGTCAACTGTGTGTAAGTGTGCTTGTGTGGACATGTGTGCATGTGTGTGTGAAAGAGAGGAGGAGAGAGAGGAAGAGAGAGAGAGAATATATAAAATATTTTTCAGACTCTGAGAATAGATAGCAACACATGGAGCTTGCTTGAGTTTTTCAAAGAATCAGAGAAACTGAATTTAAAGTAAAAAAAAAATTAAGGGGATGGACTCAGATGAGTAGAACAGAGAAGAGTCTGACCCTGTGTTCAGGATGAAGGCCCAGGCTGATTCTAGATCCTTGCTCCTCAGCACAGAATCCTGGGAGTTCAGGGCAGAAGGCACTTTGGAGGGACTTTGTGAAACCTTCTGCTCCAGGCAGAGATCCTTCTACTGCAGCCCAGACAGCCAGCTTGTTGAAACGCCTCCCTGGACGAGACCTGAGAGCTCGGGTAGCACGTTCCCCCATCTCTGAGCGATGTCAGCAAGCTCTTCCTCTCATAGTTGAAATGTCTTCATGGTGTCAGAGCCTGGAGTTTAGAACCTGGGATCTAGAGAATCTGATAGACTGGATTCCCAGCAACCCTCTGCCTAGCTGGCGTGATCTTGGGCAAGTCACTCGGCATCTCTGGGAGCCTTCCCTGCGAATGGTTCGCCTTTCCCCCAGCTCCGACAAAGCTCATCCTTTCCTCTCTAGGAGGTTTGTCTCTACGCTCAGCAGTGCTCTGCGTACGAGTGCCATGTGCCTCCACTGCCGCCACCTCAGGGACAGCAGTGCGTCAGTCACCTCTAGCACAGCTCCAGGCATGAGGGTGATGGTGACAGGGAGGACAGGGGACCAAAAGCTGCATCCTGCCATTGGGAGGGAAGGCATGACCAACTTATCATTCAACTTGGACCTACGCATGGTGGAAACTTGAGGCTTTTGAATGGATTTATTTTTTTCTATCGCATGGCACATGTGAACCAGGAAGTCAATGACCTTTTAGCTAATATTTTAAAATGAAATACTTTCAAATAACACCAATAAGACATGATGGTTTTCAAGCAACACGACAATAAACATAAAAAAGAAAATTAAAGTCTTCTGGGAACACACCACCCAGAGGTGACCTTCTGACGATGGTCTCGCAGAACTCTTATGCATATATTATGTCTGTCTGTAGAGCGTGATGGAATCCAGTCTCTCCAAGCCCACAGGGTCTGGCTTCCCAGAATCTGGGTGGAAGGAACTGCCCCCAGCAGGGTGGAGCCGGGGACCCTCCATCCAGGGCTTTGGCCCTGGGCAAAGACATAGCTGGCTCCTGTCCCAACTTGGGGCCATCCCTAGGCAGACACAAAGGGGTCATTTTTCTTTCCCTCGTGGACACAGTGTGCTCCGGACTGGGAGTTTTTCTGGGTTATGCGATTCAACTCAACTGGAAAAGATCATCTGAGGTTTCCCAAGAAAGTCAGATTTAAAGAGCCTACACTGAAGCTTTATTTTTGTCCAAAATAATCATGAATTATGAAAGCCATTGGGTGGAAGCTCAGGGAAACAGCAGGCTTTTGTGGAGAAAGAAAAAGCGTGGGTGAGATCTAGATGCTGATAAGGCTGCTGAAAGGACTCTGAAAGGACCATTGAATGTGGGGAAGGGTCCAGCAATGAGGCTCTCTCACTTCCCTGTACCCTCTATGGGGCATTCCTGGTCGGTAATCTGTGACAGAGGACACAGATGAGTTGATGTCAGGATTTGCCCAGTGTCAGGGTTGTGGCTCACAGGACGCCCCAGAGGTCGTCTGTCAAGGCTGCCAAGGAACTGATGAATTCCTTTACAACCCACTTTCGGGAAAGGTCATCCGATGGCACTACCCTATGGAAGCCATAACTACAAATGGATGTATACTTAGACCACAATCCTACATCTAAGAATCGACCTACAAATACGAAATAACAATGCAAAAAGGTGGGATTATTTGTAATTGCAAAATTCTAGAAAGAACACAAATAATCACTCATGGACTACTATGGCACATCTATTCAAGGAAATTCTATGTAGCCATGGGATGAAGAAAATCCCTATGAATTTACATGGGATGATTTCCAGGATATATATTATTAAGTACAATAAGTCAAATACAAGAGCCTATACAATGTATTCTACATTTTGTGTAAGAAAGGGGAAATATTCATATAAATGTATGCTTAGTTTTGCAAAAAGAAATACAAGGGCAACAAACAAGAAGCTAATAAAAGTGTGGGACAAGGTGAAGAGGATGGCAGTGAGACATCTATGGATTTACCTTTCTACAGAGTTTTGATTTAGAGTGCTTTATATATCCAAAAATAAATTAAATCCAAAGGATTTTTTAAGAGCAAACCCTACATTTCACATAAATAGAAGCAAATCAACCTTATTGTGTATCCTGAGTGGTAGGTATGATATAGTTACACAGAGAAAATCATTAATTCAAATAAATGTGAACATAGTATTCTAACTGTATATCTTTTTTAAAAAAATTTTTATTAAATTTATTGGGGTGACATTGGTTAATAGTCTCATATAGGTTATATATCTTTAATATGTCTTTTTCTAATGATAAAAAGGACTACCTTGAATTTAATGTAGTAGGTTTGTTGTTGGTAGAAGTATTGGTGGCATAATTCTGAAACTATTTTTTTGTGTGGGTATTGAAGGATAGGACAAATTAACAAATATCTGATGTGGTTGGGGACCAGTTTTGACTATAAAGAGGGAAGATATAAATATCAATTGGGGAAGGTGAAGAAAAACCTGTTATTATATTTGAATTAGGTATGTCGATGCATACTTGTGGCTCGGTGGTTGGGTATCAACCCATGAACCAGGAGGTTATGGTTAGGTTCCTGGTAGGAGTGCATGCCTAGGGATCAAGCCTGCAACCAAGGTACCTGCCCTTGACCAGGAATCCAACCTGCACCCCCTCGGTCCACGGGCCGATGCTCTAACCACTGAGAAAACTGGCTGGGGCCATAATAATATTTAAAAAATAAATAAAAGATGTTTATAGAAAAATAAGGGGCCTAGCTTGTGTGGCTCAGTGGCTGAGCATCGACCTATGAACCAGGAGGTCATGGTTTGATTCCCGGTCAGGGCACATGCCCAGGTTGCAGGCTTGATCCCTGGTGTGGGGCATGCAAGAAGCAGCCGATCAATGATTCTCTCTCATCATTGATGTTTCTATCTCTCACTCCCTCTCCCTTGCTCTCTGAAGTTAATAAAATTATATTTAAAAAGAAAGAGGAAAGAAAGACTTTAAAGGTATTTACTGGTGTTGGCTGTATTATTCTTGTAGTTTATCTGTAAGGTTAAGAATTTTCAAGATTAAAACATGAAGGGATCACTACAAAAATATTAATGTCTGGTGATGGATATGTTAACTAACCTAATTGTGGTGATCATTTTGCAATATGTTCATATATTAAATCATCACATTGTACACCTTAAACTTACCCACTATTACATGCCAATTATATCTCAGTAAAACTAGGGGTGAAATAAAAGATCCCATTTTTAAAAGTTGAAGCGAAAAGCAAACATGCGCACAGGGAAGGCTATCCCAGGAAGACGCTGAGAAGTGGGTCGGGAGAGCCCCAGTAGCCAGTTGTCCCCAATAAGGTGACAGCGCTCGCTGGGGAGGGCTCTCAGGGTAACACCTCCCAGCTCTCTGCAGTCAGCATCCTCCCTTGTTACAGAAATCACTCTGTCCTGCTTTCAGAACTGAAAGGCTTGCAACCCAAGAGCGCCCTCTGTCCTGGGCAAACCGGGAGGGTTGGTCACTCCGGCTGGGAGCAAATTGGCTGCTGGGCTGTAAAGAGCCAGAGTGTGCTCAGGGTGAGAAGCACCCCCTCCAGACGCCGCTGCCCAGACCCCAGCATCAGAGGGCCCTAGAAGGGCACTTCCTGCCCGGCTGCATCTTCAGACAAGGCTGCCCCCACCCCCGGCCCCTCAGCATGGCTGCCTGATCCCCCTGCACAAGACAGTCAGAGCCCCAGAGGTTCTGAATGCCTGGAAATGGCATCACACGTTAACCCAGATCGCCACTTCCTCCCCACGACGCCAGCAGCCTGGCCCGGCTCAGGGGGCCCTCTTCTCTTAGTCATGTTTCTCTTCAGAACCACTCCTGCTAGGAGCAAGGGATGCCATTCACAAATCTCAGGTTCAAATTATGTCTCACCTATTCTCACCTGGTCCCTTGATGTACTAACAATATTGTTCGGAGACTTCCTTTAAATAATGTGCCAGAGACTCAAAAAGAAAAGAGCTCACCCTGGCACACTGGGGTCCCCAGGGAAATGCTGGGTTTGCAGCCACAAGTCATCCCCAGGAAGACCCATCAGGATGACAGCCGACGCCCTCCTGGTGGGGACGTGGAGAGCTGCAGGCACTGGGGCTGAGGGCGGGGACACAGCTGTGGTCTGCTCCCAGCTCTGACCCTGAGATGGCCGGGTGGGGAGTGGAGGACTGAGGCCTCTGGGGCTGGAGACAGGGCACCCCGCCTGGATCTAGAGGATCCTGAGGAGTCTGCTCCATAGTGTCTCCTCTCCTGACCAACCTGGAGGGAAAACTGGCCTGGGAGACACAGGCCCTGGAAGGAGGCAGCGACGAAGCAAGCAGAGGACAGGGGCCTGGACTGGGCGGGCCACAGTGGCAGAGGGCTGCCTGGGAGAAGGCACGGGCCGCCTGGGAGAAGACATGGGCCACACTGGCAGAGGGCCGCCTGGGAGAAGGCACGGGCCGCCTGGGAGAAGGCATGGGCCACACTGGCAGAGGGCCGCCTGGGAGAAGGCATGGGCCACACTGGCAGAGGGCTGCCTGGGAGAAGGCACGGGCCACCTGGGAGAAGGCATGGGCCACACTGGCAGAGGGCTGCCTGGGAGAAGGCATGGGCCACCTGGGAGAAGGCATGGGCCACCTGGGAGAAGGCACGGGCCACCTGGGAGAAGGCACGGGCCGCCTGGGAGAAGGCACGGGCCGCCTGGGAGAAGGCACGGGCCGCCTGGGAGAAGGCACGGGCCGCCTGGGAGAAGGCACGGGCCGCCTGGGAGAAGGCACGGGCCGCCTGGGAGAAGGCACGGGCCGCCTGGGAGAAGGCACGGGCCGCCTGGGAGAAGGCACGGGCCGCCTGGGAGAAGGCACGGGCCGCCTGGGAGAAGGCACGGGCCGCCTGGGAGAAGGCACGGGCCGCCTGGGCCACCTGGGAGAAGGCATGGGCCGCCTGGGAGAAGGCACGGGCCACCTGGGAGAAAGCATGGGCCACACTGGCAGAGGGCTGCCTGGGAGAAGGCACAGGCCGCCTGGGAGAAGGCATGGGCCGCCTGGGAGAAGGCATGGGCCACACTGGCAGAGGGCTGCCTGGGAGAAGGCACAGGCCGCCTGGGAGAAGGCATGGGCCGCCTGGGAGAAGGCATGGGCCGCCTGGGAGAAGGCATGGGCCACACTGGCAGAGGGCTGCCTGGGAGAAGGCACAGGCCACCTGGGAGAAGGCCGATGCGCTGATCCTCTCCCTGGTTCCAGACCACGTCCCCCAACTTTTACCCCTCCTGGTCGCTGATTGGCAGAGCTCTGTCCCCAAGGCAAGGCAGACAGGAGTTGGTGCTGCTCCTCCTGTCACCCTTCGCCACCCACAGCTCCGTCTCCGCCTGGCTCGAGGCTGTTCCCAAAGGAGCTCTCGGCCAGCTCTGGGCTCTCCCGCTCTGGGGCAGCGTCTCTTGGATGTATATTCCCTAACTGCGCCCCCTTTCACAAGGGAACAGCTACCTCTTTAACTTTCTTGAACGTTTGGCAGTTCCTCAAAAAGTGAAACAGACTCTCAGTGACCCGGCAATCCCACTCCTAGGTACACAGGGAGAAAACAGAAAAGCTGTCTTCACACAACTGCACACAACTGTTCCGAGCAGCGCTGTGCCAGTAGCCAAAAGGTGGAGACAGCCCAAAGCCCATCAGCTGACGAATGGATCGCTAGGATGTACTTATCCACACTACGGGGTGCTATTCAGCGATAAGGAGGAGCAGAGTTCTGACACAGGCTACTACATGGGCGAACCCAGAAAACACCATGCTAATGACAGAACCAGGCACCAAAGGGCCAACTGCATGATTCCATTGATATGAGACATCAGAGGAGGCGAATCCAGACAGACAGAACGCAGACTAGCGGTTGCCAGGGCTCGAGAGGGAGAAAGGGCGACTGCTGATGGGTATGGAAACGTCCTGAAATTCGATGGTGGTGATGGCTGCATGAGCGAGTGAGCATCCCCAAACCCCACTGAAGTGTACACTCAAGCTGGAGAATTTACATTAGTTCATGATGTTTACATTTATGTAAAGCAGTCCGCTGGGGTCACCGTGACTGTGACCCCGGTATGGCTGCCGGTCCAGGCAAGCTTCTTCTTCTAGACCATCTTTAAGGACCCCGTGCTGTCCTCTCTCGTCCCCACTGGCCTGTCCTATGGGGGCTTGCAGATTCTTTCCCGCCCCAAATACCCCTGCGTTTCGGGGAGCAGACTTAGGGGACAGATTTGGAGTGAATGATGGGGCGCATGCAGCATAGCACACCAAGACATAGGTCCGACCATCAGCATCTCTGTTCCTGGATGTCTCTTGGCCCACCCCCCAGCATGGTCTCCTCTCCGACCAACCGACCAACCATCGCCTGGCCTTCCCCTTTCTCCAGCCACCAGCCTCCTACAGGGCAGACTCTCCAACGCTGGACCTTTGAGCCTCCTCTTCACATTCCAAGACGCCTCAGTGTGGCCCCAGCATCCATCTTCCAGGCCTCTCCTTCCCCCCTGCTCTGGTGTTACCCTCAGCCCTTCCCCAGCTAAGGAGATGGTGGCTCAGGGAGAGGCAAGTCACCCAGCTACCGAGAGTGGGGGTGGGGTCTCCAACACAAACCCTTGTGGCCTCCCATTTTGGGGACTGGGGCTTGGGGTGAAGGGTCCCCATCTTGAGGACTAGGGCTTGGGGGGGGGGCGGTCAAGGCGCCAGGAACATGCCCTGGGAGTCATGTCTGCCTGTCCGGCGGTGACTTTTACTGGGAATGAAGCTGTCAAGGAGATTTGTACAGCCTCTCCCTCCAACCCCCAACCTGCTTGGCTCGGGGCTGCTGGGCGATCAATCCGCTCTCTACACCCAGGACGCAGAAGCCATTCATGGCTCTGAAACATGCTAATTAGGTTCAGGCAATCGAGCCAATAAATTAGAGCAAAACAGCTATTGATTCAGTTATCAACGTTCGTGGAGACGCTCCCAGCAGCGCTCCGAGGCAACAGAGAGAAAATAAAACAAAGCTCCTCAGAAGCCCACGGACTCTCCGAAGGTTGTGTTTTCAGAGCAATTTTTTTTTTTTTTTTAAAGAAAATGCCGGTTCAGGGAAGACATCTTAACAGGTGCAGGCCTCTGCTCCTCCTGCTTAAAACCCGCTCCATCTCAAGGACGCTCCGACAGTGCCAGCACCCGGGAGAAAGCTCCAGAGGTGGGTGGCCGCACAGGCGGTGGTGGCCACACAGGCGGCGGTGGCCACAGAGCCCTGAGGTCATCCAGGCCATTGCCCGGCCCCTGAGGAGCTGAGCTCTGCCCTCCTCCCGGTCTCATGCAGAGAGAGGGGACCGGCCTGGATCTCAGTCATCCTCCAAAGATCCGACGGAAGAGGTGTGGTGTGACCCCCGTTTTGTGAATGAGGAAACGGAGGCTCAGAGAGGTGGGTCACTTGTCCTTGGCCACGCAGTTGCCAGAGCAGGAATCTCGGTTCTCAGGTAATTCGTTACCAAGAGTTGGGCGTATGTGACCCCGGTGACCCCTGTGAGCCCTCCTGGTGAAGCGTAAAAAGGGCTCAGAGGACAGGTTCCTGCAGAACTGTCACCACAGGCAGGAGGTGCAGCCTCGGGGAGGCCCATCCAGAAGCCACCCTGGTGGCCAGGGCCTGGCTGGGCCAATCAGATGCCGTCCTTGGGTTTGTGAGGGTCAGCATGGCTCAAAGCCACAGGACATGGGGAGGGGGGGGGCCGCAGGAAGTTGTCCCCACAAGGCAAGGTGGGGAGGGGAGGGAAAGTGGGGAGGGGTGGGGAGGATGGGAGGGAGGCGGTGAGAGGGTGACTGAGGCCAGGGAAGAGGAAGCAGCTGGCAGAAGGGTCCCATTTTCTTAGAGGCCCCCGGCTGCCTGGTTTTCACCAGACTCTCCTCGCTGCCCCTCCCTAACCCTCCTGTTCTTGAGAACAGTGAGCACTTCTCAGGGCTCAGCCCTCTCCCCACCGCCCCCCAACAACCTTTCCTGAATTTACTTAAGATATAAAGCCTTTCTCCAGAAGCTTCTCCTAAGGGTGCTCGGGAATCTCTCTGGGGCGAGGTTTGATTTTTAAAGAAAAGGGCCACCCTCGTTGCCTCCGGCTGTGTGTGTGCTGGGAGAGGGGCAGCAGAAAGCAGGTGGGGCCTCTCAAGTGTGTTCAGGGAGCCTCAGGCTGCTGGAGGGGGTGAGGGCTATGTAAATGCCGAGGCTGACCCAGGCGGAGGACACCCCAGAGATGCCCCATCCCTACAGTCTGGGGCCAGCAATTTCCCCCCCAGAGGACCTGGGTGAGCCACCCCACTGACTTACTGTCAAGAGTCACATTCATAGGAATAGAGCCAGGAGCGCACTCCGACAGCCTGCTCTCAGCTCCCATGGCTGGGAGGCCAAGCAGGGGGCGGGGTGGACGGAAGCGCTGATGGCCACTTGGGACAGACGCCAGAAGCAGAACCAGAAACCGTGGGCCCCGCAGTGAGGTCCGTGTCGGGCCTGGTGGGTGCAACCTCCAGCAGCTGAAAAGGGAACTGACGAGGGAGAAGGATTTCAAGCTGCGCAGGGCCGGGGCCGAGCGGGCTCTGAATGATGTGCAGGCCTGGACAGCGGGCCAGAGGACGTTTCCAGAACGAGTAAACCCAAAGGGATGGGACTGCGATTGCGACACCCCATCATGGGGATCCCAGCCTGCCAGCACCTTTGACAGGGGCTCCCCGGAAGGAAGGGAGGCGGGGACGCAGTCACCCAATAGCCCAACAGCCTGTGGCCCAGACTTTCAGATGAGGCGTGGCAGGAAAAGGAGGCCCTTCCCTCCCACCACGGCCAGCCGGGGCCAGCCGGCCAGGGACCAGGGCTGCTGGGCAAGCCCTGTGCTCCCTGCGTCTGTGCTGGCGATGGTGCTGGGCCAGTCCATGTGATGGTTAAGGGCGGGCCCGGGCCCAGAATGATAACTGCTTCCCGGAGCACTTGGGGACCTCAGGGGTCTGCGAATAAGAAGGGCCACACACTCCACCTGGCAAGCTCAGGAGAGGCCTGCTGGCGGCCTCACACACTCAGAGATCAAAACCAACCTCCTTTCCAGACCCCTCAGGGCACAACCAGGGCACCAAGCACCAGACCAAGCCCCGCATTGTCACCTTGTTGCCAGAATACCACCTCTGTGCGCTGCAAACGTTAACTATCCCGCACCCACCCATGTCTCTCCCGTTCCCTTTTATCCGATCCCAGAGATTTCCCCACTCTGCTCTCTCCCCCCACCCCCCGCATAGATTTCACCAGTGGATTCCACAGCACCTCTTTCCATCTCTTCCTCTCATTCAAACGTAAAATAAGCTCAAGACTGCCATTCTCCAGAGCCTTCTCTCAGCCCCTTGGCCACATCCTCACGCTGGTCTGCTCACCAAACCTCCCTTCACCTTCCTGCCTCCTGGGAACTTGGCTTCATCAAAAGCCCCCTGAAGTCCTTCTTTTATGGCTTACAGTAAAACTCTCTCATCCAAGTCAGAGGTCTCCACCTTCCGACCGAGAGGGCAGCTTTGAAATGAAGAAACCGCTTTTATCTCTTAACAAAGCCCCAGGACTATTGCTTTGCCCAGGAGACACAACAAAAAGTCTAATTTGACTGTCAAAGCTGAGCAGTGAATTTCTTATCCGGCAGAAACCCTCCCATCCCCAAGCACTTAGACCGAGATCCAACGGGTGCCCCCAGAGCATCAGGATTGAAGGGCAATTCAAGAGACAATCAGTTTCCTTTCTCAGAGTTATCTCCACATCTGACGCTGGAAACTCTACCATCTGGTACAACATGGACTTAATGTAATGTTATTAGTCAGAGGGATAAGCAACATTTAGGAATACATGTGTGTTTTTGAGCAGGTATCTTTAAAGCTGTGATACCTATAACAACTTAGGGATGCAATGCATCTTATAAATTGCTTGATGACTGCAATGGGAACCTGGACTGGCTTCAAGAAGGGGAGAGATGGACAACCTGGACTCGGTTCAGGCTTGCTTTTAATTTGATTTACTCCCACAGCATCAAAGAAGCTCAGCGCCTGCGCAGCAGGGCCACGGGCAGGCCAGGCGCTCCCTGCAGCTCTGCAGAACGCCCTCACCTGCCCCTCGCCCAGCCTCCCCGCCCGCACAGCTTGTCTGAGAGCACAAGGTTTATCTAGCAGCTTCCCCAGGTGACGGGTCTTCACCTGAGTCCCTTCCTCAGCCCACCTGTTTCCTGGACCCTTGGTCATCTGGGGAAACGTCCGGATCCCGCCTCAGAACAACGTGTTTAATGCAACAATAAATCATGTAGGGTCACAAAGAAGCCTAATCTGTGTCAGTATGATCAACAAAATACTTGTAAAAATTGTAATATAGTAATATGTGTATGGGCTTCTTCATGAACACATTCAACACCAAAAGATCAAGTAGACACTGGTGACTACTGTAATGGTAAAGTAGATATTTCAGAATATCTACTCACAGAAGCCATGTGATGTGGGAAGTGTGATGTTAAGAGTGACATGTTGCAGGCATGGCTAAGCCTCCATTCTGCATGAAGGAGAGGTGAGACCTCAATCAGAGGTCCCCCAAAATAAGGACGGCAGTTTTCCCCAATCCGAGGTCCTGACTCCTGCCTCCGAGCCCCATTAGGCGCTCCTGCTCTGGGCTGCCCTGGGGCTCACTGTCACCCCCCAGTCAACGCCTCAGTGTCCCCATCAGTCACCATGCCGATGACGGCTGCTCACTCGGCCCTGAGTGGTTTCACACGCACATGCTCAGATGCTCTCCTGCCTCTCCAGTGTGCCCTTCCCGGGGAGCAGATGCTCGTTGCTAGGAAATGTCTCCGTAACGCTGACGGGGCGGCAGCAGGAACCACGTGGCTGGGGGACCAAGGTGAGGCCAAGGGCACCTCTCCTGCAGCCTGTCTTGTTCTCCGGAAGCCCCTTCCTCTGCCTGTCCTTGGCAGTGGCTTAATTGTTGCTAAAAGGATCAAATTCAAAGCACTCAGCCTCGCTCCTCTCTCTCTCTCTCTCTCTCTCTCTCTCTCTTGCCTCATCCAGTTTCTGGTCAATCTCCCAGCTGTCAGCCACGCCGATAGCCCCGGGCTGCACGGGCTCTGCCCCTCCCGGGACCCCTCAGCTGTCTGTGCTGGTCCCGCTCATGGGCCCTGGGTCCAGCCATCAAATCCGATTCAACACAGAAAGGATTTCTTAACACAGCCTCACAACGTGCAAACCATGAAAGAATTTTAATGTTCCACTGCATTAAAATTCAGAACATGAGATTCATCAAAAGATGAAGAAGTAAAGCGTCAGAATGGAAGATGCTGCTCGTTACACCTGTAACTGACAAAGGACTGGCATCTGGAATGAATGAAAGTGCCTACAAATCAATGTTAAAGAGACAATGCATCTTTAAAAACGCAGAGTAACAGTGGCCGGGCGCTTCTCAGATGAGGCCACACGCAGCGTGAGGAGGCATTTGCAGACGCTCAGGCGGGACCAGGAGCATGCAGAGCGAGGCCACGGGAGGATGCAATGTTGTGCCCACCCGACTGGCAAGCGCTTAGCAACGTGACCACCGCAAGGGTTGGTGATGTGAGCGAGCTCGAGGAGCCTCTATGCATAACTGGTGAGAGAGGAAGCGGGCCGGCCGCTTGGAGAAACTTGGCGACCTGGGAGAAGTTGGAGACAAGGGCACTGGGCTGCGGGGGCTCCCCTCCCCAGCACCTGTGCACCAGGCTCCTCGCCTGGGAGGCCCCAGAGCAGCACTGCTCGGAACAGCCACAGCCAGCAAGAAGCCGATGTCCTTGGAGCGTGGATAAATACATTGCGGTAAAGGGTGCCCCGGGGCCCTAATACCCCAGCATCAGCCTTTCCCTCCCCTCCCCTCCCCTCCCCTCCCCTCCCATCACCTCTACCCAACCATCCATCTCCCTGCCCAGACCCCCCAGAGCAGCAGAGCAGCTGGACTAACAGCACACCGCCCCCTACTGGGATCCATTTGCCCCGACACAGGCCTTTCCCATCTCTCTTCTCCCCAACTTCCCTCCTGAGCCTCAGGCCCCTAATTAGGGGTCGTGCTCCTTGGTCCATCCTTCTGGCTTTTACCTCCTCAGCGGGTGACCAGCTCCCCAACCCTGCTCACCCCTGAGGCTCTGCTCAGGATGTGCCCCTGGGAAGGCCCCTGCCACTCGCCCCTCGGTCTGTGTCCCCACCTGAGTTAACTGTACCCCTCTGCGCCGTGTCACCCCCATCCCCGCAGAGTCCATCCCGGGGCACCACCGACTGTGAGCTCTCTGAGGGGAGGTTGGGAAGGGCTTCCAGAACAATCTGGGCCTCGTCCTTAACCTGAGCTCAGGGTCCCCAGGGGCCAGAGGAGGCATTCCAGGGGGTGGGCGACCAATTAAATTGAGGCCAACATGTGCACACACACGTTTTTGGATGACAATCCAGTACGTTCGTCAGAATCTCAAAGGAGTCTAAGAACCGACTAAATCACTCTTCTCAAAGAAAAATGTCCATCCTTGTTCATAATTAAAGAAATGTACATTTAAATCAGCGAGGTATTTTTCGCCTGTCAGAGTGGTGTGCGTACCTGCCTGCCCATTAGGATCTCCCGGGAAATGCTTTCTAAGTGCCCACGCCCAGGCGCCCTCCACCCCCAATAAAAGTCTGATTCCGATGGGATGGGTCTGGGAGGTGGGATGTGAGAGAGGGCGCAGGTGCTGGCTTTTGTAGAAAGCGCTCCAGCCTAACCGGTTTGGCTCAGTGGATAAACCGTCGGCCTGCGGACTCAAGGGTCCCAGATTCGATTCCAGTCAAGGGCACGTACCTTGGTTGCGGGCACATCCCCAGTAGGTCATGTGCAGGAGGCAGCTGATCGGTGTTTCTCTCTCATCGATGTTTCTAACTCTCTATCCCTCTCCCTTCCTCTCTGTAAAAATCAATAAAATATATTTTAAAAACACACACACACACACACACAAAAAAACAACAACAGCAAAAAGAAAGCGCTCCAGGTAATTGTGACCTCGGTCAGGATCGAGAAGCAGTGACCTGCCAAACTGGCAAAGGGCACTCCTGCAGGGATCGGACCTCAGCCTTGGGTGGGCGAGTCAACTGGTTCAGAGGCCTGGAGAGAACGGGGCAATAAAGGTGTCTGCACCCCGGACCGGCCATTTCAAGTCTAAGAATTGAGGCTACGTCCATCTTGCACCTGTGCTAAAGCGGTCCATACAGAACCGTCACTGTCCTCTGCTGCTGAGAGCACAGCCTGGGAACAGCCTGAACGCCCCCAGCGGGATGGTTACACGGAGCTGGTGCGTCCACACGGCAGTGCCCTGTCGCCAGTGACAAGCCCCAGGCGCTCTGTGACCTGACGGGAAAGGGTTTCCACCATCTCCAGAACACGCAAACCTGAGCCGCGTGGAGGCTGGGTGTTTGAACATGGACCAGCACATCTATTCTCGGAGCACCCCGAGTCTCTGCAGGGATGTATGGTGCTGAGACCTCTTAGCAGTCATTGCCTTGGGGGAGGAAACTGGGAAACGAGCCTGAGAGGACAGGAGCCTTGGTTTCCATTAACTTCCCTTTCTGTATTGTTTGAGTTATTCTCCTGAATACGTTATTGCCTTTTCCCCAAAATTAGGTAGGTGAAAGGGAGAAGGGAATAGAAGACCAGACAGCTCCTTGGCCCCAGGGAGTAAGACTTGGACAGCCCTGGTCAGAATGTGGGTGGGAGGGACCATATCAACTTCAGTGTCTAGAGAGCGTGTGGCTGGGCACTCTAAATCCCAACCCCACTCCCACCACCCCCCCCCAACCCCCCACCCACGGAGGCCCAGGTCGGCCCTGGAGGCCCAGGATGGATGCAGTGACCTAACCTGATGCAGTGACCATACGCTGTGGGGCGGCTTGGAAGGGGGTGGAGGGTGGCACTACAGGCAGATTCCTCTCACATGCCATCTCCTCTCAACCCCATGAGAGGAAAAATATGTGTCACAGCACAAACTGGAGGCCACACCTCATCTCTTCTCTGGCCTCCTGGACATCCTGCAAAATTATAGACCCTGGCGAGCTGAGCTCTGGGAGCGGGTTGAGTACAATGTCCTGCAAACACCGCCCTCTTGTGGTGCGGCCTGTGAACTGCGCCCGGGTCCACAATCGTGCTGCTTAAGTGTTTGGAACGAGAGAAGGAAAAAGTATAATTTAATTCGGAAGTATTCAATAAGAAATTCAAAAGACGTACTCAAGTTAGATCCAAACGTAAAATTCATATTTAAAGTGTAGTGTATGAACCGTCTCCCAATGAACTATTCTCCAAATATAAAATAGCTTCCGCCCTCCAAATATATTCAAATTCTAAATAATAATCATAATAATACTGAAAAGTACTACAGAAAAGCAAACCTGCAATAACCTGGTAGCATTTTAGTGAGAATCCCTCCAGACTCCCTAGAAACATATACACACAGAGATACATCCCAACTTTTATCAACGGAACATACACGCACCATTTTGCCTGATTTTTTTCTCTCCATAATACATTGTGGACAGTTGCACAGTAAATATACACTACATCATCATTTTTATTATTTTAAATTGTAAAAGTTATGCTTGTGAAAATACACCCTCAAAGTAACACAAATGGAAAAGATATATGAAAATATCCATTAGTAGTAGACTGACTGCATCCACTATGGAATATCTAGTCAGTGGAATACTGTGCAGCTGACAATTGACTGCACAAGACCTATGTGGCTATATGGCAATGATATACATATAATGAAATAACTTACATTGCAAAATAATCCTATCTAATAAAGAGGGAATATGCAAATTGACCATCACACCATCACAAAAGATGGCGGCGCCCATAGCCATAAGATGGCAATGCCCAGTCCCCTCAGCCCTGCCAGAGTCCCCCAGTCCTGGGGGATGGCAGGAGTCTGCTTGCCTGCCGCTGGAGTCCCCCAGTCCTTTTACAGAAAATGGGTTGCCTCAAAAGTTGGTTAAGCTTCTTAGGACAAAAAGCATTCAAAATCATTGAAAAGGGAATTCCAATATTTATAAAAGTTTGGACTAGACAATTTAAGGTTATTTCCACTACAACCTTCTATGATTTTGTGATATTAACATTCCGAATTCACATAGTACCAGCTGTATTGTATGGCCATTATTATTAAAACAACTCATAAAACCACACTGTTTGTATGTCAAGGACATTCTGTGTGATTTTCCTAGTGGCTGGAGTTAATGCCCCTAAACCAGCAGCCGGACATCCCCTGAGAGGTCCCAGATTGGAGAGGGTGCAGGCCAGGCTGAGGGATACCCCCCCACCCCCTCACGAATTTCATGCACCGGGCCTCTAGTATTTATAAAAGCACCCTATTTTAGGGCAGAAATATGGCTGTATCTGAAGAGGAAAGAAAGTGTTGCTGGAAAGATACTTGAGAAACTCTCTCAGAAAAGGTGATGGGGAAGATGAAACATAAGTGGAGTTTTACTTTTTCTCTTCTGTGCTGTGTGATTTTTAAAATGTTATCACCTTGAGGATATTATTCCGAGGCCTGAATGTACCATGACTTAGTTAATGAATCCCTATCGATGAACATTTAGGTTGTTAATAGTTTTCCTACTGAGAACCCCCTGCACATGAGCTAGTTATTGTGCACTTGTCTGATTCTCTCTCTGGGTAAATTCCTGGGTGTGGAATTGCTGGGTCCATTTTTAACTGTGAACTATCCATGACCTTGACTATCAACACATGGCAGAGGGAATGTGACATGGCCATTCCTGCCCCGTTGGGTTTTGAAGTAGCTGGTGTCTGTCTCTAGGTGGGGAGGGCATGGCCTCTGTCCACACTTTGTACCTCTGGAGGCTCTATTTCACCAGAACGTGGGTCGAATTCACTGGATCGTCCATGCCCAGATGTCCCTCTTCATGCCTTGATTCCATTTATGTAGCACCTCTACGCCTCTTGCCATCCTTTCTCCCCAGTCTAGTTTCCCCACAGCCAGGGTGAGCCTTTCCTACCAGACCCTGCTCACACCCCACCAGCGACTCCACTCCACACTGGAAATCAACCCAAGGTCCTCACCACGGCCCCCGAGGCTCTGCCTGGATGGCCCGTGTGACCTTTCAACCTCATGTCTCCCTCCTCTTCCTGCCCTCACTCAGAATGAGCCACACTGGCCAGCTTGCTGCTCCTGACACGCCAAGCACACACCAGCCGGGGGCCTTTGCCCTTGCGATTCCCTCTGCCTAGAATACCAACCTTCTCAGTAGCTACAAGCTCCCTTTATGTCTCAGCTCTAATGCTGCCCCCCAGAGAAGCACCGGGACACCTTGCCTTGAAAGGCACCTCTCCCCTCCCAGACACTGTCCTCTGACCAGTCTCCTGTCTCTTCCTCATCCTGAGACTGGACTAGATTCACATGTTCATCTCCTTCGCTGTCCCTCCCCCTCTAAGTCTTACGCTCCGTGAGAGCAGACGCTGCCTGGCTTGTGCTCGGTCCAGCACCCTGCACATGCGCCTTCAGCAAGGACGTGTGGCTGAATGAACGGGGAGCTGGTCCCACAGGGCCGTCCGAAGCTTGACAGCCTCCATGTGCCGTTCTCTCCACTGCTCCCGACTGAGGCCAGCTGTGTCCACCCTTTTCATCTCTGCGGAGCTTTAGCGGGAAAATCTGACAGGGCACTCCTAATGCAACAGTTTGGGAGGAAAACTGCAAACGGGTTATTATTCAGGAAAAATACCTTTCCTCCTACCCCACATACCTGCTCCTTTCAGAATAAAAGAGAAAGGTTAATGTGGCCCCGTCAGAGGAAAGGAACCAATTAGCACAACTGCGAGGCAGAAGAAGAATAGAGGTTAATTGCTTGGAGTCCACACGTCTCAAATGCCTAATGCTATATCATTATTTTTTCACTGCATATTATTTATTCCTACACTTCAGTACTCCACCTTATTACTAATTAGTAATTCCTTATCCTTACATTTTACCCAATTCAGGCTGTCATCATAGGGCCCTCCTCAGCCCCCGTCCCCCCCAAAATGAAACAAAATTGTGGAGAGAAGGTTGGCGCCTCCTGTTCATTACCTCCCACTCCCACCCCCCACCAGCGTCCCCCGGGTCACCTCTCCTCTGCATGGGCGTGCAGCTTCCTGCCTGAGATCCCCCTGCCGTCTGGGCAAATGGGCTGCACTCTGGCCCCGTGTCCCTCAGCATCTCCCACGTCCCACAGTTCTCAGCTGAGTTCTCAGGTGAGCAGAAGATGCAAATTCTTCCCGCTCTGAAGACCTTGTTCTTTTGGAAAGAACCACAACTTGGCACCTTGAACATGTTAACAGATCAGTATTTCCGAGGAATGTAATAATAGAGACGATAATAATGAGGAAGGCTGCAAAGACTCTTGGGAGCTTTTTATGTTTCAGGCACTGTGCTAATGGGTTTTACACACAAGATTTGAATCCATACGAAGCTCTATGTGTGCGTGTGCATAGGTCATCTAAATCAGTGGTCGGCAAACTCATTAGTCAACAGAGCCAAATATCAACAGTACAACAATTGAAATTTATTCTGAGAGCCACAATTTTTAAACTTAAACTTCTTCTAACGCCACTTCTTCAAAATAGACTCGCCCAGGCCGTGGTATTTTGTGGAAGAGCCTCACGAGCCGCAGTTTGCCGACCACTGATCTAAACATATGAAGGAACCAACCCTGACCCAGCTCTGGCTCTGCAGCTGCGTGGCCTGGGGAGCCGTGGGAAGTTGCTGCCTCTCTCAGCTTTCTCTTCCATCACATGGGTTGTAGAGAGCTGCTCTTTCCTGCTCACTGTCCTATGTCAGGGGGCTCCCAGGAACCTAGAAAGCTTTCAGAGCACCCCTCTCCGAATCTGGGATTGAAACCCCGCTCTGCCTAGCTCCTTGTCAGAGACGTGGGCGAGAATATGCAAAATGCAAACCGAGCCAGCGTCCCAGCCCCAACCTGGACTTGCTGCCCTGGGAAAGGACACCACGTTCAGGGCCGCGCCTGGGGGCGGAGCAGCACGGTGAGATGCCTGAGGTGGATGGCCGTGTTTCTCCGCATCATGCCTACACAAGCTCTGATGAAATGAGCTTGGGAGTGGTCCCTCTTTCTCTGGAGTTAACAGTCATAGAGTAAAACTCAACTGTGTTTACTAAAAGACAAGCCTGGGAATGTGTGCAGAAAACAAGAAGCTATACAGAAAGACCGAACAGATTTGAAAAGAACCTAATAGAATGTCCAGAACCACAAAGCATAATAATTAAAGCTAAAACCTCCGGGATAAGAGAATTAGTCATTAGACATCGGTCTGAAGAAGTTACCCATCTGGAATACAGATCCTAAGAAATTACCCATCAAGAGACAAGAACTGGAAAATATGAAGGGAGGTGAAGAGCCCAAAAGAGTAAGAAGTTATAGAAGGAAAAGAGAGTGAATGGGGTAGAGGTAACATAAGAAGACAGAAGGGCTGAGAACCTTCTAGAATTGATAAAAACTACCAACCTCTGGAGGCAAAAGCCCAATAAATCCAAAGCAAGAAAAATTAAAGAAATCCATGCCCTGGAATATCATGGTGAAACTGCTGAATACCAAAGACAAAGGGAAGGTTTAAAATGCAGTCCGAAAGAAAAGACAGCTTTTCAACAGACTAACCATTGACTTATCAGCAAGAATGGAAGTTAAAAGAATGAAATGATACCTTCAATGTGCTGAGAGAAAAATAACTGTCAACCAGAATTCCATGCTCACGGAAAAGATATTTTAAGAACAAGGGAAAATATAGACATTTTCAAACATCCCTCCACCCCCAAAAAAATCTAAGAGAATTTTCCACCAGCAAAACTCAGTAAACAAACCTTTAAAGGATGAATTTCAGACAGAAGGAGAGTAATTCCAGTTTGACAATCTCAGATGTAAGAAGGAATGAAATGCACAGAACTTGAAGCAAACATTGACTGTATAACACAACCGTGTAACGTCTGTGGAGCTAAAGAAAACCAAATAGAATTCAGACACCACAACGGTACCGTGCAAATCAGTGTTCTGACATCCTCGAATTGTGTGGAGGGAAGTAAAGGTATTCTTCATCTTTAGACCAATGACCGCGGTGCAGGGCAGAAGTCAAGCAGAGGAGGCAGGCTTTGCAGGGCCCGGCCCCTTCCGCACCCCCTCTTCCCCGTAGGGTTTGCCTTTGGGGACTTGGGCCCACGCTGGCCCTGCCCAGGCTCTGCATCCTCCGTCTGCATCCCCATCAACACCCAGTGGGCCCTAGACACTGGCATTCAAACCACGGAGCCCAGCGTAGGGCTGACGGGGCTCAGAATGTTCCCTTCTCCAAATGCTCATGTAAAAGAATGAAAGGCCCGGCCAGCGTGGCTCAGTGGTTGAGCATCGACCTATGAACCAGCAGGTCACCGTTCAATTTCTGGTCAGGGCATATGCCCGGGTTGCAGGATCGATCCCCAGTAGGGGGCATGCAGGAGGCAGCCGATCAATGATTCTCTCTCATCATTGATGTTTCTATCTCTCTCCCCCTCTCCCTTCCTCTCTGACATAAATTAAAAAATATTTTTAAAAGGGCGAAAGCCTTCAACACGGAAAGAAAGGACTCCAGATGTGACCTTTGTAGCATCCTGGCTGAGGCACAGGACAGAGAAATGGGAGATGGGGGGGAAGAGTGGACACCCCAGTCCCAGCGCATCGCCCAGAGAGAACACCTTCAGCCCAGCCCACCCTCTGCTGGGGGTGGAGAACATGGTCTCGGAGCCGAGGGTAGCTGGCCTCTATGCTTTGACAAAAGTGATGTCTTTGGGTGGTTGAGGGCTTTTCACACCAAGAAAGCTTCCAATCTGTCATTTTCAAACTAACTGCAAAGATGATTAGCAGAGTTACTCGGGGGCTTCTCCACTGCAGTGATTTTACTTACCCTAAACCATTGTTCCTACTCCTTGGGGCCTGTTCTTGAGGTCCTGGGAGGAAACCCCACAGGAGTGAAACCCAGCAGGGCAGCAAGCAAGTCCCATTTCCCACACCTACTAGTAGGAGCTGGCTGACAGCACTGGCTTTCTGGAGCCACCAGGGGGCGCTCCAGCTCTCTCTTTGGAGTCCCAGAACGCAGTGCCTGGTGTTCCTTGTCATCTGATAAGCAGAGTGGACCCTCAGACACGGAAAAACACACACGGACCATGTCTGTGTAAATCCCATCTACTTGGCAGGTGCGCAGGGCTGACAGCACCTCGCTGAGGCTGCTTCCTTATCTGGGCCCCGTGGGTTGTGGTCACAGGCCTTGATCCCAAGGGACTCCCAGTCTGACCTGGGGTGGTGGAAGGACCCACGGGCCAGGCGTCAGACACGTGTGTGCCGCGTCAGCTGTGTTCCATGACCGAATCACTTGTGGTTTACACGATGGTAAGTGTGACAGGACACACACGCCACACAGCAGAGGTGCAAACCCCTCAGCTCCCTCTCAGGACTGGACGCCAGGGAACGCTGCCCAGAGGACCAGAGCGGACAGCTGGCTCTAGCCACTCTCTCGGGCCTGGGCCATGGGCAGGGCACAAGGCCAGCAGGAGGGATGCCCACTCACTGAGCCTCATGCCCCTTCCCACGCCTGGCCAAGAGTCCTCACCTCTCACCCAAGCTCTGTCTCCTGCCAGTTCCCCCACCCCCCGCCAGTGTGTCTAAGATGCTTCACTGTTGGTGTTTGCCAGCATCTGCCACTCCTGGCCATGGACTTGAGTGGGCTCGCCCTGACCCTCAGCCCCAGGCCACAGTGTGTCTCTGAGCCTTGGCCAGTCTTCATTCCCCCCAGGGAGCATTGCATCCACCTGCAGAGCTGATTTCTTAGCTGGGCGAGATGGGTAATCTACCCGGCCCGGCACACAGCACTTCGCCCACCTCCAGGCCACCTTGGCTGGGTGATGTCCCTCACCCACACAGGCCTCGCATCTGCAGCATGGCTCTCCATTCAAACGGAAGCCCTCGTGAAGATCCTGCCTGAATGCACAGCGCAGGGGTGCCATCAAAATACGCAGCCGTGAAAAATTCTCATTTCACCCCAATGCACCAGAGCGGCAGCGGTGAGGGGGAAGAGGGCGGGAGTGTGGGCAGGGGTGGCGGGGGGTGGCAGGGAGAGGGAGGAGCAGGGGAGGGGGGAGGGCTCTAATGCCACCTGCAATTTATTTGCTCTGCCTCTTGGTCCTTTTGTCTGTTTCAGAGAAAGATGGATCACAGTTAAATTCCAACAAATAAACAAGTATGTTTTAAAGTCCTACAAAGCCTACAATTTTAGAGAAGGTTTGATTTGGTTGACACCAAATTGATTTCAACCCATCCTATTTCCGGTCTAATGCTGGGCTCCTTGCATCAAGAGCAAACATACTCATAACGGCTTGATTCTAAGTGGACGGACTTGGTATGAATATAGAGGAGGCACATTAATTTCCATCCTTTTGAAAATAAAGTGAGACGGCGTGTTTTACTTCTCAAAGATTAATTGCCCCTCGTTTTCATGCGGACTCCTAGCTGCTCAGGCCTGAATGATCACGGCACAAACGGAACCCCACGTTGGGGCTTTCGTTTTCATAAGCAGCAGAACCCTGATGGCCGCCGGGGTCGGGAGGCGTCCTGGGTGCTAGGACCCCTGGCCCGAGGGTGCTTGGGGGAAAGAGGGGGAACTCGAATGCTCAGCATCTGGTTCCTCACAATGGGGACCAGACGGCCTGCCTTGGACTGAATGTAAACCCAAACATTCCCACCGTCACAGTAACTCAGAATAGTAACCCAGAAGGGCACAACAACCAGAATAGCCCGGCTGGCGTGGCTCAGTGGTTGAGTGTCAACTTGTGAACCATGAGGCCCGGTTTGATTCCGGGTCAGGGCACATGCCAGGTTGAGGGCTTGATCCCCAGTTGGGGAAGCGTGCAAGAGGCAGCCGATCAATGATTCCCTCTCATCACTGATGTTGCTCTCTCCTCTCCCTTCCTCTCTGAATTCCTTCCTCTGTGAAACCAATAAAAACATATTTAAAAAATAAATTACAGTGGAAACGTGTTGCTTTTAGAATTAGAACAGCGGACATGGAAGAAAATGGGGCAAGGCGAAAGGCATTGGAAGAGGGCAAAAATCTGACTCAGGGATCCAGGGGAGGCCACCACGCCCCGAGAAGGTGGTGGCTTAGCCCGAGTGCCTGCCTCCATCACTGATCACTGGTCCCCTCCCTGTGGGGTTCTCAGCTGACTTCACCCTGGCCTCAAAACCATCACCCCCAACCACTCTCCGCTGACCCTCCCCCTCCCTGCATCCCCAGGCCCACCCGCCCCTGCCCAGGCCACAGGGAGATCCCTCAGCTGAGGCATCGGGCGTGTTTGTGGGCAGAAATGTGCCCGTGTGTTCCTACACAACAAAATCAAGTGCATGTGTAGGTGTTCCGTGTTTTACAAACTCTCCTCCTTGGTTGTTATAAGATTAAAACAATTTTCTCCCTCAGTAAATGCTTCCTTTCAAAGCCACCAGAAGCACATAATTCCCGGCCCATTTGTGCTTCTATTTTCTAGGGGCCTGGAGGAAATGGTGACTGAGGGGCCTGCTCCCTTGGAAGAGGCCAGGGCTGGGCAAGGGATGGACAAGAAGAAGTTATGCTGTAGTGGCAGCTCTGGTCAATGTTTCATTTATTTTAAAGTTCAAAAAGAGATAGGTGAGCATCGTAGGTCCTCCGGGAAGGCTGGGAGCGCGCGTTTAGAGGGAAATGACTCCTTTATCCTCAGTCAATTTCATGGACACTCTCATTAAAGCGCAGGGAATTTTAAGGTAGCTCGACTCCTATTTTAAAACTGTAGTTGAGCAGTTCTTTAATGCCTGGATCGGTTTTGCTGCTGAGATATCGAAACATTGCGGAGACGCAGCCCATTTTATTTTCCTGAACCAGGATGGGAAATTCATGCACACCTGAGGACACAGGAACATTGTTTAAAATCACAACGGATTTCAAGGACAATGTACACAAGGGGAGAGAATGAAAACGCTGGCCGGTTTGATCGGGGTGGGGGGGTGGGGGGGGTGGGGTGGGGGGTGGGGGGAGAGATACCAACCTGCGTTTGTCCTTGAAACATACATTCACCTGTCACTGATCAACGATGCCCGTTTGCTGCCGTGCGCCTGTAAAAGCATTCCCGCTGACTGCAAACGGCTCCGTGTATGTGACTGTTTACATAATTACACAGCGAACATTGCAGTCTTTCGGATTTAATGCATGTTTTAACAAGCCCTTCCACTACGGCACAGGCTTCTATAATCAAATCTTTCTTTCCAATTAAAGCACAATTAGAAACGGTATCTCAGTGTCACTGTTACACTCTGCCGAAGGAAAATATTCAAGGATCGCTTGGCAGAAAACCTGAGCTCACCCAAGACACCTGACATTAAATGCCACCTCAGACCACCAGGGAGGGCAGGGTGCCCAGGATGTGGGCCTCGGGTCCTGCGTGAGAGACACAGACCTTTATCCTGGGGCCCCGACTTGGGGCTTGACCGAAGGCAGCGGATGACAGCCCAGAGCGGCCTACAGAGCTTGAAGATGTCTGTGACGCTGAGCTTGACCTCCAGTTGCCAGCACACGTGTCATGGGCCAGAAGTGGTGGGCAAATGGCTACCAGAGAGATCTCCATCTGGCCTTGGCATTTGAGACAGCATGATGGGATTCCTGGTGGGGTCACCTAATCTCACCGCTTCATTGTGGCGATGTAAAACAGGGGCTCCCAGAAGATACATGGTTTGCCAAAGGCCACATGTTCATCATTTTGTCAAACAGAGCATCTACCACCCCCAACTTAAGGACCATCATCTCGTTAGAGCAGATATGCAAAGGGGTGCTAGCTCACAGAGCTCAGGGCAGCCTTCAGGAAAGATGGTTCTGACCCGGCAGAACACCTCAGGAACAAAAAATATATTCACACCAAACCCCTGGAACCTCTGAGTGTTATCATATCTGGAAAAGGAGTCTTTGCAGATGTAATAAAGTTAAGGATCTTGAGTTGAGGAGATCATCCTGGATTATCCAGGTGGATCCTAAACTCCATGACAAGTGTCTTTAGGAGAGACCCAGAGAAGGTGAGGTAAGGATGGAGGTAGAGATTGGAGTGATGCAGGCACAAGCCAGGCCTGCCAGGAGCCACAGGAAGCCACAGGGAGAGCCCAGGAAGGATGCTTCCTGGAGCCCCAGGGGCACCGTGGCCCTGCCCACACCTTGATTTTGAACGCCTGGCCACCAGAACTGGGTACAGTAAGTTTCTGCTGCGTTGAGCCACGGGTACATGGTCATTTGTCACAGCAGCCACAGAAAACGAATGCAACTGGCCCAATGCAGAGGCCACCTGCCTGCTCTGCTCCCTGCCCAGGGAGACCGTTGGGGACTGAGTTTGTGTCCCCGGAAATGCACATGTTGAAACCCCAGTCCCCAATGTCATGGTCCCTGAGGGTGGGGCCTTGGGAGGAGGCATGAGGGGATGGGTGGCATCGCAGGGGATGAAGAGACCAGAGCTCTCTTTCTGCCACGTGAGGACACAGTGAGAAGCAGGCAGTTTGCAACCAGAAGAGGGTTCTCACCAGAACTCGATCAAGCTGATCGCTGACTTCCAGCTGGACTGTGGGAACAGGTTTCTCTTATCGGTAAGCCACTCAGTTTACGGCACTTTGTTATCAGCCCCAGCTAAGACAGAGATATACATCCCCAGCTAAGACAGAGATATACATCCCCAGCTAAGACAGAGATACACAGCCCCAGCTAAGACAGAGATACACAGCCCCAGCTAAGACAGAGATACACAGCCCCAGCTAAGACAGAGATATACAGCCCCAGCTAAGACAGAGATATACAGCCCCAGCTAAGACAGAGATACACAGCCCCAGCTAAGACAGAGATATACAGCCCCAGCTAAGACAGAGATACACAGCCCCAGCTAAGACAGAGATATGCAGCCCCAGCTAAGACAGAGACTGACCCACCAAACAGTCAATGGCCAACTCTGGCCTCTGGCTGGGCTCCATGCAGGAAGTGGAGGGAGAGGAGAGAGGTGAGAGGTGAAGTCTCTGGCTCCCCTCCTGGGGTCCTGTGTGGCTGTGCCCCTCAGCCTTATGGTCACCGCTCCTCTCCGGGCAGCCCGCCTGCCCCCCGGACTCTCTGCTCCGGGGTCCCAGTGCGGACTCCCTCCTCTGGCCCATGTCAGCCTTGCTGGCCTAGCCTTGGTCCTACCTAAAGCCCTGCCACACCTTGGGAAACTGCCTGTTTATCAAACATCCTCGAGTAAATCAAGCTGAGCACGCCGTGTGAAAGCTGCCAGGACCCGGAGGATTATGGTTCCTGGAGCAGTGGCTCTTCCATGGCCTCATGACTCCTAGGAGGCCACTGGGTCGTCACCATTTCTCTGTGACACAGGCAGGGGTGAGGGTGTGACTTTCCCACTTTGCCCCGAGGGAAGCGAGGCTCGCGGTGGTGAACTGAATTTATGACGTTGGTGCTGGTGCTGGAAATCTGGAGCAGAGCGCGGATCCCAGTGCAGCCCTCACCCCCACTTCCAGCTCTGTCCTGAGCTGCAGGCCAGGGGGCAGGTCCGGGGTCCCCAGGCTGCCAAAGCCTCCTTGGTCACTGCCAAGGCAGACGTCACTAGTCAGTCATGATACGCTGTCAAACGGAGGCTGGACTTGGTCCTGGGACCTCTCCCAACACAGTTCCCCAGGAGGCCCCAGGATCAGCCGGAATGGGTGGGTAAGTGGCACTTCCTGCTGGTCCTCAGGCCTTCCTGTCCCGCTGGCCGTGCCCTCCACGGTTGCCTGGAGGACAGACCTTCCTAAAGCAGTTTCCCAGCCCCCAGTCCTGTGGGTTCCAAGGCAGTAAGACAGTGTCTCTCTCTGTGGGGAGAGAGTGCAGGTCTGCTCCACCGACGTTAGCCATGCTGATGACACGATCACAACGGTCATGGTCACGATCATGTGTTTAGCGCACACGTCGGCAACAGGGGACTGCCTCAGAAGAAACGCATCAGTTCTGGGCTTTGCAGGAGTCATGGGTCACAGATTTGCTGGCCGGAGTCTTGGAAGGCAAAGGCTCTCCAGCGCCTCTCCAGGCCTGGCCTGCTCCTGCCTCTGCTCTGGAGGTCCCTCCCTCTCCTGCAGAAAGGGGATTGGTGAGGAGAGGCAGAAAGGTACTCGCCCTGCCTGATGCTTCCTCTTGGGCATTAACAGAACTGGGGGAAACGGGAAAAGGGAGGCCTCCAGAGAGACAAGGGGCAGCCACCTGGAACCCATCGTGGCAGGGACCTTCGCCTCACTGCAGAGGGCCCCTGGGCAGGGACCCGGTGGGTTGGTGTGGAGAAGTGGAAAGCAACCAAGACCATCCGGGAGGAAAATGTGTGCTCTGAGGGCGACGAAGGCGAATCTGCAGTCGTGAGCTGTCCTGTGTCAGAAACGAGGGGACATCTTTTGTTTTGTTTTCCTCTGATTACTGAGTGGCATGCCCAAAACTTGACTGCGTGGCCGCATGCTTAACACCATTGGTTCACCCTGCCTGGATGCTCCCTGAAGCCCCTCCCAGCTCCCACCATCTATTCTTCTGAAACATTTGTATCATCTGGCCCTTGATAGGAACGACTGGCTATGTAAGCCCCCCAAACCGTTGTTCTCCCTGCTCAGCCTGCACCTCCAGCGGCAGGGACGCCTGGCCCGGGCAGCCCCACACACAGAGTGGAGGATGTTGGCCACATGCCAGGCCACATGATGCTCCATGCCCTCTCAACCTGTTCTCAGAGGCCCTGGAGTTTTCAATAGCACCAACCCCTGACTTCACAGTGCCCACACCATCGCACTAAAGCAGCCAGCATAAAAGGTGCATCTTGCTCACAGCTCGGAAGCCTAGCTCGAATGGCCTGCATGGTCATGGGCTCCAAGAGACTCTGCCGCTCACAGCAAATGGGGGTTTCCCTCTCTTCAGAATGATGTAAGCCTTTCTAATGAGAAATGCCAAGTTTAAGGTTCTTGAATCCTCCAGTTTTGGGTACATGGATTCAAAGACTCCTTTTGATGCCAAAGGTTATAAATTGCTTCGAACTATCCATTTGCTCAGCTATTTTATTGCAACTGAATTTTAAATATATATCTACCTAATAAAAGAGTAACGTGCTAATTGACCGTACCTTTGCGATGCTCACCAGCCAATGAGGAGTGAGTATGCAAATTAATCCAACAAAGATGGCGGGTTAATTTGCATACGCAGGTGCTGAGCGGCCGGAGATGGGGCGGGATGCAGGCGTTCCGCACCACCCCAGCTGCTCCGGGCCTCTGGGCAGTGTGAGAAGGCAGAAAGGCGGCTCCATGCTGGAGCAGAAAGGCTGCTCTGGCCAGAGCTAAGGCGATGCCAGCAGCCAGGGGAACGAAGGCCCATTCTTGCATGAATTTGGGCCACTAGTGTGTGTGTGTATGTGTGTGTGTGTGTGTGTGTATATATATATATATATATATATATATATTTTTTTTTTTTTTTTCAGAGAGCGGCTGCCCCCTGCATTCCCCACACTGGGAATGGAGCCCACAACCCAGGCATGTACCCTGACCAGGAATTGAACCACTGACCTCCTGGTTCATAGATTGATGTTCTACCCCTGAGCCATATCGGCCAGGCATGAGCTTATTTTTCTGATGGGAAACACAATCCTTGGACAACCAGTTTAAAACAACTCCAAAACTGGTCAACAGGGGTGGGGTAGAGGGAGGAGGGGGAGGATCTAAAGAAAGCAAAATTGAAATACTGCTTGAGCAATGCAAGTCATGACATCCGTGTTTAATATGTCTCCTCCCTTGTGTACACCAACTGTGCTGCTGGATGTGGAAAATCAAATCTACAGTTTGCCAGAATCATCGAAACTGATAACGCTGACCTGCGTTCCAGAGTCAGGCAGGAATACTTTGTTACAGGAGGCCATCCCCTCTTCCCCATCCAGGTTTGTTTATTTCACATTGAATTACCTTTTTTTTTTTTTTGCCTAGGAATCTGGAATTGGAACTTGCACTGCTGGTGGCTTGTGATTTTCCCAGCTCTCTAGAAGCTTCTGAGATCTCATTTTTTCTCACAGAGGCTTTGTCTGTAGTGAATGAATGCTGGCTACAAAGTCGGCTGGCTTGCTTAAAACAATGGAGTTACAGAGACAACAGGGAAGAAGGTGCTGAGCGCTAACCCCGACACAGCATCTGCAGTCACCTCAGCGGAGCCACTCCTGACGCTGCAAGTTCAGGGACAGGTTGGTCTGCTCTTCACTCCCTCCCTGGCTGTGGCAGAGGAACCCAGTGGGGGTGCAGCACCCTCATAGCTACACGGAAGGATTCTGTCTAAGATTTCACTGTGCTCCGCCACTCCAGGTCTGTCAGGCTGCCGGCAGAATGCAGAAGGGGAGGACCGAATAGTTGGAATAGTTTAGGCTCATTCCTTCTTTCCCCCAACAAAACCTCTGCCTCCAAAATGGCAGTCATTCAAGATCATTTGCAGATGGCCATTTCTTAGCATTCCCAAGAGCCAGACAGCAATCATTCACCCTCCAAGTACACATGAAGGGACTCGGTTGGCTTCCACTCACCACTGTCTCCCCAGAACTTATCATGTGCCTGGCATCTAGGATGCACTTAGTAGGTATCAGCTGCATGAACAGATGAATGCACCATAACTGTTGTAAACTACAAGCTGACAGGCTAAGCAAGAGCTTTCTCAGAATCAGAACTGCCAACAGATGCAATGCGCTCCCCGAGTGTCCATGCCCCTCCCTTCACTGGATCTGGGCAAGCACGTGGGGTGTTGTGGCGCAGGTTAAAGCACCGCAGAGATGGCTGGATGGGATTTCCTTCCCTCCTGTTTTAAAATCTCATCAATAGTTCATGTACCCTGCACAAATCCTAAAAGGCCGGTAAGAAAAGTCAGTAAATGAAGTCATTCATAATCTCTCCACCAAGTGTGACAGTTAACACAGTTATGTCCTCGTGGACATTGGCTACGTCGCATTTCATTATATGGACAAATACTACTTTAATTAGTGTGGGATGACATAAATCTTTGTACATCTCCTAATGTTTAATCATAGCTCACATTTATTGGATTCTCCTAAAACCCAATGAGGTGGATACTTAACATCATTCACATTTCATATTACAGACCAGGAAACTGGGCTTGAGAGAAATCACGTAATTTTCTCAAGATCATAGACTAGCAAATGGCAAGGCCAGATTCAGATGCCAGTAATATGACTTCAAACTCATGCAAAGGTTTCACTGATGTTTGTTGAATGAATGAGTGAGTGAGTGAATGAATATGTGCTCAACTGCCTGCACTAGAAAAACTGAGCTTCTCTTAACTAGCTGGATGGTTCTTATCTACAAACTAGAGGCCCAGTGCATGAAATTCGTGCACTCGGGTGTGGGGGGGTCCCCTCAGCCCAGCCTGCACCTTCTTGCAGTCCGGGAGTCCTCGGGGGATGTCCGATTGACGGCTTAGGCCCACTCCCCTTAGCATTGCTGCAGAGGTGGGAGAGGCTCCCGCCACCTCCCCTGCACTCACCAGCGTGAGCCTGGCTTCTGGCTGAGCGGTGTTCCCCCTGTGGGAGTGCACTGACCACCAGGGGGCAGCTCCTGTGTTGAGCGTCTGTTCCCTGGTGGTCAGTGCACATCATAGTGACTGGTCATTCCACTGCTCAGTCGATTTGCATATTACCCCTTTATTATATAGGATGCTCTAAACCTTATGTCACTCATCTCTTCACAGGTCACTCTATGCCCATGCAAAAAACTGGATCGTTTTAACAACATAAAGAGCACTTCCTTGGCTCCAACTCCCACCAGCTGTTGGGAAAATCTTCCCCAAGGGGAGACTCAAATATCTCCTTGGGTGAGCCTACCCACAGCCTCCCAGGGTCCAGGCCAGCCCAGGGCCTGCACCGCTGCAGGCAGAGCCCACTCCCGTCACTTCCAGCCACCTGCCTCCCCAGCTCGCTAAGGCTAACGGGCCCTTGCAGCCGCTGAGATGCTTCTATGTCCACTTCCAAGGTGTGGAGCCACCTCCCACTGGTACAGACACTGCCATCGAGCAAGTGCCACGCACACGGCCAGCACCAGGCCCACCACCTCTGCTGGTGCGGCTGTCACATCGCTGGAGCTACTTGCTGCCCAAGTCAACACCTTGGCAAGCTGCCCTTTGGGCTCTCAGAGTGGGGAGGCCAATGTGGGAGCCAGGAGATGAGGGACAGATTGAGTGCAGGACATCATGAAGAACTCAATATGACCTTCTCCTCAGAATAAAGCTTCGTTCTGGACTCTCTTAGGATTTCCTGGGAAGTGACCTGGTCCCTCATGCAAACAGATTCCTGGAAAGCCCAACTCACTTTCTCAAGACTTTTCTCTAACTCCCACAGGGGCGAGTGAGGTCACGCTGGGCCCTGCCTCCCACAGCCCTCTCCTCCTGCGGGCTTGCAGGTGACCATGCGTCTTTCCTCTGCTACTCGGAGGCTGAGCACCACCCCCGAGTAGTGGCTCGTCTTTTAAAATTCACAGGACCTCACGTGATGCACTTGTGAGCCCACCTGGCCCTTGACTGTGCCCTAGTTCCCTTTCAGCCCTGTTTTCACAAGCACCGTTCTTGTTGCTTTATTCTATTACATCTGAAAGGCAGCGGGGTTGGGTGGTGGCTAACATGCACACTGGAGCCAGGCCGGCTCAGCTTGCCCTCCTCAACTCTCAAGCTGTTTGACCTTAATATGCAACTTGAGCCTCACAGTCCTCATGGTAAAGCGATATCTGCAGCAGTGCCTTCTTCACAGGATTAAGTGATATAACAAGCGAAAGCACTCACAGCTACCGGCACACAGAAGGCACTCCATGGAAGGGGACATTTATTATTGCAATTATTACTGTAATGGAGAAGAATGTGGGGTTCTGTAGGGGACACAAAAGAGAGGAAGGTCAATCTAGCCTGGGGGTGTCAGGAAAACTCTGGGGAGGAGGTGGCATAATGAATAAGCGCTTGTCAGTAGAACCAGGGGGAGAAAGAGCATTCTAAATGAGTTTGTTCAAAGGCCCTGAGGTATGAAACATCTTGGCAGGAGAGCTGCCAGTAGGTCAGCACAACTAGAGTAAGGGTTCAAGGTCAAAGAGAAGCCAGAGCCAGATCCCAAAGAACCGACCAAAAGCCTTGAACAACAGGAAGACAAAATCAGGTTTGTCTTTCAGAAGAATTTAGGTAATGTCCACCTGAACATAATTTTCCCTTCCCAGGGTCACCGTTATGATGATGGGTTATCACAAAACCACTGGAGTATATACACTGAGTGGCCAGATTATTATGTGTTCTGAGATCATAATAATCTGGCCACTCAGTGTATAATGCCAAAAAACACGGGACTTGGTGTAATTCACAGTTCTTTCCTCTGTTCACAAGTCTTCAAAAGTCTTTGTTTGTTTGTTTGTTTGAGTGTTAATGATGAACTGGCTTATTTTTCTAGGCTGGTTTAGTTGCTGCAAAAGCCTTCTTTACCAGTGGCATCTTCCAGATGGCTTTTAAATGCTCATCTTCCTAACCACAAGGAGAGTCGTAGGTGGCCCCTTCTGAGCATCGTAAGAGCCGGACACAATCATTTCCCCTCAGGGTACACAGGCAGTAGGCAGCTTGGGTCAGGACTGGGAGATGGAGGCGGCTGCGGGAGGCGGAGCCAACTTAGGGGTTAGTACTGGAACTGGAAGTGAAACATGTCCCAGGATAACAGCAGCATGAATAAAACAGTAAATAAAATTTTAAAAGTCACTGAAGAAGAAGAAAAAGAGCAGGCGCTGTGGTGTGAAAGGGAGGGACGAGATTGCAAAGAGTATCTTTCGATGGAATTTAATGACAAAGGAGGTCCCTGGAGGCAAAGTCTGAGACAGGCAACTAACCTGTTTGAATACAGATAGCTTCATCTGTTCACGTATCATCCATGAGGTCAGCCTATTAGCCTTGCGTTCGTTCTCTTTGGACATAAATATCCTGGGTGTTGAGAAACTAACTGGACACCCCAGAACCGCATGTGCTCTCCGGCCACGGAGGACTCAGGAGCAGGAAGGGCTCGCTGCTCCCGGCACCTGCAATGTGCCAGGAATTGTCCCAGGTGTGCTGATACACGCTGCCTCTAAACGGACCCTCCACGACACCCCTTTAATCAAATCAGCAGACATGCACAGTCTATTTCTCTGGCCCAATTTCCACTGTCCCATATTAGAGAAAACAGAGGCAGCAGGTGGGGAAAGATCATTGGGTGCGGAAAATAAAGCTAAAAACGTAGTTTCTGACACCATCACTTTAATCTCCCTCCTCCTTCTCAGAGCTGTAATCTTCGCCTCTCAGAGTCCTCACAAAACAAACATTGCTTTTTTATTTTAGATCATATTTTCCTTTTAACACAACATTTCCCCAAATGCCCATTGTATTAATCCTTGTCCTTCTTGTCTAACAGTCCCACCAACACCTTCAGTACGCGTATGTGTATTTGTGTGTGCGCGCGCGCACTCAAGTGCTGGTGTGTGGGATTCAGGCACAAAGACGGAGTGCCGTCAGCCCTGCAGGATCTGCCAGTACGTCGGCCAAATCCGAATTCTGGACACGGATGTCCCATCCCTGCCATGGGAGTGCCCCTGTGCGTTGTAGTTGCTGCAGCCTGGGGCTGCTGAGCACCAGGGGTATTTTGCTTGTTTTAAGTTGTTATAAAACAAAAACCAAGAAAAGTAGGGAGGAGGGGAAATAAGCTAATCATATCAACCCATCAGTTGGTACTCGAACTTAGCATGTGTTTCATAGTCAGCTGAGAAAGTCAAAGAGCGTTGTAGAAACACTTAAAGCAAAGTGGCAGGATTTCTATCAATCACTCTTTGTTTCTCAGACAGTAATTTTCTCCTGAAAAATCAAACCGACAATAAATTGTTTATTGAGCACCTAGAATGTGACAGGTACTCTAATGCCAATTGAATGTTATAGGATTTGTTTTCATTATTATCTTTTCTTCTTTAAAATATGTAAGGCCTTGATCAGGATGTGTTAGCTGTTTTCTCTTCCAACCATTTTATTATTACGAATGTCTTCAGAAGTTTAACACTTTGGTGGCTATGCAGAGTTTTCTGGGTCTTTATTGTTTTGTTTTGTTTCTACTATTGTTTTTTCACCTAAATTTTTCTTCTCCTACTCTCTGATTTTTATAGGGAGAAAAAAAATCTAGCATCTAGGTCTGAGACTACTCGAAATGTCTGGGCTGGGGATTGCTAATGACCTCCCAGAGACAACCCAAATTGCTGATTTAGCAAAGCCCATTCTTGACCTTGACACAAGGCAAGACAGGCAAAGGGGAAGGACTTGGGAGGGAGCCGTGAAAGAAAAAGGATCATAGAGGCGCTCAGATCTCCCCAGTCCCCTCCCCCATTCAGCAAACACCTGGCTGAGTTGGAAAACATGACCGGTCCAACCTTCCTATTGGCACCAATTGAAGCTGTCAGCTCTCGGCTTGTCACCAGTTGCACTGGGAGGCCCCGGGCAGCCACAAGAGCCCTAATTAGGCAGAAATGACACTTCTACAACTGACCTGCCAGGACCTTTGGCAAACCATTTAACATCATTAGTTAACATTTTTTAAAAGTGTGAATGTAAATGAACAGCCAGTGGCTTTCAATGGAGTTTGTCGGTGGCATCTCCCCCCTCCCTGCTCACTCTTTCTCTTTTTCCATGAATAGTCCACTTGTTTTCTCCAGAATTGGAGGGAGGCGCTGGGGGAGAAGGAAGAAGAGGACCAGTCCTCGGAGAGGAGAGACATGTCAAAGCACAAACAAGCGCAGAGGAGCGGAGAGGCCACCTCTGCCCGCCTCAGCCTGGGCCCAAACAGAGCCGAGCAGGGGACCAGGGTGTGCTCAGCAGGCCAGACTCACGTCAGGTCCCCCCCACCAGCCCCAGACAGCAGCAGTTCCAGGCTTTGGGTCAATGGGAAAGGACTTCATTTCCTGACCCCAGTGCCTCTGAAACACCCCTGTGCTCACACCTCCACCTACTTGTTGGCGTTCTGAACAAGCTGATGTTTCGCAGCTGTTTAGCCAACATCTCATGGGTGCTTAAGTCTCCGTGTACCCGTTGTAAAGGTGCCTAGTCCCTCTGTAAAGGAGTGATGGTCTAGGGATAACCATTTCAGATGGTTAGATACTTACAGAGATTAGTTCATTTCCTACCTGTAGCGGTTACCTCCCACCTCGAGTCGCACTTCATCTTGTTCTTCGATGTACACCCACAGAATTTATACACGCCAACACTCTCCATCTGTGGGGGAGGGGGGGAAGAGGGTCATTGTGAAAATGTCACTTTGTCTGTCTGTTTCCAAGCTGCTCTCAAATCCTGTGCCCATGCTGGGGGTAGAAGGTAGAAAGGTGTAGGTGGGCGGCCGAGGGGCCAGTTCCTGGCAGGCCTTTGCACATACCACCTACCTGCTTGCTGTGTGGCCCTGGACAGGTGGTTGGCCCTGAGTCTCTGATGTTTTCATAAGATAATGCCTTACTGCCCTAGCTGGTTTGGCTCAGTGGATAGAGCATCGGCCTGCGGACTGAAGGGTCCCAGGTTTGATTCCGGTCAAGGGCACATGCCCGGGGTTACAGGCTCGATCCCCAGTAGGGAGCATCATCAATCAGTGATTCTCTCTCATCATTGATGTTTCTATCTCTCCCTCTCCCTTCCTCTCTGAAATCAAAAAAGAAAATATATATATATATATATATATATATATATATATATATGTATTAAAGATAATGCCTTACTCCTTAAACTCAGAAAAAAAATAAATAAACGGGAGTATCATGATAACTGGAAAGCGAGCAAAGGTAAAGGAGTGTGGACCACTAAGAGCTGCCAAAATTGAGACTCTGTCCTCTTGCTTCCCAAGGCCCACTTGACAAAGCCACCACCCCACAGGCACATCCAGGCCCTCTGTGCAGGCCCGACTCCTGCTTATTCTCGAAGGACTGAGAATACGACAAAGGAAAGTGCAGGAGTGCAAAACAAGTTCCTAAACCCACGATTCCATGAGTCACTTAGCCTCTCTGCGGGGTCCCACACAGCAAGGGCGGAAGCGTATCTGGTCCCTCTCCGGATTTCTACAAGCCCTAAGAACCGTGGTGGGCGCACGGTAGATGTGCAATACATGTTTACTGAGTGGGAAAGCGATGCGGCCTGCAGCCCCGGGCTCAGGGCAGTCGGGATGTGTGCTTTGGGAAGGGCTCACATACTGGATTTGGAGAGTCTTACTTGTCTCTGAATTAAAGATGAGTAAGATCAAGCGGGCAGTTTGTGGTAGAGGATGCTTGTAACCTAGTCACCAGAGGGAAGGAAAAGAAAACAATCTTCGTTTGGGGCAGAAAGGGAGAGAAAGTATGGGAAAATGTCCTTAATAACCGTAAATGGGGAAGAGAGAGAGAGCGAGCAGCTCATTGCGATGAAGCATTTAGTGCTTTTAAGCTAAATACCTCAGCATATTAAGCAAATAGAGAAAAGCCAGCTAGAAGATGTCAGCAAATTGAAGCGAGCGGGGCTCAGAAAGCCGATAGGAGGTGCCTGGCTTTGACCCCTTTTCCCATCACATGCCTGGCCCGCCTGCTTGTTTAGTGTTGCCTCTCCTCTCCAGCTGCGGCGCTTATTGAAAAGCTCTTGCTCCCTGCCTGGTTTTGGCACATTTTCTGCAGGTGCCTCCTACTGCGGCCACAATGGGCTGCCAGGGAGGTTTAGACCTGTCAACAGCTACGGGGGAGGGGGTGGCGGGGTGGAGGGGGCGCAGCTATTGTCTTAAAGGGCCAGGGACATTGGGAACCTCCCCTCCGCGAAGCCAGCAGCACAGGCACCTGCTAATGAGACGAACCCTTTCTCCGGCTCCCTCTTTCTCTCTTTAATGATTTAACTTGATCGCTTTGGTTCCTTTCTGGAAGGGGAATTGCTCCATTGATCATCTAAAGTAATTGCCTGTAAAACATTGCCCTGCGACCACGACGACTACTTCCCTGGCTGAAAATGTCACAGCAATTGAAAAGCTCTCAGCCCAGTTCAAGAACGAGGTTGCTCAAGAGGACAGTCCTTGCATATGTCCTCAAGGACTGGCGCGTTCAGAGCTGCACGCTTGGGGTGGGACTGGTGGATTTTTAAGGCAGAGAATTTCCCTTCCTGTAGCATAGTCTGATTTTGTGTGAGGTTGTGGAAGACGAACCAAACTGAACTTGAAACTCCCTCAACCCTAAAATTAGATGGTTCAAGGAAAGACATTGTTTTTTCTTTCTTTTTTTGTTTTTTTAATTCCCCCCCAAGGATATTTTTCCATGGATTTTTAGAGAGAGTGGAAGAGAGAGGGAAAGACAGAGAGAAACATCGATGTGAGAGAAACACATGGGTCGGTTGCCTCCTCACATGCCCGACCAGGGCCCGGGCCAGGCAGAGGCCTGCAACCGAGGTACGTGTCCTTGACTGGGATCGAACCCAGGACCCTTCGGTCTGCAGGCTGATGCTCTACCCCCTGAGCCAAACCGGCTGGGGCGACATTATTTTCTTAATCACCCAGGCCATTCTTTTCTGGGAAGCCCTGAGTTCGGAGGGATGGCCACGTGGGTCAAGTGTGATTTAGGAAAGCATCTTCGTTTCATCACACAGGAAGACAGTGTCTTTGTCCAGGGGGTAGCAGGGGCCTCGGGTTAGGAGAGGAATGATGCTCTAATTGGGTGAGATTTGCTGATTCTTCAGACCTGTCACTTGGCGGCAGCAGCGACACACTGTAGGAACGGCATGACATGCTTAAGTAGTCTCCATGAATACTTTATTAGTCATTGCCAGGCCGATGCGAGGGTGTAATTCACCTGGGGAAAAGCACTTTGTTGTCCGCATCAACCTGCCAGCAAAATAAACAGCTGCTGGCGATGGTTTCATCTTCCTCTGACAGGTGACAGCCCAAGTTTGTATGGGAATAAGTAGACTTTTTCCATCTAATTGGTGGGAAGCACCACTTGCTTAGTGAGATGCTGCCAGGTTCCTAATGTTACTAATTTGGGAACAAAGCTGCAGGTGAGTCACCTTCCAACAGAATGAGCCATGAATCATTTTTGTAGCTGACGAAGTAAGCAGCAGGCGCTTAATACTGTGTTTTAAAAAAGGGCAGATCGCCTCCCTGACAAATGAGAGAGAGTAGAGCATCCGGCTACAGAGGCCGTTTAAATGGTAAATCTGAAGACAGCTGTATGGCGTTTTTCATGTAAGCCTTCTGAAAGGCCAGGGTTCAAGTTTCATAACTTGTTAGTGATAGATCCTCCCTTCCCCCAACTGATGGACGGAGTATGAGGGGGAAGGATCTATCAGTTAGTAGATGCAGCAGGGTTGTTGTTGTTTTTTTCCTTGGAATTTAGAAATTTTGGATTTTATATTTTTAAATCTTATAATATTGTCAGAATCTATAGCTATTCCGTTGAGGTGATTACATATATTACACCAAAATGTGCTGTATATAATAAAAAGTATTTTTCCTTTACCTACCCACATGGTGAATATAATTTTTAAATTCCTTAAATTTGAACCCATTCACTAAATTGATTCCTGAGTATGAAGAATTACGTTGGCAGCTTTTCACACACAACAGGAGTTTTGTTTTGTTTTTATGGGGAGGGGAGGTAAAGTCTGTGCTTCCATAGCTTATACGGAAAGGTCTTTTATTTTTTGTCTGTAAAATGAGGGTGTGGAGTTAAATGACCCCAAAAGTTCTGCCTGGCTGTATGATTTCCTTGTCTATAGAAATGATTCTGTAAGACCAATGGATGCGGGGTAAATATGCCCAGTTATTTCTAGCAGCTTTGCCTATGAGATAGGCAGCCAAGACAAAGTAAAAGCGGGTTGAGTTAAGCCCCTGCAGCCAAGACAGGAAAGCCGGACCACCAAGGCCTTTACAAGGCACGCCCTGTAAAGAACCTCCGGGAAGCAGGAATGCGAAGGGAAGGTGGTGGGGGCAGCGGGAGTGAGCGCGGGAGGGTGGCCGGCCTGCTGCTGGGGCTCCGCCGCTTGTCCTCCGCATGAACTCCCAGAGTGAGAGCGTGAATGGATGGTGTTAACGCTTCGGGAGGGGAAAGAACATTCAAAGAGGAAAACACAAGCACGTCGTCAGGGGAAGGAATGTCGGCCTGCCAGCAGCCACAAGACTGGTTTCACTTTTGCATCCTCTTCTTTGGTTTGTTTGCACGCGCTGCAAGAGGTCTGCGTGGAACTCCCAAGTTCAGAGACAACCAAATGGAGCATCGCAGCCCTATTCCTCGTGGATCTTTGTGGCCCGTTTGAAACCACCTGACTTCACGAGGTAGAAATTCACCTTGAATTAAGCTTGTTCCAACTTCATACTAAATAGGGTTTGTCACGATGTTGGACGTGCGTTTACAAATAAAAGAATGTGTTTTGAAATGCTGCATCATTCCTGTGTCCACGCACACCTCGTGGATGAAATGTGCGCGCCGCGGTGAGAATTACACCCTGGGCTCCAATGCGGTTGTCTGAAGCGGAAGAACTAACACTCCTCAGAACCGGATCTGTAAATTTGCTTATGGAGGGAGAGCCACAGACATTTCAACCTGAGCCCTTATTTACTTGGCGTTTACACTTGTTACCAACATGTATCTCAGCCACCAAAAGTTAACACACAGAAAGGTTGAGATTCCTCACACTTAAATAAAAAGTTCACATCAGGCTGCGGGATAACAGTACCTGTTGAAAAGCCTGTATTTCATATATAAGGTGTCCTTACTTTCCAGCTAGAAAATCATGTGAATTTGAACTTGGCTTTATAGCTCCTGAATTAATATAGAACTGCTGGCTATGGGAAGAAAAAGGGCTATTTTATGCCTTAATAGAATGCATGGGGTCATTGTAAATGAACGTTTCAGCTGCAGTTCCTGTGACTAAGTCAGACCTCACTCCCCTCCCCCCTGAAGAGCCTGGTTCTACTTTTTTTGTTCCTTGCAATCTTCTTAGAATTACGTGCTGCAAAGTTTCATTTCTTTCAAAAGTCAGAAAGCACAAAACAGCTGAAGGAAGGTTCCCGTACCATGTTTCTCCAGTTTGATACAAGATCTCACCTCCTTTCTTCCAACCAGGTCCTTCCAGAGTTACAACTTATTTTAAAATGCACCTGAAAGAGGTGTACTTTACTAATATCACCCGTATGACTGATCCAATGGACTGGTTTTGGATGCCTACCATAAAAAACCCAAAACTTTACCTACACATGTTGTCAAAAATAGATGAGATGGGATGGCATCAGGAGTATAGTCCTATAGCCTGAATTTGGAGAGTAAGGTGAATCTCTCATAAACACAGTAATGGTATGGACTGACACTGATGTGACAGCCGACCGAGCCTTAACCCCGGGGGTACAGGCGTGTGTGTGTGTGTGTGTGTGTGTGTGTGTGTGTGTAATTCTCTATCTGATCCACCAGCCAGGGTCTAGTTTTGTGCCAAGGAGGATCGTGCTTTTTTCTTAGCATTAAAGCTTGAAAAAAGAGTGTGAAAAGTTCAAGGAATGCCCCTAGTGAGTTAGAGTCAAACCCAGAAAACATACGCAGGGAAAAGTAAAAATGGTTATTTTTAGTTTTAAAAAGCACAAAACCTCAGATGGTGATTCCTTTTGTTCTCATAAAACAAATAATACTTGAAGATAAAGTCTATTGCAAAAATACATTCAAAGAGATCTTATAATTTTGAATTCTTCATTTTGCTTGTATTGCCTGCTTTTGCAGATTTATAATTATCTCAAAAAAACGACAACTAATTTTCTAACAATGGGTTTGTGAGAAATATACAGAAAATAATTATTAACTGAACAGATAATATTTTTCTTGCAATGGTCTCAGTTAAGCATTCAAAATGGCTGTATTTTCAGTAAAGTAGTAAGTGGTATATAGGACACTATTCCTTTAAAGCCTATAAATTGATAAACATACACTTTACTTATTTCAAATACCATACTTTAAAAAAAGTTATGTTTTTGTTCTTACTCTACAAAACACAGTCGTTGATCCTTACCCTACAAAAGACAGTCTTGGACTTTGTATTCTCAACATCAGCACAGGAGCTGTGTATTTCCCTTATGTGCTGTGAGCCTGGCTGTAAAGAAAAGAAAGCATCTATGATTCGGCACTGAAGTTTAGGTCAGGTCCACAAGTTCATAAAAATTCCAATGAGTGCTGGCATGGAATAGTTTTACATCAAAAGGAAATTTGGTACTAGATCACTCAAACAGAAAGTCCACATTTAACATTTTAGGGGTAGAAACATTCTTTAGAAAGCACAGCTGTTAGCTTAACTGAGACATCTCTCCTCTGTAAAATGCCCTGCTCCATGAATGTGGTTCACAATCTTCTCTCTTTTTCAAATCCCCATAAAGATGATACGAAAAGAATGCAAATATTTGACCATGAACTTTGGGGAAGATGGTTACCTGGAGTAGCTCCGGGATATTTCAAATCACTCGGTTGTTCATAAATCAATTCAGACTTTTACAACAGTCTACCAGCGGCTGTTGAACAAGAGGAGCTCCTACGGGGAGTTTTGCAAGTTCCGACAAGGGCAGGGGGAGAGAGGGGGCCCTGGATTCTCACGTCGCCTCCTTTGGCCCTATCTCCATGCACACAAAAAGAATCGGAGATCAAGGCAAGCACCCAGACATTTCTCATCCAAACCTCACTTTGGCCTCAATTATTTATTTCAAGTGAAAGTGCCATCACACCAAGTCATCCTAATATACAGGGGTGGGCAACAATAGGTCTACAGTTGTTCGTATGGAAAATAATAAAATAATAAATGATAACACAAGAATAAACTGTTTTGCATACTCACAACTGTAATCCTACTGTTGCCCACCCCTGTACATCAGCTCTTTTTATTCTACTTTTGTTAAAATTGAGATAATCAAGTTTAAGATTTTATTAGGTACAGAAAACTTTTTTTAAGCACCCCAATAAGCCATTTGATTATTGGTGATTGGATTGTCTATAAACAAAAGTTTGTGATAGAAAATTCTTAAGAAGGTCTAATTTATGAAAGTACCAATGTATTTTTATTTTTTTTAGAAAGAAAATTTGATATAAAGCAAATTACTACCACCACCTAACACCATGAACACAATAAGAATAACTTTCAAATACACCAAAGAAACAAACCCACAATGCTAGTATGGTCTTAGATTACATCAACTCTTTATTTCTGTCTGAGTATGACTGTTATATTCTCCTGCACTTTCCTTTTCCTTCCTATGCCCAGACTGAGGCACTGAAAATAATTTGCTGCCTATAACGTAAGCCGAAGACAGGCATCACTGAAAACATATTAAAAATTATTTCCACTTTAGAAATAACATTTTAGTCTTTCATCCTTACTAAGTCTCTCAAGTATTAGTGGAAACATTATTTTTTCTGGGAAACTGATTCTGATCAGTACTACTTTTATTTCTACATATCCACCTAAGGTGTTGAATGCACAATCACAAAATATTATAATTGCATTATTTAATTAAAAACAGGATCCATTATCCCTTGTTAACATACAATTCTGTGTATTTTTTTCATTGTACAGAAATTTAATTTAACATTAGACTGGCAATAGAGATTCATCCACAAGTGTCAACCTTAAATAATTTTGGAAGTACTTAGGGCTCCAGTGATAATTTTAAATAATTGTCACATATAAAAGAGATGCAGTAAAACCAAATCAATATTGAGAAATTGGTCTAAAATTATTTTATTTGTTAAAAATTCCTGGAAATTGACTCCCCCCAAAATCACAATTCTTCAGGAAATAATTCTCATCTGCATCTGTGACTAGCATTTTTAAAAAATATTCAAATAATGAAATTTTCAAACTTCTTAAACAGGGCAACAACAACAACAAAAAAGGCAAATCAAGGAAGAAAAAGAGAATAACAACAAAAGATAACCCAACCCTTTGCCAATAACAAATGCAAAGAGTCAAGACCTAAATGTGACAACATTTAATTTTTTACCATTTCGAAGGCTAACAATACTATAAGACTCGTGGCCAGAGAGAGACAGTCTTTTCATTTTGCTAATAAGAAACAGATAATTCCTCTTAAGCAGATTAACTTAAAGTACATTTTCAGGGAAGCTAAAATCCCCTTCAATCAGGGTCTTAAGTTTAATTATAAAAGTCAAACAATTTATTAGCTCTCATTTAAGTGCAACAACAAAATAGGTGGGCACACAAAACTCTCAGGGGCCAGGAGACAACCAAATCAAGATTTGCCGTAAACATTCTTAGCCATAAATTGATAAAACATCTAACCGGTTCACTTAACTAGGATTCTTCCCCTCTTTCTTCTTTGCTGCCCCCTATGTAAAAAACAGAGTTAACATTTTCTTCATCCACAGTAAATGCAATGATTGTTTTTATTTTACTACTTCTGTATTAAGAAAAGTACACACACACAAAAAAAGCAAAGAAGTACAAATTAGAAAACCTGCCTTTTGTAGGATCTTGTATATGTATTTGCTTTACTAATCCCCTAATTTTGTCATAAAAATACTTTTAAATTGTATCTACTTCTAAAAAGTTAAAAAAATATCTATTTTAAAGTGGCAAAAAAAAAATAAAAAGGTAAAATAGCTTGCTTGAAGGATTTCTTTTGCCTGATTTTTTCCTTTTTTCTTTACTGTCTGAACTCACTGGATAATTGCCCTATTTCCAGTTTCATTCTGCCTATAGAGAAACTGTGTGTCTATACCTTGAAAAATACCAATTAAACTGCCAGCGGTAGCATCTCCAACAGTATCTTTTGGTCTTCAGTGTCAAAGCCCTTTGAACAAATGACCGGAAGGCTAAGTCTAAAACAGCCTTTGACAAGAATGCCAGCTTTGAGCACTCACTTTAGGACTAAGGCTCCAGCTTACTGCTTTACTTAGGAAGCAAGAGAGAAATAACCCATCAACTTTATAATTTGCACAAATGGTAAAGGTTAAAATAAAAGTGAAAGATTACCAGAAGGTCACTAATATTGTTTTGAAAGGGAGGGGGAAGTTCCTCTTATCATTTAATTCAATTCCATCCAAATTTCTGTACAAAGCTAAATAAAAGATTTCAAATATTGCAAAACTGCTAAAAATGCTACATTTTCCTTTCCCGCAATTTCTGTAGTAATAATGATACCATTTACTGTATGCCGGGCACAGTGGGGGAAAGTTCACATGGATTTTTAAATTTAATCTCATAGCAATCCTATGAAATTGAAAATATTAGCAATGGGGAAATGGGCTCAGAGAGTTTTAGAAACTTGTACAAGGTCACACAGCTGGGAACTGAAAGAATTAGAACTTGAACCCATGGGGTCTGATTTCAAGATCCCATGCTTCTAGCCCAGTGGTCGGCAAACTCATTCGTCAACAGAGTCAAATATCAACAGTACAACGATTGAAATTTCTTTTGAGAGCCAAATTTTTTAAACTTAAACTTCTTCTAACGCCACTTCTTCAAAATAGACTCGCCCAGGCCGTGGTATTTTGTGGAAGAGCCACACTCAAGGGGCCAAAGAGCCGCATGTGGCTCGCGAGCCACAGTTTGCCGACCACGGTTCTAGGCCATCTTGGCTGCTTCCAAACCATTCCTGGGTGAAGCCTTAGCCATTCTCTTTTTGACAGGATCCATGAAGAAAGCTTGTAGAGCAGTGGTTTCAACCTTGGCTGCCCATTGATATCACATATTAAAAAATACTTATGCTTGGGCCCTACCCCTAGAGATTCCGATTTAATAGGTCTGGGGTAGGGCCCAGGCATCAGTAATTTTCAGTACTCTACCAGTGAATAAAATGGATAATCCTTCTCTTTGCGATGCTTAAATTCTAATGGTGCTTAGATTCTAGTAGAATCCCCAGATGATTCTAATGTGCAGCCCAGAGTGAGAACCAGTGATCACATTAATATTACCACTTATCCAGGCTCCTTGCTCCAAGCCCTCAATGTAAGCAACTCAACTGGCAGAGAATGGGAAAGAGGCTAGCAATAGCTGACACGAGATGGTAGAATTTTACTTAGAGAGTTCCATATCTGAGAAGCAGTGGTGCACCATGGTAAATGCATGGACATTGGAGTCAGCCGGACCTGAGTTCAAATTCCAGCTCTACTATTTATGAACTGTGTAACCTTGGGCCAGCCACTGGCCTTTTGTGGATGTTCTATAGATTCGATGGGGTGATGTGCGGAAAGCCCCAGGCATATAACATTGCTCCGTCAATGGTAGTTGCTTCTGTGGTTTTTGTTGTTCTTATTACTACAGTGGTAATGACTACTGCCAGGAGGCATTAGGAGTGAAAAAATCAAATTACAGAAAAACATTTTTTATTAGTCAAATAATTCCTACTTTTATTACTTAGCATTTAATTTGCAGCTATTTCTATTGCAAATTAGCTTGGCAATCATATTTCTCATTCATGACAACTGCGTAAGGGCAACATTATTACTCCCGTTCGCCACAAGAGGAAAAGACAACATATCCATCTATTCTGTCTCTAGTTTCTATGATTCTGTGATTAGACACCTGCAATCATGTTCATTAGTCCCCTATGAAAAATGATACTCAACACAGATGGCAAATGCAGGAAAGAAGAATTAACAAGCACTTGATAGCAACCCCAAAATAACATCTAAATAATCACTTCTGAACATTAAAGTCATGACAAACAAGTTCCAATTTATATAAAGATGTCAGAAAGGATTGAGGAAAAATGAACAAATACATTTTTCTTTATCCTCATTCATTTAGGAAATGTCTGACATAACTCAGAAATTCTATCTGAAATGCAGACAGAAGAATGGTTAATTTCCTCTAAGAAGGGCCTTCCATTAGCAGATAGGAATACCCTCATATGTCCTGATATTTTATCTTAAATCAGAGCTACAAAGTAGAAGAGACCTAAGATGGAGAGACCCAATTCAGTGGTTCTCAATCAAGATCTCCAAGAAGCCCGTGGGCTGTGGGCAAGGGGTCCCACAACTTCAAATGTACACCAAACACATTCCCAACACTGAAGAATGGCTTGCCCACAAATATTATCTCTTTGTCATATGTACGTTCCTATGAATGAAATACAAATGCCTCTAGACATACTACTGAATTTATAATCACTATATATAACCACTATTACACGGGAAGGGGAGTCCTCAATTTTTTGTTGTTCAAAAGGAGTCTTCATCGAAACGGTTAGGAAACACTGATCTAATACAACCCCCTCATCTCATTGAATAGATCCTAGAAGATATTGGGACATGTGGGATTCCTATAATCTAGGTATTCTAATTCCCAAATGGTCTTTGCCCCACACCATACATCCCTTCCAATGGGAAGTTAACAGCCATGGTCATGTCCTCTTTCTAATATCTCTTCTCTTTCTAAAAGAGGAGAGCATAGTCCTACCCACTGTCACTGGATATGTGCCAGAATTTTCTCTATATCCTGAATCTGTCTTTTCTCTTCCTTTCCTTCCCCGGCTCAACTCTCCAGTTTATGCCTTTAGGGTTGGTTGGCAGCTTTCCACCCCTTTCAAGCTCCGACGCTCTGTAAGTGCCCTTGGACATTTAGTCTTAATATGAAGGTACTGAATAAGGAATGTGTTAAGTCTGTATAAAATATGCATATGCATGAATGTATTTTGTAGCTAAAACCCCAGAACTTCTAAATCTATGGAAAATAAGAAAATTGGTATATTCGTGAATAATTATTTTATTTTCTCTGAACCTGTCAACACTAACAGGCTCTTAACCCCCTAGCCTACCAACTTTTCAAAATGCTTTCATGTCTTTTATTTCAGTTTATTGTCCCAATTGGTCGCTAAAATGCGTTACTGGAGCACAATTAGAATTTAAGAGCCATGACAAGAAGAAATGCTATATATTTTATTCACAGCCTTCCTCTCCCCCACCCCCCACCCCCCGGAGCTAAAACAGTGCCTGGCACATGGTAGGCATTCATTCAATTAATGTTTGTTGATTGACTGAATCAACAGCAAATGGGAATGATATGTTTATTTATTCATCATTTAGCCTACAAGTAGTTTTATTTTTATTTGAGGAGATAGAATGATCTACAAGGGAAGAACTGAGTCCCTAATAATCTTTTCTGTCTTCAATTCTCCTCGTAATATTTGACTTAACATCCTTTCCTCAAATAGTTTTAATGTAATTCTTCAAAATTATACAAGTTATACATTCATTTTAGGAAAATCAGAAACTGCCGATAAAAAGAAGAAAATAAAGGTTCCCTATATCCCCATAACCCAAGGATGACACAATTAACATGCTTATAATCTTTCAGACTTTTTTCCTGTGTGCTCAGCGTGCGCGCGCGCGCGCGCGCGCACACACACACACACACACACACACACACACACCTGACATAGTTCCACAACTCTCTGTCCTAGATTCTATGATTTGGAGTTTTTTCTTTTTTTCCATAAGCCCCTTTTTTTTTTGGTCTCCTACAATAGCTCCTTACTCTCTTCCTATATCCTAAATATATTCCTTCCCCAACATCTAGATCCTGAGCTCAAGAGGATGTTTTCCCCTTTTCCTTCCAGAAGATTCATCTGTTCTTATTCAACTTTAAATTTGTTGTGGGTATCTTGTATCTTCTTGTAGCTTCAGTCTTCCCTTTCCTCTGGGATACCAGTGCCCTACATGTCTAAAACCAAATGCATCCTGTCCAAAAAAACCAGATCACTCCTTCCCCCCATTTCTGTCAACTGTAACACAATTCTGCAGGCTATCCTCAACAGTCATCTTTGGTTCCCCGACCTCAAAGTGATTTTCAGCCTTGCTTCCTATTATCTCTCTCACCCTTCTCTTCTCATTGCTACTATTATTGTTTAGGTCCTTACATCTATGTTATTTTCTGCCTGGGTCTCCTGCTTGTTGTATAACAAAACACCTATCAAAGTTACCCACTGCTGCTGGGTAACTTCCTAAAATGCCACTTGCATCTTGCCTATCCTATATTCAGAAATGTGGATGGCTTCCCACTCTTACAGAATGGTACTGCAGCTCCTTCACAGTCTCACCTCAGACTACTTTTCCATCCTTATTTCTCATTATTCTTATAAATCTCTCGCTCCAGCCAGCCTGGTGTACTCAGTACTCACCCAACTCCAAAACATCTGATTGTGAGTTAGGTATTTATGAAGTATTTATTATGTGTAAAATCCCTTCATTCACCCGACAGGTATTTACTGAGCATCCATTCTATCAGGTAATGTACTGTTGCTGGGGATGCAAAGGTGAACAAGACACACCGAGTCCCTGTCCTCATGGAACTTAGAGGCGAATGCATTACAGAGAGGAGACACTGAGACATGGTGGTCCCAGCTCAGGGTACTTCCAATGTTCCATTAAAATGTCAAATGAGTCAAGAAATCCCTGAGGGCTGAACTTTGCAGCCCAGGGGAAGGATTCAGAAGAAATGAAGGGCTGAGTGAGGAGAGCTGGAGTGTGAGAAAAGGCTTCTCTGAAGTGGGATACAACCAGGCCTTAAAGGGTGGGCTGCTAGAAAAGGGGGTGCCCTCCATCCAGGGGGATGTGAGGAAAGGCACAAAGGGGGACCGGAAACAGCAGCAGCAATGGCAGGGGCTTATTCTGTACACAGGTTCACTCAACACCATTCAGCAGAGCCCACGCTCCGTCCCCGCGGGCCCCCAGGCTCTGCGGGGTGGATGCGAGTATGACTCAGGCTTGGCTCCTACATGCAGGGATGGCCATCTAGCCAGGAGGATGGGGTAGGTCTGTGATGACTTACAGCACCCTGGAAAGTGAGACGTTCCATTAGCGATTCGGAGAAAACACGGAGAAAGTTCAGAAGGAGCTACATGTCTGGGCCCCTATTGCAGTATTTACAGAAGCAAATGTTTTTACAGATGTACGTGCACCTGCTGAAAACAGCTATCCGCTTTCAAATGTTTCCTCACTCATTCTCTCCTAAGTGACCAGTGAACCAGGCAGAGTGGGTAAGCAAGATGTGTTTTCCAGATGATCCAAGGGCAGCACAGACCGTGTAAGTGACCTGCTTAGGTCAGAAACACAAACAGGCCAGAGTAGCACATCAACAGCCCTGTGCACCTCGGCCCGTTCCGCAGCAGAAGCACAGGGCGGGGGTGGGGGGGGGGGTTGGGGGGGGCGCATGCAAAGTCCTAGGATCCTACAGGACACCTGGCAGGGGCTCTGAAGCCCAGCAGGCAGCTTGGACGTAAAAGGGCAGGATGCAGGCAGCCTGCGAAGGTTTTGGAGCGGGAACACGATCCAGAAAGTCTTCTATACCCTACCCCCCAGCCTTCTGAACCCTAACCATCCTTAAATTTCACCCCAGATCTTTTTTCCAATCCACTGATTGAATCCGACTAACCTCCTCCCGGGAGACCGCGACAGAACGCCCCGGCTCAGGGCAGTGAGTGAGTGAGTGAGTGAATGAATGAATGAATGAATTAAGTCATTAATTTCAGGGACCTGCGCAGCGTAGGGAGCATACCCTGAGTTCTTACAAACCTCCCCAGGAGGGTAGGCCGCACGGGCCGCCCACGCCACCCGTCCTCAGAGGTACGAAGGGGTGGGTGGCGAAGGCCGAGGGCCCCGAGTTCCAGGGCCACGGGTCCCCGCGCCGCCCCAGGCTCGAGTCCCCCACTGGAAGCTGGGGCTCGCCTCCCACACTCCCACAAAAGGCGCTACCTGCGATCGCTAACTATTTTCCCATCTGGAAAACGTCGGGAGGGGGGAAGTGGTGACAAGCAACGGCCGGGGTAGCGCCAGTCGGGAAGCGTGAGGGAGGAGGGCTGAGGGGGTCTTTCCCAGCTCCCGCCAGGGGACGGGAAGCCTCGCGAGATTTGGGGTCGGCCTCGGCGTTTGCGTTGCTTAGCGACGGGGAAGACGCTCGCGGGCCCCCAGGCTAACCCCCGCGGTCGCCTGAAATCGCCTACCATGGGGGCCGAAGGCGGCGGCCGCAGCTGTGGGACCACTAGGGAGCTGCAGAGGCTGAAGCAGCAGGCTCTGGAGTACTACCGGGAGAACGACGTCCCGCGCAGGCTGGAAGAGCTGCTCAACTCCACCTTCTACCTCCAGCCTGCCGACGTCTACGGGCACCTGGTAGGGACCTGGGACAGCACCCTTTTCCCTCCAACCCTCCTCCTCCCCCCCGCCCCCCCGCCCCGCGCTGCGGCAACGCTGTGCGCCTGCGCCGCGAGGTCGCGCATGCGCGTCGCTGCCGCGGGGTTGGCGACCGGGGATGTGCGGGAAGGCGATCCTCAAGGGCAGAAGCAGAGCGGGTAACCTGGGGCGGAGGAGATTCCAGAAAGAAAGTGGTGGACAGGAAGCAGCTAGAGGATAGTGGGCTCCAGGCGGATTGGTTGCTACGGCGACAGCTGGAGGCCTGCCAGGCTGCCTCGGGACCGGCCGGCCCCGGCTGCCAGTTGTTCTTGTAAACACAGACCTGAACACCGCGCAGCTCCGTTGACCAACCTCCCGCGGCCTCCTCTTGATCACGGGATGAACGCGTTGGCGTTCGCTAGGACTTGGCCATGGCCAACCCGGAGACCTCAGACCCAGCCCGCTCCTATTGCTTCCAAGTTGCATTCAAATCAAGCCTGGCTCCTGCCTGGATGCCTGTCCCCACCTGATCCCACCTACGTAAACTTCCATTTCAGATCAAAGCCTTGGCTGCTGCGCCCTGGACTAATTGTCCTTCAGCGGGGCCCAGTCCCTGGGGCATTTTTTGGATGCACAGTGAGCTCCGTGGAGAGCAGGTGCCTTTTCCTATCACCTTCCTGGTTGCTGTGCCCACTGCGATTTCTGGCACAAACCTTAGCCCTAAGCAGTGAGCAGTTGAAACAAAGGCAAGTGTTTTCTCACTTCCAGACCCATACGTATTAACCAACACCTACCTCCTGGAAGGCAGCGTGCTTGGGACTAGAAGGAATTTGCACTATGGTGAGGTATGACAGGAGCAGAGCATGTAAATGCTGCGAAGAAGCCGGATGTGTTTACAGGGTTCAAAAGCACATTTTATGGAGACGGTGGATTCAGAGAATACTTGAGGAATGATTGTTTTTCTCTCAGGGCCTATTATATCAAAGTTGGGGGTGGAATGAGGGCGAAGTGTGTATTGAGTTCCTTGTGTTAAGTGCTTTATATGTTATTTCACTTAATCCTTGGGACCCCCTGTGAGGTAAAAATTATGGTCCTGTTTTACAAATAAAGAAACTGGCCCAGTGAACTTAAATTTTTCCCCAGGGGCACAATGAACAGGAGGGAGAAATCAAACCACGTCTTTGTCCCTAGTACCCAGCAGAGTGGCTGGTACATGGTGGACACTCCACAACTATTGATAGGATGAATGAATGAATGAATGAATGCAACTCTGAATTCCACTATTTCTTGCTAGAGGAAATCTTGAAAGTTAACTGGTCTAAGCTCCTCATTTTACAGAGACACCGAGCTCTTGTCTCATAGCTGCTTTGAGCAAAAGCTAAGCCTGGAAACTTGGACTCTGGTTCCCTAGTGTCATGCTCTTCCCAGTCTACCAGGCAGCCAGGACTTTAGTTCGCATAGCTCTCCGAGAGTTTATACTTTGGTTAGAGACAAAGCCATATATTCTTTTAAAATGGATACTAGATAAGGTGATATACAGTAGTGTGCTGGACTGAGGGACAGATCACTTAATCTTATTAAAGGATTCAGGGTTGGGGAAGATCCCCGTAGGCTGTAGTGTCTGGGAACGTTTTGGCTTGGACTTTGAATGTTGTTAAGGAATTTGGGTGGGCAAAAAAGCAACCACCTTTTCCTTATCACCGCCCTAGTTTGAGCCTTCCTTATTCTCACCTAGTCTCTCCTTCTATTGAGTCTGTCCCTCATGGTGCTGCCAGAGCAACGTTCCGGATCTTAAATCTGAACATGGTTCTTTTGCTTAGAAACTCCTGTGGCTACCCTTTGCCAGCCGAGTAAGATCAAACACCTTTCGGTGTGTGATTCATAGTGCTCACCTCTACCTCTGGTAACCCTCCCTCCCTCCCTCCCTCCCTCCCTCCCTCCCTGGCTCCTCCTTATGGCCCACTTTTCCCTAAGGCCTGAAGTTTCCCACTTCCCTCCCCTTTGCTTATCCTAGTCCCGTGGTCGGCAAACTGCGGCTCGCGAGCCACATGCGGCTCTTTGGCCCCTTGAGTGTGGCTCTTCCACAAAATACCAGGGCCTGGGCGAGTCTATTTTGAAGAAGTGGCGTTAGAAGTTTAAGTTTAAAAAATTTGGCTCTCAAAAGAAGTTTCAATCGTTGTCCTGTTGATATTTGGCTCTGCTGACTAATGAGTTTGCCCACCACTGCCCTAGTCCATCTACCAGAAGTATCTACACTGGACTTCCATCGTCTATCTGTTGAAATACTGCACCTCCTCCAGTGTTGAGCTCAAATGCCATTTCTTGCATGCTTCTCTTACATAGTAGAGGATTCAGACCCTTGTGGGCAATAGCCCTACTCTTTATTCCTCCCTCACAAAATTCACAGGTGAAAGAGTATGGGACTGGGAATCAGGCAGATGCTTAGCCCTGTACTAGCCTGCCATCTGGGTGGTCCCCAATGAACCATACCACCAGAGTGAATGGACTTGTGTGAGTCCCTTCCACATTGACTCAGAACTTGGCCTTGTGACTTGCTTTTATCAACGGCTCATTGGCAGGCATGATGCAGAGGCTGAGGCTTGGGACGTGCTGCCATACAAGCCTGTGGTCTTGGAACACTCCCTCTTAGAACCTAGTCATCATGCTGCTGCGCACAAAGACACCCCATTACCCTGCTGCAGGGAGAGGCCGTGTAGCGAGAGGCCCTGGCACTTTGAGACGGGTCCAGAATGCGGAGTCATGAGCCTGGTGTGCTTATGAGAGAGCCCTGTACCTTCTGTCTGAGCTCCTGAATGGAAACACCGTCTCGAATCTTTTTATTCAGGCTCTTTGCGTGGGCTCTCCACCTCAGCTTCATTCTCTTCCTTCCATCTCGTTCTTGGATCGCTTCCACATGGCTCCTGCTCTTCTTCCACATCAATGAAACTGCTATTCCTAAGGTTCCAACAGTCCTCTTGGACCACGTAATTCTATGCACGAACCGATGGCCAGTGCAACACAGCCTCTGCACAACTCTTCACCATTAAATTATCGGAGGCCTTGCCGGGAGGAATAAAAACTGGCCCACTTAAGGTTTCTTAACTTTTAATGCAGCCATGTTCTAGGGACCAATTGACTCAGGTATCATGGAGGGATAGGTGAGGACCAGCTAAAGAATGCCACAGGGCCTTTAAGAAATGCATGTGAGTTTCTGCTGAGAGTTGAAAAGACAACACATCACCCCGTGTACCGGAGACTCAGCATCAGGCGACATCCAAATCTCCATGAGGGAGGCTGGGGCAGTTCCCACAGAGCAGCTAGGCTCATCCTGGCATGAGGAGGACACTGGTGGGGGGGGGGAGGGGGTGCAGGTTTTTTTTTTTTTTAGAAACCAGAGTAACTGTGAATGACCTTTTAAAGGTAAATTCGTTGCGGTATCCTGATTTTCATCTTTCTGTGTTGAAGGCAAACTGCTTTTCTAAACTTGCGAAGCCACCCACCATCTGCAAAGTGGCGGGGAAGCATGTGCTGGACGGACTGGGGCTCCCCACCCTCCAGGTGGAGATATTCTGCACCATTCAGAATTTCCCCAAGGTACGAGGCAGCTTGAATGGGTTCTTTGCCACATGTATTGTCTATTTTGTGGGAAATGAATGTTGTGAAATACAGTGTTTGTGAAACACACCCACACCCGTATACATTTTTCGGTAGGCACGTACATAAAGTATGAGCCATACCATCAACCGTGATGGCTTTATTATGTTTCAGTGTAATATGGCACAGACATGACATGCTAACTTGAAGACGATCCAAGGTGGAGAAAGGAAATGGGGTAAAAATCCTTTGAAAACCTGACATTATTACTGTGATGAGTTCCATAAATCTACAGATAGGTTTATAGATTTATAGGTTTATATCTAGATTCTATATAGATTGAAAGATGTGTAGAGTGAACTACATAAAGAAAAATGCATTTTCATAATTTTAATAATTCATTTTAATTGCTACACTTTAGTAATTCATATGTATTATTAGAAACAATTTTGCTACAGTTTCTGGAAGGAAAATAATTATGATTAAATCTGTTTGTATACTTTTTGCTATTTATTGGAAAGCTAGTGATAAAAATGAACTTAAATATAAGGCTTTTCTAAGGGGATTTTTGTTGTTGCTGCTGTTAATCCTCAACCAAAGACACTTTTCCGTTGATTTTTAGAGAGAGTGGAAGGGAAGGAGGGAGGGGGGAAGAGAGAGAGAAGAAAAGACACATCGATTGGCTGGCCCAACTGGGGCTGGGGATCGAACCTCCAACGAGGTATGTGCCCTTGACCAGGAATCAAACCCACGACCCTTCTGTGCGTGGTTCCACATTCTAACCACTGCGCACACTGGCCAGGGCCTAAGGGGATTTTAATAAGGCAATAATTTTAAATGTCCCCTGAAGTTGTATTCCATAGTATTTCAATAGTTATAAAAATACCTCAAGGAAAATTATATATCCTCATTTTCCCTTTGAAAGTAGTGATAAAACATGCACATTAAAAGCCAGATACATTTCCCATTTTCTGCCAGAGGTAGAGAAAAAGTAGAACACATTGTATTCTTTTCAGTACATTTGTTCTGTGGTGATGGCGACTCACTTCGAAGTCTACGAGAACGCTGTGCCCGAGCTAGCTGAAGCGATGGAGGCAGAGAGGTTGGATGCCGTCAGCATTGCCGTGCAGTGGGTCAACGAGACCATCACCCAGGAGCTTCAGGGCCTAGAGCCCTCCAGCCAGGCTCAGGTGGACCAGGTGCTCAGGTAAATCTTCCACTTTGAAATGTAAGTGCAGTCCTAGCCGGTTTGGCTCAGTGGATAGAGCATCGGCCTATAGACCAAAGCGTCCTGGGTTCGATCCCCGTCAAGGGCACGTACCTGGGTTGCAGGTTCCTCCCAGGCTTGAGCCCTGTTGGGGGCATGTGCAGGAGGCAACAAATCAATGTGTTTCTCTCACATCGATATTTCTCTCTCTCTTTCCCTCTCTCTCCCACTCTCTCTTAAAAAAATCAATGGAAAAATATTCTTGGGTGAGGATTAAAAAAAAGAAAAAGAAATGTAAGTGTGCAATATAAATATATATGTTTCCTTTCCATTCACCTGTCAATAAAACACGTCTGTCATATCCACAGGACACAGCAGTTAGTCAGTGAAGAAGCCTATGCCAGAGCAGCAAACTTTAGCATAAAATGTTGCTTTTCTCCTGAAAACCATTATTAAAATTTTACTGTGGAAGGCTACATAAGGACTTCCAACCTCTTTCCGTGCATTGAGCTTCCTTCGGATTCAGTGAAAAGATTCTCAGGAATAGAATTAAGATTGGAGATGATGTCCCCTCCCTCCCTCTCCCCACCTCCTCATATGCCCTCATTGAGCATCCCATAGCCTTCCATATCATCACAATGAATGAGTGATGCTTATTTTCTGTCCTCCAGACAACCAGGTCTTCCATTCCTTGCACATAGGTTGACTCTGAAATGTGAAAACCAAGGGACTGTTTAGTGGGGCTTTGTGAGTACTGTCCAGTGCCCAGTGAAGTAGAGCCTGGCATTACTTTTCCTTTTGTACAGGTCCAATGCCACAATCTCTTGGCCAAACGAAGGTCAACTGGATTCTGTTTCTCTAAGCTTCATCACTTGCTTAATTGTACATAACATTATATTTGAGTTTGCTTCAGAGTTGGATCATGACCCTTGTAAAAACCTTTTTGTAAAATTAGTTTTTGTTTTCTGAATGCTATTACACTTATTCCTGTGTGTGTGTGTGTGTGTGTGTGTGTGTGTGTGTGTGTTTTATCTGTTATTATATCCTCAGTCATACCTTCCATTCTATACATTACTTCTTTTCTGGAGCTTTCTTTCCCCAAACCTCCCATCTGGACTGGCTCCTCTCTAGGTCCACTACAGAGATGCCGTAAGACATCCCTTTCTTGTTCTCCTATTGCCAGATCCCAGGTCCTCCTCTTTCTTAACTTGCTGGATTACATCCTTTAAAAGTAAGAATGAGAAAAGGATGTAAAGTTTTTGAGTTCTTACATGTGTGAAAATGTCAGCACGTTGCTCTCATGGTTGACAGTTTAGCTGAGTATAGAATTCTTGTTTCAAATCAATTTCTCTCAGCACTTTAACATCACTGCCCCACTGGCGTCTGGATTATTAATTAGTCTAATGCAAATCAGATTCCCATGTCTTTGTTGACGTATTGATGCTTTTTTTTTTTTTGTCGACGGGAACTTTTAGCCTCTTTTCATTCTGTGTGACTGAAATTTTATATAGATGTGCCTAAGTGAGATTTCCCCAAAGTTTTGTTAAGCCCCACCCTCCAAAAAAAGAAGTCCCACACATAGTGCTATATATTTCATTGTCTAGTCTTGACTCATTTTTTATTCTGACGGTCATTTATTGAAAAAGAAAATTCAATAGCCCTTAATCAAATTACATCTTCAAATTTACTTTACAAAGATAATCAAATCTCAAATAATTTAAAAACAAGGCTGAAATCTTTAAACATTTATTTCCAGGCCAAAATTAATTTCAGTTCTTGAACACAGTTTCATAATAGCGCCATTATATTTTGGCCTTGGAAACTGAAGCTGATTGTTCTTAAGTAGCTAAACAGCAGAGTTAATTATTAGAATATATTGGGGTCAGCACTAAAACATGACCAACATTACCAGGGATATTCCTAAATATGCCACTCTACAGCCCTATTTTCTTGCCATTAAGGACATTCTTTGAAAATAAAGTGCAAGAAGATAAGGAGAGAAAAGAATTGGAAAATAGCCTGGAAAACTCAGCAGTACACATACCTTCATCTCTAATACCACCACCACCAACAACTCCTCCTCCTCCACCTCCGGCAAAAAAAAAGGGACAAAAGCAAGGTCAGTGGCTTATCATCTTGCAGAACCTTTAGTAACAAACGTGTGAGGAAAAAAGGCTGAAGCTCAGACTGCCTTGTTGAGTTAGAGTCTCTTAGCTATAGACCTAGGTTGGGCTACCAGCAGGTACCATCCATGCTCCACGCCACTTCCTTGCTTGAAGCGTCTGTGTTGAGCTGTTAGGGTTTTACCCCATCTTACCCTCCATTTATTTGTTAATTTATTTTTGTAAGATGAACATATTTCTTACCCAGAGGTGAGCATTTACTAAATACACAAAGTGCACTGAATGGTGTGGCAATGCCGGAGACAAGTTGTATCAGTCAAAAGCAACCGCCAAATGAATATTCATTGATGGTCTCTGCATGTAATTCAGTAGTGGCTGTCCTCACCCTCCCAGGAGATTGGTCTAACATAATTTTTTTTTTGTCCAAGGCAATTCTCCTCCCCATCCCAGGCCTCAGCATCTGAATCTGTGAAATAAGAGACTTTGTCTCCTCAGTCTCTTTGGTCCCTGAAGGGGGAGGGTGACAGGGGGGACCTTTAACTGCCCCTCAAAATTTCCATTAGTTCATCAAGAAGCCACTCCATAATTTAAAGATAACCAACATTTTCTCAGTCCTATGTAACATGTTAATAAACAATGTATTTGGGACACTTTGCTATCGTAAAGCAAATAATCGAAGTCATCATGCCCTTTGCTCCATGCCTTCCAACAGCCCCTCCAGTAAGTTAATTCTGGAGCTGCTGCTTGTATTGTAACAGTATTCCGTATATCTGTCCAGCTAGAACACGCTCCTTAAGGGCATGAACCATGCTTTGTTCAATTTAGTACTGCCAGTGCCTAGCATGGTGCCACGTGCAAACTAAATACCCAATTCATGTGGGTTCCATTGAATAAAAAACCAGAACCAGAAAGGGACCAAAGAGACTGAGGAGACAAAGTCTCTTATTTCACAGATTCAGATGCTGAGGCCTGGGATGGGGAGGAGAATTGCCTTGGACAAAAAAAAAATTATGTTAGACCAATCTCCTGGGAGGGTGAGGACAGCCACTACTGAATTACATGCAGAGACCATCAATGGACATTCATTTGGCGGTTGCTTTTGACTGATACAACTTGGAACACAAGAGAAGGGAAGAAGTTAGAGGGGCCAGTAACTTGCTAAACATTTACTATGCGCTAGGTGCTTACATCTTACTCCACTTGTCTTACCTGCTTGACCCAAGTAGCTGTGGGGAAAAGAAGGAGACAGGAGGGGACACAAGAGACTGATGATGGATTCCGTGGTACCTACTGAGCCTGGGTGGCCGAGAACGTATGAGAGTGAAAGATGAAGGATTCTGGCTGGATGGTTAGGTCTGAAGGCATTTCTAAAAGAAAAAAGGCATTGGCTGGGGGCTGGTGAGAAAGATATATAGCTTTATGCATGAAGAGATGTTCAACATCAAGCTGGGTATACAAGAGCTGTGGTGGTATAGAGAAAAAGGATTTGGAATCCTCTCTTTTTTCACTTTCTGATAAATAGTGGGCAAATCTTTTGACCTCTCTAAGCCCTAGTTTTGTTAGATGGGATTGTGGGATAACAATATCTGCCCATATTGGATGTTCTACAAAGTTCTTAGAGAGGCGAAATCCATGCCTAAGGATTGAGCATCGGGGAGTGGTAAGTGAAATCAAACAGATAACTTGTTGGGGTTTGAGGTGGAGAATATGTTATTCTCAGCCTCAACCTTTCTTTGTGCTGAGCTTTTGTATCTGTAAAGTAAAGCCTTTAAAAAATAGTTTTCTTAGAGTCAAACTTCCTAAAAAGGAATCTGTTACCAATGTTTTCCCCTCCAGGTCGGAAGACTTCTATCACAGAGAAACCTATCCCACCTCCGGAACCTGCCGAGCCTGTGCTCTGTGGCAGCATGGCCATAGGGGCGGTGTCACTAGCCATCGCCAAAACCAGTGCCGCGCTGGACAGGAACCCTCTGTACTTCAGTATCGCATCCCTGAAGCACCAGCAGGTCAGTCTCCATTACATTCCAGCACAAGGGGCTTGGGCATCTCAGTCTGAATGGACCATGTTTCTCATTTCCTCTTGCTTTGGTTCTATTTCAGGAACAGCCAGCAAAGCTAACTATTCCGTTGCTAATGGTATCTCTGGTCAGCTGTGGGAAGTCATCGTCTGGGAAGCTGAACTTAATGAAAGAAGTGATTTGTATACCCCATCCTGGATTAATGGCTAAACAAGTACCTTACATTATCTCAGGCTACTTTTTCTAAAAAAGATATACTCTGTCGTCAATGAGTTTTTAAGTGTAGGTCCCAAGACTTATGACTCCAAGGGAGAGGGAGTTAAATGTAAAATGAGAAAAAAAAATATTTTAACAAATCAGGGAAATGGGAAGAAAGCAAAACCTCCAACAAACAGGAACACAATTAGACCACCCGGGATCTCTGCTTCATTACATCACTGACTCATGCTAGTGACTCACAGGGGAGCCACTTGCGTGCAACTCCGCAGGCCTTCTATTGGGAGAGCTGCGATATCTGGTCCATGCACTCCAGCAGCAACAAGAGGGAGCTGGCACTTTCCTGGCAGCTCATTCTGCCAAGTTAGAAACTCCAGGGCCCGAAGATGACAGATGGCAGATTGCCAGGCACATAAGAGAGGGTTAGTGCATGTTTATGGAACGAAGGAACCCTAAGTTGCACTTTTATACTTAGCGGTGTGCTATTGTCTATATTGTTCATGTCTTGGCTGAGTCAATATCTTTTTTTTTTTTTTTTTTTTTTTTTGGTTAATACCCGAGGATTGAGGTATGTGCCCTTGACCGGAATCGAACCCGGGACCCTTTGGTCCTTGGGCTGATGCTCTATCCATTGAGCCAAACAAGCTAGGGAAATATCCTTCTTTGAAGTATTCTACTAAGTAGGCATTGGGGAGAACTCAGTGTTCATGTTCTAAAGGGAATGTTTAGGGAAAAAGTACAGGAAGCTCCATCCCCTCTTAATACAGAGTGATACAGTAAAAAATCATTGTTTTTTAAACCCCAAGATGGTCTGTGGTAAAGAATTCTTTTTTAAATAGAATAACCATTGCCTCCCAATTTGTCCATTGCAGAAGACTTAGGATTTATCTCTGGCTCACCATCTGTCAGATCAAGTTCAGATCCTGGCGCCGGGATCTTTCCTGTAGTGAAGACTCGGTGTACTGTGTGGGTACCAGAGCACTGGCCTGCCGTTCTTTATCTGCCTTCCTATGCAGATCCCACTGTCATCAGAATACGCTTTTCCACTTTTTAAATGACCGTGGGTTTATAGGAACTCAAACACTATCATGCAGAATCCCTTCGTGACCTGTGACGGGTAGTGCAAGAAGGTCCCGTCAGGGAGACAGTGAAATAGAGTGAAGTGAACTTGATCCAGCCATCTGAACCAGCCAGTTCTGACAATGAAGAGAGGATACTGAGGAGGAAGAGCCTCTCATTCATGTTTGATGGACTGGAAACTGAGGGCTGATGATTAGCATTTAATCTTCTGATTTCGTAGACCTTGTCAGGGACCCTACAAATATCCTGAGTTAGAAACAGCTGTGTGTAGTGAAAATTTTTGTATTTAAAACGTCTAGACTGCAGTTGTGGAAGATCATGTTTATTCTACTTACAGAGTGTGGAGATGCTTATGGAAATTCAGAAACAAATAAGCAAGACAATTGAAACGGTAAGTAAAGAGAATCTATGGCATCTGGTTACTGACGCTTATATAACTTCTGGTGCCCAAATTATACTTGGCTATGGAATTAAGTCAATAGTGTTATATGGAAAATGTGTCCATTTGCTTTGGGTTTCCCTTATGAGCCAAGCTTATAAGCTGTGGGTCCAGCTTATAATGGTACTTAGTCTCATTTTGCTTTCTGAGGCAGCTGGCTCTATGCTAAGATCATCCTTAGGATTCCTAGGGAAAGAAAGGATTTGGCCCCTAGGATGTGAGGGGCAGTTTGGAATAGCAGTTAAGGCACAGGCTCCTGTGCCTGCTTAGAGTTCCAGTGTTGGGCAAACAAGAGCCCTTGGCCAAGCAGCCCTTGAGGGGGAAGGTCACAGAGGCAGGATGGCAGGCAGCTGTGAGTTGCCAGCTGTGCCATCGTTGACGGGCAGGGCTGAGGCCAGGAGAGGGATCCGATCCTTGTCTATAAATTTGCAGATGTGGTGCAGAGTTCCCCAATACCCCTCCACCCGGTTTCCCCCAACGTTACAGGACATAATGTAACAGGACATAATACCATGATATGTTTGTCAAAACTGAGAAACCGAAATGGCACATTGCTATGAACTAAACTCCAGACTTTACTCAAATTTCACTGGTTTTTCCACTAATGTCCCTTTCCCGTTCCAGGATCCAATCCGGGATCCCCCATCCATTTAGCATGAGGCTTTGCAAGCCCTAGCCCTTCAGCCCCTGTAGGATGGGGCCTGAGACATGATAGCATGGGGACTTGAAGGAACTTTGGCTCCAATGCTGTCTTGCCGGCACAGAGTCCATGCAGGTGGGGGCACCTCCCTCCCCTGTAGTGATGGGGTGGGGGAGCAAGCCGTACAGTTGACCAGAATTGCTTTAAGCACCAGCTTGGAGCCAGGTTCTTTGACACTATTCAGAATGCAGTCCTCTTTATGGGTGACCCACCTGCAGATTTGGACAAGTTAACCCTGACCTTGCACTCTGCTTTGCCCCTCATTAGCTGTGTGACGATGACTACCCATCTCATGGGGAGACTGTGAGGAGTGAATGAGTTCAATACAAGCAACGTGCTCAGAGTAGGAGCTGGCATAACAGTGAGCAGTACATAGTGGTGGTTGTTATCAGAGCAGGTGGAGGAAATCCGGCCTCGAGGATGAGGAAATTCAGGTTATCTGAGCTTTCTGCATTCAGCCCAACTTTCAGACGTCTTACTGCCTTTTGATTATACAAGTAGCTCATGAATGTACTTGTGAAAATTCAAATACTGGTAGAGCCGGTCACCTCTACCACCAGCTCCCCACCATGCCCATGTCTGCCTTGTTCACCACTGTGTCTCTCTTGCCTGGCACGTGGACCCGCTCCTCTGTTATTTCTACCAGGGGAAAGAAAGTTCAGCTGACTCCATAGTGCAAAGAGCAGGATAGTTGTATTTGCACGTACTTGAGTGTGAACCATGCTGATTTTTGACAAACATGACCCCGTTTGTAACCAGTAAATGCTGGACATGAAAGTGCAGCCTTATCACTCCCCCAAGTTGTGGGAACATGTCTTTGGGAAATACCTTTGCTGCTCATCTCAACTGACTTTAAAACACATCAGAGTCACCAGATTTAATGACCCTTGGCTGTTTTCAAAAGCCACCCCCCATCCCCCCTTGGAGGAGAAAGTTGTTCGCACCCTGATAATATTTGAAACAACATGTTGGGCCTGTGAAAGCAAATCCCACAGTGGTCTTATTCCTTACGGGCAAGGAGGGGACTTTGTATGAGTAATACTTCATTTATATGAGTAGAAATGCATGAACAAGCATCTATATGCCCCATAGATATGATTGGGGGCAGGAGGTAAGGATGAACTAGTGGGAACATGTGCCTGATTTTGAGAAATATTTTAGGGTTTATAAAAGTAGGGAGTGGCTGGCATGATCTGAGTGTGTGTGTGTGTGTGTGTGTGTGTGTGTGTGTGTGTGTGATTCACAGTGTGTCTGGCTGGGCTCCAGAGGCCAGAGGACCTGAGCTTTGCTTGCTGCCCACAGATAAGTGATACCCCGCTATCTTCTGTCCCACAGCCCCCTCCTCCAAAAGCAGAGACGAAGAAAGGGCATAATGGAGGCAAAAGAGGTCAGGTCAGTATATGCTTTTGGTTACCGCCCTTGTATGTGACGCAGTTCATCCACGTATTCCCTGCCCCTTGGGCTCTCCCACAGTCACTTTGCTCCAGGACCAGGGCTAATGCAAGGGGGAGTCTGCACTAAACCAGGAGCACTGAACCAGGCAAGCGAGAGCTGGAATACCACTCCACCCTCACCTTTCTGCCAGCAGGCTGGGCCCCGGCCTTCTCTGCCGGCAGGCGTCTGGCCAGCCGACGTCTCAGAGGAGCGTTCTGAGTAATAGGGTTACGTTTGAAACCCGAGGCAAAGTGTTGGGGAAGTTGAATCTCTCTGCTAACGAGATGAAAGACATATCAGGTGCTTTAGATTTTAATCACACGACTACCAAGGAGAGAAAGGCCCAGAAAGACAGCCACTCCTTACGCCTGGTCCCCGAAGGCACCGAGGCACCATTTCCGATGACACGTTGCCAGATCTCAGATTTTGCCCGGAGAGTTAGGCACACTGTTCTTGGGAAAATTTGCCATGTGGCTGCAAGAGCCTCGGGAGACCAGTTGAACTTGATCCGTTGGTCCTTTGGTATTGTGGGTGCTCTGAACACAAGAACTTCCCCAGCTCTTCCTTTGTCGAGTAGAAGGTTCCTCTCACTAACATCAGAAATGTTGGATGTACTGAAGGGTCCTGGGTTTGATTCCGGTCAAGGGCACGTACCTTGGTTGCAGGCTCGATCCCTGGCCCTGGTTAGGGCATGTGCAGGTGGCAACCAATCTGTGTGTCTCTCCTCTCCCTCCCACTCTCTCTAAAAATAAATGAGAAAAATATCCTCCAGTGAAGATTACAACAATAAAAATGTTGGATGGTTCTTAGAATTAACTAGGGCTATTGCCAGTAAAAAGGGGATATTTATACCTAAGTTCACACTTGATCTTGAGTGTGGTACACACACACACACACACACATACCCTTAAGCCCTCAGAATTACTGATATTGCTTCAACTTGTGTTATAATTGCACGTGGCGGTTCATGACACAGGCACATCAAGGCTGACCTCTCCGGAGAAGCATGTGGCTGCCTTGCCCTGGGGTCCTTTGACTCCTCAGATCTTCTTCCACCGAAATCCATCCTCAGCTGCACCCTCTGAGCTGAAGTCTTCAATCCTTTTAAAATGAAACCCCGCCTGAAGGAGGGCTGCAGTGCCAAGTGTTAGCAGTTATATTCCACTAAAGGAAAAGGAACACGGGAAAGAGCAGGTCTGGGGGAAGAGGGCAGAGTGAGGGACAGGCAGGACAGACGTCTACAGGGACAGCCTGGACATTCGCCAACCTGGTGGTGCAGCTCAGGTGAGCCCATGTGCCAGGGCGGAGCCAGTAAGCGGTAACATGCGCACCCCGAAGACAGGAAAGTGTGTTCTCCAGACCCTGCTCGAAATTACTCCCAGACACCACGGGGCAAACCTATGCCTGGAGGTCACCCAGGAGTGAGTGGGACCGAGACAGAGGATTAATCCAGAATCAGAGGAGCGCCCCCCCCCCCACACACACACACACCAGAGTTGTTTCTAAAATGTGCCCAACACGGGAGACTCCCAGAACGTGACGTGCTTTGCTTACACTCATCGTTTTCCTTTGACCTTGCAGCAGCCGATCACTGGCAAGATGTCCCATCTGGGCTGCTTGACCATCAATTACGACACCATAGAGCAGCCCCTGCTCCTCATACAAGGAATCTGTGCGAACCTGGGGCTAGAACTGGGGACGAATCTGTACCTGGCCATCAACTGTGCTGCGCATGAGCTGGTGGACTATGTAAGTTTCTTCTCCAGAACATTTGCTTTTTGTTGACGTCACATTATTTTTAAGTTAGAACTCAAAGGAAGAGCGGATCTGCGTATTTTTCAAACAGATCCTATTTTGTTGTTGTTGTTAATTTGAGAGGGTGGGGGGTCCCAAATATAAATGGAGTTGAGAAAGCCAAGTTAGCTACTAACCAGAGAATAATATAACCATATACATGCGTTTTAAAATGAACAGAAAACATCCTAAGTACATATAGACTTTCTGTAATAAAAGTGACTAGAATGGGTTGCTTACATTGCAATCATAAGAGCTATTGAGACATAATTTCATGGACTGGGATGTTTTGCTGAGTACAATCACTTGGTTGGTAAATGCTGAATTAGTCAAGTGTAAAAAGTAGATCCATTGTAACTGTGACTTGATAAACCCTTCTAGACACATGGCTCTCGAAGTTTGTGCTGTGACTCACTTTTTAAATATAAAACTACTAGAGGCCCGGTGCATGAAATTCGTGCACGGGGGGCAGGGGCGTGTACCTCAGCCCAGCCTGCACCCTCTATAATCTGGGACCACTCAGGGGATGTCCAACACCGGTTTAGGCCCGATCCCACAGCAGTCAGATATCCCTCTTGCAATCTGGGACCGCTGGCTCCTAACCACTCGCCTGCCTGCCTGCCTGATCACCCCTAACCACCTCTGCCTGCTGGCCTGATTGCCCCCTAACTACTCCCCTGCCAGCCTGATAACCCCTAACTGCCCTCCCTTGCCGGCCTGATCACCCCTAACCACCTCTGCCTCAGCCCCTGCCACCGTGGCTTTGTCCAGAAGGATGTCAGGAAGATGTCTGGTCTAATTAGCATATTACCCTTTTATTAGTATAGATTTCCAAGTTATTGAAGTTTATGGGTATATTTAGAGAATATACCCAATTAAGCCCATCACAGTGTTATCCACAGTCTGGGGTAGGGCAGAGCATTCGTGATGAAACTTCACCTAGGGACCACACCACATGAAGTTATTTTAAAAAGCAAGAGAATGGAAAACAGGTTTTATTTAAGAATGTTGTAGCCCTCACTTTCTTGGGGGACTTTATCAGCCATTAGCCTTTAAGTGTGGGAAACAGTTATGTTAGGAAAGCTATTACAGGTTGTCTGTTTTACACACATACACATACTTCCCATTTCCAAATACATAAATGCTGAGTCCAGGTTTTAGGAAATGCCCAGCACGTTCATGGTGACTTGGTAATTCATGTCAAATTCAGGGGGTATGACCAAATAGAATTTCGCTTTGATTTAGCATTCTAACTTTCAACTTCAAAGGAAAAGCTGAACGGTATATAGGAACCCTAAGTTTTAGCTGATTTCTAAAAGTTCTTTTACTTTTCTAAAGAAACTAAGCACATAAAGGAATGTTTAATGTACTTTGCTGTTCTTCACATAATGATTGGTTCCTAGGCATACCATTAAGAAAAATAATTGCATGTTTTCATCAGCAACGTATACCAAGAACTATGAATATACTGACTCCTAGTGCTAACTTGAATGGGTATTTATTGCTCAGACTGAGTAAAATATATTAGCTTGACATCAGATAATTCTTACACTAATATTAGTTCAAAGTCTAGCATTTCCTTACTGACAAGATAAGGGTTTAAAACCTTCAAGTATAGAAACTAAAAGTTCTTGCCCTTAGCCGGTTTGGCTCAGTGGATAGAGTGTCAGCCTGAGAACTGAAGGGACCCAGGTTTGATTCCAGTCAAGGGCATGTTCTTTGGTTGCAGGTTCCATCCCTGGCCCTGGTTGGGGCTCGTGCAACCAATCGATGTGTCTCACGTCAATGTTTCTCTCTGTATGTCTCTCCCCCTCCCTTCCACTCTCTCCAAAAATCAATGGAAAAATACCCTCAGGTGAGGATTAACAACAACAACAACAAAGAAACTAAAAGTCCTTGATGCTATTCAATGTGAAAAAAGTTAAGAAATCCTTTGCATTATGGATTTCTTAAGAACCTGCTTAATTCCAATGGAATCCAGTCCATTAGCGTCAGCAGCAGGAAGTCACTAGCAAACCAAACAGCCATTCCGTTCCCTTCCAGCTCCCTCAGTATCCCAGGTGCCATCCCTGAACACAGACTTGGAGGAAAGGTGCCGTTTTACAGAGAACCCACACAGGTCCCGTAGCCCTGCTAACCTCTGTACCTAATGACTCACCAGGCTTCAAATGAATGGGGCTGCACTAGAATTACACTTTCAAGACAGTACTGGTACTACTAGAACCAGCATGCTGAGAAAGGAGTGCTTTCACATAAATCACCCTATCTTTCAAAAGCCTAGCCCTGCTTTCAAATTCTAGAATATTCCCAGTAGAAGAAATTCGCTTGTTCAGTGTGAGTTGGAAGATGGTGGATTCTGGCGAGTGGGCAGGTTTGCGTGGCGCTATGGTTTGTTTTATGAACTTAGGTTGTTGCCCATTTACCTAAGCACCATGTCATAAACCTAAGGAAGAAATCATGCCTCTCCTACTCTTTTCTTAGTTTTTTTGTGCAGAAGGCTTCATCCGAAGTCACTGGGGCATGAAAGGGGATGGCGACTTGCTTTTCCCAGGTTAATATGTAACAGATGTTACAAGTAAAAGGGTACATTTCTTATGTGAATATGAAAAGAATCTGCTTGCAATCTTTTATGTGAAATGAATGAAAATGTATTTGAACCCCATTTTTGACATTTGAGGAATTCAGTGTTTACCCTCTAATATCTTCCTTACACTCGCCAGAGTAAGGGGAAGTATGAAGTGATGATGGGAACGTACAAAAACACCACTGAGATGGTTGACCTGTATGTGGATCTGATCAGCAAGTTCCCTTCAATTATCGCCTTAATTGATCCTTTCAGGAAAGAGGTAAAAGGATTCGCCTTGAATTTTATAATAAAATCTCATTCTTTTGGATCTGTCCTTTGAAATGTGTTGTAATTTGGGCTGGGAATGAGTTGCTTGCTTCCGGCATTTATGGGAATAGGCACTTACTAAGCAAATGAATAGCAGAAACACAATGACCTAGGAGTGTACCTGTCCACAGAATGAAGCAAGCTATCCCCAGGCACTTCAGGAGTATCCGTACATTTACAGGCAACTTAACTGATGGCCACAGAGCCCGCTGTGCTAGCTGGAGCTCCAATAGGTTAATCATAGATCATTTTCAAGTGCTCATGGCAACAGGACTTCCACTAGGCGAGTGGTCGGCAAACTCATTAGTCAACAGAGCCAAATATCAACAGTACAACGATTGAAATTTCTTTTGAGAGCCAAGTTTTTTAAACTTAAACTTCTTCTAATGCCACTTCTTCAAAAGAGACTCGCCCAGGCCGTGGTATTTTGTGGAAGAGCCACACTCAAGGGGCCAAAGAGCCACATGTGGCTCGCGAGCCGCAGTTTGCCGACCACGGCACTAGGCCAACTGTTTTTAACCTAAATCCAGTTACTACACATGCAGGAGAGTAACAAAGCTATATATACATATATATATATTTTTTTAAAAGGTTTGATTTATTTTAATCTATTCAAGCTAGTGCCTCTAACAAGTGTTGTTTATGTGCCATAGAAGACCATCTCTCTCCCTTCAAGAGCAAAACTGAAATTCTTGATTTATGAGTGTGAGAACCATTAGATAAACTGAACAGACACCCTCTCTGAGATAACACAAGGTTTCACGTTTGGGGGGCAGGAAGAGTGCCGGGTCTGGCTGGGATCCCCAGGCTCTCTCAGTCCCGTCTTCCCTTTCACGGCCTTAGCTCCACCCCGGGGCTTGCAGGAGACGCAGCCTGAGCTCAGCGCTTTCATCTTGTCTGCTTACCAGAAATAACAGCAGCATCTTCTAACCAGCCAGTCTTTAGCAACAGTATGGATAATAGAGCGGGTGAGGAAAGCCTGGGTTTGAAGAGCTTCAGAATCAACGTGGAGAACAGCAACTAATGTGGATAAACATTTTATTCACTAGATCTTTACGCTCAAATGCAATCGTGTTAAGTTTCTGTTCCGAGAAGCTCGTTAATCTGTGTGGCTGTGGTGTAGGCACCCTTCAGCTGCAGGTGCGAAAGGAAGCCATGTGTGTTATCTCAGAAGGGCGTACACCTGTATGTGCTATACGACTCTGTTGTTCTGTGGTTGTGTTCAATGCCTTGTAACGATCCATTCTTAACTATTCACCCAGGACTCTGAACAGTGGGACAGCCTCTATAACGCTCTTGGTTCCAGGTGTTACATAATTGCAGGAAGTGCCTCCAAAAGCATTTCCAAACTTCTAGAGGAAGGCAACATCCGCACCCCCAGATCCAGTGGGCGGATCATAAAACACACCAACCAAACGACCATGTCCGACTTGGTGGCAATAAGCAACCTCATCGACAGTGAGTAAAACAGCAGAGGTCGCAGACTCAGCATGAACTCGGTTATACAAGAAGCCCAAAACAGGCTGTCCGTTGGCTAAGAAAAAGCATGGGATAAACCCGGGAAGGAAAAAACAAACCCCACCACCTATGAGAGAAAATAAAAGCAGCTTCTTCACGCCACAGCGCCCCCTGCCAGCCCCAGCCCCGGAGGGCATCTCCTTTAGCGAGGGCCACCACAAAGGTGTGGGCCAGGCCACTGCCCTCTCAGCTGCACCTCACAGGACAGGGATCCCACTTGCTCACACTGGCTCTTTTTTTTTTTTTTTTTATTCCTCAAAAGTCTCAAACTGTTACCACCTTGAGGTCTTTCAACATGCTGCTCCCTCAGCCTAGAATGCTCTGTCCTGTCCTGTTACGTGGCTCGCTACTCCTGACCCTTCAGGTCTTCTTGCCTTAAGTGAAACCTCTTCTTGGCACATACAGGGTGGGGCAGAAGGAGGTTTACAGTTGTGAGTACATGAAGCCGAGTTTATTCCTGTATTATTATTTATTATTATGTTATTGGCCGTACAAATAACTGGAAACCTCCTTTTGTCCCACCCTGTCTCTGATTTCCCTGACTCCCTCCACCCCTTGCAGTAAACCTTTCCCATAGCAGCTTATTTCCCCTTCGTAGTAAGTACTGGCCACAATTACTCGTACAATTATTTAATGCCGGGTATCCACCACTTGGCTGTAAACTTCCATGAGTTCATGGGCGTCTTGTTCACTGAGGCACAGTCCCTGAAACATAAGTATCAGGAAGTAGGCAGAAGGCTAGTCTCAGACCTGGAGCAGGCCTCAAAGTGGGACCGGCACCCAGGGGCCTGGGCGGGTGCCGGAGAAAGGGATGAAAGGCCTGTAGACCCCAGGCCGGAGGCTGCCCCGGTCCAGGGCCCACCACTCGGCAGTCAGACCCTCACTCACTTCAGATTGCTGCTGTAGCTCCCGCCTCTAAACACACAAACACTGTCCCTGTAGGAAGAACTTTGGCTCACACTCCTTGTAGACTTTGGTCAATTCCAAGGGGTTTTGAGATCCTGAAATGATTAAATACTCTCAACGCTGCTCTTCTGACAAGTCAACATTCAGAATGACAGGCTCCTTTGAATAAAATTCTACACAGTGAGTTGTAAAATTCATTAGGTACATCAACGCCCCATGCGATGTCCTTGCACTTAGAGTGTCCTGACTCAAAGATGCACTTTTCTTCATTGAACAAGCACGAAATTGAATCATGGTGTACAGCTGTGGTCTTAGAAATGCTATTGATCTAATTTGAGCATTTCCCCCCTTTAGTGGAAATAATGGTGAATCTTACAATCTGTCATACCTTAAATTTGACGAAATGTAGCATTCATTTAGTATTTAGCATCCAAGCTACTGGAAAGGGGTGAACAGATAAAACCGGGGTTGGGGGGGGGGGAGCAAATATTTGGGTTAGCATTCTCAGGTGGTCAAACAATTGAATTGTCACGGGAAACTTTGAAATCCCTGGACATTTTTACATATTGCTCTCAGAGGCTCATGCATATGCAGATTGTTTCTGTACCGTGGGAAGCTGAAAAGAACTCCTCTGCCTGCAGGTAAGAAGCACGTGGCTGTCTTTGGCAGCACGGAAGGGGAGTCTTCTGATGACAGCCTCGTGGACCTGGTAAGTGCTGAAGGCTGGTCAACGGCAGAACTGCCGAAACACTGCTTTTACCGGGAACTGGTATTTCAGAGAAATCCAGGCTTTGGCGGGGAAAGCCCTGTAACCTTTTACAAAATAGGCTTGCCTCCTCCCTTTTGCGAAGAGCTAAACTTTGACCTTTTAAAAAGAAGAAAAATGGAAGTCCCGGGGAAAATGATGAGCACACTTAAATGACTGGGCTGTGCGCCTGCCGTCTCACCCCCTAAAACGAAGTGAGAAAGGCCAGCATGTTTTTAGGTACAGTCAGCGTGCCCACATGACCAGTGAGGCATGTGATGCAGGCACTCTCTCTGTCTGACACCCTCCGCTTTAAGCAGGCCCCCTTGCCTACGTAAGACAGAAAAATGAAGTGATAAGAGAAACACCCAAGTAGCACACAGGGACAGTGTCCTTTCAGCAAAATGTGACTTCTCCATTTCAAAAAAGTTGTTTTTTGCCCTAGCTCGTTTGGCTCAGTAGAGCGTCAGCCTGCGGACTAAAATGTCCCAGGTTTGATTCCTGCCAAGGGCACATGCCTAGGTTGCGGGCTCGACCCCCAGCAGGGGGCGTGCAGGAAGCAGCTGATCAATGGTTCTCTCTCATCATTGATGTTTCTCTCTCTCTCTCTCTCTCCCCCTTCCTCTCTGAAATAAAAAAATAAATTAAATAAATAAAAATAAATAAGTAAAATAAGTTGTTTTTCCCCTGGTTAAGGCCGTTGGACTGGGTGTCCAGTTTATCAAGTTGGGAGGTCTTTCCCGCGGAGAACGGGTGACCAAGTACAACCGCATTTTCACTATCGAGGAAGAACTTGTCCAGAACGGAACACTGGGTATGTGCTGCTTTCTGGCTTTGTTTTCACTTGGCCGTGAATAAGAGAACAAAGATGGGGAGAGGGGGAATAGAAGTCCCCCAGCAGGAGGGCAGGGGACTCCGAAGACTAGCAATAAGAGCTGACAAACCAGGATGGCATTTGCCACAATGTGTATTGTTTCCTTAATGGATTATCTATTTACCTGAATGTTTAAAACTCTCGCCGGCTGTTCGTCTTGATAAATAGGCTGCGTGATGCTTTTCAATAGAATTGATTGATTGGAATCTCCAAGCCTACCTTTTGTTGCGGTACAAATCTTAGCTGAGGTTTCTCTGCACAACACAGGAACATTAAAGGCAGGTTTTTCCTCATGGCTTTTGGAAACCACTCATTTTACTTAAGACAAGTAGGCAGCGTGTTCATTTTAATGTTGTACTTTGGGAAGGCTGTGGTCTCAAGAGAAATGAACCAATCACTTATGACACGGAACCTTTGTAAATTTGCATGGGTCCAGTCACCTTGTATACTGGCTTAACTGGAGAGAAACACTCCAAATATGCAATTCTACTTTTTATATTATTGATGGTGATGGCCAAAAGTACATTTGTAGCGCACGGAGACATTAAAAGGAACCAATTGTTATTGTGGAATTCTAAAGCTACTTGGTATTTTAAGATAGAATAAATGAATTGGTATACTGAAAACAGTATATGTTATGTAAATAGTGCCGACAATTAAAACATGCCATTTTCTGGGATGCTATAAATGAGATCTGTGAAAGGAGGTAGACGCATTATAGAATGTATTGTGGAGCACACCAGTGGAGGCAAGGAACCAGTCCTACTTTATGACTCAACACATACATTAAAGAGGAAAAAATATAGAAACCAATAGAACTTGTGATTATAAATGTGTCATGTTTGACATGTGTCATGATCTTGAAACACACCCGAAGATTCACAGAAAAGAAAGATATAATTGGGAGACCATCTCTGAGTCACGTAAAGGAAGTCAAAATTCACTTTGTGTTGTTGGTGTGTGACACAGGCTTGTTGTTTCAAACAGGTAACATCATATTCTCCCTACACATCGCCTGGTTATTTTTTATGTCATACTGACTCGTGGGAGCCTTAGGCTCCTTACATGACTTATCACATCTCCAGCCAGACCTAAGACGAGGGAAACAGCCGCTTCAGGGCATCAAAAAGGACCCTAGTGACCGGGGACCAGCCCTCCCTGGGGGCAGAGCAGGCCCCTGGGCTTTCCGGAATGGATGCACAGATGAATGGGAATGCTCGCACACTGGCAGAGCTCCATAAATATTAACAAACCAAGCGCCGGAAAGACAGCTACGAAAACACGGTCACAGCCCGCGGGGACCAGACCAGAGCAGTCTAAGTCTGCACTCGCTCACCCTGGAGTAGTCAGCAAGGGCTTGTGCTCATGCACAGGACTGGCCTTCCCTCTAATTTATCTTCTTCCTTGTAGCCTTTCCTGCTAAGCCACTGCCCAATAATCCGCTGCATGTAGAATGTCCCAGAAGGTTGTGTAAGGGTGCAATGCACACCCAGAAGACCAAGTGTATTGCAGTTCATGTATAACCAAAACAGGCCCATTTGAATGGTTCTGGAACCCTCTCTGATGGTGGAGTGACACCTCTGGGCAGTTCTGAGGATGATCTTTAAATCAAACAACGTCAGAATTGGCACCACTGGATGAGACAGTAAACATTATTGTCCTTGCTTCCTAATAGGTATCAAAGAAGAACTCACCTTTGTTCAGTTGAACGAGGAAGACGAAAAGGCTGCCGAGGAGCGGGAGGCCGCGGCTGCCCTGGCTGGTGAGCTGCCCGGGCGCCCGGAGCCCATCTTCCCCACAGAAGTCGTAGAGGAATCAACCTGAGCACGAGCACCTTCTGGACCGGGCTGTCCACACCCACGTACAGCCACATCCGAGTTATCAGGCCGGCAGGTCTGAAGTATGTCTTCTTCATACCGGTTTTGCTCTAAAACTTCACTAACTTGTCTCCCTTCTGTTTCTGCTTCTCCTTTACCAGTTGGTGAAATACACATGTAGCATTTCTGCCTGTCTGTGGTCTGTGTCTCACAGCCGTCACATTTCCTGGCAGGTTTTGTTTACGTACCTGCTCTATCCACTGGGGAGGGCAGGGGGTGACCTGGTAAAAGTATCCGGGACTTTTGTTGCCAGCTCACGCTCAGTGCAAACACCTCACCCTTTACAAGGGAAAACGTCTCTGAAAAGCAGATCTTTTACCCCAGGAGCTCTCTGTGCCAGGAACATGTATGCATCTGTGTTTACCTTACACACCCGTGCTAGGAAGCACAGACACGGTTTTGTAGCCAACCTCACACAGAAGTATGAGCGTTTCACCATCCTGTGTAACAGCCAAGCAGTTGCCTTTGCCCCGATTCCCTCCTCTCTCTAGGTGTTAGTTTTTCTTATATTATGTATATCCTTGGGAGTCTCCTTCAGTCCTTCTTGGGACAGGAATGAGTATAGTGAATAAACACATGCATGGATGGATAACTATTCTTAAGGGGATTAAATGCTCATTTATTTCCATGACAGCACCTGACAGGTGACTGAAGACAGTGCACGTGCAGGGTGACTGCCCCGCTGGGAGCCAGCAGAGAAGGAACAGAAATGAACTCACTCAGTCACGTACCTACAGATACCACCTGCTGTGTATGGTTTAGATTCTCTGTTAAAAGTTATCGTTTGCTTTACCCAAAAATTATACATAAATTGCTATATACTGACCTGTGGGAGAGTTGGCTAAATTTAGATTTCTGGTATATTCTATATGTTTTCGCTAAACACACTGAGGACCTCTCCTCTTGAAGAGGACTAACAGGGAGAAGTCATGGTCTGATGCCCAGGCCTTTCCCTCGAAGCCGTGACTCAAGGTCGGTTCCGGGTCCGAGTCTCCCAGAGCGCGGGCAGGAGGAGCGGGGTCTCTCTCCATGCCGGAAGAAGAGCGTCCAGGCTGTGGCTGCTCCCGCCTCTCCTGCTGCTTACAGCAAACGGGGGGCTGTGAGAAACTGGAGGGAAAGCCCATCTTAAAGGCAGGAGGAACAGACTGGGTGTTCACACAGCCTTTGCACATGTACATGGGTGTGCATACACACATGCATGAAACATGGGAGATCATAGAAGAGCATGCCCTGGAACTATGATACTAATTATAATTGGATGACTGAAACCACAGAATAAAATGTACAACTAAGTAAATAGTTAAATAAAGTTAACCAATGAGGTGATTGATGACCTCCACCCGATCAGCACTTTAATTTCAACACAGAGCGCAGCCCGTTCACCTTGACCGCACTTGAGGACTGGGGCACCAGTGGGTCGGTAGCATTTTAACTTAAAAATGTTAATGTGATAAGCACTCTTTCTATTTTCTCTCTGTGTCTACATTTATTATGTAATAGGTAGTAGGTATAAAGCATATATATCATCTGTAAGATACCAACTGTAAAAGAGATGAAAGAAACTAGTCATATCCCATTTTAACCCTTTGCACTCGCTTGCTTTTTTCTCGATTCCTTTATTCTAATGCTAACCGTGTCGAGTCACACTCGACATCCGAGTGCAAAAGGTTAAGAAATGACAGAGGGATTGGGAAAGGTCAGCGTGTAGAAGAAACTTCTATCCAGCCCTTAAGTGGGGACTGCTTGGTGACCCTCCCAAGGTCAGTGATGATGATGGACGGCCATCCACCCTCCCCAACATGGTTCCATAGAAGCTAGAGTTATCCCATGATTGACGTGATTACACACGTATAGTGTGCATTTAGGAATATCATCCAAACTTGGTTTTGTAAGATTCTGTGATATGGACTATCACTGACCTGACAAACAACCTTCAAATTATCTGGAAAGATAAACGATGATTTTTGCCTGTACTCCATTTCCAACATCTTACCGTTAACAAAGAAGGGAAGGAAGGAGGAATTACTGGCGTGAAACATGCATGAAACATGGGAGCCAAAACATCCGTCCTTTTTACCCAGACCAAACAAGGGGGCTGTTAGAGCCCTGGTGACCCCTGACGATCAGAATTTCCACAGGACAATCAACTGCTGACGCTCTGTGTGGGATGGGGTGAGACTAGCTCAGACACAAACGTGCTACAATTGCCCCGGCTGGGGTGGCTCAGTTGGGTGAGCATTATTACCCAGTGCACAAAAAGGTTGCCAGTTCAATTCCTGGTCAGGAAAGATACCCAAGTTGTGGGTTTGATTCGTGGTTGGGGTGCGTGTGAGAGACAGCCAATCAATGTTTCTATTTCTCTTTCCCTTCCTCTCTCTAAAAACATAAAAAAAGTGCTAGGAATTTAAATAAATTCTTATTATGTCAGAAGAAGGGAGACATTTTCTTTTTCTTTAATAGCAAGAACACGAATATCCCCTTGCCTCACTCTGGCTATAAAAGTGCATCAAGTCAGGGGCACATGCCTGGGTGGTGGGCTCGATACCCAGTAGGGGGCGTGTAGGAGGCAGCCCCATCAATGATTCTCATCTTGTTTCTATCTCTCTCCCTTCCCCTTCCTCTCTAAAATCAATAAATATATATATTTTTTAAATAAAAGGGCATCAACATGAGTTACAAAACCCTGTAACAGATGAGAAACAATTCTCATTTCTAAAACAGAAGGAAGAATAATTCTTTAGAAAAAAACCCAAAAAATACAAAGACGGCAGCCCCTTCCAATTATACAGTAGCCTATGTAGGGTATCTATACTTTTTATATGCAAAGAGCTACGAGCGTACCTTGAAGACACAAGCACCAGCTTTCCCAGGTCTCCCACCCCCACCTAACTGCTCGCTGACAACGGCACCCCAGCAGGGGCAAACCCTTCCTAAAAACTGACGTGAAAAGGGAAAAACTGTAGGCAGAGAAAGGTGAATAAAATCCTACACCATATATCTTTATATCAAATTAATTTTAAATGACTGTGATCACGGTGAAAGAAAGTAAGCAGCTTACAAAAGGCAAGAACACTCCTGCCCTAGCTGGTTTGTGGACCAAAGGGTCCCGGGTTCGATTCCAGTCAAGGGCACATACCTCAGTTGCAGGCTCCTCACTAGCCTGGGCCCTGGTCGGGGCGCATGCAGGAGGCAACCAATCTATGTGTTTCCCTCTCTCTTCCCCTCTCTCTGAAAATCAATGGAAAAATATCCTTGGGTGAGGATGGAAAAAAAAAAAAAAGAAAAGGAAAGAAAAGGCAAGAAGAGTCAAAATACCAGTTACTGGCAGCTGCCTGGCCTAATGCATCCCACCACATAGTCACTTCCGACCCTGGAAGCGAGGCTATTCTGTGACCGCGCCCTTCTGTCACATGTGTGATGAACCAGGGAACGGAGCTCACATCCTCCTGGTCCTAAATGTGGATGACACACCCCAGTGGGCTGATGACCGACACAGGAGGGAGGACAGCACGAAGCAACAGGGAATGAAGTCCTCAGAATACACGACTTTGTGGGTTATTAAAAATTACGACGTTATCAGCGCTTCCATAATTTCCTTTTTAAAGAATGTCTGATTTGGGGACCTGAACCAAACATGTCAATAACCACAAATGACCTTTAGTGGGAACCTGTGGGTGCTTTTTAATAAGTGGGGTGAGGAGAGCTCAAATCACAGCAGAACAGAACTTGGTTAGGTGCCTGGATGCAGTTAGCAGTGAGCATATCACACAGCAGCAGCATCCAGTGAGAGAGTGTTACAGTGGAAAACATCACACTTCCATTTCCCAGGAGTCAACTGCTAAGTAACTGTAAAAGTCGTCCCTGGAAGAACACGGAAACAGTCAAGCATAACGAACCTACAGGAAGATCATTGTGCCCAAATCGAGGAGGGACGCGTCCCTGCCTGCCTCCCTCTTCAAGCCTATGCTTAGCACACGTGCAAAAATCAAGTACAATACAACTACTGCAATTATTACTATCATTTTCTCTTGCCCTTAGGTGAGCAACACCTGACAGCTACATGCTGAGCTCTGCTAACAAAACGAAACCTTTCACTTCCTTTAATAGCAAAATTACCATTACTGAATCACTGTCGTAAAAAAAAAATGCATTCAAGTACATGACCACTTATTTTAAATAAACACCAATTTTGAAACAATCAACTTTGAAAAGCTGCATACGTGTGTTTTTTAATCCCTGATTACATTTCTATTTATTCACTGTGGTAGACCGAAACATTGTATTTGTAGAGACTAACTACCACTTAATTTCTTACAAAAACAACAACAAAAAACAACAAACCTGTGTAATGTAGAACAGCAGTAAAGGAAATTGTCCGCTTGCCACGTCTCTTCCCTGTACGTAAGAACTGTGATGAAATATGGTACTAGTGCCCATGAGTACATGAGAAAACATAGTGAACTCATATAGCACAGAGCAGAGGGTTTACCATGTTAAGACTCTGTTACATTCAAGGATTGGGCTGCACCTCGATTCTGTATTCGGGCCACCAGCGCATTCCCATCAAAGACCTTGCGAGGTTTTGGACTCAATCATCAGCATGTATTTTCATCCCATAGGTAACAGTTGCATAATTAACACTGATTATGGGGCCACTGGTTTGACACCAGCTCCTGAATTTTAACTTTACCTCAGTACATCCTAGCAAGTAACTTGTATGCCACAGTGCCTAACAATTCCCACGCTACTGCGGTTTCTCCATCAAAGAGGATTGGATCCGAAAAAGCAGCTCATTTGAGGGCTTTTTAAATCACCTTAAATTGTTCGGTTCTGTTTATCCAATTATCCACAGCCCTACAAACTTTCAGCGTTACCTTTAAATCGTGGTATGTACATTAATGAAAAGGATAGAAACATCTGCATTTTCTGTAACCTTCTCAAAGAAGTCACATTTCATACAGTAATTAGGAAAAAAAAAACCTTATCCCTATGAATATAAGAAACTACATAGAATGTGCATTTTGCTAAACAGCTTACTTACTAGTATATTGATAGGCGAACTACTTACAAAAGTGACATCAGAGAAGAACCTGTTTTTTTTTTTCTGAATCCAGGGACAAGAACAGAATGTCTCTAGAACTAAACATGTGCTCGTCGAAACGGACTTCTACGCATGTCACCTTCTGGCTCAAGGATCAGCAGCTGGAGCTGTCCGTGTCTCTCATTTTTTCAGCGCTGTCTTCTTTGTATTCTGGTTTAATTTCGCCGTCAGCATCCTCGCGTGGAGTTGGATCTTGTTCGGCACCCTGGTCTTTGGTTTGGGGTTCGTGTGTGGAAACAGGATCTAAAACTACAACTGGTTCGGCTTGCTTTTCACTGCCAAGGTATTGTCTCCTCCATCCAGGGTCACTGGGAGGCCTAGGGGATGAAGAGTTAAACAACAACAAAAATTAAAAGCAGAGAGAAAAAGATTTGTCTTTCCTACTCCTGGATTCAGACGAACAAAAAAACAAACAAAAACACCCCAAGACGTACTAAGTCTAAGCAACATGCGCAAAGTGGTCTTGGAGGTGCCAGCCATTTACAGAAATGAAGCTATTCGGTTGCAGATTTAGGAGCACAAAGCCAGAAGAAAGGAGGCGGGAAAAAGTCAGAGCCATTAACGGCGGAGGTGTTAAAAAGCCAGACGCACCTACCTGCTGAATTACACGCTCTCCACAGGAAGTGCAAAGCTCAGGGGGTGGCAGACCCCCCCACTGCCTGAGCCAGACTCCTGCCCCGCCTTCAACGAGCCAGTTACCCCCCCTGCCTGCGTCCCTGGCACATGTGGCTGCAGATTAGCTCCGGGGAGACTGCGTGGAGGAGGAAAGTACATCTCCCCATCACTGAGGGGCAGCTGAGACACCGGGAGAGCTCTGCTCAGAAATGGGGGCGAGGGGAGGAACGAGGGCAGGTGGGAGAAGCCGGGGAGCACGCTAAAATGCTGTGACCTTAACCTTTTCAAAAAAGGAGAACCATGTTTCCTGAGAAATCTCTTCTTGGATGGCACACGCAGTTAGCTTCTCTTCCAGGGGCGTTCCTCTGCTCCTCTGACACAAGAAACGAGGCTTCTCAAGCTGATGGGTGACACCTCCCCGTGGAAAGGGGTGTCCTGAAACGCTCTTGCCACGTGTCGGGCAATTAGGGAGTCGGCACCTCCTCTTCTGAGAAGTCGTGGTCAGAAGCCACTGCCTGAAGGTCCTGGGCAGCTGACCTGGTGCCTGAAGGTTGAGGGGCGTGTAGTCGGCAGGGCAGGGGCTATTCCGACTCATCTGGTCTTCTTGGCAAGCGCCAGGATGCTAACCATGAGCCAGCACACGCCTGCCCACCTCTGGAGAGCAGGACATGGCTGCCCTACCTATTGGCCAGGCTCTGCCCACTCTTCTACCAGCCCCTTACCTGGAGTCGATTTCTACTATTTCTGACTCCTGGAGCAGGTCAGATCTGCCGGTTAGATACTCTATTACTACTCAGTACTGCCTCCCGTTGGCTTTACCGCAGTTATAATCAAATACTGTGCAAATTTGTTGTTCAATGTCTGTCTCTTCAAATACCAGGTAAGCATCCCCGAAACAGGAACTCTTCAGCTTTGTTCACAGGTGTACCCTAGCTAGCACCTGGCGCACACCCATCTGTGGGGTAAGCGAATGAGCCAATGCCCATGACCTGTGCGGGAAAGGCTCGTGATGAACGGGCAGACACCAAGGCTTCGGTGTGAGCAGGTCTGCAGGTCTCTCTCACACACCAAAACAACAGAACAAATGATCAGTTATTGAGAGAAAATAGTCTGCGGGGTCCAGCCACCGGTCCAAGAATCCTCAACCCAATGACCACGGTTTTATCACTGTCTGACCAGTGCTATGAGATTTATCCAGATCTTGAAAACCACTCCATCTGGCTATCCGGTTATACTGCGTGACATGCTCATCAAGAGTAAGTGATTCATGCGGAACTCTGTCTTCCTCGGAGGTGGTAAAAGCAAAGAGGGTCGGGAGAGAAAAGCTAGGCTATCATGAGGACCAGTCCCTTTATTTTTGCCTCCATCTGGCAATGCCCTTGCCATTAGAAACACCAAGACACTGCTCATCGACCTTGGCCCAGGATCCACTTTCCAAGATGTCTGTTACTATACTTTGGGGATCAGAATGGGACAGAGTTTCCGCAGGGGTAGCCGGTTTGACTTTCTCTGAGCCCGGCTGACACCTGTAAGACTGTACCTATTGGGATATGGCCAGAGAAGCACAGCCACAATGGTGATATGAGGGATTTATTGCAGGGGATAGACCTCCGGCAGTGGTCTATTTCAGTTGGCTGCCTCTGCATCAGATGCTGGGCAGGAAGTCAGTAGTTCTGGCCACTGAAAAGAAAGATGGATGAAAAGTGCAAGAGACGGAAGACAGCACGGCCCGTGGCTCTCACAATCTCTAGTCCTCATGATGCAGACCACCTGCAGGATAAGCCGGGCCCTTCCTCAGGGAAACGCACATGCACCTGCCCCAGCTGCTGCCACATGCCAGCGAGGCGACAACATGCGTGACCTGGGACAGCGTGGACCGTCAGAGCGTTCAAAGCAAGACTCCCATGTCACTTTGGCCTTCACGATCTCATGCAAGTTTCTCTTGTGGCCTCCCTGGCCTAGAAGCAAAAGGGCAAGGGCATTCTGGGAAATGAAGTTCCAGCCTAGCTAGGTTGCTACAAAGCCACAAAGCCTGCAGCTCACCTCACCAGGCTGGCGCCACCGCCTGGGTTTGAGCTCACTGCAGGTAAGCCAGCCAGCCGGCTCTAGGCATGCACAGGGGTGTCCATCTCATTCCAGGTGAGCATCAGCCCATACTGACCTTCACCACTTGTGCAGAACGAGTATGGAGGGTCTTGTGCCCAGGTGTGCCTGCGGGTGAAGGGGCGGTGAACACGTCCTAAACGAGCCTTCTTCATCGGTTGGAGGCCAAACACTTCCAGGAAGTGCTCCCAGGGCTTAACGGCAGCAACAAACGGATGTCGATGGAACTGAAAACTCGGAAACCTGTACTGTCAGGCTGAAGTGTCCTGAAATTGTCTCGGTCCACAGAATTGGTCCTCTTCCTTGAAGGAGGCTTCTCAACTGCAGAGTAATCTATCATTCAACCACCTGAAGGCTGCAGTTGGAGGACGCCTTTGTTGGTTAGCACTGGACTAGGCATAGTGGGCGATTTCGCTGAATCTATGCACCGAGAGTCAGAGGCACAAGTTTCTCCAGGCTAATGGGCACTGCCTGGAATCCCAGCGGGTTAAGACTAGCACGGACTATGGGGGTCATCTAGCCCCATCTGCCCTTGGACAGATGAGGAAAATGACGTTTGCAGAGGGGAAGAGCCTGCTCTAAAAATCATGAAGCTGAGCAGCAGCAGAGCCAGAGTGAGAACCAGGGGCTCCGTCTCCAGGTTCCTGCTTCTCCTGGCACCACGCTGTTTACCCAAGGCATCCTCTCCTAGGGAAAGAATGACGCCGCAGGCCAACTCTGGCATGCTTAAGGATGCCTTCCCGAATCCCTGTTTGCAGTGGCATCTTTCAGCTACGTAAACATAACGTCCATCCCTTCACGCTGTCCATGTGGGTTTTGTATGTGGGGGTGTGACTCGTAGTTCCTCCTCGTTTGCCACCGGGTCCATTCCTGGTTCTCAAGGGAAGCGCGAGAGAGCCCCGTCAGTGATGGTTCCCAGAACCCAGGCTCGTGCTCTCGGCAACTCTCCTGGCGGCTTTCAAAGGGGTAAGCCGGAGCTGCTTCCCCAGGTGAAAATCCCAGGCCCTCCAATGCAACCACCCAACAGGAACTGCAAGATACTATTATTATTCTGTTCCACTTTCCTACTTTCACTCCCCGGCTCAGGGCGATGACCACACATGAGGAATTCAAAGTCAGTCCTCACGAAAGGCACGGGAGGCCTCCTGTATCCCGCAAGATCGCCAAGCCAACTTGCATGTTACAGGTGTGAGAGAAAGCAAGACTGAAAGCAGGGGATGCCGGAGCTGACAGGGATCCCGGATCCCTTTTCAATTGTCAAATGAAGACCCCAAAGAAGGCAGTGAAGTGATCTGTCCAAGGGCAAACCACTTGTTAACAGCAGACAACGGGACTGAAATTGTGGAATCTTGATTTCTTGCCGGGTTGTTTTTTTGTTTTTTTTCTCACCACAACATGCCAGTAAGTCACTTATGATCCACTCAAATAGATATTTTCACGGGTCATTTTAGATCATTTGCTCAAGGGCTATTTCAAGACAAAAAGCAAAACAAAAGCTAGGAGACAATATGCCATTCAATGCCACCCTACAAAGCCGGATGCCAGGCACAACTGCAAATACTGCTCAGTGTGGACACAGCCTGTGCCAGCCACTGTCACTGCGAGGACTTCCTGTTCAGCGGGAGGGCAGCTGCCCGTCCAGAGCTGATGTCGGACTTCCAAGCGTGGCAGCGTTCTCTCGTCTAACACTTACTTTTCATCATTTAAAGTGGCAGCTCTTTTTCCCTCACACGGAAGCTGACCCGAATGGACAAACTAATTTGTTCTCTGAGCTAAAATGGGGTTTTAGAAAGTACACCAAGCTAAAAGAAACGGGTTCTGTTCCACCTGCGTGACAGTTAAGAGTATTAGAATTGGTAGTAACAGAGGAAGTGTCATTTTATGTTTAAAAGTCTATTTGGGGAGCCCTAACCGGTTTGGCTCAGTGGATAGAGCAGTGGTTCTCAACCTTTCTAATGCCGCGACCCTTTAATACAGTTCCTCATGTTGTGGTGACCCCCAACCATAAAATTATTTTCGTTGCTACTTCATAACTGTAATTTTGCTCCTGTTATGAATCGTAATGTAAATATCTGTGTTTTCCGATGGTCTTAGGCTCTACAGCAGCGGTTCTCAACCTGTGGGTCTCGAACCGCTAGCAGGGTCGCCTAGGACCATCGGAAAACAGATATTTACATTATGATTCATAACAGTAGCAAAATTACAGTTATGAAGTAGCAACGAAAATAATTTTATGGTTGGGGGTCACCACAACATGAGGAACTGTATTAAAGGGTCGAGGCATTAGAAAGGTTGAGAACCACTGGGATAGAGTGTCGGCCTGCAGACTCAAGGGTCCCAGGTTCGATTCCGGTCAAGGGCATGTACCTTGGTTGTGGGCACATCCCCAGTAGGCAGTGTGTGGGAGGCAGCTGATCGATGTTTCTCTCTCATCCATGTTTCTAACTCTCTCTCTCTCTCTCCCTCCTCTCTGTAAGAAATCAATAAAATATATATATTTTAAAAAGTCTATTTGGGGAAATTGTGGACGAGTGTATTAAAATCTCCAGAAAAGCAGGTGCCTGGAAGGAACGAGAGCAATGCCACAGCCCTTCGCTGCCGTTGTAACGTGGGAGGGGTTTGGGGTGGGGGGAGGTAAGACTTATTTTTACACAAGGGGGACATATGAAACTGACGTCCTCTCTGGAGTTTCCCCAGGAAACTACTTTATAAAGACAGATTTAAATCTTGCCGTTTTTCTGTCCTTGAAGGTGGTAAATATGATTGCGGCTTTATCCGTTTTTCTTGTAAATGAAACAGAGTTCAGACCGTCCGGCTGTGCGTCATTTGTTGGATGGCTGCCACCGACTAATGCAGACGTCCCACTGGGAGACCAGGGAAGAACTAGACTTTGATTCACCAGATTGTGTTAAATAGTCCAGCTGTTGCGATTTGAAAGATAGTTACCTCAGAAGTGAAATAGAAATGAACTTGGCATTTATGCCGCAAACCATTTTTAGAACTGTTTGGCAATCAGCTTTTCAGGGGGAGCATTTTATAAAATAACGCTCGCCGCTTTAAAAGTTTCATTCACTGTAATGTTCAAAATGTCCCACCTTTATATTATCAGTAAAATTAAGCCTGCGCGATATGTAGCATTTGCATGAAATAAGCATTTCCCCCTTCATTTCATGAGCTTTGATTGCACTCAATTGAGCTCCGAACCGTGCCGATTAGGGCTCTTTGGGGCATTAGTTAATTGGAATTGCAGCCGAAATGTTAGCTAGAATTTGTTGAACATAATTGGAACGTGGAAAGTTGATTCTGAAAGGAATTTCATTGAATGCAAACAATGATGTGCTTTTGAAAAATTAGAATGCTGCGATTTCCTCGCTTATGAGAGTCGAGTCCTTCGTGAAGTTCAGCTTTGGCAGGACCCTTCGCGATTGTTTTGATTCTTCTGGCACAGGTGCGGTTTGGAGTCAGGTCTTCCCTTTTATCAGCAAGTGTCCCCTCACCTCCCCCCACCCAACACCTCGTCCACGCCCCCTGCAGCTGAGAAAACGCGGCTGCTTTCTAAAAGGGCACCCGACCTGTGCTTGGGCATCAGGCGTCATAGGGTGGGGTCCGTGTGCTGCCTCCTGGCTTTGATTTTGCTCTTTGGTGCAGGCTCTCTAGCAGGGCGGCCTCGCAGGCCGGGGCACGCCATGAAGCCTGAAGCCTGGCCCCAGCTCCTGACTCCTCTAGTGGAAGGTGGACTGTGGGCACTTACATGTCCCCAGATACACTGGCCCACGGCGGCTCAGGAAACCGGATCGTTCTCGCCAACAAAACCAACACTGATAAAGCAGGAACTAAGATTAATTTTAGGTCCAACGTTCTGAAATGTCTCACACTTTTGGGGGGCTACCTTCAAAGCTTTTTGTAATTTTGCACCATTTGAAGTGACCAGGAAAGATCCCGACCATTAAAAGGGAATGTTATTTAAGCGATATTTTAAGAGACTTAATGTCTTCCACAAAATTACCGCATATGCACCTAAGCACTGGCCATTTCAATTCTAGATTTCCAGAACAATATTTTTAAATTTGTGAAGATTCCTCTTTAAATTTACTGTATCATATACTTTAAATTCTCTTTTAAAGATGGGAAGTCACAAAGAATTCTGTGTGCTTCTTTTCATATAGTCGTATGACAAAGCAGATTTCAGATGAAATGGGCCTAGCAGGTTTCAGAAGTTGGGCCAATTTGTCCTTACATATGAAATGGCATTTACGCTTTAGTCGGCTGCTTCTATTTGAAGAAATTAAATACCCAGCTATACACAGATAAAAGGAAACACAAACACTACAGAGACTACTGAAAGATGTTTTTCTAAAAACGTACAAAGCACCAAATGCAATCTGGTTCTCTATGCAGAAGTGATGTATTTTATGCTAAGTCCCTTAACATCACAGGTATTTGCAGCAACTGGAGGCAAATGCTAGACGGCAATTAATTCTTTGGGAGAACTGAGAATCACTCAGCAGCACTGTTAACAGTCACTGTGAGATTTACTCAGCAGAATTTGAACATGAGGGTAACAGAGTCTCCACAATTAACCTGGAAGAAGCTGCTGTCTGTACAGCAGCTCAGAACACGTGTGAGACAAAACTGCCCAGCGGATCTTCCGGCCAATCCACAGGGTAACTCCTCGGAAGGGAGGGGAGGGCAGGAAAAAAAAAGAGTAAGTGAGGGGATCTCGACTTCCAGAACATCCAGTTGTCTGCTAATTTTGTTGTTAAAAGTTAATGGCCCGTGGGCAGGCGCACAGGGAGCAGCTTTGTGGCTGAGCGTCGCCGCACAGAGCCGTTTCCTGCAGCGTCTGGCCACAATTCGGCGGTACTAAGATTACAGTTGAGAGCAGACAAAATCCTTTAATTGTGTAAGAGCATCAGATTAAGCAGTAACTTCCATGCTGTCCATTCTGCCAGCTAGTAGTCTCTTCTCAGAAAACAAATGTCTACTAAGCACAGGGAAGGGGCCCTCCATTCTCCCCCTACACCGTGCTCAGCACACCCACCGTCACCCACATGCACAAAAGGGGAGAAGAGAAGAAGGGCGGAGATGAGGAACGGGTGGAGGTGGGAATAAGGAAAGAAAACGCGCCCTTTCCACCTCAGGGGCTAAAAGAACCCTTCTAGTTTCCATTTACTGAACCAAACTTCTCTTAAGGAACAGTTACATGGCCAACCAAATTAATTCCTAGCGGAGACCACTATTTGAGAGAAGACTTTAAGCCAAGTTTCCCTAAAAGTAAGTTAGGAGTCTCAATTGCTCTTTGGTGACATATTTCAAAGGCTCAGATTCTCTAGCTCCAATCCAAAAGAGCAGGGCTTCTCAATTTCATTTTTCTACATTACTTCACCCTGGAGATAATGAAACAAAACTGAAGAGATCAGTTACAGGTTAAACAACGATCAAACCAATCTTACTTTTAATTCAAAACCCTTTGAAAGGCAATTCCATTTTTTCCTTCACAGAAATGTTTGATTATCACACTAACCAAGAGACATTTAAAATTTATCTTTGATCATCGACCCTTGGTGTTCAGTTAATGGCTCAAACAAGATGAACTCTTACAAAAACAAATCTGCGTGGGGCCAAAAGTCACATGTATTTAGAGACACCAGAGCTAGAAACTAAATGCAAATTAAAATGGTTTCACTGGAAATAATTTTTTTTTTACTGAACTCCTGTAATTGCTACATGGGTTTTTGTTTCTTAAATTCTTCCAGGGCACAATGCGACCTGCTTTGACTTTCCAAACAAAAAAGGCAAGGTAGCTGCCTATCTGGTGGTTAAAAAGGAAATTTAAAAGAGCTTGATAAAGCTTAGAGTTTGGGGGAGATCTGGGGTTGAAGAGCAGCATGATGAACTAGAGAAGTGTTAACTAGAAGAGTCTCCGGCAATGGTGGCTTAAAAGCATCTTCAAGAATGACCAAGCGGTGAGGACACAGTTCTGGAATCACTCAAATCATACCAAGTACAATGCAACCTGAGTTCACTTTCAAACGGATTCTCGCCTTTGGAGCAAACTTTTATGGAGGTACTGTAACTAGATGAAACGAAAAACCATCTTTGAGGATGACTGCTTATTTAGTTGTAACTATCAGGAGGATATTCACCTTCCTGAAAGTCATCAGTAGAGAAAGAGAACATGGATGAATGAAGCTCAGTATGGACGAGTAGGGCCACATCTGGATGTTGAGATGAAAAAGCAGGTGGCAAGAATACAAGATACTCTTGGACCTCTGCCTGATTGTGATGCAAAGCTCTGTTAAGATCTGCTCTCCTCTTTCGCCACCCTGAAGGCCTCTTGTCCTACTTCTGTTATAACATAGATATCCCAAAACATGACGACCCATGGACACTGAGCTCAAACTGGATCAAAGATGGAGTTATCTTGCCCTAGCTGGTTTGGTTCAGTGGATAGAGTGTTGGCCTATGGACTTAAGGGTCCTGGGTTCAATTCCAGTGAAGGGCATATGCCCGGGCTGTGGGCTCGATCCCCAGGAGGGGACGTGCAGGAGGCAGCCGATCGGTGATTCTCTCTCATCATTGATGTTTCTATCTCCTTCTCCCTTTCCCTTCCTCTCTGAAATCAAAATATATAAAAATGGAGCTATCTCAAAAAGGTACAGCAGAAAGTGGATGCAACAATAAAACACCTTGCTTAGGCTGGTGACAAAAATGTTAATTTTAATCCTTGCAATTAAGTACTAACAGTATGTCTTGCCTTCTCACAAGTCCCTAGGAAATAGATCCATATACTGCACGTATCTCTAGCTCTACAATTTACCAGGCAGGAGTTACTCAATTATTTGGAACACACAACATAGGTTGATTTTAAGAATTTATTAAAATAAAAAAGTTTTAAGGAATAGCTGATGTTATTTAATTTTCTGGTTAAGTGAAGTTCTTATGCAGAAAATATCTTTGGTTCTACTCTTACTTTACAACCTTTCTTAGATTAGAAAACTTTCTTGCCTACCAAAGGCTAATCAAGTGAGCATACCTGAATCTTCTATAACTGATGGTTACTGATAACTTTATCTTGTGTAAGTGCAAAGATGCAGAAGGTATGCAAGACTGAGCTGGAGGTAAATGACTCCTGGGCACTTAAAATATGTTTAAAAGACCAGATAAGCCAACCAAACAACAAAAATCTCTAATATTTGGCTTATGAATATGTGTAAGTGTTGAATAATGGGGGACTGCTGGTTAATTGAGTACTTTAATTGATACTCTACTATTTTGTTGATACTAAAATGTACTCATTTGTTTATTTATTCAACAAGTATTTCCTGAGAGCCTACCACAAGGCAGGAATTTTTCCAGGTGTTTGAGATACACCTGAGAACAAAACAGACAAAAAATTTCCTACCCTCATGGAGCTTACGTTTGAACAGGGAAAGAGAGAAAATAAGCATTAAATATAACATATAAAGCGCATAGTGGATTAGAAGATAACTATTGTGGGGAAAATGGAGCAGGTTAAGGAGGAATCAAAATTTAGAGGAAGATGAGTTACAATTTTAAATAGACTGGTCAGGGCAGGCCTCATTTAAAAGGTGACCTTGAGCAAAGAAATGATGGAGATGAGATAGTAGGTCACGCAGCTGCTGGGGAAAGGGCGCTCTGGGCAGAGGGGACAGCAAAAGCAAAGGGCAAGGGTGGATGGATACCTGGCCAGAGAGGCCAAAGTGGAGGGAGGAGGGGAGGGAGCGAGTGCAAGGGACTGGTGTGTGTGTGAGTGCTCCAGGTTACTGTCATCAATCTCCTCCCTTGACCTTGATTCCCTGTCAAGAGCCGAGTGGCACAATCCTAGTGCCACTCCACAGACCAACAAAAAGATGCAATTACTGGAGTGCAAAGCTGGTCTTGAAAAGCCAGGGAAACATCTCACTTTTGACTGCTGATCCGGCTTCCAAGTGCTTTGACAATTCAGGTCTCTGATCTGAGGTAAGACAGCGCGGTTTGCCTCTACCTTGTGGTTTGCATAACGGAGTGAAGTTAGCAAGTCACAGGAAGCCAGAAAGAGTCCTGCAAAGAACCCTTCTCCTTCCTGGCAGTGAGACTAGTTTCCAGGAATCCTGACCAATCACAGGAATTTTCACTTGTAAAGCTGATCTGTAACTACATTAAGTCCAAGTTCTTGTCCTCATTACAGAGCTGAGTTTAAACATGAATGAAGTGTGCCCGTCTGGGAAGTGAATGATTACCACGTGCATACACAAAATACTTGGGTTCCTTTGGAGAGTCTAATTGTACTGAACCTGATTTTTCAGAAAGGCGCTCTTCTGTGCTAAATGACTTCCTTCTATAGAAATACATGGCATTCGTTATTTCAGCTAAAGAACGTCAAGAACTGAATAATCAAGCGTTCGGGTGCGAAGTTTAAAAGTTAATACAGCAGCACAGAGTGTTTGTATTAGCGCTTTAAGTAGATAAATTAAATTGAAATGTGTCTCTTGAGCAGTCATTGAACAAGCAAGATGAGAAATAAATTGAGCGTCACATAGGCCTTTATGGCATCTAACAACTGTGTCTGTCAACACGCGGATCCTTTTCACTGTCAATTCGACACGTTTTGCAGACCTTGGGCCTGCAATTATTTCATTTCCTTTCTTGGGAATGTAATTTCCACTTACTTTTGGAGAATAAAAGGCAGACAAAAGGAAGAAGGAGTCGCAGTATTTTCTGATTAAGATTATCTGTGTAAAATGGTAAAGGGAAAAAAAATCTATACACACACACACACACACACTGAAGCATTTCTCAGAAACGAACTTGTTTCAGCCAAATTGCTTTTGTGTCTGGATACCGGTTCAAATGTAGCCGGAGTGCTGATGTCAAATTAGGTGTTAAACGAATTTAACAGGAAAGATGAAGAATGCATATAGATCATCTTTCTTAGAGCTGTTCAAATGACTGCAGTCAAAAGAAAGGCAACGCATGACTGCAGCAGAAAATGTGCTCCGCAACACAATGAAATTAGATAAAACTGTAAATCAGCACAGAAGGCCATTCATTCCAAAAGAGAGGCTGGGGATGGGGGTGGAGGGAGGTTAATAGTACCAATGAGAAATGCAAGAATGGAAGAAAATACCAATTGGCAAAAAGAGACCTAAATTGAATTTCAAGTTCATTTGTCCAGGCTTCACCTTTTAAACTAAGACAGGTAGAGGCACAAAAAGGGCTCTCTCTCTCCTGATGGAGCAGGAAATCGGAGGTTTAATGAACCGTGATTATAATTACAATCGGCGGATCTGATTTGTCTCACCTCTTCCTTTTCTTCAAGTGACAAACCCCCTGACATCCTGGCAGGAGAAGGAAAGCAAAACTAGTCTAATTTCAAAAAGAGCCTGCCACTGTTACAAAACAAACCGACGCGCCACCAGATCCGCCGGAAACACAGTCCATGGCAGGATAAACTCGGCGAGGGAGTGTCCCTGTCAAGCAACTCTATACAGATAACTGTTGACAGGGTATGTTTTCATCCTCGGGGTAGAGAAACATTAAGGCACATCTTTATGTGAGGACCAGAAAATGAGGCTGTGAAAAGGTACCCTTCAAAGGACGCTGGAAGACCGAGTTCTTCTGCAAGATCTAGCATCTTCTTCAGCTCCTCGTGAACCATGAAGAGGGATGATGGAGGCATTCACCCTTGAAAGAATGACTCAGTGTCTTTGGATGCTGAGTAATGATCACCCCGCTCTGTGAGGAACCTGATTAGCAAACCAGTTTAGGGGCAGGAATTCTCTTCACACGTGTCTGCTTTGGATAAGAATAAGAACTCTAAACTAGGAGCCTATTGGCTCATAAAAAGCAGAAGAAGAGCAGGTACTGGCTCTCTAAAGAGGAAGAAAGCAAAGCAACACACGAGTTAGTTATCACAGACGGTTCTGCACGCGAGGTAGTAAAGAGCAGCGTTACTTACTGAAATGTAACCTTGGGACTTGCGCTTCCTTCCAATTTACACGGCCCTTCACCTGGCTCAGGTGTTGGGCTGTTGAATTCTGCCTCCAGAGTTTTCTTGTTCAAGGCTGTTTTTGCTACACTGGATACAGAACCCAACACCGGCATGGATTTGGACTCTGAGGTGGCTAATATCCCGGTTGGACCTTAAAACCAAACACATACCTCCAGTTTAATCATTCTGTGCGATGTTGATTAATATGGCACTGAAAACAGATTAGCTGCAAAGCCCTCAGGAAGTGAAAAGGCCAAGTATGGTTAAGGTTTCCAGAGCAGGCAAAAATGGTTCTATGAGAAATCTGCTCTGCTTTGTGGCACTCCTCAACGCCCCGGGACCACGCTGAGCAACTGTGCACAGGCCTTAGAGAAACCACAGAACCCCAGGCCATGGTCCCCTCACTGACCGGAGTCCTTAAAAATAGGCCGAAACCGGTTTGGCTCAGTGGATAGAGCGTCGGTCTGTGGACTGAAAAGTTCCCAGGTTCGGTTCTGGTCAAGGGCATACACATTGGTTGTGGGCACATACCCAGTAGGGGGTGTGCAGGAGGCAGCTGGTCGATGTTTCTAGCTCTCTATCCCTCTCCCTTCCTCTCTGTAAAAAATCAATAATATATATATATATATATATATATATATATATATATATATATATATATTTTTTTTTTAACAAATAAATAAATAAATACCGCCCCTGCGAAAACTCTTTTCTTCTCAGAGTATGGCTTTCTGGCAGCCCTCCTTGAATTTGAACCCTGTGGCCTCTCAAGAGTTAATTCCTCCCCAAACTCAGCTCTGCGTGTTAAACACCAAGTGGACCGATGTCAAAAGGATCTTTCTCAGAGGCCCATGGAAGGCTTCTTGAGCATCCAACAGCTTTTATGAACATTTTCATTTCAATGTGATTGAGAAGTAAGTGGACTTATTTCCTGTTCCTACACAGACACGGGATTAGAAAAATTAAGTGGCAAAGAGTTTGGCTGGTTAGCTTTTAGGCTTTTCTGCTCTTTGGGACAGGATGAAAAACACTCTCACCGGGCTTGTTACGGAGATTTTTGGCATATCCACCTACAAATTCTGGGCACCGAAGCTACGCTCCATCGTGACTTATTTCCTGTCTTTAGTTTGAAAGATACTGTCCTAGGCAGTTTCTTTTCAAAGCAAGATTCTAGTATGTTTATGGGTTTTTTTCTTGAAACTGCAAAAGGAATCCTTTGTAAACAAAGAGATTCGAGATACTGAATATTCTGGTTGAAAAGGCCTTTCCCTCCCACCTGTGTTAAGCCCCATGTTGCATGGGGATGTGGGAGCCAAGGGGGAAGGGCAGAAAGATCCAGAAAGTTCTTGAAAATATAAATGTGAAGCTGAATTCGAGAACCGCTTCCGAGCAGCTCTATTCCGCCCTGGGATAATTGTTGGCTGCAGCACTGATAGCTTTAAACCATCTGTCCTTGTCGGAAAGCAAGATCTGCTTCTGAATGCACCAGCGCCTGCGGCTTGCTCTGCGGCTGAAGCCAATTAAAAAGGAGGGAGAGTGGGTGAGCTGAGCCAGAGCTCTTATTTTTCCTACAAAAAGGAATAAAGACAAATGCTTCATGTGTAAGATTGTTATTATTATTATTATTATTATTATTATTATTATTATTACTGCATTGTGTTTAAGCTGCCCAGTGTTTCCCAAGAGGCATTCACTGCTCTTTGAAATGTCAGTGTGTTGGGTCGTAAGTGTAGGTAAGACAAGGGAGTATCAGGGTCAAAAGAAAAAGGCCCGGCCAGCGTGGCTAAGATGGTTGAGCATCGACCTATGAACCAGGGGGTCACAGTTTGATTCCCGGTCCAGGCACATGCCCGGGTTGCGGGCTCCATCCCCAGTAGGGGGTGTGCAGGAGGCAGTCGGTCAATGTTTCTCTCTACTCGATGTTTCTATCTCTCACTTCCTCTCTCTGAAATCAATTAAAAAATAAAATAAAAAACACTTTTTTTTTTTCCAAAGAAAAATTCTAAAGTCAAAGGTGCTTCACTGGCCCTTGGGCTCTGAGTTCTGCACACCTCAGGCTACCTCTGCTTCTCTTGGGATGCCTCCTTTCTCCGCTTTGGGACCTCACATTTAGCTTTCCTTTAGCTTCTGTGTGTAGAGGGAAAAAATCCCAGAGATTAAGTGTACCTGAGGCACACACCTATCAAACTCATCCTCTGTAACTTGCTTCCACCATGCAGCTGGGCTGATGTAGCTTCCTAACCCACCCCTCTCTGTCCTGGAATTATCCCTTGTCGTTTCATGATCTTTATTAAAAGATTTACATGGTAAATACTTCTTCCAGTTTGATGCTAGGATAACATCTGTACCATCTTTTTTTAAAAAAGTATTTCTTTTACTAGATTATAGAGTTTGTAGGCTTGTTTCTTTCCTCTCCCCCCCCCCTCCCTTTGGCTACTAGGGAGTTCAAAAGAAGATTTTTGCTCAATTACAAGTCACCCCCCTCAGTATGTGTACATATCTTATTCTACCTTCCCTCAAATTATACACTGAATATTTGTATATGGGTGGAAATAACCAATTAAGTAAGAGTCTCGCCATGCCTACCTTCCTCCAAATTTTCAAATTTCCAAAGTGACTAAAATGAAAATATTTCCTGGTGCCTCCCACTGAAAACTAACTCTGAAATAGTGAGTGCTTCATGTTCGACCAAGTTCATGAGCGAGGTGAAGAATGTTTCTGGAGGACCAAAAAGGTCAGTGGCAAAATACAAAACGTAAATGGCAGAGCACGAAAATGTCATCCGAAAAGTCCCACCAATCAACGGTGGCTACCTGAGTGCTCTGAGGAAGAAATGCTGGAAAAGTCACAGCACGGATTAAGCCACAAAATGAATGATTCATATGGAGACTGCTAAATGCTTGTAAACCAATCTTAAGGAGGGGAAAAAAAAACAAACACAAAAAACCACTCTTATGGCAGCCTTTAACTTTTCTGAGAGGTGGCTGTTTGGGGGCGGAATAGAGGGGGTAATTATAGGACAGTAACAGCAAAATTTCCAGACCAAACAAAAAACTGATTTTTTTTTTAAATGAGGAAACAAAGGCTTCATCTTTTTATAGTAATGCTTTGGCTGGTGGTATGCTGCTTCCAGTTTAAGAAACCAATTTACTCAATTGTTTGAGTAAGTCCCTATGCGAGAACCAGAGCCTGCTTATCAAAAACCCAAATCCTTAATACTCCAGCAACTTAAACTTGACATAAACTTGAAGGAAATGCAAATTAAACTGTTACAACGGGCTAAGCTAACGGGAGTTCACAGGACTAAGCCTAAATGATTCAGACGATTAGCTCGAGTTGCTGGTTAATTTTACTTTAGCTTTTCAAAGCCAGCCTCCTGGCCTCAAGAAAAAAAACCTCATAAAGCTTTCTGCTAATTCCCATGATCAGTTGACAGAAAAAAATAAATAAATAAAGACACACCACAGGGGACAACAACCAATTGATGTGTCTCTCTCACATCACTGTTTCTCTCTGTCTCTCCCTCTCCTTTTCACTAAAAATCAATGGAAAAATATCCTTGGGTGAGGATTAACAACAACAACAACAACAAAAAGTTCTGGATATTGGTTGCACCACAATGTGAATATAGTTAACACTACTGAACTGTACATTTAAAATGGTTAAGATGATGTTTTATGTTTTGTGTATTTTATCACAATTAAAAAAAACTGTAAAAAATGTAAAAATAAAATAAATAAAAAATAAAGACACACCAAGTTAGTTAGGGAACAGATTTTGATGTCCAATACGTGGGTATCTTGACACAAATGCAAATTGTGAGCTCAAGACTTGCTCAGATGGTCATCGTTGGTGACAGAGCTGGAATTTCTCATCACTTGGCTCACAGGCAGAGACACTAAACTAAATGGATGTGAAGAACAAAGACGATTTCTCTACAATTATAACTGATGTGTAATTAACTACTATGATTACTGATTATCGTGAGCTGACTCTGCCAGGCACAGTGGCGAAGCACTTTTCATATACTGACTGACTTGATCCTTAGAATAATCCTATGAGAGAGTGCTTTTATTCGTCTTACTTTATAGATGAAGAAACGGAGGCACAGAGAGGTTGGGTAATTTGGGTAAGAGCAAGCAGCTAGTAAATGGCAGAGCTAGGATTTGAACTCACACTGTCTTGGTTCCAGAGCCTGTGCTCAATGCTACACTGTTGCCAAAGCCCATCCTGAATGTCTTTGCACAAGGTCATCATGCATTAAGCAAACCAGATCTATAAAAGCCTGATTACCTACTGTTAGGTCTGATCAAATAATTGAATCGATATGATACGCCCTCCCCTAGGAACTGACCTTTAGACAACTTTACAACCAACATTCCCTTTCGCTTAGACCACATTCCACTTGCTAAGACCATTATCCTTCCCCTCCAGACCTTCCCAGGATCCAGACCCGCCCAGAGAATTCCCCGCCCAGAAAAAAAAAAACCACCTAGAGTCCTTTAAAATCTCTGACTCCCATTCCTCGGAGCTGATGCCATCCTGTTCTCAGCCCTGCTGCTAGCAGATGTAACAATACATTTATAATTCTTCACCCCATTTGGCCTCATGCATTCCTCCTTCAGTGACCCTAACATTTGGTGCCGAAACCCGGAATGGTGTGTGGACTTTGGGGCAACTACTGTACATTGTGGTCACGCTGAAGGGAATGTTGGTTGTGAAGTGGTCTAAAGGTCAGTTCTTAAGGAAGGGGATATCAATTCAATTATTTGATCAGACCCAACACCTACAACTACATAAGTAACATGCCAATAAATAAAAATAACATAAGCATTCTTATGAGGGATCCATAAGTACCTTTCACCAGCCAATACTTCTCACTCACATTAAAAATATTTAATAATAATTTTAAGAAGATAATTTCACGTTAGAAAGGAACTCAGAGGAAGACGCTGCAGAGAGGAAGAGCGCTATGGAGAAACGAAACCAGCTTACTACTGCTCTCTGCTTCTGCCGTCACCTTCCTGCGACGCAGAATCCTCTCTAACTCACTCTCACTGCTCTCAGTGTTAAGGGATTTTAAGCTTCTGGAACTAGTAGATTTATTAAGTGTCCCCTAAAGTGAAAAAAAAACAAAAACAAAACAAAAAACAAAAAGGTTAATAAAGGCTTAATACAACATACAAAAGAATATAAAAATAAAACCACCAAAACATTACCAGAATTTGAATGGAATTAGAAAATAAAATGAACTTTACATATGTATATTTTTTTTTCATGGGCATATCTTCAACAACACATAGTGTTGGATCATTTAAGAAGACGCTCCTGAGGATGTAAGATGTTAGCTCTCATAGCAAAAGAACAGGACAAGAACACCCCTTGATGTGCTAACTACACGAAATTCAGTGGCGGGAAGGTACCTGCACAACGATGGTTAAGATGCTGATGTGTGTTGATCCGTTGCGTGGAGAAGAGGATGGACATAATGAACTCACCTGAGAAGCCACACGCTACAGAATCAAAACCCTGGTGGCCCTAAAAAACGTGTGGCTGGTTCTTCAGAGAGTGACCTTGACTGCACAATGGTGCCTCAGTTGCCAAAGGAGGTACGCAATGCTCTCCAGTGGCCTGACCCCAAGACGTGCTGCACCGTGGCTTCGCTGTGAAAGAGGAAGGGTTAGACTCCCACAGGGAGGCAAGGAAGAGTCCGGCACTGACATCGTGACTCCAGAATCCTAACAGGGAGGCAGAGACTGGGTGTCCTTCAGGCCCGGAGATACTGGAGGAAACAAGAGAAGCCATCGAGCTGTGCTCCTGCTGAAATGGTAGTGACCTTCAAGACGACAGAGAACGCCCCAGGCAGCGGTCCCCTGCCCTGGCTGCTCCGGGAAGTGTGTTATGGAGAGAGAGCTATGGCTTTCCATCTCCATTACCAGTCAAGTGTTGGAACAGAACACTAACTGATGGTTTGATCAGAGCAAATCAGAACCTCAAGTTTGGGACAACTCGCCTGACTTCGTGCCGGAGTCAGAAGGCAGCTTTTGTCCACCGAGGCTAACCACCAGGCCGGCCTTGGCCATTTCTGAGCTCCCCGCGGGCTTGCTCTTTGTTCCCTGCTAATAACTTCCTCAGGATCCTAAGAATTCTACTCCCTAAAAATGATAACTCTTTAGCCTATAAAACAAAGAGAGTTTGTAAAACCAGGTAATTACAAATCTCTTCTGACACAGGCGGTTACGCTGTTTTGTGTAGGAAGGTTTTTTCCCCTCCCTGACAGCATACAGTTATAGGTCAGGGAGGACCTTGGCTAACAAGATTAGGATATTGCATGCTTCTACAGTCAGATGCCTAACCAACCTGATGTGTAGAGTACTGAGACAAGGCTCACATGTTAGCCAAGCATAAATCGCCCTCTTCCCCCCACCCACCCAAAACTACATCTTTCTGCTTTTTCATTTATTGCGAACATTCATAAAACACATTCAAAGGAACACCACATTACATGTAACACGGTAACAGCTCAGTTTATAACTTAAAAATTATTTGGTTTACTTAACAGTTAACAAGCAGATCTGTATCTACTTATCCTAAGGTAGGGTAAACACTGAGAAGGTAAGGAAAACAGAACGAAAGCCAATTTTGATCAATTTTTAAACATGGACTAGAAAAAGCATTTCCAACTCACTTGTGTTTATAATTTTAAAAAACGTACCAGTTGTATTGTATGTAAGCAGATATTACTTAACGGAATGGCCATTATTATTAAGACAACTCATAAAACCACACTGTTTGAATGTCAAGGACATTCTGTGTGATTTTCCTAATGGCTGGAGTTAATGGCTACCTTTTATTGAAGAATTTATCTTTCACAATATTCTCTCTGTTTCATTTAGACGACAGCATTATTTCCCCAAATTCCTGACTATGATGAATGACCCTCTCTTCACCTGATACTGAAGGAACCCATTTTTCAAGTCTGAATCCTTGAATCCCACACTTTTCGTCCACTCACTGACTGATGGCGTTGATTCAGCTAACACATAAGGACATTTTAGATACGGAGGCAATGATGGAAGAAAGAAAGGTTTCTGCATGACTCTCAACTGAAATGATAAAGGAGCTCAGCTAATAAAGTACAAAGATTATCTTAATTACCCATTTACACTATAATCATAGATTGTGAGAACAGAAATTAACTTGGGAGCCATGCGGTCCATAGAATTCCTTCACCTTACAGAGGAGAGAGCCTCGGGGTTTGGGCCAGATCCCAAGACAAGGCAGTGATAGGGCGGGGCCTTGACCGTGGCTCTTCTAATTCCCAAATCACTTCTCTATCCCTACTCTGAACCACTTTGATCATGGACCAATCTTAGTGCCCCACGTTGGTGAAATGTTCCTAATACCAAGTAATCTAATTGTCAGGGGGGAAAATTAACTATTCAACAATTTCTGGGTATTTTGAAAAACTGGAGATGTTCGAGAAAGACCTGTAAGAGAATTTTTTTCAAATGCTATTTCAGTTTCTTTGATTTGGAAGCAACTGTATTGGAAGAGAGACGTTTGGATTCATTTTGTCTTGATTTAAACTCCAGAAACTGCCATTTCCACTTTGACTTTTAAATGACTGGGGAGACTCAAGATAACCCTTGTGTGACTATAGGAAATGAACATATCTTTGTTTAATCTGTGCGATGCACACCATTTTTAAAAATGAAGTATAAATAGGCTTGGAAAAATGAGTCCCGTCAACACGGAGACTTTACAAATTAGCTTGGAAACTGGACAACTCAAAATAGAGTGAGGTTTTCCAAACCCAAGATTTCTTTTCTACGCAGGTACTAACTTAGAGCAATAGGCCAAACCTCTAAGTCGTGGGTGTCTCTTACCACTCAGGTCCCGTCTCATTCACTGCAGCAAACACACCACTGATTTTACTCCTGGTCTCTGTCCCACCACAGTACTGGGCAGGCTGTTTCCTGGCATCTCTCAGTCACTTTCCATCTCAGGGTACAATCTGTAGGCTTTTCCTATTCTTTTCCTGCTTATCACATGTCACACTGTGAGGCTGATGTCATGTGCTTTGCTGGTTACTACATGTGATCATCCTAATAGTCAGAACTCCAGCAAAAAGCACTAACATAGCCCCTCGAACAGGGGCTTCTTTTTCTCTCTCTTACAAGAAGTTGTATGGCTTCTTGACACCAGGTGGCTGGGCGTGGCAAGTGATCCATCACCCCTCAAAGGGACGTCTATGGGGGTAGCGGCGAGTTGCCATTGGGCAACGAAGAGCAGGAGAGGACACTGTGAGTTTCACTTTTAAATAAACCAAAACAATTTACTGCAAAGAAACAATATTGTCAGAGCAACAGCTATGATGATACGTCAGTGCCAGATGAGGGGGAGAAACCTACCGTTAAATCCCGGACGAGGAGGAGAGGGGCAATTTGCAGAGGGGAAAACAAGATGTTTTGACAATTTTTATAATTTGTAAATTATTTCACAAAAATTTATTTCAGGAATTTCTCTCCTTCAAGTGGCACGAAATTACAGTGCGCGGGATTGTATAGCGCACGTGGTCTTAAAGGGCAATGCTGCAATCAGCAAACCTGCTACCCTCCAGCATGATCAGGGAGCGGCACGCCCTGGGCACTCAAATGTCATATGGCTCCCACATGGATGTCTGATTTTCCAAATAAACCTAATCTTTTAGAAGTCACACTCAGTATGGTTAATTCTTTCACTGATGGAAGATTATACTCTAGAATCTCACCGTGCTTGGGCAACACTTTCTTGAACAGGAATTAGCATTACAATGTAGAGAAGAAAAAAGAAAAAAAAGACTGTCATTGCCCTGGCCTGTGTGGCTCAGTTGGTTGACCATCATCCTGTGCACTGAGGGGTCACTGGTTCGACTCCCGGTCAGGGCATGTGCCTGGGTTGCAGGCTTGATCCCCAGTAGGGGGTGTGCAAGAGGCAGCCGATGTCTCTGTCTCTCTGTCTCTCTCTTTTTCTCTCTCTCTCTCTCTCTCTCTCCCTCTCCCTCTCCCTCTCCCTCTCCCTCTCCTTTGCCCTCTCTCTACAATCAATAAAAACATTTTAAAAAAAAAAAAAAAACAACAGGGACTGTCATAGTTCTCCTTAACAGAACACTGGATCACAAGATTTTCTCATCCAAGAATCCCTTAGCGCACAGCCACATACGTGATCAACGGTTTGAATACTTCACTCTGTAGGCAGACCAGCATGTTAGCCACCACTACACCTCTCTCTAGTGCCAATGCCACTCACCTAAAACTAAAGCTAACTAATTAAGCCATTCTGAGTTAAGTCTGTTGTTTCGTGCTCGATGAAAATGATTTTGTTTACCACAATTAGGGGATGTCTACACGCAATGCGTAATTAGCACAGTAACAACAAACATGGGAATATTAATTCGTACCTCCGCCCCCATGTTTGTTGACTTACTGTGCATAATGACTGGTATTGAGACTGTAACAGGATCTGAGAACAGAGCTCTTAGCATCTGAAACATTCCCTCAGTGAGGCGTTTGTCTCTGAGAGCAACCGCTGGAGAGGGCAATGCTCATTTACTCCGCTGGCAAAGGCTCATGCTCTGGAAAGGAGAAATACAGCTAGAGATGGGCATCGAGTGCGTCCTCCAAAGGCTATGAGTGACTTTTAGAAAGTAAAATTAGTAACATAAAGAAAGGGACTTTTATTCTCCAGCTTCCCATCAAATAATTTTTAAAAAAAAAACTGTGAAAAAAGCAGACCGTGACCCTGACACTAACATATTTGGGTAGGAGCTCAGATTTACAGTGAGATACCAAGAATTCTGCTTTCATACCCCAAAGTTAAGAGACTCTGCTATACTACTCTTAATAATAAGCAAGCACCCATCCTCACATGTGGCCCGACATTTCATCTTCAAGCTGTAACGCAAGGATTGGAGGGCGAGAACAAGAAACAATGATTTTGGCGAACGTGGGACCGCTCTTTCAGGATACAAACAGCTGAGTATTGATACATTAATAAGCCACCCAATGGAGGAGCCCATAACACAATCAAGTAAACCATCAAAAGAAATGAGGCTACCGCCGATGGAAATAAAACGTATCAAAGCAATTATTCATGAAAATCGATTTCAAAAACATTCTCCTTTCATTTTCCCATTAGCCGAGTAATACGCGGAGATCTGTTCTTACCAGTATTCCTTTTAATTCATTCACTGCACTTTCAGAGCCTTTGGAAGATTCTGGCTACAATGAAAAGAAAAAGAAAAAAAGAAAAGTTACTGAGTACTTCATTTTAAAAATACTAAACAAAACAGTTTACATGACAAAGTGTTGGCAGCTTAGAGTCACTGTTTTTTAAAATTAGGTCCATGTCTTACTGTTAGGAAAAAATATTAGGTTAGTGCTCCCAGATGGCGGCTGAGTAGAAAATTAGAAGTAATATTCAAAGCAAAAGGACTCAAGCCGCCGTGTTCTAAATATCCTCTTGTTCCTTGTTTGTCATCAGACATAGAAAAAAAAAAACATTGGTAAACACCAGACTTCAAAGACTTAATTTCACATTATTCCGCGGGTGTTACAGCAGCTTCTCCACCAGCAAGTGAGGACCAGGAAGGCTGCAGAGCGGAAAGCAAGCGACAAGGCAGGAAACCTCTCAGCTCCACGGGCTCCGGGCAAAAGCCAGGGACAGAGACCGGCACACGCTGTTTCGTGAATTTCATAACGGGATTGAGTCGGGAGCAGGGACCAGCAAAGAACCGGCTTCCAGGAGAGCGTGAGCATCCCTGGCTATGAAGCAGGGAAAGAGCCCGGCTGGCGTGGCTCAGTATTTGAGTGTCAACCTATGAACCAGGAGGTCACGGTTCGATTCTCGGTCAGGGCACATGCCAGGGTTTCAGGCTCGATCCCCAGTAGGGGGCTTGCAGGAGGCAGCTGAAGGATGATTCTCTCTCTTCTTCTCCCTTCCTCTTTGAAATCAATTAAAAAAAAAAAACATTTAAAAAAAATCAGTAAAAGACTTCAAAGTGTAGTCCAACCACTTCATCTTACTTACGAGGAAAGTTACACCTTGAGGAAGGTTGTATTTGAATCAATGCCTCGATTACTAGGACAAGCCCAGGTCTCTCCTGGCTACACCATGAACAAAACAATTTGATTAAGTTCTGGGTATTCTATGTACCGGCCCCATCATACCTACCAGTCTCTGTGGATCCCTCACCTCATTTATTGGAGGGAAAATTTAGCATGAGGACCTCAGGAAAAAGATGAAAGATGACCTCTGACCTCCCCCTTCTGGAAGGCGAGAGATGCCGAGAAAGCCCGCCCGCCAGACAGTGCAAGGACCCCTCAGCCTCTCAGTCCTGGAAAGATGCGAAGGCTCATTCCTCTCTCATCAGGAAATGGGAGGTGATTCTTAGCAACCTATAATCCTCTTCTCTCAAAACACAGTAAGAAGACCCCATGCCAATGTTTAAAAATGGACAGTCACCGAAGAGGGAGAGAGGGAGAGAGGGGGAAGGAAGGAGAGAGGTTTGCTGTGCTTGTGCACATTAGACGAAGGCATTCTCCTTCCCTAGCCTAGGACTTCTGTGAAACATGCATGCCATCATGCCAGCCATCAGTGCCAGGCGAAAGCGCTCACACACTCATTTCCACCACACCGGCACCACCAACGCCATCCAGGAATTTGGGAAATGTGCGGTGAACTTAGTCTTCTCGGGGCAGGCTGGAGTTCTGCAGGTGACAAGCTGTGACTTCCGAACGAATGCCCTGGCTAAAGGCACACTCCAACGCCGGCCGCATAAGCCTCGGAGCCTGGGCCGCATGCTCTCACACTTGGGACGTGCCCAGGTGGGCCGTGACCACCTGTTTTAAAGGGGACTGACCAGGCCATTCAGCACTACAGCTACATAGTTTCACCATTACCCGCGAAAAACCCACTCGTCCACTGATCCTTGGTCAGCTGTCTTCCAGATTTGACATTGACACTGAATAATGTGTAACTGTTGGAAGAGTACACATAGAACATGGATTACTTATCATTTAAGAAGCTTTCAATGTTGTTTCTTTCTAAAGTAATCTGGCTTCTTTATAACACAGTTGTTGTTTTTTTTCTATAGCAATAGCTTGGTTTTGCTTGTTCTAACCAAAATAGCTGCGCCGTGTAAGTCCTAAGAATGTGTTCTTTCCAAAGTTCCGCTTGGACCCTGCGCTTTGGAGTGTTTTCACACTTTATTCCATTTGATCGGAACACAACCCCGGGAGTCGGGTAGGGCAGGCGCTGTTCCCCCTCTGGGAGGACCACGCCTGGGGGCAGGGGCGCTGGAGGCCCCACCTCCCACAACAGCGCTCTGCCCTCCGTGGCCAGGCACCAGCGCTGGAACAGCTGTGCTCGGCGGCTCCTCCTGCTCTCCGTCCTGCCCCTGACTTTGAAACTGGCTTTCAGAGCAGCAGCACAAGACGGACTCACGCCCCGTGGCCGGGGAGCTTCCACGTCACTGCGTGTCCGTCTACTCTTGGAGTTGCGTCTTCTTTCCAACCCCCTTTCCGCGGACAGCCCACCCCGTGGCCATCCTTGCCTGGCCTGGGCCAAGGGGCAGCTGTCACAGCCCAGTAGAATTGGTGCGGAACAGTTTCGCTACTTGGGGACATCGAAGCAGCTGAAGAGAGGCATCTTCGGAGTAAGAAAGAACCTTAAGGTTTGTTTTAAAAGTAGAAGAAAGAGAACCAACCCACTGATATCTTACTCAAGTGAAAAACAAGTTTTGCCCCCAAGAAAAAAAAGGTCAAGCCCTGGCCGGGTGGCTCAGCTGGCTGGAGCATCGTCCCATACACCAAAAGGTTGCAGGTTCGTTCCCCGGTCAGGGCACATACATAAGTTGTGGATTCAATCCCTGGTTGGGGCGCATACAGGAGGCAACTGATGGCTGTTTCACATCGATGTTCCTCTCTCCCCCTCCCTCTCTCGCTAAAATCAATAAAAACATGTCCTCAGGTAAGGATTTTTTTTAAAAAAAGAAAGAAAAAATGTCAAAAGCCCCCTTATTGGGCCTACTGAAATGGGACAGGTGTACAGGGGAAGCACTGAACTAGACTCTCAGGGCTTCGTTAGGTCTTGGCACGCCATGTGGTCTTCAAGGGTAGGAGCTGATGACATAGACACACAACATTTCTCCTTGAAGTGACCGGGAATCGGTTTGTGAAATCAGTGAAAACAATCCTACAAGTCTCACTATTTCTCAAAAGCTGTCCTAGGTCTTGTTCTGGCATCAGTATGTGACCCCTACCCATAGCTCCTGTCCCCCGCCACACCCCGACACAGACACAGGTAGAAGCCTCAGGAAGGCAAGAATTTTTGTCTCTCCCGTTTATTGCTTTATCCTCCGTGCCTAAAGCGGTACCTGGCATGCATCAGCTACTCGATAAATACTTGTTAAAGTACACAAAACAACCAGGAGTTAAAGAAAAGAAGCAGCGGTATCGTAACTGTTATCTGTTTGGTATAACAGTTCCTCTCAGTGTCTCTCTCAAGTTGATGGCAGCATCCTACAAGAACAGGACTTGGTTTCCATGGAGATACAGGGCTACCCTGGGTCAAACAGAGTCCTCCTGAAACATGCTTATGGAAATGAAGGCTTTTATGACACATTAGCCTTATCCTACAATGAGACAGTCAGTCCTGATACAGCTTGCATCACATTTCGAAATTTCACATTCAAAGAAAGACACATCCGGGTAGGGGGAGAGAAAGCATTTAGTCATCCTATACCTGTGCCTTCGGCCTTGCTGTCTGGTTAACGGGTCTGAGATGAACTCCCTTTTTAATCCTGTCCATCATCTCTTCAACAGCCTGCCTCTTCAGATCCGTGACTTCTTCAGCTATTCAGAGAACACACACAGAAATCATCTTAGATTACAGGAAAACCGCCACGTCCTATTTGTGGTGGCTTAGATCGTACTATGTAATGAACCGGTCATTTTTCAGACAAAGTCCCAAAACACCAACGACTTAAGGTTAAGAGCTACCGGATAGCAACATATTTTTCATAAAAGTCTTTTAAGAAAAGACCTGCTTTGAAAAATAAGAGTTATAAATTTTGAGGTCTAATTTGCAGCCTGGAAATCAATAGCGACTCATCTGTGTTAGGCAATTAAAGTGGATTTTGTTCCTTTTGTCAGCAAAACGTGAGACCTGAATTTCTACAGGTCTTTAAAAACCCAACTTTGTAACTAACCCCAAATAATCATTCATCTTTGTCTCAAAGATATTTTTATAAGTCATAGTACATCCTATGTCAAAGAAATCAGCCCGAAGAAGAAATAACTATCAAAAAGCCCATTTGAAAATAAATGATCAAAATGATTCTTTTACTTCTCAAAAGAAATTAAGTCAAAAGATGAGCAGCAAAGAGATAAAAATCTCTTTTTTAAATTGCCATCTTTTGTGTAGAAATCACATGGGAAGGAAACATGTAAGCAAACCTTTTTCAAGTCTTTTAAAATTGTCAATGTTAAAAGAAAACACACACCTAGAAATGACTGTAATTGAGTAATTAAGTTTGATTTTAAAATTTCAATGGTCTATTGTCTAACCTTTGCACCGTTTTGCTGCAAAAACAATAAAGCTGTTGAAATATGTGTCAATTAGATGAATGCAACTGCAGGGAGCTTCAACCTGTTGATCAGAACACAGAAATGTGTCTCTTTTGCAGAATAGCTTGACCAAAAACCATTTTTGGAATACTTATCGCTATTAATGCGGTTCTAGATCTCGTGTTTACCTCCATCGAAGGCACTGCAGCCAATATAGTTAAGTTTAAATGTCTCATAAAGACCTTCTAATTAGCATCTTTAAATTGACTCCACAGGGTGGGGCATCTAGCAGGCACTCAAGAATCCACGTACTGATTGACTTTGTGAAGTTTGGGTTTTAAACGGCTATTAATATTTTTATTATTTGAGCAGGAAAACCTACGCCCCAAAAGGATGGTTTCTAAATGAAGACGATCACAACTACATCCCCAAGCTAACTGGCAGTAGGGGCAGGCTTTGCCCTAAGAAGGCCTAAACCATGGCTTCTTTTTCTGCTATCCGGCCGAAATTCACTAGCAGAAGGTTCCATAAATGATTATTTGGGCTTCGTTACAAAGTTGGGTCTTTTCAGAGTCCAGAAGGTTCCGTTCTCCTCACTCTGTGAGCGCCGTAGTGATGGGATCATTGCATAACCTAGGTTTCCTGACACAGTCCAGTGTCAATTTCCAACTAGAGACCCAGTGCATGAAATTCATGCACTGGTAAGGGTCCCTAGCAGCTGCTGGCTGCCGGCCCGGTACTCCCTCCCTTCCCCCTACCAGTCCCACTCCCTTTTCGAACTCCTGGACAATTCTTGATCAAGGGGACAATTTGCATACTACGTTTTTATTATATAGGATAGCACTGTCATCCTCACAAGCCATTGGAATGCTGGGAATTAAAACATCCAAACAACATCTTTCATATCCAGAAATAAAAAAATAAAAATAAAAGGGGGGAAAATGGCACCAAAATTCAGAACTCATCTACCAGAAAATGAAAAGGACAAAACTCTGAGTTGATCCACTATGAGCCCTTAAGCAGCATTTTCCTGGGCAGCTTCTGCTGATGGCTCACAAACACCAACAAGGGGACAGACAAGAAAATTATTATGGACAGAAATTCATTCATTCATTCATTCACTCACTCACTCACCCATTCAAACATGAATACCTAAAATAATGCACTACGCAGTGCTTTTGCTGACCCTGTTCAAAACCAAAGGAGATAAAAATCCAGATCTGTCGTTCAAGCACCTCGTAAGGGTATGGAATTTCTTCCTGGGAATTAAAAAAAAAAAATTCAAAAGACACATTTGATGTTCAAAAAGGCTGCCATTTGGAGTGAGACTTGGGAAGAGCTCATGGCAACGGGAACAGTGCCTACAAACAGATTAGCGCTCTGTAAGGGAAGACTGAAATCCAATTAAATGCACCACACAACACTCCTGAAGGCAGACAGATGGAGAATTACGGTCAACACCATTCAAATCTGCTGCAGCATCTCACATAGCAGGAATTTAAAGTAGTTTCTTATTTTTGCTTGCCAGGATCATAGTGATAATTCCGAGAAGGGCCACTATCTGGACTGTGTGCTGATTCCAAACCAGGCTTTGATTTCTCTGTCTTTTTCAAAATGTAAAGGCTTAATTGGTCTTAAGGAAAAAGAAATCACTCTTATCAGAGTCCCTGCTCGGGCACAACACGAGGGCAACGCTGGGTTAGCTACACAAGCTTCCTTCCTCCCCGGCCCCGTTTTTGAACCAGCAAAAAGCAATCTATACGAACTTCTAAACTGTGAAGCTGTTCTAATAAATCTGCAAGAATCGCCCACGGAGAGCTCGCGGTCTGTTTTGTAATTCTCTCTGCAATCATGCAGTTGGTAATTGTCTCACAAAAGCATGTAATCAGGCGGACAATAGAAATATGCAGGGTACTGGAGATTACAGAAAGGGGACAAATGAAGACAACAGGTCTAATGTTATTGAACTGCCACAGGGAAATAAAATCAAATGTTCTTTGAGTTAGTGCTTCAAGGTCAGTCTTGGATCAGAAAGCTACGTGTAATTAATAGAGGCTTAAATCTTAAGACCCACTTGAAAAATAAGTTAATTCCTTAAAAAAAAAAAAGGAAAAAGAAAGGAAGAAAAAGACCCACAGACAAAACCATCACCTTACTGCTCAATAAAATCTTTTATTATTACCTAGAAGAAACTAAAATGAATGTTTAATGCCAAAGGATTACTTTTCTCTTTCAGAAACATTTTTTTAAAAGGCATTAAAAAAAAAAATCAATGCCACCATGACGCGCAGAATTTCTATAGCACACATCATGGTTGAACAAGTCTGAATTTGACCCAAGGTCAGAAAGTTAAGGCAATTTCCTTAACTACCACGACAAGAGCCTGCCGAATCAGGACTCCTGCCCCGCAAAAGGGTGGTACTAACATTGTCCAATTTTTTTATTTCTTTCTTTTTAGCTAACATTTTTGGATATTTTCTATATGCTAAATACTATTCTAAATGCTTTACATGTTACTCATTAATTCTCACAACTCTATGAAATAGGAACCCCTATTATTATTCCCACACTATGGATTAGTCAACTGAGGTAAGAAAATATCAACAAATTAATAACCTATATGTATGAAATCTCAGAATGTGTCCACTAACTGCATTCTTATCAAAGTAAGTTACTAATCTCAAAGTCTGTAATGATTTCTTATATTTAAACCTTAAAACTGGTATAATATTCCACAGGCCTTCCCTACCGTTAAGAGCCATAACCTACCAACAAACGTTTCTCCATTCATCAGCTCTGAAAGTAACTGAATAGTAAAAGCCACCATGAGATGCTAACATTAAAAAGTGCCATGACAGCCAGGCCGGTCCCTCCACGTCACATGTAAATCCCAAAGTGTCACAGAGGAGCCCAGGGTTTGATGCTCTACATTCATTCATCGTGCATTTAATCACTGTTGATGTGATTATTCATTCAACAACCATTTTTCTGTGTGAACTATTAACAAGACACGCTAAATAACTGCCTCGCCGGACAGAGAGAGGCTCCAGCCCCGTGTGCTACGGCACGTATCGCTTAAGGGGGTATGATTTTAGAGAGGTTCCCATTTACAATCCCATAAGCAACTTCTGTGTCAGTAACTCTACTTAGATTCCCGAAGTACAATGCAATAGCTCAAGGATAAGGGAGGAGATACCATCACGTTTCATGAATTGTAACTGAAACATCATTTTCATAAGGAAAAGTGTGGTTTCCAACATTGGGGGCTAATAAGTTCTGGAACACTTTCAATGTAAGGGTGCTGAGCAGGTTAACAAGCTAATAACGTCATTTACTTAGGAGAGGAAATCATATTTACTTAGGAGAGGAAATCATTTTTGCTCTGACTGCCCTCCTGACCCTCCCAGACTTACCAACTGTCCCAAAATAAGATCGAAACAAACCAAATTTTAAGTCCAGTGTCAGAGAAGGTGCAGAGCCAGGAAGCCAGGAGCAGGGCTTCCTTGAATCCTGCCACGCCCTGTGCCAAGCAGAATTGGCCTTTCAGCTGCATTGCCGTGCAGGGGAATAGACTACAAAGGGCGGTAGGAATCAGGCGCAGAAAGTCGATTCGCACACATGAAATACAACAAGTGTGTGTAGTGTGTATTGTTAAAAACAACCACTGAAAGTAAAGCGAGGGGTGGGGGAGGGGGAGAATTACTTGTTTCCGGTTGAGCTGCCTTTTCTTTCTTAGCACCACTGCCGCTGGGGTGGGATCGCTTCCGGATCATGGACATGAGGGATCTTTCGGAGAAAGAAAAAGATTGACAGGAGGTTACTGGATGCCTTATGATGCAAGAGATGACATGTATAGATTCTAAAGAATCGGTAAATATCCAGCTCAGTGGGCATGAGGAACCCTTCTTAAAGAATTTCAAGGTAGCCCTAGCCAGTTTGGCTCAGTGGATAGAGTATTGACCTGAAGACTGAAGGGTCCTGGGTTCGATTCCGATCAAGGGCACGTGCCCAACAGAAAAATGGACAAAACTCTTGAAACTCCCTAAAGGAAATGTCCAAATTTCCAGTACACATACCAAAAAGGTACTTGACTTCAGGAGTTTTTAGAAAATACAAATGAAACCCTCACTGACATACTGCTACACATTCGTCAAGTAGGTCAGAAGCTTTAGGTCTGACAAGAGCAGGGGGAGGGCTCTGACGAATCGCTGGCCTCCCCTTCGCCTCTCACAACGCCCCATAATGATCACACCTCTAGTTCTGAGAGGAAGTTTGGAGAGTGTTACTGTACAAAGCAGGAAGTCTTTGCAATGCTCAGACTATTTGTATATATGTACACAAAGGAAGTAAGAATACATGGTCATCACGGTAAACCACCTAAGTGGAGAAAGTACTAGCTTTAAGTGCTCTGCACTGAAGCATAAGTTGGAGACTGGTATGGTACCCAGAGGAAAACCGCATGTAACATCAGAAAAGAACCATCTGTCAAGGTGGGGCTTAGACCACACAGAAAATAGGTCGGGTGGGTCTCGAAGGACATGTGAGAAGACCAGGACAAGACCCCTGGGACCAATCATCCAAACCACTGTCTAAAATCGCCCCGTTTCAAATGAATGGGTCAAAGCTTCAAGCAAGTGCCCTCCAAAGATGGAACAGTTCAATGGAACATATTCACCTTGAAATTCTTTTTTTAAAATATATTTTTTATTGATTTCAGAGAGGAAAGGAGAGGGAGAGATGGAAACATCAATGATGAGAGGCAATCATTGATCAGCTGCCTACTGGGGATCAAGCCCGCAACCCGGGCACGTGCCCTTGATCGGAATCGAACCCAGGACCCTTCAGTCCACAGGTCAACGCTCTATCCTCTGAGCCAAACTGGCTAGGGCTACCTTGAAATTCTCTAAGAAGGGTTCCTCATGCCCACTGTGACGTGTAATTTTATGAGTCAACTTGACTGGGCCAGAGGGCACTCAGATATATGGTCAAACATTATTCTGGGTGTTTCTGTGAGGATTCTGAGTGAGATTAACGATTAAATTGGCAGTCTCCGTAAAGCAGATTGCCCTCTCTCATATGGGTGGTCCTCACCCAAACAGCTGAAGGCCTGAAGAGAACCAAAAGGTGACCCTCCCCCAGGTAAGAGAGAACCCCTCCTTCCTGACCGCCCTGGAAGTAAAACATCGGTTTTCTCCCGCTTTCAGGCTCAAACTGAAAGCACTGCCTCTTCCTGCGTCTTGGGCCTGCTGACCTGCAGACTGAATCTATACCATAGGCTCTCCTTGTTCCCAGCTTGCTGGCTCACCCTACAGATCCTGGGCCCATGCCCATCATCATGTGAGCCAATTCTTTAGAATAAATCTCTTTTTATGCATATTTCTATACACATATATGTATACACAGGCACACACCCCCTATTGGTTCTGTATCTCTGGAGAACTCTGACGAACACACTAAGACAACCTACCCCTTTCCCATGAGCCACACCTTCCCAGGACCTGTATAAAATGACCAAAGTATGTATGCCTTCTTCCTCTCTTTCCTCTCTGCCACCTGTGCCCTCAGTTAAATGAGCAGGAAGATGAGGGGAAAGCAAGAAAGCTACTTAAAGTAGTCACAGGCCCTGGTCTTTTCCCCCCACTTACACTGCTACCCATGACCTTCATCATCAGGGTAAAGCAAATGGCTCAGGAACAAAGTTGGAAAACCTTGACTAGCGGATTCAAAGTCCACTGAAACTCAATTGGAATGCAAATATATTTCTCTGACAAGAAGGTTATCCTTACAAAAAAAAAAAAATCTCTTTCTACTGAGAAATTATGTCTTATACTATTTAAATTCATCTTAAAATAAAAATTATTCATGTTATTCAATGAATGTTCTTTAAAGGGCCTTATTGAAGAATTCATGCTTTAGACACATGGTCTGAATCCAACATGCATTTCTCAATTTAGCTGTAGAGTACTCTTTGGGAAAAACATTCTATTTAGGTTATACTTTACTTTGAATCTGAAGGGCTCTCATGATTTCTGAGACTAAAAATTAAAGGCCAACAGCAAGACTATAATCGCTTTTTAATAGTTCTCCCTCCTCATAGTCAAGAGTGACCTTCTTATCAGCTCAAAACTCCAGACCTTAGAGAAAGATCAAAGTGATGAATTTCCTGGTTTAAATGTCAAATTCAGAATATCTCCATCTCCTACAGACTTAGCCACCCAGGAGAGGAAGAATTTAAAATACCTGGAATTCTTTCAATTGACTCCTGGATCGATCACGTGTAAAAATTATTTTGCTTTAACGACTTCAATGGCTTAAAGTAAATTGTCATACCCCACTCAGTAAGGAAAACTAATGAGAATTTTTATTAAAATGCCAAGTCCCATTTTTAGAGCCGTGTGGGAGGAACATGTCACACATTCTATTCGGAGGGATCGGCAAAGGTACGGAGTTGGAATAAATGGCTTCTCTGTGTGAAAGGATTAAACAAATCACATGAGTTAATGAAAGCTAAAAATCTAGCAAATTTTTAAATTCTGTTTGTTCAAGAATAAATTACACAGGAGCAGCTCACATCATGACATGAGGAGCAGGTAGACTGTCTTACGTCATTCTACGTGGTGAAAGGAAGACCCATAGAGGCAAAAATCTGACCCTAGCCCTCCTAGGGTGAATGTGCTTAGTTCAGGCACTCAGTACCATTAAGTCACGTTGGGCTTCAGGAAAAGTGAATTCTTGTCTGCATACGTGGTTTCCTGTCACAAGAATTTAAACATAATTTCTTCTATTATTGGAAGGTTCCTTTCTCAGCGTTATAAAAGCTTTAAATATGAGGTTAGGAATAAGAACAAATCAGTACGTTTAGTTTATTAGTTTAGTCCTGTTAAGTTTTCCTTTAGTACTTTTCTTTTTAAAATAATTGAACAGACCAGCACTCTCCAAATTCAAATTAGCGAGAGAGAAAAGATGAAAACGCTCTGGAGAAACTAAAAAATGCTCGGGTCTTGCAGTTGAAAGGAAATCCTAATGCCATGGGCTGCAATTTTAAAACCGAAGTGTCAAAACAATCGGTATAAATGTCTAAATGCTGGCGGTTTGGAACATCCACGGGGAATCTGAGCATCTACAACAGAACACTGTCGGCCCCAAGAATGTTTTTGGTATTTGTAAGGCCCTTTCTGCATGTATTACAAGAAGGGAATAATACATGGGTCTTTAGAGAATTCTCTGGGATTCACACCAGCTGACATCATTCATACTTCTTTTTTTAAATATATATTTTTATTGATTTCAGAAAAAGAGGGAGAAAGAAACATCAGTGATGAGAGTGAATCATGAATCAGCTGCCTCCTGCATGCCCTGTACTGGGGATCGAGCCCGCGACCTGGGCATGTGCCCTCTACCGGAATCGAACCCGGGACCCTTCAGTCCACAGGCCCACGCTCTGTCCACCGAGCCAAACCGGCTAGGGCTCATTCATATTTCTTACCATCCCTCTAATGATGCAACCTGAGCCAGTATTTTTTTAAAAAAACCCATTAACAGAAACTTCAGGTTCTCTGACAAGGAATGACATTTGACGCAGAGCAGTCTTCCCCATGCACTCACCGGATGGGGTTGGGAGGAGGAGGGGGGAGCGGCGGCGGCGGCGGAGGCGGTGGGGGCACTGAGTTCTCCGACTGGTTCACCCGCTTCTGGAGCTCATCCACTGCACAGAGAGCACGCGGTCAGAAAAGCGCGGAAACAAGCAACTCAGCACCGAAACAGACAAAACCGCTCTCAACATCGAGTTCTTTCTCGTGAAGCCAAGTGAGAACACTCAACATGAACCTGCAGCATCTTTTAAAACTTCTCACCACCCAGCCTGCCATCACTAATGCAAGAGGCCTTCCCTGGGGTACAAGAAAGCGTTACCTTCTATTTGCTGCTCACACAACCAGGGAAAAGACAAAGTTCAAGGCTACGGCTGGGCTGGGCGGGCGGGAAGGACTGCGTAGGTTGACAAGTATTTGTTAATGACGAAACACACCACTCCAACGCTGAGAAACTGTTAACACTTGACTTTTCAAATGCACAGGCCACGGGTTAATTTTAAAGGTGACATTTAGTGCTGAATTTTAATAGCATGCTTTCCTCCTCCACTCAGTTTCCTTCAGGAACTCTAAGTCCTTACTACTATATGGGGTCCTCAAACTTTTTAAACAGGGGGCCAGTTCACTGTCCCTCAGACCGTTGGAGGGCCAGACTATAGTTTAAAAAAAACTATGAACAAATTCCTGTGCACACTGCACATATCTTATTTTGAAGTAAAAAAACAAAACGGCAAAAACACCCGCATGTGGCCCGCGGGCCGTAGTTTGAGGACGCCTGCTTTAAACAATAAAATTAAATAAAAATAAAATAAATAAATAAATAAATAAATAAAATAAAATAAAAAAAGAACTGCAAGTCTTCGTGTTCTTGGTGTTAACCAGACTCACACTCTCCAGTGTCTGTGGCTCAGAAACCGGTTGCTCTTCTGAAGAGCATTCTGGGAATATAACGTTTTCATTCAGTTCACGCAAGTCATTCATGACAGAGGCGTTTACTAAGCACCAACCACGTGGAAGGGCCTACCGGGGCTGCTCCAGACACCGTTCCTGACCTGAAGGAGCAGAACTGACATTTCCTCCCGGATGCCAACACCTCTACTGGGGGCTCTAAGGGCTCCAGGTGCCGAGCACTGTGCGCTCTCAGGAAGAGCTGTGTCCACAGCCATTCCACCTGCCACACTGACCGGACCCCCGATGGTGGGTCCTCCTGTTTTCACTCGCAACACTTAAGTCAGCGGCGTGGGCCAAGCTCTCCCACATTCCATATGTCTCTCCAAAGGGAATCCGAGTTCCTCAGGAAAAAAGGCATGGTTTCTTCTCCTCTATATTTCTTTCTTTTTTAAAATATATTTTTATTGATTCAGAGAGGAAGGGAGAGGGAATCATTGATCGGCTGACTCCTGCATGCCCCCCACTAGGGATCGAGCCCACAACCCGGGCATGTGCCCTTGACTGGGAATGGAACTGTGACCTCCTGGTTCATAGGTCCACGCCCAGCCACTGAGCCACCAGCCGGGCTCTTCTCTATTTCTTACAGCGCCCTAGGGTATGCCTGGGTACACACAGTAGAAACCAGCACATGTTCAAAACTGAATGTCAAATCTCTCTGTCTGCCCCTCCTCTTATAATAAAGACAGATGGCTTTCTACTACCGGCTGCTCTGATATTCACCAAAAAGAATGGAATAGTTCTTAATGTTAGATCAATTTAAAAAAAAATAAACTGTAATTCATTTTCATCATGGATTACAGAGCATTGAATATTGTTTTAAAGGAGGAAAGTCAACTTAGTTCTTCTGGACAGATTTCAAAATTCTAGTATAAAATGAACCCAAAATATCTGAAGTGAATATTGAAGCTGTTATAAAGGAAACAACCCGCCTCCTTAAATTACCGACCTTCCAACGGAAACTTACTACTTATCCCTGTGCCGTAATCCAACTCACACATTCCTGTTCCGCTTTCGAGAACTGAATGAATAAATCCTTTTGATTTCAGTATCCCCTGGTGTTTTAAAAGTTTTCCATTTAATACATATATTGTTGCCCATTTTATTGTTAGGTGTGATACTGTAAGTATTATTTCAAGGGTATAATTAGACACCAAAGATGAAGGTGGTATGAATCTAAAAAAGTTTAATTCTTTTTTAAAATGTACCCTGAAAATGTATTCATAAAATGAACAAAATAAGTACTTAATGAACACTCGTAGCTGAAGCCGAGAAATGCTGGAATTGGGGCCTTCCCATATTAATGGTATCTTTGTTCTTAATTCTGTGTGATGCTCACAACAGCTCTGAGTCCAAAAAGAAGTCTAAATATTTGTGAATCATTTAATTACCAAGGCCATTCTACTACTGAATAGCAATACGTAGAAAGAAAGGAATGTAAAAGTGAGTCTTGGCGTTTTCATAGCATTCAGTAAACGTTCTGGACTAACTACATGCCAGGTTTTGTACGGGGCCTGAGAGATTCACAGATTAACAATAAGACATAGTAGCCTACTCCACGCTTTTACCGGAATGCTTTAAATTTCTGGCTTTCTCCTCCGAATTCTGATACTTCAGTTCCAGTTCTTTTTTATCTTCTTCTAGCAGCTCCAGTTGCTGTTTGAGGTTGTGTATCTCTTTGTGGAGTGCTTCATTTTCTAGCTGTTCTTCTAATTCTTTGACCTGTAAGTTATAAACAGACTTTTATGGAGGGATAAAGTTTCTCCCGTGTCCAGGAAAATAAAGGAAAATAAATGTTTCCCATTTACTTTGCAAATTCATAGCAAAGAGATTCCAATCCATCTTAAAAACTATAAAAATTCTGGGACACAGATAATACTTAAAATCATTATCGGCTATTTGATTCAATATGAGTTTACTGGACACCGATATCCCAGAGAATTTAATTTTTAACTTTCGAGTCAAAAAAGTAAGACCATACCTAAAAATTTCACTTAAAACAGATGAATACCTTCATACCCATTTTCAAAGAGCCCTGGGGGAACAATTTGGTAACAAGCATCAAAATCCTTAAAAGAAGGAGGAGAAGGTGAAGGAGGAGGAGGAGGAGAGGGAAGGGGAGGAGGCAGAAGGGCTCTCTGATTCGGTAATGCTACTTTTAGAATTTGTTTTAAAAAAATAAGACAAGTGTCCAAATTGTATTCTCTAAAGTATTCTTGGTAACAGGAAATAATTGGAAATAACCTAAATGTCTGCCAATATTATTGATTTAGTAAATTCTGAAGTGTTCATTAAATGAAATACTATGCAACCATTTAACATCACATAGCTCACTATACACTGACATGGGAAGACATATTAATAATTTTAAAAGTAAGGTTACAGAACAGTATGCATGGTATGATTCCATTTAAACTGTATTCATAAAAGTATATATTTACATAAAGTGTAGATAAGCACCAAAATATGAGATTCTTGGGTAATCTTAATTTTCTTCAACTTTTTCTGTATTTTAAAAATTTGTTTATTCGAAGGAACATGTTATCTTTATCATTGTAAAAACAATACAGCTGGGTTTAAAAATTGCTGGATCTCCAAGTGGACTTACAGACAGGTAAGATATACTTTATAAACCATATACATGAAATCTTATCCAGAATATCTGTATGGTGTAGTATTAAGTTTTAGAAGTAATGACTGCTATCATTTCATTCATAAATTTTATCTGATCTTCAGCCTCTCCCCCCTACCCCAATAAGGTACATTTATAACAATTTAGTCCCACATCTCAGTTCAATTCAATCGATTCTAGGTATGCATCATTTACTGAATGAGTTAACTGCAAGTAGCAGGACTTTTCCAGAACCAAAAAAATTCCAGGACGAGCTAAATAAAAAAAGCATTCTTTTATTCTCTCTTTATTTAAAACTAGAGGCCCAGTGCATGAATTCGTGCACGGGTGGGGTCCGCCGGCCTGCTCCAATTGGGGTGGGGGGGCCAATCGGACACAGGCTGGCCTGGGAGAGGGGCCATGGGTGGTTGACGGGCCGGCCCCACCCCCTGCTTGAACTCCCAATCGAGGGGACAATTTGCATATTAGTTTTTTAGTATATAGGATGGTAATCCTGCATATGGAGACAAAAAAGATTATTTCCCTCCCATTCTCTATGCATATACCAGCATCTCTTATTTTTTTAATTTATTTGTTTTTATTGATTTCAGAGAGGAAGAGAGAGAGAGAGAGAGAGAGAGAGAGAGAGAGAGACAGACATCAATGAGGAGAATCATTGATCGGCTGCCTCCTGCATGCCCCCTAGTGGAATCGAACACGGAGCCTTTAGTCTGCAGAGCCACTGAGCCAAACCAGCTAGGGCCCAGCATCTCTTATGGGGCGGGGGGGGGGGGGGGGGGCTCAACCCTACCTCATGTCCAACCTTTTGAAATCTTCAGAAATTTTCAAGGATAAATGTCAGTATTGTTCCTTAAAGACACTTTGACAAATGATTATGAATAGCCTTTCCTTCACAAACTAGGTACACTGTAAGCAGTCTAAATATTGACATAATTTCTCTGAAGTGGTTTCTTTCACTTGAAAGCCATTGTTCTAGCTCTTGGCCTCTCCCCCTCGTCTACCCCCCTCGCCTGCCACGCTGACTAACCTTTCTGCCCAGCACACCCAGGTAGGCGGTGCTAGCTGGAACGGCTCCACTCAAACGGAAATAACCACTTAGGAAGCCTTTAAACATACACATTTGTGCAAGTTTACAAAATCAGAAATTTTCTCCAAGCAAACGATTACTACCAGCAAGGACTTTTCCTCCCTCTTTGAGTAAAACCTATCTGCCCTCCCACAGGCTCCCGGAGACTAATATTCTCCGGGTGCACACGGTCTCCCCAAAACGCAATCCAACAAAGGGTGCGTTAGATGCGTAATCCAAGCTCTTCTCAAGTTGTATCTCTTTTCCTCCCTTCTTCTGTCCTTTGGGACAGTTTCAAGTCTACAATAATGCACTATACATTTTTGTTGGCCACTAAATTAAGTTCATTTGGTGGTTGTTGTTTTTCTAAAAGGTAAAAACGACAGACTTGGTAACTTAGTAAGGCAAAATGTGGAACTCGAAGTGACCAGACCAACTCTTCTCATTTTAAGTGTGTGTGTGTGTGTGTGTGTGTGTGTGTGTGTGTGTGTGTGTGTTAAGACTCCAGAAGAAAATCTGTTACCTTTTGTTGATGCTGAATCCTCTCTTCCTCAAGGAGCTGGGTGAGTTTTGCATTTTCATCTAATGCTTTCAAAAGCTGTTGGTCAGGAGCAGAGCTCTGTAGCAGCAGGTGGCTTTGTCTCTTTAGCTTGTTTTGTTCAATGAACATCTGCAGAAGTTAATTACGAACATGTCTATACCAGTCAATCTCACACATCTCAACAGAAACTTGAGCACAAGGAAAGTGATGGAGTTTTTATCGAAATTTTCTGAATGCTACACATTATAATGGTTTTAGAAGTAATGGTTGCCATGATTTCATTCATAACGTTTATACAATCTTCAGAACCTTTACCCTTGCCCCAACAAGGTACAATAACTGAGCCATTTTTAATATTGTGTTATGGCTTTAAAAGCCATTAATACTAGCAGTAGTATTAGTATTACTGGAACAGAGGCTGTTAGCTGATTCTTCTAGACTAGGGAGGCTCGAATCCCTGATGCGTCACCATCTTGACATGGAATTGTTGTATCCAAAATGGATGTTCACATTTTTGCTTTTTATTTATTATCATTTTTTAATATATTTTTATTGACTTCAGAAAGGGAGAGAGAGATAGAAACTTCAATGATGAGACAGAATCATTGATCGCTGCCTACTGCATGCCCCCTACTGGGGATGGAGTCTGCAACCCAGGCTTGTGCCCTTGACCAGAACTGAACCAGGACCCTTCAGTTGGCAGGAGGATGCTCTATCCACTGAGCCAAACCAGCTAGGGCACTTTTTTTTTTTAATAGACAAGTAGGAGTAGGAGTGGGGAAGAAACTTTCATTTTTCACTTTACGCATTTGAGAATTGTTTGTATTTTTTACAAGGCATATATGTATCTATTCCTTTTGTAATTAAATATATAAAGTAAATGAACTTTAAAATTTCATTTCTAAGTCTCCAGACAGTAGGCTCCCAAGGGCAGAGATCCTATTTGCCTTCTTCACCATTATATTCCCACGATCGGCAGTGTCTGGTTTAATAAAATGTTTGATGACTGCACGAGCACAAAATGCAAGACAGCAGTACATCTGCTTAAACTAAGTCATGTAATCTTTTTTAAAAAAATACATATTTTATTGGTTTTTCACAGAGAGGAAGGGAGAAGGATAGAGAGTTAGAAACACCGATGAGAGAGAAACATCGGTCAGCTGCCTCCTGCACACCCCCTACTGGGGATGTGCCTGCAACCAAGGTACATGCCCTTGATCGGAATCGAACCTGGGACCCTTCAGTCCGCAGGCCAGTGCTCTACCCACTAAGCCAAACCAGTTAGGGCAAGCAGCAGTTATCTGTTAAAAATCTGAGAATTTGTAAACCATTAAAAGGGAAGATATCCTGGTTCTAATCTAGCTTTATCTTAAAAAATAGTTCTCTTCTCACTATTGTGCACATCAAATCCAGATGCTGGAAAATCACTGAGCACCACTGCAAGTGTTTATGCTAGGGCAGTGGTCGGCAAACCGTGGCTCGCGAGCCACATGCGGCTCTTTGGCCCCTTGAGTGTGGCTCTTCCACAAAATACCACGTGCGGGCGCGCTCGTACAGTGCTATTGAAACTTCGTGGCCCATGTGCAGAAGTCGGTTTTTGGCCTGGGCGAGTCTATTTTGAAGAAGTGGTGTTAGAACACTCAAGAGGCCAAAGAGCCGCATGTGGCTCGCGAGCCACGGTTTGCCGACCACTGTGCTAGGGTGACGTAAGTGCCACGGCTCTTCATATCCCTCCTCGAAAGTGTGTCTCCTCACTCTGGGATGGCAGAACACCATTCGTTTTCATATCCTTAGTGAAATCTTGCTTCTCTCATCGATCCTCTCTGCTATTGCATGGCCTTCATGCTTTCGTTGAACATCACTCTACAAACAACAGATGGAAAACTGAAAATGTCCCTCAAAGTAAGAGCCTGGCATTCAGGTCAAAATCAGCCAACATTTTCAGTGTCACAATGGAGGCATCTTCATGTGATCTCTACACTCCCTTTCCCTCGACTGTTTATTTAGTTCCATTATTTCTATTGCTGCAGCTTTTCCCAAAGGGCTCTGACACACTCCAATTCTTTTCCCTTTCTTCCAAGTAATAAGAGAATATTATTTGCTCACCTTTCATTAAACTCTCTGAATAAAATGAATCATAACATTTCAAATCAAATCTTCTTGGGCTAATCTTCTTGCATCGAGTTCATTGCTTAGCCCAGCTACGTGCAAGCACAGCACGACTCCCGCGCAACACCATAATCCGATTTTCAAATGTCATTCGCATAACCCCATGCTCTGTCTTCTCTCTCCGCTACAGACACTTACACCTGAGAGTGTTTTACATTTCCTTGGCTACTTCCCTTCAACCTACAGTACAGTACGTACACAGGTTCAAAAAGGTTTCTCCAGGATGGAACTCTCCTGCAGATCAGCTCTCCGTCCTGAGTTGTTAGGGTTCAGCCAACTGGTACCTCATCATTTCCCTGGAAACCAGTCCCAGAGCCACAGGATACCGAAGGGCTACCTGGCAACCAAGGTAAGCTGAACACGAGAAGCTCGAAGCTTATCTCTAACATGAGAGGAACATCATTGCTCTGGTGAAAGGCTGAGACAATGGGTGTACAACATGGCAACGTTCCACAGCAAGTAGAGGCATCAGCTCACACAATGAGAGCGCTGGAGAGCAGCACGGTACTGCTACTTGAGATGGTACACGGAGAGGTGACCTAGATGCGTAAGGCTATTTGAAACCTACAAAAGTCCTCAAGCTGGACCTTCCATCACAAGTTACAAGTGTCCCTAAATATATTTCTTTCCTCTATGTAGCATTTTATTTTTTTACTTTTTTGCTTAACCCTTTGCACTCGCTTGCTTTTTTCTCGATTCCTTTATTCTAATGCTAACCGTGTTGAGTCACACTCGACATCCGAGTGCAAAAGGTTAATCCTCACCCGAGGATATTTTTCCATTGATTTTTAGGGAGAGTGAAGAGAGAGAAAAATATCAATGTGAGAGAAACACATCGATTGGTTGCCTCCTGCAGGAGCCCTGACCAGGGCCTGGGCTGGGGAGGGACCTGCAACCAAGGTAAGTTTCCTTGACTGGAATCGAACCTGAGACCCTTTGGTCCACAGGCCGACGCTCTATCCACTAAGCCAAACCAGCCAGAGCCCTCCAGGTAGCATTTTAGAGTTTACAAAATACCTTTGAAAAAACATGCCATTTCAAATCCACTTGGTTATCCGGGTATCATCAGATAATCCACTTGGTTATCTGTGGTGAAAGTGAAGCCCCAAGAGGCTAAAGGGTTGCTTTAAGGTCATGTAAACCGGTAACTGACTGACATGCCAAAATCTGAACCCAGATCTTCAGATACCAAGTTCAGTGAACTTGAGACAATTCCGTAGCTGCCTCCCTAAATCAGCTGATCCTTCATTCAAAGCTGTAAGTTCTTACTCAACCTAAAAAAATTATTCTGATGTGTGATCTACAAAGATCTTTAAGAAATAAACATTTAAAAACGAGGTCTCTACAAGATACTTACCTCTTGTGCAAACGACTCCGCTTTCTTCCGAAGGTCCTTCTCCAGTTCCAAGTTCACCTGCATCTCCTCATACTCCTCTACCGCTAGCATGGACACTTAAGAAGACAAGGAAAGGAAAACAGACAATATGTCACCCAGATCACCAGGAATATGGATGAAAAATAGTGTTTAAAAGATTCTTTCTACAGCACTCGCAACCATTGCTGGTTGGAATATAAAATGATAAAGCCCTTTGGAGGGCAATGTGAATCGAAATCTAAAATTACTCATACCCTTTGACTCAACAATTCCACTTTTAGGAATGCATTTACTCTCCTAAGAGAATAACTGATGGACATATACGGAGATTTAGGGCAGGGCTGCTCTCTGCACTGTTGCTGAAAGAAGTAAAATAATCTAGATCAGGCATCCTCAAACTACAGCCGCGGGCCACATGCAGGTGTTTTTGCCGTTTTGTTTTTTTACTTCAAAATAAGATATGTGCAGTGTGCATAGGAATTTGTTCACTAATTTTTTTTTAAACTATAGTCCGGCCCTCCAACGGTCTGAGGGACAGTGAACTGGCCCCCTGTTTAAAAAGTTTGAGGACCCCTGATCTAGATGGCCTAGCATGGGAGGATCAGTGAAGTCTGATATGTACAAGAAATGTTATTCTGCCATCAAAATTATATTGCAGAAGCATGCTTATTGGATAGAGAAAGACATTCATGACATTTTAAAGAGTTCATTTTTGTTTTATGAAAGCCACATTCTAAACACATCCACAAGGCATTTCACAGAAGAGGACATATATAAAAGGCCCATAAACACGTGGAAAATACTCATCTTTATTAGTAACCAGGGAAACGCGAAGTAAAAACACAGATACCTTTTTAGACTCACCAAAGAGGCAACTGGCAAAAATTAAAAGTACACATCGAGTCTGGAGATGATAGGGAACAAATACATGGCTAACAGGGGTGTAAACCTATAGATCTACTTAAAAAGAAATTTGGCCTTAGGTGGTGAAATAAAGATAACATTTTACATTTGTCATATATCTTGCTAAAACTCTTAGACATGTGCACCAGGGGACAATAAGAATTGTCATAACAGCATGACTTGGAATAGTAAAACACTGGGAAAAAAAAAAAAACACCCCTCAAATATCTACCAATAGGATATTGGATAAATGAATCCTGGTGTAGACTTTGAATGAAATACGATAAGCACATGAAAATAAACACCACGGCAGAGCCCCTCACCATGGACGAACCTCACAAACACAAAGTTGAAGAGGTACATGGGCGAAAATATGCCATTTTATAAAGTTCAAAACACGCAAGATTAAACAATATGCTGTCTGGGGACACATACATATTTGGCAAAACTATAAGTAAAAGAAATGATAAAAACCCAAGGGAGAGACTGAGTAGAGAAGGCTGTTCGGGGGCTCATCAGGTACTAATGGGTAAACAGAAACTCCTTTTGCTGGCATTTTGTCTTCCAGAGATGTTGTAAACATAGTTAACAATTTAATGATGTCCAGGCTTTTGAAGATGGGAAGAATATACACTAAGATGTATATTCTGTATGTTAACAGTGCTGTTCTCTGCACTGGAAAGAGTGAGAGTTGTGTTTTGTTTTTTTTCTTTTCCCTTTTTTCTGTCTGAATCTATAACTTTCCCCCAAAAGAAAAGTACACAAGCTAAATAAAAAGAAAAAGAGGTATAAGTTATGTTCAAGTGTTCTCCGTGTTCACAAAGAAGGGAGAGAGAACGCCTGGGGTCCATTCGGGACCAGAGGCAGAGCTTGGCATTCAAGTCACGATAAGACAGACATCTCCCAAGGGAAGATGGTGTGAAAGACGAGCAAAGTGATGACACTTTATGACCTTTTGTGCTCTATCCTGTGAAACGATGACAGAGACAAGACGGGGGAGGGACGAAGCCATTGCGCCACGTAGACAGATATGGCTGCGGTCTCTCCACCTGCTTGTGGTGAAGCTCTTCTGATCCCGAGCCCAGTCCATCCACACAATCTTTTCAAAGGCTCCCCTAATGGCTGCTTTCAAACCATGTTCCGCCGGGGCACTCAGTCCTAACTGACTAAGGACTGGTTTGCTGTGTAATGACATAGAATTTCAGACTCTGTACTCAGTGAATCTACTGCCTACTCGGGGGAAAAACGAATAGTCTTACTCGAGGAAAGCAATAAAAGAGGTGGTTTGGGATGTGAATTACAGGCCCCTGGGTTATTTTCAAACCGATTTAAAGGAGAAATTTCATGAGGAGAACAAAGAAGATTCTACTACAACTATCTGAAGCCCGGGACAGGATAATTGACTCGCTTTTCTGCGTCCAGCACACTATAATATGAAGTGAAGTTCACCTGCTCCTTCTTCCCTGGGTTCTGAAAGCAATGAGTTTGGTTCTAGTCATGTATTTATTATATAATCTCTCTGTCCCTCCCTGGAAGAGGGGGGGAGCTCTCTCTGAAGGCAAGATCCACATGCTAACCATTGTGGAACCCTCTTTCTAGCATGGTGCATCCAGACTTCTGAAAAGTGGAAAGAGCTGAGGCAATGTCACAATGGCGTGCATCCCCCCCACACTTAACTACAAGGTTCTTTATTCAAAAATCTCAAGTCATGAATAATGCAAAGATGGAGAACACCCATGAACAACAGGGGCGACCCTGGGTCTGAAAGATTTGCTTTTAGTGTTGTAGCATCTGGACTCAGAAAGAAGGGGAAAAAGAGGACAAAACCATAGTAAGCCCACTTTCTTGGGTTTTGAGTTTCAAAATGAGCGGGTCTTGTGTTTCTTAAATAAATGTCCCAAGACTCAAAAGCGGGGTGGGGGTGGGGGTAAAAATCGAAATGAGAGCGTCTCCTTGCTCTAAGTTAGGAGAACACAATACAGGAAAACAGGAGACGATTCTTGCTGCAAGAACCTTTAGGCACAGGTATAAAACAACCCGAAATCTATGTCTACAAAATACATTACACATGTGCTTGAGAAACTAAGAGTGGAAACACATACCTCTATTGCATTTTTCTAAGACTTTTCTCTGCTCAAGGACTTCGGAATTCAGAGCATCTTTTTCTTGCTTCACTTTATTTACCTAGAAACGTGAGATTGTGAGGGGAGAAAGCACCCACGGCTGTAAGACAGGACATATGGCGACGTGTGACACTCAAGTTGCTGTTCGACGTTCAACAAGAAACTAACACTGTAAAGTAGTGATTGGCCTCGCTGCGTAGGCTTTTATTGCAGCTCTTCGCAGAGCCTCGAAGGTAGCGACTTCAGTTAGGATGGACAACTGCAGAGGCTGTATTTACATATTCCAAATGGCCTTGGCATTGGGCACCACACATGGTAGTGCTCTAAGTGGCCAGTGTGAATGGTTCATAGTTTTAATGCGAAAATCCAACTAGAGAGCACTTGGAAAATACACGAGTCATTTAGAGAGCCAGTACTCAATTTTGGTATTTATTTTAAATGTTGATGCTATTTGGCTTAAGTAAAACATCCATGAATTTTTGAAATAAAAAATATTTTCAACTTGGATGACTGTTGGCTTAAATAGAATACATATGATAATATTCCCCCAAAACTTCTGAAATAACTGTTGGCATCTATCAATAGGAGAAGAAGACAGTTAAATAAATATGTAAAGCTACATGTATATCATAGACAGTTAAAAAAAATGTAAAGCTACATGTATCAAAGCAGATAAATCTCAAACTCCATTTTGTGGAATTAAAAATGCAGGGGTGTGAATATGGTTTTAAAACACTCAAAGTGCTATGGATTGTAGTACAAATGTCAGTGCATGCATTGCCAAGATACAACCAGAGTTCAGAAGAGTGGCTGTTTGGGGAAATGCAATTGAGGGGAGACAGAGAGAGAGACACCACGGTTTCAACACTACTTTCATGTTTTATGTATTAAGCCAGGTTGTAGGCACATAGATGTTCATTATTTCGTTTTTAATATTTTCCAAGTGTCTGAAACAGTCCTAACAAAAACAACTTCTGACATGGCTTCCGACCCCACCTCTCAGTGGCAGGGAGAGGATCCCCGATAATCGTCACTGAGGACTGGCGTGCATCAGAACGCGTTTCCTGTCTCTCTCCTATGGTTACCCTCACGAAACAAACCAAGACCGCAGTTCTGAAGGGGCCTCCGAGTCCAGCAGTACTTCGGAGCGTCTCTGAGCTGATTTCTTTGGGGCTGAGCTCTATTTTTATTTTGGTTTCAATTAGTAACTGGCATAACATGGCCACCAGGAATGCTATTTCCAAAATGCCATCGTCCTTCTCCCCATTCATTCGGATGTGTTGCCACAATCCACGAGAGCACCCGGTTGGTGGGCACTGCTTCCCAGCCTCTTTCCCATGATGGCCCTTAAGAAAGTGACAGCACGTGTCTGGGAACTGAGGTAACTGGAGGAGGCTGCTCGCTGAAGGGAGTCAACACCCCGGCCCCCTTGTCAGCCCTCGGAGGGCTATCAAGGGGCTACCGCACATCGACTGGGAAGCTCTGGGCTACAGGATCTGAGAACCACTGACAGACGTCAAGTCGAGATTGCAAAGGCAGATGCTTGAAGCCTCGTGCAAAGAAAGGCAATTGTGTACTCCTGCTCTTGAAGACAAGTGACGAGGAAAAAGAAGTTTCTCCAAACACCTACTTGAACCATTCTACCCCCTGGCACATGGGCCTGTGATGGAGGTACATGGGGACAGCCCTTCCCAATGGAGCCAGCCATTCACTGGAGAAGCGGCACACTTCTTCACCCGCGGTGATCAAGTGTCTGACTTAAACTCAAGACACCACTCTCACAAATCTGCCTCCTGTAGTGAAGTCTGAGGGGCAATAGAGAACACTTAGGGCTACTTCCGTGTTTTATGTATGGAGCTAGGCAGTGGGTATATGAATGCTCATGATCTTACTTTCCACACCTTTTGGTATGTGGGGAGCAGATCAGAAGTGGTACTTGGTTCACATGTCAGGCATCGGCTTCCAAGGGCAATTTTTAACATGGCTAGTCCCCACACACCTCGAAAACACCAAAGGCCTGGCCTTTCAGGCCCAAGATACCTACTTCTTCGATTACTTCCGCAAGTTTGCTCTTGAGATTTTCCAGTTCGACGGCTAATATCTTCTTTTCCTCCTGAACGGATACAATTTGATCCCGAAGTTCTGCATTTTTAAAGGAAAAAATAAAAATGAGGGGACACGTATACAAATAAATGTATTTTTAAAAGAGGAAATCAATCTTGTCCGAAGAATTGAAAATGCCAGCCCATGGGCAGTGCATGGTCAAGGTCATTTAACAATTAAAAGGAAAATGAAGAAGCAAAGGGTGATGGAAATCTCGCTTCCAAGCCCCCCCCCCCCAACACAGCCATGGTTATTAATAACTTTATATCAGGCAAACTCACTGTGTTAAATGTACCAGATCATGTTTTCTTTGCATTCCAGCAAACCCACATTCAAGAAAACGATCTGGCATTTCAGAAGCAAAATTGTTTAAGCTTTCAGCAAAATAAATTAAGGCATTGCAGTAATTCCTTTTTTTATTTTATAACGGCCATGGGCTCTTGTCACAATACAATATAAACAACTGGGCAGTTAATAATTTGGAGATTTTGATTTGAAGAAAAATCCTGATTCTCTGCCAATTTATAGCCCTTAAACATTATTTGAACTGACTCAAAATATAACCTATTTGAAAAAGGGTTAATTCTAGTAATTTTCTCTCCAGAGTTGTGGGTGTTTTGTTTCTTAATTTATTTCATATTTGCTAGTACTGGGATCTAATGAAAACTGTGTTACTGGAATGGAAATATTAGTGACTGTAAGTGCAAAAGCCTCTGGTGGGTGATTAAAGTTACTTCCGCCTCTCAAATGTTAAAAAAAACATATACACGGATTAGCACAGGGTCCTCAAATTTATACCCAGGCTTCCGGTTTTGCCACTGAGTTTTGAACTGCTCTTAATTTCTTACCCTCCTGCCAGGACAGTAAGAAACCCGCTACGTGGTTATTTATAAGTTAAATCAAACTTTTTGCACGAACCCAGCTTGAAGGAGTTCTCAGAGACTTATTTCAAAATCACTCTCTCTACTGGCTGGCCACTCCTGAAGGAAGAACAAGAGATCACACTGTTCAAGACCCAACAGAAAGGAGGATTGTGGACAAAAGAAAATCCTTGAACCTTCCTCTCTCTCTCCTCACCAACGTAAATATTATTTTGTCCCAGGTCAAGGGAGCGGAGAGTCCGTTAAAGATGACTTTCTCTAGACAGCCATCCCTGGGTATCCACAAAAACTGGCTCCAGGACCCCTTCAGATAGCAAAATCTGTGAATGCTCAACTCCTTTGTATAAAATGGCATAGTATTTGCACACACCCTAAGCACATCCTCTTGTACACTTTAAATAATCTCTAGATATAATATCTCATACAATGTAAATATGTTAACAGTTCTTATGCTGTGTTGTTTAAGAAAAAAGCTCTGTACATAGTCAGTACAAATGCAACCATCTTAGGTCGAACTACACTGTACCTGTCAGCAACAACATAACATCCCTCCCCCCCCCCCCCCCCCCGCCAAATATTTTCTATCTGCCATTGGTTAAATCCACGGATGCAGAACCCACTGACATGGAGAGCTGACTGTACTTTCTCCTTAAACTTCCAACTGAAGTGTTGCCTATCAAGCTAACAAGTATTGCTTCTGAGGTGTGCACTAACTTCAAGTCCCCCACTAGTTATTAAACCAAAATCTGCTTTTTGACGTCTTTCACACACACAATGTATATATGAATAAAATAAATGTGTATCTAATAGATGTATCATGTGACCTTGCCTAACAGCACTTCTTGCTAATCAACACAGTTTTTTCATACTGCGTATTGCGTACAGCTCGCTGCCTGAATCCGATGACACGTTCTTTGAGGGCACAGACGAAGCAATTTGGGGAGGAATCTTCCCCGAAGATTCCAACAGAGAACCACAACCAGGAGCTGTTGACTAAAGATATTTTTATTCACTCTTTCACTTCATTAGAATTTCACCAAAAATATCTTAACATACAGTCCCTACTCTTAAGAAGTTTATAGACTAACTGGGCTGTTTGTCAGGACAATGTTTTTAGAAGTGCCTAGTCCCAAACAAGAAAGCAACTCATGAAACACAAAGGTGACAGCCTATCTTGACTTGCACCCACGCTCCACTTTAGGAGACTTAAATCAGAATTTTCTCAAGGTAAAACCCAGACATCGGTATTTCTGAAAGTTCTCATGTGATTCCAATGTGCAACCAGGGGTGAGAAACATGATCAAAAACAAGCTCAATAATTAAGCCCCGGGTCCCACCTTTGATTTGTTTCTGGCACTGCACTGAGACACACGGCTCAGCAGTAGCCTCCGGATCCGTAGTTGGTTCTTCATCATCAATGTTGATCTCTTCAGTTATTACATCTGGTCCCAGCTTGGCCATGTATAACATGCTGATCCTTTTCAACGTCTTGTTTTCTTTATTTAGCTAAGGCAAAATGTAAAAACAGTTATTTTAACAGCAGTCAAATGAGTTATCTTGGGTTTCTAAACAACAGACAAGTCAAGGGCACTTCTGTCTGACATACTCATCAACATTCACAGCAGGAAATAACAACTAGAAGACTCATGAAATAAGGCTTTTATTTACACTTTTAATAATAAAGTCATTGCTTTAAGTAAGACCTGATGCCTGGGTTACAGCCAGCAGCATGTGAGAATGCTAGTTATCACTGACAAGAAATATAAGAGGAATTAAGATCAAACACCAGCACAGATTAAGCCCAATATCAGTTTGATTGTCTTAAGGAAGGCACTTAATTTCAAGCAAATGTTTTCTTTGTTGCTGTGCTGTGAACACTTTTTAAAGGTCTGTTTGCCCAGCATTCCCCTTTTCTGCCACTACTCTTCACTGTTCCACGCGATTCCTATGGGAGCAGCCTCAGTCCCCAAAACACATCCTATCTCTTTGGCCATAGCTACTTAGACCAGGGATTAGGCTCAGGACCCAAGCTTGGCCAGCTAGGACCCCTTCTCTAGAAATCTGGAGGCTGGATCAGAGAGATGAGCTTCTTTCCATAGGTCTGGATGTACAGAAGCTATTTGTGACCACATTCCACTACTGGATCGAGGAAGAGAGGAAGGCGGTCTGTATGTAGCAAAGCCAAAAATGGAGCTGATGTGTAGAGAGAGGCAGAGAAAAGCAATGGAGATAGGGTTTCCCACATGGCTCCAGCCCATTCCTGAACTGCATCTAGCACACAGAATGGATGGGATTCTCCAATCCCTCTGTAACAAACCCCTGCTTTTTCTTCTCTTTCTTAATTAAGCCAGTTCAAGATGTGTTTCTATCTGTACAGACTTCTAACGATACACAATATAAGGAAGTTCAAGATAGGTTTCCATTATCTCTATAAAGAGTTCGAATTCATAGCAGAGAAAAGGAATCCTAATTTGTTGAGATATGTTATTCGTTAATGTAGAAATGAGTTCTTTTTTAGTGTTACGCAACTATCATTACCTTTTTTAGCTCATGTGTTTATGTGCATATAAAATGTTAGTACAATGCACACACAAAGAGTAGCCGTGGTCCAAAGTCCACAGAAGGAAAACATGGTGTTGCTGATGTTTTCTCTTCTTAAGACTAAAAAGTGCTCTTCTCTTACTTGAGTACATGAAAGTATTGACAAGATTGGTTTTTCTACTTAAAATGCAAACATATTTCCTTTAGTAAGGGCTATTAATCATCAAGACGTGTTCTGAATTAATAACTGACACTGAAAAGATATACAAACAGAAACATTATTCATTGGAAAGCATACTGCCCTTCCCTTCTATGTACCTTACACCAGAATAAGATGTTTAGTCCGGTACTTGTCTAGCTTTGGCCCTTCATTTATGATCCTAATTTGAATCCCTCAGGGAACCTCCCAGGAAAGCCCAGCCCATTCCAATCTGGGAGATCTAATTCCTCCCCAATAATATTAAATCTAAATATATCTCAAGTAGCTGCTCTGGAGCACAAGAGGGGCTTCCTCTCTGGGGAATCATGAAGAATCTCCTAGAAATGGTTTTGAATAGCATGGATTCTTCCTGGGAAGCCTGGAGAGATCTATTCAGGGAATCAGACACGGCCTTTATTCCCCAGCCCCAGCCCACAGCTCCGGCTTCTGGCTCCCCAGATGACATCAGAGGATCAGGAGGCCCATGATTTCCCAACTCCTCTTCCTTAAAATGGAAAACTCAAGTCAACACTGTTTGGGGTGGGGGTGGTCTTTGAACCATGAACGCTACAGCATACCTAACTCTAGAGCAGCGGTTCTCAACCTTTCTAATGCCGCGACCCTTTAATACAGTTCCTCATGCTGTGGTGACCCCCGACCATAACATTATTTTCGTTGCTACTTCATAACTGTAATTTTGCTACTGTTATGAATCGTAATGTAAATATCTGTGTTTTCCGACGGTCTTAGGCGACCCTGCTAGCGGTTCTCAACCTGTGGGTCGCGAACTGCTGCTGTAGAGCCTAAGACCATCGGAAAACACAGATATTTACATTACGATTCATTAACAGTAGCAAAATTACAGTTAGGAAGTAGCAACGAAAATAATTTTATGGTTGGGGGTCACCACCACATGAGGAACTGTATTAAAGGGTCACGGCATTAGAAAGGTTGAGAACCGCTGCTCTAGAGGCTCAAAGGTCCTGGTCAATTCTCAAGCAAGGCATTTTTTTTTTCTGAATGTTAGGAAAAAAAAAAAACAATTGAAGGGAAAAGTGGGGGGAAAATCTCTCAAAACTTAATTTGTAATTCTGCATCCTAACATTTAAACAAATGGTCCCAGACTCTGCACACCAGAATCTCTACAGAGCTTTTTAAAAGTCCCAATGCACAGGCCCTCGCCAGACCAAACTCTGTGGTGTGGCCCAGCACAGAGCTTCCCAGGTGGCTCCAATGCACATCAATACTGAGAATCATGGATGTGGAGCAATGCAATGCTTTCCCATGCATTTCCGTAAAATCAGCACAGCAGAGGAGAGAGCCAGCTCTACAATAAATCGCCTCTGCTTCCAGAATAGCCTAATAGTTCAGTGTCAGTTTTCTCATCAGCAAACTAAGGAAAAAACAGTCTCCATCTCATAATATGAAGATTAAATGTGAGATGTCACATATAAAATATTTAATGCAGCACTGACATAGTACAAATTCAGCAAGTGTTAGCTACTAGTAATAAGAGAGGTTTAGCTTGTGCTAATTTTCCTTTGGAAACCTTTTATCAGCTAGTTTTCTTCAACCAAGGTATTTATCTATACATTTTTTTCCTCCTCAAGGATTGTCATGAAAAAAAAAAAAGAAAGAAAATACTAAGTTTTGCCAATTGGTCTCAATGCATTACTTCCCAGGCCACCATCACAATACTATTTAATAGCCTGATAAACGTTCTGCCCTTAAAAGAATTTAATGGCCCAGCCAGAGTGGTTCGGTGGTTGAGCCCTGACCCATGAACCAAGAGGTCACCAGTTCAATTCCTGGTCAGGGCACATGCCCAGGCTGCGGGTTCAATCCCCAGTAGGGAGCATGCAGGAGGCAGCCAATCAATGATGTTTCTCTCTCATTGATGTTTCTAGCTCTCTATTCCTCTCCCTTCCTCTCTCTCTAAAAATCAACAAAAACATTTTAAAAAGTGAAATAAGAGTTTAAAACCTCTATCAAACCGGGCACCCAAAACCATCATGCCTGGGCCACATCCCTAGAGTCAGTGTGTCTGGGGCACTCTTAAAGAAATCAACCCTGTTCTATCCTGACACTTAGGACAAGGTAACTGTAGCTCGGGGAGGTGAATTCTCTTGTTCAAAGTCACATGTCAAATTAAAAAGGCGGGGGGGGGGGGAATAAAATAATTTTAAAAATTATTATATGGATCAAGTGCATAGTGAAAAAAAGAATAGTCTACCCAGTACTAACTCTAGTCCATCCTGTCATTTAAGACGAGACAGCAGTATGGGAAACACAATTAACTGGCCCAGAGTCACAAATGCCTAAAATGACATCACCAGGAATAACACCTGTGTCTACCTCCTCCCAAACCACTGATTTCCATAAACTCCGCCAGCCCTGAGAGGCAGCCGCTGTTCTCCCTTTGGGTGTTCTATTGCGACAGGGACACTTGTTAATAGCAAGAGAAAATACAGAGGCCATCCTTAGAGCATTTAGTATGCTCCCAATATATTTTCCCTGCTTGTTTCAAAAGAAGAAATAAAAGAAAAGGAAGAGAGAGTCCACTCACTATTATGGACCAGTGCACCCCAGTGATGGGCAGGAGAGTGGAGAAGACGTTGAGAGCACCCATGTTATCTCTGTTTTTAAAGGGATGGCCTATAATGCTGTGTGTTCTTCAGACAAATAACAGAAGAGAAGCTACACACACATATTTATATTCTTAGTTAGGTTCCGACTGCATATCTTATGAATTCTAATGTAGTGTCATTATGCAAACAATTAAGCAAATACCTCTAGCAAGCATACTGTTAATGCATACACGTTAGATAGATACATAGATACATAGATTTGTACAATTTCAGTCACATGAAAAGACATACTTTAGAGTAAGGTGATGGGGGGGAAAAGGGAAGAATCGCAGCCGGCATTACTAATGAAATTTGGGTGAAAATTGCTGTAGTCCATTTTCTGATGAAATGGTTCAGATGCCTTTTACGCAACCCAAAACACATAAGACAGAGATGAAAACATTCTTTAATAATAATGTACTTCTGATGAGGCAGAATATAGAAAATTACACACTTGGTAAATTCATCAGCTAGAAGCAATCAGCAGAGCTCTGGGGGTCACCTTCCGCATGCCCTCGCTTTGCTTTCACAAATAATCACCTGAAATGCCAGGCTGGAAGCTGACTTTTCATCTGGTTCCAACACGAAACACTCACTGCTCTTTTATGCCACACCGGCTTAGTCTGAAATTTGGTGAGCATTTTAACCGAATGCATAGACATTTGGAAAGTCCAGTTCAACAGATTACTCTGGGACTACTTTTCATAAGCAAAAAAAGCACAAACGCTGAAATGCACACACACACACACACACACACACACACACACACACGCCCCCTTTTCCAGTAAAAGAACCTCAGCAAATACCTCTAGCAAGCATACTGTTAATGCATACAAATTAGATAGATACATAGGTTTGTAGAATTTCAGTCACATGAAAAGAAATACTTTAGAAGAAGGTGATGGGGGGGAGGGGAAGGTAATGAAGACAGCTATTTACATAATCATATTCCAGGATTCTGAGACCTTACAACACTTTCCTCATGAACAGTGGAGATGACAGACTGAAAAACTGAAAAAGAAAAAAACAGAAAAAAACAACAACAACCAAAACACAGAAGCCGCTGTGTAGAAAAGCAAGCAGAAATGTAAAGGCTCAGGTCGCGTTTCTTTCATTAGAAGGCTCACCTTTGTTGCCAAGGCCTCAGCGCTTTCTCGACACGTCTTCTCTATTTCAAGATGGTTCTGCATAAAATTAACTTCCTCTATAACCATGTGAGAAACTGGGAATGAGGGAAAAAAAGTCTCAGCATTCAGAGATTAGTCAGCTTTCCAGAAGCCCACGCATCTTGCCCCATGATCAAGAATACTTCAATTCTTTCGCTGGCCAGTCCTTTAGGGATGGTGAGGGAAAGTGTTTAAGATGCTGCCCTGGTTAAAATCGGAGCTGATATTTGAATGCAGAAAGAAAAAAAAGAATACAATAAAGAACTTTTATTGCTACAGACACATTTTAAGACAACTAGGATCATTTTTTTTAAGTGTCCATTTTCTCTGTAGCTGTATATGTAACCGCTAATTTATGCAAAAGGTCTTTTCACACATAGTGACAAACATGATTTCTTTTTTCTTAGCAGGATATACAGTTGGACCTAATAAGGAAAATTAGCTAAAGAGAAATTTTTAAAACTTACATCTTGAGTTGATCCCATACCTGTAATAATAATGTGGCAGTTTAGCTAAGGTGAGTTTTGCTACAGTCTTTATTAGTGACCCAGTGGGATTTACTATTATTTCATAAACTCCAGGGCAGAGAAGTATATAGCAATAAGATTTTTGTACTATATAATGATGAAAACAGATGCTAATGAGTTGCATCCCAGACTGTCAGAAAGACTAAGAAAAATAAATTTCACTTGTTATTTTACCACTGCTTGAAAAATAGTCCTTTTCAGATATTTTTTGGTAGCTGGTTTATATACTTTGAGATTTAAAGGTACAAAGTAACCTAGAACTTGAATTATACTTTGAAGAACAAGTAATAATAATGCCAATTCCTTTCACCCATTATTTCTAGTTAAAATAAAATGCTCAGAATCTCAAACTTACTTAACTACACAGACATGTAAACTTACTGACGTTTGTTTGGCTTAACAAAAGAAAAATGAAGGATACCCAAAAGTGAAACCCAACAAAGTTAGGCGTAAAGCACTGGGCCCACGTAACACAAAGAGAGATTACTTTTGCTTCATTTAAGCTTCATTAACCTGTAATTATGATTAAACTCAGGGGGGAAAAAATTTTTCTCTCCGAATTAAAAAAAAATGTATTACTCCCTAAGTCTGTCCAAAGTTCTTATTATGTTAATATTCAAATTCATAAAGCAGCACTAAATGGCCAGAAACATCTCTAACCTTGACATTTTTTCCGGGGTAATAATAATCTGCGGCAAATGCAGGCCAACCAAAAACCACTTAACTAATTAGTAGTTGCAGTCAGCGAGAAAAACATGAATCAACACTGTTATTACAAGTGGCACATTTGAGTGGCATCTAATTATGACTTGATGAGCACGATACTTGCATTATCAACATTACTACTGCATCCCATCAGGGCCTAAAAGCTGCTGATGGCATTGACTTCGAGAAACTCCCACTCCATGGTACAGCAGCACCCAACAATCGGCATGGCAGGGGCCCCCCTCACTAAATGACACGTTAAGCGTAATTACTGGTAGACATTGTAAATAAACAGGATTGGAAGTGAAAATTGTACCGAGTGCATAAGACACAATCTGACACATTGGAAGTGGCAGCCTTAATTGAGAGTTTCTTTGACTGCTCAAGATCATTTCAACTGCATTTCTCCGGCGACAGTGATTATAACTGTGGAGACAGACGGCATAATGGTATCAGCACTGCTGACAGAGCAGTGAATTAAATTGTATCTGCTGTTGTGTGAAAGCCTTGATGAGAGGTACAGATGCCTTAGTGGTCTTATCATTATAACACAATGGTCATGTTGTCATCAACCTTTCTGGCTCCAATTGAAAAGAAATGATTGTGTGTTGAAGCTCCCCCCCCACTCCCCCCTCCACACCACCCCCTCCTCCTCTTCTATCTCTTGTTCTGAATAGAACCAATTTTCAGAGAGCTATGAAATCACGCAATAGGTCCTAAAATGCAGCTGCTTGGCATACAAACGGGTCCCCATTAAACTGGAATCACACACAATATGTGTTTATGCCAGAAGAACAAATAGAAGCTGAACACAGACCAAGTTTATTCACACACACAAAGCCCATGTAGCTCTTCATCAATATAATTGCCTTTTATATTGTAGTTTAAATAATGGGCTCTATTATTTCCTTAAAATCCTAATATTCCTGGCACTTTATCACTATATTTACAAGGTAGGTTCTTCAAAAAATGTAGAGGAAAGAGAAAAGAAACCTATACAATTTTTTTTTACAACATCAAATATTACTTTGAATTTTTAGCCTTAACTACTTGACATCTTCTGCCACAATCTGGTATTTCCACTATCATAACAAAAACATAAACACTCTGCATGTTTCATAGGAATTTGGCTTTTTATTCAGTAACATTCTTGCTCCTGGGAAGAGTAAGAAAAATTATTCCACAGTCATAAGGTTTAGGCCTAGCAAAAAAGAAATAACAACACGTATTTTCTAAACATTTTGTAAAAAGCTTCCCTGTAATTTAACTTGATAAACTTAGCGAGGTAGCACTAGCCCACATTTTCTCCAATTCTGCTATGGAATACTCCATCATGTAGGGTTTTTACTTCTTCCTTTAAGAGGGAACAGCACAAATAAAAAATTGTGCTTTAATTTTTAGTCTAAAAAATTATCCCAGAAGGGTATCAGAGAACCCTTCTTAGCAATTTCCTAAATTCAAAAGGGAGGAAAATATTTCAAAGAGCATTTATACCTTTAAGAAGTATGACCCTATTTCCAAAACCACAAGTCACATCACATGACACAAACACTTTTTTTAATATACAAATGTGTTTGCACCTTTCAGAGGATAAATGTTTTAAAACCCTTTAATTGTTCATTTAATGATTTGCCTATGATCCTAAATTCAGGCTTGTCTCACAATATCCACAATCCATGACCACTGCACCAAACCACCTATAATTTGAATGACATGAAGGCTTAAAAAAACAAAAAGAATGAGCTTTAAAATAAAATGACCCTATTAGTGCAACTATGTTTTAAAAATCCTAGTATTTTGGAAATGCTTACTGAAATATTTACAGATAAAATAATATGATCACTGGACTTAGTTTCAAAATAATCTGAGGTCAATGAGTGTGGGTGAGTGGATGTACAGAAGAAAGAAGATTGGCCATGAGTTGAAAACATGTTGGGTACATGGTGGTTCATGATACTATTTTCTCACTTTTGTATAAGCTTGAAATTTTCCATGATAAAAGTTTTTTGAATGACTCTGAGAACTCTGAAGTGTGACCTAAAAATACATCATTTATTGCTTCTATCAAGTTGAGTTGAATTAGCAAAGTTTGTCTCTCCTCTTCCATGACCCCAAAACACGCCTGCACACTTGGCATTACAGAATACATGACAGTGTAGGGCAGTGGTCGGCAAACTGCGGCTCTTTGGCCCCTTGGGTTTTTAGCGAAGGCCAGCTTAGGAGTACGCTAATTAAGTTAATAACAATATACCTACCTATATAGTTTAAGTTTAAAAAATTTGGCTCTCAAAAGAAATTTCAATCGTTGTACTATTGATATTTGGCTCTGTTGACTAATGAGTTTGCCAACCACTGGTGTAGGGGAACTGGGTCTTTTAAAAACTTGTGTTTGTCTTTTACTAACTGTGAGCATTAGAGCAGAGATTTTTTGTTTCGCTCCTGTCTGATTCTCTTGCACTTAGCGTACTGCTATGTTCAAGGCAGGTTATCATGTTTGTGCGTGTTTCTAGGACTGGGAAAATATGTCAGGCCTAAGTTCACCTGTGAACACCCTTTTACAGAAATGTTCTCTGCCATGGAGAATGGCTTGGGAAACAACCGCCATCACCATTTATTGAACCAACTCTGTATCCAGCCTTGTGCTAAGCCTTTACATGGATTCTCTCATAAATCCTCATGACCGCCCTGGGAGGTAGGTATTGTCACGGCAATTTTACATCTGAGAGCACTGAGGCCCAGAGAAGTGAAGTAACAAATCCCAAAGGACAGAGGTCCAATTGCTAAAACCCAACCAAACCTATTTCCAGGTGACTCCGATTTTCCATGTTCCCTTCTAATTTGTCATATTTAAAGGTGACACCACCAAGGAGGCTGCTTCCTGAGCTAAGCACCTCTCCATCCAGCCACCTCTCAACAATATTTAGTCGCCAGGATGTCTGTGAGGTGTGCGTGGTGAACGTACCGGAAGTCCGTCTGCAACATCGGATTATGTGGGAAGGTTTTCATTGTAGAATGAAAACAGCCATGGAAACCACCCGGTATGGGAACCCTGTGCCTACACCTGGGCAAAGGGTCTACGGTGGTGGCCTGAGTTCACGAAACGGCTGTCTTTACTCCTACTTTCACAGGAGCCTGTCTTTCTAGGAAACTCGGCTTAGCTGTAGTGGTATTGTCGTGCAGAAATACAGGAAAACTGCACAGGAAGAGCTGGTGGAGGGCCAAGAATGGCATGGAAATGCGGGGTGGGCAACAGTAGGAATACAGTTGTGAAAAACATTCTTTTGAGTTAATAAAGCTATTGTAATGATCATGACCTGCATGTCATTTTCCATACGAACTGTAAACCTACTTTTGCCTACCCCTGTATGGCCCAAACCAGCTGGGAGAAGCAGGCTAAGCCGGGGAGAATAGAGCCTCCCCCTCCCCCTCCCTGGCCTAACAAAGCTTTTTCTGAGCCTCAGTCTGCTGCTCTTCCTCTACTTCAAGAACTAGGCCTGGTAGGTAAACATTACAGGGAGGCCAATTTCCACTCAGTCCCGGAAGACCCTTGCAAATGGGGAGAACAGACGTGTCCAGAAACTAACTCACGAAGGCAAATGACTGACGTGAGCTCCATTCTGAAGGGCAGCCACGCACTGGATGGCACAGACAGTGAGACGGGCGTAGCAGCAACTAACACGCGTGGAGCCCTGACTAGAGAGCCAGGCACTGCGCTCAGCCCTTTGCACATGGATTATCTCATTTCGTCCTGAACAGCCTAGGAAACAGGGTCACTCACCCCAACTGTACTCATGCAGCTACCGCTCAGGGCTACACGGACTCACACCGAATGGTGCTTTTCACTGGTGATAACTGCCTCACGGCCCTCCAAATATAAAATTCTACCCCGGCTCTAACCGGTTTGGCTCAGTGGATAGAGCATCGGCCTGCAGACTGAAGGATCCCGGGTTCGATTCCAGTCAAGGGCATGTACCTTGGTTGCGGGCACATCCCCAGTGGGGGGCATGCAGGAGGTGGCTGATCAATGTTTCTCTCTCATCAATGTTTCTAACTCTCTATCCCTCTCCCTTCCTCTCTGTAAAAAATCAATAAAATATATTTTAAATAAATAATAAATAAATAAAATAAAATTCTACCCCGTGTTCAAAAGTCATGAACCATAGACACAATTTAAAAAAACAAAACAAAACAAAAAACAAAACATGCAGCCCGGCCAGTGTGGCTCAGTGGTTGAGCATCGACCCATGCACCAAGAGGTTGCCGGTTTGATTCCTGGTCAGGGCACATGCCTGGGTTGCAGGCTCGATCCCTGGTGGGGGCACGCAGGAGGCAGCCGATCGATGTTTCCCCTCTCCCTTCCTCTCTCTGTAAAACTTAATAAAAATAAAAATAAATCTTTTTTTTCTTTAGTAATGAACTTCAGACTCAATTTTCTAAAAAATATTTAAAGCTTCCTTGGTCCCCACTAAGAAAGTCCCACTAGAACTTCCCATTGCACACCGTGCGCCCATCTACGGTCCATATTTAATGCAGCACCTTAACTGGTCACAAGGCCAATGGCACAATCCGGATGTGACTGGGTATCAGCACAAGTGTAAGGACATCTCGTTACTCCTGCATGGGGGGAGGCGAGAGAAAATCCCACGCAACTGTAATTCGTACATTCACACACAGGAGTTATGTCTGTCACAGCATACCGGCCTCCAAAGGCAGGGAACGTCAACCATTCCCCGTGGGTTTCCTTCGCTCCAGCGGACACTTGCAATAAACTGGCTATTGCAATGTAACTGCAACGCTGCCCCTTTCTAGCCGTTTTACCTTCAACGAGAATACAGTGTTTTCTTACGTAAGCTGCCAAGTGAACGAGGTGACATAATCGAAGGGCCCGACGGATGCAGCATCTGCAGAGCAGTGGAGGGAGGCCCTGCTTCCAGGGGTGACACGGGGTCACGTGCCCTGTTCCCATGACACACTCCCTTGTGATCCTCCTGAGTGTCCTCACATATGTTTTCTCTTAGGGGATAAAGGACTAGAACACATCTATATCCCATAAAAATTAACATAGCAAACACTTAGCAACAAGTATTACAACCTCCGTGGGAATAGAACCTTCCTCGGGGAGAGGCCCATTTCTAACATTCAAACTCTTAAAAATGTGTACGTTCTGTGAATCTAGGATTGCTCCTTTATACCCTAAGGAACTAATCGTGTAAAGATGTGTGTATAAGAATACTTGTCACGGCATTATTTATAACAGCTAAATACCAGATATAATCCATCTACCACGGAAGAAACATTTAAATAAATGATGGTCCTATCATATAACAGAACACTACGGGCAACAACGAAAACTAATAATACATTTCTACTGGTGTGCAGAGATGACCCTAATATATTGTTGACCGAAGCAAGCAAGCTGCAAAGCTAACGGCAAAGTATGACTATATTCCTGGTAGAGACACATATTACACAGATAAAAGGCCAGGAAAGAGAGACTGCAAAATACTAACACTGGCTTTTCTCAAAAAGTCTAGATGACAAGGAATTTCTGTTCTCCTTTAACTGTTCTGCGCACGCAGTAACATTTTTTATAATAAGCACAAACTGTCTTTTATGATAACACACTCATAAAATATTAATCTTCATTCCATTTCTTTAAGAATCACAGTAATGCCAGGGCATCAAGGGAGCAAATGGGAAGACAATTCTTGCTTTCTTGGATGCCCAAGGCATCAGTAACTAAACATAGGGGTCATGTCTACCCACGTAACCCCCAAACACAGCTCTGTGTGTTGTAACAACTCCACTGAAATGCTTACGTACTTTTCTCAAATTCCTCCAGTTTTCTAACAGCTTCATCTCGTTCTTGCCTGATTTTGTCACACTGAAATGAGAAAAGACGGTAAGAGTGAATTTGGATCATGAGTCTGGAAAGACAAGAAAGAGCAAACTTATAAACAATAGCAATTTTGTGAAAAGAAAACAAAAATTAAAACCCTTTTTAAAAGCATGAATGGTCTCACAGTATTTGAACTGCTCAACCAGCCTGATGTTTGTACCTGGTATCTGGCCTACTTTCTCGGACCTTCTAGATAATGACGCACCTTACTGCTCCTGATCACCTGAGTAGCAGACCAATTTAACATCCTTAAGCGGAAATACATTCATTCTTTAAGAAAATAGTTGTGCCTCTTAAGTAGGTATTTTGCAAATCCAGGGGACATCCCCCCCCACACACACACACACACACACACTGAGTGGCCAGATTTTTATGCGTTCAGAGATCATAATAATCTGGCCACTCAGTGTATATTGGGATTTCATGCCTTTAGATATTTCAAATTTCTATGGCAAAAAATAATGATGCCACTGATAATGTGAAAAACCCAAATGAAAATCGTGAGATATTCTCAGCTAACAGACTGGCAGAAACTGAAAAAGTCTAATGCCAGGAGCTGGAAACTCACATACTGCTAGTGGGAGTGTCACCAGGCATAACTACTTTGGAAATAAACTAAACTGAAAGTACACACACCCTATGTGTGACTCAGCAGTTCTACTCCAGGATTCTATTCAGGAATCTCTAGTAACGTGTACAAGATGATATATACAAACATGCCGAGCATTTATAACAACAATAAATCATGGTATACTCATATACTACACTGTGAAATACACAGTGAAGATGAATGATCTAGAGTTCTGTTTATCAACATAGGTAAACATCAAAAGCCATAATGTTGAGTAAAAGGAATTGTGGAATATATACCAAATGATATCTTAACACACAAACACTTGGTATTTTTACACTGTGTGCATATATACATATATATGTATGTATATACACTGAGTGGCCAGATTATTATGATCTCTGAATGCATAATAATCTGGCCACTCAGTGTATATCCTATATAATAAAAGGCTAATATGCAAATTGTCCCCTCGACCAGGAGTTCAACCAGCAGGCAGGCCAGCTAACCACCCATGTCCCCTCCCCCTGGCCAGGCTGGCTGGACCCCACCCATGCACAAATTCATGCACCGGGCCTCTAATACACACACACACACACACACACACACACACACACACACTGAGTGGCCAGATTATTATGCGTTCAGAGATCATAATAATCTGGCCATACAGTGTATATATTTCATGATACATATGGCATATATAAAAATACAAAAACATAAAATAGACAAAATTTATGAAAATATAGGGAGGGGAAGGAGACTCTGGTTGGGGAACAGAGGCACTATTCAAAAATTTTATCTGCGGCATTCTTTATTTTTTAATTTCAAAAAACAATTTAATTCTGTATTTGCATATCTGTTGTGTTATTCTCTGTCCTTTTAGGTGCTTTTAAAATATTTTTAAAATAAAAATAAAGTTGAGAAGCAAACAATTCAGTTTTCCTCTTTAGTCTCTCAAGAACACAAACTTAAAAAAAACCCACTGGGTAAATCCACTCTGACTAGAGTACATGAAACAAGTACACAGTGCTAAATTAGCAAAGCTGTTTACTACATGCTTAAAGGAGAAGGCATACATTGGTCCCCCCTTATCCCTGGGGGACACATACCAAGACCCTCCAGTAGATGCCTCAAACTGCGGGTAGTAGCGTACCCTATATATACTATGTTTTTTCCTATACATAGATACCTATGAGAAAGTTTAATTAATAAATTAGGCACAGTAAGAGATTAACAATAATAACTAATAATAAAATAGAACAATTATAACTATACATATATAGTAAAAGTTATATTAATGTGGTGTATCTCCCTCTACCCTCTCTCTTTCTCAATCTCTCAAAATCTCTGATAACCGATCTTATAAATGAAAGGGCCACTAAGCAACTCACGTGTGGGTAGCACGCCCAGCATGGCTACGCTGGACAAAGGGATGACTCACTCCCAGATGGGATGGAGCGGGACATCGGAAGAGTTTATTGTCCCACTCAGAATGCCACACCATTTAGAACTTACGAACCGTTTATTTCTGAACTTTCCCGTTTACTATTCTCAGACCTTGGCTGACCGTGGGCAACTGAAACCTAAGAAAGTGAAACCACAGACAAGGGGGCACTACCTTTCATCAGGTTTTCTTGTGAAAAAAAAAATTTCTCTAATATAGTTTCTAGTTCCAACCTAACAAATTTACTACATTTATTGTTGTTGTTGTTTTGTGTGTGTGTGTGTGTGTGTGTGTGTGTGTGTGTGTGTTTATGTTTAAAATTCTAAACACTGCCCAGCTCATGGGTTGAGTGTCGACCTATGAACCAGGAGGTCACGGTCCGATTCCCAGTCAGGGCACATACCCAGGTTGTGGGCTCGATCCACAAGAGGGGGCGTGCAGGAGGCAGCCAATCAATGATTCTCTTTCATCATTGATGTTTCTCTCACTCCTTCTCCCTTCCTCTCTGAAATCAATAAAAATATATTTTTTTTAAAAAGTCACCAACTGACATCACACACAAACCACCAATGCAGCTACCATTTACTGGTCCTTAGCAACACATGGCAACTCTAGGTAGGCTTATACCAATGCCCCACAAGGAAGGCTTTATGCCCGTGCTCTCTGCTCATAAGGTGCAGGGAGACGGGTTTGCTTAGTAACAGGTCTCAACCCCACAATCGTATTCCGACCTGCGAGTGACCCGTGTCTATAGTCTAGCAAGGTACCGCGCCTGTGCACAAACCCCAGGGTCTTCACCGGCAGATTCGGAAGCTGTCCCCCAACCCCAGCTGTGTTCTCTCAGGGGTCTTCATGTGGCCTGGCTTTCTATTTTCTCCAACCACATTAGGACAGAACTGGCAGCCACAGAATTCACCATCTGCTATGATTACTGAAAGGGGTGTGTGCCGGGGCGGGGGGGGGCGGGGGGAGGGAGCTACATATGCTGCAAATGCAGCTTATTCTCACCCAGAGCTGAACAAACTAGGAGCGACAGGCCCATTCACTCAGCAGAAATCCAAACACCCACTTACTTTGTCATTTCAGGTGAACCCACAAAAAATACCTTGTAACCTGGCTCTCATGCTCCCCACAGAGAGAAGCCAGCAAGCAAGGGTTGGGGGCCTTTGGGGAACGAATGTTTCATCTTCATGTCCCACCGGAACCCCTCACCCACCCTGCCCCTGCCCCTACCCTGCTCCTGCAGCTGCACCATTTGTAGAAATGGCTTCTTTTTTGTCTGAGAATTGCTCATGAAGACTCTGCAATAGCAACAGATGTTCGTGGGCCCACGTCGCTTAATTGCGGTGTCCCGTGATTCTCTGCAGCCCAGGGCTGGGGGAGGACCAGCAGCACCAGCACCGGTTGCTTTGAGCAAACCGGGCAACGTTATGCCTGTTCCAGCCCTTTCTGGTGCCTGGACCAGAGGTTGGCCTTGCCGGTCCTGCAAGCCCTTCGTATTAGAAGCCCTGGCAGCAGCTTCGAACACGGAGAGTATGGCAGATCTCCTCCTCCAGCCTCACGCAGGCAGCTACCTGGCTTCTGAAACGAGACCAGCTTTCTGGCGCCGTGGCCGACTGGTTTTCAGAGGAGTCTGTCCACTGAGCACTGGCCCTGCCCTCCCACCAGCATGAGCAGCTCCGACCTTTCTCCCACGCGCATCGTCCAGCGCACTGTCTGTACTACATGCCTGCTTGCCAGGGCTCAACAGAAATGCCGGTAATTTTGTAGACATGAAGACACCTTTACATTTCCCTGCGTGTCTATTCTGTGCAAGAAAAGCCCCAGGGTTCTGACTGGTGTCTAACTTCTTCTAACATCAATGCTCATGTTTAGCTCCGTGCCGCACAGGTGCAGTGGCGGGTTCCAGCCGAGAGAAAGGCCACGTTGGGGCCCAAGAAGTGCACACACACTTTACCAATAGGGTGGACACGCTAAAAGCAGGTAAGTACCTTCCCGTTGGCTGACTTAGACTTCCAAGCACATATGGACTATCATCCATGAACGCCATCCTATTTCCTTCCTCAAGCTATTGAGCAAATTACGTCTGTGGCACCCACACGTGCCAGGCACTGTGTAAGCACGGGGGGGAGGGGGGAATACAGTGGGAAACATAATAGACAACGTGCTCCCACAAAACATAGCATCTACCAAGAAAGATCAACAATGGAACAAGCAGTTTATAAGAACACTTCCTATCATGAGAGAACATACAGCAGAGACTGCCTCGCTCAGTGCAAAGAGGTCGCGACCCACCCCATTCTTACTCATTTTTCTGGAAGCCCACTCTCTTTATGTCCGGTTACAACATCTAAAAGCATCGGAACTGTGCACATGTACCTGTTTTAGAATCTTGGGCGATGGCCTCAGAGGACCATCAAGTCCTTTTCAATAATCATGGACCATCCTACGGTTCCACCTGGGGAAGTCTGGCCAGAACTCGACTGCCCTTATCCTCCAAGAACACAATCAGTTAAACCGTTCCCACTCGGGTGGAATTCCTTTCAGTCTCTCTCTCTTTTGCTGGTGTTCTTTCTTCCAATTCAACGTTTTTCCCTCCAATTTCCAGAGGCAATAACGTGGTGGCTGCCCCGAGAGCTGTCTTAGGCGCATTCTCCACATTCTAGGTATTGTGTGTCGGAGGGGGGCACATGTCATCTGCCCGGAGATCCCCGCTCTTTGTTTCTGGATAGATTGCTGTTAATAAGAGACTCGTTTTCACTTTCAAACTGCTAAGTAATTACTTTCTCTCTGGCACAACCACTTGCCACTCGGCTCTAAAGAAACTGCATGGATGTGGATGTATTATGCATGAACAGTTAGCATAATGGGTGCATATCTTGTTCTTGAAAAGTGGCTCCTTGATTTTTTTTTTTTTTTAAATAAAACACTTTGGGACCTTCGCCTCTGAAATTTACATGACAGGAAGAAACTTTGACAACAGACAACCAAGCAAAGATGCAAACAGTATCATCTTCCTTGCTGCTCGAAACGCAAATCTTGGGCAGGGTCTGCCTCCGTCCCTTTTGATGCCGTGTTCCTGGCGAGCTGACAGAAGGGCCCGATGCACGGTGACAGTAGCCCAGCCAAACGACGTCTAATCGGCCACTTAAACATGCATTCATTTCAAAACTCCATCTCAGTTCCTAATATTCAACACAAATACGTACTGTTTGAAGGCATTCTTCTGCTACACAGATTTCCTTCTTTATATGCCCGCTCCACGCACACCCCCTCCAGCCTCAGACAGCTGAAAGCGAGTCCACTCATCGCTCAGGAGCCTTTGCCGCCCCCATGGAGGAAAACCCCCAAACAGTTATGACAAGGATCCTGAGTGAGTCATTAGAGAATGCCCTTCCATTGTAGAAGCATGACGAACATTTGAATATGGAGATTGCTTCACAGGCAAAGTAAAACATTTCATGTGGTTGATTCCAAAATAACTAGTCCTCTATTTTCCCATACCCCCCACCCAAAAAAAAAAAAAAAAACAGTTTGGAAGGGTTGTTGACTTCAATATGATAGGCTTTTTTGCTTTTTAACATGCTGTTGATAACGTTCTTTAGAAACTGGGGGGACGGGGGCGGGGGGGGGGGAAATAACAGAAAGTAGCACCCTTTCGAAAATTTCCACTTATTTTGATGTTAGAAAAACAACAACAAAAACTGAAGTTTTCACATTTTAATCCAACTCATACTACGTATACCCGAGATATTTTGATAATAATGAACTTGTGTTGATCAAATGTGATAAGTGCATAAGAAATACTCAGATGTTTTATTACAAAGAAGCAAACAATTAATTCGGCTCCTAAGAGAATTAGAGAAGACTTTAAAAACAGTAAGTGGCATTTAAGCCACGCATTATGAGCTCGAAGAGTCTGTCACATGGCACTGAGTAGGAACCTGCGTTTTTGTCCTTTTCCCATCCACCCCCAAACCCTAGGTAATCACTGCTATCATCGCAATTTGTTACAGTTATTTGTCAACTTGCCTGTGCCCCTCAGTAGAGTGGTTTTTACGCAAGGCTGGGACTTGCATGGGCATTTTGTTACCCCCGTACTCAGAAGCCATTCAACAAAAAGTTTTCCCTTCAAAAAGCTTTCCTTATCAACTCAAAAAGATTCTGATCCCACCTTCAAAGACGTGGATAAAAACCACCAAATGAGCGTCATTAAATTCTTCTTAAAAAGGGAAAACTGCAGCCAAAACCAGTTTGGCTCAGTGGATAGAGCGTCAGCCTGCAGACTGAAGGGTCCCAGGTTCGATTCTGGTCAAGGGCATGTACCTTGGTTGCGGGCACATCCCCAGTAGGAGATGTGCAGGAGGCAGCTGATCGATGTTTCTCTCTCATCGATGTTTCTGTCTATCCCTCTCCCTTCCTCTCTGTAAAAAAAATAAAAATAAAAATCAATAAAAATATATTTAATAAAAAAGGGAAAACTGCAAAGGAAAAGATCATGACAACTTTGGCCCACCCTATCAAATCTCCGACTCTTATCCTTGGAACGCAGGAATGTCAGGAATGCAGTATGTCGGAAGCTGTATGCACACACCCACACACGTGGATTTTACTGACAACGATTGATCAGATACTCAACTTTCAGTTTCTAGATACAAACGGATAGACAAAGGATCCAGGAAAGCACTGAGTTTGATCATGTGTGGAACGTTCATGAGCTAACAATAAAGAATTGTGAATAAGTCCGAGCCCTTTGTGGGAAAGTTAGTTAGCTCCCGTCCGTTCACCTGCTTCAAAGAGAACAGTGGTGGTTTGAAGACCCGTGTTTGAGTCTAGAGCCTGTTGGACCCTGAGGTCCTGTTCTCCCTGAAGTGGAGCTGGCCCAGGGCTGTTTGACGCATCAGATATGGGAGATAAAGGAGAGTACGTGACCCCTTGGTGACTTAGTAATAAACACAGCCTTATAAGGAGACTCATGTCCTACCACTCATCTCAACAGAGGAGATTCCAAACAAGGCCTAAAAAGATCTTACCCGCCCTAGCCAGTTTGGCTCAGTGGATAGAGCACTGGCCTGTGGACTGAAGAGTCCCGGGTTCAATTCCAGTCAGAGGCACATACCTCAATTGCAGGCTTGATACCTGACCCTGGTGAGGGCGCATGCGGGAGGCAACCAATTGATGTGTCTCTCTCACATCAATGTTTCTCTCTCTGTCTCTTCCCCTCCCTTTCACTCTCTTAAAAAATATATATATGTGTGTGTGTGTGTGTGTGTGTGTGTGTGTGTGTGTGTGTGTAACCCAAAAGAATCACACCCACTGTCTCTTCCCACGGATAAGGTTAATGATCTGGCAACAAAGATAGGCAGACTTAACGTGGACATGTGGAAGGGAGAAATAACTTGCCATTTATTTTTTGGGTCCCTTCCATTCGTGCAAAATTTCCCCACCTCACATTAACTATGGCAAGTGGAGTCTTACTTTAGATTCCCGCCCTTGATTGATTTCACAGAACTCTGGGTGGGGCCGTGAGGCAAGAATGGCCACGCACACCTACTGATGCGGAGGAGACAAAGATCACCCAGCTAGGCACGAGAAAGTGCGTGGCCAGAGAAAATGGTGTTCGTTTACCACGCCCGGAACTACAGCTGCTTTTACTCATTCTATGCTGCAGAAAAGGCTTTTATTATATGTTGCCCTCCTTTGTAATACAGCCCCCCTTTTGGGGGGAAATCTTCAGTAATAAGCCTGCTAGTCTTTTAACAGAAGATAAACAGAGTGCGGCGAACTTAAAACCACTCTATTTTGTTCCACCCAAGCACACAGCATTCCACGTTGCTTTCACTTCCTTTCTTCCCATTTCTGTTAATAGTTATTTTTAAAGAATTAGAACAGGAGCAGGTCAATAATGCATACGGATGTGACAAAAGTATTGGGCCATTCTCTGGGTAGAGAAACGTGTAAACAGTTGATGGGCTAAGATCATTTATAAGATTTCTTTTACCAAATGCATTTTACCTGTGATTCCACTCGCATAACAGTTGGTTCACTTAAACCCGCACTGCAGAAAGTGGCTCTCGGTTCAACAACCATCACCACCACCAACACAGGAGTGTACAGAACATCTATTTTTAGGGCAATGCTAGGGCTACAAGGAAGCAAGAATTAAAGAAGAAGAGACAACAAGAAGTTTATTCTTCCTCTTACGCTAGTCATTTTCTTCTAGGTCCTTCCTTTTCCATCCTCCGAAGACACTTGTTTGCTTCCCCTCCTCACAGCTTCTAGGTTAAGTCAAAGAGTTCTCCTGAATTAACCCTTCCACCTGGTTTTGCTTTTCCCCTCTTGGAGCCGGGAACATCCATGGAGGAGACATCCAAGGAAAAGTAAATTTCATTCATGTCTACAAACAGTAACGGGCGGTTCTGTTCTCTCCTACTTTCCATTTTCTATTCAGTCTTTCTACTTTTTTTTTTTAAATCAGCCTTCCCTTCCATTTGTCCCCTCCCTAAATTTATAGGGAACACACACACACACACACACACACACACACACACACTCACACACACACACACACACTCTCACACACACACACACACACACACACACACACTCACGAATTTTCAATAAACACGTTCACAGTCAAAATGGCAAGACGTTTGTAAATGTGAGTTCAATTATTTAACAGTTTCAAAATAAAACTTCGCAGGGTCCCTGAAAACCATCACCAGGCTTCCCCATCTTCACCTTGGGTCTTTTCCAACTTCCGGTATATTATTTACATCCTTAGAGGAAGTTAAGCAGACGAAAAGTTTATGGAGGCATTTGGGCTAACCACCCATGATTCATTCCAAGCAGTTCCCTCCAGAATCTAGCATGTCTAAACCCCGAACGTACCATGTGTCAGGCCTTCCCTTCCATCGCCAGAATCCCAAATCTGACTGTTGGGGGAAAAAGCACAATTCTCGGGGGCTCGAGCTGCTTGGCCTCATGCCTGGCTGCATTTAGCTGTGTAGTTAATCCCCCAGAGCAGCGCCCACTGTGGCATGCCTGCTATTCTTCACCATCTGGAGCCTGGAGTTGATATAAGCTTGAACCACACATGCAGGAGAAAAGAAAAAACAGAAAAAAAACAACCCACTCTCATTCGCATTTAACTGAAATTGGTGGCAGAACAATGCACCATGCCATCTAGGCTTTTTACACATGGAAGAGAGGAGAGAAAGGCTAAAGTACAAACCTTCTCCTTTGTTTTCTGGTTCTCTGCTCTGAGGTCTTCATATTCGCCTATTGCTAAAAGAAAAAAGAAAAAAGAAAAAGGGAAAGCAACGTTAGATAACCTGCCAAAAGTTTACTGTAGGAAACCCTGGGACCCCCGGCTACCCGCTCTTGTCTATTTACTAGGTGGGGTGCAGAAGAGGCCACAGAAGGGCTTCTGCTTCTAAGGAAGGAAAAGAGACCGTAGCGGAGGAGAGCCCACCAAGCCCACCGAATTCCGGTTCTCCCCAGGTCATCAGGGAGACAGACCCGTGAGCCATGAAGTGGCCTATGACAAGTCACTTCTCTCTGATACCCAGACTTGGTCCTGGCAGGTGGGTGTTCCCTGACGTTCCTTCCAGCACCACTAGTTTGCGGTGCTGTAATCAGGTTTGTTTTTTAATCAGCCGCCAGAAAATAAAGTCGGCTCCCACGTCCCACGCCCTGTCACACATCTGCTTTAGCATCCTCAGAGCAACACAGTCCCTGCTCTGAGCAGTCAGCTAAGAACAACCGCTTTCAGGCCCTGCAAGATCCTCCTGCCCCCGGCCCCACACACCAGCCAGATTCATTTCACTGGGTTGGAAAAAACGTGTGAATTACTTAGGAATATCTCCAACTATATGGAGGAGAAAAACAGCAGTTTTCAACTTATAACCCTCTATTGCCAGAAAAATAAAGTAATCTGAATGCCCCACACTCATCTTTTAGTCAAAGCACCATTTTTATTTTTTAAAGTATGTTTTTATTGATTTTTAGAGATAGAGGAAGGGAGAGAGAGAAAGATAAGAAACATGAATGAGAAACATCGACCTGCTGCCTCTTGCACGCCATCTACTGGGGACTGAGCCTACAACTCAGGCATGTGCCCTGACTGGGAGGCGAACCAGTGACCTCTTGGTTCATGGGTCCATGCTCTACCACTGAGCCACACCGGCCGGGCCAAAGCACCATTTTTAGATACATTCACAGTTGAGGATGTTACATTCAGCGCGTGTGACGGGAAGAAAGAGAAGGCCCTGGGGTTGATGACGGAGCACAGCGCCTCGGGTGGGCCTCACAGAACTGCTGCCCACTCCCAGCCCAGCACCTTGACTGCTAACACACGCCAGGAGATCATCAGATTGGAATTTTATACTTTCACTTTCTAAAAATGTAACTGACTTATATACAAAGTTTTTCTTTTAAAAAAAAAAAAGAGCGAGAGAGAGAGACAAACAGAACTTTCTATTTCTATGAATCAACTAAAGATAAAAATAAAAAAATCTGAAACCAGGGCTTCAAGAACATCCCAGACATCTATCTGGTCATTAATTCTAGAAGTGTCTGATTCTAACCACTGAAGCAGAGAGCAGCCCATAGACAGACAACTCACAGGGTAAAGTGCATGTTTTATTTCCTCCAATCGAGACTCAAAGGGTTTAGAATAGCTACCGTGGTGGTAGGACCAACATCTGACAATCCAATTCAAATGAATAGACATGTATGGGATCATACCACCAAGGTCCAGAAGTTTTATTAGCAACCCATGACCATCTAAGTAAGAATTAAAGCCACATGACAAAAAGAATCCTGGAAAACTAGCCCATAAACCAGCTGAATGAATACATGTCAAGATATAGCCATTTTAAAAATAACTCCATTTCCAACAGAAAAGGTTTGATTGACCACAGAATGCAGCTCTCCCACACCAGCTCCTCATCAGCCTCCACCACACAAACCCAAACCCAGGAGTACGAACTGAAATGTTCTTGGTTCTGAAAAATCACTAAAAGCCCTCCCCTCCCCCCACACTTTTTTTTTTTTTACAAGCCAAAAGAACTAAGGGATGCTAAACATATGCACTTATGCCATTAGGTAATCTATGCTCATAATTCCAGATCTTATTACTATATGTAATATTGCTTGGAAAAAATATAGACTTTACTGAGAGACTTTGCATTAGTTTACTTGACATTTAAAAGTATCTGCAGATGAAGCTGAAAAATCACAATTGATTTACCACTCTATTCTTATTGACCTACTTTACAGACGTACAAAACAGACAATAAAGGCTTCTAAAACCATGATCTCATAGTGATATTAAGAAAATGTCTTTGTATTTAAAACATCAGATAATGGCTTTGAAGGCTTTTGAAAAATACCGATACTATTCTTCCATTATATTGCCAATAGAATTCAGATGAAACATTATAGACTCCCAATGACTGGGTCTTTATGAAAAGGGTTCATTAAGAACCCTTCACCTATTGTATCTTAATGGAAATCACAGAAAACATGCTTTATTGTGATTACGTGTGAGTTAAAAATAATACTAAAGTCAGGTATAGGGAAAGGAGAAGAAAGGTGTGAGAAGAATTCAACCACTTGGTAGAGGGGAGTGGGACAAGGCATAAGAGGAAAGAAAAGTTACTAATATTTTTTATTTCTTTGAAGTTCGAAAACCAAGCTCATTGTTCTAAATAACACTTACACACACACACACACACACACACACACACACACACACACACACACACACCATAGTGAATACATATGTAACCATCCTCAGCAATACTGGCCAAACAGGAAGTGACCTACATTATTATTCAGTTACTTCTTTTTTGGCAAGCGTGAAGGGTCACAGAAAAAGCCTTCTTATTGTTCCAGAACGGGCTCACAGTTGTTTAAGTCAGTTGCACAGCTCAAGTGATTTGATGAGAGAGATCCTCCAAATCTTGAACTAACTGATGCCAAAGAAAAGATGGATGTGATCAACTCTCTGCCATGGGAAAAAATACCCACAGCTTGGGCACACACCGTCTCGCAGTCCACAGTCCACAGGGGTAGTTCAATCCACTGTACCCTCAGGTCCCACCACCCAGTAATGAAAACGTGCAGCCTGACCCCAGCCCAAGCACAGGGTGGCCCGGGGACCTTAGGCAAATGGGTTAATCTGAGTCTCCTCATCTGGAAAATAGGAATAATAACTATACACGTCTCACAGTGTTGTTACTAAGAGTGAGTGACTTAACAAGTATGATAGAAGAGTGCTTGGGCATATGAAGTGTTCCATACACGTCAGCCATGGGTATTATTATTATTACTGACACAGCGAAGCACATCAAATCTTGTGTGCATGACAACAGAGTAGGCTGGTCTCTAATGCCCTCGGTCTGGGGCGTACTTTTGTCCCACCTGGGTTGAAAGTCTGCAACCCAAAGGACTACTATCCCCCACCAAGTAAGAGGAGAACGGGGGCTAAAGGTCAACCGTAGCTGGGCAAAGAAGTAGAAGCACGCCCAAGAGCTGCACGTTTCAATCAGCATCACCCAGAAAGCTTTTCAGTCATACAGATGTCTGGCCCCCTCTCCACCCACCCCCAACCCAAGCTTCTAGTTTAACTAGATCTTGACATCTATTTTTTTTTTCTTTTTAGAAGTGAGCACCCCAGGTGATTGTAACATGCAGCCAAGGAGAGGAATCACCACCTAAGAGTACACAGAATGGAAAAAAGGAGGATGTGGAGAAAACGAGGAGAGTATCAAGCAGAACAATTGTTTCAAGGATCATACTGGTTTTCTACTTTCTAACTCCCTAAATTCCAAGAATGGGAGTTTTCTCTCCAAGCTGCAAATCATGATCCAGCCAGCCCAGGAAGCAGCAGAGTGTACTTAGTGTTTCAGAAACATCACAATTGAAGTTGAAAACTACAGAAGATAACGCCTCTGGCGAGGGTGTAAACCATCAGTTCTCCTGAGACCTTCCCAGTTCAGCCTGAAGCGCCCCGTGTGCCTGGGAGCGCTCCGTCCCAGGTAGGTTAATCATCCCATTGCTAGCATTGGCTCCAGGTCAGTCTTTCCAACCACTACTTTCTAGACCTGCACTGTCAAATATGCCATACCAAGTGTGGCTGGCTACGCACATCTAATTTATTCAAAATTAAATAACATTAAACATTTCAGTCCTTCAGTAGCATCAGCCACACTTCAAGTGCGCAACAGCTACAGTGGCTAGTGGCTACCACAGTGCAAGTGGACAGAGAACATCCTTATCACAGAAGAAGACAGTTCTACTGGACAATACTGTTCCAGACATCTCTGTCCTCAAACTCAGCACATTGGATTCCCATTCACGGAAACCTCCTACTTCCTGCATAGGATCTCCTTCCCCTGATGCCATCACCCACCGAGTCATCCAGTGAGCACCTCGGGATCACCCCGAAGCCCCACTCTGTCCCACCTCCAACGGATCAAACTGCTCAGATCTCTTAAAATGACTCTCCAATCTACCCTTCCTCTACAGCCAGTACCTCTGCCCTGATTCCGACCCTTAATAAGAGCAAACACTTCTTATCGAGCCTCTAGCCTCCCTCTATCCCAAGTTCATTCGTTACGGGGTAGATAGCATAGTAACAAGGCCCCCTGGCCACTCTGCTCTCTTATTTAAAGGCCCCCAAGATGTTAGGACCCTACTCTCCCTCCCCACCCCCACACTATTCAGTCAAAGATCACAACTCAGTCCATGACACCCAAAGTCCCAAAGCTTCCCTGAACCCTCTCAGACCTTCAGTAGCCAGATGCCTTTAAAATATTTTTCCCTCTGCCTGCAAGGTCTTCCCCTCCCCATCTTCCCTACCTCCTCATCTTCAATGCAATTCAACCTGTCATTTCTTCTAAGAAACCTTCCCCATACACCTCAGGCAAAAATCAGCACTTATAGTTCTATATTTCTAATATATTACCAATGTACACTGTTCATATGTCTCTACTGGATAGAGCAGTGGTCGGCAAACTGCGGCTCACGAGCCACTGTTTGCCGCTCTGTTGACTAATGAGTTTGCTGACCACTGGGATAGGGGCTTAATCACAAGGAACAACAACAGCCTGTAATTATTGGAATCGAGAGTCTAGGTCAGTGTTCGGCAAACTCATTAGTCAACAGAGCGGCAAACCACGTCTCGCGAGCCGCAGTTTGCTGACCACTGGGATAGAGCATCGACATACGATGTTATGAATTATCTGAGCAGAGGTCCATTTTCTTGTCTTTCTCCCACTGGATGCACTGCTTACACCCGGCAGAAGACCAAGCACAGAGTCGATGGCTATATTGATGAGTGGCTGGTTCATATCAATGTATGACGTAGACCAGTGGTCAGCAAACTCATTAGTCAACAGAGCCAAATATCAACAGTACAATGGTTGAAATTTCTTTTGAGAGCCAAATTTTTTAAACTTAAACTTCTTCTAACGCCACTTCTTCCAAATAGACTCACCCAGGCCATGGTATTTTGTGGAAGAGCCACACTCAAGGGGCCAAAGAGCCACATGTGGCTCTCGAGCCGCAGTTTGCCAACCACGGACGTAGAGCAATTAAGCCAAAGATTAACATCGCCATTTTAAAGATTGAGAAGTCAAATCCCACAGTAAGAAACGATGGAGGCAGAACCAGTCTACGGATTCCCGGTCATTCGTGTGAAAAACATTACTGAGCGTTACTCTGAACAATGTGCTAAAGCGCTAGGCCAAAGAGAATCCTCGAGGGTGAGGCCTGTCTTCATGCACCCGGATGCCCACATCTGGCACAATGCCTGGCATGCAGGAGGCACCTGATACATGTGTGCTCCGTTAAGGAAGAATGGATTTAAGTCTTCACAGGAACACACACTCTCCTCCCATATTCAAAGGCTCTCTTACATCAGATGTTACAACAGGACACTTAAAGAAAATGAAGCTTTAAGTGGCCATCAAACATAACCAGGAAACACTGCCTCATGAGCTCGTCTCATGTAGATTCTCAGCCACTGAGTCTGCATCTTTCAGGCTCATGGAGCCTTGATACACTTCTTACTAATGGGGAGTGAGGACATGAGTCATGACAGATAATGTGCCATTAGGACAGTACTCCCTTCTGCACACGTCCCAATGGGTCCTGCTCTTAAAGCCAGAGTAGATAGAGAAGTCATTTCTACCTCACTTGTTAATTACAGCATTAGAAACATCAGGGAAACCACTGCTGGAAAAACTGATTAAAAAAACAAAGGTGACAGATTTCACATCTGAAAAGAAATTATGCCAAGCCTGAAATTTACTCACTACTTGGGAGGACACACAGTTCAGTGTTAATGAATTAATGATATTTCAAATTAATCAACAGAAGATATTAACCAAAGATCTTATAGGCATACTAGTGGCCCGGTGCACGAAATTCGTGCACGGGGGGCGTGGAGGGAGTTCCCTCAGCCCAGCCTGCACCCTCTCCAATGGGGGACCCCTTGGGGGATGTCCGACCGCCAGTTTAGGCCTGATCCCACAGGCGGTCAGACATCCCTCTCACAATCTGGAACTGCTGGCTCCTAATCGCTCACCTGCCTGCCTGCCTAATCCCCCCTAACTGGCTCTGCCTGCCTGCCTGATCGCCCCTAACCTCTCTGCTTGCCTGCCTGCCTGATTGCCCCTAACTGCCCTCCCCTGCTGGCCTGATCTCACCCCCAAATGCCCCCCTGCTGGCCTGATCTCGCCCCCAACTGCCCTCCCCTGCCAACCTGATTGCCCCTAATGGCCTCTTAGGGCCTCTGCCTTGGCCCCCACCACCATGGCTTTGTCCAGAAGGAAGTTGGATGTCCGGAAGATGGCCAGTCGACCCATTTTAATTAGCATATTACCCTCTTAGTGGTATAGATAGATTATATAGGATAGGATTGCTTAAATGGGAGGGGGGAGTCTTTTTCATCAGGAGTAGATGCTCTTGGCAGACAAAAATACATAATCCCTATATCTGGACTGATAGCCAGCCATATGCACTATACTGCCAAACCAGTCATTAAAAAATTGAACCGCTTTTTTACACCTTACACCAAACAGCTGTTGCCCTTAAAACCCATTCTCAGCCCCAACCTTAGGTTTTGCCTTCGCAGTTCACCCAGATTAGGTTCTGATTGGTCAGTTTCTATGCCAGTCAGTGTCAAAAGCTCCGCCTCCTAGGCAGCCATTGGCTCCTCACACTTCACCCAGATTTGGTTCTGATTGGTCGGTTTCTATGCCAGTCAGCATCTCCAGGCCTATCAACGGGCCTGATCAGAGAGGCAGGGCTGCTGGCCAGGCCCGGAGTGAAAGAGAGAGGCAAGTGCTGATCAACAGCTGCCACAAAGGCTATGGATCAGATCCTGCTTCTCTCTCCAGGCCTCTCTTGGGGCCTGATCCATAGCCCCCTCGGCAGTCAGTGCTGGGTCGGGGCGCCCGCAGCGGCAGCAGTCAGTGCTGGGTCACCACAGCAACCTAGGACTAACTTCCAGTTGGTCAAGCCTTCAGTCATTTTGGATGTTACAGACCCTGGGATTTTATATATTAGGATATGCATAACCTATAAACTCAGACAATGGTTCGGTGAAGGCCTGAGGAGGGGGTGGGAGTGGGAAGGAGGGGGTCAATGGGGAAAAAGTAATGGCGGGGGGGAACATCTGTAAAGCTTTCAACAAAAAAGATAAATTTTTAAAAAGTAACCAACAGAAAGGAAAGAAACTGAATAACCTTAAAATACATATGTAAGTCTATTTTCTGGTCTGGTATGTAACAAACATAAATTGATGCTCCCTTCCTCACAACAACAAAAATGCTGAACAACCCAAAAATCAACAACTCTTCTTAGATCTATCCGAGAACTGAGGTCACAGGGCAAATCGCCACTCCAAAAACTGGAGAGAAAATCGAGCAGATGGAGAGGATCACAACTTTAATTAGAGCAGAAGCCAGGGTGCAGACGCTGCTCACTCGCCAACACAGGAAACCCGGACATGACAATCAGCTAGGAGCTCAGCTCTAACAAGTCTGAGATTTAAAAGCCTCAGGTGAGCCTGGTGAGTGTCAACCTATGAACCAGGAGGTCACAGTTCGATTCCTAGTCAGGGCACATGCCCAGGTTGCAGGCTTGGTCCCCAGTGTGTGGTGTGCAGGAGGCAGCCGATTGATGATTCTCATCATTCTTTCTATCTCTCTCTCCCTCTCCCTTCCTCTCTGAAATCAATAAAATATATTTTTTTAAAAAAAAAAAAACAAAAACCTCAGGGAACAGATCAGTCTTAGGAGGGCCCCCACACTGCTGTGAGTTTTACCTCCAAGACTGCTAGCAGGGCTTCACAGTGAACGCCCGGCCAGGTATGGGGAAGTAGCCATTATGAAATATGCTCAGAGCATTCTGTTCTTCTTAACAGGCTTGCTCTCAAGAGAAATTATTCTACCAGAGCCTACCGGACTTGGGGGAAGGTTATAACCCCACTCCAGCCCCCTCCAGCATTCCTGTCTCCACGAAGGAGGAAAAAAACAGCGCTGAGAAGCCCTTGTGAAAGTCACAGCCCAGGGGCCCAGGCTTCAAAGACTAAGACCTTGTCATAGGACCACACAACACTTCCCTTACCACCGTATGAATGTTTGCAGCAGCTCTACTCATGATTGTCAAAACTTGAAAGCAGCCACAATGTTCACCAACAGGTGGGTAGACAAACTCTGGTACCTCCACACACTGGGGTACTATCCAGTGATAAAGAGAAATAAATGAGCTATCAAGCCAGAAAAAAAAAAAAGACATGGAGGAACCTTAAATGCATGTGACTAAGTGAAGGAGCCAACCTAAAAAGGCTACATGCTGTCAATTCCAACTGTACGACGTTCTGGAAAAGGAAAAACTATGGAGCTAGTAAAAGGATCAGTGGTTGCCAGGAGGTCAGGGGTAAGAAGGGAGGATGAACAGGCAGAGCAGAGGAAATTTTTTTGGGCATAATAATGTAATAGTAGGTACAGGTTATACATTTGTCAAAAACATAGAAAATACAATGTAAAGAATGAACCCTTCCCAGCCAGCTTGGTTCAGTGGTTGAGCATCGACCTAGGAACCAGGAGGCCACAGTTCAATTCCCAGTCAAGGCACATGCCCAGGTTGCAGGCTTGGTCCCCAGTGTGGGGTGTGCAGGAGGCAGCCACTCAATGATTCTCTCTCCTCATTGATGTTTCTATTTCTCTCTCCCTCTTCCTTCCTCTCTGAAATCAATATAATGTTTTGGTTTTTTTTAAAAGAATGAACCCTATTGTACTTCCGTAGTTAATAATCATGTATCAATATTGGTTCATCAATTCTAAGAAATGTAGCACACTAATGATGATAATAGGGAACATGGGGAGGAGGAGGGAGGAACTATGAGTAATTCTCTGTACTTTCTGCTCAATTTTTCTGTAAGCCTAAAACTGCTCCCCAAACGTCTTATTTACAACAAACCTATATATCAGAACCATACACTGATTCGTGCTGCAGAGGCTTTTAACTAAAAGGATCCTAATGCATTCCTGCTCATTATACCATACACAAATTTCAGAACTCATGCTTAAATGTTTAAAATGCTTAGCCAGTGTGGTAAGCAGAGAAAAACCAAAGCCATGTTCCTTCTACGTTTCAAAGCAAAGCTTGGCTGTGTTACAACTTGATAGAATGAAATCTACAGCATTGCAAAGTTTAAAATACACATACTTTTTGGATCCAATCTTTGCACTTTTGAGAAGTTTTCCTATGGTTGCACTTAGAGACATATGTGTACAAGAATGTAAGCAGCTCTACTAGTTTCAATAAACTTGAATTTTATAAGCTTTCGATTTATAGCAAAATTGCAAAGATAGTACAGAGTTCCCAGACACCCAGTTTCTGCGATCATCACCATCCTACAGTAGGATGGTACATTTATTACAAATAACCGACCATACCGCCGTATTATTATGAATGAAGTTTACTCATACGTCCTTAATTTTTCCTTAAAGTTCTATTTTTGCTCCAGGATCTCACCCAGACACCATGTTACGTTTAGATGTCATGGCTCCTTAGACACCTCTTGGCTGTGACAGTTTCCCAGACCTGCCTTGTTTTTGATGACTTTTGACAGTGTTGAGGAGTACTGGTGAGGTACTTGGCAAAATGTGCTTCGATTGGGATTTGTCCGATGTTTTCCTCATGATTAGACTGGGACTGTGGGTTTTTAGGGGAAGATCCAGAGGTAAAGTGCCATTTTCATCAACTTTTATCAAAAGTACACATTATCCTCAACGAGGTGGAAACAAAATAAAATAATATCAAACTTCCTGGAAAAAAAAAACAACAAAAAGGTTACATACTATCAACATGACTTAAACCGCCATTGAAGCGGACCTTGGTCACCTCGCTGAGGTCATGTCTCCACTGTAACATCATTCTTCCTCCCCCTCCCATCTGTGCGGTTTGGAAGGAGCTCACTGGGTGCAGCCCACACTGAAGGAATAGGGCGCTATCCTCCCCTCTCTGAGCAGCAGTATCTACACACATTATTTGGAACTGTTTGTACAGAAGACTTGTGTTTTTCCCTGTTTATTCAATCATTTACTTTTATCAGTATGGACTCATGACTATCTATTTTATACTTTGGGTTATAATCCAATATTTAAGTTGTCCCAAGTTTGACCAATTTGAAGGAAGAGGGAGAGAGAGAGAGAGAAGCATCAATGAGGAAGTTCTTTCAGTTGGTTCTTTTATCTCTTGACATACCCCCATGACTGTGGCTCATGGTTGGAGCACTTCCTCGGTTTCTGGTACAAGATGCCCCAGGCTCATCTTGTGTATTTCCGGCCCCAGCCACCCCCGTCCTAGAATCAGCCATTTCTCCCAGGACTCTTGTTCCTTTCATCGGAGAATGGTATAAGAAACCACATTCTGGAGCTAGTTGTGTTCTTCTAGGCTCTCAGCTGGCAGAGCAAGGAAACAGATGTCTGCATCCTAACCCATGCCTAGCTCAGCTCTAAGAATAAGCTTGACTAAATTTCCATCTGAACCTTAAGCACTCTCTCAATAATCTTGAGGAATATAATAGTCAGTAAAGATGAAAGGAGGTGACCTGGCTTTAAAACCAATTATCTTACCGTAGGAAATCCATTTTAAATAGTGTTAGCTCAAGAAGAGCCCAGGACTTTGGGGTGGCTGGTTGTTGTTTTGGCATTATGTCAGAACAGCCTTATGGTGAAGTGACAACCACCCTCTTCACAACTTCCTCAACAAGTTCCAAATGACACATTACTATGTTGACCAGCTTAGTGGACGGCCACTGTTTGTGTTGGCCCAGCCTGCATGCCCGCTTCTGGTAGTGGCACACTATGCTTTTTTGGACAACTCCAATCCCTTGGTCTTTGTGGGGGCTGCCAATCAAAGTGCCCCGCCCTCCCCTGGCCAAAGGACTTAAACACAGGACCCAAACTATGCGGATTAGACATTCTTCCTGCAATTTACAGGCCTACCACCATCTCTAGAGTAGGAAATCCTCACCAGGAGGGGCAAGGTTTTATTCATCTCTGTATCTCTGATGCCTAGCACAGAGCCTGGCTATGAATATTCAATGCATGTGGGTTGAATAAATTACAAAGAAAATCATATACCTTAAACAAATGCTAAGCTAAGTCTGTCATTTCCCAACAGAATTCTGGAAGGGGAGCAAATTGTATGATGTTTTGTAAGGGAAATGTCCACTTTAGTAGCTAGGAAATATGCATTGGAAATAGTCTCCCAAGTTGCCATTTCTCAGTACATTAGAGATGTCAATCAGTCCAATAAAATAAAGCCCCCAAAAAGACAAAAGGAGAATTCTACCTCATTACCTCAACATCTGCTTGCACATAAGCTATCGCACACTGGCTAATTTTTTTTTAAAGGACATAATATAACTTTCTGGAAAGACATAATATAGCTAATTATACCATTCACTAGAAGGGAACATACAATGTTTTGAAGTAATTCAGAAGTGGGTGTGATTTATAAGACATGAGCTTAGGAAATGGTAAGTATAAATTAGAGATTGTTCATATTATGACAGACTCCGTCATTACATTTCACAACTTTTGTCAAAAGCAACCTTATTCACCACACCACTGAAGGCCTCACATTAGGGAAGGCCGCTGTCAGCTCTGCCATTCAGAGTAGATAGCATGCTTCTCTCTGAGCTCCCTCCTGGGGAATGGGTTCGAATTTCAGACTTAAAACTCACGAAGGAAGGAACAATGCGATGAAACCTCAACGGTCGATAAACATGTGGAAAGATTTCAAACCTCACTAATAACCAGATAATACAGATCTCTTTCAAGGTACCATTTTTGTTCATTAGATTGGCGAAATTAAGAAACTTGTCAGGCTGTCAAAATTAATAAAGAGTGCTGTTGGTCAGGGTTGGCCACTGTGTGGTGTCATGGGTACTGCTGGGGGCGGGGGGATGTGAACTGGTATAGCCATTTGGGGGGGCATTTTGCAATGGCCAGCAAAACTTTATGTGTACATTCCTTCTAATCCATCAAGTCCATTTCTAAGAATCTGTCCTAGAAAAAAGATTTGTAATTGTACAAATTTATTTATATGATTATTTTATGAATGACTGTCTACCAGACAATAAACTTGGTGAGAGCAAAGACTGGTTCACCATCCCACCCCCCAATGCCTAGCCCATGGGCCTTACATATGGTAGGTACCTCGTAAGTATTGGTTAAAAGAATAAATGAACATGTTTCCTCAGCATTAAAAAAGGAAAATAAGAGTATTTGATGGATATTAGTTCTTGTTCACATTAAATAGGGGTTAGTGGAGTTATTCAATGTTATTAACAGGTAGTACAAAGTACTATTTTCAAAAATAAATTATACACACCATCAGCTTACAAAATTGATTATATTAGTAAGAGCCCAAACATCTAGTTGCCTTTTTTTCCACCTCAAGCCCCTATTTTCTCAGTGAGTTCCATCGGTCAAACAGCAATTACTAGTAAATACTCTCAAACTTGTAAGCACAGTCTATGATCCAATGACAGACAAATGCCCTGGTTTTGAGATGTATAAAAATCACACTGTGGGCTGCAAAAAGTTCCAACACCTGGGTAACCAGATTCAATATCCTAAAAAACATAAAAGTGTACCTTTTAAGAAACACAAATTTCAAACTCTAACTGGTCTATTGCCTTTGATATGTCTATAACCAAGGAAATGCATCCTCTAAAAATGCCAATGACATGTATTTGTTTTCCAGTATGAGAAAGAACCAGAAACTTAAGACTCCACCCTTTTTCTCAGCTCTCATATCCGACATAGAGACAGAGAATGCATTCCAAAATCAAATATAAACAACTTGTGGGTTATCTGCGCTGTTACTCTACCTTTGAAATTATATACAGAATGGCGGGGGGGGGGGGAAGAGTGCAATTTTTATCTTCTTCTTATTTGAAACTGACCATCCATCGAAAGATCTGGTACCCAATGGCCAATATTACCAATAATGAAATCTCTAGAATCTGAAGTAAGAGTCTTTAGGGGAGGGTAAAAAGTGAAGGGGGGAAAAAAGAGGTTCAAATTTCCAGTTATAAAACAAATAAGTCATCGGTATATAGCACAGGGAATATAGTCAATAATATAATAACTTTGTCAAATACCAGATGGTTACTAGGTTTTTCGCTGTGATTCTATCATAAGATATACATAAAGGTTGAATCACTACATTGTACATCTGAAACTAATATATTATATGTCCACTATATTTGAATTTTAAAAAGGCTTTATGTTATTGGGGGATGTTATTAGAAATTTTAAAAATACCTATAGAGCCCTAACCGGTTTGGCTCAGTAGATAGAGCGTCAGCCTGGTCAGCCTGCAGACTGAAGGGTCCCAGGTTCGATTCCATCAAGGGCATGTACCTTGGTTGCAGGCACATCACCAGTAGGGGGTGTGCAGGAGGCAGCTCATCGATGTTTCTCTCTCATCCATGTTTCTAACTCTATCCCTCTCCCTTCCTCTGTGTAAAAAATCAATAAAATATATTTTAAAAATAAAAAATAAAAATACTCACAGAATCCAGCCCTTCACTAAAACACTTCAGGAATTTTGCCCACCCACCAGATTCACTGATGCCTGTGACTTTATGACCTTGGGCTAATCTACAATAGGAGTTGAAGGTACTGGGAAGGCAAAATCCACTCACATTTTCCCAACATTTTCTAGATACCACAGAGGAAGGCGTTCCGACCATTCCCGTCAGGTTCAAGAACATCCCCAAGCTCACACAGTAAACAGACATGTTTCCAGGCGTGTGCGCTCCAGCAGGATTCACAAATCCCTGCCAAGTCACAGCACTGGGCAGGACCTCATGAAATCACCTGCTTTAGCTCTCGCCAATGGACAGGTAAGAAGGAACCCTAAGGCGCCTGGGAAAGAAAAAAACCGCCTCCTCCAAGTTCACGGAGTTGGTGAGTTGAGCAAAGAGAAGTGAAACAGCTGGGACTAACCACCCAGGATCAGCCTCGGAGAAGGGGCCCCATGAGGCTCTTCTGCAGAGTGGCCATGTCAGCAAGCGGGTCAGAAAAGCGCATTTCCCTAAGGTCCTACTTCCTCTCTTTCTTGACCCCTACCCTCAAGGCCACCTGTGGTCAGGGTAATAATCCCTTCACATTTTAAAAGGGTTAGGTTCACATCTATTTGCCTTTGTTCAGAAGTGCGGTTAAGAGATGAAAAGGACTGGTTCACACAGTTCTTCACGAAGGGGCCATCTCCCATGACCAGGCAGCGTGGAAAGGCGTGGGCATGCCTGGCTGTCCAGTGGAGAGCCTCGTGTTCATTCAGGAAGCCGGACACAGGCAAGGTATTGTCTCCCTGACTAATAACTGGCTAAAAACGAGAAGTGATCAAACGTTATCGTGGCCTGAAAATCCTAGCTGGGTAAAGAAAGAGGAACTAGAGCCACCCAGGCTGAAAAGCTGGGAAGGCTGGAGCGCAAGCTGCAGGCCTCCCAGCGCCAAAGGGCAAGGGTGGGGCCACGCTAGGGAGCAGGGCCAGCTGAGCTGCCCGCACCACCCCCTCCCAAGATATCCGGCCCCACGCGCTAACCCCGCGTGGCAGGTGGGGCCGTGGAGCCGAATCCTCGTCCCCTTCCCCCAACACCCCGGATCGGGATCGCCAGCTAAAGCAACCGGCGGGCAGCAGCCTTTCCCGCACTGCCGGGCGCGCCGACACTCCCCGCCCCCGCGCGCTACCCTCGGCCCTGGGCTCTCCGAGGCGCGCGGGGCGCGAGGGATGCTCCCGCACGGGTAACGGCGCTCCGCGGGCGCCCACGCGGCCGCACCACCGACCGCCCCGCTCCCACGAGCCTCAACCCAGCGCCCGGGAGCCGCCCCGCCCATGGGCCGCGCTGCCCGCACCTGGCGGCCGCGCGCCCGCCTACCTTGCTCCTTTAGGTTGGTGATGAGCTGCAGCTGCTTCTCCTCGTCCGAGCTGTTCATTTTGACAGGTGGGGTCGACCGGCAGAAAAGGACCGGAGGGAGCGGCGAGGGAGGCGGCGGGGGAGGGGGAAGGAAAAGCGAGACGCCGGCGGCGTGCGGCTCCCCTACCCGGAAGTTGGATTGGCTCCCGCTCCTCCTCCTCCTGGCGCGGAGCGCACGGGTGAGATCATCCCCGCGCACCTAGTCCGCCGCCCGAGCCACTTCACCTGCCGGCGGGAGCGGGGGCGGGGCGCCCCGCAGCCGAGCGCGGGGGGTGGGGCGGGGAGGGCCCCGCGGTGGCCGGGACTGCAGCCCCCGCCCCGGCCCGCGATCGCAGGGGCGGCTCGGCTTTCTCCGCGGAGGCCGGCGCCGCAGGTGGCGCTGGCGGGAGGGCGTGCGGGCCTGCGGGCCAGCGTGCCTGCGGGCCAGCGTTGGGGTTCGCCCTGGCTCGCTTTTGCACACCTTTCTCCGCCTACCCGCCCCTCCGGGACCCCAAGAGGTGGGTTCTGAACAAAACCGGCCCCGGATCTAGAGCGTCTGTGGGAACCCCACGCTAAACACTGCGCAAGGGCGGGTCTCCGCGAGCCTCCCCCGTGGAGCGGGACCTAACGGGCGCCTTCCCCATTCCCTCTCGGGGGACTCTGGGGCGGGGCGGCGGTGGCGGGCGCAGGGGTGCGCGTTTTGCACCTGGAAAAGCAGGCAGGGTCTGAAACAGTCCGGTCCATTAAGTGGACACACTGAGCCAGGAGGGCGTGGTCGTCAGTTCCCAGTTCCCAGGGCTGGCTGTCTCCAACCTCCTTGGGGTTGGGAGGGGGTCAGAACGTGGGCCCTGCAGCACGTGGGGCGCAGGTCCCCGCGGATCCCCTGGTCCTGATGGGAGGACTTCCTCTTGAGCGAGGCTGCCACTGCGGTCCAAATGCCCAAGGTCACACAGCGGCCTGGCAGCATCGCCTGGCGGAGGGGAGCCCAGCGTATGTCCCCCCTTCGCTGCCCTCCGCACTGTGTAAACCCAGCTCTGGCTCTGACCCTGAGCAGAAGAGGGGAGGCAGGCCTGCCATGTCAAAATGGCTCTCCCAACCCCCAATTGCTGCTGGTTAGCCTCTGGCCAGTCTACTGACCTCTTGGAACTTTATCTAAAGAATGGGAATAACACTAATACCCACTCCCCACAGAGCGTTGTAAGGGTTGAACAGGGAGAGGAAGACATACAAAACATCAAATCCAGAATTTGACTTACAATAGGTGGGTGTGTTTTTTAAGGTTATGGGTCTGCGAAAAAGGGGGTGTAGATGCTAATTATGGGCTAAAACAGGCACAGTCCTTTAACACTGATCATTAAGCATCCAATGAAGTTAGATTTACTGAACATCTTGGTTTTTCTCAGCCCCAAAACTCTTAGTGTGGGTACTACACCAGCAAAGTGCGTCTGCTCATTTCTCATTTGCTATTTTAATGCAAACGCCCAATTTCATTTGCTGAGGGGGGTCTCTCCATGATAGATGGGGTGGGAGGGGGCTGAAATATAGGTAAATGCTGTAATCTGTCTGATACTCCTTCTAAATTGTAACTCAAACAAGCTTGAAGAAGCAGTAGCTCTTCGTTCGCCTAAAAAGGTGGTATAATAGTTTAGCATAGGTCCGTGGTCAGCAAACTGCGGCTCACGAGCCACATGCGGCTCTTTGGCCCTTTGAGTTTTTAGCAAAGGCCAGCTTAGGAGTACCCTAATTAAGTTAATAACAACGTACCTACCTATATAGTTTAAGTTTAAAAAATTTGGCTCTCAAAAGAAATTTCAATCGTTGTACTGTTGGTATTTGGCTCTGTTGACTAATGAGTTTGCCGACCACTGGCATAGGCGGTTCAGTGGTAGAGTGATCTAAAAGGGCTGCACAGTATTTTTAGAGTGAACTAACTAACATTTTGAAACTTTAAAAATAAATTTAGTATAGGGTCTTAATTATTCAATTCTTTCCCTAGTTTTTCATAAGATCCCCAAGCGATCAAATGGGCTTTGCCTTGAAATTACTTTTTAATCCTCAAAGTTTAAAAAGGGCCCAGGAGCCCCAGCTGGTTTGGCTCAGTGGATAGAGCATCATCTTGCAGACTGAAGGGTCCCGGGTTGATTCCCATCAAGGGCACATGCCCAGGTTTTGGTGTTGAACCCCAGTAGGGGGTGTGCAGGAGGCAGCCCATCCATGATTCTCTCTCATCACTGATGTTTCTATCTCTCCCTCTCCCTTTCTCTCTGAAATCAATAAAAATATATTTAAAAAAAAATAAAAAAGGCCCAGGAAACATGAGTCAATTCAGACTCAACTACAGGAAAATATGAATGATATGTATTACCATCAGGTATTTTGTATAAAGAGAAATAATTTCTTTCCAGAGAAAAAATTCAAGAGATTGGGGTAACAATCCACGGCGACCTAGGTTTTGCCCTGCAGCCAGGAAACCTGTTAAACCTGACCTGTCCCCCTGAATGTTGGGCAATGACCAAACCTCCTCCAAACCTAAATTTAAAAAATCAGAATACTTTCTCATACTCAAACAAATGTGAGCAGAGTATCTGTTAAATATTTGGGTTAGTTCACAAAGTTCCATTTTTAAATGGCTGATTTAATTGTCTACTTCAATTATGTAACAAATTAGGTAGCAGTTTTGGAGCTTAAGAATGAGTTAATCATCAAATCTACAATCAAACTGAGTGCTTTGGTCCTACATTGAATCTGCAGCTCCTTGAAATTAATCCTGTTTACCTTCCTTGAAATTAAAATAGCCTCCTGAAATACAATATGGTATTATCTTGGGGGCATGGAATGAATTATTAGGGTGGCTATTAGAGTCAATTATTGGGATTCAGATCTCCCATTACACTATGGTTTATTTATATGATATGAATATTGATGGAAAGGGTAGTAGTGATAGAATTAGTTTTTGTTCTGTTTAATAATGCACATAGGGATCTATGTAGCAGGCATCACATTAATTTATAAACCTCCAATAACATGTAATTAAAAACCATTAAAGATGTATGTATCTACTCATGTACATATACAGACAGAGAGAGGGCAAGGAGAGACTTTTAAAAAATGAATTGGAAGGCTATGTACCAAACTCAGGATAATGACTGCCTCTGTGGGGTAGAAAGTAAATGAGCAAGCCCAATGGGTAAGGAGTGGAGTGGGAGAGAGCAGTGATCAGAAAGATTTTCTCTTTCATATTTGTTTGTGTTTTCAGGAAATTAAAGTAAAATCACATTATTTATGTAATCTTTTGAGGTAAATAGGTTAATAAGATCAAAATACAACAGGAAAAATATTTATTTCCTTTGATCCCATAATATTAATTTCATATTAGGGAATCTGCCCTAAAAGGCTTTATACACAGAGCTATTTATTATTATGTTAATTATGTATAAAATGATAACATTGGGATATTATTTAACAATAAGGAGAACTAATGTATAAATACATGATAACAACATGGATGAACTTTGAAACATTATGCTAAGTGGGGAAAAAAAGCAAGCAAGAAAACACCAGCTATTGTATGACTTCATTCCAATAGAATGCCCAGAATAGGCAAATCCATCAAGAAAGGAAGTTAATTAGTGGGTGATTTTCTAGGACTAAGGGCATTGGGGAAAATGGGAAGTGGCTGCTAATAGATATGGGGTTTCTTGTTGAGGTGATAAGATTATTCTAAGATTGATTGCAGTGATGGTTGCACAACTCTGTGAATATATTTAAAGCCATAGAATGGTACAGATTTTTTTTTTAAAAATCCTCACCTGGGGATATATATATATATATTTTTATTTTAGAGAGAGGGGAAGGGAGAGAGAGAGGAATGGAGAGAGAGAGGAAGTGGAAAGGGAGGGGGGGAGAGAGAGAGTGAGAGAGAGAGACAGAGAGAGAGACAGAGAGAGAGAGAGAGAACATGATTGGTTGGCTCCCATAGGTGCCCTGACTGGGGATCAAACCCATGACCTAGGTATGTGCCCTAACCAGGAATCTAACCTGCAACCTTCTGGTGTATGGGATGATACTCCAACCAAGCCACCCAGCCTGGGCTAGAATTGTACATTTTAAATGTATGCTTTGCATGGGAGCATTGTATGGTATGTTAATTCTATTTCAATAAAGCTGTGTTGAGAAACAGATTTTCAGAAAAAGAAAACTTTTACCTTAATACACTACTTACATAACTCTTAAATGTATAAGTTTGTAATAAAAATATTTTCATGTTTCAAATATTTGTATAGTTAATAGTTTGTTCTTTTATTAAACATTATTTCATATACACTTTATCTTGTACCAACATAATCTACATAGTTATTCAATGCCATTCCATTATATTGATGGATACTTATCTATTCTCAAATTCTTAGATATCTGAGTTGTTACTAATATTTGTCTCTTTATAAGTAATGCAGCAAGAATACAAGGACCAGGCATAGGCATATCATAGTCAAACTGTTAAAAAACTAAACATAACATTCAGGTCTTAAAAGCAGCCAAAGAAAAATATGCATTACATACAGAAGAACAACAATAAAAGTTATGATAGTTATGATAGATTTATTATTTAATGTAATCATTAAATTATTACAACTCAATTCAACATTCAACAATGTAAAATTCACAATATCAAGCATTCAAATATTACAGTAAGCAAAGAAGCAGAAAAATATGACCTGAAATGAGGAGATAAATCAGTCAATAGAAACAAGAAATGAGAGAGATAATGAAATTAGCAGACTAGGACTTTATAAGCAACATTGTAAGGTTTATAACTATGATCAAAGTATATATAAAAGATCTGAAGGTTAATATAAACAAGATGAGGAAAGAGGAATTATAAAAAAACATTCCAATGGAACTAAAAAATACCATATCAGAAATGAAAAAAGAAAAAATCCCTGTCCATACCTATAGGATTTACAGCAAATTAGAAATGTAGAAGAAAAATCAGTGATCTTGAAGCACAGCCATAGAAATAATCCAAAATAAAACACAGAGAAAAAAATATCTTTTGAAAAATTAAACAACCCTCACAGATCTGAAATACAACACCAACCAGTTTAACACACATGAAATTGATGACCCAAATGGTAAATTTAAAAAATTAAATGACAAAATAATGGCTAAAAAGATCTCAAATTTGATTAAAAATTATTTTTCAGAATTCAGTGATTTATTTCATACAAGGATCCTCAATAAGATTAACAGCGAGTTTCTCATCAGAAACTGTAGAAAACATGAGGCAGTAGGATGAAATATTTAAAGTCCTGAAAATTAAAAATTGTCAACCAAGAATTCTATATCCAGCAAAACTGTCCTTTAAAGATGATACAGATATTAAGACATTTCCAAATAAACAAAAATTGAAGAAAGTTGTTACCACTAGACCTGTCCTGCAAGAAATGCTAAAGGGAGTCCTTTAGGTTTAAATCAAAAGGCACTAGACAGTATCTCAAACCTATATGAAGAAGTTAACATTTCTAGTAAAGGGCAAATATAAAAGTACATAGTCATTGGGAATGCCAGGGAACAGATGATCTTAGCCTTGGTCTCTATGACATATCTTTGCTCTTGATGATTTTTCCTAATTAGTCATTAGTCATTAGGTAAATGCAAATCAAAACCACAATGAGATATCATTTCATACCCACTGAGATGGCTATCATCAATAAGACAGACATAACAACTGCTGGGTGGAATGTAGAGAAATGGAACCCTCACACATTGGCAGTGGAAATGTAAAGTAATATAATCATTTGGGAAAACAATCTGGCAGCTCCTCAAAAAGTTAAACATAGAGTTACCACATGACTCAGAAATTGCACACTCATACATATATACCCAAGATAATTGAAAACATATGTTCACACAAAACTTTTACATGGATGTTCAGAGTAGCATTATTCATATTGTCAAAAAGTAAACACAACCCAATCTCCTTCATTTGGTACTTAGATAAACAAAATGTGATATATACATACATGCTGTGGCCAAACCAGGTGACCAGGGCAGAAATGGAATGCAGAGATGTGGCCACAGTTACCTGGGGGTCACCATTGCCAGGCAGAAAAATAAGCCACAGAGACTGGCTGCCTCCCCTCACCCTTCTAGAGTTTGCCTTCCCTCACCCTCCCACAGCTAGCAGCAGGCCCCTGAAGAAGCTGTAGCAGTGAGTGTCGGGCTACAGAGCACATTACCTGCAGCCCTGAGGGCTGGAGAGACAGAAGCATATGTCCCTAAGTGGCAAGTGCATGCTGCAGCTAATCCCAGTGACAGCGGGGAGATACAGAGGTAAGGCAACTGAGGTCTCAGAGTTACTATTAGAGAGAGGAGAACAAAGCCACAAAGGCACTAGCCAGCTTCTCCCAGCTCACCCCACCCCCACAACAGAGCAGCTAAACCGCAGGCAGTGTCTGTTTGCAGGGGGCAGTGCTGGGATTCCATGGGCTTGGAACCTCATTGCCCACCTCATTCCCCCATGGAGGTGGTACTCTGAGACTGAGGTGACCTGGTCTCAGAGGACACACCCACCTCCTCAGGGAATACAGGGCATTTCCCACCACCCCTCAGAGTTCCTAGAAGCCAGAGCAGTGCAAGAAAAACTTAAAAACTTGCGCCTCAGTGCCACCTACTGGAAAAAAGAGAGACAGATTTCTTCTTAACCTACTAAATAGACAAGTGCCATTCTTTTACAAAAGCAGATTTCATTTCCATAGATGTCTAGACAGACAAGTAGTCCATCAAATAACTAAGGCGATGAGGCAGCTCAGAAAGAAAATGAACAATCTCCAGAAAATAAATTTGAAGACATGGAAATATGTGATTTAAATGACAGAGAATTCAAGACTGCAGTTCTAAAAGACCTCAATGAAATACAAGAAAACACAGATAGGTACTTTAATGAACTCAGAAATAAAAGCAGTAAACAAAATGAGAACTTTACCAAAGACATTGAAACCTTAAGGAAGAACCAAATAAGAAAGTCTAGAGATGAGGAACTCAATAAAAGAGAGGAAGAATGAATTAGCAAGCTTAGGAAATAGAGTTGACCAGATGAAGGAAAGAATTCATGATATTGAAGATAGACATCTAGAAATGACCCAGGTGAAAGAAGAGAGAGACTTGAGAGAAAATGAAAGAAAGGAAGGAAGAAAAAACTCTAGGTGGACTATATGACTCCATCAGAAAAAGCAGTATAGAAAAATGGGTATACCTAAAGGACCAGAGAGAAAAAAGGAAACAGAACACACTTTTTAAATAAATAGTTGATGAGAACTTCCCAAACCTATGGAAAGAGCTAGATCTTCAAATTGAAGAAGCAAACAGAACACCTAATTATGTGAATCTGAAAAAGGCCTTTTCCAAGGCCCATTATATTAGAACTGTCAAAAATTATTGACAAAAAAAATCATTCTCAAGGCAGCCAGAGAAAAGAAGACAGTAACCTCAAAAGGAAATCCCACTAGATTATCACTGGATTTTTTTAGCAGAAACTCTACAAGCTAGGGGAGAGTAGAATCAAATATTCAAACTATTGAAAGAGAGAAATTACCAGCCAAGAGTAATATATCCAGCAAAGTTATCCTTTAGATATGGAGGAGAAATAAAGACTTTTCCAGATACATAGAAGCTGGGGGAATTTACGACCACAAAACCTCTATTGTAGGAAATAGTAAAGGGGATTATTCTACTTGAAACAAAAAGACAAAAGGATACAAAATTATGAGTAAAATGGCAGACAGATAGAAGCAGGATATTGCAACCCTTTACTAGAATAGGGTATTATACAAACCTAAATATAACAAAGTTTCAAGGAGGCAAAACATTTTTAAAAAGAAAAGAAGACAATAGCTACTGTAATTCAGAAATGAATTCCCAGTATAAATTGGGATAATTTGTGACAACAAAAACATAAAAGGGGTAGGATAAAGGTATGAATTTTCAAATGGGAATGAGATAAGAGGTATTCAGATTGGCCACTATCAACAAGACAGGTAATTACAAGTGTTGGAGAAGTTGTGGAGATAAAGAAACACTCATTCACTCCTAGTAGGAATGTAAACTGGTATAGACACTATAGAAAACAGTATGGAAGTTCCTCAAAATATAAGAATAAAGTTACCATATATCTTTATGAATAAATGAAGACATTTATTCATAAAGAATTATGTACCTGTATGTTTGCAGCATTATTCATGGTGGCAAAGACATGGAAACAACCAAAGCGTCCCTTGATAGATGATTGAATAAAGAAGTGGTACATATATACAATGAAATACTACTCAGCCATAAGAAAAGATGAAACACTGCTATTTATGACACATAAATGAATCTTGAGAATACCTTATGAAGTAAAGTAAGTCAGATGAAAAAAGTCAAAAACCATATGATTTCAGTCATATATGGGATTATAAAACTGAAAGCAACAAATGAACAAACAAAAACTCATACACTATGGTAGTTACCAGAGGAAAAGTGGAAATGGAGGGGGGGTTAGTAATGGATAAAGGGGGTCAAATATATGCGACAGAAAATTTGATTTTGGCTGGTAAACACACAATGCAATATAGAGATGATGTATTATAAAATTGCACACGTGAGCCTATATAATTTTATTAACCAATGTGACCCCAATACATTTAATTTAAAAATAAGATGTTATAACTATATATGGTAATGAATATTAACTAGACTTATTGTGGTTATCATTTTGCAATATATACAAATATCAAGCCATTATGTTGAACACCTGAAACTAACATAATGTATATATGTTATACATTATAACTAATATGACACTAGAGGCCCAGTGCATGGATTCATACACTGGTGGATTCCCTTGGTCTGGCCTGTAGGGATCAGCCCGAAACCAGCTCTCCAACATCCCTTGAGGGGTCCTGGATTGCGAGAAGGTGCAGGCCAGGCCGAGGGACCCCACTGGTGCATGACATAGGCGGGGAGGGACTGCAGGAGGGCTCCAGGGTGTGTCTGGCCCGTCTTGCCCAGTCCCGATCAGCCGGACCCCAGCAGCAAGCTAACCTACTGGTTAGAGCTTCTGCCCTCTGTTAGTCAGTGCATGTCATAACAACTGGTTGAATGGTCCAATGAATGGTCGGACACTTAGCATATTAGGCTTTTGTTATATAGGATATATATGTCAATTATATCTCAGTAAAAATTCTATGGTAATGAATGGTACTTGTATGATACTATAATGATGGACACATATAATGTACAATACCAAGAGTGAACGGTAATGTAAATTATGGATTTGGATGATTATGTGTCAATGTATGTTGACCAATTATAACAAATATACCGTTTGGTGGGAGATGTTGATATTGGGAGGCTATACATATGTAGGCACAGAGGATATATGGGAAATCTCTTTACCTTCCTCTCAATTTTGCTGTGAACCTAAAACTAGTCTAAAAAAACCTTTAAATATTAAAAAAAAATTAAAGGATTAATCAACAACAATGAACAGTAAGAAATTATCAAGCACCTACTCTGCACTAGGCATGATTAGACTTGGATGCGAGAGATAAATACATTATAGCCCTCACTCTCAAACAAACCGATCTGTTAATGAAAGCAAAAGTAAAATAAAAAATAATTGCAATACAGTATGATGGGGCTGTGATGATAGTAATGTTCCGATACAGCAATGATATAAAGGGGGCAATAATTAACTCTCTGGTAGAATTAGGGTATGCTTCCTTGAGGAATGAAATTTCAAGCCAGGTCTTGAAGAATGAATAGTAGTTTGCAGGGACTATATGGAAAAAGCAAACTCCAGATACTGAAAAAGCATATGCAAATACATGAAGGCAAAAGGAAACTACTAAAAGTCAGCTCAATGGTGTAATTCCACCGAAGCTCTGAAACCCGGATGAGTTGCCTTTCTTGAATTAGATGTCATCCAATTTCTGTGAACAAACTATTTCGAATCAGGCTTCTATGCGTGGATGCCTTTTGCAACTTAAAAGGGGCACAGTCCAGTGAAAAGGAGGGGAACCATACAACCATGTATAAACAAATATGAATAGTAAACACTATAAATAAGTGCCTGAAAGTAACTCTTGGAGTATATAATTAACATTGTGAATAAGATTAAGTGGATCTATGTGTGGAGGTATTGTAAATATCCCCATCAGCTCAAGCAGGCCCAAATAATGATGCTAGCATAACTTATCTGGGTAAATAAAAGCTTTTATTGTTTTCATATTCTGACAACTAACTAATCAACACTCATTCACAAAGAGAACATAGCTGTGATTAAATATAAATTCCAGATAGAAAAGATTCACTTTACAACTTTCCCAGTTGATTAGACACATCAGCACAATCTTGTTACCTACCCCCTTCTCTGAGGCAGACTTCATCAATCTGGAAAATAAAAGCAGACCACTGATTGGAAGACAAACCTGAAAAGGATTAAACACTTAGCATGGCATTCTAAAATACTGTAATTACAGTGCAATTAACCATACTGCATATTAAACGTGCAACTCCAAAATGTGTTCAGACTCCCCAATTATAACTAGTTATTCTTCAAAGAATTTTGCCGCCCACATTGAATTATTCTAGTGCTTCTTTGTTATAATTCAGGTGTGACAGTCATTAATATAATCTGAAAGGACAGTTAATAAAAAGTAGGCATTCTTTACTGTAAACCTACCACATGCATGCCAGGCAATATGCAACCATTACCATTAACAATCATGTTTCAGACAGGCAAATCTATTAGACAATTGGACTTTGCCCTCCTTAACATATTTAATGGTCAGCTATGAAGAGGCAGTGAGATTGAGGCAAGAGTAAAAGCCTAGTTGGGAGTTTAGAAACTGGATATATTTTTTATTTTCTCAACTAGGAAAGTCTCTTAGCCTCTCTCTGAGTTTTGATTTCCTCATCAGAAGTGGAGAAGAGATTAATAGTTGCAAGGGCTGGTGGTTGGGGGAAGAGGGATATGGCCATAAAAGGAAAACAGAGCCATAGTTGGTTTGGCTCAATGGATAGAGCCTCAGCCTGCAGACAGAAGGGTCCCGGGTTTGATTCGGGTCAAGGGCACATGCCTGGGTTGCAGGCTCGATCCCCAGTAGGGGGTGTGCAGGAGGCAGCCGATCAATGATTCTCCCTTATTGTTGATGTTTCCATCTCTCTCTCCCTCTCCCTTCCTCTATGAAAATCAATTTTAAAAAAAAAGGCAACAAAAGCAATCCTTATAGTATTGGAACTGTTCTATATCTTGACTGTATGTATGTTAATGTCCTGGTTCTGATATTATCTACAGTTGGCAAGACTGCTCCATTCAGGGAAACTGGGTAGCGATTCCTCTTGGTATTATTTTTTGCAACTGCATATGAATCTGTAATTATCTCAAAATAAAAAGTGTAATTTAAAAAGATATATTATTTTTCATTTTTTAATGTTATTCATGTTAACATATAGTGGGCTTATTATATTTTTAATAAAATGAAATAAACATTTTAAAATTTCAGTTTTAATTTCTAATACAGCAAATGTTGATAGATAACCCACTTACAGAAAAACTCTTTGGCCCAGCTGTTGTGGTTCAGTGGTTGAGCCTCAACCTGTGAACCGGGAGGTCATGGTTCGGTTCCCCACCAGGGGTTGCAGGCTCGATCCCCAGTGTTGGGGTGTGCAGGAAGCAGCTGATCGATGATTCTTTCTCATCATTCATGTTTCTATCTCTCTCTCCCTCTCCCTTCCTCTCTGAAATCAATAAAAATATATTTGAAAAAGAAGAAAGAAAGAAAAGCTCTTTGCAGTCCTCAATAATTTTTTTAAATGGGTCTTTGGCCCGAATAGTTTGAGAACTTCTCCTCTGCCTTCTCCATTCGTGACAAGGCATGAATAGTGGCATTAACTTGCAACACAGATGATTTCAAAGATTTAAGAAACAAAGCAATTGGTTTGTAACAGTCTTTCCAACCTTGATGATCTATATAGAGGCTGCCTACAGCAGCAAGACAGCCACGGCAACATGCCAGAAGTCTGTACAATACACAAGAACTTCACCTTGAGTAGATAACATGGAACACAAAAGGTAACACATTTCAACCAGACAGTACTGTTTTCATGATGCCTATACTGCCTTGAAGTTTGTTTCATAGCCTAATGGGTCTTTCAGGAACTGATGTTATGGACAGCTTGTAGGGTTTTAAACTGTTTATGGTATGAGAAGCAAGAGGAAAAGAAACACAGAAATGGTAGCAACTCTAACAAGAACCTAATGTGGTACAGTGCCTAGAACAGAACATTTCTGCATGGATGATTCCATTGAAGCCCTTGACTTCCAATTAAAAAAAAGAAGAAGAAGAAGAACTAATGCTAAACTAGCATAGGAATCCAATTTGAAAGAAACAATACATTTTTTAAGTTAAATGGTCAAGGTCTGCTGGCATTATTCATACTATGTTAACACACTACTGTGATGTATATTCAAGATGAAAGCTGTTATATCGCCTGAAACTTTGGTGTATGTCTAGGTAACTATTTCCTTTTCAATAGGTTTTGTACAGAAAGGGCAAGTCACTCTACTTAAGCTTCTGAGAAACCTAACAACCACTAGCAACCAATTGGCCTACTTCGACAAAACACATTCCGTGCTCTATCTTAAAACAGCACTCTCTATTAATGTGTGCACCGTGCGTCTCTCTCAATCTACCGGTAGGTGATGTATAATGGTAGCTGATGGGCTTTCTTCGGGTTTCAATGAGCTCCAAACATGCTTTAGCTTTAGCTTTTGCATGGCTACTAACCTCAAAAAGGGGTCAGATGGCTTCTAATCAGGAGTTTCAGCTCTCCCTCCGAAAGAACTCGTTTTTCCTTTCCGTCACCGTGGCTCATAAAATCATCAGCCTAACATTTCACCGGTCTACCTCTTAACTACGCGTTGTATTTTTAACAAAAATAAACAAAAGTGAAACGCTTGTTGAATTCGTGCTACATTATAGCACATTACAAGACCTTATATAATCCTCACGACAAGCCGATGGAGGGTGGGGCAATAAAGCTTATACTGTCTCTGCTATGAAGAGAGCTATACGATTTATGGGTGAAAGTGGGAGTATTTATCCTACAGAAGAGCAAAACCTTCCTTGGCCACCCATCTTAAGGATGGTTAGTAAAAAGGTTCCAGACACCAAAGCTCCTGAGTGCTGTGTCTGCTACTCAACTAACACAGAAATCCCACTGGGAATCTTCTCACAGGTCAGAGGAGACTGGACATCCAAGAACTAGCTGACATTTGGAGCTCCTCCCAAATTCTAGGCTAGGCACTGTGCCATAATGGCAGGGGCACAGGATTTGGGTCAGAAAGCCCTAGTTCAAACATCATCACTGCCATTTATTAGCTGATATCCCGCATTCTCCGTGGTCTTTATTATAAAATGGAGATAATGATAGTACCCCGTGTGTAGGGTTCTTGTGAGGATTAAACGAGCCATTGCAATGTATTGTAAGTACAGCAGGTACTCAAAAAAAAAAAATTAAAAAAATATATATATATATATAGCCAGTGACGGATCGCCAGAACGACTGGAATGACCGGTTGCTATGACGCCCACTGCAGCCAGCAAACCGGCCCAATCAGGGGGTGGGGGTAGGGCCCGGCTGGCCAACCACCCATAGCCCCTTCCCATGGCCGACCCCACACCCAATCGGCCCCCCACCCTAATTGGGGGTGGGGCCCGCTAGCCAATCGCCCGTGGCCCCTCCCCCAAGCCAGCCCGGTCCTGATCTGGGCAGGCCAGCCAGCCAGTCTCCCGCTGTCTCCTCCTCCCAATAGGCCCAGCCCCGATTCACCGATTGGGGCTGGGCTGGCTGGACCCCACCTGTGCACAAATTCATGCACTGGGCCTCTAGTATCTATAATAATAAAAGTGTAATATGTTAATTAGACTGGACGACCTTCTGGACGAAGACACAGCAAGTGGGGGCCGAGGCAGAGGCAGCCACGGTGGTGGGCAGGGGCCGCGGCAGTGCAGGCCAAGTCCCTTGTACGAATTTCGTGCATTGGGCCTCTAGTATATATATAAAAGCCTAAGCAACCGTTAAGACCAGCCGACCAAATGACCAGTCAATCAGTCACTATGATGTGCACTGACCACCAGGTGGCAGATGCTCAAAACAGGAGCTGCCTCCTAATGGTCAGTGCACTCCCACAGCCAACCTCCTGCGGTCCCTCCCTCGGCCGTCCGGCCCCAATTGGCCCTGATCACCCTGATTGCCAGCGAGGCTGAGGGACCCCACCCATGCACAATTCATGCACCAGGCCTCTAGTATATACATATGATATACACACACACACACACACACACACACACACACACATATATATGGTATAATATATATATATATGGTATAATATATATATTATCAGATCCTCTTATATAATACCTATTGGAAAGAGAATGTAAAATCACCAGGCTTTAAGTTAAGCAACTGGGGAATTCACTAGATAATGCCACCCAGAAAGGGAGATGGCTTACTGAACTCCAGGGAGGGGAGTTGTCACTAACATGACACCAATCCCATTGCAACTCAGGGATTCTTATCTCTTCTCTCACTGAAAACTTTTACGACTCATACTCTATTATTGTCTCTAACCCATACCCAGCCCTCTCCACTCTGCTGCAGTGGCCAGGAGCCTGTAAATTACCTTTCCCACTTAGCTTTAATAAAAGGAGGTATTGGCAGGACAGCAGAAGGCAGAAGGGAGTGGGCAAGTGCTCTCTCTACTCCTCACAACTTTATAGGCAGCTCTGTCCTTTGGTGATCCTAGCTCCTACTCCACCCTACCCTGTAGTCCCACAACCAGGGGTCCCTTTAGGCGCTCCTGGGTTCTACGAATACCACCAGTCCTATGGGGTGGAAACTGCGAACTGCAGTAATACTATCAGCTTATCTCAATGGACACCTATTGCTCTCTCATCCCTCCAGTACATGTGTAACCAATTTCCAGTATTAAATTCCTTCTTTTGAAGTATGTAGAGAGGTTTTGGTAAAAATCCAAAACCCTAGGTCTCAAGAGCCTGTAAGATCTTGTTCCTCCCCACCTCCCCAGGCTCATCTAGTGACTTTGACCCTCCAGGGCCTTCCTCAAATGCTCCAATCTCCACCTTGCTTCATTGTCTTCGCACATATGGTTCCTTCTTCCAGAAACATTATTCCTTACACCATTCACTTAGGCAATTTTTATTCATCCTTCAGGTCTCAACTTAAACACCACTACTTTCTCAAAGAGGTCTTTCTTGAGATCCACAAATCAAGTAACATTTTATAGTCTCAAGGCACTCATACTTTCCCCTCATAACACTTACTGCAATTGATCTTCTGTGTCCTTATGTGCTCAATATTCCTCTTCCCTTCCTCAAGTTCAGGGGACACAACCACAGAGACCAGGTCTGTTTTCTGCTCTATGCGTAGCGTGCATGAAATAAAATAAATGTTCAAGAAGTATCTGTTAAATAATAAGAAGCATGCTTTACTTATCCTTAGAAAATGGTAAACAAAGCACTTTCACAGCATTATCTCCTTCGGTTTTTATAATAGCTTTGTGAAGTAAATCAGGCAGGTATGAGGAAAAATATGAGCTCTAGTTTCCAGAAGATAGAAGTCAATTTGCAGCTCAGTCAGCCTGCAATGGCCCAGATCAAATCTGACCATATTGAGGCAGGCAGAGCTGTGGTATATTCCAGAATGAAATAAACATAAAAGAAAGAAAGAAAGAAAGAAAGAAAGAAAGAAAGAAAGAAAGAAAGAAAGAAAGAAAGAAAGAAAGAAGGGGGAGGGAGGCAAGAGGGGAGGGCAGGAGGGAAGGATTATAAAGAAGCATGAGTAAATTTTAGGGCGGGATAACTATGCTCACTATCTTGAATGGGGAAATGGTTTCACCGGCATAAACATATGTCTAAATTTATCCAATTGTACACTTTTAATATATGCAGTTTACTGTAAATCAATTATATCACAGTAAAATTGTGTTTTAAAATTAATTACTAGAAAAGTGAAATAAAAATATACAAACAAGTACAAAACACGAACTTAATCCTCTTACAATTGAATTCAAGTGGCATGAAACTACTCTGTCAAATTGTTATAAGAGTTCCAAAATGACTAATCTCAATTTCTGAATTTCTCTCTTCACAGACAGCCCTGGTCCCTGGACCACACTTGGAGTATCACTGTTGTAGAAATTCCACATACCCGGGCTGATATTTGCTTTCTTTTGTCTCAATATCTTCAAGGTGAGATCTACAAACAAAATATGAAATTGCTTTTATGCAGGTAGAAGTAGACAGTGATAAAAATAATGTAAATTAGTAGGCAGAACCAATTAAGTAGAGCAACAAAAAAATAAGAATGGTTTTTCTTCCCCAGGACTGAGGACCAATATCCCACCTTTTATTTTGTTTCCCTTTTATTGTTAGGTCTCTTCCGACTAACAGAGAAAATAATCTTAAGTGTTTGAAGAGAGAGGAAGTGGGAGAGAGAAACACTGATCATTGATCGGTTGCCTCCTGCATGTGCCCCAATCAGGGCCAGGGATTGAGCCTGCAACCTAGGTATGTGCTCTGACCTGGAATCAAACCTGTGACCCTTCAGTGTACAGGATGATGCTCTCCAACCAACTAAGCCACACCAGCCAGGGCAGAAGACAAATGTTTTGATCCAAGGCTGGCCTCACAAGGAGATGCTCCAATGGTGAGTATCTTTGAGATAATCATAGAAATGTAGGAAGGATTAGATGACATTGAGTAATTACGGTTACTTCTGCTTAGGTATAAAAATTGGCATAGTGGTTATGATTTTTAAAAGCCCTTGTGAAATATATATTGAAGTATTTACAAGTGAAATGACAAGATGTGCAAAATGTCAGTAATTGTTGCAGCTCAGTGATGGGTCCATGGGCATTAATCAAACTGTTATCTCTAGTTTTGCTTATATTTGAAGACATTGTATTCGTTGTTTGTTTGTTTTTTAAATAGTCATCAACCTATAGAGAAACAGTGAGAAGTGGATAAAATTGCTCTGGGATGAGAATAAAAGGGAAGCAAAAGGAGCGTAAAGTGAATAGAGACTGGCATTCTGAGGAATCTCATTATTTAAGAAAAAAAGCACAGGAAGAGAAGTCTGTGGCTGAAAAAACCGGAAGACCGCTGAAGAGGAAGGAGAAACCCCGAAGAGGATGATGTCCCTCTTCGTCAGAAACCAAGGGAAGAGTTGTAAAAAGGCAGGAATAACCAATTCTGTCAACAGTACAGAGAACTCATGTAAGAGGAAAGCCGAAAAGGATTCATTGCACTTAGCAACCCGAAGGTTGCAATGGCCTTTACTAAGTCAGCCCAGGAGAGTGGACACCAACCTTGGCTTTCAGAGAGCTGAAGAATGCGTGGGACGCGAGGAAGTAGGAAAAGGTGCACAGACCACTCTCCAGGGGCGTGGCCTTGAAGGGGAAGAGAAGAAGGTTGTAGTTCAAAGGGAATGTGGACTGAGAAAGGGATTTGGGGTTTTCGGATAGAAAAGACCTGACCCGATTAAAGGAAAGAAGGGGTGGCCTCAGTGACGTAATAGTCACGAACCTGTGTAGGTCACAATTGCAAAATGGGATAATAATTAGGACTGGACAACCTTTCAGGATTCAAACAAGATAATATAAGTGAAGATCTTCAGTAAACTGTCAAGTGCTATATATGTTGTTATTTAATAATAATAAGTAAATGGTTACTATTAAATTTATTAAGACCAAAAAACAAATTTATAAGTCCAAGCAGCCTTTCATTATACTTGTTTCCTCTCCACAGCCAAAGAGCATTATATCTCCACTAGTGCAGAGGAGAAGAGAGAGATCAGAGCAAAATAGCTAGTGAGGATAATTAGGAGATAATACGTGCCATTTTTCTGTTGGGAATGGACAAGGTTAGTGATTTATTCTGCAAAGCAAATGAATCCACAACCATTTTTAATAATGGTAAACAGGAAAAACCATTTAAAGCATGGCAATATGTAGCCAACAGATTGTACGTATTACAAAGGCAAATGAAATGATAAAGGACAAATAGTTCTATAAAAATTAAATAATGAAAATGGCATTCAGAAACCCATTAGCAAGGAACTAGGATGTTAGAAAAAGTAGCACTTTCAGTGTGAGCGAAGACCTCTGCTTTTAAAATCCTTAATGCAGATGAGTTCCCAAAATAAAAAAATATATATAAAGTACTAAAAGCCATGGGAAAGTCTTGAAAATCAAACTGTAAAACCAAACTGGCTGTTGTGTTGATACCTATAATGGACCCTGAAGTCAATACTAAGCATGCTAGTCAAATGGCTGCAAACCATGGCTAAATGGATGCGTGAGGGACATTTTCTGTATCTCTTCTGGTGTGTGTGTGTGTGTGTGTGTGTGTGTGTGTGTGTGTGTGTGTTTGTGTGTGTGTGTGTGTTTCTTCTTTAAATCAAAACCTGTTAGATTTAAAGAATTTCAAAACTTCAGATTCCGGTTTAAAACCACAGCCCATGGAGAACCCCTTATGAGCTCCCGATTGACTCTTGCTCCAGACAGTTCTCCTCCTGATGCACCTTGCTCCTCAGCTTCTATACTCCTTTCCCTCACCTTCTGTATCCCCAGCAATGTTGCTGCCAAGAATTTAACTAATTTCACTCATTTAACTTTTTATCATGAGTTTCATTACTTTTCCAAGAGGCATTTATATTTTTAATTAAATTTATTGGGTGACATCTATATGTATAAAAGCCTAATTTGCAAATTGTCCCCTCAGGAGTTCAACCAGGAGACCAGGAGTTTGATCGCTCACTATGATATGTGCTGACCACCAGGGGGCGGCGTGGAATGAAGGGAGGCCCTGGCCAGCAGCCAGAAGAAAGGCCCTGATCAGCCTTGATCGCGGACCAGGTCTAGGGACCCTACCCGTGCACGAATTTCGTGCACTGAAGCCTCTAGTTGGTCAATAAAATTATATGTCTTAAGTGTACAATTCTATGATACATCATCTGTATATTGCATTGAATGTTTATCCCCCAAAGTCAAATCTCCTTCCATTACCGTATATTTGGCCCCCTTTACCCTTTGCGGTTTCCCCTTGGCTTCTGAAAACAAACAACCAATTTAAAAAATGGGTAGAGGACCTGAACAGACACGTCTCCCAAGAAGACAAACGGCCAACAGATATATGAAAAGATGCTCAACTTCACTAGTTATTAGAGAAATGAGAATCAAAACTACACACAGTAAGATACCACCTCATACCTGTTAGAATGGCCATTATCAACAAGACAGTAATAAGTGTTGGAGAGGTTGGGAAGGAAAGGAACCCTCATTCACTGCTGATGGGAATGTAAACTGGTTCAGCCACTATGGAAATCAGTATGGAGGTTCCTCAAAAAATTAAGAATAGAGTTACCATATGACCCAGCCATCCCTCTTCTGAGTATCTAGCCAAAACATTTGAAAACATTTATTTGCAAAATTATGCACCCTTAAGTTCATTGCAGCATTTTCACGGTGGCCAAGACATGGAAACAATCAAAGTGTCCCTCAATAGATGATTGGATAGAAAAAGATGTGGTGCATATATACAGTGGAAAATAGACCCACTTTTGCACTGCTCTCCCGTCAGTGCAGGGAGATGGGCAGACAGCATTGCTACAGGGTGGAGTCATCCCAGTCAAAAGCTGAGGCTCTCCCTGGGCTCAGTTACTCAACACCTCCAGGGAATGTGGGTTGAAAAAAATGAAAATCTTATCAAAAAAAGGGCCCTGTTGTCTTTTCTAAAATAAAACAATAGAGAATAATTGACTGAATTTTACTTATTTTAAACCAGTAGAAATGAACACTGTTCCATTATTTTCCACCTACCTTCTCCCTGATTGGTAGAAATGTTCTAGAACCTCCTGTCCTCAGAGTTCAACACAATATTTAAAAACCTGCTTTGCTTCATTGTAGAAACCCTGCCTCCTGAGAGTCATCATTTCCCAGGCCACACAGAGGCTCCCTGGGTTTCAGATTCAACGAGTCAGAGCTGTCCGTTCCTGCCCTGAATTCTGTCTCCTGGGTCCTAGAGTGATCCCAGTACAAACCACGGAATAACTGGTGCGTTGGAGATGGTCAAGGCTCTGGATCAGTCTGTCTCATAAGTCATATAAATTGAATGAATAATCCATTCAATTATTTAGCAAATAAATTCTGGGCACCTTCTTCATGCCAGGCATTCTGCTAGGCACTGAGAATGCGATAGTAACCAAGACAAGCGAGGCCTAAGCCCTCATGGAATTTCCAACCTGGTGGGGGACACACACTAATAATTAGAGGCAATTAGCACACATTGTGATTTCCGTGGTGGTGGGAGTGTCCTACGGAAGGCACTTTAAAAGGGAAGCTAAACTTAGCTTGGTGGGGGATGGCCAAGACTGAAGGTAGAGAAACCAGTTACCAGAGGGAAATGATGGGTAATTTGGGAGCGTGACAGCAAGGACAGAGAGAAGTGAATGAATTTGCAATACAGTTACATCCTTACAGCCGGCCACAAGAGTGCTGACCTATGGCCCAGGTTTTCTTTCCTCTAACTTTCTCTCTCTTTCCTAAGCGTTTATTGGAAAGACCTCCACATTTCCTCCATCATTTGCTTACCTCCCTATTCCATTCCAAACACAAGTTAAATACACTGAAACAAATTCTCAAGCTTGCCCCCCAAAAGTGTGCAGAAATAGATATATCATACCACAATTCCATATAAAGTGACAAATGACTAAGCTTACTCGGTGGCATTGCATAGGATAGATGAAAGTCATCATTTCAAGCACCCAAAGTTGTTCAAAATCTTTGACTCAAAGTTAGGGCTTCATTGATTCTGAGTCAAAATCTGAAAACATTTAACTTTTGGAAAGAGGCTAGGGAAGAAATGCCTCTTGCTAATTTGTCGAAGGTCATGTAGAAACCCGAGTTTGCATGTTACCTGCAGGAAAATAAAACTCATGCACAAGTTTCTGAAGAAAAGAATGGCAAATGGAAAGCAACTGCACAGTACCCATTATTACTCGTTTCAGACGTATAACATTTCGCTGGTGTTGTGTTTAGTGTGCTGACTTCACGGCTTTATTTTAGTGGAAGAAAAATTCTGAAGGCTTTCATTGGTACACTCACACCTCGGTACTTCTCATTTTATTTTTTTCATAATAGATTTTAAGAAGGAAAAGCTCTTCATAAAAATCTATTAAAGAGTCCTTGCCGTTTAAGAAGGAATGCATAGCTACAAAGATAAAAATGCCTCGCCTCTAAGAACCGGTTTCCTTAATTGGCAAAGTGATTTCATGAGTTTCACATGAATTTCCCCAAAACAGGAAGTGCGGCAGCTTTTCCCAATGACTGATCAGAAAGAGGTGTTAAAGGAAATAGATTCTGAAGAGTTCGCATTTTGATAGAAGACAATGGAGCTAAAACGAAAAGACTCAGAATGGCATGTAATGTCTAACCTTGTCAATGGTGTGTGTGTGTGGAGAGCCATGCTATCTGGGCACAGACGGCGAATAGAAAAAGCAAGGATCCTATGGTCCGTGTTCAGGGTTATGAGGAAACGGGGGACCCCAGAAGCAAATGTTCTCACCCACGTGGCGGGTGAAGGGAGAAAGAGGGACTCCCCACAGTGAATATCTATGAACTGAGTCAATAAGAAGCAGAACTGTGAGAGGTCTGATTGAAACAAGTTGATACCATGGTTGTTGCTTACTCTCCTATGGGACAGGGGACGAGGAGGAGGATCCTGGGCCCTGTCAGAGAGGGACGCACACTTCCCCTGTTTTAGCAGCTACATTAGAACCATTCCTGGAAATGAGCATGTCCCTGTCCCGAGTCAGAGATGCCCAACTACAGTATGTATTTCCTAACTATTTACCGTGTGCAAAACTGTGCTCCTCTTTCTATGTGCCACTGACAACGTTTTTGAGCATTCTCCTCCTAACCCCGTTTCCCCCATAAGCTCTGTGGTTTTTATTGGGTGGTTTTGCATAGAATAGTGACTTTTAGGACACCAGGGTGATGCTATAGGAGAACTGACAATAGATGGATACTGGAACCATTATACGTGGGTAATATAAGTCTAAATTGGCATAATCACTTTGGAAGATAATTTGACAGTAGCTTACAAAGCTGACCATTGACATACCTTGTAATTCAACGATTCTACTCCCCCATGTTCAGCTGAAACAAAGTACTGAGCATGTATATCAGGAGATATGTTCAAGAATATTCATAGCATCAATATTTGTAATAACAAAAAGTTGGCAACAACACAAATGACCACAGACAGGATAAGAGATCAATTAAATGTGATATGTGTGTGTGTGTGTGTGTGTGTGTGTGTGTGTAGTGTGTGTGTGTGTGTGATATAACTTAAAAGAAAAAATTGATAAATTAGCCTTTATAAAAAATCCAGAGGTTCCTCTTCAAATAGCACTATCAAGGAAATGGGGAGGACTCTGGAAATATGGAGGATTAGGAAGCACCAAGAATCTGTCTCCCCACTCAGACAACAATCACAGTGGCAGAGGTGATAAAAGCAAAATTTAAGCCCTGGCCAGTTTGGCTCAGTGGATAGATCATCTGCCTGTGGACTGAAGGGCCCCAGGTTCGATTCCAGTCAAGGGCACATGCCTGGATTGTGTGCTTGATCCTGAGTAGGGGGTGTGCAGGAGGCAGCCAATCAGTGATTCTCTCTCATCATTGATGTTTCTATCTCTCTCTAAAATCAATAAAAATATATTTTAAAAAAATTTAGGATAGTGGTTACCTCTGGAAAAAAGGCAGAAAAATGGCATGAGGGATAACACATAAATAGTAATAATTATGTTACTATTAATTTCTAGTCCTTGAGCTAATTTATAGATATTATGTTATTATTAATCTAATTTTGTTTACTTAAGGTCTAAATACAAAATTAAAAGAATTTATTTGATAAAGGAAACATAGCAAGTTTTAATACTTTCCAACAGAATTAACATTTGGTTTTTTTGTTTAACAATTATGGATAAAAGTACTTAAGAAGAAATTTTCCTTTATCACAGCAAAATGATAGCATTTTGAAATGTTCCATTATAAGGCATTGACCAAATCTTAATATTGATAGAGTTGCTTCACATAAAAGCTACTTTTCAAATTACACCTTCTAACTTCTCTATTTCCTTTTAAGGAAATTTTCAGGGTTAGAAATAAGCACCAAAATATCAATGTGTCCATTAGAAAAAGAAACTGAAATTATAGCTTGAAGGGAAGAAGGAGCTGAGTCATTCCCGTAGATGGATGAACCGCACGCTTTCAGAGATGCAATTTCCTCCCCCTAATTTGTCAATTTCACGGTCATCCATTAAGGGGTCAAAATGTCTGTGCTCAGCAAGTCCTCCAATACAGGTGTGCAGATGGCAGCACCTGCAACATGCAGGCTGTTTACTTTAGAAGAATTCTGTCCTTGGCATTGCTCCTTGTGTCTCTGGAAAGAGGCTTTGATGTCAGGTGCTGACATGCCTCAGGTCTGCCACCAAAACACAGATGCCTTGGGTCTACTTTTAGGCACATTTCCTAGACCACACACACATCAGGACCTTGTCTGGGGACATCTTCAGTGATACATACAAAATAGCTCCCAATGAATGCTTCGCCTGTAAGCACCTCCTCTCTGTATCCCTATGGCCTGGCATACTATTGGGGAGCCCTGGTGGTAAAGGCAAAATTAAGTCCTATCTCTGGCACACAGATAGAGCTCCACAGATGCACCAATCCAGGGAAGGCCAGTGCCTGAATGCGGAGTAGGTAGGTCAAAGACCTGAGTTCTGGTCCTAACGGGCTCTTTCACTTAGATATCTTAGCTATTGGAAATAAGGCTGCGATAAACATAGGGCACACATATCTTTTCAAATTAGTGGTTCCCTATCTTTGGATAAATATCCAGAAGTGGAATAGCTGGTAGTTCTATTGTTAATTGTTTGAAGAATCTTCATACTGCTTTCTATAGGGGCTGCCTCAATTCACATTCCCACCAACAATGTATGAGGGTTCCTTTTCTCTACTTCCTCTCCCACACTTGTTATTTCTTGTCTTTCTGGTAACAGCCATTCTAACAAGTGTGAAGTGATAGTTCATTGTGGCTTTGGTTTGCATTTCCCTGTGGATCGGGGACTTTGGACACGGCGAGAGAGGACAGCACAGAGTGGCTCGGCGCCACTATTTAGGATCTGTGTTTCCCTTTCAAACTACTGACCGTGTTGCAGTAGCACTCAGTTCTCCTCTGGAAGATAAGATAGAAAGAACGGGGTCACCTCTTTCTAATGCTCTCGCTGACCTCTGCTTCCAAACAGCAAATGGCATCATGCTGGAACATTCTTCCATTTCTCTCTGTTAGAGACTGCCTTCCTCCGCTTAGAAATACGCTGGGAGCAGGTCGCCTGTCAATGTTCACATGCAGTGAGCTTTTTCTTTGTGCTAGAGACTGTTTCAAGCACTTTACACGCCTTATAGCCTTAATCCTGAACTATCCCAGATGAGGTAAACACTATGGTTACCCAAATTTTTAATTTTATAGGCGAAGGCTCGGGCACACAGGTTCAATCATAGCATGAACCGCACAGTTGGTGAGGAAAGCTCTGGAAATCCATGTTTGACGTTTTTCCTGAAATGATAGACCTGACCTTTCCCCAGAGCAGAGGTTAAATAAATAAGAGCTGTTCTTTAGAGCTCATCACTTTCTAAAGGAAGCTGGAACCTGCTAAGTGAGCCTGCGGGAAGGGAAACAAAGGCAGGATCTGCAGGGCCCGCCCACCTGCAAAGCAGCCTCTCTCACAGGTGCGTCCAACCCAAGGACTTGGCAGTGCCAAGAGCACTGAATGCCTCGCGGTTTCTGGCATCTGCTGTGTCTTCTTCGCTGTGCAATTGCTCATGCTGCCCCCTCCCCTGGGAAAACACGGTCCCTCGCCCTACTTTCCCTGGTGCCTCCACATCGCCCATCGAAACTAAAGTCAAAGCCCATCTTCCCTGGAAGCCTCCCTCCCACCTGCCAGGGGCCTAGTACACTTACCACATTACCTCTCTTTTTTAAAATATATTTATTTTTATGAATTTCAGAGAGGAAGGGAGAGGGAGAGAGAGATAGAAACATCCATGATGAGAGAGAATCAATGATCGGTGGCCTCCTGCACGGCCCTACTGGGGATCGAGCCCGAAACCCCGGGTATGTGCCCTTGACCAGAATCGAACCCGGGACCCTTCAGTCCGCAGACCAACGTCTATCCACTGAGCCAAACCAGCCAGGGCATCTTATTAAAGACTACCATTTATTGAGCGATCACTGCTTTTCATACATTATCTTGTTTAATCCTAAACAATCCTATGACATTGACCTCCTCAAGGCTTTCTTTGCAAATGAGGAAAACGTCTTAGAGCAGGTATCTTCTGTAAGCTAATAAGGAATAGCTAAAGATTGAACCCAGAACTGACACGGAGGCCTGTACATGTAACCACGAGAGTGCCAAGTACTTCCTGTTTTTCGACTTGCGTGCCCTACCTGCAGGACAGTAGCTTGCAAATAAATGATGTCAAGGAAATGTTTGCTGACCTGATTTGAAGCTATTGGCTTCAGTGAGGAATAAATAAACCAACACATGCACATGGAGGCACAGTATTTAA